>NC_053036.3:411244727-412578894 GCF_002575655.3 Aegilops tauschii subsp. strangulata | reverse complement strand
TTCAAGTGAAAAATGAACTCACCCCGGCACCACCGGAACAACGCGCCTCGCCGCCCTCTCCTGCGGAGCGCCATGCCTCCTCTTGGCGGGCGGCTTCGCGCCCCGGCCGGGTTCGCCGCGCGCTTCATGGCCGGGGCCTGTGGCGCGACAATGTGTATTCCGTGCGGCCGACTCACCGCCGCCCCCCCCCCCCCCGGGACGACCGGACTCTGGCCGCACCGCCGCCTCCTCCACCTGGCGCCGCTACAAGCCGACTCGCGTCAGCATCCCCGAGACCGTCTCGCAACCAGCAACTCAAGAAGTGAAGACGAGACTTACCCGCTCGGCGCCCGCGTCGGCGGTCGCCTCCTCCCCTCTGCTTTGGGCTTCGGGATCCTCCTAGGCAGCGCGCACCACCTGTGCCTGCTCCTGGTCGTAAGGATGCCGGATGGCGTTCAGAAGCACCTCCCACGTCGCGTCGGGGCGAATAAGAAGATGAGCAGCAGCAAAGTATGGACCAAGGACTCACCATCGGTGCCGGGTTCGCGCGGCTGTACGGGGGTTTCCCGAACTCCCAGACATCCCGCAGGTTGGCCTTGGAGATGTCATTGACCCGGCGCGCGACCTGGTCCGCACCCAGCTGCAAGTTCACCATGCGGTTGGGGTCCTGAAGGCCGGTCACCTGACCGATGAGGTGGCTGGGCTGCTGCAGCGGCAGCACTCGGCGGATGATGAAGTAGTGAGGAGGTCGGTGCCGGTGAGCCCCTCGCGCACTTTCATTACCGACACTCGCTCGCACAGGTTGAGCACCTCCTACAATGGGTGCTTGGGGTAGTACCCCCAGTTCTGCTTCTCCCTCGGCGGCAAGTTGATACGATCCGCGCCGAGGTTGCGGACGTAGAAGAAAGAATTATGCCACTTCTTGGCAGAATCCTCCAGCGGCATCTTTGGGCAGTCGGTGCCCGATCGCTTGGAGATGACGGCGGCCCCACACTCGGACATCTCCCAGGCCCTTGGCCCCTACTGCTTTAAGGAGAAGAAGCGTACCTGGAGGTCGATCGAAGGCTCGACCCCCAGGTAGCCCTCGCAAAGGGTGATGAAGCCCGACAGCTGCACGATGGCGCCGACACCAAGATGATGGGGCTGGAGCCTGAAGAACTCCAGGAAGTCGCGGAAGAAGCCGCTCACGGGAAGCCCGAACCCGCGCTTGAAGTGCGGAAAGAAGACCACGCGATCCGTGCCCTCGGGCCGCGGCTCCCGCTCCCCCTGCAGCAGGCGCGCGGCGACCTCCGTCTCCCCCGGCAGGCGCCTGGTCGTGCGGAGATAGGCGATGTCATCGAGAGTGACGGTCGAACCCATCCACGAGCCCGACGGCAGCGCCATCGACAAAGGCACGGGAGAAAGAAGAAGAAGATGGCGACGAAGCTCTACTCAAAACAACGGGCGTCGCAGCGCGCGGCGGTCGCAAGAATTAGAGGAAGGAAGAAGAAGGTAGGGGGCGCGAGCGAGAATGATTTCTGCCGACCCCTCCTCGCTCCAATTTATAAGCCACGGTTTGAAATGTGGGGGAGTGGGATCGTTTGCGCCCGCCTTTCCCACTTCCCCGCGATAACTGCGCACGTACACTGGTGCACATCGGTCCAAAACAAACGGTTTTTTACCCCTTTCCGCGACGGCATTTGGAACCGTTGCCAAATGAGTGTGTGCGATAGGGTGTCCTTCCCACACGACCCATAAATCGTCGGGGATAGGCCCTCTTGGGACCCAGGCTGGGGCCGTGTGTGATCGGGCGAGGCATCGAAACTCAATCATTTCCGTAGGTATGTACATCCCACACGGTGAATCCTAGAAATCATTTCCGTAGGTATGTACATCCCACACGGTAAATCCCAGAAATCATTTCCAGAGGTAGGTACATCCCACACGGTTCCCAGAAAATCATTTCCATTCGTATGTATATTGCACACGGTCAATCCAAGGAATATGTTTCCGTTCTTATGTACATCCACACAGTCAATCCAGGGAAAACGTTTCCGTTCGGATGTACATCCCACACGGTTTTATGTATACGCTCGTGTGTGAAAGGCATAACTATCACACACGCTCTGCCTTGGTTAACTGTTTGCTTTCATTAACTACATCACACACGAGTTGATGTAGAAAACTGTGTGGCATTGGGCTATCCATCGCAAGCGCTTTTACTGCTAGAACCATTTGCAAAGGTCCATAACACATTTAGCAGGTTTATTAGTTCACAATTAATAATTCTAGTATTACGCAAATTCACATTTCATATCGAATAGCTGTTTGCCAATTTCATATCAGGCACATAAATATATTATAACATCACAGTACGATAGCTACATGAAAACAGCATAGTACAACATATAGCTAGTTCAACTTCATAAGAACAATATATTCATTTCCCTAGTCGAGATCATCCAGGCTTGTCTCATCCACCTCTGCTTTTAGTTCAGTAAGAACCCATTTTGCATGGGCAAACTGGGAAAGTGCCTCCTCCTTCTCCAACACCATCTTAGCAAAGCCTTTTTTTAAATCTGAGCTCATTCTCCACCTTCAACTTTTTATCCCACATCTTGAAATATGCTTCAGCGTTGACAAGACTTTCTCTAAGCCTAGCTGTGTTCACTTCCTCATACATGCTCCAGAGCTTCGTTAGGCACATCTTCAAAGACTGTGGCCACTCTTGATCAACCCACTCCAAGTAAGAACACTTCTGTTCATCCTATAATATTTAAAACTAGATCAGTAACAATTGTAGGGGAAATGGGTTTATAGCAACATAGAAAATCACCAATGCTTATTTTGAAAAACTGAAGAAACATGTTAATTATGACATATCATCTCAAAAAGATCAATGTGTAAATGAAATAATTGGTACTGAGACAACAACCAAATTTTGGAACATCAGAAGCTATAATTAACTACAACGACGCTACAAGTTCTTACTCATGTACAATAAATAACAAATTGAACATTTTATGAGGAAGGTAAATATAACTGCAACAACATAGTGACAGTGTTTGGATGACAGCAAATTGATACTAACAGGTGTGTACATGCACAAATTTAGTAACATAGAACTAATAGCACTAAGGCCGTCCACTATGTATGCCAAAACTGGTGTAAAGACAACTGTTTCTACATCTCGCACCGGTGCCCTGAACTGGTGAGCCGATGCAGCGGAAAAAAATCAGGGACCCGGACTCCGGAGCACGTAGTTGCTCCGATGCCCCGTTCCTTCGTGCCATAAAGATTTAGTATTTTACTGCTTGGATGCTCGGATGTGTGGACCAAAGTTGGCTGCACAAAACTGCTGAAGCGGTGCCAAATAATTTTCTAATGGCACCGCTGATGAGATGGCACCTATTTAAGATACTAGGTACAAACTATGACACTGTCTTAGGATGCATTTGGTTGAAGGTGTGTTATGAATGGGTTGGGACCGTGACAGTGTCTGAATCACATCTAAAAAATGATTTGTAACAACGGAAGAGGGTCTAACCTTCTCTGCACGTGCCAGAAACTTCCCTCCCAGTGTCCAGAGAATCAAACGCAAGTAGCTTCACGCATGGAGATTGATGGTGACAACGAGTAGATAGATCTTCAGCCACCCCGCTCCATTCATTGCCACTGATGGTCTTAGGGAGCTACAAGAGGAAGAAACGACTCAAATTGACCTCCAGATAAAAATCCTTCATTCCAAGTCATAGCCCAAGAACGAGAAGAGAGGCATACCCGGGTGGTGAAGGAGTAGTCGCTGGAGGAGGAACCGCTGGAGATGTCTTTGAAGAAGACCATGGCGACCCCGGCGGTAGGATGCGAGATGGCGAGAGCGAGGAAGCGACCATAGCTCAGCAAGGAAGGAAGGAAGGAGGAAACAGGGGAAATGTGACTTGTGGTCGGGGAGAAAAGGGGGTGGGGAAGGGGGGCGGTAGGCCAAACTTTTGGAAATTTGGAGGGAAACTTTGCGCGCGGTGCCGCCGGACCATTCACTTTGAACAATTGTGTGCACCGCAAACGATTCTTCTGCTTTACGCGCATGGGATGAGTTTGATAATTCAAATTTTGGTCTCAAGGCATGGGCACATTCACTTTGAACGCGCGCGGTGCCGCCGGACCATTCACTTTGAATGATTGTGTGCGTCGCAAATGATTCTTCTGCCTTACGCGCATGGGATGAGTTTGATAATTCAAATTTTGGTGGAAATTTCCCCGGGTACGTCATTGCATAATTTAACATCACTTGCTAATTTGGGCACACAAAAGAGCGTACAGCAGGGAGGCCACACTTACTGAATCGAGCAATTTTAGTAATTACACAGAGCTAGTAGACCTAAACATTGCTCTAACAAAAGACCAGCATTAAAAACAAAGCCAAAGTATCGATAATTAAAAATCCGCCGCCGCGCCGACCTATGCATCGCCGGTGTGACATGAGACGTCGATGACTTGTCCTGGTGACATGCCGCCGTTGGTGGACTCCGCGTCCCCCTTGCTGAAGTCGATCGCCTCCTCGTCCTCGTCCTCGGCGCCGCCCTCAAGGTTGTAGTACTTGTAGTAGTGGCTGCGTCAGAGCTCGCGTTGGTACTCCATCGCCGATTCCTCGACGGACAGACTCTTATCTACCTCAATCTCGGCCACGCACAACTCCTCCTCCCGGCGCTCCTCGATCTCTGACACCTCCTGCATCCACTACAAAAAAACTTCCGTGACATTTTGGGCCGAACGAAAAAAAATTCTGTCATACTTATGACACTTCTATGACGATAATTCTGACAAAACCCGGTATCATCATAGATGTGGTGGGGTCCAACTTCTATGACAAAAAATCATGACAGAAAATGGGCTTTTTGTCCTCGGCTGGCCGGAGACGTAGCTGCATGACATTCTTTGGGCCGTCCATGACGGAAAAAAAACGTGGTAGAAGCGAGGGCGTGGAAAATATCGGGGAGTTTTCCGGTTACGATGGGTGGTCGGGGGCCGAGCCATGCACGTTTCTCTCATATGTACACGCGTGTGTGCGAGGCGTTGCGCTCTAACTGAACCCGAGCGAGGCGTTGGGCTCTAACTGAACCCGAGCGATTGCACTGCAGGCTATGCGTTACTGAACCCGAGCGATCGATCGATGGTTGTTAACTGAACCCGATCGAGTGATTTCTTCGCTACTGCTGCTAACTGAAGCCGGTCGATGCTGCCTCTAGATGAACAGTGAGCGTTGTTGGGGGGTTTGGTGGCGGTTGGATGAATAGGAACCTGTGGTAGTAGAGGCCGTTGCCGCTGGATGAACAGTACCCCGATCGATCGAGCCGGTGGATGAACAGGACCCCGTGGAGGGCTGGATGAAACATGACCCCATGGAGGGCTGGTTGAATAGTAGCCGGTGGAGGGCTGGACGAACAGTAGCCCGTGGAGGGGTGGTTGAACAGGAACCCCGTGGGAAGGGCTGGTTGAACAGTAGCCGGTGGAGGAGCGCGCGGTGGAGGCTGGATGACAGGAGCCCGTGGATGAACAGTCGCAGGTGGAGACTGGAGGAGGTCGAGGTGGATAAACAGTAGCCCGTGGAGGTTGGAGGAGGTCGACGGTGGAGATGAACAGTATCCTGTGGAGTCCCGTTTTGTGGTACGCCACACCCTTCCCGATGAACAAGACCCCTGTTTCGATAGTAGCGCTCCAACACAAGTTCGTTTCCTCCGTTTTGTGGTACGCCACACCCCTCCCGATCAACAGGACCCCATTTCGACCGTAGGAGGTCCGTTTCCTCCGTTTTGCGGTACGCCAGACCCCTCCCGATGAACAGGATCCCGTTTCCATCGTGGCCGGTCGAACACAAGGCCTTTTCCTCCGTTCTGCGGTACGCCAGGCCTCATTTCCATCGGTTGTTCCGTCCAAGCCGGTTGGCTCCCGATGAACAGCACGTGTTTCATTGCCTCCCGATGAACACGACGCATTCCGTTGCCTCCCCATGAACACGACGATGACGCAGTTTCTCCATTCCGACCCAGCCACAACCATGTACACGAGCCCTAGCGGTACGTATGCACGAGTAGGCGTTCGAGACCCCGCCCATATGTACGTACGTGACCGTATTTACTTTCTTGCACCCTGGTCGCTGTACGTACGTGTACATGGTACGTGCGCGCCTCTACTACCACACATGCCCTTCCTTACACGGCCATGGTTCAACGCTGCAGCCTACAGACAGACCGACCGACCAGTATGTACGTACACGTTCGTGACCAGAATGACAACACTACGTATGCTTCGACCGGGTGGGTCCCGACTGTTAGGCACTTCCTTGCGTGCGAAGATGTAGCTGGTGGGTCCCAGCAGTCAGGGGGGCTAATCATTTTTTTTTGCCCGTAATATGGACGCACTTCCTTGCGTGCGAAGATGTAGCTGCTGGGTCCCAACAGTCAGGGGGAAACATTTTTTTTCACGAAATACGGTGGCCCATCCGGTGGGTCCCTGCTGTCAGGTGGAGGAATCATTATTTTGTGCGTAATAAGGAGGCATTTCCTTGCTGCGGCCGTGGACCCAGCTGTCAGCCTGTCCACGTACAGTACTCTTCCGATGGAAGTCGGTCGGTGACCACATTGACCACGCCGCGCCGAGAGCACCAAGGCGGTGGATGACGGCGAGGCCTAGGAAGGGGACGACATGGATCCGGGGAATACGCGGCAGTGGATGCCCACGCGGAGAGGAGTACGAGGGTTCACTGGTTCGGCTCCGGTGTGAGGATGCCGTCGCCGCAGGGCTTGGCCAGCGGTGGGAGTGGTAGGGGGAGGTGAGGCCTCCGCGGTAGCACAGCCGGCCACGGGAGGCAGGAGCACGCGGCATGACCGGCGCTGCTTTGGGCGGCTGGAGCAAGAAGACCAGAGGTTGAAGAATCTCAACGGCCGTTGGATGGAGATCGTACGGTCACTGCAGCTAGAATCATTTATATTGACTAAGTTGACAAAGCCCTTGGTACGCGTCGACTTAGTAGGCCCACAGGTCAGCCTCCAAAACGGTGCGCCCCAGATGTCAGGGGGAGGAATAATTTTTTGGGCGGCTGAAGCTAGAATATCCGAGATTGAAGTAGAAGCACGACATCCGTTGGATGGACATCCAACGGACAATGCTGTTAGAACCGTGTGTTGACTATAAGTTGACAAAGCCTTGCATACGCGTCAACTTAGTAGGCCCACAAGTGTGTCACAGAGAACTTATAGCCCATTTGCGATTTGTAAGAATGTATAGCCCATTTTTGAATTCTAATGGAATTTACTACAACCCATTTACAGTTTGTTAAAAGTACAGCCCATTTTCTAGATTGGACAATGATTAATAATTTCAACCAACCGTTCAAAACAGAATCCAATAAAATTTCCCACATTTTGATGGGATCCGAAATATTTTTGTCCCGAAATTTCTAGTCAGATTAAATACAATTTCAATATAAATTTGTATTACGTAAAAATCCAATGAAACATTGCGCGCGCAACAATTAATGAAATTAAAATTTTCAAATCCAGAAATAATATTTTATCAAGTAATTACGTGTTTGGTGCATTTTTTTATAGTTACTGCCCAGTTTTTATAATTACATCCCATTTATTATTTCTTAAAGCCCATTTTCTTGTTATGCCTAATGCATCCCTCCTGGAAAGATTTGCAGCCCAGCGGGGCGGAGAATAACAAGTTGACCTTGCCTGGGTATTCCTCAAAAAAAAGTATAGCTGGGCTAGCCATTTTCAGCTTGAAAAAGAATAATATCTGGGCTGGATATCTGGCCTGGGCTAGACGGGCCACAGCCCGCCTAGTTAATACCCTACTCTCCTCTGAACAACAACGGAAACATCGCTCAAGAAAAACTCTGCAGTGCTCACACCTCAAAAAGACAAATATTGCTCGAGCTGCTTGGTCCCAGCTGTCGGCCGCTCCTTGTGCAATTCTCTCATTTATTGACTACATAGGTTGACAATGGTGTGGGATCGTGATGTCAGGAAACCAGGAGGAAGAAAAAAATATTTCAGTTGTATATAATAAGGAGGCACTTGCGTACGTGCGGCTATGGCCCTGGTGGGTCCCCACTGTCATCCTCTCCAAGTAAAGTCATCTCCTCATTCTTCATGCCGTTGACCATGTTGACAACGCGAGACGGCGGCGCCACGGCGAGCGCAACAACTCGAAGGATGACGAAGAGGGCCTCGCGGGCCCTACGGATGGTCTGATACAGCACCCGCTGCTCATTCGGGAAGCCAGGATCATAGGGCCACATGTCCGCGACGGCATTGACGTTCGCTTGTTCACCGGTGCTCATTGAGGAGACGGAGGTTGCAGCACAGGTCCTCCTGTGCTGGTAGCTCTTCCGCCATTAGGGCGTCGAAGTGGGCGGCACCTGCTCTATGGTGAACACGGCATGAACCGGCTTGGACAGTGGCGCCGGCTCCTGGTCGGAAGCTATGTCCATCGTCTGATTGTCGTCGCTCAGCTCGGCGAGCTCACTGGCGAGCCAGCATGTCCGGCTGCTGGACCGACCCACTGCCAAGCACGAGTCTGACTGCCCTGGCCCACCCACGCCTCCCTCGCACGTGCGCGCTTTCTCCCGAAACGGTCAGCACCGCCTGCCCCGCTTCTCGGTGCAGGCGATTTCTCCGCCTTCAAACGACACAAGTGTCGTCCGTCCGACCGTCTGCCACCCAAATTAATGATACGCGGTTGCCGAGGCAGCTACTCCGGCACCACACGTCCGTCCCTCCGCCGCCCACCATTGCTATATAAACTGATGCGCTGGCCATAGCCGCAGTCATCCGCCTCCGTTCCCTTTCTCCTCTCCACACCACTACTCCCACCATGGCTTCCTCGCGCTCCAGCGCTCTTCGGGACGGGCGGACGACGGACCACAAGGAGATGGCAGTCATTGCTGCCGACTGGCTGGCCGGCAGGCAGCCAGAGGACAACGACGTCCCAATGGAGAACATGATAGCCGATGATCCGGCGCCAACCCCCTCCTCCGCGCCATCCTCGCCGGTGCATTGCACCATGACCATCAGCGAGGCCCGTGCCCAATACATGGACGCGGTGAGGCAGGAGCAATTCTGGGAGGTGCAGGCCGAGGCCGCCTACAACCACCATCTCCTCCAGGAGCACCTCAGGCGGAGGAGCAGATCGCCGCGGGGCGGGCGGTGCAGGAGGTGCTGCTCGACTCGTACCGCTCCGCCCGTGAGGGCCGCCTCGAGCGCTGGCGGTACCGCATGCGGGTGGCGGAGGCTGCGGCCGCCTACAAAGAGGGCGCTGAAGCGGGCAAGGCGCTATTTGGCGAGACCGAGGATGAGGCAGAGGACAATGCCGGCTCCGACGGGTCCCCGCTCCCCTGGCGTCGATGAGGCCCTGCTCCGCCGAGGCCCCGCGGCGCCAACAACGAGGCAGAGGACACCGCCGGCTTTGATGAGTCCCCGCTCCGCTGGCGTCGACGAGGCCCTGCTCCACCGAGGCCCCGCGGCGCCAACAATGAGGCATAGGACACCGCCGGCTACGCCGAGGCCCCACAGCACCAACAACGAGGCAGAGGACACCGCCAGCTCCGCCGAGGCCCCGCCCCGCCAACAACGAGGCAGAGGACATCGCTGGCTCAGCCGAGGCCCCACCCTGCCAGCAACGAGGGGGAAGATTTCCCCCGCTCCGCCGAGGCGCTGCCCCGCCGGCAACGAGACAGAGGACATCGCCGGCTCCGTCGATGCCCCGCCCCGCTACCAACGAGGCCGCGCCACACAGAAAACGAGGAAGAGTAGAACACGGCAGTGTATGAATGAATTTAGTTCGATTTGTTTGAATTCTAGTATCACTGACATTGGATGAACATGCAAAACAATACGTACTAGCATTATTCCCAGGGTGATCACCTCGTTTGCAGCAGTTTCACATGTACTCCCTCCGGTCCTTTTTAGTCTGCATATAAGTTTTGTCTGAAGTCAAAGTATCTCTACTTTGACCAATCTTATAGAAAAAAGTATCAACATTCACAATGTAAAATCAACTGACTTGAAAGAAATCTAATATGCGAAGTAAAAAGGAACATAGGGAGTACAAAATTTAGCGTCCTATACATTGCAATCAACACAAAGGCCTGGCAATTCATAGAGAACATTCAAAACAATAGATGATTATGCATCTCAGCGATTCACATGTCAGAGCCAATATTTACCACACAACTAAAGAATAAAGAAAAATCGATCGATGCTGCTAACAGCAAAGGGCGTCCCATTCGAAAATATCAAACACATGTCTTCTTGCTAACATCAATGAGCAAAATTTGACAAGGTTGTCCCATTCCAAAATGTCAAATGCGTGTTGTTTTGCGTACATCAGTGAGCAAACTTTGACAAGGTTTTCCCATTCCAAAATATCAAATGCCTACGATTGGGGAATGGGCAGGGTTTGCCATCAGTTCGGACATTGACATGCACCTCGTGCTAAATAAACCAGCTGTTCTTTTTGTGTAGTTCCACCAAAATCAACCAAATTCGTGCGTAGCTTGTATGATTTCGCCGTTATATGTTGCAACACCTTGAACATGTCGGCACCTCCTTTCTTGTGGTGGAAACAAATGATTCGAGAATATTCGATGTATTCGTGAACATTTTGTGCAGTTCCCATTGAAATCAAGCTGAGCACCCCTGTTTGCATCAATACAAAAAAGTGATTAGTATAAAGTAAAATGTACTATGAATTGACAGTTTAAACAGTCAACCTACATGATCCATGTAGAGCACACATTTAAAAAAATGGAACTCACCGGAAGGAATCGTAAAACAACATTGTACTGGCCATCACAGCAACAAAGATGGAGATCCGTGAGTCCTTCTGAGCTGAAGTTAGTTTGTTCTTGTGGGAAATAATGTAAGCATCCTTCAACTGCTCCCTTCTTAAGAAGAGAGGCTTGGCTTCTTTATCCTGGCATAGTCGGAACTAGGCACTTCATGTACTCCATATTCTTCTTCAGAGGAGGATGATCCTGTTGTGCAAAGACAAGAGGACAACTAAATGCTAGCATCCCTGTTTGCTCGAAAAAAAAGGAAAGGAAGTATTTAAAACAACACATATGAAGCACTTCTCAAGGACAATACCACTTTCTCATGACAGTATCTAAACAGTAGCACAACACCAATAGAGATGACAATGCTCAATCATATGGATGAAATCCGTGGGCGAGTACCAACCTTTGTTAGGAGGCTTATTGCATAGAGCATATAGATCAAGCACTTCTCCGGAACCATCTGTTGTTATCTACTGTGGTTGCCATGCTTACTATATACCCCTCAATTAGTTTAATGTTTCCAACATCTTCTTGTGCAGTTCCACTAAAATATATGGTATCTTCAAAGAAGATCCCTGTTTGCACAAGTAGAGATAATTACATATTACATTAAGAGTGGCATCAAATCAGTGGTAAAACAATTGCTCGTTCCAGCCATAGCAATAAATTAAGATGCAAAACTATATCATTACTTGTGTCATCACAGTTCCAGTGCTTCATTACAGCACCGGGAGTTGATTTTTGTTTTTCTTTCGCTTGTTCTTCCCCTTCATCACTTGGTTCAATAACAGACAAGCTTCGCCTTCAATGTAAGATTTGGCATGTCAATTAGGGGGCACAAGTATAGCACTAAACAACGACGTTAATTTTCAGATGAAAGTGGCAAAATACAGGCCAACAGTTGTGAAATATCCTTATCTTACCTCAATGGGATATTACGGTGCACATACAGATTGGAAGTCTTGTCTCCATTTGTGCAGTTCCCTAAAATCAAGCAACATTAGCGTACAAGTAGCACAACATATGAAAGCACACTGCACAATCATGTGAAAGAAGGCTAGTACTGACCTCTCATGACGCGGAATTCAAACAACTCACAAGAAGAAGATCTGAACCAAATTTGCCAACACGGATAGGAAGTAAGATCTCCTCTTGTGCAGTTCCACTAAGATCAGGCAACCAAGCAAAATTGTCGGTGTGACATTTTGGTTGAACTGCACAAAACACTCTTAAAACAAAAGTGTTTTGTGCAATGCAACAAAAAGGTCACAATAGCAACGAGGTGAAGTAGATAACCCTGTTTACACAGAGGTGCAAAGGAAAGAACTAGTGGTCAATAACAGTGGATGACACAGAAGCCAAAAAAAGAAGCATCTAACTTATCTAAATGGGAAAGAAAGCAAGACAGTAGCATTTCTCAAACAGTGGCATTGATTAATATTAATAGAGAGATTATATTAACAATAAAATTGGTTCAACATGTAATTTGCTTCTAACTGTGGCATTGCATCAATTTTCCAGCGGCATTATTAGAGGGTGTTTGTTTACAGGGACGTTTTGGTGTCGGGACTAAGAAAAGTCCGTGTCAGTCCCATCTAAACCAAATAGGAGGGACTTTTAGGGACTAAAGAAAGAAGACCCCGAGGGAGAGTCTTTTGGGACTTTTTCCAACAGTTGCCCCTGCCCCGCATCGCAGCTTGTCTCTATTAGTTCATTACTAGGGGTAACATGGTCTTTTAGCATGTCATTTAATAACCGCTAGTCCATGTTTAGTCCCTGGAACCAAGCAGGTGGGGACTAGGGAGTTTTTAACCAAATAGGGCCTTAGATTAACAACAGCTAAAGAGTTGCACGGGACAGTGGACGCACCAGCACCGATGTATGAAGGGGTGATGCACAGTCTGTTGCAACAAAGAACAAAAACAACCAAGGAGCATATTTGTGTTGGTCCCGGTTTTGTTATCTTTAGACACCTTTCCCTATGTGAGCGCAGCAAATCTACTCGCGCTCAAACTCTACAGCCTTGTCCCCCAAAACAAAAGATCAGTTTGTTACAGATGTGCGTACTGTTTTTGTCATTGTTTCCCCTTTTCGACCAACGTAGGTGCTGGATAGCCAGTCTATACTAGTACTTTCCCCCCTTCCTTTCCTCTTTGAACCATGTCCTAGATTCATGCTATACAACTTTCCCCACTACTTTCCTGTTTGATCCAACACCTAGATTCGAGTGCAGAAGCGGAAAAAGCCCACATGCAGCTAGAGCAATGCATGTGGAATCAGTAAATTATACCTTAAGGTTCTTGGGGTGTGGTTCGGTGGGCAACCGGAGGCCGTTCGGCCCACACTATGTACGGCCGCGAGGAAGAAGGGGTCGGAGGCCCTCCCACGCCGCTGCTGGGTGAAAGAGAACAGCTGCGCCGGTAGTGGATTCCCTCCCTTGCCGACGGCGACAGCGTTAAGCCTCCTTCTCTTCCCGGCGGACGGATCCTGCCGGCTCTTTGACCAGCAGTGAGGGGAGAGAGAGAGGCCAACGAAGTCTTGTTTAGATCTGGAGAGGGTGAGAGAGTGTGAAGAGAGCAACTACAAGCGTTGAGGCTCCAGTGTGTATATATATACTGGAGAGAGTGTGTGAAGAGTGCAAACCGTAGAAAACAAAGCGCCGAGGCTGCAGCATATACGTGATGAGGTGATTATACGGTCACTACGAGATTGTATAGCTCCGTATCCATCCATTTTGACCAGTCAAAGAATCCTCCTGGCACCGCCCCAGATCATTTTCTCTCTGTGTCATGCGGGGCCTACCTGTCATTGGGTGGAAGAAAGAAGTCGAACAAAAATAAAATTATGCTCAAGTGTAGTTATCGAACCCGAGACCTCAAGTTTGATGAGCGAACAGGCTAACCAACTACACCACCCCCACGTTATGTTAAACGAGAGAAAAATAAGCTTTAATACATTACTGCATTCATGTGACAAGAATGCCGTGTTTTTTTGCGTGGGAGTCATTGGGATTTAAATCATAATCGTGTCATGTGGCTTTGGTGGTAAGGTCTTTTGGGATTTAAAGCAGTGTTGGTAGTACAGAAATAATGCAGCTTTAGTCACCTTACTTTTCTCCACGTAGTACGTTGGGTCCCACCAGTCAGAGGGTGAAACAAACAAATTACTAAGAAAAATTAAAGCGCCAGCGGTGTATCTTACCTCACACATCTCGCTACTGCTCGTGAACACTGTCCAATCGATCCCTCTGTTCGCTCACGTACTATTTTAAGTGAATCCGTATTATAACATGCACACAATTTTGGGCACTCGTATTCGACCTAAGTCAGTATGCCACCGTATCTCGTACTACTCCCTCCGTCTAGGTGTAATAAGTCACGTTAGAAGGTGCAGCGGGACCAAGGTGCAAGTAGATTTGTTTTCGAAACGAGGTGCAAGCAGATTGGAGAATAAGGAGAAACTTGACCGGTCCTTCCTCCAATCAAAGCCCTGATTTCTGTCTCTAAACGCAACAATTAATCACAACAACTAAGATATGCCATTTTAGCTACCATGCAGGGCCACATATTAACTCGCATGCACCAACGCGTTGTTGCGCTCCATGCATTGGGTTTCCGGGGGAGATAACAAGGCAGAGTAAGGAGCGTTTGGTTACATTGCTACGCTGGTCATAGTGGTGAGTAACTTGGACAAGTAACATGCATATGTTACTAGTCTATGTTACTACTCCCGTTTCCGGGCTGATCATTGCTAGGCTGGTCATAGTACTTTCATAGTAGGTAGTAACATATGGATGGTAACATGCAAGTCATCATTAATTGAGATATAGACTCATTTTACCTCCGCATGTGTGTGTGTGTTTTAACAGCATGTGTGTGTTAGAGAGAGCGACACATCGACCTACTCCTACAGAGAGATGGTGTGTAGTGTACGATTTAGCCGCGAGAGTTGGTGCATCCTCTCATTTCCGGGCGTCCGGTCGGGACAGGTGGGACAGCTGCCACGCCCGCTCCTGACCAGCCTTGTCCACCCAAAGCCCCTCCATCGCCCGCACGCGCTTCCTGCCCGAAACGATCAGCGCCGCTCCAAAGAATCAGTGTTGCTTTCATGCCTGGGCAGAGCGGACGCGACCTCTCACTAGCGCCTGCATTGAAGGGAGAAGCGGATTCAATAGTGATGGTTGCTTCGTCTGTCCAACTTCCTGCTGGGTCTATGTGATTTGACGGCTCATTGGTCATTATTACTGAGGTGGTAGGACTGCTGGATGTCCCACGCTTTCGGCGAAAGGAGGTACTACTAGATTACTATTTTCTCCATTCTCAGCGGAGGAGTGCGAGAGCAGTGAAAACACGCAGGCTCAGTGATTACATGGCCCACCTCACACTATCACCATATTTTCTGGACACCGTGCGACACCTAACTCTTTACATAGTACTAGTATAGTACGTACTGTAATTTATCAGCGAGATAAATGTGTACAATGCTATGAAGCTTCCAGCTTCTGTTTCATGTATCTTGCGTCCAAGGTTGCTCGTTGCAACATTTCATCAAATACAAAGGAGACTAACATGCATGCTATTGCATCTCAATGATTGACAGATAATAACCAATATGTACTCCCTCCGTTCCATAATAAGTGACTCAACTTTATGCAAACTTTAGTACAAAGTTGTACTACTACTAAAGTTGACACTTATTTTGGAACAGAGACAGCTAAAGAAAAAAATGATCCATGCAGTCCCTAGCCCTTGTCGGAGTAATGGGCCACGGGTAGCCTAACCCGAGCCCCAGAACCTTTCAGGACATCGGGGCCGGCTGCGCCCCTCAAGACGCCAAGATAGAGCGTCGCCTTCTGGCGGCCGGGTGGCCGAACGGCCGACTGCCGGTAGACGGCCGTGCTCAGGAAGACGGCTCCAAGACGAGCCGACTCCTGGCAGGCGGCCTCCAGAGAGGCCGGCTCCTAGCAGTCGGCCCATGGCGCCCTCAGAGTCTGCGCCCCCATTAAGACGACAAGACAGGGTGGGGCTGCAGTATAGCCCATCACCCCCGTATCCAGGGCCGGGCGTGGCCACAGTGTTCCGTACAGGCGGAGATCTCCGCCCGGCGCGGCACTGTTGCCACTCCCCCCGACATCATTCCTGTCAGGCGAAGCCCTGTTCCCACGACCGTCTGTCAGTACGGCCCGAAGACGGCGGGCCCTACCGGTCAGCGAGAGCCCGGAAGACGGCGAGAGCCTCACCAGTCAGAGCCGAGGGAGGCCGGCCCCCAGCAGTCAGCACGCTCCTTCCTCGGCGCCCACACGCCATTAACCAGAGAAGATGCGGAGTGGCTACAGTGATCTCCCGCCAGGCGGCGGGACTGTAGCCACGCTCTCCTGACAAAGCAAGCGTCATTAGCGTTACGGCTACAGTAACCAGCAGCCGGCAAGACCCGCGAGCGGCGGGGGCGGCCTGTCGGCTCCGTACCAGACCAATCGGCGGGGCCCACCAGGTGGCGGGCCCCAGCAGTCGGCGGAGAAGCCGGCGACCAGAGGGACTGACAGCCAGGTCGTACACCCGGCCAGATTACCATTGTATCCCTGGGGGTAGGCCTATATAAACCCCCCAGGGCACCCATGCAAAGGGTTGAAACCTGTTAGAATTAGACTCACACCTAGGGGGAGAAGAGAGCAAGCCTTGCCTTCTTCCACCTCTAGCATACAGCTCGAGGAGCACCATTTGTACTCACTAGTGCCTTAGTGATCATGCGGAGACCCCGCAGAGCAGGACTAGGGGTGTTATCTCCTAGGAGAGCCCCAAACCTGGGTAAAGTGCGCCGGTGTTCGTATCTACGCCTCATCCCGCTTCTAGGCACCGGCGACGTTCTACTCGCCACCATGATAAGCCATCCATTGGCATATGTCACACCCAACCCCCGACATTTGGCGCCCACCGTGGGGCGAGGTGCACCGTCTCCCGGAGACCTGTTCTGGACGGGAACCCTGTTCCTTCCTGGCGAGCGCAGCCAGCCCGGCACGCCAGACGGCACCTGCGCCGGCGCACTGCATGGCGTGGAGGTCGCCTGCGCGGCGAGCTGCCTCGCCGATCTTGTCGGCGAGATTCGCCTCTCCGACGAGCCCGCGTCTGATGCGGGCACCGATGGCCCCGAGAGCCGCCCCGTGAGCCTCCTCGATCAGCTCCACGTCGCTAGCGAGCCTGCAGTGGACTTGGAGTCGGTTGGCTCCACCGACCCGATGCTTGTCGACTCTGACACGGCGTCGATTGACGCGTTCCCCACCAACGTGGTGGTCTACAACGAGCCGCTTCCTCGCCCGGACAGCGGCGGCAGCACCGTCACGGAAGTGCTCGTCATCAGCCACGGCGAGCACTCTGGCGGAGGTGGCCAGGATCCGTTGCAAGCGGCGATGCAAGACCTGACTGCGCCCATCCCGGAAGACGCGGACGCCGAGACGCTGGAGGCACGCCGCGTCCAGCTCGTCGAGAGCGCCAACCGGCTGGCCAGGATGACGCATCTCTTGGTGGCTCACTATAAGAAATATGGCAACTTGCGACCACCACTATTAGTCACTGAAAGGTCACTGTTTTTCATTTGCGACCTTTTTGCGACCAAAAATAGATGGTCAAAAGCTGGCAGTCGTAAACTAAAATTAGCGACCTTCTTTGTGATATGTAAAAGGTCGTTGATTCCACGAGCAAATTTTTGGTCACTAGCAACCTCCCCAGGCCACGTAAGAATCCAGCATGGCAAGCTGACGTGGATAAGAATCAGCCCGGTCCAATTCGGTGTTCTACATGGGCCGAGCCCAACAATTCAGCCTTTTTATATATATTTTTCCTGTTATTTTTTGCTAGCTACATGGGCCAGGCCCAACATTATAGCTTTTTATTTTCTCGCCATTTTCATTTCAGCCTTTTATTTTCTAGGCCATGGCCTTTTGCGGACCATTTCTTATTTGGGTCTCTTGCATTTTTCTTTTGGGCCTAGGCCTTTTACATTTGATTTCCTTAATTTTCAGCCTTTTTCCTATGAATATTATTTGGGCCACATCCTTTTTAGATGCCAAAGGTACATCCTGGGTTTCAATTTCCATAATTTGAAGCAATATTTCATTGAGAACAGTTAACAGATGGAAATTATCAATACACATGCCAATTTTGGCTAATAGCACAATCTTTACATAGTACATTTCACCAAGATACTATCACAACATATAACTAGCTCTACAGGTATACTTCTGCTTTCTTCACTTTCAGGTTGGAGCTCTTGTTTGCAGAGGCTGAACAAAGGCATCTAACAATAAACAAAAGGAGTTAGAAACAGAATAAAAACAAACATACAAAGCAGCTAGGGACTGAATCATGAAGCATATGTACATGTAACAGTAACAACCACAAGGACCACGCAACACAAGAGACAAGAAAGCACAGTTGTAGCATGAATACCAACACGGACAGAATGGTTCTAGATGTTGAACGCAAAAAATGATTCAATCTCAGATGGTTCATTGAGCATGCACAAATGACTTAAGATAACAGGACATATGTTCTACACTAATTTTACACAAATCATTATCAATTACAACAGACTCAAAACAAAATACCATAGCTTCTATATCACATAGGGAATCGACACAATAATACTCCCTTCGTCCCAAAATAAGCATCTCAAAACCAAGTAACAGAAAATAATGGGATAGACCGAAGACTTATCTAACTGGAGAAGATATCGTTGTTGTGGTTGTAGCACAGTGACCTCATGACTAAGAATGTGGTACCATGGCTAGGGTTGATACGCTCCAGCGAGGTAAGCATCATGGCTTCATCAGGTCTGCGAGAACAACCAATCAAAATTTGGATCAGCAAGCATGGAGTGTTATCAAGCAGTGAGCGCTACGCCTCACGGACATGGCAGTACACAATAGATTTCAGGATGGAGCACAAATAGAATACCTGGAAAATAACAGCAAAGAGCTATACAGTTTAAGTAAACATCCTTGGCTGTACAGATCAATATGTGGTGAGAATGATTTGGATCTATTTAGAATTTCTGTTGAGAAACCGTAACTTGATGTAAAGTCGCTTGAAGGTACGTGGTTAGCATTTACTCCCTCCGTCCGGAAAAGATTGTCCAAAGCTTGTTTCTCAAATGGATGTATCTAGCACTAACTTGGTGTTAGATACATCCATTTGAGGGACAAGTTTTTTCGGACGGAGGGAGTAATATTTATTTCTTATGATCTTTAATTCATCACATGATAAGGACTGCACCAAATATTCATAAAAAGAGGCTGTATCAGAACTAAGAAAGTGTTATTTGAACCTCTTTTGGCTATGTAACAATCTCCTAATCCTACAGTTGACATTTTCACAATCATTTCTTCACTGGTTTTAGCAATCAAAGATGAGACATAATACAATTTTGATATTGGGTTATGACAGAATTTACCATAGTAGAAAGGGTTTGTAGGGCTGCTGCACACAGCGAAGTTGCTCTCTCGTCCTCTCCTGCTTCTTGGCTAGTTCAGAGTCTTGGGACCAGCACTTTAGATTGGATCATAGGTGTAGTAGTACAGCAGCACCGCTGCCGTATACACAGCTGCTGGCCAATCCATCTATACGGGCTGAGATCACCAGCACCAGACCGCTAGAGCGAGAAGCTTCGGCAAGGAGGCGCATTCTCCACCCTTGCGTCCGGTAGCACCTGCAGGGAGGGAGAGGGACTGAGAAGCAAGAAAATAGAATTCTGAAGTTCAGGGCAACCAAGCTCATGCTAGGGATCAACAACACTAACCCATAGGGCACATACGCAAGCAAATGGCAAAACGAAAATGAAAAATGGGTAAAAGAATTATGGTACAATTTTAATTAGACCATGAAAAAAATCAGCCGCCTTCATAAGCACCTGAAGTCAGATACAATCTAGAAGCTCGGCTCTTTGTCAGCTCAGTAACAAACTAGTTCACTTCCTTTAATCAATGTAATAAGACAAGGGCATCACTAGGTTATAGAATTTACAGAATCTAAATCTACATGGAACCATCTCAGTAGCATATGAATTTAGGCCATGTTCAAGTGGAAGTACACATTATCAATGTGCGTTTCTCAGTTTGATTTGTGTAGTCAATAAAAGTGCTTTGGACTGTCACATGTCATAATAAACTTACAAAATCATGCAGCAATCCACTGGTTGTGCACAGAATCACAAATTCCAGAGCATATAATTTCAACAAGGTTAACCAAATTCCAGAGAAACTTGACGGATTTTCAGAACGAAGTACTGCTGGTGCTGCTACCGCTGCAGAATTGGTTGGAGATGCACCCTCCTTGTTGGTGTAGATGGCCCAGTTGATGAAGAGCTCTGACAGCATGGCTCCGAGCAGCCCGAAGAGCGCACCGGAGGCGCAACTCCACCAAGAACAGCACTTGACTGAAACAGCAAGAAATCGTCAGCCTCTACCCTCTAGTCTGGTACCACATCCCCACAAAATCATGCAGGCCAAAGTCAAAAGCACGAAAGCAGGTTACAGCCAGGATCTATGATAATTTTCTACTATGCACTAGTATTGCTGGATAACTCGTCGAGCAAGACAAAATATAGACACAGGATCTGATGGTGATACAGCACGGGCGACCACAATGATGAAAGGAGCAACCATTCCTTAGCAGCAAGCATAACTGGAAAAGATAGTGAGGGAAATTATATACATTGAATGCAATGAACAAGACGGCCTGATAAATTGCTAGCAAATGCTAGTAATCCACCAAATTTACTCCAGAGTCTTGGTGTAAGTATGTTCTAAAGAACAGCACACTTCTAATCGGCAGAGCAGCATACTGAAATATTTTGGACCAGCAAGAAGCAGAATATAGAACTCAAAACAAATTCTTAATGACCAAGACAAATGGTAACACATTCATGGCTAAAATGATAGTACTACAGAACACCAATTTAGTTAAGTAGATGAAATAAAATTCAACCACTCTAGCAACATCCCAGCTACAACAAAATAAAAGGCGTGAATGCTCCAATGGTCAGAGCTCTCAGTGAATTAAATTGGTTGCGTGTCTGACTGGAACTAGATGAATGAGACCTTGCAAATGCAGAGCTGCCTGTTCATCATACAGATGCTGCTCACGAGCAGTAAGCTGGCATTTTTTGAAAAGAGGCTAAGTTATCCCGAGCAGTTAGAGCCGACCACCCAGAGGTGATGCCCAATCCCGCCTCTTATGCTCTGGTGTTGGATGCCACCTTTGCCACAGAGAGGCGAGCTGCTTGCTTCTCCCGAGTTCTGATAGATGGCAGCAGCAGCATCAACATCCTGTACAAAGATACCATGGAGAAGTTGGGAATCAAGCAGAGACATCTTCAGCCCAGCCGGACTGTTTTCCATGGCATTGTTCCAGGCCTTTCCTGCTCACCAATCGGCAAGACTCAGATAGATGTCCTCTTCGGGGACAAAAATCATTTCCACCGAGAGCCAGTCTGGTTTGAGGTGGTGAACCTTAAGAGCCCTTATCATGCATTGCTCGGCCGCCCTGCCCTGGCCAAGTTTATGGCGGTCCCCCACTATGCTTACCTGAAGATGAAGATGCTGAGCTCCAAGGGAATCCTGACCATAGTAGGAGACTACAAGAAGTCGTCCGCCTGCGCAGCAGAGAGCTGCCGGTTAGCCGAGTCCCTCGTGATCGCGGCTGAGAATCGGCTCCTTGACCGGGTGGTGTCTATGGCCGGCAAGCAGCCGGAAATATCATCCAACCCCAAGGAGTCGGAAGCTGAGGGCTCATTCAAGCCGGCAAAGGAAACAAAGAAGATACCCTTGGACCCGGAGCACCTGGAGAGGCACGCTGTCATAGGTGCAAACCTTGACAGCAAATAGGAAGGCGAGCTCGTCGATTTCCTCCGTGAGAACCGGGACATCTTTGCATGGTCTCCCAAGGACATGTCGGGTGTTTCGACGGAATTCGCCGAGCACAAGCTACACGTCCGATCTGATGCCAAGCCAGTCAGGCAGCCCTTGCACCACCTGTCAGAGGAAAAGAGAAGAGTTGTTGGAGAAGAGATAGCCCGGCTTCTAGCAGCCAGCTTCATCATGGAGGTGTTCTTTCCAGAATGGTTAGCTAACCCGGTCCTAGTGCTGAAAAAGAACAAGCAGTGGCGCATGTGTATTGATTATACTAGCCTCAACAAAGCATGCCCCAAAGATCCCTTTGCCTTACCAAGGATTGACCAGGTGATAGACTGCACAGCCGTATGCGAGCTGTTGAGCTATTTGGATGCATACTCAGGGTACCACCAGATCAAGCTAAACCCGGCCGACAGGCTGAAGACCGCCTTCATCACGCCATTCGAAGCCTTCTGCTACCTGACCATGACGTTCGGCTTGAGGAATGCCGGCACCACTTTTCAGCGATACATGCAGAAGTGTCTCCTTAAGCAACTCGGCAGAAACGCCCACGTCTATGTGGATGATGTTGTGGTGAAGACGGAGAAGCGTGGAACGCTGCTAGAAGACCTCAAGGAGACCTTTGAGAATTTGCGTCGATTTCAGATCAAGCTCAACCCGGAGAAATGCATCTTTGGAGTATCAGCCGGCCAGCTTCTTGGCTTTCTGGTCTCAGAGCGCGGCATAGAATGCAACCCTGTGAAGATCAAGGCCATCGAGAGGATGGAAGTGCCCACTCGACTACTGGACATGAAAAAATTCACCGGCTGCTTGGCATCCATTAGCCGTTTCATCAGTCGGCTGGGCGAGAAGGCTCTTCCCCTGTACCAGCTCATGAAAAAGACCACTTTTTTCGAGTGGAACGACAAGGCGGATGAAGCTTTCCTCCAGCTCAAGAAGATGTTGACCACTCCTCCTATCCTGGCGGCTCCGACTCCTAAGGAGCCCATGCTCCTCTACATCGCACAGTCATAGTGGTGGAACGCAAGGAAGAAGGCAAAGCACTTCTAGTCCAGAGGCCGGTGTATTACCTGAGTGAAGTGTTGTCCGCCTCCAAGAAAAACTACCCCCACTACCAGAAGATGTGCTATGGCATGCACTTTGCCGCCAAGAAATTGAAGCCATATTTTCAAGAGCACCCAATCACTGTGGTCTGCACTGCTCCCCTTGTAGCCCCAGCTGGCCCGAGGCTCAGCCGGCGGGCCGGCTACATAAGCTGGCAGGTTGATGAAGTTGATGGACGGGTCCACGTTCTCCACGTAGAAGTAAGATTGCTGCCACATCTTAACCGAGTGTGGCAGCTTGATGGTGGGGAAGGCGTTCTTCGAAGACGGCCGGCGCACCACGATGAAGGCACCACACTGGGCAGCCACCTCCCGGACGGAGGTGCCCACCTTGGTGTAGAAGAATGCTCCCCACAGCTCGATGGTGGGGTGGATGCCGAGATAGCCTTTGCACATCGTGACGAAGGCGGCCAGGAGCATCACGGTGTTGGGCGTGATGTGGTGAGGTTGGAGATGGTAAAATTCGAGGAACGAGCGGAGGAAGCCGCTCATCAGCAAGCCAAAGCCACGGATGAAGTGCGAGTGGAAGACGACCCGCTCGTTCTCCCCCGGCGCCGGCGAGATCTCCCCCGCTGGAGGCACGCGCGCCTTCACGTAGTTTGCGCCGGGAAGGATCCGTGTGTCGCGAAGGAAAGCTATGTGGTCTTCGTGGACATTCGACCCGTCCCAGTCTCCTCCATGCTCGCGCGCCATGGAGGGCTCGACAAAGAGAGCGGCGCGGCGGGAGAACTGAGATTGGGGCGGGGCCAAGAGGGCGCGGGGACGAGCAGCGGCGGCGCTCCGGCGGAGCTCGGGGGCGCTTCGACGGGAGGAAGAAGGAGGCAAATGGGGTGGAGGGGCGCGCGTGCTTCGCCGCTCCCTACCCTCTCCCTACTTATAGCCTACGGGCTATGAAGCCGAGGGGGCGGGCGTGGGATCATGGGATAAACTGTGCCCACGACCCCACGCTCCCGCCTTTACCGCGCGAGTTACTGCGCGCAGTAACTTCGCGGGGAAACCCAACCGCCCGCCTCGGCCGCAGCGGATCCGCTCGCGTGCCGCGGCCCGGTGGTGGCGGGCTCAGCCTGCAGTCGTGTCCCATCACGCGCATGGGCTGGCAGGCTGGCCCGGCTGGCTGGCGCCATGTGGCACGCCCACGACGGGCGGCGGGCCTAGAAGGTTAGCTAACACGCCACCTAGTTCCCGCCGTTGCATTCGAAATTCCAGATAAATCCGACTGGACGTGGCCGACTCCCTCAGGCGGCTTGCGAGGAGTCGGATGAAGCTTCCACCCATAGCACCCGGAGGAGGAAACTGTTGAGGCTTCTCAGCCCCTCAGCCGCGGCGCCTCACCAGCTTCGGGGACTACTGTCGGAGTAATGGGCCACGGGTAGCCTAACCCGAGCCCAGAACCTTCCAGGACATCGGGGCCGGCTGCGCCCCTCAAGACGCCAAGATAGAGCGCCGCCTTCTGGCGGCCGGCTGGCCGAACGGCCGACTGCCGGTAGACAGGCGTGCTCAGGAAGACGGCTCCAAGATGAGCCGACTCCTGGCAGGCGGCCTCCAGAGAGGCCGGCTCCTAGCAGTTGGCCCATGGCGCCCTCGGAGTCTGCGCCCCCATTAAGACGACAAGACAGGGTGGGGCTGCAGTATAGCCCATCACCCCCGTATCCAGGGCCGGGCGTGGCCACAGTGTTCCGTACAGGCGGAGATCTCCGCCCGGCGCGGCACTGTTGCGACTCCCCCCGACATCATTCCTGTCAGGCGAAGCCCTGTTCCCACGACCGTCTGTCAGTACGGCCCGAAGACGGCGGGCCCTACCGGTCAGCGAGAGCCCGGAAGACGGCGAGAGCCTCACCAGTCAGAGCCGAGGGAGGCCGGCCCCCAGCAGTCAGCACGCTCCTTCCTCGGCGCCCACACGCCATTAACCAGAGAAGATGCGGAGTGGCTACAGTGATCTCCCGCCAGGCGGCGGGACTGTAGCCACGCTCTCCTGACAAAGCAAGCGTCATTAGCGTTACGGCTACAGTAACCAGCAGCCGGCAAGACCCGCGAGCGGCGGGGGCGGCCTGTCGGCTCCGTACCAGACCAATCGGCGGGGCCCACCAGGTGGCGGGCCCCAGCAGTCGGCGGAGAAGCCGGCGACCAGAGGGACTGACAGCCAGGTCGTACACCCGGCCAGATTACCATTGTATCCCTGGGGGTAGGCCTATATAAACCCCCCAGGGCACCCATGCAAAGGGTTGAAACCTGTTAGAATTAGACTCACACCTAGGGGGAGAAGAGAGCAAGCCTTGCCTTCTTCCACCTCTAGCATACAGCTCGAGGAGCACCATTTGTACTCACTAGTGCCTTAGTGATCATGCGGAGACCCCGCAGAGCAGGACTAGGGGTGTTATCTCCTAGGAGAGCCCCAAACCTGGGTAAAGTGCGCCGGTGTTCGTATCTACGCCTCATCCCGCTTCTAGGCAC
Source organism: Aegilops tauschii subsp. strangulata (assembly GCF_002575655.3). Lineage (NCBI taxonomy): Eukaryota > Viridiplantae > Streptophyta > Magnoliopsida > Poales > Poaceae > Aegilops > Aegilops tauschii. The sequence goes on along the minus strand of NC_053036.3, from coordinate 412,553,636 downwards.
CGGCGACGTTCTACTCGCCACCATGATAAGCCATCCATTGGCATATGTCACACCCAACCCCCGACATTTGGCGCCCACCGTGGGGCGAGGTGCACCGTCTCCCGGAGACCTGTTCTGGACGGGAACCCTGTTCCTTCCTGGCGAGCGCAGCCAGCCCGGCACGCCAGACGGCACCTGCGCCGGCGCACTGCATGGCGTGGAGGTCGCCTGCGCGGCGAGCTGCCTCGCCGATCTTGTCGGCGAGATTCGCCTCTCCGACGAGCCCGCGTCTGATGCGGGCACCGATGGCCCCGAGAGCCGCCCCGTGAGCCTCCTCGATCAGCTCCACGTCGCTAGCGAGCCTGCAGTGGACTTGGAGTCGGTTGGCTCCACCGACCCGATGCTTGTCGACTCTGACACGGCGTCGATTGACGCGTTCCCCACCAACGTGGTGGTCTACAACGAGCCGCTTCCTCGCCCGGACAGCGGCGGCAGCACCGTCACGGAAGTGCTCGTCATCAGCCACGGCGAGCACTCTGGCGGAGGTGGCCAGGATCCGTTGCAAGCGGCGATGCAAGACCTGACTGCGCCCATCCCGGAAGACGCGGACGCCGAGACGCTGGAGGCACGCCGCGTCCAGCTCGTCGAGAGCGCCAACCGGCTGGCCAGGATGACGCATCTCTTGGTGGCTCACTATAAGAAATATGGCAACTTGCGACCACCACTATTAGTCACTGAAAGGTCACTGTTTTTCATTTGCGACCTTTTTGCGACCAAAAATAGATGGTCAAAAGCTGGCAGTCGTAAACTAAAATTAGCGACCTTCTTTGTGATATGTAAAAGGTCGTTGATTCCACGAGCAAATTTTTGGTCACTAGCAACCTCCCCAGGCCACGTAAGAATCCAGCATGGCAAGCTGACGTGGATAAGAATCAGCCCGGTCCAATTCGGTGTTCTACATGGGCCGAGCCCAACAATTCAGCCTTTTTATATATATTTTTCCTGTTATTTTTTGCTAGCTACATGGGCCAGGCCCAACATTATAGCTTTTTATTTTCTCGCCATTTTCATTTCAGCCTTTTATTTTCTAGGCCATGGCCTTTTGCGGACCATTTCTTATTTGGGTCTCTTGCATTTTTCTTTTGGGCCTAGGCCTTTTACATTTGATTTCCTTAATTTTCAGCCTTTTTCCTATGAATATTATTTGGGCCACATCCTTTTTAGATGCCAAAGGTACATCCTGGGTTTCAATTTCCATAATTTGAAGCAATATTTCATTGAGAACAGTTAACAGATGGAAATTATCAATACACATGCCAATTTTGGCTAATAGCACAATCTTTACATAGTACATTTCACCCAGATACTATCACAACATATAACTAGCTCTACAGGTATACTTCTGCTTTCTTCACTTTCAGGTTGGAGCTCTTGTTTGCAGAGGCTGAACAAAGGCATCTAACAATAAACAAAAGGAGTTAGAAACAGAATAAAAACAAACATACAAAGCAGCTAGGGACTGAATCATGAAGCATATGTACATGTAACAGTAACAACCACAAGGACCACGCAACACAAGAGACAAGAAAGCACAGTTGTAGCATGAATACCAACACGGACAGAATGGTTCTAGATGTTGAACGCAAAAAATGATTCAATCTCAGATGGTTCATTGAGCATGCACAAATGACTTAAGATAACAGGACATATGTTCTACACTAATTTTACACAAATCATTATCAATTACAACAGACTCAAAACAAAATACCATAGCTTCTATATCACATAGGGAATCGACACAATAATACTCCCTTCGTCCCAAAATAAGCATCTCAAAACCAAGTAACAGAAAATAATGGGATAGACCGAAGACTTATCTAACTGGAGAAGATATCGTTGTTGTGGTTGTAGCACAGTGACCTCATGACTAAGAATGTGGTACCATGGCTAGGGTTGATACGCTCCAGCGAGGTAAGCATCATGGCTTCATCAGGTCTGCGAGAACAACCAATCAAAATTTGGATCAGCAAGCATGGAGTGTTATCAAGCAGTGAGCGCTACGCCTCACGGACATGGCAGTACACAATAGATTTCAGGATGGAGCACAAATAGAATACCTGGAAAATAACAGCAAAGAGCTATACAGTTTAAGTAAACATCCTTGGCTGTACAGATCAATATGTGGTGAGAATGATTTGGATCTATTTAGAATTTCTGTTGAGAAACCGTAACTTGATGTAAAGTCGCTTGAAGGTACGTGGTTAGCATTTACTCCCTCCGTCCGGAAAAGATTGTCCAAAGCTTGTTTCTCAAATGGATGTATCTAGCACTAACTTGGTGTTAGATACATCCATTTGAGGGACAAGTTTTTTCGGACGGAGGGAGTAATATTTATTTCTTATGATCTTTAATTCATCACATGATAAGGACTGCACCAAATATTCATAAAAAGAGGCTGTATCAGAACTAAGAAAGTGTTATTTGAACCTCTTTTGGCTATGTAACAATCTCCTAATCCTACAGTTGACATTTTCACAATCATTTCTTCACTGGTTTTAGCAATCAAAGATGAGACATAATACAATTTTGATATTGGGTTATGACAGAATTTACCATAGTAGAAAGGGTTTGTAGGGCTGCTGCACACAGCGAAGTTGCTCTCTCGTCCTCTCCTGCTTCTTGGCTAGTTCAGAGTCTTGGGACCAGCACTTTAGATTGGATCATAGGTGTAGTAGTACAGCAGCACCGCTGCCGTATACACAGCTGCTGGCCAATCCATCTATACGGGCTGAGATCACCAGCACCAGACCGCTAGAGCGAGAAGCTTCGGCAAGGAGGCGCATTCTCCACCCTTGCGTCCGGTAGCACCTGCAGGGAGGGAGAGGGACTGAGAAGCAAGAAAATAGAATTCTGAAGTTCAGGGCAACCAAGCTCATGCTAGGGATCAACAACACTAACCCATAGGGCACATACGCAAGCAAATGGCAAAACGAAAATGAAAAATGGGTAAAAGAATTATGGTACAATTTTAATTAGACCATGAAAAAAATCAGCCACCTTCATAAGCACCTGAAGTCAGATACAATCTAGAAGCTCGGCTCTTTGTCAGCTCAGTAACAAACTAGTTCACTTCCTTTAATCAATGTAATAAGACAAGGGCATCACTAGGTTATAGAATTTACAGAATCTAAATCTACATGGAACCATCTCAGTAGCATATGAATTTAGGCCATGTTCAAGTGGAAGTACACATTATCAATGTGCGTTTCTCAGTTTGATTTGTGTAGTCAATAAAAGTGCTTTGGACTGTCACATGTCATAATAAACTTACAAAATCATGCAGCAATCCACTGGTTGTGCACAGAATCACAAATTCCAGAGCATATAATTTCAACAAGGTTAACCAAATTCCAGAGAAACTTGACGGATTTTCAGAACGAAGTACTGCTGGTGCTGCTACCGCTGCAGAATTGGTTGGAGATGCACCCTCCTTGTTGGTGTAGATGGCCCAGTTGATGAAGAGCTCTGACAGCATGGCTCCGAGCAGCCCGAAGAGCGCACCGGAGGCGCAACTCCACCAAGAACAGCACTTGACTGAAACAGCAAGAAATCGTCAGCCTCTACCCTCTAGTCTGGTACCACATCCCCACAAAATCATGCAGGCCAAAGTCAAAAGCACGAAAGCAGGTTACAGCCAGGATCTATGATAATTTTCTACTATGCACTAGTATTGCTGGATAACTCGTCGAGCAAGACAAAATATAGACACAGGATCTGATGGTGATACAGCACGGGCGACCACAATGATGAAAGGAGCAACCATTCCTTAGCAGCAAGCATAACTGGAAAAGATAGTGAGGGAAATTATATACATTGAATGCAATGAACAAGACGGCCTGATAAATTGCTAGCAAATGCTAGTAATCCACCAAATTTACTCCAGAGTCTTGGTGTAAGTATGTTCTAAAGAACAGCACACTTCTAATCGGCAGAGCAGCATACTGAAATATTTTGGACCAGCAAGAAGCAGAATATAGAACTCAAAACAAATTCTTAATGACCAAGACAAATGGTAACACATTCATGGCTAAAATGATAGTACTACAGAACACCAATTTAGTTAAGTAGATGAAATAAAATTCAACCACTCTAGCAACATCCCAGCTACAACAAAATAAAAGGCGTGAATGCTCCAATGGTCAGAGCTCTCAGTGAATTAAATTGGTTGCGTGTCTGACTGGAACTAGATGAATGAGACCTTGCAAATGCAGAGCTGCCTGTTCATCATACAGATGCTGCTCACGAGCAGTAAGCTGGCATTTTTTGAAAAGAGGCTAAGTTATCAAGGACTGTCCAGTAAAGCAGTAACAACCTAGCCTCCAAATCTGGACCAACAAGCCCAAATCTGGTCCAATTCCACGCCACCCCCGAATACAAGTTGTACATTGCAGCAAAACATGTAACGGTGGCACTAAATCTGGATAACTATCTTGCGCCGGGGCGGGAGGAGGGAGGGAGGGGGACGGGGCAGGGGCGTTATACCTTGATGTAGACGTTCTCGGCGGCCGTCTCCTCCTCGCCGAGCACCTTGCCGGAGGAGCGGTGCCTGGTCTGCACGAACCGCGCCACCGCCCTGCCCCGGGCCCTTGTTGCCGCCCTCGCCGCCGCCGGCCAGCTCGACGGGGCGTCGCGCATCGAAGCACGCACGCACGCGCCGGCGAGCAAGCCAACCGCGACGCTGTTGTCGCTAGGTTAGGGTTAGGGTTCCATCGGTGGAGGCTTGGGGTGGCCATGCGGTGAGGAAGGGATAGGGTCCGGGTGGCGATGCGGTGAGGAAGGGCGTGGAGGAGGCCATGGATGCGAGGGCTCGCCGGTGGAGCCGATGGGGATGCGGCGGCGGCGGCGATCTGGAAGGGGAAGGGAGGAGGGGTGGAGACAGAGAGGGGTTTGCGGTGGGGTGGAGCTGATGAATGAATTTTTTTTAGGGGTGGATGGGTGGATGGATGTGGTATGAGGAGATAGATGGATGGATGGATGGATTTGTGCCATGTCATCGATCCATGGCACAAACGTCTCCATCAATGAGAATTAAGCGCAGGTAATTGTGTTTCTTCTTTTGTTTCTCTTATATTTTTTCATCAATATAAAGAACCTATCAAATATTTATTGCAAAATGGCACCATTTTAAAGAAAAAATATTAGACCATATTTATGTCCAATTAACCAGATGATTGTGTGTTCAAAACTTTTTATCAGCCTCCCATCAAATTGACAAATTTCTGCCGATTCAGCAGAAAACGGGTCAAATTTGAACTACAGCCGTCACATAGTTTGCTCTTTATTTTTTACAACAAATTTTTTTAGGTACAAAAGTATCTATTTTATCAAAGATACATCAAAATTTTTCCAAAATTCAACCCCTAGCTACGAACGATCAAGGCCGCCGTTTTGACTGCATTTTTCAAACCGGCATGAAAAATTCAAAAAAATCAAAAAATTGGAAAACCTTCGCATTGTGTCATTACATGTGACCAAGTTATGAAAATAATAATAAACTTGTAATACGATAATTATTTTAAAAAAGTATTCTCAGAAACGAGCTATCATATGTGGAGATCAATGGCTTTCAAGCCAAATAATCAATCTTATGGCCACATTCATGGCATAGTTTGTTCAAACGATCTCATATATTGCACAAGGGTGTATATTTGAATGGCAAACAATGTTGCCTAAGGAAGTTTTCATTTTCTTTGGACGAAAAAATCATTTTCCATTTTCCGAGTGCCTAAAATGAGTTTTTTGTGAAGGACCTACCATATATTTGTTGCAAATTTGTCCTAAATCAATTTTATAAAGTAGTAGGCCATATTTAATGCACAATTGACCAAATGGTTGGGTGGCAAATGGTTTTGATCCACCTCTAGTGAAAAGGACAAATTTCCGCCGTTTCAGTTGGAAGCGGGTCAAATTTGAACTGCGGCAGCCTCATTGTTTAATATTTATTTTTTACAAAAATCATTTCTAGGTACAAAAGTATCTATTTAATCAGAGAAACACCAAAAAAATTCCAAGATTCAACCAGTAGCTAGGAACGGTCATTCCCGCCGTTTTGACCGCATTTTGAAACGAGCATAAAAAATTCAAAACAATCAAAAAGTTGGAAAACCTTCGCATTGTGTCATCATATGTGACCAAGTTATCAGGAAAAATAATAAACTTGTAATACGGCAATTCTTGTAAAAAAGTATTCTCAGAAACGAGCTATCATCTGTGGAGATCAATGGCTTTCAAGTCAAATGATCAATCTTACGGCCACATTCATTGCCTAGTTTGTTCAAATGATCCCATATTGTGCACAAGGGTGCATATTGGAATGGCAAACAATGTTGCCTAAGGAAATTTTCATTTTCTTTGGACGAAAAAGTCATTTTCCATTTTTTGAGTTCCCCAAATGAGGTTTTTTTGTGAAGAACCTACCAAATAACTGTTGCAAAATTGGACCAAATCATTTTTATAAAATACTAGACCATATTTAATGCACAATTGACCAAATTATTGGGTGTAAAAAGTTTTGATCCACCTTTGGTGAAAAAGACAAATTTCCGCCGTTTTAGCTGGAAGCGGGTCAATTTTGAACTGCGGCTGCCTCATAGTTTGCTATTTATTTTTTCCAAAAATCATTTATAGGTACAAAAGTATCTATTTAATCAAAGAAACACCAAAAAAAATCCAAGATTCAGCCACTAGCTAGGAACGGTCATTCCCGCCGTTTTGACCGCATTTTGAAACGGGCATAAAAAATTCAAAAAAAATCAAAAAATTGGAAAACCTTCGCATTGTGTCATTATATGTGACCAAGTTACCAGAAAAAATAATAAATTTGTAATAAGACAATTCTTTTAAAAAGTGTTCTCAGAAATGAGCTATCATGTGTGAAGATTCATGGCTTTCAAGTCAAATGATCAATCTTATGGCCACATTCATGGCATAGTTTGTTCAAATGATCTCATATTGCGCACAAGGGTGCATATTGGAATGGCAAACAATGTTGCCTAAGGGAGTTTTCATTTTCTTTGGACGAAAAATCAATTTTCCATTTTTCGAGTGCCCAAAATGAGTTTTTTTTGTGAATGACCTACCATATATTTGTTGCAAATTTGTACCAAATCAATTTTATAAAATACTAGGACATATTTAATGCACAATTGACAAAATGGTTGGGTTTCAAAAGTTTTGATCCACCTCTCGTGAAAAAGACAAATTTCCGCCGATTCAGTAGAAAGCGGGTCAAATTTGAACTGCAGCTGCCTTATAGTTTGCTCTTTATTTTTTCCAAAAATCATATCTAGTTACATAAGTATCTATTTAATCAGAAATACATGGTTTGGTGGTGATACGTCGATGTTTGGATGGTGGCCCAGGGCCCCAACTCCAAAGCGCGTAGACTCGCATGCCCGCCGCATGGTCACCGCGTGACCGTGGCGTTGCCATGCGTTCTGGGCAGCCTAGGCATGTATAGTAGGTTGGGCACTCCCCTGATAGGTGTCAGGAAGAAGAAGGCAATATAAGAATCTCACGAGGAGACTGAACTGAGCTCAAACATGAATTAGCACCCAAGTGTTTGATTAGTGGTACGGGAAATGTGCATGGCCAATGGGCCTGAGTTTTGGCCGAGGATGATCATCTACTAAGGACACTATCTTGGAAAATTTGCAGCTCAAATGGAGGAGCCTAGGTGTCACTTGCTTTGCAACGTACCACACTGGACAGAAATATGAATATTGAAGCCACACTCACATGTATTGTTAGATGGGGCTCAATTTTTGTGGAGAGCAATGATTTGGGAATATAGAAGATGTGGCAAAAATTCAGCTCATTAGGATATGCCTAGCTAGTACTTCCTTCACAACAATTCGAGTTGAACAAAAACTTTGGAAATTTGCCGAGGAAGATTTACCAGGCAAATGGAGTTGAATATTGTCATGAGGCAATGATTTGGATAGTAAAGAATGCCCAATTTCTTTGGGAATTTTGGGAATGACAGAAATATAGGTTGCTTCACAACCTAGGGCAAAAATTGACACATGGACATGACACATAGGCAAAACTGATGAGGTGGCGCCTAGTCATAGCAATAAGTACCAATGCATCCACGTTCACAACCTCATGACCATTAAAATTGGTCGTAATCAGGTAGAAATAAGGTCATTGGCCACTCTTGTCTGCTTTGTGACCATTTGGTGTAAGCAATTTCAGGGTTTGAGCCCTTCCAAGCGAAATGGCCGTGGATTTACGACCAATTCAGCTGGGGTCACTAAGAGAAGGTCACAAGTTGACATATTTCTTGTAGTAGCTTACCAGCGTGAGATGCACCGTGCTGTCGGTGGCACGCCGGCTCCTGGTGGGCCTAGCCGCATTGGCCAAATCCGGCAGCGTGGCGCGACCATCGCCAGCATGTTCGGGACTGATCGTCCCGTCTACGCCATGCCTGCGGAGAACATACGAGCTGCCCAGGCGGCAGCAGACGAGCTAGACAAGCTCGAGGGCGACGAGCGTCGCCACATGACGGAGCGAGTCCAGCAGCTCCTCGACGCGGCTGCTGAGCAGCAAGAGGCCGGGTGCAGCACTGAAGCGCCCAACCGGCGAAACGACGACCCGCCTCCTCGCCGATACCAAGGCGCGACATCCGGACGCCGACTGGTGGCGCCCGCGATAGAAGAGACAAGGAGCCGGCTGCTAGCTGCATCCGGACTCGCATCACCATCGAGCGCGACCAAGACGGCCGCCCAAGAGCAGTGCAGCGACAAGACGACTGTCCGCCTCCTCCTCCCCGCAGGGAGAGGCGCATTTCCCCGCCGCCTGTTGATCACCCGTCACTCGACGACCGCCTTGGCCGCCGAGAAGGAATCGGAGAAAACGATGCCCGCCACCGGATCGATCGCCTCAATCGATCCCTGGCGCTAGAAGAAGAAGATGAGCTGGGTCCGCCATGCTTTGGCCCCCGCATCCGAGACGAACCTTTCCCCAAAGGGTTCACGCTCCCGAGAGATACACCCAAGTGCACCGGCTCCGTGAAGCCGGAGGACTGGCTGGTCGACTACTCCACAGCCGTCAGCATCGCGAACGGCAACAAGCGCATTGCCGTGAAGTACGTTCCGCTCATGCTCCAGGGCACGGCCCAGACGTGGCTGAACAGCCTAAAGCCCCGCAGCATCAACAGCTGGGTTGATTTCACTGAAGCATTCAGCCGCAACTTCACCAGCACGTACAAGCGGCCGCCCAAGCCCCGCCAGCTCTCCTTGTGCGTCCAAGGCCCCAACGAGTCGACTCGCGACTACCTCACGCGCTGGGCCGAGCTGCGCAACTCTTGCGAGGGCGTGCACAAGGTGCAGGCCATCGAGTACTTCACTGTCGGGTGCCGCGAGGGCACCCTCCTCAAGCACAAGCTCCTCTGTGATGAGCCGGCAACCCTAGACGAACTGCTGATCATAGTAGATAAGTATGCCACGGCCGACTCCTCCATGAAGGCGGAGATCCAAGTTAACGCGTCGGGCAAGGTGGCCCCTCAAGCTCCTCGGACCCCGGCTGGTGACACCAGTCGGCGACAGCAACCAAACAACAACAAGCGCAAGGCCATGCAGCCGCCTTCCACGAGCCGGCAGGTGGCTACAGTCGAAGATCAGCAGCCGGAAGGGCAGCCTCCCCCCAAGCACCAGAAGGGCGGCAAGCCCAACTGGTGGCCCGCCTTCTCATACGAGCAGACCCTTGATGCACCCTGCAAGTTCCACAGCGGCGCGAAGCCGTCCAAACACACCACTCGGAAGTGCCATTGGCTCACCAGGATCGCCAAGGGTGACGGACTCCAGCCCCCTCCGCCTGCAGGCCTGCCGCCTCCTCCTCCTCAGCAGCCGGCGGTTCGGCCAATCGGCGCGATAAAAGATGAGTACCCTGAAGAGCATGGGGCTTATGTCGTGTTCACCAGCGTGGCCGACGACAGGCGCAGCAGGCGGCAGCAGCAACAAGAAGTGAATGCAGTAGCATCGGAGACCCCTGAATTCATCCATTGGTCTGAGAAGCCCATCAGCTGGAGTAGAGCCGACCACCCGGAGGTGATGCCCTATCCCGGCTCTTATGCTCTAGTGTTGGATGCCACCTTTGCCACAGAGAGGCAAGCTGCTCGCTTCTCCCGAGTTTTGATAGATGGTGGCAGCAGCATCAACATCCTGTACAAAGATACCATGGAGAAGTTGGGAATCAAGCAGAGACATCTTTAGCCCAGCCGGACTATTTTCCATGGCATTGTTCCAGGCCTTTCCTGCTCACCAATCGGCAAGACTCAGATAGATGTCCTCTTCGGGGACAAAAATCATTTCCGCCGAGAGCCAGTCTGGTTTGAGGTGGTGATCCTTGAGAGCCCTTATCATGCATTGCTCGGCCGACCTGCCCTGGCCAAGTTTATGGCGGTCCCCCACTATGCTTACCTGAAGATGAAGATGCCGAGCTCCAAGGGAATCTTGACCATAGTAGGAGACTACAAGAAGTCGTCTGCCTGCGCAGCAGAGAGCAGCCGGTTAGCCGAGTCCCTCGTGATCGCGGCTCCTTGACCGGTTGGGGGCTATGGCCGGCAAGCAGCCGGAAATATCATCCAACCCCAAGGAGTCGGAAGCTGAGGGCTCGTTCAAGCCGACAAAGGAAACAAAGAAGATACCCTTGGACCCGGAGCACCCGGAGAGGCATGCTGTCATAGGTGCAACCCTTGACAGCAAATAGGAAGGCGAGCTCGTCGATTTCCTCCGTGAGAACCGGGACATCTTTGCATGGTCTCCCCAGGACATGCCGGGTGTTCCGACGGAATTCGCCGAGCACAAGCTACACGTCCGGTCTGATGCCATGCCAGTCAGGCAGCCCTTGCGTCCCTTGTCAGAGGAAAAGAGAAGAGTTGTTGGAGAAGAGATAGCCCGGCTTCTAGCAGCCGGCTTCATCATGGAGGTGTTCTTTCCAGAGTGGTTAGCTAACCCGGTCCTAGTGCTGAAAAAGAACAAGCAGTGGCGCATGTGTATTGATTATACCAGCCTCAACAAAGCTTGCCCCAAAGATCCTTTTGCCTTACCAAGGATTGACCAGGTGATAGACTCCATAGCCGGATGCGAGCTGTTGAGCTTTTTGGATGCATACTCAGGGTACCACCAGATCAAGCTAAACCTGGCCGACAGGCTGAAGACCGCCTTCATCACGCCATTCGGAGCCTTCTGCTACCTGACCATGACGTTCGGCTTGAGGAATGCCGGCGCCACTTTTCAGCGATGCATGCAGAAGTGTCTCCTTAAGAAACTCGGCAGAAACGCCCACGTCTATGTGGACGATGTTGTGGTGAAGACGGAGAAGCGTGGAACGCTGCTAGAAGACCTCAAGGAGACCTTTGAGAATTTGCGCCGATTTCAGATCAAGCTCAACCCGGAGAAATGCGTCTTTGGAGTACCAGCCGGCCAGCTTCTTGGCTTTCTAGTCTCAGAGCGCGTCATAGAATGCAACCTTGTGAAGATCAAGGCCATCGAGAGGATGGAAGTGCCCACTCGACTGCTAGACGTGTAAAAAATCACCGGCTGCTTGGCATCCATTAGCCGTTTCATCGGTCGGCTGGGCGAGAAGGCTCTTCCCTTGTACCAGCTCATGAAGAAGACCACTTTTTCGAGTGGAACGACAAGGCGGATGAAGCTTTCCTCCAGCTAAAGAAGATGTTGACCACTCCGCCTGTCCTGGCGGCTCCGACTCCTAAGGAGCCCATGCTCCTCTACATCGCCCCCACCAGCCGGGTGGTCAGCACAGTCATAGTGGTGGAACGCAAGGAAGAAGGCAAAGCACTTCCAGTCCAGAGGCCGGTGTATTACCTGAGTGAAGTGATATCCGCCTCCAAGCAAAACTACCCCCACTACTAGAAGATGTGCTATGGCGTGCACTTTGCCGCCCAAGAAATTGAAGCCATATTTTCAAGAGCACCCAATCACTGTGGTCTGCACTGCTCCCCTTGCCGAGATCATTGGAAGCCGAGATGCCTCAGGCCGAGTGGCCAAATGGGCCATAGATTTGCCCCCTGCACCATCTACTACCAGCCTCGCACCGCCATCAAGTCACAAGCACTGGCCGACTTCCTCGTCGACTGGGCCGAGACCCGGTACTTGCCACCAGCGCCAGACTCCACCCATTGGCGAATGCACTTTGATGGTTCTAAGATGCGCACCGGTTTGGGAGCCGGCATCGTCCTCACCTCTCCCAAAGGTGACAAGCTCAGATATGTGCTGCAAATTCACTTTGCCGCCTCCAACAACGTTGCTGAATACGAAGCACTCATTCACGGGCTCCGGCTTGCCAAGGAACTCAGCATTCGCCGGATCCTGTGTTATGGAGATTTCGACTTGGTGGTCCAGCAGTCGTCAGGTGATTGGGACGCCAAGGATGCAAACATGGCGAGTTATCGCTTCCTCGTATAGCAACTCAGTGGATACTTTGAAGGATGCGAGTTTCTCCATGTGCCAAGAAATAACAATGAGCAAGCTGATGCCTTGGCACGGATCGGCTTCACCCGGCAAGCAATACCAGTGGGCATCGCCCTGCAACGCCTCCTTAAGCCGTCCGTCAAGCCATCGCCAGAGTCGGATTCCATCTTTGTGCCGGCTCCTCCTGAAGCAGTCGGATCCTACTTGAGGACCCCAGCAGCCGGCACGGGGAATTCGGCAGGCGACCCGGGGACTGCAGCAGCCGCACCCGGCCCGGGGACTTCAGAACCCGGCCCGGGGACTGCAGCAGTCGGCCCAGGGACTTCATCGACTCAGCAAGCGGCAGCCGACTCCAACCTGCCGCCTCCCGGCCCAACCGCCCTCGTGCAAGTAGCAGTCCTAGCAGTCGAAGAAATTGCAGCACCTTCATGGGCCCAGCCCATCCTCAACTTTCTGGTGAACAAAGATCTGCCGACTGATGAGATCTCGGCCCGGCAAGTGCAACGCCGAGCAGCAGCATACACCATAATCAACAGAGAACTTGTGAGGCGTAGTGTCACTGGTGTTTACCAGCGCTGCGTGGAGCCGGAGCAAGGCCAAGCAATCCTCAAAGATATCCATCAAGGCGAGTGTGGTCACCACGCGGCTTCAAGAGCACTCGTGGCCAAAGCTTTCCGCCATAGTTTTTTCTGGCCGACTGCTCTAGAAGACGCCAAAGAGTTGGTCCAGAAATGCAAAGGGTGCCAGAAACCGCATCAGCCGGCTTCTGCACTCAAGACTATCCCCATTGCCTGGCCCTTTGCCGTCTGGGGCCTAGACATGGTGGGACCATTCAAGACGGCGCGTGGCGGCATGACTCATCTGCTTGTCGCGGTGGACAAGTTCACCAAGTGGATAGAAGAAAAGCCAATTAAGAAATTGAATGGTCCGACTGCTGTGACTTTCATCTCCAACATCACCATCCGGTATGGCATACCACACAACATCATCACCGACAATGGCACAAACTTTGCCAAAGGCGCCTTGGCCGTTTCTGCGCGACGCTGGGCATCTGACTGGACTTAGCGTCCGTTGCCCATCCGCAGTCAAACGACCAAGTGGAGCGAGCAAACGGCCTCATTTTGTCCGGCATCAAGCCCCGACTGGTCGAGCCTCTGGAGCGTTCGGCCGGCTGTTGGCTCGATGAGCTGCTGGCCGTCCTCTGGAGCCTGCGCACAACTCCGAACAAGTCAACCGGCTTCACGCCTTTCTTCCTCGTCTACGGTGCCGAAGCCGTCATCCCGACGGACATAGAATTCGAGTCCCCTCGAGTCACCATGTACACTGAAGAGGAGGCAGAAGAAGCACGACAAGATAGCGTCGATCTGCTGGAAGAGGGTCGGCTGTTGGCACTCAGCCGGTCCACCATCTACCAGCAGAGCCTGCGCCGATACTACAACCGGAAGGTCAAGCCAAGATCCTTCCAAGAGGGAGACCTTGTGCTCCGACTGATCCAGCGAACAGCCGGCCAGCACAAGCTCTCGGCACCTTGGGAAGGCCCCTTCATCATCAGCAAGGTGTTGGGCAACGACTACTACTACCTCATCGACACTCAGAAGCCTCGAGCACGCAAAAGAGATGACTCCGGCAAGGAGACGGAGCGACCATGGAATGCAAACCTCCTTCGAAGGTTTCACAGTTGATGCAGTATGTACCACGCCAACTTTTGTATTAAATACGAAGACTCCGCGTCCCCCAAGAAGAGCTCGGGGACTGCCCTCTTTTATCTATATGATAAGTATTACACCTGTCATTGTGATATTTCATTAGTCCGTCTGGCACCGGTTTCGACCAGTCGACCCGGGGACTTGCCGCCTTGTGCTATGTAATGCTTCCTGCAGCCGGACAAGTAATGCGTTGGCACTTAAGCCCTCTCCTGTCAGAAGCTGCAGCTCGCAGAGCGGCTGTCCGGCGGGCAGGAGTAAAGGCAGAAAGAGTGTCTGCATGAAAAATGGCTAAGGATCCAAAGCGTGCACATAGTTCAAGCCGGCTTCCCGCGTCGCCGACCGGCTCCTGAGCAGCCTGCCGGCCGGCTTCTACTTAACTTGCTAGAAAACTCTAACCGGCTAAGTACTTGCCTCCCCGAAAGTGGCTAAGTACTTGACCCAGCCACAGTCCGCAGAGCGGCTGTTCGGCTGCAAGACGGCAACCAAGAGAAGGCGGCAAAGGAAAAAAGCTAAAAGAGCAGAAAGCAAGGAAAGATAGAATTTGGCAAATATATTTACACATCAAAGGGCTAGTGGCTAGCATTCAACAGAAGTTTGAAATACACCCCGCGGGTGGAATTGTGCGAAGTTAACAAAGTTTGTCGAGACTGATAAGCAGGAAAAAACAAAGATAAATTGGCAGCCTAGGGAGCAGTAGACGGGTTCAGTGGAACGGTGGAGTCGGTGGTGCCGGTTGGTGGAGCGGCCGGCTGGTCAGTCTCCGCTTGGTCGCCTTCAGTAGCAACTGGCTCGCTTGGGCGTGGCTCGTTGCTGGAGGCGCGATCGAGCTGAGGCTGGTCATCCGCTCCGACCTCTGGTGCCTCCTCTTCACCTTCCTCCTCCTCCTTGTCTTCTTCCTCGCCGCTGGATTCGATCACCTCGGCCGAGTCCTCGCCGTCCTCTGGGTTCAGCCCGAACCATTCTGGTGGTGCCTCGGCGCCGTTCTCGGCCCGCTCCGGGATAAAGATGCTGGTGTTGGTGTACTCGGCGATTGTCGCTGCCCGCTTGACAAGATCATCCTCCACCGCCACCAGCTCCTCCTGGGCCTCCTGTCGAAACATGGTCAGTTGGGCTAGAAGCCCAGGGTACCACGCCTTAACGAACTCCAAGGCCCGGCGTGCTCCAGCCCGGGCCGAGGAGCCCTTCCAGGCCTCAAGACGGCAGGCCGCCACCTCCAGCCAGTCGGCAGTCCGACTCGAAGTGCGTGGTGCCAGCATGTCCGGCCATAGGGCGGCGATCGCCTGGGTGCCGACACGCTGAAGACGGCGCAGCATACGATGAGCCGGCTGGAGACGGGCCTGGATGCTGAGAAGCTGCTCACTGAGGGTTCGGGGGGCGTCGACAGCAATCTCCGCACCTTCCGCCCTCCGCCCTTCGCGATCGGCCTTGATGGCCCGATTGGCAGCGACGGAGTGACCGGGGAAGAAGTCTGCTCAAACAGAAGAAAAAAAATCCAAAGTTAGGAACAAGAAGCCGGCCTGATCAGAAGTCGGCGTCTCGAAGAAGAGTAAAGAGGGAAGCTCACCGCCAACCTAGTCTTCAATCTCGCCGAAGCCGGCAGTCAGCATCTCCTCCTTGTCGGTCCAGGCGGAGCGTTCGGTCTTGAACTCAGCTAGGAGACTGGCCTCCTTGTCCTCCGCCTCCTTCTGGGTCTTCTTGAGAAGCTCCGCCTGCTCCGCTAGTTGCGTGACCAGCCGGTCACGCTCTTCGGTCAGCTTGCTGCAATCTGTCTCCTTGGCACGAAGCACGGTGTTGACTTCGCCCAGCTGCTGCTGCAGGGCGACGTTGGCCTCTGCAAAAGTAGAAAAAGAAAAGGACATCAACAATCAACAAAGAGAGATATAGTTGTCGGGAAGATCCGACCCGACTGCTCAGCAGTCGACCCGAATCTCGGGGACTACAGCCCGCGGGTGCGCCAGCGTGCCCCCGCAGAGAAAGAAGTCATCAATATCAACGAAAAGAAGAACAGTCGCCGGGGAGATCTGGCCCGACTGCTCAGCAGTCGGCCCGTATCTCGGGGACTACAGCCCGCGGTTGCACCAGCGCGCCCCCGCAGAGAAAGAAACAAAGACTGACTCCGGCTTTCCGACAAGTCGGTGGTCCATTGAGTTAGCTCCTGGACCTTGGAGTTGAAGACGGTCGCGCGGAGGTTGTGATAATCCTGCAATGAAGATATCAGATAATGTTAGTACTCGGAGCTTGCCAATTAAAGTTCCAAGCCGCCCGCTCAGCAGTCGGCCCGAAACTCGGGGACTACACCGAGTGGGTGCGCTGGCGCGCCTCCACGGAGAAGTATAAAAATCAAAGAAGCAAGAAGTATACCCGGACGGCTGCTCGCGACTCCAAGAACGCATTGTTGCAACGCTTAAGAGCGTCGGCTTCGGCATGAAGCTTGGCTTGAACGTCTAGGATCGCCGTGTTCAAAGGGCCCGCCTCGCCTCCCCGCACCCACCCAGTGGGCGCGGCGCTGGTCGCCTCGGCGTCCGGGATTGAAGAGCTCGTGGCGGCGGTCTCCTGCGGGCGTGGCGCCGAAGCCGCCTTTGCGAGCCGGCGGCGCATCGGGGTGCGGATCTTAGGAGTTGGGTCCATCACCATCTCGTCTCCGGCTGGTGGCGCCGATGGATCAGCCGGCTGCTTGTCTCGCGCCTCCTCAGAAGGCGGCGGAGGGGGCATGATTACGTCCGGCATGACAACATCGCGGCTGTCCCTCTCCATGATCGGGTGCTCGTCGCCGGCTCCCCCAGTCGGCGCCACGAATTCTGGTGGCGGCGGCGCGGAGTTCAGGGGGGTGACGAATATTGCCGACTGACGGCGCGCGGCTTCCTCGGCCTGCTTCTTTGCCGCGGCAGCAGCCTCAGCCTCCGCCAGCTTCTTCAAAGCGGCAGCCTCCGCCTTGTCTGCCTCCGCCATCTCCAGGCGGGCGGCTTCCTGGTCCTCGCGTGCTAGAGGTCTCCGCCGACCCAACGATGGAGGTGGCGGCCGACTTCTCGAGAGAGAGCGGAGCCCTAAAATCAAGAAAATAGAGCAAAGGAAATTCAGAAAAATCAACAAGGAAAGAAGAAAAGCGCAAGAAAAGATACTTACGCCGACACCATGGGAGGCACCTTTGGGAGCTTCTGAAATTTGGCCGCCTTCGCGGCGGCCTCCTTCCGCCGGGTCGCGGCAGTCGGGTTCTTGGCCTTTTTCGGCGCGCTGCCGAACAAGGCAGCGCACTGTTTTCGCTTCCGCATGCCGCCTCGAGCAGTCGGCTCGGCGGAGGGGCCCGCATCCGTCTTGCCCGCGCCTCGTGAAGGGCGCGGCTTGTCTTCCTCATCGTCGTCGTCGGGCCAGGTCTCGATGCCGCCTTCCTCGGAGCCTCTGGTTCCATAGACGCCGCCTGTTGCGGTGTCCTCCAAGGCGGCCGCCCCCAAGTCGGGGTCGTCCACGTCACTCACGGCCCGGTCCGGCGCGTAGTCACCACCCAGCCCCACGACGGTAGCCGTCGCTGGAGAGATGTATATCTGCATCCCAAAGTCTGACTGCTCAAGACCACCAGACGGAATAAAGATGAAGTATTAAAGAAAGGAGAGGCTGAAAGACTTACGGCGGGTGGCGGGTCCGCGCGGGAGTACGACGGCTTGCCGAACTGCCAGGACCCCTCCAGCTTGAAGCCGGATATTTCGTTCACCAAGTTGGCCACCTCGGCAGCCGGCATCTCCTTGGCGCTCAGCCGGCATAGGTCACGATGCCCGCTCATCCGGCTGATCAGTTGAGGCCGGCCTTGGAGCGGGACAACCCAGCGCACGACGAAGGCAACCAACAAGTCGGTCGCCTTGAGGCCCTCGGTGTTGGTCAGCTCCTGGAGTCGTTGGATGGCGGCGGCGCCGTCTGCCAACACTGGCTTCGGCTTGTAGCCCCAGCTAGCCCGAGGCTCAGCCGGCGGGCCAGCTACATAAGCTGGCAGGTTGATGAAGTTGACGGACGGGTCCACGTTCTCCACGTAGAAGTAAGATTGCTGCCACATCTTAATCGAGTGTGGCAGCTTGATGGTGGGGAAGGCGTTCTTCGAAGACGGCCGGCGCACCACGATGAAGGCACCACACTGGGCAGCCACCTCCCGGACGGAGGTGCCCACCTTGGTGTAGAAGAATGCTCCCCACAGCTCGATGGTGGGGAGGATGCCGAGATAGCCTTCGCACATCATGACGAAGGTGGCCAGGAGCATCACGGTGTTGGGTGTGATGTGGTGAGGTTGGAGATGGTAAAATTCGAGGAACGAGCGGAGGAAGCCGCTCACCGGCAAGCCGAAGCCACGGATGAAGTGCGAGCGGAAGACGACCCGCTCGTTCTCCCCCGGCGCCGGCAAGATCTCCCCCGCTGGAGGCACGTGCGCCTTCACGTAGTTTGTGCCGGGAAGGCGCTGCATGTCGCGAAGGAAAGCAATGTGGTCTTCGTGGACATTCGACCCGTCCCAATCTCCTCCATGCTCGCACGCAATGGAGGGCTCAACAAAGAGAGCAGCGCGGCAGGAGAACTGAGATTGGGGCGGGGCCAAGAGGGCGCGGGGACGAGCTGCGGCGGCGCTCCGGCGGAGCTCGGGGGCGCTGCGATGGGAGGAAGAAGAAGGAGGGAAAATGGGGTGGAGGGGCGCGCGTGCTTCGCCGCTCCCTCCCCTCTCTCTACTTATAGCCTACGGGCTATGAAGCCGAGGGGGTGGGCGTGGAATCGTGGGATTAACTGTGCCCACGACCCCACGCTCCGCCTTTACCGCGCGAGTTACTGCGCGCAGTAACTCCGCGGGGAAACCCAACCGCCCGCCTCGGCCGCAGCGGATCCGCTCGCGTGCCGAGGCCCGGTGGTGGCGGGCTCAGCCTGCAGTCGCGTCCCATCACGCGTGTGGGCTGGCAGGCTGGCCCGGCTGGCTGGTGCCATGTGGCACACCCACGACGGGCGGCTGGCCTAGAAGCTTAGCTAACACGCCACCTAGTTCCCGCCGTTGCATTCGAAATTCCAGATAAATCCGACTAGACGTGGCCGACTCCCTCAGGCGGCTTGCCAGGAGTCGGATGAAGCTTCCACCCATAGCACCCGGAGGAGGAAACTGTTGAGGCTTCTCGGCCCCTCAGCCGCGGTGCCTCACCAGCTTCGGGGACTACTGTCGGAGTAATGGGCCACGGGTAGCCTAACCCGAGACCCAGAACCTTTCAGGACATCGGGGCCGGCTGGGCCCCTCAAGACGCCAAGATAGAGCGCCGCCTTCTGGCGACCGGCTGGCCGAACGGCCGACTGCCGGTAGACGACCATGCTCAGGAAGACGGCTCCAAGACGAGCCGACTCCTGGCAGGCGGCTGTCGGTGTCAAAACCGGCGGATCTCTGGTAGGGGGTCCCGAACTGTGCGTCTAAGGCGGATGGTAACAGGAGGCGGGGGACACGATGTTTACCCAGGTTCGGGCCCTCTCGATGGAGGTAATACCCTACTTCCTGCTGGATTGATCTTGATGATATGAGTATTACAAGAGTTGATCTACCACGAGATCGTAGAGGCTAAACCCTAGAAGCTAGCCTATGGTATGATTGTTGTTGTCCTACGGACTAAACCCTCCGGTTTATATAGACACCGGAGGGGGCTAGGGTTACACAGAGTCGGTTACAAGGGAGGAGATCTACATATCCGTATTGACAAGTTTGCCTTCCACGCCAAGGAGAGTCCCATCCGGACACGGGACGAAGTCTTGAGTCTTGTATCTTCATAGTCCAACAGTCCGGCCAAAGGATATATTCCAGCTGTTCAAGGACCCCCTAATCCAGGACTCCCTCAGTAGCCCCTGAACCAGGCTTCAATGACGATGAGTCCGTCACGCATATTGTCTTCGGCATTGCAAGGCGGGTTCCGTCTCCGAATACTCCATAGAAGATTTTGAACACAAAGATAGTGTCCGGCTCTGCAAAACAAATTCCACATACCACCGTAGAGAGAATAATATTTCCACAAATCTAATCCGTTGACACATTTTTCAGCATGACATCACACCACGGCCCGGTCATTATTCGAACCATTTTTTCACAACCAGCCACTGCACATATCGCGAGGCGGTTTCCTTGGCACGTCTTGTCGAAGCAGAGATCGTGTCCCCTTATCACGGGATTCTCATCAATACGGGTGTGGATAACCTAACCATGCCATCAATTACGGCGCTTGGGGAATAAGCGAGTTTACCAGGTAGGTGGGGAGGCGCATAGCTTCTTCCGCCCTTATAAAGGGACAAGGATTCACCCTTTTCGCCCACGCCTTCTTCCTCCTTGCTCATCCATTCTTGCGCACTCGAGCTCCAGCGCCCAAGTTCGCTTTTTTCTCCTCAAACCACTCCAAGCATGTCCGGAGCGGGAGGCAAGTGGATGGTCTCCTCCGTTACGGAGGAGAACATCACAAAGCTGCGGGGAGCCGGATATCTGGCCGCGGATATCGCGCACCGACTGCCAGATGCGGGGCAGATCATCCCTACTCCAGAACCCCATGAGAGGGTGGTTTTCCTTACCCACTTCGTCCGCGGACTGGGATTTCCCCTCCACCCGTTTGTCCGCGGGCTCATGTGCTACTATGGGCTGGACTTTCATGATCTGGCCCCCAAATTTCATCCTCAACATCTCGACGTTTATCGTCGTGTGCGAGGCCTTCCTCCGCATCAAGCCCCACTTCGGCTTGTGGCTGAAGACCTTCAATGTTAAACCGAACATGGTGGTCGGCCAGCAAGCGCAGTGCGGAGGTGCCATGGTGGGCAAAATGCCCAACGTCACCTGGCTCGAAGGCTCCTATGTGGAGACCATAAAGGGGTGGCAATCGGGATGGTTTTACATCACCGGGCCGCGCGACACCAACTGGGTGGCGGCCCCCAAATTTCGATCCGGAATCCCCATGCGGCTCACCTCCTAGAAAGAGAAGGGCCTGTCCTGGGGTTCCCCGGTAGAGCTGACCGGACTCCAGACATGCATCAAGAACATGATGAGCAAGAAAATCAAGCTCGTCAACATGGTCCAAGTCATGCTCTTCCGCCGGATCCTCCCGTGTCAAAGGCGGGCGTTCAATTTGTGGGAGTTCGACCCGGCCAAGCACCAGACGCTGCGAGAGCTCTTCGACACAACGCACAAGGACGTCTGGAAGGTGCTGTTCAAGGGCGCCGAGGTACCTCCTCCCCTTATCGAGGACCGCGGGCTCAGCGCAAAGCGCCCTGCCAATCCGGTAAGTCGTTGATATTTCATAAGATGTTCATTTTCCCCAGCTTAACCATGTGCAGGATATAAGCTTCCACACTATTTAACAGGACTAGGTAGAGACAGCGGAGCAGATCGATTGTCCAGCCCCCCTGCCCGAAGATCCAGCAGACACTCTCCTAACGGAGATGCTGGTTCCGGCGCCTTATGAGGTGCCGACGAAGAAGGCCAAGAAGAAGGCCACGGGGACCAAGAAGGGTCTCCGGCGCAAGGTTATATCGGACTCATCGTCCGAAAACACCAAGACGCACTCCTCCCACGAAAACAAGGAGGAGGAAGAGGAAAGTTCTCCCCCCTGCCGGGGGAGACAAGAAAAGGAAGGCCGCCCCATCTGGGGAGGCCGAAGGGTCCAATAAGGGAAGGACTCTCCTTCCGGACTGCTCCACGACGGCCGCCTGTAGCGACGACGAGTGGTTGCCCAGGGACAAGCCCGTTGCGAAGTCGTAAGTATCCGGATACAATAATAATTCTTGGTATGTTTTATTAAACTGCTTCTCATCACGCCGAACATGATTATGCAGTCCGTCCTGAGCCCATATCGACGTATCTTCATCGGATGGTTCTTTGGACCCGTCGGATCTGAACAACGATTCACTTCCGACCGCCTCCTCCCCTCGCCCTACGGACAACGTCGAAGTGTTGTCTCAAAGGGCACCGAGCCGAGGGGAGGTAGTCCTGGAGGCGCCTCAAGGCTACATTCCGGATGCTGGGCGCAAGGGGAGCAAGACTCCCATGGGCTCTCATGATGGGGGCAGCAAATTCGGCCCCCAGCCGAATACTACGCCGGAACCTCCAGTGGTTCCGGACTCTGTCAGGCAACCCCTCGCTAAGAGGGGCAAGCCGCCTGTGCCGATGGCCTCTGTCCATCCAGAGGCATCGGACAACTTGCTGGAAGCGCTTCGCGGCGCTTCCATCGGCGAAGAACACCGCACTATCATGAGTGCGGTGGTCAAGAAAGTTCAGTCCGCCAAGAGCGGACTGACTGAAGCCTGTGCCAGCCTCCTAACAGGCTTTGAGGTAAGTACCCAGATTATAAGAGAATGTTACCGCATAGACACTAGCCCCTGATGCTCTCTTTGGCGTTTGCAAAGAAAGGCCGAATAGAGGATCGAATAATAACCGCAGGAGTCTAATCGAAATATGTCTATGTGCATATGCAGGTTTCACTGCTAGCCGCTGCCGCACGTACTGTGGAGGTCGCCGCACTGAAGCGGGACCTTGAGCGGTCCAAGGAAGAGCTCGGCCTTGCTAAGAGGCAGCTCGAAGAGAACAAAGGTAAGTTATACCCCGTCTGTATATTATAAAAAATTTGGTTTTAGAATAATAGGATCGTCATGAATTTTGCTAGGGGCCACGACCGAAGTGGCGACCCTGCAGAAGGCGCTATCCGAGGCCGAGGATAAAGCGGCCAAGGAGCGCATCGAGCGAGAAAAGCAAGAGGCCCGGGTGGGCGAGGTGCAGCAAGAGCTCCAGGCTCTCGTCAAAAAACACGAGTCCTTGGAGCTTGACTCTAAGACGCGAGATTCCGAGCTTGCGAAAGCCCTCGAAAGCGCACAACATGCCAAGGCTGAAGCCCAAAAGGCCCTCCGGGAAATTGAGGCCGTTAAGAAGATAGCGGCGGGTAAGGCATTCATTATGCAAAGCAAGCATGTGAAGGACACTTTCTTTTTACTTACCCAAGTTCGGAGCTCTCCAGGAGCGTTCGCAGATCTACCCCGCAGTGTGTCAGATGCCGCGGAGTTCTACCGGGCCGAGGAGGGGAGCTCGACGGAGAAGTTGTTCTGGTCTCAGTATACTGGGACCGAACACCCGATGCCCTTGAGCGACCAGCTGAAGCAATTGGTCGAGCTCCACAAGGCGGCCGAACAGGCCATGAAGGGTCTTATAGTCCGGATGTGGCCTGGCGATCCCCTGCCTGATAGCTACTTCAGCCTGGTGAAGCGGCTTGTGAATGCCTGCCCACGGCTTGAAGTCATAAAGCGGTCTGTATGCATCGAGGGTGCGCGCAGGGCTTTTGCCCGGGCAAAGGTGCACTGGGCAAAGCTGGACGCCGAGAAGCTGGTGAAGGAGGGGCCGCCGGAAGGCAAGGAGCATCGCCACCCCGAAATGTATTATAACAGTGTCTTGAAGGGTTCTCGCCTTGTGGCGGAGGAATGTGCTAAGGATGTAATATTCGAATGAATGTACTCATGTGATCCTGTAATATGAAACGAGTTCATGTGCGCTATGCAGCGCTTGTTAATTTAAAATATTACCTTCTGTGCGGCCGTTTATGAAATCTGAGAGTTGGCTAGTCGTCGGCTTCTGCCCCCATGTAACTAGTACTGGGGTGTTCGGGATAAACCCGAGCACTCTTTATCCCAATTTTGGGTCCTTCGAAGGAGGTGTTCAGCACAACGAACCAGGCAATCAGACTGTAAGGCTTTATCACTCTCACTTAGCCATAGAACTCTATAATTTTAAATTTTGGCGAAGCCCCTAGTATTCGGAAGGCCGAATTTGGGGCGCTATATACGCCTAAGTCGGGCAAGGCCGACTCCTCGCCCGAAGCGGAAAAAGTCTTGAAGGACTTGAGACCTCTCGAACAGCGACCAGCTCTCGCCTTATCATGACAGTCAGTTTTCGGCTTTCTCTACTGAGGTGCTCGTCCGGAAGAACCGAGACACAATCGCAGTAGTTCTCCCAGCGCTACCTTAGCCGATATTGCGGAACGTAAGGTACCAAAACATGGGAGCCGGGCAAACCCAACTATTGACCCAAGACATGATTCGGAGCTGATGCATATAATGCTATAAGTTCGGGGTGCCGCACTATCGAAAGTGTTCGGACTTCTCACGCCGTATTATGGGGTATACTGAAGCCCCTGGCGCGCTAGTCGTACCAGAGTGTACGGGTGCAATTTGTCGTAAATAAGCAGACAAGGAAAAAGGTAATGCGATAATAGACTAACTCTATGCATTGTTATTAAATAATACGTCTAAGCGTACGGGTACAAGGAGTGCAATAAGCAAAAAATAGGATTATTTGACATGTCCTATCCAAGGGCAAGTTGCGTATGGGTATTTAAAACGGGTACTTCGATCGTTATTACAGACCACCTGGGGATTCCCTTGTACGTCTTAGCTTCTTGCCTCCTTGGTTTTTCCTTCCCGTAATGTGTCCAGCAATCAGACTGCCGAAGAGGGGCTTCCAGAGAGTAAGGTCCTGAAAGAGAAAAAATGATAAAGATATACAGCCCCTGAGGCGGTTGAGCCGCATTGTGGGACGTGCCCTGGTCGTGCCCCCACCTATGCCCATGGTATTTTTAGGCCGTAATTATGTACGCACGACACAGATTTCGTCGCTTGACTGGGACTAGGACGGGGGCCGAATTGCTAGGCGAGCTCTGAACGTGCCAGGCGATCTTGTTGCAGGTTACTCCGGACTCGCTTGAAGGTATCCGGGGGCTTTATCGCCGAATTGGCGGTTTGCCTTAAAAGGCTACTTTGTGCCTCAGCTGCGAGGGCCGCAGTGTGCTCCTCCGTGCGGAGCGAGCGTCCTGTGTTTCCATTGACTGTTATAACCCCACGAGGTCCTGGCATTTTGAGCTTGAGGTATGCATAATGCGGTACCGCATTGAATTTGGCAAATGTGGTTCGCCCGAGCAGTGCGTGATAGCTACTGCGGAACGGGACGATATCGAAGATTAACTCCTCGCTTCGGAAGTTGTCCGGAGATCCAAAGACCACTTCCAGTGTGATTGAGCCTGTGCAATGGGCCTCTACACCTAGGATGACACCTTTAAAGGTGGTTTTAGTGGGTTTGATCCTCGAGGGGTCTATACCCATTTTGCGCACTGTATCCTGATAGAGCAGGTTCAGGCTGCTGCCGCCGTCCATAAGGACTCGAGTGAGGTGAAATCCGTAGATGATGGGGTCAAGGACCAATGCGGCAGATCCGCCATGACGGATGCTAGTGGGGTGGTCCCTGCGATCGAAGGTGATCGGACAAGAGGACCATGGGTTGAACTTTGGGGCGACTGGCTCCATCGCATAGACGTCCCTTAGTGCACGCTTCCGTTCCCTCTTGGGAATGTGGGTTGTGTATATCATGTTCACCATTTTCACTTGTGGAGAGAACCTCTTCTGTCCTCCTGTGTTCGGCGGCCGAGGATCCTCCTCGTCGTCGCTATGCAGCCCCCTTGTCCCTGTTTTCGGCATTCAACTTGCCGGCCTGCTTGAACACCCAGCATTCTCTGTTGGTGTGATTGGCTGGCTTATCGGGGGTGCCGTGAATTTGACATGAGCGATCGAGTATGCGGTCCAAACTGGACGGGCCCGGATTGCTTCTTTTGAACGACTTCTTTCGCTGACCGGATTTAGAGCCGCTGAATCCGGCATTGACTGCCGTGTCTTCGGCGTTGTCGCCGTTGTTGCGGCGCTTTTGTACGACGTGGTCTGCCATTAATATCCTTTGTATCTGAAGTGCCATGACTTCTTGATGTGTTGTTGCTGCGAGCCAGCCAGCTGTCTTCGCCCGCGCAAAAGCGGGTCATGAGCATCGTGAGGGCTGCCATAGACTTCGGCTTCTCCTGGCCGAGGTGCTGGGCGAGCCACTCATCATGGATGTTATGCTTAAATGCCACTAAGGCCTCTGCATCCGGATAGTCGACAATTTGGTTTTTCTTAGTTAGGAACCGGGTCCAGAATTGTGTGGCCGATTCGCCTGGCTGCTGAGTTATATGGCTCAAGTCATCAGCATTCGGTGGTCGCACATAAGTGCCCCTGGAAGTTGTCAAGGAATGCATCTTCCGAATCCTCCCAACTGCCAATGGAGTCTGCTGGCAAGCTATTAAGCCAATGCCGAGCTGGTCCTTTGAGTTTTAGTGGGAGGTACTTGATGGCATGTAGATAATCACCGCGAGCCATGTGGATGTGGAGGAGGAAATCCTCGATCCATACCGCGGGATCTGTTGTACCATCATATGATTCAATGTTTACGGGTTTAAAACCCTCTGGGAATTCGTGATCCATTACTTCATCAGTGAAGCATAGGGGGTGTGCAGCGCCTCTGTGCCGGGCTATATCACGACGCAGTTCATACGAGTCTTGTCTGCTTTATTCGGCCCGGCCGGATTTGCTTTTAGTGTATCCGGCATGACGATCATCGTCACGCGTTGGGGCGTGACCCCGTGATCCGTAGATCGATCTTGCATGCTTTGCTTTGTTTTCCAATACGTCTCGCAGGTCCCGCGTGTTGCCCCGGGACAGCGGAGGGGGCGAGGGTTACATAGAGTCAGTTACAAGGGAGGAGATCTACATATCCGTATTGCCAAGCTTGCCTTCCACGCCAAGGAGAGTCCCATCCGGACACGGGATGAAGTCTTGAGTGTTGTATCTCTACTCCTAATGGAGCAGTTGGTGAATAGTCTGCACGGTTTTTTTTCGCTGGTTTTTTTCGTCACCTCCCCCACCTCACCGGTTTAGTTTCACGTCACCCTCACACAACAAAAAATCTGAACGGATCAGAACTTTTCATTCTGGCGCAAGTTATTGAGGAATGTCTTTATGTGAAAGAATCAATCACGATCAATCTCTAAAGACCAAATCTAAATTAATTAACCTTACCTTAAATTGCTCGATCACATTAATTAGGAAACAAATAACTGAGTATTGTTGTCTGCCGCTCCTAAAGACCAGTTGGTGAATAGTCTTCACGGTTTTTTCGCTGGTTTTTTTCGTCACCTCCCCCGCCCCACCGGTTTAGTTTCGCGTCACCCTCACACACAACAACAAAAATCTGAACGGATCAGAACTTTCCATTCTGGCGCAAGTTATTGAGGAATGTCTTTATGTGAAAGAATCAATCACGATCAATCTCTAAAGACCAAATCTAAATTAATTAACCTTACCTTAAATTGCTCAATCACATTAATTAGGAAACAAATCTCTACTCCTAATGTCTCAGTTGGTAGTCTCCGTTCCGGGTTAATTTTTGTCCCACCTTCCCTGTTTTTTTGTCCTCCCCCCACCTCCCAATTTTCCCGCAGTAACGATCCCACCTCCCAGTTTTGTTGGTTTTTTTCGTCGGGTTTTTATTCGTCCCCGCACGCCATGCCGCCCCTCCTCTCGATCCACCGCTCCCGCTGCGACCTCTGTCTCTCCCTCGTCTCCCGCTCCACCGCCGCCGCCCCATCTACCGCTCCGTCGCCGCCCCTACTGCTCCACCGGACCGACCTCTTCTTCGAGCGCGACGGCAGGAGCAGCTCCACCTCTCCATTCCCCCCACACGATAACACTCCTGACCCCCACCCCATGCCCGGCCGCCGCTAGGGTTTCAACCTTCGCTGCCCCGCCGCCACCTCTCCTCACTTTCCCCCACCGCCGCCCCACTGTGCCCCCTCTCATGTTTCGATCTGGAAAACGGGAAGGAGATGATGAGCAGAGCGGTCAAATCCATGGCGGGCGGTGCCTCCCCAAGCTCCCGTCGGGGCGAGGCACTGGAGGCCGCCACCCTCGCCTCTCACGTGCATCGCGGTTCTGGATCGGCCGCCAGCATGCTTGAGGTGCAGCCTTTCCCCTTCCCCTATCTCTTCTCTCTCTCACTCCTACCATCCTGGTTTCCTGAGTTCCGGCTGCTTGCGGAGTGGGCATGGAAGGAGCGGTGCTGGGCTAGAAAGTAAGGGAGTGGATCGGCCGCCGGCATGCTCGCCGCCGTGCCATCCGTGTCCCTCCAACGATGCCCTGTATCGCCCACGTCCAGGTCCTCCAGATCCTAATTATGCTATGGCATTTGATTTTGCACATGTACGTAACAAAGTTGATTTTGTACACTGTTGTTGCTGAGATCGCTACCCTTATTCTTAGTTTTTGCAGGTAGAAAAATTAAGGGAAATCAAAGTCAGAAGAACTAAAAATTCTATGCACTGTGTCTACAAGAAGTAAAAGCTGCCTATTCCTACAAAAAGTATGCATATGAGCATATCACATAAGGATAAGGATCCACGAGTGGGTATTACTTTCAGAACGTTTGTTAGAATCATTCTTTATACGAACTTGACTGTACTTTCAGCCACAGAGCTGCAAATTTCATGGGCTAATGCATGATATGATAGCATAATATAATCTGGAGGACCTTCAGACTTGGCTCTCTGCTGGGGCGAAGGCTGTGAAGTGGTTTGCCGCAGATTCAGAGGCCATTTTTCTTACCAATCTCTACATGCTCTACAGTTCAGAGCTGGTTTTTATTTTTCCTTAAAGAAATCCGTTTTAATTTTCTGCTGGTTTTTGCTTTATCTTCTTTAGCTCACATTCTTCTATAACATGGTGCTTTTTTATCTCTTATGAACGTAAGTAGCATGCATCGCAGTGCTCGACAGTGACAAGTAGGTTCTGCAGGGAACCATGGTGCTATGTGTGAATAGCTTAAAATTGCAGTCAGGAGGATGTTGTCGGGCCTCCTGGGACGGATATATCCTACTAAGTGAAAGTTGCCGCGGCGGAGACTGACTTTACTTCTTCTTTAGGTGTTCTATTCTATTTAGTTAAATTAATTGGAGGTGACCTAATTGAAGCATTTGTTTCTCATGATCAGATTGGCCGATGATACAGCATACAGTCCAACCTGGCTTGGCAAGGTACATTAAAATGTATCATTCTGCAGTATGAAAGGTAAGGGAGAAAATCTGAGAGCCTTGCATAAGCTACAACACTTTTTTTAGAGCAACGACAATGTTGTCGTGAGAGTTATGCTCAACTCTTGCCATGTACAAAAGGATTTTAACATTGCAATTCTTGTTTATCCTTTTGTTGCTGAAAATTCTTTACTAATTATGACTTTCATTTTGTTTCTTCTAGATGTAACTCGATCCACTGTGTCTGATCATAAGGTGACAATGGCGGCACAACAGCCAGGAGGAGACGGTGGCGAGCCCCCCTCCTCCAACTGTAGCAATCCACCAGGCGGCGGCACGAACGACCTTCATCTCTAGATGCTTCCCTGCACACCGATGAGATTCACGCCGATGGTCTTGACTTATGACCAATGTCCTTCGGGCCTGAAATCCCTGTAGTACCCAAGGTCAAGTGATCACTGCCGCGCCTCGCTGTGTCCTAACTCCTGACCAATGTCCTTCAGCCTCCGGTAGCTCATTCACTTTTTAGTGTTCCATCTCCTTCTGTCAAGGTTTAATGTTCTTGTACTATTTTTCCGAGACATGGTCACGGTTTCTTTATGCATGATTTTTTAAAGAAATCAAAAATCTTGTTATGTAATGTTTAGTATCTCTTTGTACCTCTGATTTATGCACCAAACTAGAGGGGGGCCATGAAGGCATGGATGTTCAATATCTTTTCCAATAATATATGGTGAAAAAACAATTTGATTTTCATATACTTGTGTCTTTCATGTTCACTTGGTCCATTAGTTTAATTTTTCTTGAACTTCTATTTGGAAGGAGGCAAATTGATCAGATGTCACCATCTCACATCTCAGTGCCAGTCTATTGCAACATTGGCACATATTATTCTGATATGTAATATTCTGTATAATAATTTGATTATGTCCAAGTGAACAGTAGAAGAATTATCTGTCAGTGCATAGAGTATTTTCGACTTTCACCATCGAGTCTTTGTAGGTAAGTTGTATTTGTTTAATCTACTGACACGTGCATATTTGACATGGAATGCATGAAGGGCCACAACTAATTGATGTTCTCATAATGCTACCATAATACTATGGTTCCCCTTTCTCAGTTCTGGGAAAGAGTTCACTTCAAGAATTTGCTTTTCTTTTTGTTCACTTTCAATTCCCCTTTGTCAATCCCTCTCTCATTTGACTGCAGGATACTGTGCTTACTCCCATCTCTCGTTTGATCACAGGCTTTCAAAGGTGGGGCATGGGCTCAGAGGTGAGGCCACTAGCGGTTCAACTTTGCACATACAAGAAAATAAAATCAAGGTTCTGCTGCTGAATAGATATTGTGTTGTAAACTTTAACATACACACACACATGGATAAGTCAGTTAATCATTGCCTTCTGTGATCAAATTGGCTTGCTATTGTGAAGGAAATGAGTTGTTTGCTTCTGCTTCTGTGATCATGGGTTAGTTGAAATCAGAATGTATAATTAATTATTAGAGAATGTCGCTCACAGTTAATTTCTATAAATCTGCACTTCAAGCTAAATGTGTGCAATTTCTGTTGGGTTCCAATATAGAAATTTGGACAATATATAAGGATCAATACAAATCCCGCTGCCTTCCGATGAATAGATCTTTCAAAGGACATCTTCTAAGACAGCATCCACACATTGTTCTTGCATATAAATCATATAAATGGATTCATTCAGATTTATTTTGTTTCATGTCCATGAAAGTTCTCTCATCTTTTGATGTGTGTTTTCTGTAGGGACTTACTTGGTGTGAAAATTATGCTCCAGCTTTAATAGCTAATATCAGGAACTATGTTTTAGTGTTTATTCCTTACCACTTCCATCCAATAAACTAATGTGCCTACTTTTGTACAATGTTCTTAACTGAAGTGGATTGTTCATGCAGGCACAAATTGGACTGACAAATGCTGATAGAGGAGGAGAACACCATGCAAGTACGTATGTGCCAAAATCGATAGATTTACCTCTAGGCATTGCATTATTTGCCGCAGTGTAGGTGTACTCTTTAAGGAATTTGTACGAGATAGCAAAGGACTAGATGAAGGATCCATTCCTTTTAGAAATAGGTGGAAAGCATTCAGTTTAGTAAATATTGTATATACCCTTCTCCTGAAAAGTTCGATGTTGTTGCTTGGGAAAAAGAAAAATTCTCATAGATCAAATCCTTTGGTACAATGATTACTTTTTA
This sequence comes from Aegilops tauschii subsp. strangulata, assembly GCF_002575655.3. Classification (NCBI taxonomy): domain Eukaryota; kingdom Viridiplantae; phylum Streptophyta; class Magnoliopsida; order Poales; family Poaceae; genus Aegilops; species Aegilops tauschii. The sequence continues at coordinate 412,522,331 of NC_053036.3, read as the reverse complement.
GGGATGCAAATTTTAAACTTCGGTCATGCTTTGTTGGTCGTTTTTCTCCAATAATTATCTTCCATGTAGTATAAACATCTGGAGGTATAATTAGTTTTTATTTTATTTTGTACTATAAGATAATAACAATGCATACGGTGGAGACTAAATTAGCTTAGGACATCAAACGAAGTTCCTTTTGTAACTTGAAGAGTGTTCTTTCATATGTGTTGATAACAGTGTGCCTCCTATTAGTTTCTAGACATCCTTTCCAAGTCTCATACCTTTCATATTCCTCTGTTTTCTCCTTTTAGTCCAATTATTTCTCGTGTTAAACATGGTTATGAGCTTATTGGATCTTAAAAAAACTACATTGCATGTGTAGTAATTTTAGTAGCTAGACATGCATACTCTGCTATGTTAGATTTAGGAGAAAGAGTTGTTTTATTCATTCATCTGGATTTTTTTTCTATAATGCTGATCTATTTTTTCATCTTTTGATCTTCTTTACTTCAGTTGTGCTCTTGTTACATTAACTCAGCATGATGGAATGTTTCGTGCTAACATGATTCATGGTTGCAGGCTGCCGCGACAGAAAACTGGGAGCCCCCTAGGAACAAAATAAAAAAGGTCCCAACCTCATGTCGATGCTTATCTTAAAAACTTGGCATGAATTTTGTTATACTTGCTAAAACATCGTAGGAATGAAGCTAAAGGCGACTTTCCTGATATTGTGAAAGAATTTTTTAAGCGCATCATCTAGATATTGATAGTTTTGTAATAGATGTTAAGGTCGAACATCGCTCAGTTTGTTACATGCACATGTCGTTAATCTTTCTTTTTGTTATCAATTTACATTGCAAAATTGGACTTCAATTATTCAATAATTATGTTAGTGTTATATTGTTTGTACGTGTGAAATTTAACAGGTAACTCTTGCAAACTATTTCAAGAGCCTGTGGCAACGCACGGGCACTCTACTAGTCTTCATAGTCCAACAGTCCGGCCAAAGGATATAGTCCGGCTGTCCGAGGACCCCCTAATCCAGGACTCCCTCAGCAGCCTCCAGAGAGGCCGGCTCCTAGCAGTCGGCCCGTGGCTCCCTCAGAGTCTGCGCCCCCATTAAGACGACAAGACAGGGTGGGGCTGTAGTGTAGCCCATCACCCCCGTATCCAGGGCCGGGCATGGCCACAGTGTTCCGTACAGGCGGAGATCTCCGCCCGGCGCGGCACTGTTGCCACTCCCCCCTGACATCATTCCTGTCAGGCGAAGCCCTGTTCCCACGACCGTCTGTCAGTACGGCCCAAAGACGGCGGGCCCTACCGGTCAGAGAGAGCCCGGAAGACGGCGAGAGCGTCACCAGTCGGACCCGAGGGAGGCCGGCCCCCAACAGTCGGCACGCTCCTTCCTCGGGGCCCACATGCCAATAACCAGAGAAGATGCAGAGTGGCTACAGTGATCTCCCGCCAGGCGGCGGGACTGTAGGCACGCTCCCCTGACAAAGCAAGCGTCATTAGCATTACGGCTACAGTAACCAGCAGCCGGCAAGACCCACGAGCGGCGGGGGCGGCCTGTCGGCTCCGTACCAGACCAATCGGCGGGGCCCACCAGGCGGCGGGCCCCAGCAGTCAGCGGAGAAGCCGGCGACCAGAGAGACTGACAGCCAGGTCCTACACCCAGCCAGATTACCATTGTACCCCTGGGGGGTAGGCCTATATAAACCCACGAGGGCACCCATGCAAAGGGTTGAAACCTGTTAGAATTAGACTCACACCTAGGGGGAGAAGGGAGCAAGCCTTGCCTTCTTCCACCTCTAGCATACAGCTCGAGGAGCACCATTTGTACTCACTAGTGCCTTAGTGATCATGCGGAGACCCTGCAGAGCAGGACTAGGGGTGTTATCTCCTAGGAGAGCCCCAAACCTGGGTAAAGTGCGCCGGCGTTCGTGTCTATGCCTCATCCCGCTTCCAGGCACCGGCGACGTTCTACTCGCTCCCACCATGATAAGCCATCCATTGGCATATGTCGCACCCAACCCCCGACAACCCTTGAACCGTAAACCCTAACCAGGCTTTAATTTGCTGGCAATGTTGGAGCTTCCGAAGAAATGAAGTTTGCAACCCTTTGACCATCGGATCATTTTGTGTAGTTTCACCAAAATCGAGATGAGCATCCCTGTGGCAAAGAAATTGAAGAAGCGTGATTAGAATAAGATTACTGGGACTAGTTGATGAGACATAAACTCATCACAAATACAGTACATAGAATCCAGTAGAGGTATGTGCAGGGCAAAGAAGTAGAGAAATATCCACATGGAGTGATGTGGGCAGCTGGAGCAGTGGTGCAAGCCGGCTGTAAAGGGAGTTGTACCTGAGGGATGTCGGGACGTAGCTCAACCTAGAGGAGGGCGGCGGGAGGAGGCAACTGCCCACGTCACGGCAGTGAGCAATGGACGAAGGCAACCTCACCGGCTTTGTGAGAGAGAACGGCGGGGACCCCTGATCGGGACGTGCCGACAGTGGGTTTTCACCGTTGGCGACGGTGACCGCATCTACACTAAGCATCCACCCCTTCCCCCGGCGGACGTGATCCGCCGGGATGTTAGAGATGTGGCCACAGTCGTTTTGTGCGAGAGAGTGTGAAGACTGAAGAGAGCAACCCCAGCAAGCAACCGTGTAGGCTCGTCCTGCCTATGTATATAGTGGAGCGGTTTCCTTTTCTCTCCAAATGAACCTATTTATATTGCGTACGTGCCACTAAAGAAAAAAAACTTTATTTATAAATGATGCGGCACCTACTACTCGTTCTCCTATAAAACTTGAGCTTGGCATCTCCAAAATATTAACCTTGCGATTGGCTCTTCGCCTCTTCAGGAAGTCGAGCAATAATGGTACTGCAGTATATATCGTTCTGGCTATATGAGACCGAATGAATTGCTGCACGTCCACCAAGTGGACGAGGGTCGAGAGGCGAGGGAGAGTGCGTACTATTATGTCCATTTCAATATGGACTACATACAGAGCAAAATGAGTGAATCTACACTCTAAAATACGTCTATATACATCAATGTTTGGAGTATGTACTAGTAGTTCATATTGAAATCTACTGAAGGACATATATTCCAAACAATATCATAATCTCTCTAACCAAGGTAGGGACAAGGAGTAAACGGAGGGAGTAGTAAAATTTTCTCCTCGTCCCGAGAGCCATCGAGCGCGTGGGCGAGGGAGCGGGCGTAAGGCGTACTAGTAAGCAAGCTTCATCTCATCCTGCGAGCCACCACGCCCGTGGGCGGGGGAGACGGCGTACTAAGCAAGCTTCTCCTCGTTCTGCGAGTTGACGGGACACATCAAAAGTACTCCAGTGTATAGAGCCTTGCCTCTAAGGTAGGCCCCACATGGTTTGCCTCTCTTTTAACATAACACGTCAAGTCACAATTTGTTTGTTCACCCGTGGTAGACGATCCTCCATCAAGTGGACAACCAGTACACGTGTCAACTTACCACGTGGGCTGCCTTTTCGTACATAAATGAGCTCCACCGTGTACCCGCGCGGGTGTGGTTGGGAAAGAGACGGGAGTACGTGCGTCGTGCGTGCACCTGTTCTCTTCGTGCACGTCCCCCACCTACGTGGGTGTGTGTGTGTAAGAGATACAAACCTCGACAGATGGCGTGTGCGTTCGTGAGTGCTTGTTGTTTTGGGGGGGGGGGTGATTTCGTGCATGTATTTGTGGGAATATGTGTCGATGACATCTCAAACAAAATTTTGCATGCAATGTGTGTGAAGTAGAGGCATATCCATATCATATAGAGAGGGCCGGAGGGGGCGATCCACGAGAAGAGAGGGAGGGGTCATAGATATCGATAGAGTCGAAGAGAGGATCAAGTGGGTGGGTGCGAGATGGATGAAGAGAGCCATCAAAATTGTGTGTGTGCAAGTCAAAGATATAGGGCGACTGACCTACCAGAACATCAGAGGGCACAGGGCAAGTTTGTGTGTGGCAGGGAGAAATGACTAGAGCGCTCGATGTATCAGTGTGTGTGGAGGGGGGGGGGTGGGGGGAGGGGGGAGGCAGAGGCCTAACTAAAGAGGTAGTACGACTCGTATATGTGTTGAGAAGGAGAGACCCAGCTATGTCTTGAGGGAGATGGGTCGACATCCATACATAACTGAAGGACGGGAAATAGGTTGGGACACACACAGAGAGAGAGAGAGAGGAGAGAGAGAGAGGGAGAGGGGTAGAGTGCTGGATGGGTGATGGAGTTGCTTCTCGAAGATGGTGGGAGAGGCCTACTAGATAAACTGAGGGTAGAACTGCAATATTATCAATAAGAGTGGGGATGTGTTTCTGTGTGTGCCTGTGCATGATAGATCTGTTGGGACGCATGCATGGATGATGAAGGGGAACCATGTGTTTGCTAAGCAAACCTAACTAGATCGGTAGATCAATTGTTGTTTGTCGGAGGAAGGGAGAGACATAACTAATGAGGTAGATTGATCGACGCGTGGGAAAAAACGAGTTATAAGGACCTAGCTAGCGATATGTATAGCGGGAGATCGGTTGGTGTACATCCATTTGTTAGAGGCAAATAAGGCCTAGCGAGACGGATAGACAGAGAGAATGGAGCTAGGAGGTGGTGCGAGAGGCGGAGCTACTAGCTAGATACAGGGAGGAGTGTGCGGTTGTGAGATCGATGAAAAGAGGGGCGAGAGTTTACACGTGTGCGGGACCGTATGAGAGACACGAGGCATGGACACAGAAAGGAGGAGATGGAAGGTGCGTGTGTACGTATGTTGTAGGCAGACGCTGGAGAGGTTTATCGATCGGTGTGTGTCGGAAAGGAGTTGTGGAGACTGTGGGAGAACGACCTAAAGAAAAAAAATGAATGTGCGCGATGGATAGAATGTTGAGGGAGGGGGAGGGCGAGGAGGGCGTGTGCATGCACGAGAGAAAGTTAGTGTTAGCTACAAAGGTAGAGGATTGTGTGGGTGTAAGAGACTAACAAAGATCAAAATTTGATATGAAAGTGGATTCATATATTTGAATAGGAGATCATAGTGTTATAAACATATGCATGCATGAATATAGCGGTGATACGCATGCTGTGGTTTTGCACATGTTATACCATAATGTGATAATGCATGGCGCTTGCAACTCACAGCTAAATGTCGAACAATCTAAACCATACTATATATCGAACAATCTCACATTTTATTTGAATTTGTGATAATGTGTGCCGTTTGCAGCTTACAACTAAATATCAAACAATCTAAACAATACTATATATCAAACAATCTCACTTTTTATTTGAATTTGTGGTAATGTGTGGTGTTTGCAACTCACATCTAAATACTTGTAGGCGTAGGGGGCGGGGCACCATACATTATGTGATAAACACATTATACATATGAGACATGGTTTAGATTATGAAGATCTAGCTAGAGCTTGAAATGTACTGTGATTTGAAATCAACATAAAGTGGATTCAAAAAATTGAGTTCGAGTTCATATAGTACACATAGTTCATATCTAACTCGAGAGTAATCATGTGGTGTGCTGTGAAGATAATACACAAACGTTGGTTTAACTTGACAATAATGATGATTGTAGATCTTATTAAAATAGAGAAACGAATTCAAATGGTTTGACTTCACAACAATCATTATTGTAGATCTTATTCAAATAGAGAAACAAATTACAATTTAGTTCATATTGAAGCGGTAGTATATGTCGGATCTCGGGTTCCGGGAAAACCCTCAAGGTTCGAACACTGGGGTGCGCACGAAGATCTCCCCCTACCGATCCACGTCCTAGCTTCGCTAAGATCTCAAGGGCTAACTCGATGAACTCGCAACACAAAGGACGCAAGATTTATACTGGTTTGGGCCACCGTTGTGGTGTAATACCCTACTCCAGTGTGGTGGTGGTGGATTGCCTCTTGGCTGAGGATGAACAGTACAAGGGGAAGAACAACCTCCTGAGGCGAGATGTTCTTGTGCTTGGTGGGTGTGAGGATGAACTGAATGAGTTCGAGACCAGTTCCGTTGGGTGAGGATCCCATGCCTCCTACTATGGTGGCTAGTCCTATTTATAGAGGCCCTGATCCTCTCCCCAAATATTGAGCGAGAAGGGAGCCAACAACATCCAATTTGAAAGGGGACAGCTAGTAGAGCTTATCCTGACAAAAGCAGTCTTCGCCTGCAAAAGGCTCTGGTGGTGACGCCGCCTTGGGATCCATGGTGACCTCCGTCTTGCCGTACCGCTTGTCTTGGTCTTGTTGCACTGATAAGGAAACCCTTGCTTGACGCCTCGGTACTCCGCGCCTATGCTTGCTTCCTTAGCACCGAAGAGGAAACAAGGACACTGTGGGCGCTGGCGCCCGCCTGATCTTGATCGTCATGGCTCACGTCACGAGATCCTCGCGAGGTTTGCCTTGCCTTGATCTCTCCTCCCCTCGCGAGCCAACCTGATGAGGCCGCTCCCGAAGGTGTGTTGTGTCATCCTCCTCGCGAGGCTTGGCCCCTCGTGACGGTCTTGAGCGCTTGTTGGTGAAGATGGGCCGTACGGGCCCGCTCGCAGGGTCACGCCGATGGGCCGCAGGCAGGAAAGTGTGGGGACCCCCGTTCCCAGAATGCCGACAATATATACATTTGGAATGCACTAAAACGTTCATTTGAGTAGCAGGTTGCATGCATTATACACATAGCGAAATATTTTAATTGAACATAACATGAATTCAAAGTTTTTGAATGACATTTGTAGTGCAAATCGATTTGGTACAGTACACGGGACTAGACTCTCTTGTGTGCTGCGAATTGATTTCTTTTTGTTTTTTCGTCGACGGAAGTGCGAATTGATTTGGTATGGTACACGTTGGGGTTGTCCGGAAATTTCAACCCGCGCCTTGTTACCCCGAAATATTTAAGATATATCTTTGTCTCGTTGTGCTCCGACAACTCCCTCCATCTCAACCCGCGCCTTGCTATTCCAAAATTACAACGCGCGCGAAAACTCCCACCTCCTGTGAAATCCCGACACGCGAAATGCCCGTGATACCCCTGAACCGAAAGAACCGCCTAGCTCAAATTGGCGGGGGTAATTTTGTAACTTACCCCACATTCCGGACAAGCGCGTCCCTAAGCCATGGTTCCCCACTCCCATCCCATCCGTCCACCCATTCGTACAACGATGCCACGAAAACCCGCGAAGCCCCACACACTCCTTTGTCCGCCACCCAGCCGGAGCCTCTTCCCCGACGACGTCGTCCACAGCAACACCTCGATGTCCCTCATCCACCGTACCGGATGAGGATCCTCGTCGATCTCGTCGTCCCGCCAGTTCAGCCACCCCGTCCTCCACCTCCAAGGAGCTGCTCCGACATTCCCCTCGTCTTTCGCACCACCTCCATTCCCACACCGCCGTCTTCACCTGCACCACCAGAAGAGCATCATCATCACCGTTTCCTCAGATGAAGCTGAGGCCTAATCGGCGCCACCAAAGAGGTTGTACACTAATCACCGCATTTTCTTCTTGATTCGATCTCACGGTGCTGCCGGCGCTCGGTCCCGAGCCGACACGACGCGGCTCCATCCACGGCGGCATCACCGGCCACATCCTCCATGGCGTCGCTCCCTCGGCGGCGACGTCCACATCAGTAGGAGCTGCTACTGCTTTAGCTCTTGCTCGCGCTGCTGCTCTGCTCTTGCTCTCGGTCCCCTGCTTGGTCTGCTCTTGCTCTTGCTCTTGCTCGCGCTGCTGCTCTCGCTCTTGCTCTTGCTTGCGATGCTGCTCCGATTTAGCTACACTTCAATTGACTGAATCGACTTTTGGGTCGGTCGATTTTCAGGGGGTGGGGGGCTCGCCGGAGTTAAGGAAGAACCAGCCGCAACGGGGAGGGGGGCTCGCCGGAGAGGTACCCCACTATCTATCTTAGGGTTCAGGGTGTGGGCGGTGGTCGCCGGCGGTGGTGGGGCGGTGGCATGGGAATCGCCGGAGAAAAAGCTCGGTACGGGGGGCCTAGAGGGATGGTCAGGGTGGCGGCGGACCGGCGGTGGGGAGTGGTTTCAGGGCGGGCGGGGCGACGCACCACTGGCCGCGGGCGGCGGGGGGCGGCTGTTCGGCCGGTGGTGGCTGGCGGCTCAGGGTAGCCTCACCTGATGCTGCTACACGACCAGCTGCCCCGGCTCTTGCATGCGCTGCTGCTGCTACTGCTTTTCTGCTACTAGTGCGTTCAGTTTCGACAGTTAAGTTCAGTTTTGACAGTTAAATCCAGTTTCGACAGTTAAGTTCAGAGATGAACGGCTGATGTATTTTACATCTAGCACTTTGTGGTTATGTATTTTACGTCATCTATTGCAGATGCGATTAGAATTCCACTCAGGTTAACGTTGTCTCTCTTGTCCTGCTTCAGCCTCAGTGTCGTACAACTCACCGGAGCTACTCCAACGATGAAACCCTCCATCACAGCGGAGCAGTACCCCGGGCTCCATCTCCAGACGCCTAAGATCTTCTTCCCCTCCTCCGACAGCCAAGTCAGCCGGATCATCCTCACCGACCAACCCAATCACACTGAGATCGACATGGCTTCGCCAAAGAGGTTGTACACTTGTTGCATCTCTTTTTTACTCTACATGTTATATATATTGTCCACTTAGCACACGCAGTAACGTGAAATACGATTAGTTTCTCCTACTATATGACAAGCAGTGAGGTACCAGGCAACTTAGCTACTATCCGTGATGGACTCTCTTGAATGCCATCATTATTAATCTCTGCGCGTTTGAGCTGTGCATTTGTCGATGTGCCTGGGAGTTGAGTTAGTAGGGCAGTGGCCTGGGTCCAAAGTAATAGAAGTAGCACAAAAACATTTTTGAGTGTAGGCTTTTCCTTGCTCAAGCCTACCTACTATAATCGCCAGTGCTTGAAAGGAAAAGTGAAGGAAAAACATAGGAATTGGAAAGTTTCCTATGGTACTACTATTCATGAATTTGGTTCAAATGAATGGAGCAAAGGAAAACTGTAGGATTTATTCCTTTAGTGTCTCCTTGAAAGAAAAACCGCAGGAATTTTAATTTCCACTTGTCCTCCTTTTCAAATTCCTATTCATGAAGCACAAGACTAAGAGATAGTAGCATAATAGCATTATAACCGTACATTTTCTTGTGGTTTGACTTAATCTCACCTTGCTTCTTTGCATCCTGTGATCTTCCAATTCTTGTGAACCAAACAGCCAGATTGGCAGAAATCCTGTGTTTTTAAATTCTCTGTTTTGCACGTGCATTCCTATCGTATTACTGTGTATTTCCTATCCCTGCATTGTCAGAATCCTCCAATTCAAACGAGCCCTTACAGAATTACTTCTCTTACAGATAGTTGTCAAAGAAAACCTTGTGTGGTTTGTCCCGCTCCTGATACGTCGTCGTCCAACCAAGCTCAGCTGCTCCAACGACAGAAGGGTCCAGCACAGCAGGGATCCGGCCTCCAGACTGTCTTTCGCTGCCTCAGATCTTCTTCCCCGTCGCCGGCAGCCATGGCAACTGCATTACCGTCATCAACCGAGCAGATGACCTCGAGGACTACACGGGTCCGCAAGAGAGGTCGCACTCTTTCGTGTCTGCTTACGTTATGCATCGCTTAATATTACATGCTACTTTATCATCTTGTTCACCGATTAGACTCTGAGTCAGCTCCAAACTAATGGTCAAACTTGAGTTTTTAAATGGTTGTGGGTGTCGGCGTTCTGGGAATGGGGGTCCCTAGACTTGCCTGCCTGCGGCCCATCTGCGTGACCCTGCGAGCGGGCCCGTACGGCCCATCTTCACCAACAAGCACTCAATACCCTCGCGAGGGGCCAAGCCTCGCGAGGCGGACGACACAAGACCCCTTCGGGAGCGGCCTCATCAGGTTGGCTCACGAGGGGCGGAGAGATCAAGGCAAGGCAAACCTCGCGAGGATCTCGTGACGTGAGCCATGACGATCAAGATCAGGCGGGCGCCAGCGCCCACAGTGTCCTTGTTTCCTCTTCGGTGCTAAGGAAGCAAGCATAGGCGCGGAGTACCGAGGCATCAAGCAAAGGTTTCCTGATCAGTGCAACAAGACCAAGACCAGCGGTACGGCAAGACGGAGGTCACCATGGAGCCCAAGGAGGCGTCACCACCAGAGCCTTTTGCAGGCGAAGACTGCTTTTGTCAGGATAAACTGTACTAGCTGTCCCCTTTCAAATTGGCCGTTGTTGGCTCCCTTCCCGCTCAATATTTGGGAAGAGGACCAGGGCCTCTATAAATACGACTAGCCACCACAGTAGGAGGCATGGGATCCTCACCCAACTGAACTGGTCTCGAACTCATTCAGTTCATCCTCACACCCACCAAGCACAAGAACACCTCGCCTCAGGAGGCTATTCTTCCCCTTGTACTATTCATCCTCAGCCCAAGAGGCAATCCACCACCACCACACTGGAGTAGGGTATTACACCGCAACGGTGGCCCGAACCAGTATAAATCTTGTGTCCTTTGTGTTGCGGGTTCGTTGAGTTAGCCCTTGAGATCTTAGCAAAGCTAGGACGTGGATCGGTAGGGGGAGATCTTCGTGAGCACCCAGGTGTTCGAACCTTGAGGGTTTTGACGGAACCCGAGATCTGACATTTGGCGCGCTAGGTAGGTGTGCACCGAAGCTTCCCTTCTGTCGCTCCACGTCCCGTTGCTTCATCGTCTCCATGGTGGACGCACGCCGCATTCGCGCTGAGCGCCGGGCTGCCCTCGCCGCCCGCGTTGCTCAGAAGGCTCCCGTCGGCGGGCCACCTCGTCGTTCTCCGTCGTCTGCCGCCACCGGCCCGGCGGGGAACGGGCAGCAAGCATCCTCGCTGCACCCCTCGGTGCGGCGGGGCGGCCGCACCGCCACTCCATCGCTGACCCCGGCCGGTTTGTCATCCCACGCTCGTCGCGCTCCCGTGGACGCGCAGGCTGCTCTGTGCATGGCGCGCGAGCTCCTACGCTACCGCCCCGTCGACGACCTCTACGAGGACTGGCTCGGCCGCATCGCCGAGCTTGTCAGCGTCGCAGGGGGCTCCCATGCGCCATCCCTCTCGCTGCCTCGCCCTCCGCCAGCCGTTGGCGGCATGGCCCATGGAGCACCTCCACCACCTCTTCCCCAAGACGGAGTCTTGGTGCCAAGGCGTACGGCCCCACGGCGCGACCTGCCGTGTCCGGCGCCCGCGCAAGAAGAAAGAAGCTGCCAAGAAGTCCCTCGTCCGCGAGAAAACGCCCCCGCGCTCCCTGCGCCACCACGGCAAGACTGCGTGCCGCCTGCGGTGGCGGTGCGCGAACCCCATGAAGGACAAATTCTCCACCGGCACAGAGCCCCGGTTACCACGGCAGGCTGCCGCGCCTTCACCCCTGAGCTGCATAGCGTCGCTTGGCCGGGCAAGTTCAAGCCGGATCTGCCTCCTCGCTACGACGGCACCGCCGACCCCGCGGAGTACCTGCAGCTCTATGAGCTGAGCATCGAGGCGGCCAACGACGACGAGGAAGTCATGGCGAATTGGTTCCCCATGGCTCTCAAGGATGGTGCCCGCTCGTGGCTCCTGAACCTGCCTCCAGGCTAGATCTCCTCCTGGAACGAGATACGCGACCGCTTTGTCGCCAATTTCCAGGGCACTCGCGACCGCCCACCGGCCGCGAGTGACCTACGCCGCGTCAAGCAACAACCAGGAGAGACCCTCCAGAAGTACATCCAACGCTTCAACAATGTTCGCCTCAAGATCCCCAAGGTGACGGACGTGTAACACCCATGATGTGGCTATATCTCCCACGTGTCGAGGCACGACTTAGAGGCATAACCGCTTTGGGGTTTTGTCGCAAGAAGGGTCATCTTCACACAATCCCATGTAATGAACAAGAATGGGATAACGAGAGTTGGCTTACAATCGCCACTTCACACAATACATAAATATAATTCATACCTCATCCAAAATCCACACATAGACCGACTACGGCCAAATTCAAATGAAAATAAGATAACCCCAAATGCTAGATCCCCGATCGTCCCAACTGGGCTCCACTACTGATCATCAGGAAAAGAAACATAGTAACGACCACGTTCCTCGTCGAACTCCCACTTGAGCTCGGTTGCATCATCTGCACTGGCATCGTCGACACCTGCAACTGTTTTGGTAGAATCTGTGAGTCACGAGGACTCAGCAATCTCACACCCGCGAGATCAAGACTATTTAAGCTTATAGGAAAGGATGGTGTAATGAGGTGGAGCTGCAGCAGGCACTAAGCATATATGGTGGCTAACATACGCAAATGAGAGCGAGAAGAGAAGCAACGCAACGGTCGTCAACTATTAATGACCAAGAAGTGATCCTGAACTCCTACTTACGTTCATGCATAACTCAAACCGTGTTCACTTCCCGGACTCCGCCGAGAAGAGACCATCACGGCTACACACACAGTTGATGTATTTTAATTAAGGTCAAGTGTCAAGTTCTCTACAACCGGACATTAACAAATTCCCATCTGCCTCATAACCACGGGCACGGCTTTCGAAAGATAATACCCTGCAGGGGTGTCCCAACTTAGCCCATCATAAGCTCTCACGGTCAATGAAGGATAAACCTTCTCCCAGGAAGACCCGATCAGTCTCGGAATCCCGGTTTAAAAGACATTTCGACAATGGTAAAACAAGACCAGCAAAGCCGCCCGATGTGCCGACAAATCCCGATAGGAGCTGCACATATCTCGTTCTCAGGGCACACCGGATGAGCCAGACGTCGGGTTGGCATAGACCCTGGTTGCCCAGGGGGCGCCGAACATCGCTCGGTTTGGGCCAGCACTCGAAGGAGCACTGGTCCGAGGGTTTAAATAAAGATGACCCTCGGGCTCGCAAAAACCCGGGGGAAAAAGGCTTAGGTGGCAAATGGTAAAACCAAGGTTGGGCCTTGCTGGAGGAGTTTTATTCAAGGCGAACTATCAAGGGGGTCCCATAAATCACCCGACCGCGTAAGGAACGCAAACTCAAGGAACATAATACCGGTATGACGGAAACTAGGGCGGCAAGAGTGGAACAAAACACCAGGCATAAGGCCGAGCCTTCCACCCTTTACCAAATACATAGATGCATTAATTAAATAAGAGATATTGTGATATTCCAAAATATCCATGTTCCAACATGGAACCAACTTCAACTTCACCTGCAACTAGCAACGCTATAAGAAGGGCTGAGCAAAACCGGTAACTTAGCCACACAACGGTTTGCTAGGAAAAAGGATGGTTAGAGGTTTGACATGGCAAATATGGGAGGCATGATATAGCAAGTGGTAGGTAGCGTAGCATGTCAATAGAACGAACAACTAGCAAAACAAAGATAGAAGTGATTTCGAGGGTATGGTCATCTTGCCTGCAAGGTTCTCACAGTTGTCGAAAGCTTGATCCTCGTAAGCGTACTCAACAGGATCCTCGTTCACAAACTTGTCTCCCGGCTCTACCCACAGCAAGAACACAAGCAATGGAACCACAATCAATCACGGGAAATGCACAAGCAACATGATGCAAAACATGTATGATATGCGAGATGTGGTATGCGATGCATATGCGTGCTCCGGAAGAAAAATGATGAACAAGGTAGTAACTTGGCAAACCAAGCATGCCACTGGAAAGATGAGATGATTTCAGTCGAAATCGATATAAAGATCACCGGAAACGGATGCACGGTTTGCAAATGGCAAGCAAAACAAGAATGACACGAATCTGTGATTAACAGCATGATAGCACTTACAATACATCAAGAAACTATGCTACAGCACTCCAAAATAGCAACAAAGCATATGGCAATAATATACAGGAGACGCTTGACAAAAGATGAACACTGAGGAATGGCTAGATCACAACATAACAGGCTCAAACAAACATGGCAAAAGTGCAAAAGATATCAGGTTTCCAGACTTTTATGAAATTACTGGACATGGCAGAAACATCATCAGGTAGCACTGTTCAGAGCAAGAAAAACACACGCTACAGGAACTTAACATAGCAAAGCAAGGCATGGCATGAATCTACTAAATGCATAGAACAAAAGTCCCTTACTGACCAGAAGCCAAAAATGAACAGAAGATATGATGGAAACCATGTAAACATAGCAAGTTTCGTTAACAGGTTTCAGACAGCAGAAAACAGAGCATGGCAGAAACAGTATCATGAAGGCATCTTGGTGAGCTTGATTCACTCAACAAAAAGCAATGCATGACAAAACAAGCATACCTACAGTAAGATGGCATGTTTATGAAGCTATTCATGGCAAGAGCAAATACATAGCATGTATGTATCAACTACAACAAGCTTGGCATAATTGAATATCATGTTAACATTCTGCCAGAAATATTTTATAGCAAAAGTAGAGCAAGATTAAGACTTGCTATGGCACTCCATAATTGCAAACAGGGGCATAGATGGATAGAGCACAACTATATCTACAAAACATCCATACTGAACATGCACAAAAGGAGCATGGATCTCTCTGTAGACACATGGATACATGGTAACAGAATAACAGCAGTCACAGACAATAAAATTACTGTCCCTGAAAACAGAAACATCACGAAGCCTAGTTTGCATGCTTGTGCTAGTCATCACATAGATCACAAAAATACATGGCATACACCTCTCTAAAGATGGCATGGCATACATCAAAACACATGTACAACTCCTACTCATATGATGCACACATCAATTGCAACAAAAATAACAAATCACCAAGTTCTAATAAGTAACAATAGGTAACAGCATATAGCCCTCTTGCACCAGAGATTTGGGCATCAAGATGGAATCAAATGAACATGGCACAATGTAACAAAATGAAGAGCATCTCGAGACGAACATTTCGATATATTACACGCACGAAACAGAGCTATATGCAGAGAGTTATGATGCAATGAACAGAGGCATATAATGTAAAAAATATGGGACTCAGAAGATTCGGGGGAGAGGAGAAGTCAACCCACTGTCCAGATCTGGATCGGGCGCTCGGCTAGGGCTCGCCGGGGCGGCTGCCGAAGACGGAGGACGGGGCGGCCGGAGGAGGCGTCGCCGGGGAGGAGGAAGAAGGGGCGCGGCGCCGGCGACGTGGGGACGCGGCGGCGCGGGTGCGGGCGCGCTCGGGCGCGGCGAACGGCGGCGGTGCCCGCGGGCACGGGCGGCGAGGAGCGCCGGCCGGCGACGAGGCGGCGAGGCAGCGGGCGGCGCCGCGGGGAGGAGACGGGGGCGCGACTCGGGCCGCGGGGGCCGGCCCCGGGCCTCGGCGGGCCGCGGCGTACGGGCGACGGCGGGTTGCCACGTGGCAGGCGGCGATTGGGCGAGGGGCGGCGGCGGACGTGTCCGGCGGCTGCGGAAGAAACGTCCGGCGGCGCGGAGGGGAAAAGAACTAGGGTTTGACCCGGATTTCGGAGGGGGAGGTGTTTTTATAGGTAGAGGGAGCTAGGAGACTCCAAATGGAGCACGGTTTTCGCCCACACGATCGTGATCGAACGACCTAGAGCATGAAAGTGACTTAGAGGGGTTTTGGGCTGTTTTGGAGGGGTGTTTTGCTGCAACACACAAAAGGACTTTGCGGTTGCCCGGTTAACCGTTGGAGCACCAAACGACCTCCAAATGGAACGAAACTTGACAGGTGGTCTACCGGTGGTATACCAAGGCCACTTGGCAAGACTCGGTCCATTCCGAGAACGTTCAACACCCGCTCACGAAAATAAACAAGAGGGGTGCGCCGGTGCATGTGGGAGTGCCGGATTGCAAAACGGACAACGGGGAAAATGCTCGGATGCATGAGACGAACACATATGCAAATGAGATGCACATGATGACATGATATGAGATGCATGACACGAACAAAATGCAAAACGAAAAACAAAACCCGACCACGAAGGGAACATCATAACACATAGCCGAAAATGGCAAGAGTTGGAGTTACAAATATGGAAAGTTACATCCAGGGTGTTACAACACTCCACCACTACGAGAGGATCTCGTCCCGAGATCTAGGACTGAATGAACTCCGGATATTCGGAACGGAGGTGGTCCTCGCGTTCCTAGGTGGCTTCTCGGTCAGAATAGTACGACCACTTCACTTTCAGGAATTTGATTGACTTGTTGCGAGTCTTGCGCTCAGTTTCTTCAAGAATAGCAACGGGGTGCTCATGATAAGACAGATCTTCTTGGAGGTCAATCTCTTCGAAGTTGATGGTGCGCTCAGGCGTCTTGAAGCACTTGCGAAGCTGTGACATGTGGAACACATCGTGCACGTTCGCCAAGTTGGAGGGAAGCTCAAGTTGATAGGCGAGGTCGCCTCTTTTGCCAATGATCTTGAAAGGACCCACGTATCTAGGGGCAAGCTTCCCTTTGATACCGAAGCGACGAGTGCCTTTCATTGGAGAGACGCGGAGGTAGACATGGTCTCCGATCTCGAAAGCCAAATCACGGTGCTTACTATCATAGTAACTCTTCTGGCGCGATTGCGCGGCTTTGAGATTTTCACGGATGACTTTACACATTTCTTCAGCCTCTGTGATTAAGTTGTTGCCAAGAAGTTGGCATTCACCAGTCTCTGACCAATTGAGAGGAGTACGACACATTCTGCCATAGAGGATTTCGAATGGGGCCTTGCCCGAACTCGCTTGAAAGCTGTTGTTGTAGGAGAACTCGGCATATGGAAGACAATCTTCCCATTTCATGCCAAAGGAAATGACACAAGCCCTGAGCATATCTCCAAGAATTTGATTTACTCGCTCGACTTGGCCACTAGTTTGAGGATGGAAAGCTGTGCTGAAGCGAATGTTGGTGCCCATGGCCTTCTGGAAGGAGTCCCAGAACTTAGAAGTGAAGATGCTTCCACGATCTGAAGAAATCAATTGAGGAATGCCGTGCAAAGAGACAATCCTGGAGGTGTATAGCTCTGCCAACTGAGCTGCTGTGATAGATTCTTTGATTGGAAGGAAATGAGCCACTTTAGAAAGCTTGTCAATGACAACGAAGATAGCATCATTTCCGCGCTTGGACTTGGGAAATCCAATCATGAAGTCCATTTCGATATGATCAAACTTCCATTCTGGGATAGCAAGAGGTTGGAGGAGACCAGCTGGTCGTTGGTGTTCTGCTTTCACTCTTCGACAGACATCACATTCATTCACGAATTGAGCGATTTCTCGCTTCATTCGAGTCCACCAATACGACTGCTTGAGGTCATGGTACATCTTCGTACTTCCAGGATGAATGGAAAGAAGAGAATTGTGTGCCTCGTTCATAATGACTTTCCTTAGATCACCTTTAGGAACCACAATCCGGTCCTCGAAGAATAAAGTGTCTCTGTCATCAATGCGGTAGCACTTGTATTTGGAAAGGCCCTTGTCGATACCACGTTTCACCTTCTTCACCATGGTATCCAGGAGTTGTGCCTCACGAATTTGATCTTCCAAAGTAGGAGAGACTATGAGGTTAGCAAGAAAGCCTTGAGGAACAACTTGGAGATTCAGCTTGCGGAAAGCTTCACAAAGATCC
Organism: Aegilops tauschii subsp. strangulata; assembly: GCF_002575655.3. Lineage (NCBI taxonomy): Eukaryota > Viridiplantae > Streptophyta > Magnoliopsida > Poales > Poaceae > Aegilops > Aegilops tauschii. The sequence goes on along the minus strand of NC_053036.3, from coordinate 412,504,805 downwards.
GGTTGGAATGGCTTGAGAATTAAGCTGTTGCAATAAGCCTTCCTGCTCAAAGCATCTGCAATGACATTGGCCTTGCCTGGAGTATATTCAATACTCGAATTGTACTCTTGAATCATTTCGACCCATCAAGTCTGCCTGCGATTGAGGTTGGGCTGAGTGAAGATGTACTTGAGACTCTTGTGATCGGTGAATATGTCCACTTGTCTTCCCAACAAGAGATGTCTCCATGTTATTAATGCATGGACAACTGCCGCCAACTCAAGATCGTGAGTGGGGTAGTTCTTTTCGTTGGGCTTCAACTGACGAGAGGTATAGGCCACAACTTTTTTCTCTTGCATTAACACAGCACCGAGACCTTGAAGAGAAGCATCACAGAAAACTTCGAATGGTTTGGATTCGTCAGGAGGAGTCAAGACAGGAGCTGTGACGAGTTTCTCTTTGAGAGTGTTGAAAGCAACGTCACACTCAGGAGGCCAGACATACTTCACATGCTTCTGGAGGAGGTTGGAAAGAGGCTTTGCAATCTTTGAGAAATTCTCAACGAATCTTTGGCAATAGCTTGCAAGACCAACAAAACTGCGAAGCTGCTTGACATTCTGAGGAGGTTCCCAATTCACAATTGCGGACACCTTCTCGGGATTAACAGCGATGCCCTTGGCAGAGATGATGTGACCAAGGTAAAGAACTTCATCGAGCCAAAACTCACATTTGGAAAACTTCGCATAAAATTGATACTCTCTAAGCTTGTCGAGCACCAATCGCAAATGTTTGGCATGATCCTTCTTATTCTTGGAGAAGACCAAGATATCATCGAGATACACCAGGACGAATTCATTGGTATAGGGGTTGAAGATGAAATTCATCATCCGAGAGAATGTTGGAGGAGCATTGACAAGGCTGAAAGACATGACAGTATATTCATAAGAACCAAAGCTTGTTCTGAATGCTGTCTTGGGAATATCTTCTTCACGAATGCGAATCTGATGATAACCCATACGAAGGTCAAGATTGGAGAATACTTTAGCACCCTTGAGTTGCTCGAATAGCTCATTGATGTTGGGAAGTGGATACTTGTTCTTGATTGTCTTCTTGTTCAATGGACGGTAGTCGACACAAAGTCGTTCCGTGCCATCCTTCTTCTTGACAAAAAGAACACCACAACCCCATGGAGATGAACTTAGTCTGATCAAACCCAGACGCTCTTGTTCATTGAGCTGTTTCTTCAATTCCTTCAGCTCCTTGGGTCCAAGCTTGTATGGACGCTTGCAAACGGGTTCCGTGCCAGGCTCAAGATCGATAATGAACTCAACTGGCCGGTGAGGAGGCATACCCGGAAGCTCTTCTGGAAATACATCTTGATACTCACAAACGACTGGAATCTAAGAGATGGCATTCAACTCGCCCTTCTCATTGAGAGAAAACAACCGAATGGTTTCATCACGAGCGGCATAAATAATCACATCCTCAGAAGAGTGTGTCAATTGAATTTCCCTGGCAGCACAATCAAGTTGAGCTTTGTGCTTAGAAAGCCAGTCCATCCCGAGAATTAGATCAATATCCGAGTCACCAAGAACAATTGGAGAAGACAGAAATTTATAGTTTCCCATCTTGATGGAAACATCCGGAACCATGGAGCTTGCGTTCATGAATTTACCCGAAGAGACAACTGATAATGGTCTAGGCAAATCTTGAAAACCAACTCATGCTTGGATGCAAAAGGTCTAGAGATGAAAGAAAGCGATGCACCAGTGTCAAATAAGACTTTTGCAGGAATATCATTAACTTAGAGATTACCCGTTATCACATCAGTAGATTCCTCCGCTTGAGCTGCATTCATCATGTTCACCTTAGCAGACTTGGGATTATGCTTGACCACTGCATTGCTGGAAGATCTCACAAGAGGAGGAGGCGGAAGGCGCCTTTGGTTGAAGCACTTGTTAGCATAGTGACCTTTCTGCTGACACTTGTTGCAAGTCACCTCTGAGAGTGGACGATGATAAGGAGCATTCGACTTTGGAGCTTGATTCTGAGGCTTGTTCTGATAGCCAGAGTTGGATGAGTGGGAAGATCCATGGCCACCTTTGTTCTTCTGCTGGTAAGGCTGGCGAAACGGAGGAGGAGGAGGCAACCAGAACTTCTGTCGCTTAGCAGCCACTAGTGAGGAAGAAGAAGACTGAACTGCATCCCTGACTCTCTTCTTAGAAGCCTCACACTTGAGCTGAGCAGCCTCTTGCTTCAGTGCCATGTTATAGAATTGATCAAACTGAGTAGGCTCAACAAGAATGAGAGCTAGCTGCAGATCCTCTCTAAGGCCGCCGCTGAAGTGATAGATCATGCTCTTTTCATCAGGAACATCTTGTTTAGCGAAGCGAGCAAGTTTCTGAAATTGGATGTTGAATTGATACACAGACATGTTGCCTTGCTTGAGATTGCGGAACTCCTCACGCTTGCTCTCAACAACACTTTGTGGAATGTGGTGCGCTTTGAAGTCCCGACAGAAGTCAGTCCAAGTGATCACACGACCTGCTCTGGAATCTTTGTATTGTTGATACCAATCAGCAGCTTGGTCCTTGAGCTGAAAAGAAGCGAACTTGACATAGTCCTCAGGCCTGACATTGCTACATTCAAAATGCTTGTTGATGTCCACAAGCCAATCATCGGCCTCTGTGGCCTCGGCACAGTAGCTGAAAGACTTGGGCTGATTTGTGAGAAACTGGTTGAGGGTAGCGAAGTGAGGCTGATTGTTGCCTTGACCTTGATTTCCTTGATTGCCTTGCCCTTGGGTGCGTTCTTGCAAGAGTTGCAGAATCATATGAGCATTGGCGTTGGTGGCTGCCATGATAGCTTGCCATGCCTCCGGAGGCGGAGGTGGTGGTGGAGGGTTCGCCTGACTCCCTTCATTGCGTTCCGGATTCTGACGCGTTGGCGGAGCCATCCTGAAGAGGGTGACATCCGTTAGCATCTTGATAGACAGATAGGCAAATTGAATCAACGGATAGAAATTGCAACATATAGTCTTCATAATAAACATTCGAACGAGGATGAACAAATGAATTCCATAGTAAATCATCACACTTCCATTAAGTTGAGAAACCACTTAGAAAAAGGTATGGAGTCAACATTTGACTTCGAAGCAACTCGAATACCACAATTCAAAACAAAACAAAGTATTGGCTTGCAGAATAAGCCGGAACAAACATATGATAGAGATTTCGTCCGAAGTTTTCATGGTGGGGCCCACACGGGTTCGATCGTATAGCACCATCATGTACAAGGCAGTGCACATGACATACAAAGCGTCCCCGAGTCGGCATAGCCAAGGACTCTTTAAGACACTACGAGACCACTGTAAAACCAACCGTGGAAAGGCGGACCACTAGACGTCGAACCCCAATCTCATATCATGCGTCTGTCGGAAAGATATCCTAGGAGCTACTTGAATTCCCACTTATAAACTCCCGAAACTTTCTGGTTATGCAATCCGGTGTTGGGGATATAGGGGACACAAAAATATATCATCCAAACTAGCAATCCCTAGATCCAGCTGTATCCATCCGTCAACACATAACCAAGAAACCTTCGGAAATCGTGTACCTCAACCTTCGAAAAGCATCCGTTATACGAGTTATGGCAATACTCCCGAACTCCAGCCCCAGTACTGGCTGGCGTCGAGGTGATCTCACCAACAACTGCATAAAAGAGATTTCGATGTCGGCGAAACTCAGGTATTCCAGAACTGCAACGATAAAATTGTGACGACAACACCTCGGAGCTCAACTCCCCGGGACACTGCCACAACCCCTAAATGTCAAGAGGCACCAAGAACAATGTTCTCATCACAAAACCATCGGAACGATTCCAAGATACCCGCGTGATCCTAAATTTTTTTAGTGAAATTTGAGGAGAGAAGAGTCAAAACTTCTACGTCAGGAGGCCTCACCAGAGCGACGAAGGGACTAAGGAGTAAAAAGAATCCTACTCTCCGATATATATAATCCTAAGACTCAAAACATTTTTGTTCTAGACTCAACAACGCCAGCGATTCGATCAAGCAGGGGGCTCCTAAGTCGGGGATGGCTCCGATTACCAACTTGTAACGCCCACGATGCGGCTATATCTCCCACGTGTCGAGGCACGACTTAGAGGCATAACCGCATTGTGGTTTTGTCGCAAGAAGGGTCATCTTCACACAATCCCATGTAATGAACAAGAATGGGATAACGAGAGTTGGCTTACAATCACCACTTCACACAATACATAAATATAATTCAGACCTCATCCAAAATCCACACATAGACCGACTACGGCCAAATTCAAATGAAAATAAGATAACCCCAAATGCTAGATCCCCGATCGTCCCAACTGGGCTCCACTACTGATCATCAGGAAAAGAAACATAGTAACGACCACGTTCCTCGTCGAACTCCCACTTGAGCTCGGTTGCATCATCTGCACTGGCATCGTCGACACCTGCAACTGTTTTGGTAGAATCTGTGAGTCACGAGGACTCAGCAATCTCACACCCGCGAGATCAAGACTATTTAAGCTTATAGGAAAGGATGGTGTAATGAGGTGGAGCTGCAGCAGGCACTAAGCATATATGGTGGCTAACATACGCAAATGAGAGCGAGAAGAGAAGCAACGCAACGGTCGTCAACTATTAATGACCAAGAAGTGATCCTGAACTCCTACTTACGTTCATGCATAACTCAAACCGTGTTCACTTCCCGGACTCCGCCGAGAAGAGACCATCACGGCTACACACACAGTTGATGTATTTTAATTAAGGTCAAGTGTCAAGTTCTCTACAACCGGACATTAACAAATTCCCATCTGCCTCATAACCACGGGCACGGCTTTCGAAAGATAATACCCTGCAGGGGTGTCCCAACTTAGCCCATCATAAGCTCTCACGGTCAACGAAGGATAAACCTTCTCCCAGGAAGACCCGATCAGTCTCGGAATCCCGGTTTAAAAGACATTTCGACAATGGTAAAACAAGACCAGCAAAGCCGCCCGATGTGTCGACAAATCCCGATAGGAGCTGCAAATATCTCGTTCTCAGGGCACACCGGATGAGCCAGACGTCGGGTTGGCATAGACCCTGGTTGCCCAGGGGGCGCCGAACATCGCTCGGTTTGGGCCAGCACTCGAAGGAGCACTGGTCCGAGGGTTTAAATAAAGATGACCCTCGGGCTCGCAAAAACCCGGGGGAAAAAGGCTTAGGTGGCAAATGGTAAAACCAAGGTTGGGCCTTGCTGGAGGAGTTTTATTCAAGGCGAACTATCAAGGGGGTCCCATAAATCACCCGACCGCGTAAGGAACGCAAACTCAAGGAACATAATACCGGTATGACGGAAACTAGGGCGGCAAGAGTGGAACAAAACACCAGGCATAAGGCCGAGCCTTCCACCCTTTACCAAATACATAGATGCATTAATTAAATAAGAGATATTGTGATATTCCAAAATATCCATGTTCCAACATGGAACCAACTTCAACTTCACCTGCAACTAGCAACGCTATAAGAAGGGCTGAGCAAAACCGGTAACTTAGCCACACAACGGTTTGCTAGGAAAAAGGATGGTTAGAGGTTTGACATGGCAAATATGGGAGGCATGATATAGCAAGTGGTAGGTAGCGCAGCATGTCAATAGAACGAACAACTAGCAAAACAAAGATAGAAGTGATTTCGAGGGTATGGTCATCTTGCTTGCAAGGTTCTCACAGTTGTCGAAAGCTTGATCCTCGTAAGCGTACTCAACAGGATCCTCGTTCACAAACTTGTCTCCCGGCTCTACCCACAGCAAGAACACAAGCAATGGAACCACAATCAATCACGGGAAATGCACAAGCAACATGATGCAAAACATGTATGATATGCGAGATGTGGTATGCGATGCATATGCGTGCTCCGGAAGAAAAATGATGAACAAGGCAGTAACTTGGCAAACCAAGCATGCCACTGGAAAGATGAGATGATTTCAGTCAAAATCGATATAAAGATCACCGGAAACGGATGCACGGTTTGCAAATGGCAAGCAAAACAAGAATGACACGAATCTGTGATTAACAGCATGATAGCACTTACAATACATCAAGAAACTATGCTACAGCACTCCAAAATAGCAACAAAGCATATGGCAGTAATCTACAGGAGACGCTTGACAAAAGATAAACACTGAGGAATGGCTAGATCACAACATAACAGGCTCAAACAAACATGGCAAAACTGCAAAAGATATCAGGTTTCCAGACTTTTATGAAATTACTGGACATGGCAGAAACATCATCAGGTAGCACTGTTCAGAGCAAGAAAAACACACGCTACAGGAACTTAACATAGCAAAGCAAGGCATGGCATGAATCTACTAAATGCATAGAACAAAAGTCCCTTACTGACCAGAAGCCAAAAATGAACAGAAGATATGATGGAAACCATGTAAACATAGCAAGTTTCGTTAACAGGTTTCAGACAGCAGAAAACAGAGCATGGCAGAAACAGTATCATGAAGGCATCTTGGTGAGCTTGATTCACTCAACAAAAAGCAATGCATGACAAAACAAGCATACCTACAGTAAGATGGCATGTTTATGAAGCTATTCATGGCAAGAGCAAATACATAGAATGTATGTATCAACTACAATAAGCTTGGCATAATTGAATATCATGTTAACATTCTGCCAGAAATATTTTATAGCAAAAGTAGAGCAAGATTAAGACTTGCTATGACACTCCATAATTGCAAACAGGGGCATGGATGGATAGAGCAAAACTATATCTACAAAACATCCTTACTGAACATGCCCAAAAGGAGCAGGGATCTCTCTGTAGACACATGGATACATGACAACAGAATAACAGCAGTCACACACGGTAAAATTACTCTCTGAAAACAAAAACATCACGAAGCCTAGTTTGCATGCTTGTGCTAGTCATCACATAGATCACAAAGATACATGGCATGCACCTCTGTAAAGATGGCATGGCATACATCAAAACACATGTACAGCTCCTACTCATAAGATGCACACATCAATTGCAACAAAAATAACAAATCACCAAGTTATGATAAGTAACAGCAGGTAACAGCATATAGCCCTCTTGCACCAGAGATTTGGGCATCAAGATGGAATCAAATGAACATGGCACAATGTCACAAAATGAAGAGCATCTCGAGACGAACATTTTGATATATTACACGCACGAAACAGAGCTATATGCAGAGAGTTATGATGCGATGAATAGAGGCATATAATGTAAAAAATATGGGACTTAGAAGAATTCGGGGGAGAGGAGAAGTCAACCCACTGTCCAGATCTGGATCGGGCGCTTGGCTAGGGCTCGCCGGGGCGGCTGCCGGAGACGGAGGACGGGGCGGCTGGAGGAGGCGTCGCCGGGGAGGAGGAAGAAGGGGCGCGGCGCCGGCGACGTGGGGACGCGGCGGCGCGGGTGCGGGCGCGCTCGGGCGCGGCGGTGCCCGCGGGCACGGGCGGCGAGGAGCGCCGGCCGGCGACGAGGCAGCGCTGGCGGCGGAGGGCGGCGAGGCAGCGGGCGGCGCCGCGGGGAGGAGACGCGGGCGCGGCTCGGGCCGCGGGGGCCGGCCCCGGGCCTCAGCGGGCCACGGCGTACGGGCGACGGCGGGTTGCCACGTGGCAGGCGGCGATTGGGCGAGGGGCGGCGGCGGACGTGTCCGGCGGCGCGGAGGGGAAAAGAACTAGGGTTTGACCCGGATTTCGGAGGGGGAGGTGTTTTTATAGGTAGAGGGAGCTAGGAGACTCCAAATGGAGCACGGTTTTCGCCCACACGATCGTGATCGAACGACCTAGAGCATGGAAGTGACTTAGAGGGCTTTTGGGCTGTTTTGGAGGGGTGTTTTGCGGCAACACACAAAAAGACTTTGCGGTTGCCCGGTTAACCGTTGGAGCACCAAACGACCTCCAAATGGAATGAAACTTGACAGGTGGCTACCGGTGGTATACCAAGGCCACTTGGCAAGACTTGGTCCATTCTGAGAACGTTCAACACCCGCTCACGAAAAGAAACAAGAGGGGTGCGCCGGTGCATGTGGGAGTGCCGGATTGCAAAACGGACAACGGGGAAAATGCTCGGATGCATGAGACGAACACGTATGCAAATGAGATGCACATGATGACATGATATGAGATGCATGACATGAACAAAATGCAAAACGAAAAACAAAACCCGACCACGAAGGGAACATCATAACACATAGCCGAAAATGGCAAGAGTTGGAGTTACAAATATGGAAAGTTACATCCAGGGTGTTACAGGACGAGGCCATCATCTCCCCGTTCTCTGATGGCGTCTGCGACGTCAAGATGAAGGAGGAGCTCGCTATCCTTAAGGAGTTGTGCATGTCTCTGGAGTTGTTCAACCTGGCGACCAAGTGCGCAAGAGCCGAGGAGGGGCGCCTCTCCCTCCTCGAGCTCCCGGCCGCGGACCCGGAGGAGAAGAAAGCCAAGGCCAAGGACGTGAAGCTCAAGGGAGCATGCGTGCTCGTGGCGGAGCCGGACACCAAGCGCGGCAGGGACCAGCCCGAGTCATCCAAGAGCAGCCGACCGTTCTGCGCCTTCCATAACCTGCATAGCCACAACACCAGCGATTGTCAAGAGCTAAGAGCCATTCGAGAAGGACGCTTCGGTCGACGCCCCGAGCGCAACGACCGGGGCTACGGCCGAGGAGGAGGACGTGGTGGTGGACACTGGGATGACGGTGGCCCACGCCAGGAGTGGCGCGACCAGCCTCGTGAGGACTGCTGGCAGGATCAGTCTCGCGAGGGCGCCTGGAGGGATCAGCCTCGTGAGGATCATCGTCAGGGCAACGCCGGTCTTCCTCCACTACCGCCACCACCAAGAAGGAATGATGACCACCATCAGGACGAGGGGGCTGGGGGCTTTCAGGAGCCGCGTGCCATCGCCTGCATCTTGGGCGGAGCTCAAGCCCCAGCCTCACAGCATATCTTCAAACAGTTTGCTCGTGAAGTGAATGCAGTCCTCCCCAAGCTCGAGGCCACGCGCCCGCTCAGATGGTCCAAGTGCGCCATCACATTCAGCTCGGCAGATCAGCTCAAGTGCGCGACTACCGCTGGCGCCCTCCCGATGCTTTGTTCGCCAGTCATTAGCAATGTGCAAGTTACGAAGACTCTCATCGATGGTGGCGCAGGGCTCAACGTCCTGTCCGTCGACACGTTCGACAACCTCCAAGTGCCGTATGACCAGCTTTAGCCCACCAAGCCTTTCTCAGGAGTGACCGGCGGCTCCATCACCCCGATCGGGCAGGTCCGCCTCCCCGTCACCTTCGGACAGCCCGACAACTACCATACCGAGCTCATCGACTTCGACGTCGCCCACATCCGTCTGCCATACAATGCGATCCTCGGGTACCCAGCCCTGGCTAAGTTGATGGCGGTGACCCATCACTGCTACAATGTCCTCAAGATGCCAGGAAGCGGCGGAGTCATCACGGTCTCGCACAAAGAAAGAGACGCGGTGTGCTCCCTCGAGCGTGCCTTCCAAGCTGCAGTAATCAACGACCCCGACAGCAAGGGCGAGCGTCCTCCTGAGGCCACCCCCAAGAAGAAGAAGCAGCTGCTCCGCATAGGGCCTCAGGCAAGCGGCGCCAAGACCAGATCGGCGCCCGCGCCTGGGGCGCCTCCCTCCATCGCATAGGAAGGCGCGCCCAGCGCCCTCCTCGGGCAGGGCACAGGGGCTCTCTTTTGGAGGGCCTCAGACCTTGCCAACATCACGAGGGAGGCGCTTGGGCACCACTTGGAGGCGTGCTTCACAGCACGTTTCCCTCAGGAGAACACAGGGCGAGGAGCGCCCACCGCTCAGGAGTTCATCACCAAGACCACTCAGGAACTGCAAGACGCAAGGGCCATGTGCGGCGGCCGCCGCTCACCAGGCATAGCTCCCCATCCACGCGAGGATACCGGGCTGCGTGTCTGTGTCGATGTCCCAGGGCTCAACAGAGTCGCGTCTCAGGAGTCCTTCTGGCCTTCGCGCGTGGGACGCTGCGAGGGCCCACCGCACAGCTACGTTCGCATGCCTTTCGGCCTGCCGAGCGTGGCGTCTGCCTATCAGCGCAACCTGCGGCGCGTCCTGGCGACTCAGGAGGCTAGGTACCACGCCATCTTGACGGAGATGGAGACGGTCCTCAAGGAACCACCTGGACCCCTAGAGCCTCCCGAGGCTTAGGGCCCCAGTGGCTCGTGAGGACCGACCCCTTCGCCGTGTACCTTCAGCCGCCCCAACTCTCCTTTCATCAGCAGAATCAGGTGACATTTTCCAAGTTTGTTTAGCTGGGAGTGCCCTCAGGGCTGCATCATTCCCAGGCCATGTGGGTCCGTCTATCGGATCATGGGTTCCGGCAAAACCCTCAAGGTTCGAACACTGGGGTGCGCGCGAAGATTTCCTCCCTACCGATCCACACCCTGGCTCGCTAAGATCTCGCAGACAAACTCAACGAACTCACAACACAAGGGACGCAAGATTTATACTGGTTCGGGCCACTGTTGTGGCGTAATACCCTACTCCAGTGTAGTGGTGGTGGATTGCCTCTTGGGCTGATGATGAACAGTACAAGGGAAAGAACAGCCTCCTGAGGTTGAGGTGTTCTTGTGCTCGGTGTGTCGCTAAGGGTTGGGTGAGATGCCTCTGAATGAGTTCTGGCTTGCTTCTGAGCCAGCTCGAGACGAGTTGCCTCCTACTATGGTTGCTGGTCCTATTTATAGAGGCCCTGGTCCTCTCCCCAAATATTGAGCGGGAAGGGAGCCAACAACGGCCAATTTGAAAGGGGACAACTAGTACAGCTTATCCTGACAAAAGCGGTCTTCGCCTGCAAAAGGCTCTGGTGGTGATGCCAACTTGGGCTCCACAGTGACCTCCGTCTTGCCGTCCTGCTGGTCTTGGTCTCGTTGCACCGATATGGAAACCTTTGCTTGATGCCTCGGTACTCCGCGCCTGCGCTTGCCCCTTTAGCAGCAAAGAGGAAACAAGGACGCTGCGCGCGCTGGCGCCCGCCTGGTCTCGATCGTCATGGCTCACGTCACGAGGACCTCGCGAGGTTTGCCTTGCCTTGATCTCTCCGCCCCTCGCGAGCCTGCCTGGTGAGGCCGCTCCTGAGGAGGTCTTGGGTCGTCCGCCTCGCGAGGCTTGGCCCCTCGCGAGGGTCTTGAATGCCTTGTCGATGAATATGGGCCGTACAGGCCTACTAGCTCAGCCACGCCGTGGGCCGCAGGCAGGCATGTCTGGGGACCCCCGTTCCCAGAATGCCGATAGTAGCCCCCGGGCCCAGGGCGCGCTCGGGCTTGGCTTCGAGGCAAAGCCAAAGGTCAAGTGCGGAGCGCCGCGGGCGCCAAAAGCCCGCGGCCTCGGTCGACGCATGGCGGTCGATTGAACATGGGCGTCTCCGCTTCCCCACGCTGCCTCGGAAACTGCCCGACTTGACAAAAGGCTGGCGCAGACAGTGCTTGCCTTCATTGCTTCTCTTCGCCTTGATAAGATCCCCTTCCTTGCGCCCTACTTCTGAAATCCTTAGATCTGCTTCCATCTCCACCCGCATCGGCGACCGATGGCGCCGTGCAAGGTCAAGCCCTCTACGTCGCCGGCTTGGTACGTGCTTGCTGACGGCGGGTGAGAGCAACGAATGGGGGAAGACGGAGCTTCGGGCTGCCTCCGTCGAGCCGGAGCCCGAGGGGAGCACGTTCTTCCCCTTCTTCACGAGCAGCATCGCCGCCGGGTTGGTTCCCCCTTCTCTGACTTCTTCTATGAGGTCCTCGACCACTCCGGGCTGCAGGCGCTGCATCTGCATCCCAACTCCATCCTTCTCCTATCCATCTTCGCTTACTATTGCGAGGCGTATCTGGGCGTGATGCCTTCCGTGGATCTGCCGCGCCACTTCTTCTTCCTTCGCCTTAGCGATGGTCACATCTCCGGGTGTGCCAATTTCATTGCGTCCGGCAAGGCCAATTCGATCTCGAACACCGGGAAGAGGGTCGACAACCTCAGGGCCAAATGGGTCATGATGAGTGCCAAGTGTGTCCATCCATGCTTGGAACTGCCGACAGAGGTGCCCCAGTCTGACAAGGGGTGGTCCTGTGCAAAGCTCACTGACGAGCGGGCGTCGTCGGTGTTGGAGCAGATGATGACTGACTTGAAGCCGGGCAACGCGAAGGCGGCCAAATTGACGGGGGCCATGCTCCTGAGGGAATTCCTGACGCTGCGCGGTTGCTCCACTTCAGGCGCACGCGCGCCCTTTGTGGAAGCTTGGAGATGAAGGGGACAAGGTTCGCCTGAGGCCGGGGGCCCTGCCTGACGATGAGCTAACTGCTGTCCTGCGCCCCCTGGTTGGGGACAACTAGGAGTACCCGCCGAGCGCCTTCGTTCCTTTGTTCCACCGCAAGGACTGGGAGCCAATCGTGGCCTCCAAGCTGACCTTTGACGCGCGCGGGCTGGTGCTGCCCACGCCCTCTGGAGGCCCTGCGGCGCCGAAGCTGGTGGAGCTGTCTTCTGACGAGTCCCGTGGGGAGGAAGAAGAGGAGGGAGACTCGGAGGTGACCCCCTAGGAGATGGGAGAAACCCCTCCCGTGAGCAAGGCTGACATCCTCCGCGCCCTTCCTGACGACGCCGAGGTCGACACCCGCCGGGGGGAGGGAGAGCTGCCCGCTATCCCGACGAAGGGCAGGTCGTCGCTGATTTCTCGAGGTGCTGCCTCCGCCTTGACGCCGCCTAGAGCCGGCTCCGGCCCTTCTGCTGCGCCGTCTTCTGCTTCCGGGGCCCGTGTGCCCACTCCTCAGGCCCCGACGCTTTCGGGTTTCAGGCTCCCCAAGCGGAAGGTGGGCTATGTCGCGGTGGACCAGTAAGTGCTTCGAGCTTCATCTTGTTCCTGCATGTGCTTGCCATTTTCTGACGTTCACTTTTGGTTGATCAGGCTGACGCCTTCGGCGAAGAAGAGGAAGGAGGATGCAGCGGCCGCGCCTCCTTCTGCACAGAAGGGAGGCGACAACACTCGCACCTCCCCAGCCCGGTCGCCCTCGCGAGGCCAAGAGGAGCATCGTCAAGAGGAGTCAGCCCCGCTGGCTCCGGAAGTGCCGGTGCCCGGCTCGGCTGATGAGGCCCCAAAGGCCCAGAAGCCCTCGATCTTCCAGGCTCTGGTAACGACGTCGCCTCCTCCTCCTGCTGTGCGTCTGGCCCCAAATTCTTTTCCTTCCTCCACCGTCTTGGAGGGTGTCCTTTCGGAGATGGCCAAGCTGCGGGAAGACCTCCTAGGTGCGGACCCGCGTTTGGTAGCTGGGCGCCTGGAGCTGGCTTCTGGCTGGCTTCACTCCGACTCGGCAGTTCAAGCGTCGCTGAGCCAGGCCGCGGCAGCCTCTGAGAAGGAGAAGCGGGCCGCCGCCAAAGCTGCGGTGGATCGCGAGGCGGCGCTGAAGGACGCCGAGGCCACCCGTGACCGCTGCCGAGAGCTGGAGGGTGAGCTGAAGAGCCTGCGCGACGAGCGCGCAAAAGAAGCACATGGCCGCGAAGCGAAGGAGGAGGATATGAAGGCTCGGGAGGACACCATCAAGGGCCGCAACGCCGAGCTGGCGGAGCCAGCGAAGGCGCAGGCTGCAGAGCGCAGCTGACTGGAGGAGCTAGAGCAGAAGGCGAAGGCGAGGGAAGCCGATCTCGACGCCAAGGCGAAGGTGCTGGCCGAAGACCGCGTGGCCTTCTCGCTTCTTGAGAAGAGGACCAGTGTGGCATTGAAGTCACTGTACGAGAAGGGCTTGGAGAAGCCGCTGACCACCGACGAGGATGGCCGTGCTCAGCTGCTTCCCCACTTGGTGAAGGCGCTTGAGGAAGTCGTGGAGGGCATCGGTCCCATGGCTGAGGCAGAGGCTCGTGTCCTTTCTTCAGCTGCGCTGACGCGTGTCTTCAGCCATCTGTACCTTCGCGACCCCAATACTCGTCACGACGAGCTGCTGGAGCCTGTAGCTGATGAACATTGTGCGGCTGCCGCCGCAGCCGTGAAAGGTCAGGTGGAGGCCCTGCTGAAGAAGTTCCGCGGCTTCGTCCTCGCGCCCTCGACCGGCGATGTCACCGATCCTGCGGCTGGTGGTGCAGGTGAAGGCGACGCTACCAAGGGAGGAGCACCTTCTGCGGGCGATGGCGGTGCCCAGGGGTGACCTGCGGCTCCTTTCCTGTTTCATTCTTGCAGCATGCATCAGGCCTCGTGGAGGCGTACTTTTGTTTGATATTGTGAGAACAATATGTCTTGTAATATTTGCTTCGAGATTTTGCGATTTTCTTCCTATTTGCTTTGTGTTCTGCGTCGGCAGAGCCCGGCCCCGCGCATACCTCGACTGCCCTTGGGTCGACCGGACACCAGGACGGACCAAGGAGTGAGGGGCTACGTGACCAGTTAGGCTCCTGAGTCACGATGCTCAGGAGTCCCCCTTGACGCGCAAACAGCTTATAGGGAGGATATGCGAGGATAGGTTAACGTTCTACGTCGGCAGAGCCCAGCCCCGCGCATACCTCAACCGCCGTTGGGCTGACCGAAGACCAGGACGGACCAAGGGGCTACGTCACTAATTAGGCTCCTGAGTCGCGATGCTCAGGAATCCCCCTTGACGTGCAAACAATCTCCATACCTTTGCCCTCGCCGAGCCCGGCTCGGGAGGGGCGCACGACGACCAGGTCTGGGAGACCTGGTTGGGTGGCATACGCTTGGGCGTGACCTGAGCACAGCCCCCGTGCCCAGCCCCCTCGCGCGGCTCTCCCAAGGGGAGGCGTTGCGGTGAGGCCGGACGCTGAGCTCTGGGGCTCCCTGAGGTTGGTACGACCATGAAGCCACCCTCAGTTGTTTATTACCAGCGCGGAGCACAGCGCTTCCGCTTGTGCACGGGCATAGCAGCTCCTCGGCAGTGTCGACAGCCAGCGCGGAGCATGGTGCTTCAACTTGTGCGTGTGAGGGGGGCTCCCTCTGCGGAGAGCCCCCAAGGCGTGTACAGCCCCGCCCTGACACGTGGCTTGCACGACAAGGCTAGACGAGGTGTATCTGGGCACTCGTGAGCCAGCGCGGGACTCACGAGGCCCTACCTCAAGGCGGGTTGCGCCTGGTCTTGGTTCTTGTTCGCTGTGCTGGTCCTGTGAGGTGGTCAGACAACCTGCACCAAACGAATCTCCTGAGGTTATCGCGTGATAAAGCCAAGCACCAACGGCCCCAGGAGGTGATGTGTACGGGGCCGACCCACCAGACAGAGCTCAGCCGTTGGATTTATCGACGCTGCAGGGACGGGCCCGAGCACAGGCGCCGTGCTCAACTTACTCACGCGAAGGGTCCTGAAGAAAGACGGCCGGCGCGCGGTCCCCATGATGGGTGGCGATCGAGCAGGTAATAATCATAGGTTGAGTAAGCATGGAGAGCAGCAGGCTTAAGTAAATGCAAGGAAGATACATGCCACTGGGTCAGGCCCGAGCGACTTGGGGATGATGCAGCCCGAGGGGCGCCCCCAGCAAGGTAAGCCAAAGACATAAAAGGGATACATGCCATAGGGACGGACCAGTGCGGCTTCGGAATGATGCAGCCCGAGGGGCGCTCCCAGCTAAATGAACTTGGAAAATGTCACCTGGTTCTGTTGACGAAGGAGAGTTGGGGCAGCTGAAGGTGTGCAGTGAAAGGATTGCTCCTCACGAGCCACCGGGGCCCTGAGCCTCGGTAGGCTCTGGGGGCTCAGGTGGTTCCTAGAGGACCGTCTCTATCTCCGTCAGGACAGCGTGGTGCCTGGCCTCCTGAGCCGCCAGGATGTGCTAGTAGGCGGACGACGCGCTCGGCAGGCCAAAAGGCATGCAAACGTAGCTATGCGGTGGGCCCTCACAGCGTCCCACGTGCAAAGGCCAGAAAAGCTCCTGAGAAGTGGCCCTGTTGATCCTTGGGGCATTGATGCAGACGCGCAGCCCGGCATCCTCGCCTAGATGGGAAGCTGCGCCTTGTGAGCGGCGGTCGCCGCGCATGGCCCTTGCGTCTTGCAATTCCTGAGTGGTCTTGGTGATGAACTCCTGAACGGTGGGCGATCCTTGCCCTGTGCCCTCCTGAGGGAAACGTGCCATGTAGCATGCCTCCATGTGGTGCCCAAGCGCCTCCCTCGTGATGTGGGCAAGGTTTGAGGCCCTCCAGAAGAAAGCCCCCGAGCCCTGCCCGAGAAGGGCGCCGGGCGCGCCTTCCTATGCGATGGAGGGAGGCGCCCCTGGAGCGGGCGCTGATCCTGACGAGGTTCCAGCTGCGACGCCACCCTCCTGAGGTCCTGCACGGCGCATCTGCTTCTTCTTCTTGGGGATGGCCTCAGGAGGGCCCTCGCCCTTGCTGTCGGGGTCGTCAATTGCTGCAGCTTGAAAGGCACGCTCGAGGGAGCACACCGCGTCTCTTTCTTCGCACGGGACTATGATGATTCCCCCGCTTCCCGGCATCTTGAGGACATTGTAGCCATGATGGGTCACCGCCATGAACTTGGCCAGGGCTAGATACCCGAGGATGGCATTGTACGGCAGACGGATGTGCGCGACGTCGAAGTCGATGAGCTCGGTGCGGTAGTTTTTGCGTTCTCCGAAGGTGACAGGGAGGCGGACCAGCCCTATTGGTGTGGTAGAACTGTCGGTCACTCCTGAGAAAGGCTTGGTAGGCTGAAGCTGGTCATATGGCACTTGGAGGTTGTCGAACGTGTCGACGGACAGGACGTTGAGCCCTGCGCCGCCGTCGATGAGGGTCTTGGTAACTTGCACGTTGCTGATGACTGGTGAACAAAGCATTGGGAGGGCGCCAGCGGTAGCTGCGCACTTGAGCTGATCTGCCGAGTTGAACGTGATGGGGCACTGGGACCATCTGAGCAGGCGTGTGGCCTCGAGCTTGGGGAGGACTGCATTCACTTCACGAGCACACTGCCTGAAGATAAGCTGCGAGGTTGGGGCTTGGGCTCTGCCCAAGATGCAGGCGATAGCACGCGGCTCCTGGAAGCCCCCAGGCCCTCGTCTTGATGGTGGTCGTCATTCCTTCTTGGCGGTGGCGGTAGCGGAGGGAGTCCAGCGTTGCCTTGAGTATGATCCTCACGAGGCTGATCCTGCTAGCGGTCTTCATGGGCCGGTCGCGCCACTCCTGGCGTGGGCCACGGTCGTCCCAGCGTCCGCCACCACGTCCTCCTCCTCGGCCGAAGCCCCGGTCTCCGCGCTCAGGGCGTCGACCGAAGCGCCCTTCTCGAATGGCTCTGAGCTCTTGACAGTCGCTGGTGTTGTGGGTATTCAGGTTGTGGAAGGTGCAGAACGGACGGCTGCTCTTGGATGACTCTGGTTGGTCTCTGCCATGCTTGGTGTCCGGTTCCGCCACGAGCACGACTGCTCCCTTGCGCTTCACGTCCTTGGCCTTGGCTTTCTTCTCCTCCGGGTCCGCAGGCGGGAGCTCGAGGAGGGAGAGGCGCCCCTCCTCAGCTCTTGCGCACTTGGTCGCCAGGTTGAACAACTCCAGAGACGTGCACAGCTCCTCGTGGATAGCGAGCTCTTCCTTCATCTAGACGTCGCGGACGCCATCAGAGAACGCAGAGATGATGGCCTCGTCCGTCACCTTGGGGATCTTGAGGCGGACGTTGTTGAAGCGCTGGATGTACTTCTGGAGGGTCTCTCCTGGTTGTTGCTTGACGCGGCGCAAGTCACCTGCGGCCGGCGGGCGGTCGCGAGTGCCCTAGAAGTTGGCAATGAAACAGTTGCGCATCTCATCCCAGGAGGAGATCGAGCCTGGGGGCAGGTTTAGGAGCCAGGAGCGGGCTCCATCCTTGAGAGCCATGGGGAACCAGTTCGCCATGACTTTCTCGTCGCCGTTGGCCGCTTCGATGCTCAGCTCATAGAGCTGCAAGAACTCCACGGGGTCGGGGGTGCCGTCGTAGCGAGGAGGCAGATCCGGTTTGAACTTGCCCGGCCAGGCGACGCTATGCAGCTCGGGGGTGAAGGCGCGGCAGCCGGCTGGGGTCACCGGGGCCTGCCTTTGAGGTGTAGCTTGCCCTTGGTGCCCACCCGCCGCCACGACAAGCGGCGCGGGGCCTTGCCGTGGCAAACGGTCCTGGCGCGGCGGTGCGAGGAGTGGTGGAGCGTTTTCTTGCGGCGGAGGGACTTCTTGACAGCTTCCCTCTTCACGCGCGGGCGCTGGACGCGGTGGGTCATGTCATGGAGCCGCGCGCCTTGGCACCATGGCGCCGTCTTGATGCAGAGGTGGCGAGGTGCTCCGTGAGCGACGTCGCCCGTGGCTGGCGGAGGGCGAGGCAGAGAGAGGGACGGCGCAGGGGAGCCCCCTGCAGCGCGGACGAGCTCGGCGATGCGGTCGAGCCAGTCCTCGTAGAGGTCATCGACCGGGCGGTAGCGCAGGAGCTCGTGCGCCATGAGGAGCGTGGCTCGCGCGTCCATGGGGGCACGACGTGCATGGGACGAAGAACCGGCCGGGGTCAGCGATGGAGTGGCGGTGCGGCCATCCCGCCGCACCGAGGGGTGCAGCGAGGATGCTTGCTGCTCGTTCCCCGCCGGGCTGGTGGCGGCGTCGGCGGCAGGCGATGGGGAACAACGAGGTGACCCGCCGGCGGGAGCCGTCTAAGCGACGCGGGCGGCGAGGGCAGCCCGGCGCTCCACACGAGCATGACGAGCGTCCGCCATGGAGACAACAGAGCAACGGGGCACGGAGCGACGGAAGAAAGCTTCGGCGCATCCCTACCTGGCGCGCCAAATGTCGGATCACGGGTTCTGGCAAAACCCTCAAGGTTCAAACACCGGGGTGCGCGCGAAGATTTCCTCCCTACCGATCCACGCCCTAGCTCGCTAAGATCTCGCGGACGAACTCGACGAACTCACAACACAAGGGACACAAGATTTATACTGGTTCGGGCCACCGTTGTGGTGTAATACCCTACTCCAGTGTGGTGGTGGTGGATTGCCTCTTGGGCTGATGATGAACAGTACAAGGGGAAGAACAACCTCCTTAGGTTGAGGTGTTCTTGTTCTTGGTGTGTCGCTAAGGGTTGGGTGAGATGCCTTTGAATGAGTTCTGGCTTGCTTCTGAGCCAGCTCGAGATGAGTTGCCTCCTACTGTGGTGGCTAGTCCTATTTATAGAGGCCCTGGTCCTCTCCCCAAATATTGAGCGGGAAGGGAGCCAACAACGGCCAATTTGAAAGGCGACATCTAGTACAGCTTATCCTGACAAAAGCGGTCTTCGCCTGCAAAAGGCTCTGGTGGTGACGCCGTCTTGGGATCCACTGTGACCTCCGTCTTGCCATCCTGCCGGTCTTGGTCTCGTTGCACCGATATGGCAACCTTTGCTTGATGCCTCGGTACTCCACGCCTGCGCTTGCGCCTTTAGCAGCAAAGAGGAAACGAGGACGCTGCGCGCGCTGGCGCCCGCCTGGTCTCGATCGTCATGGCTCACGTCACGAGGACCTCGCGAGGTTTTCCTTGCCTTGATCTCTCCGCCCCTCGAGAGCCTGCCTGGTGAGGCCGCTCCTGAGGAGGTCTTGGGTCATCCGCCTCGCGAGGCTTGGCCCCTCGCTAGGGTCTTGAATTCCTTGTCGACGAAGATGGTCCGTACATGCCAGCTAGCTCAGCCACGCCGTGGGCCGCAGGCAGGCAAGTCTGGGGACCCCCGTTCCCAGAACGCCGACACCGTCCCTGTGGCATGTATCCCTTTTTACGTCTTTAGCTTACCTCGCTGGGGGCGCCCCTCAGGCTGCATGATCCCCAAGCTGCTCGGGCCTGGCCCAGTGGCATGTATCTTGCCTGCATTTACTGAAGCCAGTACACTTTCCATGCTTAATCTACCTATGACTATTGCCTGCTCGATCGTCACCCACCATGGGAGCCGCGTGCCGGCCGTCTTTCTTTAGGATCCTTCACGTGAGTAGGTTAAGCACGGCGTCTGTGCTCGGGCCCGTCCCTGCAGTGTCGATAAATCCAGCGGTTGAGCTCTGTTTGGCGGGCCGGCCCCGTTCACGTCACCTTCTGGGGCCGTTGGTGCTTGGCCTTCTCACGCGATAACCTCAGGAGATTCGTTCGGCGCAGGTTGTCTGACCACCTCGCAGGACCAGCGCAGCGAACAAAAACCAAGACCAGGCGCAACCCGCCTTGAGGTAGGGCCTCGTGAGTCCCGCGCTGACTCACGAGTGCCCAAACACACCTCGTCTAGCCCTGCCGTGCAAGCCACGTGTCATGGCGGGGTTGTACACGCCCCGGGGGCTCTCCGCAGTAGGGAGTCCCCTCCCACGCACCAGTGGAAGCACCATCCTCCGCGCTGGCCGTCGACACTGCCGAGGAGCGGCTATTCCCATGCACAAGGGGAAGCACTACGCTCCGCGCTGGTAATAAACAACTGAGGGCGGCCTCACGGCCGTACCAACCTCAGGGAGCCCCAGAGCTCAGTGTCCGACCTCACCGCAACGCCTCCCTCGGGAGAGTCGCGTGAGGGGGCTGGGCACGGGGGCTGCGCTAGGGTCACGCCCAAGCGTACGCCGCCCAAGCCAGGTCCCTCGGACCTGGTCGTCGCACGCCCCTCCCGAGCCGAGCCTCGGCGAGGGCAAAGGTATGAAGGGTGTTTGCACGTCAAGGGGGACTCCTGAGCATCGCGACTCAGGAGCCTAACTGGTCATGTAGCCCCTCACTCCTTGTGTCCGTCCTGGTCTCCGGTCGGCCCAACGGCGGTTGAGGTATGCGTGGGGCCGGGCTCCGCCGATGTAGAACACTAATCCTATCTTCGCATCTCCTTCCTATAAGCTGTTTGTGCGTCAAGGGGGACTCCCGAGCATCGCGACTCAGGAGCCTAACTGGTCACGTAGCCCCTCACTCCTTGGTTTTGTCCTGGTCTCCGGTCAGCCCAACGGCGGTTGAGGCATGCGCGGGGCCGGGCTGTGTCGACGCGGAACATAAAGAAAATAGGAAGAAAATCGCAAAATCTCAAAACAAATATTGCAAGACATATTGTTCTCTCAAACGTCAAGCACAAGTCTAAACGCCTCCACGAGGCATGATGCATATTGCAGGAGTGAAACAGGAAATCTGTCGCGAGCAGGTCACCCCTCGACACCGTCATCGCCCACAGGAGGTGCTCCTCCTCTGGTAGCGACGCCTTCGCCTGCACCGTCAGCCAGAGTCGCAGGATTGGTGGCACCGCCGGTCGAAGGTGTGAGAGCGAAGCCACGAAACTTCTTCAGCAGGGCCTCCACCTGGCCCTTCACGGCTGCGGCACCAGCCGCACAACGCTCTTCGTCCATAGGCTCCAGCAGCTCGTCCAGGCGGGAAGTTGGATCGCAAAGATGGAGGTGACCGAAGACACGCGTTAGTGCAGCTGAGGAAAGAACGCGGGCTTCCGCCTCGGCCATAGGACCGATGCCACTCACAACCTCTTCAAGGGCGGCAACCAAGTAGGGAAGCAGCTGAGCAGGGCCATTCTCGTCGGTGGTCAGCGGCTTTTCCAGGCCCTTCTCGTAAAGTGCTTTTAGTGCCACACGGGACATCTCCTCAAGAAGTGCGAAGGCCGCGCGGTCCTCAGCCAGGACCTTCGCCTTGGCGTCAAGATCGACCCCCTTCACCTCCACCTTCCGCTCCAGCTCCTCCAGCGGGCTGTGTTCAGTAGCCTGCGCCTTCGCCAACTCCCCCAGCTCGGCGTCGCAGCTCTTGATTGAGTCCTCTCGGGCCCTCGTCTCCTCCTCCTCCGCCTGGCGGCCGCGAGCTTCTTCTGCGTGCTCATCACGCAGACTCTTCAGCTCGACCTCCAGCGCCCGATAGCGGTCGTGGGCGGCTTCGGCGTCCTTCAGTGCCGCCTCGCGATCGGCCCCAGGTTGAGCGGCGGCCCGCTTCTCATTCTCGGAGGTCACCGCAGCCTGGCTCAGCGTCGCTCGGACTGCTGTGTCAGACTGAAGCCAGCCGGAGGCCAGCTCCAGGCACCCGGCTACCAGGTGCGGATCCGCGCCCAGGAGATCTTCCCATGGCTGAGTCATCTCTGAAAGAGCACGCTCCAAGACAGCAGAGGGGGCAGAAGAACCTGGGAGTAATGGTGCGGCAGGAGTAGGAGGCGACGTCGTCACCAGGGCTTGGGAGATCAAGGGCTCCTGAGCCTCAGGGACCTCAGCAGCCGAGCCGGACATCGGCACTTCCGGAGCCAGCGGGACCTCGGGGGCTGGCTCCTCCGGACGACGCCCCTCCAGGCTTCATGAGGGCGACAGGGCCGGAGAGGTACGAGAGCTATCGTTTCCTTTCTCCATGGAGGGTGTGCGGCCGCTACAGATAGTTCAGTCCCAGGCGTGAGCACTGCATCGTCCTTCCTCTTGTTTGCTGAAGGCGGCGGCCTGATCAAACAAGGATGAACGTCAGGAGGCAGCAATATAAGCAAGAACAAGATGAAGCTCAACCACTTACTGGTCCACAGCAGCGTAGTCCACCCTCCGCTTGGTGAGCTTGAAGCCTGAGAGCTTCGAGTCCTGAGGAGTGGGCGCGCAGGCTCCGGGAGTAGAAAACGGCGCAACAGGAGGGCCGGAAGCAACTTCAGACAGCGTCAAGGCGGGAGCAACGCCTCGAGAGACGAGCGACAATCTGCCCCTCGTCGGGATAACGGGCAGCTCCCCCTCCTCCTGGCGGGCGCCGACCTCGTCGTCGTCAGGAAAGGCGCGGAGGATGTCAGCTTTGCTCAAGGGGGAGGTCTCCCCCATCCCTTCGGGGGTCACCTCAGAGTCTTCCTCCTCCCCCTCTTCCTTCTCGTGGGACTCATCAAAAGACAACTCCACCGGCTTCGGCGTCGCAGGGGCCCCTGTAGGTGCCGGCGGCACCAGCCCGCGCCCGTCAAAAGTTGGCCTAGAAGCCGCGACCTGCGCCCCGTCCTCGCGGCGAAACAAGGGGGTGAAGATGCTCGGGGGGTACTCTTGGTCGTCCGCAACCAGGAGGCGGAGAACTGCGGCCAGCTCCTCGCCGGACAAGGTCTTCGGGCTCAAGCGAACCTTGTCCTCTTCATCCCCAAGCTCCCACAAGGGGCGCGTACGGGCTTGAAGCGGGGCCACGCGCAGCGTCAGGAATTCCCTCAGGAGCATGGCCCCTGTCACCTTCGCCGCCTTTGCGTTGCCCGGCTTGAGGTCGGTCTTCATCTGCTCCAGCACCAACGTCGCCCGCTCGTCGGAGAGCTTCGCGCGGGACCACCCCTTGTCGGACTGGGGCATCTCCGTCGGCAGCGTCAAGCATGGGTGGACGCATTTAGCGTCCATCATGGTCCACTTGCTCCGGAAGCCTTCGGCTTTCTTACCCATCTTCGAGATCGAGTTGGCCTTGCCGGCCGTGATGAAGTTGGCACACCCGGAGGTGTGACCCACCTTGACGCGGAGGAAGAAGAAGTGGCGCAGAAGAGCCATGGACGGCATCACACCGAGGTACGCCTCGCAGTAGTAGGCGAAGATGGACAAGAGAAGGATGGAGTTGGGATGAAGATGCAGCGCTTGCAGCCCGTAGTGGCCGAGGACCTCATAGAAGAAGTCAGAAAAAGGGGGAACCAGTCCTGCGGCGATGCTACTCGTGAAGAAGGGGAAGAAGGTGCTTCCTTTGGGCTCCGGCACGGCAGAGCCGATCCGGAGCTTAGTCTTCCCCCTCTCGTTGCTTTCCCCCGCCGTCAGCAAGCGCGTGGCGGCGAGGTTCTTCTCTGAGACGTTTGGCGCATCGAGGGCTGGCTCGTACCAAGCCGGTGGCGAGGCAGATTTGACCTTGCGCGGCGCCATTAGTCGCTGATGCGGGAGAAGATGGAAGCAGATCTGAGGATTTCGGAGGCAGGGCGCAAGAAAGGGGATCTGAGTAAGGCGAAAGGAAGCCGTGAAGGCAAGTGCTGTCTGCGCCAGCCTTTTGACAGTCGGGCAGTTGTCGAGGCAGCGTGGGAAAGCGGAGACGCCCATGTCCAATCAATCGCCACG
This sequence comes from Aegilops tauschii subsp. strangulata, assembly GCF_002575655.3. Taxonomy (NCBI): domain Eukaryota; kingdom Viridiplantae; phylum Streptophyta; class Magnoliopsida; order Poales; family Poaceae; genus Aegilops; species Aegilops tauschii. The sequence continues at coordinate 412,480,841 of NC_053036.3, read as the reverse complement.
CGTTGACCAAGGCCGCAGGCTATTGGGGCCCGCGGCGCTCCGGACTTGACCTTTGGCTTCGCCTCGAAGCCAAGCCCGGGGGCCCGGGGGCTACTGTCGGCGTTCTGGGAACGGGGGTCCCCAGACTTGCCTGCCTGCGGCCCATCGGCGTGACCCTGTGAGCGGGCCCGTATGGCCCATCTTCACCAACAAGCACTCAAGACCCTCGTGAGGGGCCAAGCCTCGCGAGGCGGATGATACAAGACCCCTTCGGGAGAGGCCTCATCAGGTTGGCTCGTGAGGGGCGGAGAGATCAAGGCAAGGCAAACCTCGTGAGGATCTCGTGACGTGAGCCATGACGATCAAGATCAGGCGGGCGCCAGGAGGGCGCCGGCGCGCACAGTGTCCTTGTTTCCTCTTTGGTTCTAAGGAAGCAAGCGCAGGCGCGGAGTACCGAGGCGTAAGGCAAAGGTTTCCTTATCAGTGCAACAAGACCAAGACCAGCGGTACGGCAAGACAGAGGTCACCATTGAGCCCAAGACGGCGTCACCACCAGAGCCTTTTGCAGGCGAAGACCGCTTTTGTCAGGATAAGCTGTACTAGCTGTCCCCTTTCAAATTGGCCGTTGTTGGCTCCCTTCCCACTCAATATTTGGGCAGAGGACCAGGGCCTCTATAAATAGGACTAGCCACCACAGTAGGAGGCGTGGGATCCTCACCCAACTGAACTGGTCTCGAACTCATTCAGTTCATCCTCACACCAACCAAGCACAAGAACACCTCGCCTCAGGAGGCTGTTCTTCCCCTTGTACTGTTCATCCTCAGCCCAAGAGGCAATCCACCACCACCACACTAGAGTACGGTATTACACCGCAACGGTGGCCCGAACCAGTATAAATCTTGTGTCCTTTGTGCTGCGAGTTCGTCGAGTTAGCCCTTGAGATCTTAGCGAAGCTATGATAACCCACAAGTATAGGGGATCGCAACAGTTTTCGAGGGTAGAGTATTCAACCCAAATTTATTGATTCGACACAAGGGGAGCCAAAGAATATTCTCAAGTATTAGCAACTGAGTTGTCAATTCAGCCACACCTAGATAACTTAGTATCTGCAGCAAAGTATTTAGTAGCAAAGTAATATGATAGTAGTGGTAACGGTAATAAAAGTAACGGTGGCAAAAGCAATATTTTTGGTGTTTTGTAGTGATTGTAACAGTAAAAGTAAATAAGCAAAGAACAATATGTGAAAAGCTCGTAGGCATTGGATCAGTGATGGAGAATTATGCCGGATGCGGTTCATCATGTAACAGTCATAACATAGGGTGACACAGAACTAGCTCCAATTCATCAATGTAATGTAGGCATGTATTCCGAATATAGTCATACATGCTTATGGAAAAGAACTTGCATGACATCTTTTATCCTACCCTCCCGTGGCAGCGGGGTCCTAATGGAAAATAAGGGATATTAAGACCTACTTTTAATAGAGTACCGGAACAAAGCATTAACACATAGTGAATACATGAACTCCTCAAACTATGGTCATCACCGGGAGTGGTCCCGATTATTGTCACTTCGGGGTTGCCAGATCATAACACATAGTAGGTGACTATAGACTTGCAAGATAGGATCAAGAACTCACATATATTCATGAAAACATAATAGGTCAGATCTGAAATCATGGCACTCGGGCCCTAGTGACAAGCATTAAGCATAGCAAAGTCATAGCAACATCAATCTCAGAACATAGTGGATACTAGGGATCAAACCCTAACAAATCTAACTCGATTACATGATAAATCTCATCCAACCCATCACCGTCCGGCAAGCCTACGATGGAATTACTCACGCACGGCGGTGAGCATCATGAAATTGGTGATGGAGGATGGTTGATGATGACGATGGCGACGAATCCACCTCTCCGGAGCGCCGAACGGACTCCAGATCAGCCATCCCGAGAGGTTTTAGGGCTTGGCGGCGGCTCCGTATCGTAAAACACGATGAATCTTTCTCTCTTATTTTTTTCTCCCCGAAAGCAAATATATAGAGTTGGAGTTGAGGTTGGAGGAGCTCCAGGGGCCCACGAGGTAGGGGGCGCGCCCTAGGGGGCAGGCGCGCCCCCACCCTCGTGTCTAGGGTGTGGGCCCCCTGGTCTTCATCTTTTGCAAGGATTTTTTATTAGTTCCAAATAGACGTTCCGTGGAGTTTCAGGTCATTCTGAGAACTTTTGTTTCTGCACATAAATAACACCATGGAAAGTCTGCTGAAAACAGCGTTAGTCCGGGTTATTTCCATTCAAATCATGCAAGTTAGAGTCCAAAACAAGGGCAAAAGTGTTTGGAAAAGTAGATACGACGGAGATGTATCAACTCCCCCAAGCTAAAACCTTTGCTTATCCTCAAGAAATTCAGTTGATAAACTGAAAGTGATAAAGAAAAACTTTTACAAACTCTGTTTGCTCTTGTTGTTGTAAATATGTAAAGCCAGCATTCAGGTTTTCAGCAAAGATTATGACTAACCACATTCACAATAACTCTTAGGTCTCATGTTTACTCATGTCAATGGCATAATCAACTAGCGAGCAATAATAATAAATCTCGGATGACAACACTTTCTCAAAACAATCATAATATGATATAACAGGATGGTATCTCGCTAGCCCTTTCTGAGACCGCAAAACATAAATGCAGAGCACCTTTAAAGATCAAGGACTGACTAGACATTGTAATTCATGGTAAAAGAGATCCAGTCATGGTCATACCCAATATAAATTAATAGTAATGAATGCAAATGACAGCTGCACTCTCCAGCTAGTGCTTTTTAATAAGAGGGTGATGACTCAACATAAAAGTAAATAGATAGGCCCTTCGCAGAGGGAAGCAGGGATTTGTAGAGGTGCCAGAGCTCGGTTTTGAAATAGAGATAATTAATATTTTGAGCGGCATACTTTCATTGTCAACATAACAACCAAGCGATGGCGATATCTTCCATGCTACACACATTATAGGCGGTTCCCAAACAGAATGGTAAAGTTTATACTCCCCCTCCACCAACAAGCATCAATCCACGACTTGCTCGAAACAACGAGTGTCTCCAACTAGCAACAGTCCCAGGGGGAGTTTTGTTTGCAATTATTTTGATTTAGTTTGCATAAAGCATGGGACTGGGCATCCCGGTGACCAGCCATTTTCTCGTGAGTGAGGAGCGGAGTCCACTACTCTTGAGAATAAACCGCCTAGCATGGAAGATACGGACAGCTCTAGTTGATACATGAGCTATTCGAGCATACAAAACAGAATGTTTATTTGAAGGTTTAGAGTTTGGCACATACAAATTTACTTGGAACGGCAGGTAGATACCGCATATAGGAAGGTATAGTAGACTCATATGGAATAACTTTGGGGTTTAAGGGATTGGATGCACAAGCAGTATTCCCGCTTAGTACAAGTGAAGGCTAGCAAAAGACTGGGAAGCGACCAACTAGAGAGCGACAACGGTCATGAACATGCATTAAAATTAATAAACATTGGATGCAAGCATGAGTAGGATATAATCCACCATGAACATAAATATCGTGAAGGCTATGTTGATTTTGTTTCAACTACATGTGTGAACATGTGCCAAGTCGAGTCACTTAAATCATTCAAAGGAGGATACCACCCCACTATACCACATCACAACCATTTTAATAGCATGTTGGCACGCAAGGTAAACCATTATAACTCATAGCTAATCAAGCATGGCACGAGCAACTATGATCTCTAATTGTCATTGCAAACATGTTTATTCATAATAGGCTGAATCAGGAACGATGAACTAATCATATTTACAAAAACAAGAGAGGTCGAGTTCATACCAGCTTTTCTCATCTCAGTCAGTCCATCATATACCGTCATAATTGCCTTTCACTTGCACGACCGAACGATGTGAATAATAATAAGAGTGCACGTGCATTGGACTAAGCTGGAATCTGCGAGCATTCAATAAACAGGAGAAGACAAGGCAATATGGGCTCTTGGTTAAATCAACAATAATGCATATAAGAGCCACTTCAACAATTTTAATCATGGTCTTCTCGTAACGACCCCCAAAGAAAAGAAAAGAAATAAAACTATTTACACGGGAAAGCTCCCAACAAGCAAAAGAAGAACAAGAAATCTTTTTGGGTTTTCTTTTTAATTATAACTACTACAGCAAGAAAATAAACTAGCTAAAGGCTATTACTATTTTTTTGGTTTTTCTTCAGGTTTATCAAACACATAAGAAGAAAGCAAGAAAAAGAAAATAAACTAGCATGGATATTACAGTGAAAGAGTATGAGCACCGACATCTAGCAATGACTGTGTGTGAACATAAATGTAATGTTTGTGGGAAATACGTACTCCCCCAAGCTTAGGCTTTTGGCCTAAGTTGGTTTATTGCCACGGATGGCCTGGCGGGTACCCGTAGTTGTAGCCAGGGTCGTACTGAGCTGCAACAGTTATTGCCTCCTGAGCTGCAGCGTGGCGGCGAGCTACCTCCGCCCTCCTCTCGTACTCATCTGCCTCCTCTCTGGTAATAACATATCTTCCTTTTGCCTGATAATCAAAGAAGGCAGGAGCAGGGAGAGTAATACGGACAGCACGACGTTTGTCAAAGATTAAGCGACACCGGAGAGGTGATTCATTCCTCTCGATAAACTAGTGGTGGACCATAGCATTATAGTCTAAATAAGTAGGAGGCAACTCAATATCATCCTCACGAATGTCCACACCAAGAAAATCAGCTAAGCAGGTTGCATAAATTCCTCCAAAGAAATCTCCATTAAATCTATTATGGTGCAACCTACGTGCAACAATGGCTCCCAAGTTATAAGTTTTGTCTCCTAACACAGCACTCCTAAGAATATTGAGATCAGGGACACACATGTGACATGCTTCATCTTTACCATTTATGCACCTACCTATGAAGAGAGCAAAATAATGTATAGCAGGAAAATGAATGCTCCCTATGGTAGCTTGTGCTATATCTCTAGATTCCCCCACAGTTATACTAGCAAGAAAATTTCTAAATTCAGATTTGCGAGGTTCACTAGCACTACCCCATTGTGGAAGTTTGCAAGCAGTAGTAAAATCCTCTAAGTCCATAGTATAAGATTTTTCATAAAGATCAAACATGACAGTTGGAGAATTACGTGAAGATGAAAATTCAAACCTCCTCACAAAGGAACTAGTGAGATAGTGGTACTGGCGGCATTTGTCTGCCTCAAAGCTCACAAGATCAGCGTTACGCAAATATGCGTTAAATTCTTCCTTGATTCCCGCTCGATCCATAAAGTTTTCTGAAGGCCATTCACAAGGCCGCACTGGAGCGTCCCTTGGTGGCTGATCGTCAGCATCATGCATTGCAAGACTGGGTCCTTGCTTCCTTGAAGAACCACCTTGGAACATTTTCCTAAGCATATTTCTTTCTCTGAAAAATTTCTGAAATTTTTAGTAACTTCAAACAAAAGTGAACCAAGCTCAATAAAATTGATAGCAACTTCCAAAGTGAACCATATAAATTTGACATGCAAGCTCAAGAACATGGTCACCTAGGTAGCAGAAATTTGCAATGAATAAAGCACTAGAAGAAAAACTAATTGGACCAATGGAGGAGTCACATACCAAGGAACAATCCCCCGAAGCAGTTTTGTGAGAGGTGCTTTGAGCAAGGAGATCGAAAATCGCAGCAAAATGAGCTAGAACTCGTGCTTGAGCTAGATATTGGTGTTTTTGGGAGGAAGAAGAAGTGTGTGGGTGCAGGAATAAGTGGAGGGGAGAGGCAGGGGGCGCGCCCAGGGGGTAGGGCGCACCCTCCACCCTCGTGGCCAGGTGCTTGCCCCTCCTGCTGTGTTCTCAGTGCCAAATATTCTCAAAAATTCTAGAAAAAATCATATTCCCTTTTCAGGGCATTTGGAGAACTTATATTTTTGGGGTATTTTTATATTGCACGGATAAATCAGGAAACAGAGAGAAAAATACTATTTTTTACTTTATTTCAACTAAATAACAGAAAGTAGAAAGAAGGTACAGAAGGTTGTGCCTTCTAGTTTCATCCATCTCATGCTCATCAAAAGGAATCCACTAACAAGGTTGATCAGGTCTGGTTAACAAACTCATTCTGAATAACATGGAACCGGAGAAATTTCAAATAACACTATGTTACCTCAACGGGGATATGCACATCCCCTATAATAACAATATCATATTTCTTCTTGACAGTAGGAAGAGGAAATTCAAAACCTCCAAAAATAATTGATGGAATTTTCCAATAGAATTGATACTATGGACTTGAGGTTGTTTCCTCGGAAAGTGTGCCGTGTGCTCGTTACCATTAACATGAAAAGTGACATTGCCTTTGTTGCAATCAATAACAGCCCCTGCAGTATTCAAAAAGGGTCTTCCAAGAATAATAGACATACCATCGTCTTCGGGAATATCAAGAATAACAAAGTCCGTTAAAATAGTAACGTTTGCAACAACAACAGGCACATCCTCACAAATACCGACAGGTATAGCAGTTGATTTATCAGCCATTTGCAAAGATATTTCAGTAGGTGTCAACTTATTCAAATCAAGTCTACGATATAAAGAGAGAGGCATAACACTAACACCGGCTCCAAGATCACATAAAGCAGTTTTAACATAGTTTCTTTTAATGGAGCATGGTATAGTTGGTACTCCTGGATCTCCAAGTTTCTTAGGTATTCCACCCTTAAAAGTATAATTAGCAAGCATGGTGGAAATCTCAGCTTCCGGTATCTTTCTTGTATTTGTAACAATATCTTTCATATACTTAGCATAAGGATTCATTTTGAGCATATCAGTTAATCGCATACGCAAAAAGATAGGTCTAATCATTTCAGCAAAGCGCTCAAAATCCTCATCATCCTTTTTCTTGGATGGTTTGGGAGGGAAAGGCATGGGTTTCTGAATCCAAGGTTCTTTTTCTTTACCATGTTTCCTAGCAACAAAGTCTCTCTTATCATAACGTTGATTCTTTGATTGTGGGTTATCAAGATCAACAGCAGGTTCAATTTCTACATCATTATCATTACTTGGTTGAGCATCATCATGAACATCATCATTAGCATTTTCATTATGTTCATGTTCATTACCAGATTGTGTTTCAGCATCAGAAATAGATATATCATTTGGATTCTCAGGTGGTTCAGCAATAGGTTCACTAGAAGCATGCAAACTCCTATCATTTCTCTTTTTCTTCCTTTTAGAAGGACTAGGTGCATCAATATTATTTCTCTGAGAATCTTGCTCAATTCTCTTAGGGTGGCCTTCAGGATACAAAGGTTCCTGAGTCATTTTACCAGTTCTAGTAGCCACTCTAACAGCATAATCATTTTTCTTACTATTCATTTCATTGAGCAAATCATTTTGAGCCTTAAGTACTTGTTCTACTTGAGTGGTAACCATAGAAGCATGTTTGCTAATGAGTTTAAGTTCACCTTTAACATTAGCCATATAATCACCCAAGTGCTCAATCATATAAGCATTTTGTTTTAATTGTCTACCAAAATAAGCATTGAAATCTTCTTGCTTAACCGTAAAGTTATCAAACTCATCCAAGCATTGGCTAGCAATTTTAGTAGGAGGGATTTCAGCTTTATCATATCTATAGAGAGAATTTACCTTTACTACCTGTGTCGGGTTATCAAGACCATGAGTTTCTTCAATGGGTAATGGGTTAAGATCATATGTTTCTTCAACAGGCGGTAAATTAAGACCATGTATTTCTTCAATAGGAGGTAAATTCTTAACATCTTCAGCTTTTATACCTTTTTATTTCATAGATTTCTTTGCCTCTTGCATATCTTCAGGACTGAGAAATAGAACACCTCTCTTCTTCGGAGTTGGTTTAGGAATAGGCTCAGGAGCTGCCTCAGGAAGTGTCCAATTATTTTCATTTGTCAACATATTATTCAATAAAATTTCAGCTTCATCCAGTGTTCTTTCTCTGAAAACAGAACCAGCACAACTATCCAGGTAATCTTTGGAAGCATCGGTTAGTCCATTATAAAAGATATCAAGTATTTCATTTTTCTTGAGAGGATGATTAGGCAAAGCATTAAGTAACTTGAGAAGCCTCCCCCAAGCTTGTGGGAGACTCTCTTCTTCAATTTGCACAAAGTTGTATATTTCCCTCAAAGCAGCTTGTTTCTTATGAGCAGGGAAATATTTAGCAGAGAAGTAATAAATCATATCCTGGGAACTACGCACACAACCAGGATCAAGAGAATTAAACCATATCTTAGCATCACCCTTTAATGAGAACGGAAATATTTTAAGGATATAGAAGTAGCGAGATCTCTCATCATTAGTGAACAGGGTGGCTATATCATTTAATTTAGTAAGATGTGCCACAAAAATTTCAGATTCATAGCCATGAAAAGGATCATATTCAACCAAAGTAATTATATCAGGATCAACAGAGAATTCATAATCCTTATCCGTAACACAGATAGGTGAAGTAGCAAAAGCAGGGTCAGGTTTCATTCTATCATTAAGAGATTGCTGCTTCCATTTAGCTAATAACCTCTTGAGTTCATATCTATCTTTGCAAGCTAAAATAGCTAAAGTAGCTTCTTTATCAAAAACATAACCCTCAGGAATAACAGGCAAGTCTTCATCATCACTTTCATCAATATTATCAGTTTCAATATTTTCTTTCTCTCTAGCCCTAGCAATTTGTTCATCAAGAAATTCACCAAGTGGCAAAGTAGTATCAAGCATAGAAGTAGTTTCATCATAAGTATCATGCATAGTAGAAGTGGCATCATAAATAACATGCGACATATCAGAACGAATAGCGGAAGCAGGTTTAGGTGTCGCAAGCTTACTCAAAACAGAAGGTGAATCAAGTGCAGAGCTAGATGGCAGTTCCTTACCTCCCCTCGTAGTTGAGGGATAAATTGTTGTCTCAGCGTCTTTCAAGTTCTTCATAGTGACCAGCAGATGTAAATCCCAAGTGACTCAAAGAATAGAGCTATGCTCCCCGGCAACGGCGCCAGAAAATAGTCTTGATAACCCACAAGTATAGGGGATCGCAACAGTTTTCGAGGGTAGAGTATTCAACCCAAATTTATTGATTTGACACAAGGGGAGCCAAAGAATATTCTCAAGTATTAGCAACTGAGTTGTCAATTCAGCCACACCTGGATAACTTAGTATCTGCAGCAAAGTATTTAGTAGAAAAGTAATATGGTAGTAGTGGTAACGGTAATAAAAGTAACGGTGGCAAAAGTAATATTTTTGGTGTTTTGTAGTGATTGTAACAGTAACAACGGGAAAGTAAATAAGCGAAGAACAATATGTGAAAAGCTCATAGGCATTGGATCGGTGATGGAGAATTATGCCGGATGCGGTTCATCATGTAACAGTCATAACATAGGGTGACACAGAACTAGCTCCAATTCATCAATGTAATGTAGGCATGTATTCCGAATATAGTCATACGTGCTTATGGAAAAGAACTTGCATGACATCTTTTGTCCTACCCTCCCATGGCAGCGGGGTCCTAATGGAAACTAAGGGATATTATGGCCTCCTTTTAATAGAGTATCGGAACAAAGCATTAACACATAGTGAATACATGAACTCCTCAAACTATGGTCATCACCGGGAGTGGTCCCGATTATTGTCACTTCGGGGTTGCCGGATCATAACACATAGTAGGTGACTATAGACTTGCAAGATAGGATCAAGAACTCACATATATTCATGAAAACATAATAGGTTTAGATCTGAAATCATGGCACTCGGGCCCTAGTGACAAGCATTAAGCATAACAAAGTCATGGCAACATCAATCTCAGAACATAGTGGATACTAGGGATCAAACCCTAACAAATCTAACTCGATTACATGATAAATCTCATCCAACCCATCACCGTCCAGCAAGCCTACGATGGAATTACTCACGCACGGCGGTGAGCATCATGAAATTGGTGATGGAGGATGGTTGATGATGACGATGGCGACGAATCCCCCTCTCCGGAGCCTCGAACGGACTCCAGATCAGCCCTCCCGAGAGGTTTTAGGGCTTGGCGGCGGCTCCGTATCATAAAACGCGATGAATCCTTCTCTCTTATTTTTTTCTCCCCGAAAGCAAATATATAGAGTTGGAGTTGAGGTCGGAGGAGCTCCAGGGGCCCACGAGGTAGGGGGCGCGCCCTAGGGGGCAGGCGCGCCACCACCCTCGTGGCTAGGGTGTGGGCCCCCTGGTCTTCATCTTTTGCAAGGATTTTTTATTATTCCCAAATAGACATTCTGTGGAGTTTCAGGTCATTCCGAGAACTTTTGTTTCTGCACATAAATAGCACCATGGAAAGTCTGCTGAAAACAGCGTCAGTCTGGGTTAGTTCCATTCAAATCATGCAAGTTAGAGTCCAAAACAAGGGCAAAAGTGTTTGGAAAAGTAGATACGACGGAGACGTATCAAGCTAGGACGTGGATCGGTGGGGGGAGATCTTCGTGCACACCCCAGTGTTCGAACCTTGAGGGTTTTGCCGAAACCTGAGATCCGACAGTGGGGTACATATCGGGGCCGCAATCAATAGTATCTATCTACTATCTGGTTAATCTCTGGTGTCTACTATGAGTTTCATGTTGGGTGGGAAACAAACAATAAAGAAGCCATTATATGTATTTTTTAACTGAAGCCATTATCTACCTGCTATCATTGGTTTTGGGTCTATCCACAGGTTTCTACCATCACTCTGGATTTCTGCATGCACTCCTTACATAATCTCACTATGTTTTATTCCTATGCATGTCAGTTATTGTACACAATGGAACTGAACATGTAGAGCAAAAGAGACGAGCCTTGCGTGGCAATAAAATTTCATGCAGACGTCGCTCCATGGTTGGCGCAAAGGCAGCTCCCCCTCCACCCATTTCGGATTGTAATCGAGAGGAAGATATCTGTTCTGAGGGGGATTCAGAAGGACAAGACCACTCCTATTTACCCCCTGAGGTCTTCGCTCTAACTTGGCATGCTGATGTTGGTTATATCAAGCATATGGTGCCTTGCATTGCTTACTGTATACATCAAATATGTCAACTGCTTAGTTTAGACATGCTTTGTGTGAATGCCCTCTATTTAGTTTATTCATCGTTTATGTGAATTATGCAATGCCATCTTGTTTAGCCAGGCATCATATATGTGAATTTTGCAATGCCATCCTTCTTAGCTAGTCATCTTATATTTGAATTATATCAGGCCATCCTTTTTTTCCATTACATATTACATTTGTCAACAATGTTAGTACATTCAACTACTCTTCGTGTGCATCAGCCATTTGACACGGTGATGGAAAATTCTGGAATGAAAACAACGTCTTCAGAGCAGACTATGCTATCTGACAAAGCGCATATCTCGCTGGTTACGGATAGCTCCTCAGAGGAGGATTCAGAGACAGATGACCAGTCCTATTCCCCCCCGAGGTGTATGCTCTAACTTGGCAGGGTTATGTTGCTCATATCGTGCGTATGGTTTCTTGCATTGCTATGTCATTTGATTAGTTTGGACATGCTTTGTGTGAATGCCACCTGTTTAGTGTCTAATTACCATATATGTGAATTATGCATTGCCATCCTGTTGCAAGACATTATATATGTGAATTATGCAATACTATCTTGTTGCAAAGGCATTATATATGTGAATTAGGCAATGCCATGCTGTTGAGCCAATCATCATGTATGTGAATTATATCATGCTATCATTTTTTTGAATTACGTGTTCCATTTGTCGACAACGTTTGTATATTCAACTACACTTCCTGTTCATCAGCCATTTGAAGCGGTGATGGAAGTATCTGGAGTGAAAACAAGGTATTCAGAGCAGACAATGCTACCTGCTGAAGTAGACATCTTGCTGGATATAGAGAGCTCCTCAGAGGAGGATTCAGATACTGATGACCAGTCCTATTTCCCCCCTAAGGTCTATGCTCAAACTTGGCAGGGTTATATTACCCATGTCATGCATGTTGACTTGCATTGCTTAGTTTTTACATCATATATGGATTGCCATCTGCTTACTTGCTTACTATATAAATCATATATTTGAATTATATCATGCCATCATGTTTACATACATAGCATCTATCTGAATTATCGCATGGCAACCCACTTAATAAAGACATCATATAGTTATATCATCTCATCCTGTTTAGTGTTTACAGCCATCATATTTTGAATTATGCCATGCTATCCGCGAATTATATCAAGCTATCATGTTTCCATAGGTGGCATGTATGTGAAAATGGCATGCTAACCTATTTAATAAACACATTATATAGTTATATCATGTCATCCTGTTTACATAGTCCTCATATTTTGAACTATGTCTTTCCATCTTTTTTAGTTAGCCATCATAATGTGAAATTGTGTCATGCTATCCTGTTTAGTTATAGCCATCATGTATGTGAATGCTATCCTGTTTGGTTAGACAACATAAATGTGAATTATTTCATGCCCTCTTTTATTCCCCACTATCCATTGCACCTGTCTATCATACAATGTATGTACATTCAATTACTTTTCTTGTTTATCAACCATTTGAATTGGAGAGGGTGATGGCAGTATCTAAGGGAGTAACACCACAGTCTTCAGAAAAGATAGTGCTACCAGTTGATGCACATAGAACCACGGTTGTACTTGCCCAAGAACCAGCCCCACCACACATAACCCAGACTCTCGCAGATTGTACCCCTACCCAGTTGGACAGAGAACCAGCTAGACACCTTCCAACCCCAGCAGATAGTAACCCAGTTCGAGTTGACACAGCACCGTCTCCACCACACAGCACCCAAAAACGAGTAGTTAGTAAGGGAACTGCAGTGCCCAAAGCATGAGGACCACCGCTCCGAATCCCAACTCAACGCTTAAAGGAGAAGAAGAATTGTTCTCAGGTCAGGTTCTGTAGCTATGGTTCATACTCCTTTGCTCTTGCATCACTGTATTTACTCAGACCAACTATTTTCAAATTTAAAGGATGGAATAGAAACTCCAATGGCGCAACAGGTATGTTTTAAACCTGTTTCTTTAACTGGTTTGCTGTTGTAACTTGCTCTATGTTGATTTCAGTTTCAATTGAATAAATAGTTATGTTCTCATGTCATGCACATTACAAGTGTTGTTATTGCTCTATAGTTTCCCACACTTATATTCGGTCTATTCTGCTTTGTCTTGAACAAATATTATTTGAACTGTGTCTCTATCTTGATTTGGCAACACAAACTAGAATGATATAGACCATAAAGTGACCATGGTACATAGATATATGTTTGTTTCATGCTGTTATCCTATGCACTTTACTACTGAACTAATTTACCAAAATGAGTTTCATATACAACATGGTAAACCTGTGATATGTCTGCTTGTTTCTCTTTTAGAATGCGGACAAAATATTGGAGAACAGTACCCAGTTATGCAATGGTAAAGGAAGTAATGCAGATAAGGTTCAAGATAGTGAGACATCCCTGTTGGTCTCCAAGAAAGCTGATAAAAACTACCTCGACGACAGTGAGAGAACCCAAAAGTCCTGTCTTGATGTAGTGTTCGAGTTACTGGCCACTACTACTGGCACAAGCTCTTCGAACTTGCTTCCTGAATCAGTTCGTCTTCTTGAGTCTCAGCTTCAAGTTGAAAGACATCGATCAGATGTGCCGCGACAGGAAGCTGAAGGACTGAGGAAGTCCCTACAGAATTCAGATGCATACTTTCTGGTGCAACAGCAAGCGCTGGAGGATTTAAGCGCCAAACAAGAGAAAGTTAATAAGCTTGATAAGCATCTTGCCGGCATTATGGGTACCCAGGATATTGTTTTTTGAGATCTTCTAAAGTGGTTTCAGTTTTGGACTTGTTTTGCTGCGGCGTTTATTTGCACTGGTCGCCAACTTTGACAACAAGTGTATATGGTATGCTGCTTTGTTCCCTATATTTGCACTAGTGGCGAAAGTTGATGCCCAGTGGATGTAATATATGTAATAGCCGTGATAGCCTAGCGTAAGTTGCTTGCTTATTTATTTCCTTGTTGTCTTGTTTATTTGTTTTCTTGTAGTCAGTGCTGTTCTTTTTCCACGGTTTGCTAGTGGCCGCAATAACCTATTTTTTTAAACTAGGCCACAATAACCATGGGCTACATATTTACTGTAGTTACCATGGGCCCCTACGGGCCGTAGAAACAATGGGCCTTCTTTGGGCCGTAGAAAGAATGGGCCTTCTACGGGCCGCAGCATCAATGGGCCTTCTACGTGCCGTATGATCGATAGGCCAAACATGGGCCAATAACAGACCGCATTATGGGCCGTAAACGGGCTAGATTTGGAATCGTCCGTTCATGGGCCGACAATAACATGCCGTCGTTTATCGGCCATATTTGATGACGTTATGAAAACGGCCGAACAGAGTAACGGGCCGCAAATGGGCCGATTGTAACCGCGGGCTGAATTTGGCACACAGGCAGAAAAGGCCAATGACGGGCCGTAAGTAACCAAATGCTGGAAATGAGCCCAAGAATAAATGGGACTTGAGAAGGCCGAAAGATAACACGGGTTGGAAATGGCCCAACGGAATAATGGGCCGTTAATGGGTATAAAGGGGTACACTGTTCATTGCGGGCCAGATTCACCACAAGCCGTTAATGGGCCAAGAGTTACAAATGGTCTCCTATGGGCCGAAAGACATCATGGGCCATACATGGGCCAGAAGTTACAATGGGCTCGAATCATATTGGAAGGCCCAGATGAAGCTACTGGGCTTAATTCGGATAGGTCCTAACGGGCCGTGAGTTAGTAGGCCGTAAATGGGCTATATACGAACATGCCGTTAACAGGCTTTTCATGGGCCGGCCCGTTACCTTTTGACCAAGTCAAATGGGCCGGCCTTTTCACCGGAATGGGCCTCTGTTGGGCCGTGCCACGTGTCGACGTATCATAGGCGCCTCATGTCCAATGAATGGATGACATCTGTCCCAACTGTGAGCCAACACATGTTTCCTCCGGCCAATGAGAATTTTACACGTGGAGAATCCTCATTGGTCCGGGCTGTTAGCGGGTTATCGGATCCAAAACCGGACCCGATAGCTTAACGGCGTTCCGTTATGGTGGATGCCACGTGTCGGTCACCCTTGATGAAAGCACTTCCATGATGCGCGATTTAACGTCACGGAAATGGACACTTTCGTGATGATAATTTTGGTAATGTCATGGAACACTTCTACGACAGCACAGGTATGACTATCTTGATTCTGTCATAAATTTGTCATGGATGTACATGCATGACAGAAAACGTGACCTACTGAGACAAACACGTATCATCATGGAAGTGCCTTTTTTAGTGATCTCCAGCTCCCGCTCGGCGACCTCATATGGAAGCAGGTGCTCCATGGCCACCGCCGCCTTTTTAGACGTGGGTTGCATGCTGGAGTCCGAGGTGGCCTGGAATATCTTGGCATGCGCATCCTTGATCTTGGCGTGGATGGCCTCGACCCGGGCCAGGGCGACATCAGCGGCACGGACGGCAGCTCGAGCGCTCTCGGCGTTTGCAGCCACCGTTGCAGCAGCAGCTGCATCCATCTCGCCTGCTGCAGCTGCCCTGTTTCTGCCGCAGACGCCCTCTCGGCAGAAGCGGCCGCGCTCAATGCAGATGCGGCGGCACTCTTGGCATAGGCGGCCACGCTCTCGGCGCAGGCGGCAGTGCTCGGAGGGGACGCAACTATCGTAAGGGCCTTCACGAAGCGTTTCCACGGCCTCATCTTTGCAAGAAGGGGGTGTGGGAATGGGGATCGGGATTCGTGGATTCGGAGGTTGCCGGCACTAGAGCAGACGAGCCGGCGAAGCTTAAGGAGGGAGACTTAAATAGACCCAGATATTTTCATCGCAAACGGTTCCTCGAAAACAACTGTGTGTGATGTTGTAGATATTTTTTATTAGCTGTGAAAGATGAATTTGGAATAAAGTGCAACCGGATGGTGTTTTAAATGAACGAGAAATTTTGTAGTACTAATACAACTGTCATGTCAAATTTTGGAAAATTTCAGGGGTCATTTGACCTTCCAAGACATTTAAGTGATTCTCTAGCCATTTAATGACCGCAATTGAAGGCTCGTGGTTCTGAGAGGGAACAATGCATGTTTGATGACGAACGGGAGATAGCTTCCTCTTACGGCCTTGAAATTTTTTCTACGTCTAACGTGCACTACTACAACTGTAATGTGAAAATTTGGAAAATTCTAGGGGTCATTTGACCTTTCAAAGACATTTAAGTGATTTTGTAACCATTTAATGACCGTAATTCAGATTTGAACTACATCTACATGCAACACCTAACCAAAACGGTTTGAGAAATCATATCTGTGTACTTGTGTGCGAGTTAATTCCATGTGCAGTAAATTAGAAGGAATTTTCAAACATATTGGTCTCAAGACATGGACACATGCATACGTATGCATGAGTGACATGGCATTTTTATTCAAAAAATAGAAAAATGATCAAAAACACATGAAACCTTGGTTGATGTAATGTCATGCCACCAAGATGATGTGGTAAAGAAATTGGCATGTTTGACGAAAGTTTGGACACACACCCCTCACAAACCGGAGCAACTCGCTAGAAGGTTCATGGTTCCGAGAGGGAACAATGCATGTTTGATGACGAATGGGAGATAGCTTCCTCTTAAGGCCTTCAATTTTTTTCTACGTCTAACGTGCACTACTACAACTGTAGTGTGAAAATTTTGAAAATTCTAGGGGTCATTTGATTTTTTAAAGACATTTAAGTGATTTTCTAGCCATTTAATGACCGTAATTCAAATTTGAAATACATCTACATGCAACGCGTAACCGAAATGGTTTGAAAAATCATATTTGTGTACTTGTGTGCGAGTTAATTCCATGTGCAGTAAACTAGAAGGAATTTTCAAACATATTTGTATCATGACATGGACACATATGCATGAAGACGTATGCATGGAGTGGCATGGCATTTTAATTAAAAAAACAGAAACACATGAAACCTTGGTCGATATAATGTCATGCCACCAAGATGATGTGGTAAAGAAATCTGCATGTTTGACGAACTTTTGGACACACACCCCTCACAAACCGGAGCAACTCGCTAGAAGGTTCGTGGTTGCGAGAGGGAACAATGCATGTTTGATGACGAACGGGAGATACCTTCCTCTTACGGCCTTCAAATTTTTTCCTACATTTAACGTGCACTAGTACAACTGTCATGTGAAAATTTGGTAAATTTCAGGGGTCATTTGACCTTTTAAACACATTTAAGTGATTTTCTAACCATTTAATGACTGTAATTCAAATTTGAACTACATCTACATGCAATGCCTAACCATAACGGTCTGAAAAATAATATTTTTTGTGTACTTGTGTGCAAGTTAATTCCATGTGCAGTAAATTAGAAGGAATTTTCGAACATATTGGTGTCAAGGCATGGGCACATGCATGGAGTGCATGCCATGGCATTTTAATTCCAAAAAATTAAAAAATGATCAGAAAACATGAAACCTTGCTTGATTTAATGTCATGCCACCAAGATGATGTGGTAAAGAAATTGGCATGTTTGACAAAAGTTTAGACACACACCCCTCACAAACCGGAGCAACTCGCTAGATGGTTCGTGGTTCCGAGAGGGAACAATGCATGTTTGATGACGAATAGGAGATAGCTTCCTCTTATGGCCTTCAACTTTTTTCTATGTCTAACGTGCACTACTACAGCTGTAATGTGAAATTTTGGAAAATTCTAGGGGTCATTTGACCTTTCAAAGACATTTAAGTGATATTCTAACCATTTAATGACCTTAATTCAAATTTGAACTACATCTACATGTAACGCCTAACCAAAACGGTTTGAAAAATCATATCTGTGTACTTGTGTTTGAGTTAATTCCATGTGAAGTAAATTAGAAGGGATTTTCAAACATATTGGTCTCATGACATGGACACATGCATACGTATGCATGAGTGACATGGAATTTTAATTCAAAAAATAGAAAAATGATCAGAAACACATGAAACCTTGGTTGATGTAATGTGATGCCACCAAGATGATGTGGTAAAGAAATTGGCATGTTTGACGAAAGTTTGGACACACACCCCTCACAAACCGGAGCAACTCGCTAGAAGGTTCGTGGTTCCGAGAGGGAACAATGCATGTTTGATGACGAATGGGAGATAGCTTCCTCTTACGGCCTTCAAATTTTTTCTCTGCGTCTAACGTGTACTACTACAACTGTAGTGTGAAATTTTGGAAAATTCTAGGGGTCATTTGACCTTTTAACGACATTTAAGTGATTTTCTAACCATTTAATGACCGTAATTCAAATTTGAACTACATCTACATGCAACGCGTAACCGAAACGGTTTGAAAAATCATATTTGTGTACTTGTGTGCGAGTTAATTCCATGTGCAGTAAACTAGAAGGAATTTTCAAACATATTTGTATCACGACATGGACACATATGCATGAAGACGTATGCATGGAGTGGCATGGCATTTTAATTAAAAAAAACAGAAACACATGAAACCTTGGTCGATATAATGTCATGCCACCAAGATGATGTGGTAAAGAAATCTGCATGTTTGACGAACGTTTGGACACACACCCCTCACAAACCGGAGCAACTCGCTAGAAGGTTCGTGGTTCCGAGAGGGAACAATGCATGTTTGATGACGAACGGGAGATAGCTTCCTCTTACGGCCTTCAATATTTTTCCTAAGTTTAACGTGCACGAGTACAACTGTCACGTGAAAATTTGGTAAATTTCAGGGGTCATTTGACCTTTTAAAGACATTTAAGTGATTTTCTAACTAACGACTGTAATTCAAATTTGAACTACATCTACCTGCAATGCCTAACCATAACGGTCTGAAAAATAATATTTTTTGTGTACTTCTGTGCGAGTTAATTACATGTGCAGTAAATTAGAAGGAATTTCCGAACATATTGGTGTCAAGGCATGGGCACATGCATGGAGTGCATGCCATGGCATTTTAATTCCAAAAAATTAAAAAATGATCAGAAAACATGAAACCTTGCTTGATTTAATGTCATGCCACCAAGATGATGTGGTAAAGAAATTGGCATGTTTGACAAAAGTTTGGACACACACCCCTCACAAACCGGAGCAACTCGCTAGATGTTTCGTGGTTCCGAGAGGGAACAATGCATGTTTGATGACGAACAGGAGATAGCTTCCTCTTACGGCCTTCAAATTTTTTCTACGTCTAACGTGCACTACTACAACTGTAATGTGAAATTTTGGAAAATTCTAGGGGTCATTTGACCTTTCGAAGACATTTAAGTGATATTCTAACCATTTAATGACCTTAATTCAAATTTGAACTACATCTACATGTAACGCTAACCAAAACGGTTTGAAAAATGATATCTGTGTACTTGTGTTTGAGTTAATTCCATGTGAAGTTAATTAGAAGGGATTTTCAAACATATTGGTCTCATGACATGGACACATGCATACATATGCATGGAGTGACATGGAATTTTAATTCAAAAAATAGAAAAATGATCAGAAACACATGAAACCTTGGTTGATGTAATGTGATGCCACCAAGATGATGTGGTAAAGAAATTGGCATGTTTGACGAAAGTTTGGACACACACCCCTCACAAACCGGAGCAACTCGCTAGAAGGTTCGTGGTTCCAAGAGGGAACAATGCATGTTTGATGACGAATGGGAGATAGCTTCCTCTTACGGCCTTCAAATTTTTCTCTACGTCTAACGTGCACTACTACAACTGTAGTGTGAAATTTTTGAAAATTCTAGGGGTCATTTGACCTTTTAAAGACATTTAAGTGATTTTCTAGCCATTTAATGACCGTAATTCAAATTTGAACTACATCTACATGCAACGCGTAACCGAAACGGTTTGAAAAATCATATTTGTGTACTTGTGTGCGAGTTAATTCCATGTGCAGGAAACTAGAAGGAATTTTCAAACATATTTGTATCACGACATGGACACATATGCATGAAGACGTATGCATGTAGTGGCATGACATTTTAATTAAAAAAAACAGAAACACATGAAACCTTGATTGATGTAATGTCATGCCACCAAGATGATGTGGTAAAAAAATAGGCATGTTTGACGAAAGTTTGGACACACACCCCTCACAAACCGGAGCAACTCGCTAGAAGGTTCGTGGTTCCGAGAGGGAACAATGCATGTTTGATGACGAACGGGAGATAGCTTCCTCTTACGGCCATCAATTTTTTTCTACGTCTAACATGCACTATTACAACTGTAATGTAAAATTTTGGAAAATTCTAGGGGTCATTTGACCTTTTAAATACATTTAAGTGATTTTCTAACCATTTAATGACCGTAATTCAAATTTGAACTACATCTACATGCAACGCCTAACCAAAACGGTTTGAAAAATCATATCTGTGTACTTGTGTGCGAGTTAATTCCATGTGCAGTAAATTAGAAGGAATTTTCAAACATATTGGTCTCACGACATGGACACATGCATACGTATGCATGGAGTGACATGGCATTTTAATTCAAAAAATAGAAAATGATCAGAAACACATGAAACCTCGGTTGATGTAATGGCATACCACCAAGATGATGTGGTAAAGAAATTGGCATATTTGACAAACGTTTGGACACACACCCCTCACAAACCGGAGCAACTCGCTAGAAGATTCGTGGTTCCGAGAGGGAACAATGCATGTTTGATGAGGAACGAGACATAGCTTCCTCTTACGGCCTTCAAATTTTTTCCTACGTTTAACGTGCACTAATACAACTGTCATGTGAAAATTTGGTAAATTTCCGGGGTCATTTGACCTTTTAAAGACCTTAAGTGATTTTCTAACCATTTAATGACTGTAATTCAAATTTGAACTACATCTACATGCAACGCCTAACCATAACGGTTTAAAAAATAATATTTTTGTGTACTTGTGTGCGAGTTAATTCCATGTGAAGTAAATTAGGAGGAATTTTCAAACATATTGGTGTGAAGGCATGGGCACATGCATGGAGTGCATGCCATGGCATTTTAATTCCAAAAAATTAAAAATTGATCACAAAACATGAAACCTTGCTTGATTTAATAACATGCCACCAAGATGATGTGGTAAAGAAATTGGCATTTTGACAAAAGTTTGGACACACACCCCTCACAAACCGGAGCAACTCGCTAGAAGGTTCGTGGTTCCGAGAGGGAACAATGCATGTTTGATGACGAACGGGAGATAGCTTTCTCTTACGGCCTTCAAATTTTTTCTACGTCTAACGTGCACTACTACAATTGTAATGTGAAATTTTGGAAAATTCTAGGGGTCATTTGACCTTTCAAAGATATTTAAGTGATTTTGTAACCATTTAATGACCGTAATTCAAATTTGAACTACATCTACATGCAACGCCTAACCAAAACGGTTTGAAAAATCATATCTGTGTAGTTGTGTGCCAGTTAATTCCATCTGCAGTAAATTAGAAGGAATTTTCAAACATATTGGTCTCACGACATGGACGCATGCATACGTATGCATGGAGTGACATGGCATTTTAATTCAAAAAATAGAAAAATGATCAGAAACACATGAAACCTTGGTTGATGTAATGTCATGCCACCAAGATGATTTGGTAAAGAAATTGGCATGTTTAACGAAAGTTTAGACACACGCCCCTCTCAAACCGGAGCAACTCGCTAGAAGGTTCGCGGTTCCGAGAGGGAATAATGCATGTTGATGATGAACGGGAGATAGCTTCCTCTTACGGCCGTCAAATTTTTTCCTACGTTTAACATGCATATGTCATGTGAAAATTTGGTAAATTTCAGGGGTCATTTGACCTTCTAAAGACATTTAAGTGATTTTCTAACCATTTAATGACCGTAATTCAAATTTGAACTACATCTACATGCAACGCCTAACCAAAAAGGTTTAAAAAAAATCATATTTTTGTGTACTTGTGTGCGAGTTAATTCCATGTGCAGTAAATTCGAAGGAATTTTCAATCATATTGGTGTCAAGGCATGGGCACATGCATGGAGTGCATGCCATGGCATTTTAATTCCAAAAAATTTAAAAAAGATAAGAAAAACATGAAACCTTGCTTGCTTTAATGTCATGCCACCAAGATGATGTGGTAAAAAATTGGCCTGTTTGACAAAAGTTTGGACACACATCCCTCACAAACCGGAGTAACTCACTAGATGGTTCATGGTTCCGAGAGGGAATAATACATGTTTGCTGACGGACGGGAGATAGCTTCCTCTTATGGCCTTCAATTTTTTTTCCTACGTTTAATGTGCACTAATACAACTGTCATGTGAAAATTTGGAAATTTTCAGGGGTCATTTGACCTTTTAAAGATATTTAAGTGATTTTCTAACCATTTAATGACCGTAATTCAAATTTGAACTACATCTACATGCAACGCCTAACCAAAACGGTTTGAAAAATTATATTTTTGTGTACTTGTGTGCGAGTTAAAAAATCATCAGACGATGTAAATATCTGGTGTTCTAAAAAGAAAATGTAAAGATCTGGCAATTCAACCGCCCCCACACGATTGGCACTCTATCTCGCGGCTCGAGGTTTGGTAGGTGATTGGCGGGGATCATTAATCAGACACGGTTTTGTATTGGAAACCGTCAGCTATTATGTTCACACACGTTTTTTGCTGCGGGAATTGTGTGTAATTCAAACTACAGTACTCATAAATTCCGGCGACCGGCGTGTGTACTGTCCCTATAGATCTAGATTTCGGTTGCCAATAAATACTACCTTGCTCACGTCGTCCCGCCTGCATTCTCATCTACATCCTCCCCTCGCTCGCCCTCTCTCTCTCTTTCTCTCTCTCTCTCTCTCTCAAATCTCTGCCATGGCACCGCCTGTCTGCCCACGTGCCGATGAGGAGTCGCCGCCCCTCGAGGACGCTCACTCGATTAGCAGCGACGAGGACCCCTATGCGCCTCCTGACGAGGTTCCGTCGGACCCCCCAAGTTTGGGTTGGTTTTGGGGCCAGTACAATCTTTGTCTATGGAAGTCGCTGCCGCCGGCTGAGAAAGCAAGGCAAGTGGCGTTCAAGAATGAGATGGCGGAGGAGGAAGCCAGGTACCAGGCTGCCTGTGAAGCCCGTGATGCCGCCTAAAAGAGGAGGCGGTGAAGCTTTGGGGGCAGGCGCGTCGTCGTGCCGAGGAGGTGTACGAAGACGAGTACTTCGCGAGGAAGGTCATAGGCGTTGGGCGCCTCGCCACTGCGGGAGGTGGGCCGATAAGCTCCAGCGTACCACCGACGAGGAGCTCCGGTGGGCGCCCAACGAAATGGCAAGATCGGCCGCGTGCGTCCGCCAGCAAGAGGCAGAACGGTACGTCAAGCGCTGTGAGGCGGAGGAGTCAGAGTACTGCCTCCGCACTGGGAAGACGCCGCGCACCAGGGAGTTGCTAGCGAGGGGCTGCCGGAATACTGGCCCCAGGAGGGATTATTAGTTTTAGTATTGTTCGTTTTAAATTTTATGCATTGTACCTAGTAGTTAAGTATCATCACGTATATGTGATGATATTATATATATATATTCTATGATGATCTAATGAACAATTAATATATATATATATATTATGAATTCCATTTCTATCTGTTTTTGTATACTCATTTGAATCTAGCTGTTATCATCCACATATACAGAATGGAAATAGTATATACACACATTGAAACAGAACATATAAGAAAAAAAACAGAGTACACACATTGAAACAGAGCAATACTATGATTGTTGTGAATACATAGCTATCCACGTCGAAACGACTTTCCAAAACAAAACGTGTCCATGAGACCATGACTAGCAGCCCTAGCCTAGGGTAGCTCTTGGCTCTGCCTGAACTCGTGTAGGTGTTCGTCCAAGCGGTCGACACGCTCGTGGTACATCTGGAGCGCGATCTCGAGCTCCAAGTTGGCTATTTCATCGGAGATCATCAGCTCGAGGAGGCTATGGCCATGTTCCTCTACTGCGCCCAGGTGGACACCTGGGCCAAGGAGGCGGTCGAGCCTATGGACCAGCGCGTTGGCATCCAGCGGGCCGCGGACAAGGCGAACGACGGCACCCACGCGAACGGTGCGGCGGGTGTCCGGTGCTAGTACGCCGCGGCCAGCCTCTGGTGCAAGTATGGCACTGAGGGCCTCTGCCCACTCATGGCGAGGAATGGGGGTACTGACGGGACGTGTACCCAGATGTGACGCCGTGTCGACAGCAAGCAAGCGCCGATGGATCCGTTGTTGCTGTGCGGCGCGCCGCGCCTCTCGCTCTGCGGCGCTCCAATGGTCTCGCCATGCGGCGAGCTGCAGCCCAGCGGCGCGGACGCGCCTAGCTTGCTTTGCGGCGCGCCATCGATCATGTTGTGCGGCGAGCTGCAGCCTGTCGGCGTTGACATGCCTATCTTGATCTGCGGCGCTCAAGCGCCATACGCCAAAGGTCTGCTCAACCCTGGCGATGACGCGCATCACGGCGTCGTTCATCACGTTGCCGGGGAGCGCCTCGGCCTTGACGGGCTGTGGCGCCTGCTCGCTTTTCTCGTCGACGAGGTTGATGGCAGAGGCGACGCTTTAGTGGGTTGGCATGCTTGGAAAAGGTGGGTGTGCTACAGGCTGCGCTTGTCGCCTCCGTGCGTCGTGCGCCCCCTATGCGCAATATAGCAGGGTGGCGGGAAATAGGTGAGGAAATGGCGGGAAACGGTGGTGTGTTCATAAAACGCCATCAATTAATGGAAACTTAGCATCGAGCTAGCACAAGTCGTAGATGATGATCAGATGAACACGGACCACACCAGGGAACCCGTCGGTGATGAATTCATCAATCCCAAACGGTTGAATACTAGCAAACGTTTGCCCACAACACACACGGCCTATTCCATCACAAATAGGTCGGATGGATCAACTGTATGCCACGTATCGCACATTGTCAAAAAGTAATGCGGTAGACCTTCTTTAACGTGTGTTAAAGAAAACAAGGACCTCGAGGTTAAATTAGCTGAGGGAATGTGGCATTTCGGTCATTTGACCGGAATGACCCATCCCATCATCTAATTTAACATCGACACAACTTCTCATCCAGTAACCCATCCGATGGCTGCTCCAGCCTGAGCACACTTAACTTCATAGTTTTCTTACATGAGCTACTGGTGGAACAACTAGTCCTTGCTGATAGGAATGCCTCTTCACATCCTTATGGCGTATCCGAATGACCGCCCGTCCCACAATGGCCAATAGATGTTGTGTAGACAGAGCATATCACATATGTCTTATTAGAAGCAATTGTCTGCATTATTAACGGCCTTCGCACACATTTCTGATTATAGACTTGTTTGCCGCGTATCACACACATCTTGTTATAGTGAAGCGTTTCTGTTCTCTTGCCTAATCACAAACAGTTGTTCCGAGTGAACCATATGCTGTTCATCGCACACACCTTCATCTGGCTGCCCGTTTCTTTTGTGTTTCCTAATCACAAACAGTTCATCCGAGTGAACCGTATGCTGTGTATCGCACACGCCTTCATCTGGCTGCCCGTTTCTTTTGTTTCTCCTCATCGCAAACAGTTAATTGAACTGAACCGTATGCCGTTCATCGCACACGCAACTAAAACCTGAACCGTGTTTGATGCATCCGTCATCGCAAACGTTTTATATATTTCTGACGGTTTTCATACATCACCGTTTGCGATTATGGCATCACACACAGTCTCTCGAAGGGTCTCTAATTGTAGTGTCGCCTTAGCAGCATCCTGCAGTAGTGGTACATGCGCAATAACCGCCTCGAGAATGGCAACCAACTTGCGGATGCCAAAATAAATCTGCGTGCGTGGGCCGAGGGCGCGCGGCCGCATGGCCCCAGCGCTCGCCCTGTCCCGTCACGCGCATGGCCTGTCAGCCCCCCGGCTTCTAGGCACCACGTGGCACCCGCACGAAGTCCAAAATATTACCCCAAGATTCGATGGACCCTTCGGTTTCCCGCCCCTGCCAGGATGCAGCGATTCGGCTTCTGGAAGCCGGCACATAGTGGGCGTTGCCGGACCCGGCGGCCGCAAAATTCGCCTCCTCAAGGGGGGGGGGGACTGTGAAGGCCCTCCCATCTGAAGACGGCGGACCTTCACAGCTTCGGGGACTATTGTCGGGGGGATGAACCCCAGGCAGGCAACGGAACCCGGATCCTTCTAAAAAACAACGGGGCCAGCAAGGCCCCTCAAGCCGGCTCATGCTTGGCCGGGTCGCTCGATCCGGCCAAGTCCCTCGACCCGGCAAAATCCCTCGACCCGGCCCCAACGGCTGGCGCATCAAGACTTCCCCAACAAGCCAGCTTCCCTTTGGCGTGTTCCATAACCCGGCCACTAGTCAACTCCCGTCCCATCCAGGCCGTACGATGGGACGAGCCTTCGTTCAGAGATGAGCAAGGCAATAGTACCCCGCCCATACCTATGGTTAGCCGGGCCTGGCAACAGTGCCCCACATACCCGCTGACCAGGGTTGGCGTGGCTACAGTACATCCGTCATCACTGCTGACGCCAGCAAGCGGTGACCTGATGGAGCGCCACTGTAGCGGACTTAGCCCGGCCACTCCCGGACGATCGACAAGACGGCCAATAGTTCCCTCGTACCCGGCGGGCCCCGTTCCCGGAGAACCCGGCAAGCCCTGACCCCCGGCGGGTCCCAGCGCCGGCTTCCCGGATAATGACAACCTGGCCCCACGGCCTTGTAACATTACCATTGTATCCCTGGGGGGTTGACCTATAAAACCCCCCAGGAGCCCTCATGCACACGGGCGATCACTCACTCACACACACATAGCAAGCAACACCCAAGGAGCTTCCTCCATACAGCTCTAGGAGCAACTCTGTACTGATATGCATCAACTACTCTCGGCAGGACTAGGGATGTTATCTCTCCGGAGAGCCCCGAACCTGGGTATGTCTTGCGTCCCGCGCTAGCTCATGCCGACCTCGCCTCTGCAGCCTACCAGTGCCCTCGAGCCTCCTCTTATCTTCAGTCATCCCTTGGCATCTGCCGTGCGCCCACCACGACAACACCTTTTTGGGCCACATGCATATCCTAGCTAGGACACTCACGTGTGACGCTTCCATCTGTGGGCCCACGAGGCCATCATCATTGCATGCATGCATCACTTTGACCTACATCGGGAGAGCTTAATTAATTTCACCATCGATGAGGATTCTTTTGGGTTGTACATATATTATGGCAGGAGCATATAGTATCCTGTGAAGAGGGGGAAGGCAACCATCATATGTAGTACACTTCATGAACCTCGCTCTATGTGGGTGCATGGTTTACGGTTTTTGAGGCATGTGGCACATCAAAGTTGTGCATTTTGGGTATTCAACATATATATGTTTGGCCCACATGCAAAGCGGTGGTGGTTGTCCTCTCGCACCCACTTAAGCGGTTATCAGCGATATCGATGCTTTCCATCTGTGGGCCCGCTTGGTCCATCAGTACTTTTTGCCTGACAACAAGAGAGGTCAATTTGACTTAGGAGGGGATTATTATTTTTGCTCTGGGATGACATGCATGATACAGTTTGAGCACACACACATGCATGTGTACGCATGAATCCCTCCCATCGAGTCAAAGTGGCTAGTACAACGACACATCATGAACCGATCTCGCTCTGTGTGGGGAGCTAGTGTACGATTTTTGACGCACGCGCCACATCAGTGTTGTGTATTCAAACATGCATGCACGCATCACCTCCAAACATATGCATGTAGTGGTTGCCTTCAAACGGTAAACTCCCTCGCGTGGTTATCGGGGACAAGCCTATATATTTGTGGGCCCGCGTGGACATCCATGATCACCTTGACCAACAACAAGATAGGTTATCATAGTATAGGTCATGGTGAGATTCAGACCTTAAGTTTGAGCGCATATACTATGCACGCATGCATGCATGAATCCCCGTCTTTGGCTTGAAGTGTGGTGTAACATACATATGCATCGTCAACCGAACCCTCACTCAGTGTGGGGATTTCTAGTTCGAAATCACAGTGCCACATCAAAGTTGTTCCATTGTTACTGAAAAACACACCTCTCCATACATATGTTTGGGCCACACGCATGCAGTGGTTGTCTTCGGGGACTAGCTACTTGCGTGATTATTGGCGAGCTAGCCCATCTCCAGGGTCGCATGGACGGCCATCACTTTGACCAACAACAAGAGAGAGGTTGTACGACCAAGGTGGATTATTCTTGGTCCGTTTTACGATCCATCTTGGTGAGATATGCCTCTCTGGCCTGCGCGACTGAAAGTGTGTGTGTGTGGGGGGGGTTGCTACTTCGTACTTTGCTAGGTGAACCTCGATTGGGGGGCATGCATTCATGGCTTAGGATTCCCTTCGTGCTGACAGGAGGGGGGGCTGCTAGCTACTTCACACTTTGGTAGGTGAACCTCGGTTTCGGGGGAGGGGGCATGCATTCATAGCTTAGGATTCCCTTCGTGCCGACACGAGGGGGGCTGCTAGCTACTTCACACTTTACTAGATGAACCTCGGTTGGGGGGGCATGCATTCATAGCTTAGGATTCCCTTCATGCCGACACGAGGGAGGGGGCTGCTAGCTACTTCGCACTTTCCTAGGGTGAACCTTAGTTGGGGGCGCATGCATTCATAGCTTAGGATTCCCTTCATGCCGACACGAGAGAGGGGGCCTGCTAGCTACTTCGCACTTTGCTAGGTGAATGAACCTCGGTTGGGGGGCATGCATTCATAGCTTAGGATTCCCTTCGTGCCGACACGAGGGAGGAGGGGGCTGCTAGCTACTTCGCACTTTGCTAGGTGAACCTCGGTTGGGGGGGAGGGGGCATGCATTCATAGCTTAGGATTCCCTTCGTGCCGACACGAGGGGGGTGGGGCAAGCAATACTGTGCGCTTTGTGAGAGAGGTGCCACATTGCATTTGGTATTTGAAAATAAAACCACCCTTTTGATACATAAATTTGGTCCACGTGCAAGTGTGTTCGTGTTCTGGCCCTCTCCCGCACTATTTTTTGCCAAAATTTATGAACATTAGACAAGTCGGATGACGCAACAGACACGGTTCACTCAAACTAATCGTGTGCCATGCCGGTGCCCCTGTCATGCATACATCCGCACAGTACATTGGGCTCCACGCCGCTCCCCCTCTCAAAAATATCTGCCCGCCTCGAGGGTTTTTCTGTTTCATAACACACGGTTGTTATTCCCGGACCGTGTGCGATGTTTCTTGTTTCCAATCCCGCCTGCATCCCTAGAAAATATCTACCCACCTCGAGGGTTTTTCTGTTTCTTAACACACGGTTGTTATATTCGGACCGTGTGCGATGTTTCTTGTTCCCAATCCCGCCTGCATCCCTAGAAAATATCTGCCCGCCTCGAGGGTTTTTCTGTTTCTGGTTGTTATCTCCGGACCGTGTGTGATGCACTATCATCGAAATTTTCAATAGCCCTGCATTTCACTCCAGCGTTTGACTCCCGCATAGTAAAATTTTCAGTACCCGCGTCATTTCCTCAAACACCCCGCGCCCCCCTCCACGCACACACACCAAAACCTCCTCGGGCGTGCGCGCGCGCGCACACACACACACACACCCTCCCTCGCTTGAAACCCTAGCAAGGTCCCCGCCGCTGCCGCAAGGCCTCCATTGTCAACATCTGCCGGTTTGCCCGTGCAGCTTACCCACCGATCTCCATACCTAGGCCGCCCTGAGTTTCTTAGATGACGCCTGCCAAACACCCCCTTACCCACAGATCCCCATCCCCATCCCCCACTCCAGAGCGTCGCAGCCTAAGCCTGGCTACACTTCCTGTGGAGCTCGAGGAGTGACTGTCCCAAAAGAGGTGTATAGCGGTCTCTTCGACCGACGTCGCCGAGGAAGCTGACGACCATTACTAGCAGCAGGCACTCAAGCAGCAGGCTAGAGTATGCAGGCATGTCTCGGCCGCCGGCTACGACACCGAAGTCATCAACAGCGACGGCCTAAGGCAGGCTATGTCATAGGTTAAGTGGCCCACCCCCAACCCCTCGGTTTAAACCGCCGTCGATCTCATCCATGGCCCCGCCGCTGATCTCCTATGGCTCGCTGTCAACAATTTGCCATTCTACATCGCCATCGATCCCCTTTTGTCATTTCTGAATGACATGTTTTAAGACGCTAGCTTGGGATCCACAGCTTCCAAGTCAGACCTCATCGACGACGACCACGAGGAGGGCACCCTCTCCGGCTCTTCCAAGGGGAAAGAACCCATCTGCTCTTCCAAGGGGAAAGCGCTCGTCTGCGACATCAGGGAGGGCACCCTACAGCCATGCTCTTCCAAGGGAAAGGAGCCCATCTGCGATAACATGCAGCGCATCCAGGGTCTGTGCTCTTCCCACGGCAACGAGCCCATCTGTGACAAGTGAGGAAACCCATGATTTGTTTTGTCATGCCTCTTCACAGGGGGAAACCCATGATTTGTTTTGTCGAGTCCCTTTTGTAGTGTAGTGAGAATATGTCCAGTTTTAATTGCTATATCTGGTTGTTTGCAGTATGCCTTGTTTATTTCAGTTGTTCACAATGTGCTGCTCTATATGTGCAATTATTTACTGTGCAGTACATTCCATCAATCCAGTTTTAAACATACCGATAGGAATGCATATATTTGCTTGCTGTAAGCCTGTTATAGCTAGCATATGCCTCTTTTAAAGTTTTTTGCTTGTTCGGTTGTTTGTAGTTAGCATATGTCCAGTTTCAAATGATATCTTTGGTTGTTCGTAGTATGCCTTGTTTTTTCTAGTTATTCACAACATGATGTTCTATATGTGCAAGTATGAACTGTGCAGTTCAATTTCATCAGTACCAG
Source organism: Aegilops tauschii subsp. strangulata (assembly GCF_002575655.3). Lineage (NCBI taxonomy): Eukaryota > Viridiplantae > Streptophyta > Magnoliopsida > Poales > Poaceae > Aegilops > Aegilops tauschii. The sequence goes on along the minus strand of NC_053036.3, from coordinate 412,449,945 downwards.
TTTCAATAATACCACTATGAATGACTACATTTGGTTGCTGCATCTTGTAGTTAACACGCCTTTCCATTTTTATTTAATAATAACCAGTGTACTTAGACCGGCACAATACCAGTTTGAATGACTATGTTTGCTTGTTGTTAAATGTTAGGCCTGTTGCAGTTAGCACACCTTTCCACTTGTTTTGCTTTACTATCGTGCTTAAACCTGCACACTGAAGCTATCTTTTGGAGATTATTTTGTCTGCCATGGATAATTTTGGTTGATGTTTAGCCTGTTGTGCTTAACATGCTTCTCGATGTACCTACACAGGACAATTTTGGGAACGACTGCTGTTTTCCATCGAGGTTAGTTTCATCCCATGGCTTATATCTGCTCACTGTTCAGGATATCGGTAGCTGGTACCATATAGGTCGGCGGCTGATAAGGGACTAATCGGTGAATCAGACTTTTAACTGAATATATCTGCAACCCATTTATCGTTAGGTTAACTAGGGCCATATGTAATATATCTGAGGCTACATAGCAACATGCACTGTACTTAATGTCTAAATATGCAATCCTAGGCTACATAGCAACAAGGAAGAGTGTTACATTAATGTTCTAATGATGTCTAGATATACGTAGAAGAGCAGCAGCAACAACAACACAACCCTGTTTGGATACTCAACTTAGCTAGAGGTTAGAGTTAGTTTCTAGCTCATGACTAACCCTGAACTAACTCCATCCAAAGAGTTGTTTGGATGGCAGGGTTAGACTGACAATAAATGCACTACGAGAATTAGCTCCAATTAGCACCTCTTGGGTTGGATAGTTTTTTTGGGTGGGTTATAGATGCAACTAGCTTAAACTATCCCTCATGTTTAGATATACTTTAGGGTTATTTGAGCCTGAACGAGCTCAAACTAACTGTAACCCATGGATACAGCAGCAGCTAATCAGCCGATAATTTGTAAGAATGCACTAAACTCCTTCTGACCCATAATATAAGATATTAATTCATCTAATATGTGAGTATATTGGATGTTATAAGATACTCCCTCTGTTCCTAAATATTTACCTTTTTAGAGATTTCAATGGACTACCACATACGGATGTATATAGACATATTATAAAAGAGTGTTGTTGGATGTGGGGCTCCGGCAAAACCCTTAAGGTTCGAACTCTGGGGTGCGCGCGAAGTTCTTTCCCTCCTACCGATCTACGCCCTAGCTCTTTAAGATCTCGCGGACGAACTCGACGAACTCACAGCACGGAAATACACGATATTTATACTGGTTCAGGCCACCGTTGTGGTGTAATACCCTACTCCAGTGTGTGGTGGTGGATTTCCTCTTGGGCTGATGAAGAACAGTACAAGGGGAAGAACAGCCTCCTGAGGTTGAGGTGTTCTTGTGCTTTGTGGACTTGTGGATGAGAACTCGACCCCTCCCTCTGTGGTGGCTAGCTCTACTTATATAAGACCTGGTCCTCTCCCCAAATATTGAGCGGGAAGGGAGCCAACAACGGTGGGCCAATTTGAAAGCGGACAGCTAGTACAAGCTATCCTGACAAAAGCGGTCTTCGCCTGCAAAAGGCTCTGGTGGTGACGCCGTCCTGGGCTCCATGGTGACCTCCGTCTTGCCATCCTGCTGGTCTTGGTCTCGTTGCACCGATATGGAAACCTTTGCATGATTCCTCGATACTCCACGCCTACGCCTGCCTCCTTAGCACCAAAGAGGAAACAAGGACGCTGCGCGCGCTGGCGCCCGCCTGGTGCTGGTCGTCATGGTTCACGTCACGAGAGCCTCGAGAGGTTTGCCCCGCCTTGATATCTCTGCTCCTTGCGAGGTAGCCTAGTGAGACCGCTCCCGAGGAGGTCTTGCGCCGTCCCCCTCGCGAGGGTCTCGAACGCCTTGTTGATGAAGATGGGCCGTACAGACCCGCTAGCATAGCCACGCCGTGGGCCGCAGGCAGGCAAGTCTGGGGACCCCCGTTCCCAGAACGCCGACAGTAGCCCCCGGGCCCAAGGTGCGCTCGGGCTTGGCTTCACGGTGAAGCCAAGGGTCAAGTACGAAGCGCCGCGGGCCCCCAAAGCCTACGGCCTCGGTTGACGCGTGGCGGTTGATTGGACGTGGGCGTCTCCACTTCCCCACGCTGCCTTTGAATTCGCCTGGCTATGCGGCCCCCGCAATCTACATAGTTATTCCTCCGTCGCCCCTGTCTTGCTTCCCCAATCTCTCTGCTTCCTCGAGATTCTACTTCTCCTCTCCAATCTGACCTGCCTCATGCCAGCTCCATCGCCATGGCGCCGAAACAAGCAGACAAGGGGAAGAAACCCTTGTCTTCGCCGAGCGCGCCTCCGGTCGTCGAGCCGGCGCTCAGCCGATCCTGGGTGCTCAACGACGAGGCCATGGACAAGGTGCGTCCAATGCTCGCTTCCAGCTTCAACGAGTGGGGAGAGATGGTGGCTTGGCCCGCGTCTCGCACTCGCATGGCCCGGGCTGCCACTGAGGTCCCAACCTTCATAGATGCCCTCTGGGCAGGCCTGATTCCTCCCTTCTCTGCCTTCTTCAACGCGGTGCTCGAGCATTATCAGATCCACATGCTGCATCTCGACCCCCAATTTGTGACCCTTCTCACCCTCTTCTCCTTTTTGTGCGAAGCCATGATGGGCATCGCTCCTTCAGTGGCCTTCTTCCGCCATTTCTTCTCATTGCATCTAACTGACCCTCGTTAGAGCTTGGGGTGCGTGAGCTTCCAGGCCGTGGCCACGACGGCGGGCGCGGGGATTGACTTTGAGCTTCCTTCATCCACGAGCGAGTTCCGGGCATGATGGGTGTTTGTCGACGCCGGTGTGCTCAGTCCTCTGCTCCATGCTTCGGCGGGGCCTGCTGTTCCAAACTCCGGTTGGGGCCATCAGAAGCTCACGAGCCCCCGCCTCGCTCTTGTCTGGGCCAGGCTGAGGAGGTTGAAGGACCGCGGCGTGACTGCGCCTATGGTGGTGAAGGAGTTCGTCAAGCGCCGAGTCGCTCCGCTTCAGCGCCATTCCCGCCCAATGTGGGCCTTGCTTAGGAGTCAGGACCACATGAGGTTTCAAGAGGAAGGGCTTCCTCTTAAGACGCGGGAGACAGTGCTTATGATCCTGACGGGTACCCCTCTGCCGGACGACATGCCCGGGAAGAGCTGCCTGCTGTATCGTTGCGAGAATAAGGATGAGTTTGCCGCGAGCATGCCCTACTTTGATGAGTGGGGCCTGCGCCCGATCGGCCTGGTGGGGCCCTGCGAGAACCCCGTCGATGTGGTCCCATTCCTCGCCGCCAGTGCCGAGCTCGCCCCAAGTGAGGGTGCAGGAGGGCGAGCTCCGACAGAGGCCGGCGGCACAAGCGCTGAAGGTCACATGCCGCGCGGTGATCCGGGGGTGTCATCCTCGGGAGCTCGCGATCCCTCCCCTGGGGCGTCGGTTACTGAGGCGATGCAGCATGCGGTTCCCGAGGTCAAAGCCCCCGAAGCCTCGGGACGTCGTAGCGAGACGACGCCCGACTGCTCACCACAGCCAGACACCCCTGAAGTTGTCCCTCCAAGCTCTCCTACGGCCCTGCCTCGCACCGGCTGTCACGTCCAGCGCTTCGGTCGGCTTTGCATGGACTTCGAGGAGCTCCGCAAGAGGAAAGGATCCCCGAGCAGCAACAGCATCTTCGGGCCGTTGAAGCGGCGAAAGTACTTTGCTATCGATGAGTAAGTACTGCACCTTGTGATTCCTTGATTGCCGCTTTCCTTCCTAACGCTAGCTCTTCAGGACCCCTTCTGCCAGGGCCGTTGGGTCCCTCATGAAGCAATCCTCGCCTTCCTCGGCACCACCGCTGGCCTTGTGCACCCCGAGCCTGCACGCCAAATGTCAGATGTGGGGCTCCGGCAAAACCCTTAAGGTTCGAACTCTGGGGTGCGTGCGAAGTTCTTTCCCTCCTACCGATCTACGCCCTAGCTCGCTAAGATCTCGCGGACGAACTCGACGAACTCACAGCACGGAAAGACACGAGATTTATACTGGTTCGGGCCACCGTTCTAGTGTAATACCCTACTCCAGTGTGTGGTGGTGGATTGCCTCCTAGGCTGATGAAGAACATTACAACGGGAAGAACAACCTCCTGAGGTTGAGGTGTTCTTGTGCTCTGTGGACTTGTGGATGACAACTCGATCCCCCCCTCTATGGTGGCTAGCTCTACTTATATAAGCCCTGGTCCTCTCCCTAAATATTGAGCGGGAAGGGAGCCAACAACAGCGGGCCAATTTGAAAGGGGACAGCTAGTACAAGCTATCCTGACAAAAGCGGTCTTCGCCTGCAAAAGGCTCTGGTGGTGACGCCGTCCTGGGCTCCATGGTGACCTCCGTCTTGCCGTCCTGCTAGTCTTGGTCTCGTTGCACCGATATGGAAACCTTTGCCTGATGCCTCGGTACTCCGCGCCTGCGCCTGCCTCCTTATCACCAAAGAGGAAACAAGGACGCTGCACGCGCTGGCACCCGCCTGGTGCCGGTCGTCATGGCTCACGTCACGAGAGCCTCGGGAGGTTTGCCCTGCCTTGATATCTCCGCTCCTCGAGAGGTAGCCTAGTGAGGCCGCTCTCGAGGAGGTCTTGCGCCGTCCCCCTCGCGAGGCTTGGCCCCTCGCGAGGGTCTCGAATGCCTTGTTGATGAAGAGGGGCCGTACAGACCCGCTAGCATAGCCACGCCGTGGGCCGCAGGCAGGCAAGTCTGGGGACCCCCGTTCTCAGAACACCGACAAGTGTTGTACTACATCATTGTGCAATTGCTGTTTAGCTTCTAATATTAACTTGGTGCTTTTAGGTACATATGTCATTGGTAAATATCCGCGCTTCGACCCTTTCCGCGTATGGGGAATGAGATATCGATGAACCAACATCAAGTGAGGAAGCTGATAAAGATTGTTAGTAAAATGGGTCCAAAGATGGCAATTAAACTATTTGTTTACACTTTATCCAAGACAACATCGAACCTGGAGGATGGTAAGTAAGAACTCTGCAGCCTTCTTTTTACTGCCCATAATGAGTTGTGTTAGATGACAATGTCTGGATCTTTTTCCTTTGCAATGGTTGCCAAAGTAGTTTACTCAAGATTACCTCTCAAACTACATGATTGGTGGGCATGCAAAGGTTAAAGTATTTCTACCAGAACACGATGATTATCTAGATGTTTTCATGAAGACCGTGAAGGATGGGCCGTCGGCCATCACAAGGGGTTGGACTAGAGTCGTGTGTGCCTTCTGCATGGAGGAGGGCACAATATGGGCATTCCGCTTCACCTTGTTCAGCAACCAGAATATATTTCGCCTCTTTCTTTACCGTCTTTAATAGTACAAGTATACAACTGTGGTTCATCATTCTTTATTTGTTTCTTATGTAATTCTTGAACATATGTACCTATGAATTGAATAATGCATTGGTTGTTTGAACCTGGTGGATATGAATAAAGCTGTAGCATACATTCAAATTCAAATTCAAATCCAAATCCGCTACAAGTTGAAAAAGCAGCAATTAAATTATGGTGAAATTACGCTCTCCAGGTTGTCACGGCACACACGGTTGGTAAAACACAAACATTTGAGATATTCACCATAATCCGAGACGGTTCATAGAGAGGAAACATGTGCAAGCATGCACACAGTTCCCGTTTGCAAAGCGTGTGTGATGTCAGACAATATCACAAACGGTGTGGGCAAACTAAATGTTTGTGTTAGTTGCCTTATCGTACATGATTCGCAACCATGAACTGTTTCTGATGAAGTATGCATCGTAAACGTTGCACCATAGAATAGCGTGTGCGATAGTTGTCGTGTATGATGATGTTACGACGGTTCGACATTTCGTAATCATGTCCGACACTCATACGACGATTAGCTAATCTTCTTAACAGTGAACCATTTGTGATGGGCCGCGCATCATACATGTTCTATAATAGTGAACCATTTGTGATGGGCCGCGCTTCGTAAATGTAGCACCACAGAATACCGACTGCGATGGCCATGCGAGCAGAAATGAGTAGGAGTACTGTAGGGCCCCTATCCCTGACGGTTTCTGGGTCGTGTGGGAAGGACCCCCCTATCGCCCCCACTCACTTGGCGACGGTTCCAAATGCCGTCGCGGAAAGGGGTTCAAAACCGTTTGTATAGCACCGACGCGCACCAGTGCCATGAACCTCTCAAAGGGGAACATATTGTGTACAAATATAGGGCCCAAAATGGCAATCTCGTCGACTATATGAACTTGGATGTGTGTCATGATATTGAAGAAGGATGGTGGGAACACCAGCTCGAAACTGACAAGACATTGCACCAAATCACTCTTTAACCTTGGTAGGATTTCTGGATCGATTACCTTCTGAGAGATTGCATTGAGGAATGCACATAGCTTCACAATGGCCAATCGAACGTTTTATGGTAGAACCTCGTCAATGCAACCGGAAGCAGTTGCGTCATAATCACATGGCAGTCATGAGACTTTAGGTTCTAGAACTTTTTCTCTGGGATATTTATTATTCCCTTTATATTGGACGAGAAGCCAGATGGGACCTTCATACTAAGCAGGCATTCAAAGAAGATTTCCTTCTCTTCTTTGGTAAGAGCGTAGCTGGCAGGACCTTCATACGGCTTTGGATGCATGCCGTCTTTTTCGTGCACATGTTGCTAGTCCTCCCGTGCCTCAGGTGTATCTTTTGTCTTCCCATACATGCCCAAGAAGCCTAGCAGGTTCACGCAAAGATTCTTCGTCACGTGCATCATGTCGATTGCAGAGCGGACATCTAGGTCTTTCCAATAGGGTAGGTCCCAAAATATAGATTTCTTCTTCCACATGATGTTGGATCCATTCCTTTTGACTTGTCACTTTGTCCATCATGATTCTTGGGAAGAGACATTGGCAATAATTCACCTTGGACAATTTATTTGTGAAAATGTATGTCTATTTAAATTGCACATAAAAAATCTGGTCAAATTTTCATTGTAAATATGAATTCCCTTGTTATAAGAGCAGCTAAACCTTATTTGGCCACTACATGAGCAATTGTTAATGGTCATTATGGAGAAATCCTTTACAAGGGAGATAAGTTAGTTACGTTTATATATGAAAAATCGAGATCTAGTGACATAACACAAGGTCTTCCAAAAGTGGAACAAATCTTTGAAGCGTGTTCAATTGGTTCATTATCCCCGAATCTCGAAAGGAGAATTGAGGATTGGAATGAGCGTATACCAAGAATTCTTAGGGTCCCTTGGGGATTCTTGATTGGAGCTAAGCTAACCATAGCCCAAAGTCGTATCTCTTTGGTTAATAAAATCCAAAAGGTTTATCGATCCCAATGGGTACAGATCCATAATAGACATATAGAGATTATTATACGCCAAGTAACATCCAAAGTGTGGGTTTCCGAAGATGGAATGTCTAATGTTTTTTCACCTAGGGAATTAATCGGACTATTGCAAGCGGAACGAGCAAGGTGAGCTTTGGATGAATCGATCTATTATTGGGCAATCTTATTGGGAATAACAAGGGCTTCCTTGAATACCCAAAGTTTCATATTTGAAGCAAGTTTTCAAGAAACTGCTCGAGTTTTAGCAAAAGCTGCCCCTACGAGGTCGCATTGATTGGTTCAAAGGCTTGAAAGAAAACGTAGTCCTGGGGGGGATTATACCTATTGGTATTCTTTATTTCCATTCAACAAAGTGCCAATAGCTTCTGGATGTTGGCTAAGTGATTCAATCTTCGCCTTGGAGTGAAAAGGATTGATATTGGCGTGATCTAACCTATTATGGGGAACCGGTCATGCACTTTTCCTATCATACCTTTTTCGTGTATACGAAATAGTGGACTTGACTAACTCAACTCTTAGGAAATCGCGAATAAGATCATTTGCTCTTACCCCAACAAGCGAATCACCAACCTTTTCTTTTCCTTCTTGTTCCGAATTCACTAGTAAGCAAGTTCTAGCAAATTGACTATTTGTGTGATAAATTCTTTGAGTTAACTTGCTATTTTCATGAGAAATAAAATTGACAAGTCGAATTTGGAGATTATTTTCTTCTTGCAAGAGATCCTGCGGGAAAAGTGTTGCTAAATTTCTTCCTTCGTCCATTTCATATGCCACTATAGGGCGAACGGAAACAAAATACTTTTCCTTGCTCTTGAGAATTTTTTTCCGTTAAACATAGACCCAATTTTTCCTTTTTTGATTCCTTAGAATCTTTTTTTGTCTTTCTGGCGGTATCAAACAACCACCTAATATCTTATCCGCCTCTTCAGGAAAATGAATATCTCCAGAAAATATTTTGAGTTCTGTATGGCTTTTTTTCTCTTCACTGGACCAGTCTGCCTAGTCGACTTCTAGTATTTTTTGTGAGTTGTGTATCCACTCCAATAATACTATTGTCAAGTATCTTTAGGGATGAAGATTTCAGCAAGATATGAAGTTCTTGAAGAATGAAAAAATCGATCTACTTATTTTTGGTATTTTAGGCTAAATTCTTTTTTTCCTCGATGCTCAATCAAACCCTCTTTTTTTAAGATGGAATCTTCCTTTGGGCTCTCATATTTGTCCTCTGAATCTTCTTCTGAGTGTTCCTCTAAAGTACCATATTTTTCCTCTGCGCTTTCCCCGGGGTTGCCATATTCGTCTTCTGAGTCTTCCTCTAGAGTTCCATATTCATCCTCTTGGGTCCTATATTTGCTCTCTGGGCTCCGATATTCCTCTTATGAGTCTTTCTCTAAAGTCCTATATTCGTTCTCTGGGTTCCCATATTCGTTTTCTGGGCTCCCATATACGTCTTCTAGGGCTTCATATTCGTATTCATCTTCTAGGATTCCATATTTAGATTCTTCTAGGGTTTCATATTCATATTCGTCCTCTCGGGTCATGTATTAGGGTCTCATATTCCTCTTCTGAGTCTTCAGCTTGTGTCCTATATTCTTCTTCTAGGGTCCTATATCTAAATTTAACAATTCCTAAACCCTTTTTATCTTTTCTGTATCGTGGATTGTCAAAATAAGCAAAAATAGTATTTCTACGTAAAACACCCATAAGGGGGATTCCAATCGAAATCCCAAAACAGGATATTAGTTCTTTCTCTTGTTCTTGATGATATTGTAATGGAATGACGAACCTATTTCTTCACTTTTTCGCCAACAAATCTGAATTATCTTGAAAAATAGAAGGATAGATAAAATTCCAATGGCCATTGGACATGACTCGATCTGACGTTGAATAATCAAGGATTTCCCTATCTTTTTTACCATAAGTATTCATTTGATCTTTATCCTTGTGGAGTGAAAAATACGCTATACTGGATCTGCACATACTTACTGATAATATCCAGAAATGGCTTGTTTTTGGTAATCGGTGAAGATTACCATATTGATATTCGGGCGCATGGTAAACATAAGTACTCCAGTGCATTTCGCCGTCTGATTCAGAATAAATATGCTTTTATGCCCTTTCTTTAAAATGTAAAGTGGACGTTCCGGCACAAATCTCCACAATTACTTGTTTGGATTTTACATATTGATCATTTTGCACTAGAATCAAGCTTTTTGAGGGAATATTCACACTATATAGAATATCTTGACTCTGAATAGTTACATGCATGTCTATATAACATAGAAAAGCAGGCTGCCGATGATGGGTACGTGTGGGGTGAACCAAATTCTCATTGAATTTTATTTTTCCATTCGAAGGGGATTGTACAAGGTTAGCAGTACCCCCTTTGAATACTCCGCCAATATGAAGAGTTCTTAATGTTAGTTGAGTCCATGGCTCCCCAATTGATTGACGTGCAATAATACCTACGCCTTATCACAATTCAACCAGATCACTATAAGTAGAACTCCGGCCATAGCATAATTGAAAAATCCAAGAAGTGCTTCGGCAAGTAAAGGGGGTTCTAATATATATTGGTTGTGCTCGAAATGGTTGTGCTCCAAAGGCAGTTATGAATCGATTGACTAATCCAATTCCAATATCTTGATTTTGCGCGGCAATGCATCGTGAACCGATATATATATATATCGTCTGCTAATACACGACCAATTAGTGTTTCAACAAAAAGTTTTTCTGTCATCCCATTTTGAGGACTTATAGAAATACCTCGGATAGTACCACAATCTCTTATACACACAATAATTTGTTGAACTACTTCAACAAGTCTACGTGTAAGATATCCAGTGTCTGCTGTTCGCACATCAGTATCTACAACCCCTTTGCGGGCTCCATAGCAGGAAATTATATATTCTCTCAAAGAAAGTCCCTCGCGTAAATTGCTTTGAATAGGTAAATGAACCATTTGTCCTTGAGGGTCTGACATTAATCCCCTCATACCTACTAATTGGTGTACTTGAGATGCATTTCCTCTGGCTCTTGAAAAAGACATTAGATAGACTGGATTAGAAGGATCCGTTATCCAATTTTTTTAATTCATTTCCTGTTTAAAATATTCACTTGTCGCATATCATATCTCAACAGATTGGCGTAATTTTTCTACCGCGTGTATAGCCCCATAATAATAGTGTTTCTCCAATAGAAAACTATGTTGTTCCACGTCTTCGACTAACCATCCCTTAGAGGGTATTGTTAAAAGATCCTCGATTCCTACCAAAATCGATGTAGTAGTGGCTTGATGGAAGCCCAGAGTCTTTAGTTGATCCAGTATATGGGATGTATATCCCATTCCAAAATGATCTATTAATTGCTAATAAGTTGTTTCATACCAGTTCCGCCTATCTCTTTATTATGAAAGACTAGATTGGCCCGTTCTGCCATACATAAGTACCCCCTTTTCGGCTGAGTAGGATTCGACAATGGGCCTGAGTCAGTGATTCGAAAATTTAATTAACTTAATTGCCTCTTCTCAATCTGGATTCGCATAGCAAATGATGATGATACTAGGGAAATAGGAATGCCCCCCGAAAGGGGAGGGGCATTGCCGAATCTAACTTTCTTGTTTAGGTAGTGTATGAACAGGCTTGACTAAATCCTTGTATGGCTTCGCCTATTTCTATATAAAAAGAAATATGACCAAGAGTGCTTCGAATGTATATCGAACGAATTTATTTTTTTCTATTTCCAATTATTAAATAGTGGGCATAAATCTCATGATAAGTCCCCAAAGATTCATATTGAACTTCAATCGGAACATCATCCGCTTCTAGTTTGACTTTTTGTAATCGAATCCGAACTTTTTCGACTTGCCCAATGGTCGCTCTACACAATTCTTCTGAATTTTGAATAGTACTCAAGATCCTTTGTTTTCTATTATCTAATAAATCATTTAATGAAAGTAGATATTTTGTAAGTTTACAACTTTTATGATCTCTTCCCGAAACAAACATGAATCTTTCGATTCATTTTGCTGTCACGCTCCTTTTTTAAATTTTTTATAGCTATTTCCACATATATTTTTACGTAATGAGCCTATCCTCTATCTTCTTTTTATGTGTATATTTCAATATACCGAAACCTATATAAGACTAGATAATATTAAGAGGACTCTTCCGCCTAGATAAAAATATATCATGGTCAGCAAAGTTGTTTCTTTATTTTTATTTGCCCTATAGTTAATAATTTCAATTACATTAAGAAAAACTAACTAAATGAATGGAAAATGAAAATTAATAGAATTCTTTTTCTCTTCAAATTCAAAAAAATTATCTTTTTTACACATAGGTCGCCGATTCGGCATTGGTTAAAAAAGGGCAGGGTGCCCCCTTTTTTCTAGTAAATATTTCAAACCATTTTATCGATATGAGTGTTCTATATCAGATGAATTTTACGTTAGCTATTTCCCGTTTAAATTCAGTACTAATACTAATATAGTTGTAGAAAGAGTACCTCTTTTTGCCTGGACTTCAAGCAGTTTAGCTTTAACTGTGTTAATGGTCTCACATTCTTGGTTTATAGAGAATCAAAGTTGATTTACCAATGAGTCGCAAAATGCTATGGTTCTTCCAGATGATTTCTGAATTTATTCAAAAGTAATTCGTCGAGATCGTGCACCCTTTTTTATTTATCCAAAAAATACTAAAAAATATTATAAAGTGCAGCCGGATAGATCCAATCTATTCTTGAAATAGACAACTCGCACACACTCTCTTTCCAAAAAAATAAAAACACCAACCACCACCGTTTGATTTATTAGATTTGTTGCTAAAATATCGGTATTGTGCCCGAAACTGCCAGCGGATGGCCAGTGAGCTAAAAATACGAAAGATTGGGTTACATTTATTGTATGCTCTCCTCTTATAAATAGGACGAACAAAGAACAAAGTTTTTCAATCACTTACTTCGCTCACCCTTTTTTGATCTTTTTTAATGCAAATAGATTCAATCTAGTAATTTCTTTTAGATTAAGTCTTACGTCTTGTTTAACCGGTGAAAGACTAGCTTTGTTGAAATGTTCTGTTCCCAAAATTCCTAAAATAAAAGGAAAAACCTTTCCACTTTCCTAAACTAAGGACGGGGAATAAGAAGGTGAGCATATCTTCTAAATTAATAATACTCAACTCAGCCCTTCCTAGAATGCGGTATTATCTGTCCCGATAAATAGATAATTCCAGGAGTAATAAATGTGAGTAAATTAAATAAAGTATTGATATAATTGGAATTGCGGAAGCAAATACCAATTTACTAAAAAGAAGTATCTAATCGAAATTGAAAGATTTTTTTTAAGATTAAACAAAAGGGTTCGCCAATAAAAGCTCTAGTGCCACAACTAGTCCATAAATTGTTAAAGCTTCCATAAATGCTAGACTAAGCAATAAAGTACCTCGTATTTTACCTTCTGCTTCTGGCTGTCTCGCAATACCTTCTACAACTTGTCATGCAGCAGTACCTTGAACAACTCCAAGTCCAATAGAAGCAAGCCCTACGGCCAATCCAGCAGCAATAACAGAAGCAGCAACAATTAGTGGATTCAAGGTGAGTAGTTCCTCGTTTAAAAAAAAGAAATGGTTAAGGATACAATCAACCAATAAATTCTTACTTCTAAGCTCTATTGGGGAGATGTAAAGTAACTAAAAAGTACAAATTGAAATGATAATGTGAATTGTCCGAACTACATAGAAGGGAATTCCATATCCATATATCGGATTAGATAATGAATCTAACCTAGGAATATATAATATAATACCCTATATATATACATTTGTTTCTTCTATTTTGTTTGCATCTTTTCTCATTTTCTATTGAATCGGATGCTAAAATCATTGCTTAAAGTGGAAGCCTGCATAAAAGAGGACTCCACTTATAGACATTAAGGATATTATAGTAGAGATCTAGCCTGACTCCACCCTCCCCCGGCGGTCGATGGTGGGTTGGCGGCCATGGCGGCCGATGATGGGGTGGCGGCCACAACCACCACCTCCCCCGTTCGGGCCGCGGTGGCGGAGCGGGTGATAGCCACGGTAGCCGGCAGTGGGGTGGCGGCCATGACGGCCACCTCCCGCCTTCGGGCCGCGGTGATGGAGCAGGCGATGGCCCTGGCTTTCGACGGTGGTGTGGCGGCAACGGCGGCCGGCAACAGCTGCCGACAGGCTATGGCGGCGGAGCGTGTGGTGGGTGTTCCACGCACACCCAACAGGGAGGCCACATGCACTAAACTACGCCGGGGATTGCGCCGCCGCCGCGGTGTAGCCTCCCAGCTGGAGCTGTCCTCTGATGACGGCGGAGTGGCTGAGCGACGACGACGGGCCGGTGTCATTGACGATTGTGGGAGAAGCAGACGAGATAAGCTACAGGGAGGGAGGGGAAAATGCGACGCAGGACTTGCCGGCCGTGAGGGTTTATATAGCAGGCCGGTAAGCATTTGGATTTTTGGGGATTTCACCGAGTCGGGCGGGAAGCTTGCGCGGGAACCCGTGAGGTTGCACGGGAACAGGCTCACCTACGATTCATTGGCGGCACTTCGAGCCACTGTTTCGCCAAAAGAACACCCCCGCGCGCTGCGCAAGCTTGCGCTGTAAGCCGTCTGCGGCAGAGGGGTGACAAGACGTGCGAGAGGAGTTCGAAAGGCCACATACACATATGGTTAATAAAAAACGTTTGGGATTTTATTACCTACTATATCCCCGTCCTGGTTTATAAGTAGGATTTAAGTAATAAAATACGAATGCATGTCGCCAAAGAGTATATAGTTGGATTCGTATTTGAACATAGTTTCTAATTATATAATTTTATAACATGCATTAACATTTGTTTGTTAAATTTAAGGGCAAACTATGGCACAGAATATAAAGGGGACACTAGTACGCGTCGGTCCTAAACAAACGGTTTTTAATCCCTTTCCGCGACGGCATTCGGAACCGTCGCCAAGTGAGTGTGGTGATGGGGGGTCCTTCCCACACGACCCAGAAACCATTGGGGATATGCCCTCCTGGCACACACGCTCGGCAAAAAGAGGTCGTGTGCGACCGGCGAGCACTCAAATACAGAAATACATACAATAGTGCTCAAAAAAATACAATTATACAGGCAAAATCATTTCTGGTCGTAAGTACATCCCACAAAGTCAGTCACCACTAAACGTTTCCGTTCGTATATACATCCCACACAGTCACTACAAGGAAAACGTTTGTGCAAGGTGGCGTAACGCAAACAGTTTTGAAGAGAATGTCGTGTGTGATTGTTCATTGATCCAACACGGTTTATTCCTAGAAACTGCGTGCGTTGCCTGAGGTCATCGCCCACGGTGTTCTCTCATTAACCGTTTGCAATAGGAAAACCCAATTAGCAAGATAATTGGCCAATTAGCGGGCTAATTGCCCTATTATTAATAATCCATTTACTAATATAATTGACATTCATATTAAGGACATAATATATTCCATCTCCATATTAAGGAAGCATGATTTCATAATTGAAATACATCGGGGTACAACATGATATAGCTTCAGCACTCAGCTACCCCATTACACAACTGCACCAGCAGCAAGTTTCACATGCAAGATCTAGAACCTTACAAAATTAGCATCATAGACGGTACATAGAGAGATGCATCTCATCTGGAAAACTGCTGAAGCGGAAGGCGAATATTGAGCCTTCATTCATGTTGAAGGTCTTTGCAACTTTAGGCCAGTGCCTGTGGATGATTGACTGTCCATCCTTCGACCTCTTCAGGAACACTTCAATATTGAACCGTGGGTGTTGTATGAAAACTTTCCTCGCCTCCTGACCACAGAGGTGGTTTGAGAGGTAATCATCAGTGAACTCTGAAAACAAGGATGTGCATAAATATCTTCTCTATATCGGAAACGAGGCAAAGGAATAAAAAAAGGCAAGGTATAATAGTTAGTACCATCTTGTAAACCTTGGTGCTTCTCATTGTTTCCCGGCAACACATATAAGGTAGTTAGTCATCAGGTTAAGTAAGAGTTCGCATGCTATCAGTAAAATATGTTGATGAAAAATAAGCACATTGCAGATTCATCAGATTAATTCAAGCCACATGGAAAACCCATTTATCCAAACCAAGCATGATTAAGAACTAGGAAATATAGCACTTGTATATGTTTCTCATGTATTAAGTGCAGCCAAATTCGATTTATTCCTCACATGGTGTACAAAAACAGAATGCAGCCACAACAATTGAACATCGCATTGCAGAATTGAACCAAGTAGTTAACTAAACACCACAACAAATGAACCAAACGTTAACTGAGCACCACATTGCACAATATAACATACTCCTAATAGAAGATCAGATAGTTAACCAAACCAACCATGCTTAATAACTTCGAAATATAGCAATTGTATTTGTTTCTCATGTATTTAGTACATCCAAATTCGATTTATTCCTCACATGGTATACAATAACAGAATGCAGCCACAGCAATTGAACATCGCATTGCAGAATTGAACCAAGCAGTTAACTAAACACCACAACAAATGAACCAAACGTTAACTGAGCACCACATTGCACAATATAACATACTCCTAACAGAAGATCAGATAGTTAACCAAACCAAGCATGCTTAACAACTTGGAAATATAGCAATTGTATTTGTTTCTCATGTATTTAGTACAGCCAAATTTGATGTATTCCTCACATGGTATACAATAACAGAATGCAGCCACAACAATTGAACATCGCATTGCAGAATTGAACCAAGCAGTTAACTAAACACCACAACAAGTGAACCAAGCCACAACAAATGAACCAAGCAGTTAACTAAACACCAATTGAACAATATAACATACTCCTAATAGAAGATCAGACAGTTAACCAAACCAAGCATGCTTAACAACTTGGAAATATTGCACCCTGAAGAATTGAACATCACATTTGCAGAATTGAACCAAGCAGTTAATTGAACACCACAATGCACGACATATAGAACATATACACTATAGCAGAAGATTGCATGGTAAAAGTAGATAGCACAATTCACTAGAATTTGTTAAGGAAAGGCAGTAGCTAGCAAACTGAACATGGGTCCTTATAGTGAGCTAATAAGACAAGCTACTCCACATTGTCGGAGATATCGATGAAGATTGGCTCCTTGGACATGGAAGAGGGCGAGGCCTCTCCATCGTGGGTGCCATCATTGTAGTGGTGAGTTGCCTGAGCCGCTCCGGGCACCAACCTGCTGGCTCTCGAGATG
This sequence comes from Aegilops tauschii subsp. strangulata, assembly GCF_002575655.3. Taxonomy (NCBI): domain Eukaryota; kingdom Viridiplantae; phylum Streptophyta; class Magnoliopsida; order Poales; family Poaceae; genus Aegilops; species Aegilops tauschii. Next base: position 412,433,314 of record NC_053036.3, on the reverse strand, counting down.
AGCTAAGCACGTGCACACTGAGAAAACACCTCGTAGTATTCGTCGAAGGCACCGACGGTGGCCTCGAGAAAACGCCACAATCTATCGTTTAAAGCAGCCAACCGCGTCGCCGCGCCAGCGTGCGAGGCATCAACGGTGGCCTCGATGGCGAGGTGCTCCTCCAAGATCTGGGGGTCGGCATGAATGGTAGCCATCGCGACCTCATCCGCGCGTGCGGCCGCAATTTGCTTCTCCGCTGCCAAATGCTCCTTGAGGTCCTGGCTATACTACGTGCACCATGTCTTAGGCCGCCGCTTATTTGGTGGAGGGGTCGGTGATTTGGGTCGAAGGTGTCGCGCTCACGCCGGCGGTCGGGGCATGTGGGATGTGTAAGGAGGAGGAGGATGGGGGTCGTGTGTGGATTACCTGCCTGAATAGGCAAGGCCGAGCAGCGTGAAGGAGGGTCGCCGGCGAGGAGGCGGTGGCGCTGCAAGCAAGGAGTGAAGGTTTCAACTTGGAAAGGATGGCAGAAATAGGGGCAATGTGGCTTTTGGTAAGGGGGAGGGGGCAGGGAGGTAGATATCTCCGCGGAAGCCCAAAATTTGGAATCGCTTCAGCCAAAAAACTGGCGCGCAAAGTGTCATCAGACACGGTCCCTTATTCAGACATGGTCCGAAGATATTTTGTGCTGCATCTCACACCGTTGGTTATAATAAACTGTGTGGGGTCTACTTGATTTTTCGTATTGATTTGAATTACATAATGGGGTCATAGCGGCCATGGACGGTGTTTGAATTGCTAGACCTTTTATCTGCAGTGATCATAAAAGAATTGGAATTATTCAGGGTTCGTTTGGACATTTTTATGCATTAAGTGAGTTTTCAATGCATATATGTGCATAATTCAAATTTGAACTACATGCACATGCTCCGGTGCATATAAATTGGTTGAAAAATCAAATATTTTGTCCTTGGGTGCATGCTTAGGTCCCATGCAAGAAATGGGAATGAATGTCAAACACCCTGCCACCGTCACTCGGCCGCAAACATTGAGATACCTGGTTTTTGATGTCTACTACACAACCTTCTTCTTGTAGACGTTGTTGGGCCTCCAAGTGCAGAGGTTTGTAGGACAGTAGCAAATTTCCCTCAAGTGGATGACCTAAGGTTTATCAATCCATGGGAGGCGTAGGATGAACATGGTCTCTCTCAAACAACCCTGCAACCAAATAACAAAGAGTCTCTTGTGTCCCCAACACACCCAATACAATGGTAAATTGTATAGGTGCACTAGTTCGGCGAAGAGATGGTGATACAAGTGCAATATGGATGGTATGGTAGATATAGGTTCTTGTAATCCGAAAATATAAAAATAGCAAGGTAACTAATGATAAAAGTGAGCATAAATGGTATTGCAATGCTTCGAAACAAGGCATAGGGTTCATACTTTCACTAGTGCAAGTTCTCTCAACAAGGATAACATAATTAGATCATATAACTATCCCTCAACATGCAACAAAGATTCACTCCAAAGTCAATAATAGCGGAGAACAAATGAAGAGATTATTGTAGGGTATGAATCCACCTCAAAGTTATCCTTTCTGATCGATCTATTCAAGAGTCTGTAGTAAAATAACATGAAGCTATTCTTTCCGTTCGATCTATCCTAGAGTTCGTACTAGAATAACACCTTAAGACACAAATCAACCAAAACCCTAATGTCACCTAGATACTCCAATTTCACCTCAAGTATCCATGGGTATGATTATACGATATGCATCACACAATCTCAGATTCGTCTATTCAAACCAACACAAAGTACTTCAAAGAGTGCCCCAAAGTTTCTACCGAAGAGTCAAGACGAAAATGTGTGCCAACCCCTATGCATAAGTTCAGAAGGTCACTGAACCCGCAAGTTGATCACCAAAACATACATGAAGTGGATCACGTGAATATCCCATTCTCACCACAGATAAGCACATGCAAGGCATACATCAAGTGTTCTCAAATCCTTAAAGACTCAATCCGATAAGATAATTTCAAAGGGAAAGCTCAATCCATTACAAGAGATAGAGGGGGAGAAACATATTAAGATCCAACTATAATAGCAAAGCTTGCGATACATCAAGATCGTGCCATATCAAGAACACGAGAGAGAGAGAGAGATCAAACACATAGCTACTAGTACATACCCTCAGCCCCGAGGGTGAACTACTCCCTCCTCGTCATGCAGGGCGCCGGGATGATGAAGATGGCCACCGGTGATGAATCCCCCCTCCGACAGGGTGCCGGAACAAGGCCCCGATTGGTTTTTTGTGGCTACAGAGGCTTGCGGCGGCAGAACTCCCGATCTAGGTTATGTTCTGGAGGTTTCTGTATTTATAGGAATTTTTGGCGTCGGTCTCAAGTCAGGGGGGTCTCTGAGTCGTCCACGAGATAGGGGGACGCACCCAGGGGGGTAGGGCGCGCCCTCCACCCTCGTGGACGGCTCGGGACTCTTCTGGCCCAACTCTTTTACTCCAGGGGCTTTTTTTGGTCCATAAAAAATCCAAAAAATTGGCATGTCAATTTGACTCCGTTTGGTATTCCTTTTCTGTAAAACTCAAAAACAAGGAAAAAACAGAAACTGGCACTGGGCTCTAGGTTAAAAGGTTAGTCCCAAAAATCATATAAAATATCATATAAATGCATATAAAACATCCTAGATGGATAATATAATAGCATGGAACAATCAAAAATTACAGATACGTTAGAGACGTATCAAGCAACCACAAGCTTAATTCCTGCTTGTCCTCGAGTAGGTAAATGATAAAAACAGAATTTTTGATGTGGAATGCTACCTAACATATTTATCCATGTAATTCTCTTTATTGTGGCAAGAACATTCAGATCCGTAAGATTCAAAACAAAAGTTTAGTATTGACATAAAAATAATAATACTTCAAGCATACTAACAAAGCAATCATGTCTTCTCAAAATAACATGGCCAAAGAAAGCTATCCCTACAAAATCATATAGTCTGGCTATGCTCTGTCTTCATCACACAAAATATTTAAATCATGCACAACCCCAGTTTCAGCCAAGCAATTGTTTCATACTTTAGTATTCTCAAACTTTTTCAACTTTCACGCAATACATGAGCGTGAGCCATGGACATAGCAGTATAGGTGGAATAGAATGGTGGTTGTGGAGAAGACAAAAAGGAGAAGATAGTCTCACATGAACTAGGCATATCAACGGGCTATGGAGATGCCCATCAATAGATATCAATGTGAGTGAGTAGGGATTGCCATGCAACGGATGCAGTAGAGCTATAAGTGTATGAAAGCTCAAAAGGAAACTAAGTGGGTGTGCATCCAACTTGCTTGCTCATGAAGACCTTGGGCAATTTGAGGAAGCCCATCATTGGAATATACAAGCCAAATTCTATAACAAAAATTCCCACTAGTATATGAAAGTGACAACATAGGAGACTCTCTATCATGAAGATCATGGTGCTACTTTGAAGCACAAGTGTGGTAAAAGGATAGTAGCATTGCCCCTTCTCTCTTTTTCTCTCATTTTTTTATTTGGGCCTTTCTCATTTTTTGGCCTTTTTTTTTGTCCGGAGTCTCATCCCGACTTGTGGGGGAATCATAGTCTCCATCATCCTTTCCTCACTGGGACAATGCTCTAATAATGAAGATCATCACACTTTTATTTACTTACAACTCAAGAATTACAACTCAATACTTAGAACAAAATATGACTCTATATGAATGCCTCCGGCGGTGTACCAGGATGTGCAATGACTCAAGAGTAACATGTATGAAAGAATTATGAAAGGTGGCTTTGCTACAAATACGATGTCAACTACATGATCATGCAAAGCAATATGACAATGATGAAGCGTGTCATAATAAACGGAACGGTGGACAGTTGCATGGCAATATATCTCGGAATGGCTATGGAAATGCCATAATAGGCAAGTATGGTGGCTGTTTTGAGGAAGGTAAATGGTAGGTTTATGGTACCAGTGAAAGTTGCGCGCTACTAGAGAGGCTAGCAATGGTGGAAGGGTGAGAGTGCGTATAATCCATGGACTCAACATTAGTCATAAAGAACTCACATACTTATTGCAAAAATCTATTAGTTATTGGAACAAAGTACTATGTGCATGCTCCTAGGGGGATAGATTGGTAGGAAAAGACCATCGCTCGTCCCCGACTGCCACTCATAAGGAAGAAAATCAAAAAATAAATCATGCTCCGACTTCATCACATAACGGTTCACCATACTTGCATGCGATGGGAATCACAAACTTTAACACAAGTATCGCTCAAATCCACAACTACTCAACTAGCATGACTCTAATATCACCATATTCATATCTCAAAACAATCATAAAGAATCAAACTTCTCATAGTATTCAATGCACTTTAAATTGAAGTTTTTATTATACCCATCTTGGATGCCCATCATATTAGGACTAATTTTATAGCCAAAGCAAATTACCATGCTGTTCTAAAAGACTCTCAAAATAATATAAGTGAAGCATGAGAGATCAATAATTTCTATAAAATAAAACCACCACCGTGCTCTAAAAAGATATAAGTGAAGCACTAGAGCAAAATTATCTAGCTCAAAAGATATAAGTGAAGCACATAGAGTATTCTAATAAATTCCGATTCATGCGTGTCTCTCCCAAAAGGTGTGTACAGCAAGGATGACTGTGGTAAACTAAAAAGCAAAGACTCAAATCATACAAGACGCTCCAAGCAAAACACATATCATGTGGTGAATAAAAATATAGCTCCAAGTAAAGTTACCGATGAACGAAGACGAAAGAGGGGATGCCATCCGGGGCATCCCCAAGCTTAGGCTCTTGGATGTCCTTGAATATTACCTTGGGGTGCCTTGGGAATCCCCAAGCTTAGGCTCTTGCTACTCCTTATTCCATAGTTCATCGAATCTTTACCCAAAACTCGAAAACTTCACAACACAAAACTCAACAGAAAACTCGTAAGCTCCGTTAGTATAAAAAAAAAATCACCACTTTTGGTACTGTTGTGAACTCATTATAAATTCATATTGGTGTAATATCTACTGTATTCCAACTTCTCTATGGTTCATACCCTCCGATACTACTCATAGATTCATCAAAATAAGCAAACAACACATAGAAAACAGAATCTGTCAAAAACAGAACAATCTTTAGTAATCCGTAACTCTCGCATACTTCCGTAACTCCAAAAATCCTACCAAATTAGGAAAACCTGAGCAATTTGTGTACCAATCCAGATAAAAAAGAATCATATCAAAAGCACGTTTCTGTGAATTACCAAAACTAATTTACTGGGCGCAAAAGTTTCTGATTTTCAGCAGGATCAACACAACTATCACCGTAAGCTATCCTAAAGGTCTTACTTGGCACTTTATTTAAACAAAAGATATAAAACATGATTACTACAGTAGATTAATCATGTGGACACACAAAAACAGTAGGGTTAAATATTGGGTTGTCTCCGAACAAGCGCTTTTCTTTAATGCCTTTTTAGCTAGGCATGACGATTTTAATGATGCTCACATAAAAGATAAGAATTGAAACATAAAGAGAGCATCATTAAGAATATGACTAGCACATTTAAGTCTAACCCACTTCCTATGCATAGGGATTTTGTGAGCAAAAAATTTATGGGAACAAGAATCAACTAGCATAGGAAAGCAAAACAAGCATAACTTCAAGATTTTAAGCACATAGAGAGGAAACTTGATATTATTGCAATTCCTACAAGCATATATTACTCCCTCATAATAATTTTCAGTAGCATCATAAATGAATTCAACAATATAACCATCACATGAAGCATTCTTTTCATGATCTACAAGCATAGAATTTTTATTACTCTCCACATAAGCTAATTTCTTGTCATGAATAGTAGTGGGAGCAAACTCAACAAAATAACTATCATGTGAGGCATAATCCAATTGAAAATTAAAATCAAGATGACAAGTTTCATGGTTATCATTGTTATTTATAGCATACATGTCATCACAATATTCATCATAAATAGGAGGCATGCTTTCATCATAATAAATATTCTCATCAAAACTTGGGGGACTAAAAATATCATCTTCATCAAACATAGCATCCCCAAGCTTGTGTCTTTGTGTCGGAGGGAATGGCCACGGGTAGCCAAACTGACTACCCCTGGCTCTTCGGAACATTTATCAGGCCTTTGGGCCTTCAAGCACTCCAAGCATTTGGGCCGCCTTCCCTGGCCGGCTATCACTAAAGCCGACTCCCGGAAGGCGACCCAGCCTCACCGACTCCTCCCCAGGATGACCACGGGGTGGCCGACTCCAAGAAGCCGGCCAAGAAGGACGCCGACTCCTAGGAGCCGGCCAAGACCACAACCACTCCTCCATAACGGCGACCTGACGGGGTATGGCCACAGTGCGGCCCACGACCCCCGAAGCCCGAGGCGGGCATGGCTACAGGAGGCCGTACGGGAGGGACGTCTCCCGTGCGGCTCGGCACGGTAGCCACGCTAGCCTCGACGTCATCCGCGACCCACTCCTGTACGGCCTGAGGACTACTGACCCCTTCAGCCAGAGAGAGGCGTGAAGGCGGCCCGGCCTTTCCTAGTCGGCCAAGAGTATAGCCGGACCCCAGAAGCCGGCTACTCCCTTCCTCGAAGTAGGAGCCCCATTAAGGAGACAAGACGAGGTGAGGCTACAGTGATAGCCCCCGAGGCGGCCCACTGTAGCCACGCTCACCTCGACAAAGCCCTCATCATCAGAGGCGCGGCTACAGTAAGCAGCCGCCGACAAAACCCTAGGCGGTGGGACCGGCCTGTCGACCAAGTAGCCGGCAGCCGGCGGGACCCACCAGCCGGCGGGACCCAGCGGCCGGCGGAGAAGCCGGCGAGCGTAGACACTGACGGCTGGGACCAGATCCCAGTCGGATTACCATTGTACCCCCGGGGGGTAGGCCTATATAAACCCCCCGGGGCACCCATGCAAAGGGTTCGCTTCTGGATTGGCCTTGGAGCATAGTTGGCTTCTAGGTTAACACCCACGCATAGCACACACACCATAGATAGAGAGAAGCAAGAGCTAGCCTTGTTCTTCCTCTCCCTTGATCCCAACAGCTCTAGGAGCGATTGTAGCTACCCTTTATCGATCTAGTGATCATGCGGAGACCCCGCAGAGCAGGACTAGGGGTGTTATCTCCTCGGAGAGCCCCGAACCTGGGTAAGATTCGCCGGCGTGCATGTCTTCGCCTCATCCCGTTTCCAGGCACCGGCGACGTTTTATTGGCTCCCACAATGATAAGCCATCCCTTGGCATATGTCGCACCAACCACCCGACATTTGGCGCCCACCGTGGGGCCAGGTGCACCGTCGTCCGGAGACCTGTTCTGGACGGGAACCCTCTTCCTTCCCCACGAGCGCAGCCAGCCTGCTGCGCCCGATGGCGTTTGCCCCGACGCGCTGCAAGGCGTCGACGACGCCTGCGCAGCAAGCCGCCTCGCCGATCTGCTCGGCGAGACGCGCATCTCCGACGAGCCTGCGTCCGACGCAGGCACCGACTACCCCGAAAGCCGCCTCGTCAGCCTCCTCGACCAACTTCACGTCTCCAGCGAGCCTGCTGCGGACATGGAGTCGGTCGGCTCCACCGACCCGATGCTCATCGACTCTGACACGGCGTCGCTCGACGCCTACCCCTCCGACGTGGTGGTCTTCGACGACCCCCTCCCTTGAGCTGACAGCGGCAGCAGCGCTGTCACCGAAGTGCTGGTCATCAGCCACGTCTCCAACTCGGGTGAGAATGCCCGCGACGCTCAGCAAGCGGCGATGCACGACCTCTCCGTCCCCATCCCGGCCGACGCCGACGCCGAGACCCTGGAAGCACGCCGCCTTGCCCTCATCGCGGAGGGCAAGAAGATAGCCTCGATGAGACGCCTCACCGAGGCCCACCAGCGCGAAGTCGACCGCGCCGCCTTCGAGCCGCCGCCGCCTAGCGGCCCGAGCCGAGCCGGCTTCGTCCAGAAGCACGGCGCAGCCGTTGCCAGCATGCTGGGCGCAGATCGCCCCGTCTACGCCACCCCGCTCGAGAATCTGCGAGCCGCTCAGGCGGCTGCAGAGGAGCTCAATGGGCTGGGAGCCGATGAGCTCCCCTACATGACAAGACGGATCCAGCAGCTGATCGACGCGGCTGCAGAACGGCACGAAGCCGGCGCCCGAGCTGATAGCCATCCCCTGCGCCGGGAGCACGCTGCGACGTCCCGCTCGCCGACTGCGAGCGGTGCGCGCCAGAAGAAAGACAAGGAGCCGGCTGCCAGCCGCAGCCGGACTCGCATTACCATCGAGCGCGACGCGGATGGCTGCCCTCGAGCTGTAGAGCACCAGGGAAACCTGCCTCCTCCCCTGCCTCGAAGAGAAAGACGCCTCACTCCGCCGCCTGTCACCCATCCGACTCTTGGCGACCGACTCGGCCGCCGAGAAGGAGTCGGCGAGAATGACGCCCGCCACAGGATCGACCGCCTTGCTCGATCCTTGGCGTTAGAAGAAGAAGACGATGTCGGCCCGCCATGCTTTGGCCCCCGCATCCGCGACGAGCCCTTCCCTAAGGGGTTCTCGCTCCCCAGAGACACGCCCAAGTACAACGGCTCAGTGAAGCCGGAAGATTGGCTCATCGACTACTCCACAGCCGTCAGCATCGCCAACGGCAATCGGCGCGTCGCCGTGAAGTACGTCCCCTTGATGCTGCAAGGCACGGCGCGCACGTGGCTCAACAGCCTCAAGCCCTACAGCATCAACAGCTGGCTGGACTTCACCGAAGTTTTCGTCCGCAACTTCACCAACACCTACAAGCGGCCTCCCAAGCCTCGCCAGCTCTCCCTCTGCGTCCAAGGGCCCAACGAGTCGACCCGCGACTACCTCACGCGATGGGCCGAGCTCCGCAACTCCTGCAAGGGAGTGCACGAGGTCCAGGCCATCGAGTATTTCACCGCCGGGTGCCGAGAGGGCACCCTCCTCAAGCACCGACTCCTTTGCGACGAGCCGGCTACCCTCGATGAGTTGCTGATCACCGCCGACAAGTATGCCACTGCCGACTCCTCCATGAAGACCGAGCTCCGAGTGGACGCCTCGGGGAAAGTAGTTGCTCCGGCTCCCAAGACGCCGGCTGGCGACCCTAACCGGCGCCCCTACCAGAACGAGCACAAGCGCAAGGGCCCCATGCCGACTTCCTCCAGTCGGCAGGTGGCCACCATTGAAGACGAGCAGCCCGAAGAGCGGCCCGCTCCCAAGAAGAAGGGTGGCCGGCCGCCTTGGCAGCCGTCTTTCTCCTACGAACAAGCACTCGATGCTCCCTGCAAGTTCCACAGCGGCGCGAAGCCGTCCAACCATACGACACGGAAATGCCACTGGCTCACCCGCATCACCAAGGGCGAAGGGATGGTGCCGCCTCTGCCTCCCGGCCCGCCGCCTCCAGCTCCCCAGCAGCCGGCGGCCCGGCCGGCAGTCGGCGCCATCCAAGACGAGTTCCCCAAAGCGCACGACGCCTACGTCGTCTTCACAAGTCAAGTCGATGACAAGCGCAGCCGACGCCGGCAGCACCAAGAAGTAAACGCAGTCGCCTCTAGCACCGCCGAGTTCATGCACTGGTCGGAAAAGCCCATCAGCTGGAGCCAGGCCGACCACCCAGAGGTGATGCCTTCGCCTGGTTCCTATGCTATGGTCTTGGACGTCACCCTTGCGATGGAGAGGCGAGCTGCCAGATTTTCCCGCATCCTGATAGACGGCGGAAGCAGTATCAACATACTGTACTGCGATACCATGGACAAGCTGAACATCAAAACAAAGCAGCTCATGCCGAGCCGCACCGTCTTCCATGGTATCGTACCCAGCCTATCTTGCTCTCCAATCGGCAAGATCAAAATGGATGTTCTCTTCGGAGACAAAGATCACTTTCGCCGGGAAGCAACATGGTTCGAGGTGGTGGATTTGGAGAGCCCCTATCATGCACTACTTGGCCGACCTGCTTTGGCCAAGTTCATGGCTGTGCCCCACTATGCTTACCTGAAGATGAAGATGCCGAGCTCGAAGGGGATCATCATGGTAGCCGGCGACTACAAGAAGTCCATCGAGTGTGCCATGGCCAGCAGCCGGCTGGCCGAGTCCCTCATGGTGGCAGAAGAGAAGAAGATGATGGAACGGGTTGTGGCCATGGCCGGCAAGCAGCCGGCCTTGTCCCCCAACCCAAAGGACTGTGATGCGCAGGGCTCCTTCCAGCCTGCCAAAGAGACAAAGAAGATACCTCTAGACCCGGAGCACCCGGAGAGGTTCGCCGTGATTGGGGCGAACTTGGACAGTAAATAGGAAGGCGAGCTCGCCGACTTCCTCCGTGAGAATCGAGACATCTTTGCATGGTCCCCAAAGGACATGCCGGGTGTCCCAAAGGATTTCGCCGAGCACAGATTACATGTCCGAGCTGATGCGAAGCCGGTCAAGCAACCCCTCCGCCGACTATCAGAAGAGAAGCGAAGAATCGTGGGAGAAGAGATAGCCCAGCTCCTTGCAGCCGGCTTCATCATGGAAGTGTTCTTTCCAGAATGGCTTGCCAATCCAGTTCTGGTTTTGAAGAAGAATAACAAGTGGCGCATGTGTATAGACTACACAAGTTTGAACAAGGCCTGCCCAAAGGATCCGTTTGCTTTGCCACGGATTGACCAAGTGATAGACTCCACACCCGGATGCGAGCTGTTAAGTTTTTTGGATGCATACTCAGGGTATCATCAGATCAAGTTGGACCCGGCTGACCGCCTGAAGACTGCCTTCATCACACCCTTTGGAGCTTTCTGCTACCTGACAATGACATTCGGCTTGAGAAACGCCGGTGCCACTTTTCAGCGTTGCATGCAGAAATGTCTCTTGAAACAACTCGGCAGAAATGCCCACGTCTACGTAGACGACATTGTGGTGAAGACAGAGAAGCGCGGTACCTTGCTGGAAGACCTGAAGGAAACATTTGCCAACTTGCGCCGATTCCAGATCAAGCTCAACCCCGAGAAGTGCGTGTTCGGAGTGCCAGCCGCCCAGCTGCTAGGCTTCCTGGTCTCCGAACGCGGCATTGAGTGCAACCCTGTCAAGATCAAAGCCATCGAGAGGATGGAGATTCCCACCAAGCTGCGAGAAGTGCAGAAGTTCACTGGCTGCTTAGCCTCCCTGAACCGTTTTATCAGCCGACTAGGAGAGAAGGCCCTCCCCCTGTACCGACTCATGAAGAAGTCCCCTCACTTTGAGTGGAATGATCAAGCCGACCAAGCCTTCCATGAGTTGAAGAAAATGTTGACCACTCCGCCTGTCCTGGCTGCGCCGACTGAGAAGGAGCCCATGCTCCTCTACATCGCCGCGACAAGCCGAGTCGTCAGCACTGTTGTTGTGGTCCAGCGCCCGGAGGAAGGCCGAGCCCAGCTGGTCCAGAGGTCGGTCTACTATCTCAGCGAAGTATTGTCCAGCTCAAAGCAAAACTACCCGCACTACCAGAAGATGTGCTATGGGGTGTACTTCGCTGCCAAGAAATTGAAGCCCTACTTCCAAGAGCACCCCATCACGGTCGTGTGCACTGCCCCGCTCGCCGAGATCATAGGCAGCCGGGATGCATCCGGCCGGGTGGCCAAATGGGCCATTGCCTTGGCGCCCTACACGATTTTCTATCAACCCCGCACCGCCATCAAGTCGCAAGCATTGGCCGAATTCCTCGTCGACTGGGCCGAGACCCAGTACTTACCGCTGGCTCCCGACTCTACCCATTGGTGGATGCACTTTGACGGGTCCAAGATGCGCACCGGCTTGGGAGCCGGCATCGTCCTCACCTCTCCCAAAGGCGACAAGCTCAAGTACACGCTGCAGATCCACTTCGCCGCCTCCAACAACGTGGCCGAGTACGAGGCGCTCGTACATGGGCTCCGGCTAGCCAAAGAACTCGGCATACGCCAGATCCTGTGCTACGGCGACTCAGACTTGGTGGTCCAGCAATCATCTGGCGACTGGGACGCCAAGGACGCAAACATGGCAAGCTACCGTTTCCTCGTCCAGCAGATGAGCGGATACTTCGAAGGGTGCGAGTTCCTTCACGTGCCAAGGGCCGACAACGACCAAGCAGATGCCCTAGCATGGATCGGCTCCACCCGACAAGCCATACCGACTGGCGTCTCCCTCCAGCGCCTCCTCAAGCCGTCCATCAAGCCGTCTCCAGAGTCGGATTCCATCTTCGTACCGCCTGCGCCAGAAACAGCCGGATCCGGCTCAAGAAATCCCACAGGCGGCACGGGGACTTCGACGACTGCCCCGGGGACTGACGTAGTCGCACCCGGCCCGGGGACTTCAGAACCCGGCCCGGGGACTGCAGCAGTCGGCCCGGGGACTGCAACGACACAAGAAGCGGTGGTCGACTCCAATGCAACACCCAACCCACCCACCCGAGTCATGGTGGCCACATTAACAGCAGAAGAAGTCACAGCTCCCTCATGGGCCCAGCCCATCCTCAAGTTCCTAGTCAGCAGAGAGCTGCCGGCTGATGAGATCGCAGCAAGACTAGTGCAACGACGAGCCGCAGCATACACAATAATCAACAGGGAGCTTGTGAAGCGCAGCGTCACTGGAGTCTTCCAGCGTTGCGTCGAGCCAGAAAAAGGAGTGGCAATCCTCAAAGACATCCACCAAGGCGAATGCGGCCATCACGCCGCCTCAGGATCCCTCGTGGCCAAGGCTTTCCGCCATGGGTTCTTCTGGCCGACTGCCTTGGAGGATGCTAAAGAAATAGTCAAGAGCTGCAGAGGATGTCAAGTCTTTAGTTCCAAACAACACCTGCCGGCTTCTGCCCTCAAGACCATTCCCCTCACCTGGCCTTTTGCCGTCTGGGGACTGGACATGGTGGGCCCTTTCAAGATAGCCCGCAGTGGCTTGACACATCTACTCGTTGCTGTGGACAAGTTCACAAAGTGGATTGAAGCCAAGCCAATTAAGAAGCTTAATGGGCCGACTGCCGTGACATTCATCACCGACATCACTACTCGGTACGGCGTGCCGCACAGCATCATCACCGACAACGGCACGAACTTCGCCAAAGGCGCACTGGCACGTTTCTGCGCGACACAGGGCATCCGACTAGACTTAGCGTCCGTTGCCCACCCGCAGTCAAACGGCCAGGTCGAGCGAGCAAATGGACTTATCCTCTCCGGCATCAAGCCCCGACTGGTTGTACCACTAGAGCGATCGGCCGGCTGCTGGCTCGAAGAGCTGCCGGCTATCCTCTGGAGTCTACGCACTACACCCAACAAGTCAACCGGCTTCACTCCATTCTTCCTTGTGTACGGTGCCGAGGCTGTCATCCCAACAGACATCGAGTTCGACTCGCCTCGGATCACCATGTACACAGAGGAGGAAGCCAAAGAAGCAAGAGAAGACGGCGTCGACCTACTGGAAGAAGGCCGGCTGTTAGCCCTCAGCCGGTCCGCCATCTACCAGCAAGGCCTGCGCCGCTACTACAACCGCAAGGTCAAGCCAAGATCCTTCCAAGAGGGCGACCCTGTGCTCCGGCTGATCCAGCGAACAGCCGGCCAGCACAAGCTCTCGGCCCCTTGGGAAGGCCCCTTCGTCGTCAGCAAGGCACTCGGCAACGACTCCTACTACTTGATCGACGCGCAAAAGCCAAGAGCACGCAAGAGAGACGACTCCGGCAAGGAGTCGGAGCGACCATGGAACGCAAACCTCCTAAGACGATTTTATAGCTGAAAAGCAGTATGTATCACGCTACCCCTTTTGTATTAAGTTACAAACCAACAGCCCCCCGAACAGTACTCGGGGACTGCCTTTTATTTATCTATGAATGACGAGTGTCATATCCACGAATGTATTATTACATTTTGAATTCTTGTCCGGCACCGGGTTCGACTAGTCGGCCCGGGGACTGGCCGCCTTGAGCTATATTCTAAGTTCTTCCCGAAGTCAGCAAAGTAGTGTGCCGGCTCCCAAGTCCTCTCTTGTTGAAAGTCGCAGCTCAAAGAACTGACTGTCCGACTAGCAAGAGAGAAGACAGAAAGGACGCCCACACGAAAAACGGCTAAGGAACAACTAAGCTATATGGCAAAAAGACGGCCTCCATATATGCCTGCCGGCTGTCACAGCAGCCGGCTGGCCGGCTTCCTAAAAAACTTAGCTTAAGTCCGGCAGAGCTAAAAGTACTTCCCCCTCCCCAATCGGCCAGGCACTCCCCGGCTACAGATTGCAGAGCAACTGTTTGACTAGGGAGGCGGCAACCAAGGGAGGGCGGCAAAGGAAAAGAGCAGAAGGACAAAAAGCGAAAGTACAAGGAAAGACCGATTGCATAACTTATATACATAAAGCCGCCCACAGGCCGGCAACAGACTTAAGTTTGAATACACCCAGTGGGTGGAATTGTGCAGACTTAACCAAACATTGTTCAAAAGTAACAAGACAGGAAAACAAAAGAAAGAAGACTAAGGCGCGACTTGGAGGCCGAGCTGGTCGGTGAAGGCAGCTCGCCGGCTGAAGGAGTGGCCGCCTAGCTGGTCCCGGCTTGACCACCTCCCGCGGCAGGAGACGCACTCGCACGCGACGTAGTGCTTGAGGCGCGGTCAGGCTGGCCGGCTACTCCACCAGCCGGCTCGGCGTCTCCACCCTCCTCCCCATCCTCTTCGCCCTCGTCGCTGGAGTCGATCTCCTCCGCCGAGTCCTCGCCGTACGCCGGGTCCAGCCCGAACCAATCTTCCGGCTGGGCGACTCCATTGTCGTCCACCTGGGGGCGAAGACGTTGGTGTCGGTGTAGTCGGCGATCGCTGAAGCCCGCCGAATGATGGCCGGCCGCGCCGGCTCCAGCTCCGTGTCGGCTTGCTGCCGCCAGGTCGCCAGCTGGTCCAGGTTCAGGCCGGGATACCAGGCCTTGACGAACTCCAGCGCCCGCCTGGCGCCGGAGCGAGCCGCTGACGCCTTCCAAGCCTCGAAGCGGCCGACTGCCACCTCCAGCCAGTCGGCGGTCCGACTGGGGGTGCGAGGGACCACTTGGCCGGGCCAGAGGGCGGCCAAGACCTGCGATCCCGCGCGCTGAAGCCGGCGGAGCAGCCTGTGAGCCGGCTGGATGCGAGCCTGGATCGCCAGGAGCTGTTCCTCCAGCGAGCGGCCGGCGGTTGGCGAGATCTCGAAGCCGGCTTGCCTCTTCGCCTGGCGACGGGCTTCGATGGCCTGGTTCGCGGCAGTGGAATAGCCGGGGAAGTACTCTGCGCGAAGAAGAAAAGGAAAGAAAAACACCAAAATCAGAAAAACAAGTCAAAATGGCAGATGGCAAGAAAGGACGAAGGGGCAGACGACTTACCGTCAACCAGGTCCTCAATCTGGCCATAGCCGGAGACCAGAGTCTGCCTGGCCTCTGCCCAGCCGGCCGCCTCCGTCTCCAACTCGGCCTGGATGGTGGCTTCGCGATCCTGCGCAGCCTTCAGCGCAACCTTGTGGCCTTCCTCCTGGTCAGCCAGCTTCTTGACCAGGCGATCGCGCTCCTGCACCAAGGCGGCGAGCTCTGCGTCCTTGGCACGAAGAGCAGTCTGGGATTCCCCCAGCTGTGCCCTCAGACCGGTGTTGGCCGCTGCAGAGATAGAAGAAGAAGAAGAACAATAAGGAATGATCAAGGAAGATCCGAGCCGACTGCTCAGCAGTCGGCCCGAATCTCGGGGACTACACCCAGTGGGTGCGCTGACGCGCCCCCGCATAAGATAAAGATCAAGTCACATACCTCGGCTTTCAGTGAGATCGGCGGTCTTCTGAGTCAGCTCCCGAGCCTGGGAGTTGAAGGCGGCCGCTCGGAGGTTGTGGTAGTCCTGCAAGACAGACAGAAGACCGACGTGAGAACAAAAGCAGCAAAAACAAAATCTCCAAGAAGTTCCAAGCCGCCTGCTCAGCAGCCGACTCGGAACTCGGGGACTACACCCAGTGGGTGCGCTGACGCGCCCCCACGAGAGAAATCAAGATCAAGAAATAACAAGATGAAAATACTAACCCGGATGGCTGCCCGCGTGGCGAGGAATTCGTCGGTGAACTGCCTCAGCGCCGCGGCTTGGCTTTGCAGCCGGGTCCGGACGTCTTGTGCAGCGACGTTCACCACGGCTGTCCCTCCGCCCGGCGTCCACCCCGAGGTAGCGCTGGCCGCCTCCGCGTCTCGGGCCGACGAGCTGGAGCCCACGGCCGGCTGTGGCTCCGACGCAGCCTTCTGCGGTTCAGACGCGGCCTTCCCTCCACGCCGGCTTGGCGGAACCCGGACCGCCACCTCAGCCCCCGCGGCCGGCTCGCCTTCCGCCGACTGTGCGGGCGCAGGCTCAGGCTGGCGGCCTTGGGTCGCCCTAGTCGGAGGAGTCGGCCCCGGCGCCTCCCCCAAGATGACGACGTCGTCGCCACTTCCTCCCAGCCCTGGCTGGGAACTGCTGGCTCCCCCTGGCGAGGGATCCACGTCCCCGGGCGCCATGGTGCGCAGGGGGGTGACCATCAAAGCCTCCCCTGCCGCCGCTTCGGCCTCGGCCTCTGCCTGGGCCTTGGCTGCGGCCTCGGCGAGCGCCTTCGCCGCCTCCTCCTCCCGAGCTGCCTGGGTGGCGGCTGCCCTCCGTGCCTCCGCCTCCCGCGCTTCCTGCTCCTCCCACACCTCCCGCGCGTTCCTTTCCGTCGCCTCCAGGAGGGCGGCGCGGGGATCTACGCGGCGGGTGGTGCTCCCAGAGCCCCCTGGCGACTCGACGACGGAGCCGGCAGCCGCCCGCTCAAGTGACAGCGGAGCTCTGACCATTGAAAAAGAAGACGAAGATTCAAGAACCACCAAAGGAAAGAAAGAAGGACAATACATAGAAAGAGAGAACTTACGCCGACACAGTCTGCGGCTGCTTCACCACTTTGCGGAAGCGAGCCGCCTTCGCGGCCGCCTCTTCCCGCCTGGTGGCCGCCGCCCCACCCCTGGGCTTCTTCGTCCGGCTATCGAACATGCCCTGGGTGGCGCGACGTTTCTGGCCTCTACCCCGAGCAGGCTGCGCGCCGGAGGAGCCCGCGCCGCGTCCGGATGCCGGCTGGCGATGTGGGACGGCTTCGGCTTCGTCCTCGTCCGGCCAGTCGTCGAAGGTAGCGGTGAACCCGGAGCCGCCTGCTTCGCCGCCGGCTTGGCCGCCGGCCGGCTCGGCGGCATCCTCCATATGGACCGCCCCCAGGTCGGGGTCCTCCTGGTCGTGTTCGGTCCGGTCGGGGACAAAGCGGCGCTCCACGTCTGCCCCGCCGGCCGGCCGGAGCAGAGGACTCTGTCAAAAGAGCAAGCCGACTGAGTTAGTGTCGGCCCAGAGGAACTCGGCGACAAAGCTAAGAGAGAGAGAGAAAAAGAGACGAGGGGAGCGTACCGTAGGCGGAGGATTGGCACGGCTGTACGGCTCCTTGCCGAATTGCTAGTCTTTGGAAAGTTGGCAGTTGGCGAGGTAATTCACCATGTCGGCGGCGTCGGGCTGCGGCATCTCCTTGGTGCACATCCGGCTCGGATCGAGCTGGCCGCTCATCTGACAGATCAGATGAGGCCGGCTCTGGAGCGGAAGGACCCGGCGCGTGACGAACGCGGCCAGGAGGTTGGGCCCCGTCAGGCCCTCCGACTGGACCATCACCCGCAGGCGGGTGATGGCGGCGTTTCTTCCCTGCGACAGCGTCACCGCCCGGAAGGACCACTGGGGCAGCCTCCCCGCCGGTGGGCTGGCTACGTAAGCCGGCAGGTTGATGTAGTCGCCCCGTGGAGCGATGTTCCGCACGTAGAAGTACGACTTCTGCCACTTCTTCACCGATTGGATCAGCGTGATTACGGGGAAGGGGTTGTCGGCGCCCGATCTCCGCGACGCGATGAAGGCGCCAGTATGAGCCGGCACGCCTTTACTGCGCGTGCCCAGCTTCGACTGGAAGAACTCCCCCCAGAGCTCGAGGGTGGGGAGGACGCCAAGATAGCCCTCGCACAGGGTGACGAAGGCCGACAGCAGCACCACTGCGTTGGGGGTGAGGTGGTGCGGCTGGAGCTGATAGAATTCCAGCCAGGAGCGGAAGAAGGCGCTCACCGGCAGGCCGAAGCCGCGCAGGAAGTGCGAGCGGAAGACCACCCGCTCGCCCTCCCGCGGCGCCGGCCTGATTTCCTTCTCCGGCGCGAGGCGGACCTCCACTTTGTCCGCGCTGGGCAGACGCCGGGTGTCGCGGAGGAAGTCGATGTGGTCGTTATGGACGATGGAGCCGTCCCAATCCCCGCCAAGCTGCTCCACGTGGGGAGGCATAGCGGAAGCTAGCACGGCGGCGGAAGAGCGTGCGGAGGAAGAGCGCGGCGGCGAGGCGCTGTCGCGAGAACGAGCAAGGCAAGAAGACGGTGGAAGTAGGAGGAGCGTGCGAGGGCCTGCCGCCCTCCACCTCCCCCTACTTATAGCCTCACGTGGCCGAAGAGGCCGGACGTGGGGGGGGAGACGTGGGATTAACTGCGCCCACTCCCCCCACGTCTCGCGTTTATTACGCATAAGTGCGAGTCGAAACTGCCGCACGGAACGTGCGGGCAGTTTCGGGATACAAAGGATCCGCGCCTGGGCCGGGGCGCGAACGTGGCGGGCCCCCTCCCTGCGGCGACGTCCCGTCACGCGCGTGGGCTGGCAGGCTTTCCGGCCACGTGGCACGCCAACGGCCCGAGGCCGGCCCGCGGCCCGGTGCACGTACCTGCGGGCTCCCGTCCCCCGACTCCAGAAGAATTCAACTAAGGCGGCGCGCCTGACCAAGGCCGGCTCCCAGCTGCCGGCTCGTCATGATAGGAAGCTGATCGAGCTTCTTGAACCCCTCTCCACCTCGAAGCCCAATCAGCTTCGGGGACTACTGTCGGAGGGAATGGCCACGGGTAGCCTAACCGACTACCCCTGGCTCTTTGGAAAATTTATCAGGCCTTTGGGCCTTCAAGCACTCCAAGCATTTGGGCCGCCTTCCCTGGCCGGCTATCACTAAAGCCGACTCCCGGAAGGCGACCCAGCCTCACCGACTCCTCCCCAGGATGACCACGGGGTGGCCGACTCCAAGAAGCCGGCCAAGAAGGACGCCGACTCCTAGGAGCCGGCCAAGACCACAACCACTCCTACATAACGGCGACCTGACGGGGTATGGCCACAGTGCGGCCCATGACCCCCGAAGCCCGAGGCGGGCATGGCTACAGGAGGCCGTACGGGAGGGACGTCTCCTGTGCGGCTCGGCACTGTAGCCACGCTAGCCTCGACGTCATCCGCGACCCACTCTTGTACTGACCCCTTCAGCCAGAGAGAGGCGTGAAGGCGGCCCGACCTTTCCTAGTCGGCCAAGAGTATAGCCGGCCCCCAGAAGCCGGCTACTCCCTTCCTCGAAGCAGGAGCCCCATTAAGGAGACAAGACGAGGTGAGGCTACAGTGATAGCCCCCGAGGCGGCCCACTGTAGCCACGCTCACCTCGACAAAGCCCTCATCATCAGAGGCGCGGCTACAGTAAGCAGCCGCCGACAAAACCCTAGGCGGTGGGACCGGCCTGTCGACCAAGTAGCCGGCAGCCGGCGGGACCCACCAGCCGGCGGGACCCAGCGGCCGGCGGAGAAGCCGGCGAGCGTAGACACTGACGGCTGGGACCAGATCCCAGTCGGATTACCATTGTACCCCCGGGGGGTAGGCCTATATAAACCCCCCGGGGCACCCATGCAAAGGGTTCGCTTCTGGATTGGCCTTGGAGCATAGTTGGCTTCTAGGTTAACACCCACGCATAGCACACACACCATAGATAGAGAGAAGCAAGAGCTAGCCTTGTTCTTCCTCTCCCTTGATCCCAACAGCTCTAGGAGCGATTGTAGCTACCCTTTATCGATCTAGTGATCATGCGGAGACCCCACAGAGCAGGACTAGTGGTGTTATCTCCTCGGAGAGCCCCGAACCTGGGTAAGATTCGCCGGCGTGCATGTCTTCGCCTCATCCCGTTTCCAGGCACCGGCGACGTTTTATTGGATCCCACAATGATAAGCCATCCCTTGGCATATGTCGCACCAACCACCCGACACTTTGCATATCATTAGCATCATGGATATTCAAAGAATTCATACTAACAACATTGCAATCATGCTCATCATTCAAATATTTAGTGCCAAACATTTTAATGCATTCTTCTTCTAACACTTTGGCACAATTTTCCTTTCCATCATTTTCACGAAAGATATTAAAAAGATGAAGCATATGAGGCAACCTCAATTCCATTTTTTTGTACTTTTCTTTTATAGACTAAACTAGTGATAAAACAAGAAACAAAAAGATTCGATTGCAAGATCTGAAGATATACCTTCAAGCACTAACCTCCCCGGCAACGGCGCCAGAAAAGAGCTTAGTTGACGGGGTGTTAGTGTCGCTTACCTGGCCTCCCCGGTAACGGCGCCAGAAAAGAGCTTCATGTCTACTACACAACCTTCTTCTTGTAGACGTTGTTGGGCCTCCAAGTCTAGAGGTTTGTAGGACAGTAGCAAATTTCCCTCAAGTGGATGACCTAAGGTTTATCAATCCGTGGGGGGCATAGGATGAAGATGGTCTCTCTCAAACAACCCTGCAACCAAATAACAAAGAGTCTCTTGTGTCCCCAACACACCCAATACAATGGTACATTGTATAGGTGCACTAGTTCGGCGAAGAGATGGTGATACAAGTGCAATATGGATGGTAGATATAGGTTTTTGTAATCTGAAAATATAAAAACAGCAAGGTAACTAATGATTAAAGTGAGCGTAAACGGTATTGCAATGCTTCGAAAAAAGGCCTAGGATTCATACTTTCACTAGTGCAAGTTCTCTCAACAAGGATAACATAATTAGATCATATAACTATCCCTCAACATGCAACAAAGAGTCACTCCAAAGTCACTAATAGCAGAGAACAAACGAAGAGATTATTGTAGGTTACGAAACCACCTCAAAGTTATCCTTTCTCATCGATCTATTCAAGAGTCCGTAGTAAAATAACACGAAGCTATCCTTTCCGTTCGATCCATCCTAGAGTTCGTACTAGAATAACACCTTAAGACACAAATCAACCAAAATCCTAAGTTCACATAGATACTCCAATGTCACCTCAAGTATCCGTGGGTATAATTATACGATATGCATCACACAATCTCATATTCATCTACTCAAACCAACACAAAGTACTTCAAACAGTGCCCCAAAGTTTCTACCAGAGAGTCAAGACGAAAACGTGTGCCAACCCCTATGCATAAGTTCACAAGGTCACTAAACCCGCAAGTTGATAACCAAAACATACATCAAGTGGATCACGTGAATATCCCATTGTCACCACGGATAAGCACATACAATACATACATCAAGTGTTCTCAAATCCTTAAAGACTCAATCCGATAAGATAACTTCAAAGGCAAAACTCAATCCATTACAAGAGATAGAGGGGGAGAAACATCATAGGATCCAACTATAATAGAAAAGCTTGCGATACATCAAGATCGTGCCATATCAAGAACACGAGAGAGAGAGAGAGATCAAACACATAGCTACTGGTACATCCCACAATCCCGAGGGTGAACTACTCCCTCCTCATCATGCAGAGCACCGGGATGATGAAGATGGCCACCGCTGATGAATCCCCCCTCCGGCAGGGTGCCGGAACAGGGTCCCGATTTGTTTTTTGTGGCTACAGAGGCTTGCGGCGTCGGAACTCCCGATCTTGGTTATGTTCTGGAGGTTTTTGTATTTATAGGAATTTTTGGAGTCGGTCTCACGTCAGGGGGGTCTCCGAGTCGTCCACGAGATAGGGGGACGCGCCCAGGGGGTAGGGCGCGCCCACCACCCTCGTGGACGGCTCGGGACTCTTCTGGCCCAACTCTTTTACTCCGGGGGCTTATTTGGGTCCATAGAAAATCCACAAAAATTGGCAGGTCAATTGGACTACGTTTGGTATTCCTTTTCTGTAAAACTCAAAAACAGGGAAAACATAAACTGGCACCGGGCTCTAGGTTAATAGGTTAGTCCCAAAAATCATATAAAATAGCATATAAATACATATAAAACATCCTAGATGGACAATATAATAGCATGGAACAATCAAAAATTATAGATACGTTGGAGACGTATCAAGCATCTCCAAGCTTAATTCCTGCTCGTCCTCGAGTAGGTAAATGATAAAAACAGAATTTTTTTTTGTGGAATGCTAGCTAACATATTTATCCATGTATTTCTCTTTATTGTGGCAAGAATATTCAGATCCATATGATTCAAAACTAAAGTTTAATATTGACATAAAAATAATAATACTTCAAGCATACTAACAAAGAAATCATGTCTTCTCAAAATAACATGGCCAAAGAAAGGTATCCCTACAAAATCATATAGTCTGGCTATGCTCTATCATCATCACACAAAATATATAAATCATGCACAACCCCGGTTCCAGCCAAGCAATTGTTTCATACTTTAGTATTCTCAAACTTTTTCAACTTTCACGCAGTACATGAGCGTGAGACATGGACATAGCACTATAGGTGGAATAGAATGGTGGTTGTGGAGAAGACAAAAAGGAGAAGATAGTCTCACATGAACTAGGCGTATCAACGGGCTATGGAGATGCCCATCAATAGATGTCAATGTGACTGAGTAGGGATTGCCATGCAATGGATGCATTAGATCTATAAGTGTATGAAAGCTCAAAAAGAAACTAAGTGGGTGTGCGTCCAACTTGCTTGCTCATGAAGACCTAGGGCAATTTGAGGAAGCCCATCATTGGAATATACAAGCCAAATTCTATAACGAAAATTCCCACTAGTATATGAAAGTGACAACATAGGAGACTCTCTATCATGATGATCATGGTGCTACTTTGAAGCACAAGTGTGGTAAAAGGATAGTAGCATTGCCCCTTCTCTCTTTTTCTCTCATTTTTTTAATTTTTTTACTTGGGCCTTTCTCATTTTTTTGGCCTGTTTTTTTGTCCGGAGTCTCATCCCGACTTGTGGGGGAATCATAGTCTCCATTATCCTTTCCTCACTGTGATAATGCTCTAATAATGAAGATCATCATACTTTTATTTACTTACAACTCAAGAACTAAAACTCAATACTTAGAACAAAATATGACTCTATATGAATGCCTCCGGCGGTGTACTGGGATGTGCAATGACTCAAGAGTGACATGTATGAAAGAATTATGAAAGGTGACTTTGCCACAAATACGATGTCAACTACATGATCATGCAAAGCAATATGACAATGATGAAGCGTGTCATAATAAACGGCGCGGTGGAAAGTTGCATGGCAATATATCTCGGAATGTCTATGGAAATTCCGTAATAGGCAGGTATGGTGGCTGTTTTGAGGAAGGTAAATGGTGGGTTTATGATACCGGCGAAAGTTGCGCGGTACTAGAGAGGCTAGCAATGGTGGAAGGGTGAGAGTGCGTATAATCCATGGACTCAACATTAGTCATAAAGAACTCACATACTTATTGCAAAAATCTATTAGTTATTGAAACAAAGTACTACGTGCATGCTCCTAGGGGGATAGATTGGTAGGAAAAGACCATCGCTCGTCCCCGACCGCCACTCATAAGGAAGACAATCAAAAAATAAATCATGCTCCGACTTCATCACAAAACGCTTCACCATACGTGCATGCTACGGGAATCACAAACTTTAACACAAGTATCCCTCAAATCCACAACTAATCAACTAGCATGACTCTAATATCACCATATTCATATCTCAAAACAATCATAAAGAATCAAACTTCTCATAGTATTCAATGCACTTTAAATGAAAGTTTTTATTATACCCATCTTGGATGCCCATCATATTAGGACTAACTTCATAGCCAAACCAAATTACCATGCTGTTCTAAAAGACTCTCAAAATAATGTAAGTGAAGCATGAGAGATCAATAATTTCTATAAAATAAAACCACCACCGTGCTCTAAAAAGATATAAGTGAAGCACTAGAGCAAAATTATCTAGCTCAAAAGATATAAGTGAAGCACATAGAGTATTCTAATAAATTACGGTTCATGCGTGTCTCTCCCAAAAGGTGTGTACAGCGTGGATGATTGTGGTAAACTAAAAAGCAAAGACTCAAATCATAGAAGACTCTCCAAGCAAAACACATACCATGTGGTGAATCAAAATATAGCTCCAAGAAAAGTTACCGATGAACGAAGATGAAAGAGGGAATGCCATCCGGGGCATCCCCAAGCTTAGGCTCTTGGTTGTCCTTGAATATTACCTTGGGGTCCCTTGGGCATCCCCAAGCTTAGGCTGTTGCCACTCCTTATTCCATAGTTCATCGAATCTTTACCCAAAACTTGAAAACTTCACAACACAAAACTCAACAGAAAACTCGTAAGCTCCGTTAGTATAAGAAAATAAATCACCACTTTTGGTACTGTTGTGAACTCTTTCTAAATTCATATTGGTGTAATATCTACCGTATTCCAACTTCTCTATGGTTCATACCCTCCGATACTACTCATAGATTCATCAAAATAAGCAAACAACACATAGAAAACATAATCTGTCAAAAACAGAATAGTCTTTAGTAATCTGTAACTCTTGAATACTTCTGTAACTCCAACAATCCTACCAAATTAGGAAAACCTGAGAATTTTTGTACCAATCCACAGCAAAAAGAATCAGATCAAAAGTATGTTTCCGTGAATTATCAAAACTAATTTACTGGGCGCAAAAGTTTCTGATATTCAGCAGGACCAACAGAACTATCACCGTAAGCTATCCTAAAGGTCTTAATTGGCACTTTATTGAAACAAAAGCTATAAAACATGATTACTACAGTAGCTTAATCATGTGGACACACAAAAATAGTAGGGGTAAATATTGGGTTGTCTCCCAACAAGCGCTTTTCTTTAATGCCTTTTTAGCTAGGCATGACGATTTTAATGATGCTCACATAAAAGATAAGAATTGAAACATAAAGAGAGCATCATGAAGAATATGACTAGCACATTTAAGTCTAACCCACTTCCTATGCATAGGGATTTTGTGAGCAAACAATTTATGGGAACAAGAATCAACTAGCATAGGAAAGCAAACCAAGCATAACTTCAAGATTTTAAGAACATAGAGAGTAAACTTGATATTATTGCAATTCCTACAAGCATATATTCCTCCCTCATAATAATTGTCACTAGCATCATGAATGAATTCAACAATATAACCATCACATAAAGCATTCTTTTCATGATCTACAAGCATAGAATTTTTATTACTCTCCACATAAGCTAATTTATTCTCATGAATAGTAGTGGGAGCAAACTCAACAAAATAACTATCATGTGAGGCATAATCCAATTGAAAATTAAAATCAAGATGACAAGTTTCATGGTTATCATTGTTCTTTATAGCATACATGTCATCACAATAATCATCATAAATAGGAGGCATGCTTTCATCATAATAAATATTCTCATCAAAACTTGGGGGACTAAAAATATCATCTTCATCAAACATAGCATCCCCAAGCTTGTGTCTTTGCATATCATTAGCATCATGGATATTCAAAGAATTCATACTAACAACATTGCAATCATGCTCATCATTCAAAGATTTAGTGCCAAACATTTTAATGCATCCTTATTCTAACACTTTGGCACAATTTTCCTTTCCATCATTTTCATGAAAGATATTAAAAAGATGAAGCATATGAGGCAACCTCAATTCCATTTTTTGTAGTTTTCATTTATAGAGTAAACTAGTGATAAAACAAGAAACAAAAAGATTTGATTGCAAGATCTAAAGATATACCTTCAAGCACTAACCTCCCCTGCAGCGGCACCAGAAAAGAGCTTAGTTGACGGGGTGTTAGTGCCGCTTACCTAGCCTCCCCGTCAACGGCGCCAGAAAAGAGCTTCATGTCTACTACACAACCTTCTTCTTGTAGACGTTGTTGGGCCTCCAAGTGCAGAGTTTTGTAGGACAGTAGCAAATTTCCCTCATGTGGATCACCTAGGTTTATCAATAGGTGGGAGGCGTAGGATGAATATGGTCTCTCTCAAACAACCCTGCAACCAAATAACAAAGAGTCTCTTGTGTCCCCAACACACCCAATACAATGGTAAATTGTATAGGTGCACTAGTTCGGTGAAGAGATGGTGATACAAGTGCAATATGGATGGTAGATATAGGTTTTTGTAATCTGAAAATATAAAAACAGCAAGGTAACTAATGATAAAAGTGAGCGAAAACGGTATTGCAATGCTAGGAAACAAGGCCTAGGGTTCATACTTTCACCAGTGCAAGTTCTCTCAACAAGGATAACATAATTAGATCATATAACTATCCCTCAATATGTAACAAAGAGTCACTCCAAAGTCACTAATAGTGGAGAACAAACGAAGAGATTATTGTAGGGTACGAAACCACCTCAAAGTTATCCTTTCTGATCGGTTTATTCAAGAGTCCGTAGTAAAAAAAACGAAGCTATTATTTCCATTCGATCTATCCTGGAGTTTGTACTAGAATAACACCTTAAGGCACAAATAAACCAAAACCCTAATGTCACCCAGATACTCCAATGTCACCTCAAGTATCCGTGGGTATGATTATACGATATGCATCACACAATCTCAGATTCATCTATTCAAACCAACACAAAGTACTTCAAAGAGTGCCCCAAAGTTTCTACCGGAGAGTCAAGACGAAAACGTGTGCCAACCCCTATGCATAAGTTCACAAGGTCGCTGAACCCGCAAGTTGATCACCAAAACATACATCAAGTGGATCATGTGAATATCCCATTATCACCACATATAAGCGCATGCAAGACATACATCAAGTGTTCTCAAATCCTTAAAGACTCAATCTAATAAGATAATTTCAAAGGCAAAACTCAATCCATTACAAGAGATAGAGGGGGAGAAGCATCATAAGATCCAACTATAATAGCAAAGCTTGCGATACATCAGGATCATGCCATAT
This sequence comes from Aegilops tauschii subsp. strangulata, assembly GCF_002575655.3. Lineage (NCBI taxonomy): Eukaryota > Viridiplantae > Streptophyta > Magnoliopsida > Poales > Poaceae > Aegilops > Aegilops tauschii. The sequence continues at coordinate 412,406,323 of NC_053036.3, read as the reverse complement.
CAAGAACACGAGAGAGAGAGAGAGATCAAACACATAGCTACTGGTACATACCCTCTGTGCCGAGGGTGAACTACTTCCTCCTCGTCATGGAGAGCACTGGGATGATGAAGATGGCCACCGATGATGAATCCCCCGGAACAGGGTCCCGATTGGTTTTTGGTGGCTACAGAGGCTTGCGGTGGTGGAACTTCCGATCTAGGTTATGTCCTGGAGGTTTATGTATTTATAGGAATTTTTGGCATCGGTCTCATGTCAGGGGGGTCTCAGAGTCGTCCACGAGATAGGGGGACGCGCCCAGGGGGGTAGGGTGCGCCCTCCACCCTCATGGACGGCTCGGGACTTCTGGCCCAACTATTTTACTCTAGGGGCTTTTTTTGGTCCATAAAAAATCCACAAAAATTGGCAGGTCAATTGGACTCTGTTTGGTATTCCTTTTCTGTAAAACTCAAAAAAAAGGAAAAAATAGAAACTGGCACTAGGCTCTAGGTTAATAGGTTAGTCCCAATAATCATATAAAATAGCATACAAATGCATATAAAACATCCTAGATGGATAACACAATAGCATGGAACAATAAAAAATTATAGATACGTTGGAGACGTATCAGTTTTTAAATTCTAGTAAATCCATAACTCGTTTGAAATTCATGAAACTTGGCATGCTATCATGGAGCGACATCAACATGGCGTGGTAAATTTTTTGTCCCATTTGGGGCAGGTTTGGGTATATGCTTCCCACAAACCAGAGCGTCACGCAACAAGCATGATGGTTTCGGTAGGGAACGCCCCACCTTTGGGGGCGAAATGATATCCATTGCCTATTATTGTTTTCAAAAAATTTCTCATGTCAACATAGAACAACCGGAGTGTTGTGTTATTTTTTGTTATTTTTGGGGTTCGCTTGGACATTTTTATGCATTAACTGAGTTTTCAATGCATTTATATGCATAATTCAAATTTGAACTACATGCACATGCTCCGGTGCATATAAATTGATTGAAAAATCAAATCTTTTATCCTTGGGTGCATGCTTAGGTCCCATGCAAGAAATGGGAATGAATGTCATACACCGCGCCACCGTCACTCGGCCGCAAACATTGAGATACCTGGTTATTAAATTCTAGTAAATCCAAAACTCGTTTGAAATTCATGAAACTCAGCATGCTTTCATGGAGCGGCATCAACATGTCGTGGTAAAAAATTTGTCCCATTTGGGGCAGGTTTGGTTATATGGTTCTCACAAACCAGAGCTTCTCATAATAAGCATGATGGTTTTCGGTAGGGAATGTCCCACCTTTGGGGACGAAACGATATCCATTGTCTCTTATTGCTTTCAATTTTTTTTCTCGTGTCAACATAGAACAACATGAGTGTTGTGTGAATTTTTGTGATTTTTCGGGGTTCGTTTGGACATTTTTATGCATTAAGTGAGTTTTCAATGCATTTATGTGCATAATTCAAATTTGAACTACATGCACATGCTCCAGTGCATATAAATTGGTTGAAAAATCAAATCTATGTCCTTGGGTGCATGCTTAGGTCCCATGCAAGAAATGGGAATGAATTTCAAACATCAGGGCACCGTTGATTGCCGGCAAAACATTGAGATGCCTGGTTTTTAAATTCTAGTAAATCCAAAACTCGTCTGAAATTCATGAAACTTGGCATGCTATCATGGAGCGGCATCAACATGCCGTGGTAAATTTTTTGTCCCATTTGGGGCAGGTTTGGGTATATGCTTCTCACAAACCGGAGCTTCTCACAACAAGCATGATGGTTTACGGTAGGGAACGCCCCACCTTTGGGGACGAAACGATATCTGTTGCCCCTTATTGCTTTCAATTTTTTTTCTCATGTCAACATAGAACAACAGGAGTGTTGTGTGAATTTTTGTGATTTTTCGCGGTTCGTTTGGACATTTTTATGCATTATCTGAGTTTTCAATGCATTTATGTGCAAAATTCAAATTTGAACTACATGAACATGCTCCATTGCTAATAAATTGGTTCAAAAATCAAATCTGTGTCCTTGGGTGCATGCTTAGGTCCCATGCAAGAAATGGGAATGAATTTCAAACACCAGGGCACCATTGATTGCCGGCAAAACATTGAGATGCCTGGTTTTTAAATTCTAGTAAATCCATAACTCGTCTGAAATTCATGAAACTTGGCATGCTATGATGGAGCGGCATCAACATGCCGTGGTAAAATGTTTGTCCCATTTGGGGGCAGGTTTAGGTATATGCTTCTCACAAAGCGGAGCATCTCACAACAAGCATGATGGTTTTCGGTAGGGAACGCCCCACCTTTGGGGACGAAACGATATCCATTGCCTCTTATTTCTTTCAAAAAAAAATCTCGTTTCAACATAGAACAACAGGAGTGTTGTGTGAATTTTTGTGATTTTTCGCGGTTCGTTTGGACATTTTCATGCATTATCTGAGTTTTCAATGCATTTATGTGCACAACTCAAATTTGAACTACATGCACATGCTCCAGTGCATATAAATTGGTTGAAAAATCAAATATGTGTCCTTGGGTGCATGCTTAGGTCCCATGCAAGAAATGGGAATGAATTTCAAACACCAGGGCACCGTTGATTGCCGGCAAAATAGTGAGATGCCTGGTTTTTAAATTCTAGTAAATCCAAAACTCGTCAGAAATTCAGGAAAGTTTGCATGCTATCATGTTGCGGCATCAACATGTTGTGGTAAAAAATTTGTCCCATCTGGGGCAGGTTTGGGTATATGCTTCTCACAAACCAGAGCTTCTCACAACAAGCATGATGGTTTTCGGTAGGGAACGCCCCACCTTTGGGGAAGAAATGATATCCATTGCCTCTTATTGCTTTCAAAAAAATGCTCGTGTCAACATAGAACAACAGGAGTGTTGTGTGAATTTTTGTGATTTTTCGCGGTTCGTTTGGACATTTTTATGCATTATCTGAGTTTTCAATCCATATATGTGCACAATTCAAATTTGAACTACATGCACATGCTCCAACGCATATAAATTGGTTGAAAAATCTAATATGTGTCCTTGGGTGCATGCTAAGGTCCCATGCAAGAAATGGGAATGAATTTCAAACACCAGGGCACCATTGATTGCCGGCAAAACAGTGAGATGCCTGGTTTTTAAATTCTAGTTAATCCGAAACTCGTCTCAAATTCATGAAACTTGACATGCTATCATGGAGTGGCATCAACATGCCGTGGTAAAATTTTTGTCCCATTTGGGGCAGGTTTAGGTATATGCTTCGCACAAACCGAAGCTTCTCACAACAAGCATGATGGTTTTCGGTAGGGAACGCCCCACCTTTGGGGACGAAACGATATCCATTGCCTCTTATTTCTTTCAAAAAAATTCTCGTATCAACATAGAACAACAGGAGTGTTGTGTGAATTTTTATGATTTTTCGCGGTTCGGTTGGACATTTTTATGCATTATCTGAGTTTTCAATGCATTTATGTGGACAACTCAAATTTGAACTACATGCACATGCCCCAGTGCATATAAATTGGTTGAAAAATAAAATATGTGTCCTTGGGTGCATGCTTAGGTCCCATGCAAGAAATGGGAATGAATTTCAAACACCAGGGCACCATTGATTGCCGGCAAAATAGTGAGATGCCCGGTTTTTAAATTCTAGTAAATCCAAAACTCGTCTGAAATTCAGGAAACTTTGCATGCTATCATGGAGCGGCATCAACATGCCGTGGTAAAATTTTTGTCCCATCTTTGGCAGGTTTGGGTATATGCTTCTCACAAACCGGAGCTTCCCACAACAAGCATGATGGTTTTCGGTAGGGAACGCCCCACCTTTGGGGAAGAAACGATATCCATTGCCTCTTATTGCTTTCAAATTTTTTTCTCATGTCAACATAGAACAACAGGAGTGTTGTGTGAATTTTTGTGAATTTTCGTGGGTCGTTTGGACATTTTTATGCATTATCTGAGTTTTCAATGCATTTATGTGCACAATTCAAATTTGAACTACATGCACATGCTCCAGTGCATGTAAATTCGTTGAAAAATCAAATATGTGTCCTTGGGTGCATGCTTAGGTCCCATGTAAGAAATGGGAATGAATTTCAAACACATGGGCACCGTTGATTGCCGGCAAAACAATGAGATGCCTGGTTTTTAAATTCTAGTAAATCCAAAACAAGTCTGAAATTCATGAAACTTGGCATGCTATCATGGAGCGGCATCAACATGCCGTGGTATAAAATTTGTCCCATTTGGGGCAGGTTTAGGTGTATGCTTCTCACAAACCAGAGCTTCTCACAACAAGCATGATGGTTTTCGGTAGGGAACGCCCCACCTTTGGGGACGAAACGATATCCATTGCCTCTTACTGCTTTCAATTTTTTTTCTCATGTCAACATAGAATAACAGGAGTGTTGTGTGAATTTTTGTGATTTTTCGCGGTTCGTTAGGATATTTTTATACATTATCTATGTTTTCAATGCATTTATGTGCACAATTCAAATTTGAACTACATGCATATGCTCCAGTGCATATAAATTGGTTGAAAAAACAAATATGTGTCCTTGGGTGCATGCGTAGGTCCCATACAAAAAATGGGAATGAATTTCAAACACCAGGGCACCGTTGATTGCCGGCAAAACAGTGAGATGCCTGGTTTTTAAATTCTAGTAAATCCAAAACTCGTCTGAAATTCAGGAAACTTGGCATGCTACCATGGAGCGGCATCAACATGCCATGGTAAAAAATTTGTCCCATCTGGGGCTGGTTTGGGTATATGCTTCTCACAAACCGGAGCTTCTCACAACAAGCATGATGGTTTTCGGTAGGGAACGCCCCACCTTTGGGGACAAAACAATATCCATTGCCCCTTATTGCTTTCAATTTTTTTCCTAGTGTCAACATAGAACAACGGGAGTGTTGTGATTTTGCGCGGTTCGTTTGGACATTTTTATGCATCATCTGAGTTTTCAATGCATTTATGTGCACAATTCAAATTTGAACTACATGCACATGCTCCAGTGCATATAAATTGGTTGAAAAATCAAATCTTTGTCCTTGGGTGCATGCAAGAAATGGGAATGAATTCAAACACTAGGGCACCGTTGATTGCCGACAAAACGTTGAGATACTTTGTTTTTGAATTCTAGTAAATCTAATTCTCGTCTGACATTCATGAAACTTGGCATGCTATCATGGAGCAGCATCAACATGAAGTGGTAAAATTTTTGTCCCATCTGGGGCAGGTTTGGGTATATGCTTCTCACAAACCGGAGCTTCTCACAACAAGCATGATGGTTTTCGGTAGGGAACGCCCCACCTTTGGGGACGAAACGATATCCATTGCCTCTTACTGCTTTCAAATTTTTTCTCATGTCAACATAGAACAATAGGAGTGTTGTGTGAATTTTTGTGATTTTTCGCGGTTCGTTTGGACATTTTTATGCATTATCTAAGTTTTCAATGCATTTATGTGCACAATTCAAATTTGAACTACATGCACATGCTCCAGTGCATATAAATTTGTTGAAAAAACAAATATGTGTCCTTGGGTGCATGCTTTGGTCCCATACAAGAAATGGGAATGAATTTCAAACACCAGGGCACCGTTGATTGCCGGCAAAACAGTGAGATGCCTAGTTTTTAAATGCTAGTAAATCCAAAACTCGTCTGAAATTCAGGATACTTGGCATGCTATCATGGAGCGGCATCAACATGCGATGGTAAAAAATTTGTCCCATCTGGGGCTGGTTTGGGTATATGCTTCTCACAAATCGGAGCTTCTCACAACAAGCATGATGGTTTTCGGTAGGGAACACCCCACCTTTGGGGACGAAACGATATCCATTGCCTCTTATTGCTTTCAATTTTTTTCTAGTCTCAACATAGAACAACGGGAGTGTTGTGATTTTGCACGGTTCGTTTGGACATTTTTATGCATCATCTGAGTTTTCAATGCATTTATGTGCACAATTCAAATTTGAACTACACGCACATGCTCCAGTGCATATAAATTGGTTGAAAAATCAAATCTGTGTCCTTGGGTGCATGCAAGAAATGGGAATGAATTCAAACACTCGGGCACCGTTGATTGCCGGCAAAACGTTGAGATTCTTTGTTTTTAAATTCTAGTAAATCTAATTCTCGTCAAAAATTCTTGAAACTTGGCATGCTATCATGGAAGGGCACCCGACATGGTGTGGTATTTTTCGTGTCTATTTTGAGAGAAGGCGCACTCGAATAATGACAGCCAACAAAGGCATTTTGAAAAAAATAGCTGCCACTTTAATATCTCAAACGTTTGTATAATTCAAACTGTGTGCGTTCGGTTAACCATTCACGTGACGCCACGTGTCTTGGTTTTAATGGCTATAGGAGGTGTCGTGTGGACAACTGCTTGACTGAATGGGAGGCGTGTGAGTGCAGTCCGATGCGCAGGCTCACCGGGAAGCGTACAAGCTATTCAACACATGATCTGTGCATCTCTTCAACGCAGATGGTTCATATTACGGTATGCAAATTAAAGCCAGACTTCTGCGCAAGCCAAGAGACACTGCGATTTGTCAAAATATGCAGCTAAAAATCAATAGCACTATCTATTTTTTGCAACTAAAATTCAGTAATTAAGCATAGATTTCATTCATACTAGAGATTAGGCAGTCGTTCTCACCGGGAAGCGAGACAGCCTTGGACCGCCGCCCGCCTCGCTCCCACTGGTCTATATTAATGGTGCCGCCGAGCGGCCGCACCCCACCATCCTCGCCACACACACAATTCCTATCTCTCCGCCCGCATCCTCGACGCCACTCTGAGTCCTCAAAGCCATCAGTGTACGAGGATGCTGCCGAAGCGCCCCATCGGAGGGAGTGGCGACGCCGGGGCTGCTGAAGCACCGGAGCACCGCGTGAATACGGAGATAGAGGTTTCCGTCCCCACCGACGAGGTGGAGAACGAGGCTACCAGCAAGCGGAGGAGGGTCGAGAAAGAACCGCAAGCGACTCCAGCAGGCCTAGACTTCATCAACAACCTCCCCGATGATATGTTGATAGTCATCATATCCCTCCTCCCAATCAAATATCGGGCGAGGACAACCGCCCTTTCCCAGCGGTGGTGCACCCTATGGCTCGGCACCCCTGTCGACCTCCTCGACGCCCACAAGCCCTGCCATGGCTATCGCCAAAGCTTGGATGCGTTCTCCCAGATCCTCGGCAGTCACGATGGCCCAATCAAAGGCCTTATCGTGGGCAAGTTCCGTTCCAATGGCAAGGACTGAGCCTAGCTTGACGAGTGGTTCCGATCCCGAGCCATGGATCAGCTCGAGAAGCTAAGTTATAATGATGGGCATATGTGCTTGCTGCCCACGACCGCGCTCTGCTTCGCGCCCACGCTACGCCTCGCCAAGTTCATGAACTTCCATCCCCCTTAATGATGCGCCCGCTCTTTTTCTACCACGACTGAAGCACCTCAAGCTCGTTGCCGTCCGCATCCCAAAGGATGACATGGAGCGCCTGCTCCGCGGCTGTACTGCACTCAAGTTCCTTCGTCTTCAGGCGATGAATTGGTCGAGTACCTTGCACATCACCTCCAGGACTCTCCGGACTATTTATGTGTGTTGTTGGTGCTGCAACAAGAGATCACAAAAGGTGGACCACAATATGGTCATCCAGGACACACCTTCACTTGAGAGATTACTTGTAGTTGATCAACAAGGTCCAACAAGAATCAATGTCATTTATGCGCCGAAATTGAAAGTGGTGGGCTACTCCTTATATACCTCTCCTTCTTGATATCAAGGTTATTTCTAGTTTTGAAGATGTATGTTCGTCTGTCATCCAGCGAAGCTTCACCCAGACTCTGGGCAAGTGAAGGTCTTGGCACTAGAATCTGTCGTCCCCAACCTGGACCAAGTTTTCAGTTGCCTGAGATGCTTTCCGTGCCTGAAGAAGCTATTGTCGGATGTGGGGTTCCGGCAAACCCTTAAGGTTCGAACACTGGGGTGCGCGCGAAGTCTTTCCCTCCTACCGATCTACGCCCTAGCTCGCTAAGATCTCGCGGACGAACTCGACGAGCTAGCAACACAGAAAGACACGAGGTTTATACTGGTTCGGGCCACCGTTGTGGGGTAATACCCTACTCCTGTGTGGTGGTGGTGGATTGCCTCTAGGGCTGATGATGAACAATACAAGGGAAGAACAGCCTCCTGAGGTTGAGGTGTTCTTGTGGCTAGGGTAGGCTCTCGATTGGGTTGGATCAAGCTAAGATCAGGTGCCTCTACTATGGTGGCTAGCTCTACTTATATAGGCCCTGGTCCTCTTCCCAAATATCGAGCGGGAAGGGAGCCAACAATGGCGGGCAAATTTGAAGGGGGACAGCTAGTACAAGCTATCCTGACAAAAGTGGTCTTCGCCTGCGAAAAGCTCTGGTGGTGATGCCGTCTTGGGCTCCACGATAACCTCCGTCTTGCCGTCCTCCGGGTCTTGGTCTCGTTGCACCAATATAGCAACCTTTGCCTGATGCCTCGGTACTCTTCGCCTGCGCTGGCCTCCTTAGCACCAAAGAGGAAATAAGGACGCTGCGCGCGCTGGCGCCCGCCTGGTGTCGTTCGTCATGGCTCACGTCACGAGAGCCTCGTGAGGTTTGCCCCGCCTTGATATCTCCGCTCCTCGTGAGCCTGCCTGGCTAGGCCACTCCAGAGGAGGTCTTGCGTCGTCCGCCTCGCGAGGCTTGGACCCTCGCGAGGGTCTTGGATGCCTTGTTGATGAAGATGGGCCATACGGCGTGCTTGCTTAGCCACGCCGTGGGCCGCAGGCAGGCAAGTCTGGGGACCCCCATTCCCAGAACGCCGACAGTAGCCCCTCGGCCCAAGGTGCGCTCGGGCTTGGCTTCGCAGCGAAGCCAAGGGTCAAGTTCGGAGCACCACGGGCCCCAAAAGCCTGCGGCCTCGGTTGACGCATGGCGGTTGATTGGACGTGGGCGTCTCCGCTTCCCCACGCTGCCTTTGAATCCGCCTAGCTATGCGGCCCCCGCGGCCTACACAGTTATTCCTCCGTCGCCTGTGCCTCGCTTCCCCAATCCCCCTGCTTCCTTGAGACTCTGCTTCCCTTCTCCGATCTGACCTGCCCTCCCCTTGCTTCGTTGCCATGGCGCCAAAACAAGCAGACAAGGAGAAGAAGCCAATGTGTTCGCCAGGCGCACCTCCAGCTGTCGAGCGGGCGCTAGGACGATCCCGGTGCTCAACGACGAGGCCATGGACAAGGTGCGTCCGATGCTTGCTTCCAGCTTCAACGAGTGGGGAGAGACGGTGGCTTGGCCTGCGTCTCGCACTCGCATGGCTCGGGCAGCCACCGAGGTCCCAATCTTCATAGATGCCCTCTGAGCTGGCCTGATTCCTCCCTTCTCTACCTTCCTCAACGCGGTGCTAGAGCATTACCAGATCGACATGCTGCATCTTGACCCCCAATCGGTGAATCTTCTTGCTGTCTTCGCCTTCGTGTGCGAAGCCATGGTGGGCATCCCTCCTTCGGTGGCCCTCCTCCGCCAATTGTTCTCATCGCACCAGGCCGACCCTCAGCAATGCTCGGGGTGCGTGAGCTTCCAGGCCATGGCTGTGACCGCGGGCGCGGGGATTGACTTCGAGCTCCCTTCATCCACGAGTGAGTTTCGTACGCGATGGGTGTTTATTGATGCCGGCGTGCTTAGCCCCCTGCTTTGTCTCCCAACGGGGCCTGCTTTTCCAAACCCCGGCTGGAGCCACCAGAAGCTCTCGAGCCCCCGCCTTGCTCTCGTCTGGGCCAGGCTGAGGCTGCTGAAGGACCGCGGCGTGACCGCGCCGATGGTGGTGAAGGAGTTCATCAAACGCCGGGTTGCTCCGCTTCAGCACCACTCTCGCCCAATGTGGACCTTGTTCAACAGCCAGGACCACATGAGGTTCTAGGAGTCTGGGCTCCCTCTTGGGACGTGGGAGACAGTGCTCAAGGTCTTGACGGGTGTCCCTTTGCCGGCCGAAATGCCTGGGAAGAATTGCCTGTTGTATCACTGCAAGAACAAGGATGAGTTTGCAGCGAGCATGCCTTCCTTCGACGAATGGGGGCTGCGGCCGATCGGACTGGTGGGGCCCCGCAAGAATCCCGTCGTCGTGGTTCCCTTCTTTGCCGCCAGTGCCGAGCTCGCCCCAGGTGAAGCTGTGGGAGAGCGAGCTCCGACGGGAGTCGGTGACTCGAGTCTTGAGGAACACGTGCCGAGTGGTGATCCTGGGGCGTCGTCTTCGGGGGCCTGCGACCCCCCTCCTGAGGCGTCTATTATTGAGGAGGTGCAGCATGCGGCTCCCGAGGCCAAGGCTCCTGGAGCCTCAGGAGGTTGTGATGAGATGGTGCCCGGCTGTTTGCCGCAACCGGGCACCCCTAAGGATATCCTTCCAGGCTCTTCTTCGGACCCGCTGCGCACCGGCCATCACGTCCAGCGTTTCGGCCGTCTTTGTGTGGACTTCGAGGAGCTCCGCAAGAGGAAAGGATCCCCTAGCGGCAGTAACATCTTCGGGCCATTGAAGCGGTGAAAGTACATCGCCATTGACGCGTAAGTACCTTGTTGTCACGGCTTCCTGCGTGTAGCCTCCTTATCTTGACGTCAGTTCTCCAGGGCTCCTTCCGCTGAAGCTGTTGCGTCTCCCGAGAAGCGGCCTCCTCCTTCATCAACTCCCCCATCTGCCTTGAGCGTTCCTGGTCTTCCTACCGCCCATAGAGCTGGGTCGGTCGGGGGAGCATCTCTGCCTTCGCGGCGCGCTGAGCCCGCAGCTTGGCCATCCCTCCCCCACGGTCTGTCATGGAGTTTGGCGGGCGTGCCCAAGGCTCCTCCTTCGCTCATGGGCAGCAGCTGGTTGGCTTCGATCTTTGGTTCCTCTTCAAGCAGCGAGCCTCGGCCGGCTTGGGCTCCTCGCGAGGATGGGCTGGCGTCAGGTGCGGCGTTATCCCCCAGCCCCCTGCCGGGGGTGGCGTGCCGCTCAGCACCCCACCCGCAGCCCCCGAGGTGGAGGACGAGGAGGGTCGAGCGTTCGAGCTCGAGCGCGGGCGGACCGTGGTTCGTCACGAGCTCTTCCAGGAGGCGATGGGCGCGATGAGCCGACTTGGTGAAGAGCTCGCGGGCGTTGACTCGCGCCTTGAGGCCGAAGGACTCCGGCTGGTGGAGGAGCGGCGCAAGCTGAGGGTGGCCATCAACCTTGGTCGCTATCAGCGCGACCTTGAGAATGCGAAGGCCAAGGCATCCCTCAAGATCGCCCATGAAGCCCGCTCGCGAGCCTTGGAAGAGGCTCGCGAGGCTGACCGCCGTCGCGAGGCTGCGGAGGAACGCGCGTGGGAGCTCCAGGCCTGGAGCGCATCCCTTGAGCAGCAGGTGGAGGCGCGCAGGGCCGCTCTTGCATCGCTGAGGGGGGCGCCCGCGGAGGATGAGGAGGTCCGGAAGCATGGTGAGACGCTGACCCTGGACGCCGTGGAGCGCAGCCTCAAGCTCGAGCGACTGGAGACGAGGGAACATCAAGTTGCTCAAGCAGAAGATGCCGTCGGGGCTCGCGAGGACGGAGTTGAGGAGGAGGTGAATCACTGGGTAGCCGAGGTTCGCGTGGACCTGGAGGGTAGGTACGACCTGAAGCTGAAGCTCGCGGGTACGGAGGATGCGGGCAGGGCCGCTGCCCTCAGGCCCAGGTTGGATGAGGCTGAGAGGCGCACGGATGCCATGGCTGCCGCCCTGGTTATGGCGCAGGTGGACTTGGCCTCGGCCCGCGCCGAGCTGCGCTCCCTTCGTAGGCGGGTTGATGACGCTGAGGTCGTTACACGGCAGAACACGGAGGAAGTGCTCCAATGACGAACGCCTCGCGAGGACGTCTTGCGTCATCCGCCTCGCGAGGCTTGGCCCCTCGCGAGGGTCTTGAGCATTGGCTGATGAAGATGGGCCGTATGGGGCTGCTGGTGGAGCCACGCCATGGGCTGCAGGAAGGCAAGTCTGGGGACCCCCGTTCCCAGGACGCCGACAGACTCAGAGCTTACATGCTATAGTGTGGTATTTATTCATAATTGGTTTGCCAAATCTGATTGTGCAATGCACGTGTACCATACTAGTACTTCGAGTATGTGCAAACACGTAAATTAGAATTCCAATGCACGCTACACAGTGTCTCTCTTACAGTTCATGAAGCTATGTGGCACATGAGGAGGCGTTGTCGCAACCTCCTTGTGTGGATTGATCACAGTGACGTGCTGCTGCTTCCAAAAGAATGTACCCGTCCTCTCAGATCCACACTGGCGGTACATGCATGAAGCGAAGATGTGCACGCACACCACGCACACACTCATTCCCTGGCACGCACACACGGGTACATGAGGCGACGCATTTTTGTACGAAGATCCACCCCATGTGATAATTTGACGCATGTAAAGTCCTTCATTTCATTGATGGTCAATTAATACAGCGCATGCAAATTGAGTGGACGTGAGCGGAGAAGAAAGACATTACTACTCCACTGCGCGCATGCGAGTAGTTAAATCATGGGGTGCCAGTACTTCCATTGGTCTCCTTCGTATTTTGTGCCAATTTTTGACCATATTTGTAAGTAACATAATATTTATGCATGTCATAAAAAGTGGCACAAAAAAGGGGGCCAATAAACCAGGACGCAGGCAGCATGATCAATTTTTGCCAGGGCTACTGTTGGTGGCCTTTGTATTTAAATATGGACCAGTTGCGGTGGTGCCGCTGGGCATGCATCATAGGCGAGGTGAGCTGCCCTCCTTCCTCGCCAGCGATGCAGTGACCTAGTCGGTTGCTGTTGCAGTGAACTTGCAACGCTATGTGTGTTTGCAACCTTGAAAATCACTCCGTCTACATGTATTGTTTTCCTGTAAAAATACTTGGTCATTTGGAAAAAGATGGTAATTGATTTATCACTAGTTTTAGAATGCTTGGTCGTGACAATCAACCGAAGCCACAACCAGAAGTCTCCATTGCGTAAGTACTTTACGGTCGGTCGCACCAACAGACGGTCGGTCGGACTCGCGTCTCACCGAAGGGACACGCATCGGCTTGGTCTGACATGTACGACCAGTTACATCACTGACTTCTGCGACCGCATTTGAGCAGTGTAGTACTCCCTCTATCTCAGTTTACAAGTCTTGCACGTGTACCTAGGTCGTTAATTTGACCAACTTAATAAGAGGCATACATTACGAAAAATATATCATTACAAACTTCAAATATTCTATTTTCTAATGATATATTTTTTATGTTAAACAATTTATGTTCTACTAAACTCATCGGGAGTACTTGAAATTTACGTTGCACCGAACTCATCGGGAGCCGTTTCGGGCCTTGAAACCAAAACCATCAATTAATCACTACCTTATTCCCATCACATTCCAAAGTACTAGTGCTACAATTAAGTGCAAGCCTGCTCGCACCTACCAGTGCGTACCAAACCTGAACGTGTTCCCACTATGCAGGTTTTAGTACTAGTGCTAGTACTTAGGTTATAAAAAGGGGAACTACCTAACCGAAAATTACTCTACCGTCCTCCTAATAAGTCCTCCTTCTTCGTCCGTCCTTGCGATGGCCGGTGTGCAGAGCTCTAGGTCGAGAACTATCCGAACTACTCGTAACAAGGGAGCGGCAACCAAGGCTACGGAAAAAAGAGGGCTCGCCGCCATGCAGAGACCTCGAAAGATATCTCATGGGCAGGCGATGGCTCCTAGGAGCGCCCTAGCCGCGAAGGCGAACATGCCGAGCTGGCGGTGCTGGAGTCGTTATCCCTCGACGGTATGCCCGATTAGCTTAATAAGCACCTCAATAAGCAGAAGGAGTTCATCCACGGCTTGGTGGAGCTGCTGAAGGAGAGCCTCGACGACATGCCCCCTGAGCTCAATGAGCAGGGGAACTTGACCGCCGGTTTGGTGATGCTGCTGAAGAAGAGCATTGCCTCCGAGAAGAAGGCGACCGGCAAAATCCTGCAACTTCAGGAGGACAAGGCGAAGCTCTGCCACAAGCTCGACCTGCTGAAGGAGGAGAACGTTGGCTGGAAGAAGCTGCATGAGAATAGTAGTTACTCGATGAAGATGTTGTAGGCCCTCGTCATGGAACCGAAGGAGGAGTTGGCGAAGCTCCGCATCGAGCACCCGGCTGCTGTGAAGGTACGTAATGCGGCCGTGGAACAGATGATGAAGGCTCGCGTCATGGACACAATGAAGAAGATGGCGGAGAAGACGCGCAAGGAGATGGAGGTCATGGAGGCGATGAAGAAGCAGTTATGACTCCGCGGCCAGCAACCCTTCATGTAGTGAGAGCAGTGCCCCGGATTTGTGTGTGCGTCTTCCTTCTTTTTTTGGGGGTGATAATCTTCCTTCTTCTTTTGCTCCTGTGTTTCTTCTTTTTCTTCGGGTGTTCCGCCGCACGTGTCACCTTCTCTGCGAGGCATGAATAGAACAATGCTAAAAAATGAGATGACTAGCAAATTAGATAATTCTTTATCGCCAATAGAACAATGCCTCTTGCTAGTAATATATAATAAGAGTAGAGAGTAGAGGATATGGCACTGGGCTGCCATGTTTCGTGCTCCTCCGTCATACTCCAGTGGAAAACTTGAGTATACCGCCCGGTTCTTTGCTCCTCCTCAGGTCGTCGGCACATTTATACAAGCAGTCTGTCGGTGGTTGGGTGTGACACATGCCAATGGATGGCTTATCATGGTGGGAGCGAGTAGAACGTCGCCGGTGCCTGGAAGCGGGATGAGGCGTAGACACGAACACCCGCACACTTTACCCAGGTTCGGGGCTCTCCTAGGAGATAACACCCCTAGTCCTGCTCTGCGGGGTCTCCGCATGATCACTAAGGCAATAGTGAGTACAATGGTGCTCCTCGAGCTGTATGCTAGAGGTAGGAGAAGGCAAGGCTAGCTCTCTCCTTTCTCTATGGGTCAGTCTAGTTCTAAGAGGTTGGGAACCCCTTGCATGGGTGCCCTGGGGGGTTTATATAGGCCTATCCCCCAGGGGTACAATAGTAATCCGGACAGGTGTAGGTCCCGGCTGTCAGTCTCTCTGGTTGCCGGCTTCTCCGCCGACTGCTGGGGCCCGCCGCCTAACGGGCCCCGCCGACTGGTCTGGTACGGGGCCGACAGGCCGCCCCCGCCGCTCACGGGTCTTGTCGGCTGCTGATCACTGTAGCTGCGATGCTAATGACGCAGGCTCAGTCAGGGGAGCGTGGCTACAACCCCGCCGCCTGGCGGGCGATTACTTTAGCCACTCTGCGTCTCGTCTGGTTAATGGCGCGTGGGTCTCGAGGAAGGGACGGGCCGACTGCTGCGGGCCGGCCTCCCTCGGATCCGACTGGTGGGGCTCTAGCCGTCTTCTGGGCTCTCGCTGATCGGTGGGGCCCGTCGTCCTTGGGCCGTACCGACAGGCCGTCGTGGGAGCAGGGCTTCGCCTACTTGTGGTGATGTCAGGGGTGGAGTGGCAATGGTGCCGCGCCGGGCAGAGATCTCCGCCGGTACGGTGCACTGTGGCCACGCCCACCCCTGGATTTTGGGAGGGATGGGCTATACTGTAGCCACTCCCTGTCTTGTCTTTCTTGATGAGGGCGCAGGCTTCATGGGCGCCATGGGCCGACAACTAGGGGCTGGCTTCTCTGGAAGCCGCCCACTAGGGGCTGGCTTCTCCTCGCCTACTCCTCCAGCCGGCCACCAGAAGGCGGCACTTCGTCTCGGTGCCTTGAGGGGCGCTGTCAGCCCCGATGTCTTGAGGGGTTCTGGGTCTCGGGTTAGCCTACCTGTGGCCCATTACTCTGATAGTAGTCCCCGAAGCTGGTGAGGCACCGCGGCTGAGCAGCCGGGGAGCCTCAGGAGTTTCTTTCTCCAAGTGCTTAAGGTGGAGTTTCGTCCGACTTTCGCCGGGCCGACTTGCTGGAGTCGGCCTCGTCTAGCCGGACTTATCTAAACTTCGAACGCGTCGGTGGGAACCAAGTGGCATGCTAGCTAAGCCTCTAGCCGCCGCCCGTTGCGGGCATGTCACGTGGCGCCAAGCGTCCGGGCCAGTCTGCCAACCCACGCTTGCGATGGGACACGCCTGCCGGCGGGGCCCGTCACTACCAGGCCTCGGCACGCGAGCGGATCCGCTGCGGCCGAGGTGGGCGGTTGAGTTTCCCGCGGAGTTACTGCACGCAGTAACTCGCGTGATAAACGTGGGGGCGTGGGGTCGTGGGCGCAGTAAATCCCACGATCGCCCCCTCAGCTTCGCAGCCCGTAGGCCTATAAGTAGGGGGAGGAGGGAGAGCGGCAGAGCACGCGCGTCCCTCCTCCCCATTCTTTCCTCCTCCTTCTTCCTCTTGCCGTAGCGCCTCCAAGCCACGCTGAGCGCTGCGGTGGTTCGTCTCCGATGAGGTCATCCTCCAATCCCACACCCCCATGGCGCGCTCCGGAGCATGGGACGGCTCCGAAGTTCATGACGACCACATCAACTTCCTCCACCAGACGCGGTGGCTGCCCGGCAAAGATTACGTGAAGATCTGCCTCGTGCCGAAGAGGGAGGTCTCGCCGGCGCCGGAGGACGGCGAGCGGGTCGTCTTCCACTCGCACTGCCTGCGCGGCCTCGGCCTGCCGGCGAGCAGCTTCTTTTGGTGCTTCCTTGAGTTCTATGGCCTTTAGCCGCACCACCTCACCCCGAACACGGTGGTGCTGCTGTCCGCCTTTGTCACCTTGTGCGAAGGCTTCCTCGGCGTCCTCCCCACCGTCGAGCTTTGGGGGGAGTTCTTCTACATCAAGCTCGGCACCCTCGTCGCAGGCGTGCCGGCTCAATGCGGCGTGTTCATCACGGTGCGGAGGCCGGCGGCCAAAAATCCGTTCCCTCTCATCCCGCTGATCGAGTCGGCGAAGATGTGGCAGCGGTCGTACTTCTACGTGAAGAGTGTCTTCCCGGAGGGCGACTGGGTCAACTTGCCGGCTTACGAAGCCGGCCCGCCGGCTGGGAGGCGGCTCAACTGGTCGTACCAGGCCAAGACGCTGTCGCCTTCTGGAGCCGCCACCATCGCGCGGCTCCGAGTGCTGACACAGTCGGAGGGCCTGACCGGGCCTGACTTGCTACTCCGCCTTCGTGGCGCGCCGGGTGCTCCCGCTCGGGAGCCGTCCTCACATGATCTGCCAGATGTGCGGGCATCGGGACCCAAGCCGGCTATGCACCAAGGAGATGCCTCACGCAGAGATAGTTCACATGGTGAACTATCTTGCGAACTGCGAGCTCACGGAGGAGTGGCGGTTTGGCAAGGAGCCGTATTCACGCGCCGACCCCCCGCCTATGGTAAGTCATATTTCTTTTTCTCTATCCTTTTTGTTGCCGAGTTCGGCCTGTCCAACCTGACCAATCGGCCTTTGAATAGAGCCCCCTCCTCCAGCAGGCAGCCGACGCTGTGGGGCCGGAGCGCCAATTCCTCCCCGACCAAGCAGAGAGCGGCGGCCTTGGAGGACGACGCCAAGGGAGGAGGCGGCAAAGCAGGCAGCTCGAGGCTCGGAGCCAGCCTCGAGGACTGGCCCGATGATGATGCGGGGGAAGTCGCCCCACGCCACCAGCCAGGGTCCGGCCAGCCGGGCGCGAGCTCGTCTGCCGCCCCGGACGCCCAAGGTGGCGCGAAGAAATGCAGGGCCGCGCCGAGCTTGTTCGGCAGCCGGCCGAAGAAGCCCAAGGGCTCGGCCGTGGCGACCAAACGGGATGAAGCGGCCGCGAAGGCCATCCGCTTCCGCAAGGCGGTGAAGGAGCCGCAGCTGGTTTCTGCGTAAGTACCGCCTTCCTCTCGCGCCTTCATTTTTTCCTTGTTGATTCTGTCTGAGTTTCTTTGTTTTGTTTCCTTCGATCTAGGGCTCCGCTCTCTCTCAAGAAGTCGGCCGCCGCCTCCATCGTGGGGTCGGCGGAGACTTCCACCACCACCCGGCGGATCGATCCGGCCGCAGATCTCCGGGAGGCAAGGGAGCGGAACGCGCAGGAAGCGCGCGAGGAGCAGTAAGCCGCCCGCCTGGAGAAGGTGGAAGCAGAGAAGGCGGAGGCCATCGCCTTGAAGAAACTGGCGGAGGCTGAGGCAGCCAACACAGGGAAGAAGCAGGCCGAGGAGGCCGCGAACCGCCAGTCGGCGATATTCATCACTCCCCTGAACTCTGCGCCGCCGCCTCCGGAGTTCGTGGCGCAGACTGGGGAAGCCGGCGATGAGCACCCGGTCATGGAGAGGGACGGCGGCGACGTCGCCATGCCGGACGTGATCGTGCCTCCACCGCCGCCGTCCGGGAGCGTGCAAGGTGAGCAGCCGGCGGACCCGCCGGTGCCGCCAGCTGGGAACGAGATGGCGACGGGCCCGACTCTTGAGGTCGGCACACTGACGCGCCGCCGACTTGCAAAGGCGGGCTCGGCGCCGCGCCCGCTGGAGATCGGCGCCGCGAGCTACTCGATCCCGGACACCGAGGCGACCAGCGCCGCGCCCACTGGGTGGGTCCGGGGAGGCGGGACGGGCCCTCTGAAGAAGGCTATACTAGATGTTCAAGCCAAACTCCGCGCCGTCGCCGACGCCATCAAGCACTGTAACAAGACGTTCCTGGCATCGCGAGAGGCCATCCGGGTACCGCTTCTTGCTTCTTCGTTTTAAATTCTTGTATTTGCTTCGTGGGGGCGCATCAGCGCACCCACTGGGTGTAGTCCCCGAGTTTCGGGCCGGCTGCTGAGCAGGCGGCTCGGAAGTTTAATTAGGAGGCTCTGAGTGCTGATATCCTTGCTGCAGGATTATCATAACCTTCGTGCTGCCGCCTTCAACTCCAAGGTCCAGGAGCTGGATCAACGCGCTGCCGACTTGTCGGAGAGCCGAAGTAGGTCCTCTTCTTTCTCTGTGGGGGCGCGCTGGCGCACCCGCGGGCTGTACTCCCCGAGATTCGGGCCGACTGCTGAGCAGTCGGGCCGGGTCTCCCCGGAAACTGTTCCTCTTTCTGTTGATTTTGACGACTCCTTTCCCTTCTTTGTTTCTTGCGCAGAGGCCAATGCCGTCTTGCAGCAGCAGCTGGGCGAAGCCAACACCGCGCTGCGCGCTAAGGAGGAGGAGTGCGGCAAGCTAGCTGAAGAGCGTGACCGGCTTGTCGCGCAACTGGTGGAAAAGGCGGAGCTTCTCAAGCAGGCCCAGAAGGAGGCGGAGGACAAGGAGACCGGGCTCCTTGCTGAGTTCGCGGCCGAACGCTCCGCCTGGACCGACAGCGAGGCGATGCTGACTTCCGGCTTTCACGAGATTGAAGACATAGTCGATGGTGAGCTTTCGTCCTTTTCCTTCTTTGAGCTGCCGGCTGCTGGTCGAGCCGGCCTCTTGTCTCTAACTTTGGCTCTTTGCTTTCTGTCTTGGCAGACTTCTTCACCAGCCACTCGGATGCCGCCAATCAGGCCATTGAGGCTGATCGCGAAGGACGGAGGGCGGAAGGCGCGCAGATCGCCGTCGACGCCCCCCGAACCCTTAGCGAGCAGCTCCTGAGCATCGAGGCCCGTCTTCGGCCGGCTCACCGGATGCTGCGCCGACTTCAGCGTGTGGGCGCCCAGGCAATCACCGCCCTGTGGCCGGACATGCCGGCACCGCGCACTCCCAGTCGGACTGCCGACTGGCTGGAGGTGGCGGCTGGCCGTCTTGAGGCCTGGAAGGGCTCCTCGGCCCAGGCTGGAGCGCGCCGGGCTTTGGAATTCGTCAAGGCGTGGTACCCTGGGCTAAGTCTAGCCTAGCTGGCCACGTTCCGGCTGGAGGCTCAGCAAGAGTTGGCGGTCGTGGAAGATGACCTCGCCAAGCGCGCAACGGCAATCGCCGAGTACACCGACACCAGCCTCTTCGTCCCGGAGCGGGTTGAGAACGGCGCCGAGGGGCCACCAGAATTGTTTGGGCTGAACCCGGAGGACGGCGAGGACTCGGCCGAGGTGATCGGCTCCAGCGGTGAGGAAGAAGGCGAGGAGGAGGAGGAGGAAGGCGAAGAGGAGGCGCCAGAGGTCGGAGTAGACAGCCAGCCTCAGCTCGACCGCGCCTCCAGCAACGAGCCGCGCCCAAGCGTGCCGGCTTCCACTGGAGGCAATCAAGCGAAGACTGACCAGCCGGCCGCTCCACCAACCGGCACCACCGACTCCTCCGACCCACTGAACCTGTCCGCCGCCCTCTAGGCCGCTAGTTTATATTTTGCTTTACCTGCCTATCAGTCTCGACGAACTTGTTAATTTTGCACAATTCCACCCGCGGGGTGTATCTCAAACTTCCGTTCAATATTGGCCAAGGGCCTTTTGCTATGTAAAATATTTTTCCGAGTTCTATCCTTCCTTGCTTTCTGCTCTTTTGGCTTTTCCCTTTGCCGCCCTCCCTCAGTTGCCGTCTTGTTAGCCAAACAACCGCTCTGCGGACTGTGGCTGGTCAAGTACTTAGCTACTTTCGGGAAGGCAAGTACTTAGCTGTTTTGGAGTCTTTTAGCAAGTTAAGTAGAAGCCGGCCGTAGGGGCGGGAAGCCGGCTTGAACTATGCACATGCTTTGGGTCCTTAGCCATTTTTCATGTGGGCACCCTTTCTGCCTTACTCCTGCCCACTAGACAGTCGCTCTGCGAGCTACGGCTTTGGTAGGAGACGGCTTAGGTGCCAACACATTACTTGTCCGGCTGCAGGAAGCAGGCGGCAAGTCCCCGGGCCGACTAGTCGGACCCGGTGCCAAGCGGCATAAAGAAAATGACACATTCATAGGCATAATTCGTATCATATAGATAAAAGAGGGCAGTCCCCGAGCTCTTCTCGGGGGACCCGGAGTCTTCGTACTTTAATACAAAAGGTAGCGTGGTACATACTGCATCAACCGTAAAATCTTCGGAGGAGATTTGCATTCCATGGCCGCTCCGTCTCCTTGCCTGAGTCGTCCCTCTTGCGCGCTCGAGGCTTCTGAGCGTCGATCAGGTAGTAGGAGTCGTTGCCAACACTTTGCTGATGATGAAGGGGCCTTCCCAAGGGGCTGAGAGCTTGTGCTGGCCGGCTGTTCGCTGGATCAGCCGGAGCACAAGGTCTCCCTCTTGGAAAGATCTCGGCTTGACCTTCCGGTTGTAGTATCGGCGCAGGCTTTGCTGGTAGATGTTGGACCGGCTGAGTGCCAACAGCCGGCCCTCTTCCAGCAGATCGACGCCGTCTTGACGTGCTTCTTCTGCCTCCTCTTCGGTGTACATGGTGACTCGAGGGGAGTCGAATTCTATGTCCGTTGGGATGACGGCTTTGGCACCGTAGACGAAGAAGAAGGGCGTGAAGCCGGTTGACTTGTTTGGAGTTGTGCGCAGGCTCCAGAGGACGGCCGGCAGCTCATCGAGCCAACAGCCGGCCGAGCGCTCCAGAGGCTTGACCAGTCGGGGCTTGATGTCGGACAAGATGAGGCCGTTCGCTCGCCCTACTTGGCTGTTTGATTGCGGATGGGCAACGGACGCTAAGTCTAGTCGGATGCCCCGCGTCGCGCAGAAACGGGCCAAGGCACCTTTGGCAAAGTTTGTGCCATTGTCGGTGATGATGCTGTGTGGTATGCCATACCGGATGGTGATGTCGGAGATGAAGGTCACAGCAGTCGGACCATTCAGCTTCTTGATTGGTTTTGCTTCTATCCACTTGGTGAATTTGTCCACCGCGACAAGCAGATGAGTCATGCCACCTCGCGCTGTTTTGAATGGTCCCACCATGTCCAGGCCCCAGACAGCAAAGGGCCAGGCAATGGGGATAGTCTTGAGTGCAGAAGCCGGCTGATGTGGCTTGGAGCGGAACTTCTGGCACCCTTTGTATTTCTGGACCAAGTCTTTGGTGTCTTCTAAGGCAGTCGGCTAGAAAAAACCGTGGCGAAAAGCTTTGGCCACTAGTGCTCCTGAAGCTGCGTGGTGACCACACTCGCCTTGATGGATATCTTTGAGGATTGCTTGGCCTTGCTCCGGCTCTACGCAGCGCTGGTAGACACCAGTGACACTGCGCCACACAAGCTCTCTGTTGACTATAGTGTATGCTGCCGCCCGGCGTTGCACTTGCCGGGCCGAGATCTCATCAGTCGGCAGCTCTTTGTTTACCAGGAAGTTGAGGATGGGCTGGGCCCATGAAGGTGCTGCAATTTCTTCTTCTGCCAGGGCTGCAACTTGCACGAGGGCGGTTGGGCCGGGAGGCGGCGGGTTGGAGTCGGCTGCCGCTTGCTGGGTCGATGAAGTCCTCGGGCCGACTGCTGCAGTCCTCGAGCCGGGCTCTGAAGTCCCCGGGCCGGGTGCGACTTCCTCGGCACCCGGGCTACCTGCCGGAATTCCCGTGCTGACTGCTGGAGCTCTCAAGTCAGATCCGACTGCTTCAGGGGGGCCGGCACGAAGATGGAATCCGACTCTGGCGATGGCTTGACATACGACTTGAGGAGGCGTTGTAGGGCGACGCCGGTTGGTATTGCTTGACGGGTGGAGCCGATTCGTGCCAAGGCATCTGCTTGCTCATTGGCATTCCTTGGTACATGGAGAAACTCGCACCCTTCAAAGTATCCACTGAGTTGCTGTACGAGGAAGCGGTAGCTCGCCATGTTTGCATCTTTGGCGTCCCAGTCGCCCGATGACTCCTGGACCACCAAGTCAGAGTCACCATAGCACAGGATCCGGCGAATGCCGAGTTCCTTGGCAAGCCAGAGCCCGTGAATGAGTGCCTCGTATTCAGTGACGTTGTTGGAGGCGGCAAACTGGATTTGCAGCACATATCTGAGCTTGTCGCCTTTGGGAGAGGTGAGGACGACGCCGGCTCCCAAACCGGTACGCATCTTGGAACCATCAAAGTGCATCCTCCAATGGGTGGAGTCCGGCGCTGGTGGCAGGTACTGGGTCTCGGCCCAGTCGACGAGGAAGTCGGCCAGTGCTTGCGACTTGATGGCGGTGCGAGGCTGGTAGTAGATGGTGTAGGGGGCCAAATCTATGGCCCATTTGGCCACTCGGCCTGAAGCATCTCGGCTTCCAATGATCTCGGCTAGTGGAGCTGTGCAGACAACAGTGATCGGATGCTCTTGAAAATACGGCTTCAATTTCTTGGCGGCGAAGTGGACGCCGTAGCACATCTTCTTATAGTGGGCGTAGTTTTGCTTGGAGGCTGACAGTACTTCACTCAGGTAATACACCGGTCTCTGGACTGGTAGTGCCTTGCCTTCCTCCTTGCGTTCTACCACTATGACTATGCTGACCACTCGGCTGGTGGCGGCGATGTAGAGGAGCATGGCTCCTTAGGAGTCGGAGCCGCCAGGACAGGTGGAGTAGTCAACATCTTCTTGAGTTGGAGAAAAGCTTCGTCCGCCTTGTCGTTCCACTCAAAAAAGGTGGTCTTCTTCATGAACTGGAACAGGGGAAGAGCCTTCTCGCCCAGCCGACTAATAAAGCGGATGATGGATGCCAAGCAGCCGGTGAACTTTTGCACGTCGAGAAGTCGGGTGGGCACTTCCGTCCTCTCGATGGCCTTGATCTTCACAGGGTTGCACTCTATGCCGCGCTCTGAGACCAGGAAGCCAAGAAGCTGGCCGGCTGGTACTCCAAAGACGCATTTCTCCAGGTTGAGCTTGATTTGAAATCGGCGCAAGTTCTCAAAGGTCTCCTTGAGGTCTTCCAGCAGCGTTCCACGCTTCTCCATCTTCACCACAACAACGTCCACATAAACGTGGGCGTTCCTGCCGAGTTGTTTGAGGAGGCACTTCTGCATGCAACGTTGAAATGTGGCACCGACATTCCTCAAGCCGAACGTCATGGTCAAGTAGCAGAAGGTTCCAAATGGTGTGATGAAGGCGGTCTTCAGCCTGTCGGCCGGGTTCAGCTTGATCTGGTGATACCCTGAGTATGCGTCCAAAAAACTCAACAGCTCGCATCCGGCTGTGGAGTCTATTACTTGGTCAATTCTTGGCAAAGCAAATGGGTCCTTGGGGCAGGCTTTGTTGAGGCTGGTGTAATCAATACACATGCGCCACTGCTTGTTTTTCTTCAGCACAAGGACTGGGTTGGCCAGCCATTCGGGAAACAACACTTCCATGATGAAGCCGGCTGCCAGCAGCCGGGCTATCTCTTCTCCAATGACTCTTCGCTTCTCTTCTGACAGGCGGCGCAAGGGCTGCCTGGCTGGCTTGGCATCGGACCGGACATGTAACTTGTGCTCGGCGAAATCCGTCGGAACACCCGACATGTCTTTAGGTGACCATGCAAAGATGTCCCGATTCTCACAGAGGAAATCGACGAGCTCGCCTTCGTATTTGCTGTCAAGGTTTGCACCTATGACAGCGTACCTCTCCGGGTGTTCCGGGTCCAAGGGTATCTTCTTTGTCTCTTTCGCCGGCTTGAACGAGCCCTCGGCTTCCGACTCCTTGGGGTTGGGTGACATTTCCGGCTGCTTGCCTGCCATCGCCACAACTCGGTCAAGGAGCCGCTTCTCGGCCGCGATTACAAGGGACTCGGCGAGTCGGCTGCTATCTGCTGCACAAGTGGACGACTTCTTGTAATCCCCTGCTATGGTCAGAATTCCCTTGGAACTCAACATCTTCATCTTGAGGTAAGCATAGTGGGGGACCGCCATGAACTTGGCCAGAGCAGGCCGGCCAAGTAGTGAATGGTATGGGCTCTCAAGGTCCACCACCTCAAACCAGACTGGCTCTCGGCGGAAGTGATCTTTGTCTCCAAAGAGGACGTCCATCTGGATCTTGCCGACTGGTGAGCAGGAAAGGCCAGGAACTATGCCATGGAATACGGTCCGGCTGGGCTGAAGCTGCCTTTGTTTGATTCCTAACTTCTCCATGGTATCCTTGTACAGGATGTTGATGCTGCTGCCGCCATCTATCAGAACTCGAGAAATGCGAGCAGCTTGCCTATCTGTGGCAAAGGTGGCATCCAGAACCAGGGCGTAAGAGCCGGGATTGGGCATTACTTCCGGGTGGTCGGCTCTGCTCCAGCTGATGGGCTTCTCAGATCAGTGCATGAACTCGGGGGTCTCTGATGCCACCGCATTCACTTCTTGCTGTCGATGCCATCTGCTGTGCTTGTCGTCGGCCACGCTGTGAACACGACATAAGCTCCGTGTTCTTCAGGATACTCGTCTTGCATGGCTCTGACTGGTCGAACCGCTGGCTGCTGGGGGGGAGGAGGAGGCGGCTGCCCAGCAGGCGGAGGAGGCAGAAGGCCGTCACCCTTGGCGATCCTGGTGAGCCAATGGCACTTCCGAGTGGTGTGGTTGGATGGCTTCGCGCCACTGTGGAACTTGCAGGGTGCGTCAAGAGTCTGCTCATACGAGAAAGCAGGCAGCCAATTGGGCTTGCCGCCCTTCTTGCGCTTGGATGGAGGCTGCCCTTCTGGCTGCTGGTCTTCGACTGTCGCCACCTGCCGGCTTGTGGAAGCCGGCTGCATGGCCTTGCGCTTGTTGTCGCTTGGTTGTTGGCGCCGACTGGTGTCGCCAGCCGGGGTCCGAGGAGCTTGAGGGGCCACATTTCCAGATACATCAACTTGGATCTCTGCCTTCATGGAGGAGTCGGCCGTGGCATATTTATCTGCTATGATCAGCAGCTCATCGAGGGTCGCCGGCTCATCGCAGAGAAGTCAGTGCTTGAGTAGGGTGCCCTCTCGGCACCCGGCGGTGAAGTACTCGATGGCCTGCACCTCGTGCACGCCTTCGCAAGAGTTGCGGAGCTCGGCCCAGCGCGTGAGGTAGTCACGAGTCGACTCGTTGGGGCCTTGCACGCACAAGGATAGCTAGCGAGGTTTGGGCGGCCGCTTGTATGTGCTGGTGAAGTTGCGGATGAAGGCTTCGGTGAAGTCAACCTGGCTGTTGATGCTGCGTGGCTTCAGGCTGTTCAGCCATGTCCGGGCCGTGCCCTGGAGCATGAGCGGAATGTACTTCACAGCAATGCGCTTGTTGCCATTCGCGATGCTGACGGCTATGGAGTAATCGACCAGCCAGTCCTTTGGCTTCACAGAGCCGGTGTATTTGGGCGTATCTCTCGGGAGCGTGAACCCTTTGGGGAAGGGATCATCTCGAATGTGGGGGCCGAAACAAGGCGGACCCAGCTCGTCTTCTTCTTCTAGCACCAGGGATCGGTGGAGACGATCGATTCGGTGGCGGGCATCATTTTCTCCGACTCCTTCTTGGCGGCCAAGGCGGTCGCCGAGTGTCGGGTGATCAACAGGTGGCGAGGAGACGCGCCTTTCCCTGCGAGGGGGAGGAGGCAGACAGTCATCCCGTCCTTCCACTGCTCTCGGGCGGCCATCTTGGTCGCGCTCGATGGTGATGCGAGTCCGGCTGCGGCCGGCAGCCGGCTCCTTGTCTCTTCTTCCGTGGACGCCACCAGTCCGCGTCCGGGATGTTGCGCCTTGATCTCGGCGGGGAGGCAGATCGTCATTTTGCCGGTTGGGCGCCTCGGTGCGGCAGCCGGCCTCGTGCTGCTCAGCAGCCGCGTCGAGGAGTCGCTGGACACGCTCCGCCATCTGGCGACGCTCTTCGCCCTCGAACTTGTCCAGCTCTTTAGCTGCCGCCTGGGCAGCTTAGATATTTTCTGCGGGCGTGGCATGGACGGGGCGATCTGCCCCGAACAGGCTGGCGATGGCCACGCCGCGTTGCCGGACCGTGCCTATACGGCTAGGCCCACCAGGAGCCGGCGTGCCACCCACAGCGCGGTCCATCTCGCGCTGGTAGGCCTCCGATAGGCGTCTCATCTTGGCCAGCTTCTTGGCGCTCTCGACGAGCTGGACGCGGCGTGCTTCCAGCATCTCGGCATCGGCGTCTTATGGGATGGGCGCCATCAGGTCTTGCAGTGCCGCATCGAGTGGGTCATGAGCACCTCCGCCGGAGTGCTCGCTGTGGCCGATGACAAGCACCTCCGTGACGGCGCTTCACGCGGAGAGCGGCTCGTCGTAGACCACCACGTTGGTGGGGAATGCGTCAAGCGACGCAGTGTCGGAATCGACAAGCATTGGGTCGATGGAGCCAACAGACTCCAGGTCTACAGCAGGCTCGCCGGCGACGTGGAGCTGATCGAGGAGGCTGATGAGGCGGCTCTCAGGGCCATCAGTGCCCGCGTCAGACGTAGGCTCGTCAGAGAGGCGAACCTCGCCAATAAGATCGGCGAGGCAGCTCTCTGCGCAGGCGACCTCCGCGCCATGCAGCGCGTCGGCGCAGACTCCGTCTGGCGTGCCGGGCTGGCTGCGCTCGCCAGGAAGGAACAAAGTTCCCGTCCAGAACAGGTCTCCGGGAGACGGTGCACCTCGCCCCACGGTGGGCGCCAAATGTCGGGGGTTGGGTGCGACATATGCCAATGGATGGCTTATCATGGTGGGAGCGAGTAGAACGTCGCCGGTGGCTGGAAGCGGGATGAGGCGTAGACACGAACGCCGGCGCACTTTACCCAGGTTCGGGGCTCTCCTAGGAGATAACACCCCTAGTCCTGCTCTGCGGGGTCTCCGCATGATCACTAAGACAATAGTGAGTACAATGGTGCTCCTCGAGCTATATGCTAGAGGTAGGAGAAGGCAAGGCTAGCTCTCTCCTTTCTCTATGGGTCGGTCTAGTTCTAACAGGTTGGGAACCCCTTGCATGGGTGCCCTGGGGGGTTTACATAGGCCTACCCCCCAGGGGTACAATAGTAATCAGGCCGGGTGTAGGACCCGGCTGTCAGTCTCTCTGGTTACCGGCTTCTCCGCCGACTGCTGGGGCCCGCCGCCTAACGGGCCCCGCCGACTGGTCTGGTACGGGGCCGATAGGCTGCCCCCGCCGCTCACGGGTCTTGTCGGCTGCTGATCACTGTAGCCGCGATGCCAATGACGCAAGCTCGGTAACGGGAGCGTGGCTACAGCCCCGCCGCCTGGCGGGTGATTACTGTAGCCACTCTACGTCTTGTCTGGTTAATGGCGCGTGGGTCCCGAGCAAGGGGCGGGCCGACTGCTGGGGGCCGGCCTTCCTCAGATCCGACTGGTGGGGCTCTAGCCGTCTTCTGGGCTCTCGCTGATCGGTGGGGCCCGTCGTCCTTGGGCCGTACCGATAGGCCGTCGTGGGAGCAGGGCTCCGCCTGCTTGTGGTGATGTCAGGGGTGGAGTGGCAACAGTGCCGCGCCGGGCAGAGATCTCCGCTGGTACGGTGCACTGTGGCCACGCCCACCCCTAGATTTTGGGAGGGATGGGCTATACTGTAGCCACTCCCTGTCTTGTCTTTCTTGATGAAGGCGCAGGCTTCGTGGGCGCCACGGACCGACTGCTAGGGGCTGGCTTCTCTGGAAGCCGCCCACTAGGGGCTGGCTTCTCATCAGCTACTCCTGCAGCCGGCCACCAGAAGGCGGCACTTCGTCTCGGTGCCTTGAGGGGCGCTGTCAGCCCCGATGTCTTGAGAGGTTCCGAGTCTCGGGTTAGCCTACTCGTGGCCCATTACTCCGACACAGTCAAATCACAAGGCCCCGCCTTCCAGCAGTAATGAGCCGTCAAATCACAAAGGCCCTCGCCTCTCTTCAACCCGACCAAGCTAGACTGCCTCGCCCTCTAGCCTTTTAAAAATGTATACTTTTGTACCGTAGTAGTATCTATGGATTGCGCCATGGAGAAAAACTAACAAGATGAAATTAAAGAAAAAAGGTGGTACATATAGAGAGCGCTCGTCGCCAAATTATGCATATAGTACTATTAAAAAAGCTAGTACGTGTTTAAATGGGGTGCTAAATTATATTAAAGAAATTAGCATACCTATTTAATTCTTGGGTTCTTATTATTTATGCCACTAGTTGTGTATCATTACTCAGTTTTGCTATTATAAGTTACAACTACTCAAAAATGCCATCGATCCATGAGATGCCTGCTCAAAAATGCAATTAGATATCTCAAAAATGACATCATTAAGTTAGATGTTTGCTCAAAAATGCCATTAGCCATTGTTATTTTCACGTCAAACCCGTTGACCATGTTATATGACAAAAATAAGCCGATTCTCACAATGATAAGTGTGGCCCCGCTTGTCAGGACTAACCAAGCAAATAATTTTAAAGGAAAATAAGAACGATGTTGGGATCAAGTAGGCCCCACACTTTATTTTACTGTAGTGAGATAGAGGGAGAGCTGGCATGTTGGTCCATCGGTATTTATGTCATTATAAAATGGCCAAAGAGATTTGAGTCACAATAATGGTGTCCAGCACAACACACCCCTCAAATAAAACTGAGCACCCTGAAATTCTTTGACAACCAAACTGCTGGCTATATGATGTTGGCCATATATATTGTACGCATATAATGTGAAGAAACGAGTGGTAGTACTATACCAACTAAAAGATGAACTATAAGAAATACTAGTATGTACATACTGAAGAGTTAAAGTAACAAGAAGAAACATAACATAGTTCTGCTGGGGGCTTAGCACAACACACCCCTCAAATAAAACTAAGCACACCTGAAATTAAACTAAGCAACTAATCCGGTAGACACTGCATTAGAACCACAATGAGCGACGACACTGCCACCTTACCCGGATTCCTCGTCCACGTGCTCAACTTCGTCCTTGTCCCTCTTCCTCTTGGGCGAGACTTCTTTGCTTGAACCGCACACTTGGCTCTTGCTCTTCATCCAACCCTTGTAGATGTTGAAACAAAGGTAGCCATCCATTGCAGCGTAGTGGATGTGGTCTCTATCTAATACATTCCACTCCCATGCATGATGAAAGTTGAACGGAGGTTTCTTCAGTGTACCGTACGAAGGATGAACCATGGCTCCTGCCAGGGTCAGCATTGAAGGCTGATCACGGGAGGGCGCCAGCCGTTTCTTCTGGAGGTAAATGGGGTTGCCTACAATGAGGCATATCCGACCCAGGATTTCCTTGTCGTTCCTAAAGTCTACAGTAACGAATTTGACTAGGCCGCTCTTGAGGAACTTCTTAAATTCCTCGCACTCAACGTCGGCATGGCATATGTGGTAGACCAAGCATAAGTCATGCACGCAAACCTGGATCACGGCGGGCTTCTTCTTCTCTGCCTCCTTTAGATTCTTCTAGCTACCCAGGACTGTGGTGTACTCAACATCTAGCCCAGCGACCCACTCATCATTTGAGTTTTTGAACATGCGTCTGAAGCGAGCAAGGCATCCTTCCACCGTTGTGGAAGAACGGGTGTAGATGATGTCGAACTCATTGCCGGTGATGGTTCTAACCTTGTACTCACCGCCAATCATGGAGATTTGGGACGCCATGGATTTGGGAGGAGGGTTAGGATTAGTGGAGCTGCCGTAATGTGAAAGGACGGGACGACTAGGAGCAAACTACCGTAATGTTAAAGGACGTCCTGGGACAAGTACGAGCGAGAACTGCCAGCGGTTTTTGTAAAAATGCTGAGTGGGGCGTGCGAACGGCAGGGTAGTGGCTTGCCTGGTGGATAAATGGATTCATGCCCAGTACTATAGGGGCCCAATTAGATGTCATGTCTACTTGACGCCCAATTAAATGGCTTTCGATGTCATGTCAAGCGTTGGGAAAATTACAGGTGATACGAAGCTTCCGAGAGCCCTTGGATCTGAGATCGAACGGTTGCATGGCGTGATTCTAGACCTATGGGTGAATGTCCTATCCTGGAGGGTTATTCTGCAAATTTTCAGCAACTTAGCGTGCGACCGTTCGATCTCAGATCCAAGGGCTTCCAGCAGCCCGTATCATGGTCGCGCCTACCACGACCGTCGCCTCGCTCGCACGGTCGCGCCCTTGGAGATTTAACACGATGCGTTAGGCTATCTGATGTTGGCATGTCATACATAGTCATCACTTAGTCACTCATACTACAACAAGGTTAGCTATAAGGTTGGCTATAAGAATATTTTTTGTTTACTTCTCTCTATCTCTTTCTTCATAGTATTTATTGCATTTGCCAAGGAGTGACCTCTTCCAATGAAATGGTGCTTAGATGAGGTGCTATGGGCATTAAATGGCTTAACAACTCAAGTCCCGAAGGCACAGGTGCTTAGTTTTTTGTTGCTAAGTTTGCTTCATCTAGGTACATGCGCTTAGCACCGTTTCTTCCTGGGGTCACCAAACTAGTCTCTCTCTTCTTAATTAACTTGCCACATCAGACTTTATGCCTATGTGGTAGGCTTAGCACCTGTTGGATCAAGTACAATTGTGGGATATAAGCCCGCTTTAGAGCATCTCCAATAGCTTGTCTATATGGATGTCTATACTCGTTTTCCATGACGTGAGCCCAAAACAAGCGTCCAACAGCTTGTCTATATGGTCGTCGAAATATACACATCCTCTAAATCGACCTCGACAATGTCCACGCCTGGACAATGTGAAGGTGTCATCTAAACTCAGCTGCAGTCATGATTTCTTCCTCTCCCCAGCGATGGCCCACCTGTCATGGTCCCTGTATATAGACGTTCTGATGCAAAACTAGATGTGTATATGAGGGAATCTTTTTAGACCATTGTCTATATGAATATATAGACATCCAAACATACACATGCTATTGGAGATGCTCTCACATGGCATTTTTGCATATGTGGGGGAAAGAGGCAAGGAAAAAGTGGAGGAGTGGGCTCTCAAGCAAGAGCCAGCCTCTACATGGTGGAGCATCGGGAGAGGCACCTATATGGAGGTAGTCAGGAATCGGGAGACTCACGCCGGTCGTAGCGCCATAGTTAACATGATAATGGCAAGTCAAATCACCGGGCCCCACCTATCCAGCTGTAACTCGCTGTCAAATCACACAGCCCTACGTTTGCAGCAGCCTACTACTCCCTCATCTTCTCGCGTCTCTGTCGAACCGACTAGGCAGAACTGCCCCGCCTACCGCATAGGAACAGCCCCGCCCTCGACTTTTAAATAGTACAGTATACTAATTTTGTATCCATGGATTATGCCATGGAGCAAAGCCTCAAGAAAACGGCGGTACACATTTACGGCGTACAGTATACAGCACGCCCGTCGCGTTCATGTCGCACCCCGGACGGTCGGTCGGTCTGGCACGCCGCTCTCCAAATGGAACGCGCGTCATATTGTATTTGCACACACATGTGGGACCGCAATTGAGAACCGACCATAGGAACACTCCCCGGCCCCGCAAGTCGGGTGAGTTAATAGAAGAGAGAGACGAGCGATAGTACTAGAGAAGTGTTGTACATACGTTGGTGCCTTGACGATCCCTGCATGACACGGAAGATCAGTTCGTCCATGCATGTCACCAGACTCCAACAGGCATGCCTGGATTGGCTATCGTCTACATATCGTGCAGGCTGTGTTGTACAGGGCTGTAGTTCTGGTGAGAAATCTGAAAAAAGGTTTCTTGTCATCTCACAAATTAGGTGTCATGTGCTTCGGATCACTGCGAGGGTTAAACGGCGACAACTGAGTTCCTCCAAGGTGCTAGTCATGGGGGCCACATGCACGTAGATTACTCGGTTGCCTTCTATGTCAAGCCGGCTATGTTAATTAGGGCATCTATCGATGGACCCCTTTTCTACAAGTTTATCTTTAATTTGAGCTTTGATCCTCATCTAGTTTGTCCGTCGGGATTCATGTTGTCTCCTTTGGGCAGTGAGGTTATGGTTTCTTGTCATGTTATAATCCGGTGCTTCAGATAAAAATGAGGACAACTGCGCCTCCGGGGCACATGCATGAAGACAATCATTGACGAGGTCAAGCCGGCTCCGGTAGACAAAAGAAAACTAGTAGTACTCCACTATATAGGTAGGAGCCTCCGCACTTGCTTGCTAGTGTTGCTCTCTTCACACTGTCTCATCCTCTCCAGATCTAAACACGGCAGCAGTGGCCACACACACTCTCTCTCTGCTCACCGCTGGTCATAGATCCAGCCGGATCCTCTCCGCCGGTGAGGGTGAGAAGGTGCAACGTTCATGTGGTCATCCTCGGCGACGGCTCTTACCCACTGCCGGCGCGTCTCGATCAACGTGCCTTGTCGTTCTCTCCCAAGCACCGCTGGCTAGGGAGGGCCTCCGACCCCTTCTTCCTTGTTGTCGTAGTGTGGGCAGATCCGGCCTCCCGCCGCCCACCTAGCGACATCCCGGCAACCCTCAGGTATAACTTCCTTCGAAACCGGCCTTGCTCTACTTCCCGAGCTCCTGACGTCGCTGCATTTGTAACTTTTACTATTTCCCAGGCCCCCTCGTAGATAGGATCAATCGGCTGTTCGAAAGCCACCTAAATTTTTACTGTTAAGAGGTGAAACTAGTTCATGCACTCGAATCTAGTACTACTTGGTTCAAACAAGAAAGAAAGGGGGTGGGAGGTGGGGGAAGATTTGTTACCTCAATCTAGGACTTGGTCGAAAAAGGAAATAATGGGGGCGAAAAGTAACAGAGACTGGCTATCCAACTGGTCTCTAGGTCTAATAGGGAAATAAAGGGAAACGCAGTACAAACTCAATACAAATCCGATCTATTGGTTGAAAAAGGAAAGAAAGTGGGGACTGGGGGACAAGTCAACAGAGTAAGTCCAGCACTAGATTTGCTAGCCTCACACAGTATAAGGTGGCTGTACCGAACAAAAATGGGACCAACCCAGATATCATGTTCTGATGTTTGTTGCCCCGAGCCACTCTTATGTAATGCCACTGGTAAAATGTAGCAGTCGCACTGCTAAAAGTAAGGACACGTTAAACCAATGTTGCTGGTAAAATGAAGCAATGGCACCATTAAAGTAATGTCGTATTTAACGGTTGTCATAGTTAATCCTAATGCCCACACTAATATCTAGCAATGCTGTTGCTTTAGAAATTGCTACTGTCCTTATAGGATTGCCATTCAGATAAGGAACATGCTTCTTTTCATTTGATGTATGTTTCATCACTTGTTTGTCACCCTCCTTTCCACCTTTTTTGTGCAAACAGAGATATACATTTCACGCTTGATCTCAGTTGAACTGGACAAATAATATCCAAATTATAGTTGAACATTCCAGGAGCTTCACAACCAACCTTGATGTTGCTCAATTTTATTGCAACTAATGAAGAACAAGCTCTGTGGGTTTCGTTTTCTGATGGAAATGGAACCGGGGCTGGAGCCCTTTTCTTAAAAAAATGAAGAAGAAGCTGCTAGCACATGGGACATTGCTTCATTTTAGGTGAACTGCACCAAAAGGTCCCAAGAATTGAATCATCCATGTTGGTGACTAGTGTCATCCCTTCTACGATGCGTTGACTGCAGACATGGTTCCCATCATGAGGTATGTTCCTTTTTGATCTGACCGTTTGCCAAAGATCATGCATGTTGAGTCTGCTCTTGTGCTACTGTTTTGGCACTGCCATGATAAAGCAGTAATGTTATTATTTTGCACCTTAATCTAGTGGCACTATTAATTTGAGGCAATGTTTTGGCACCGCTAGTGGCACTAATTTTTTTTATATATCGAAAGAGGGGGTTTCCTCCGATTTCATTAAAGAAATCCAACCATAGAGAACCATTATCCGACAACATCTCAGTGTAAACGAGCAGTTATGCAACTACTACTAGAACGGACTGAGTACTAGCAGGAGACAAGTTCGCCACATAAGCTAGGCAGGTAGGGGGACGCAGCACCAGCTCGACCAAGTTTGGATTACAACCCAAATGCTACCACAGAAACATCAGAGGGGAAGATAGGGACTTAAAGAGCCAGCTTCAACATCCCAGTCTAAGCACCCCCGGCCTCCATCCTTACGACGCACGGTACACCTCGTTTGCCACCTTCTCGACCCTAGTGCCATTGATAAAATGAAGTAATAATACAGTTAAAATAGAGCGAGTGTCCTCTCTATCATTTCATTTCCAATGTAGATAAAGAAAGTGCTTCTCTTTGTTAGTATGTGTTTCATCAACTAGCCCCATTGTTAATGTTTAAGCGTTTCTGCAAACTGGGGTGCTTAATTTTAGTTGATCTGCACAAAAATAGAGATTGGAATGTCTCAAGGCCCCTCCCTGTACTACCGCTATACACTGATGTTCATCACTGGCAGAAGGTGTGTCGGGGAAACTTTGGTCGATTTCCAGTATGAGGCGTACCGTATGAGGTGTCGCACGGCCCATCTCGCACTCGCAGTATGGCATACTATGATACTATCGCAATATTTTCTTCTATTTATTAGTGTATGTTTCATCAACTAGTGCCACTATAATTTAATCACGCCTTTTCATTATCTGTGCAAACAGGGTTATTCAGCTGCATTTTGGTGGAATTGCACAAATGTACGGATGGAACCAACATATATGTAGAGTGCGAGGTGCCAAGTAAAAATTACCGACACCAACCCTGCT
Organism: Aegilops tauschii subsp. strangulata; assembly: GCF_002575655.3. Taxonomy (NCBI): domain Eukaryota; kingdom Viridiplantae; phylum Streptophyta; class Magnoliopsida; order Poales; family Poaceae; genus Aegilops; species Aegilops tauschii. Next base: position 412,371,068 of record NC_053036.3, on the reverse strand, counting down.
TCATCTAAGCATTGGCATCCACCACCATCAGTGGGATGTGTGGCGCTCACTGTGGATGGATATTTCTTGGCAGCAAATCCTCTAACCAAATACTAGTAGCTTAGACTTCAAAAAAAATACTAGTAGCTTATATTGGCAGTTTTCTAGGGGTCTACTCTTTTCTGAAAGAAGCACCAACCTATTTTTCTTTATTTGTACACAGTGTCACAACTTTGACCCAAAGGTCCAGAGCTATTTTAGGGTGATTGGCATAGTACTCGGAGACTGATTGTAAGCATGATTTTTATTAGCTGTCACACTGATTGTAAGCATGAGCAGATGGAAGATTAGGTTAGTGCGAAGCTTACCTTAAACCCTACCGACGTTGTTGAAATGAGGCGAGCGTCGAGGGAACCATGGAGAACGGCAGGGAAGCGACGTCGTGCCATCCGGCCTCCTCTTGCGGTGGGAGAACGAATACTCCTTTGGCTCCGGCTGGCTCTGCACCCTCACGAACGGCACACCGTACTCGATCGATTCGTTATCCTCTGGGTGCTCGACCTTCGACCTATACGCCCACCACCTCCGCCTGACTTTCGCCTCGGGCGAATCTATCTGCTCCATCACCCAGATTAGATACTCGATGAACTCGAAGGACTGCGACATGACTGCTGCCGATAGGTACATCGCCGCCCTCATCACCGCCATCTCGCTATTTCGCATACATTGCCACATGGCCCTCACCGTCCTTGAAATCTCCCACTCATCGTCAAACCAAGTAAGGATCTCCTTCAACCTGGCTAACTTTGCCTGGTCGCCGCCGGCGATCTGCCTGATTCACTGCTGCATCCTCTCCATAGATGTCCTTCTGAGTGGTCCGGTGCTAGCTTTGGAAGATGGGAGGAGAGACAATGGTCTTGCAATAGAGAAGAGGGAGAGGCAAGACGATGGTTTTGGAATGGGGATGATGGAGAGGAGAGGGGGTGGTTTTGAAATGGTGAAGAGGGAGAGGTGGGATGGTGGTTTTGGAATGGAGATGATGGAGAGGAGAGGTTTCCCTGCCTTTCGGTCGCTGACAGGTGGGCCCCGCGCTTGGTGGGACCCATGTGTCAGTGTCTCAATGGCAGGATGGGCTACGTCAGGGGATCCTCGTCCGAGGAGAGAGGAGGTGGTTTTGCAATGGAGAAGAGGGAGAGGCGAGACGGTGGTTTTGGAATGGAGATGATGGAGATGAGAGGAGGTGGTTTTGCAATGGAGAAGAGGGAGAGGAGCGTGCGACAGCGATTTAGGATTGGACGAGAGGGCCGGCGCGCTGTGACTGGATCAAAATCAAAATCAATCTACCCTTCAATTAAGAAAGCGACCCCACATTAACTAGTCCCCCTTTTATTCTGGGTCATAATTGACCATGATTTTCACAAATAAAATATATGTTATACGTTGCAAAAATAGTATAATTTGAAAGTACATTCAGATACGAACCAAACGATACAATTTTTGGTGACATGCATTAACATTTTGCTTGTCAAATACAGTACATGGTCAAACTTTGACCAAAAATACGCAAAACAAAAAATACTTCCAAGACCAGCGCCGCTCCTCTCCTCTTAAACCACCGCTGCTCCTCTCCTATTCCAATCTAAATCCAACGCCGCTCCTCTCCTCTTCCATTTCAAAACCACCGCCCCTCCTCTCCTGTTCCAATCCAAAACCAGCGTCGCTCCTCTCCCGTTCTAATCCAAAACCAGCGCTGCTCCTCTCCTCTTCCATTCAAAAACCACCGCCGGCGAGTGAAGGTGCTGTGGAGAAGTAGATCGATGGAGGAGTACAACTGATACATGGGGATCGCAGACGGCGACCCTGTGAAGCTAGCTAGGATGTTGGAGATACAGTCTTGGTTTGACAACAAGGACCAACTAGCGGCGACGGCGACATCCATGGCCAAATATCTGCAACAGAGCGAAAAGGCGGCGATACTCCCGAAGGGAGTCACATGGGAGTACATAAGAGCTGCTCCTCTGGGCCATGGAGTAAACAGATTCACCAAATCCGATCGTGAGAGATCGGTGGTGGGAGTATCGATCCCAGATGGAGCAGCCACCAGAGATTGAAGGATCGAGCATCTACAGGGTGCCGTTTGTGAGGGTGTCGTGCCAGAGCGAGCCGGTGGAGTCTTCGTCGACCGAACCCAGCTGCAAGAGGAGAAAAGCAGTTGGCCTGACGACGCTTCCCCGCCGTCCTCTCCCTCGTCATTCACATCGTTTCACGGGGCGGCTGTCTGCCGCCGTGGAATAGGAGGGGACTGCCCCCCAAGCCCAATAGTCGGGCAGGTTGTGAATTGTCAGGAGGAGCTTAGGGTTGTCAATATTTGCAGGTTGTGAATTGTGTTTTGTGTTGTGTATTTTGAGAGTACTTTCAGATATGAATGTCTTTTGAATTTCAGATTTGCAGTATTGAGCATATGAAGTATTTTATGAATTCTAGAGATCTATTTTTAGCACTTAAAAAAGTGTAGTTTCATAGGAGTATAAAAGTGCAGACAATGTGATTCTTAGAGAAGAAACTGGAAGTTTCGGTTTCAGATAAGAAACTGCAAGTTCAGTTTCAGATAAGAAACTGCAACTTTCAAAGGCAGAGCATTTATATTAACACTGCCTTTTCAAACAGGGTTAACATCATGTTGGAAGTTTTATTCATGGTCGAAAATGGAACTACCAGCCAGTTAACATCATGCTGATCAACATTCATGCATAGCACATCTTCATATGATGCATAGTCAAAAAGATATGCTATTTTCAAAATGCTCACACAATGTCGAGTGTGCGAAAAACAGAGAAAATGAGGGACAAAGTTTTGGCAAGTGTTGGACGTGGTGTGCGTAGATGACAATGGGGGCCCACATGTCAATAATGGCAGAGGCAAAAAATTTGGAGATATTTTCCCTACATCTGGTGGAATCGAACCCGGGCGGAACAGCTGTTGGGTAGTGTCACTTGGCCACTGGGCTAGTTCAGTACTTTTGTTACAAATAAGGCACTGCCTTGGGTGGTCTGATCACCTCCTACACCTTTGTGCGCTCGCTGCGGCGCCACTGTCTACCATTGTGAACATGCTGAACAAACAAGAGGAATCTGGAGAGGACTATACGTGGAGAGCCGGACATTCGGGACCCACCAGGTCTATGGCCGTACACAAGCAAGTGCCTCATAAGAAAACTTCCTCCTAATGCTATACTGACGTTGGGGCCCACGGGTTTGTCAACATAGTTACATTTTTTAGGTGCTTCAGCATAAGAGATAAATTCACAATGAAGCTGTGGAGCTGGCGGGTAGTATCATTTATTATCACTGGGCAGCAAGTATCCGCTGGGTTTCGGGCTGCCTTGTCTAGGCTTTCTTTTTTTTAACATGCGCAGCCCAGGACATGCCGGTTTGTATTTTTTTGAGGGCCGTCATGTATCGACCGGCCTATGGACCTCCTATCCGAGGTTTTACTTTTCCTGAAACATCGGTAGCCCAATTTATGTATTTTTTTTGAAGAAAACGCAGAGGTCTGTTCTATTTTTCTATATAAGAATAGGAACGCCTGGTCCAACTTTTGTTTCCCTTCTAACTATATTATATATATTTAAATTATTTTATATGTTATTTTATATTATTATTATTGTCATCATATATTTAAAAGATACTTACATATGTAAGAAAACAATATCCCACATCTTATTAGCTTATAAAAATAATTTCTTAACAATAAAATACTGGATTTTGTTGACAACGAAAATCCCGGTGATTGTGTACAAAAGCTTGGTAATATTTAAGGACCAATGTAATAATAAATCACTTATTATTTAAATATATTTATAACAATATGCTCAGCCCCTGTTTATTTTTTGATAACATTCCTGCGCCCAACCGAACACTATAATTAGAATCAGCCCAGCAAAATCATGTATTTCAAGAAAGTCCCCAACCCAGCAAATGGACTGTAATTCTAAAAAAAGATCAAATTGACTGTAAATTCTTAAAAAATGGGTTGAATACGTGCCACATTTTTGGAGGCTAAAATGTGGACCAAGAGGTCGAAGCCAATGCAAGTCGTTGTCAACATAGTCAACAAATGATTCTGACATTGTTAGCCATTGGATTTACATCCAACGACCGGCATCCATCTTCAATCTCTGGTCTTCTTCCTCCAGCGCTGCCGGGACCACCTGCTCCCGCCTCCTGCTGCTAGCAGCTCTGCTTAGCATGCTTCACTGTGAAGCGCTACCCCATCATTGGCTAGGCCATACCTCCACCCCTCCACACCTCCTGTTCTTCTCCACCGACTACCGAACCACACCGCAGCAGAACCAGTTAACCCTCGTACACCTCTCCATCTGTGACTCTACTCCCGCGTCTTCCCATCTCCGGCTCGTTGCTGTCCGGGGCCTCGCCGTCGTCCACCACCTTGGATGTGCTTGGCGCGGAGTAGTCAACGTGGTCAACGAACGACATCCATCGGAAATAGACTGTGCATGGAGAGGCTGACAGCTGGGTCCGTGGCCGCACGCAAGGAAATGCCTCCTTATTACATGCAAAATAATGATTCCTCCACCTGACAGCTGGGACCCACCGGAAGGGCCTATGCATTTCGCGAAAAAACATTTCCCCCACTAACAGGTCGGACCCACCAGCTATATCTTTGCACGAAAGGAAGTGCCTCCTTATTACGCACACAAAAATGAATACCCCCTGCTAGCTGGGACCCTCCATAGTGGGAGGCTGACTTGTGGGCCTACTAAGTTGACGGGGACGGAGGGCTTTGTCAACTTAGTCAATATGAACGATTCTAGCTCCAGTGACCGTATGATATCCATCCAATGGTGGTAGTGCTTCTTCAACCTCTGGTCTTGTTGCTCCAGCCGCAGCGCCGGTCGTGCCGCATACTCCTGCTTCCCGGGGCCGGCTGTGATGCCGCGGAGGCCTCACCGTCCCCTACTAGTCCCACCGCTGGCCAGGCCCTGCGGCGATGGCAGCCTCACACCGCAGCCAAACCAGCGAACCCTCGTACTCCTCTCCGTGTGGGCATCCACTTCCGCGTCTTCCCCGGCTCTGCGTCGTCCCCTTCCTAGGCCTCGTCGTCGTCCACCGCACAAGTGCTCTCGCTGCGGCGTGGTCAACGTGGTCAAGGAACGACTTCCATCGGAAGAGTACTGTACGTGGAGAGGCTGACAGCTGGATCCACGGCCGCAGCAAGGAAGTGCCTCCTTATTTCGCGGAAAATAATGATTCCTCCACCTGACAGCAGGGACCCACCGGACGGGCCACCGTATTTCGTGAAAAAAAAATGTTTCCCGCTGACTGCTGGGACCCACCAGCTACATCTTCACACGCAAGGAAGTGCCTGACAGTCGGGACCCACCCGGTCGAAGCGTACCTAGCGTTGTCATTCTGGTCGCGAATGTGTACGTACATACTGGTCGATGTAGAGGCGCACACGTGTGGTAGTAGAGGCGCGCACGTAGCATGTACACGTACGTACAGCGGCCAGGGTCCAAGAAAGTAAATACGACCATGTACGTACATACGGGCGGGGTCTCGAACGCCTACTCGCGCATACGTACGACAAGGGCTCGTGTACATGGCTGTGGCTGGGTCGGAACGGAGAAACTGCGTCGTCGTCATGTTCATGGGGAGGCAACGGAATGCGGTGTGTTCATTGGGAGGCAACAGAACGTGTGTTGTTCATCGGGAGCCAACCGGCTTGGACGGAACAGCCGATGGAAACAAGGCCTGGCGTACCACAGAATAGAGGAAACAGCCTTGTGTTCGACCGGCCACGTCGAAACGGGATCCTGTTCATTGGGAGGGGTCTGGCGTACCGCAAAACGGAGGAAACGGACCTCATATAGTGGAAATGGGGTCCTATTGATCGGTAGGGGTGTGGCGTACCGCAAAACAGAGAAAACGGACTTGTGTTGGAGCGCTACGGTCGAAACGGGGGTCCTGTTCATCGGGAGGGGTGTGGCGTACCGCAAAACGAGACTCCATGGGATATTGTTCATCTCCACCGTCGACCTCCTCCAGCCTCCACGGGCTCATGTTCATCCACCGTCGACCTCCTCCTGCATCCACCTGCGACTGTTCATCCACGGGCTCCTGTTCATCCAGCCTCCACCGCGAGCTCCTCCACCGGCTACTGTTCAACCAGCCCCCTCCATGGGGTCCTGTTCAACCACCTCTCCACGGGCTACTATTCATCCAGCCCTCCACAAGCTACTATTCAACCAACCCTCCACCGGCTACTGTTCATCCAGCCCTCCACGGGGTCCTGTTCATCCACAGGCTCGATCGATCAGGGTACTGTTCATCCAGCAGCAACGAGCTCTACTACCATGGGGTCATGTTCATCCAACCCTCCACTGGGAACTGTTCATCCAAACCCCCCTCAACAACGCTCAGTGTTCATCCAGGGAAGGAGGCAGCAGTGTTCAATCGGCTTCAGTTAGCAGCAGTAGTGAAGGAATCACTCGGGTTCAGTTAACAACAAGGGATCGATCGATCGCTCGGGTTCAGTAATGCGTAGCCTGCAGTGCAATCGCTTGGGTTCAGTTAGAGCCCAATGCCTCGCTCGGGTTCTGTTAGAGCCCAACGCCTCGCACACACGCGCGTACGTACGAGAGAAATGTGCATCGCTCGGCCCCCGACCACCCACCGTAACCGGGAACTCCCTGATATTTTCCTCACCCTCGCTTCTACCACGTTTTTTCCCGTCATGGACAGCCCAAAGAATGTCATGCAGCTGCGTCTCCGGCTTGCCCAGGACGAAAAGCCCATTTTCTGTCATGATTTTTTGTCATAGAAGTAGGACCCCACCACATCTATGATGACCGGGTTTTGTCACAATTATCGTCATAGAAGTGTCATAAGTATGACAGAAAAAAATTTGTTCGGCCCAAAATGTGACGGATGTGTCTTTTTTTGTAGTTGGGTCTGCTTAATCTGACAAGATAAGCTGGGTCTTCAATGACCTTTTAAATAGAATCAAACTTGTAGCCCCCAATGGCCGGCTTAATCTAACAAGATAAGCCAGGTCATAATAGGAACTTAAAATGCCATGTACATTAGCCCCCAAGTGCCATGTACATTGCTTGCAATGTGCTTGGGACTTACCATTTTTTCCTGTTTCTTTAATAATGTATTTATGACTACAAATTCTTACTGCAAGAGACTGTTGTCGGTGTCAAAATCGGCGGATCTCGGGTAGGGGGTCCCGAACTGTGCGTCTAAGGTCGATGGTAACAGGAGACAGGGGACACGATGTTTACCCAGGTTCAGGCCCTCCCTATGGAAGAAATACCCTACTTCCTGCTTGATTGATCTTGATGGATATGAGTATTACAAGAGTTGATCTACCACGAGATCGTAATGGTTAAACCCTAGAAGTCTAGCCTGTATGACTATGGTAATGAGTATATCCGTTTCCGGACTAAGTCCTCCGGTTTATATAGACACCAGGAGGATCTAGGGTTACACAAGGTCGGTTACAAAGAAAGGAATCTACATATTCGGTCGCCAAGCTTGCCTTCTACGCCAAGGAGAGTCCCATCAGGACACGGGTGCCCTCTTCGGTCTTTGTATCTTCACAGCCCATCAGTCCGGCCCATGTCTAACAGGACGGACGCCCGAGGACCCCTTAGTCCAGGACTCCCTCAGTAGCCCCTGACCTGGCTTCAATGACAAGGTATCCGGCGCGTAGATCCGTCTCGGGCATTGCAAGGCGGATTCCTCCTTCCGAACTCCAAGACAGTCTTCGGACGTATTGAATGTGCCTGAACCTGTAACACACGCACCACACACAACCGTAGAGAGAATATAATATTCCACGAGTCCAATCCGCTGACAACCTTTTGTAAGATGACATCACATCTGTTCGGTCACTGTATCGAATCTTTTTGTCCACCGTTTCGCGTTTCGAGATGCGGTTCCCATTGGCACATCTTGTCAAAGCAGAGATCATGTCCCCTTATTGCGGGATTCTCATTAATTCGGGCGTGGGCAACCCAACCATGCCCGTTTACACAACCCTAGGGAATAGGCGAGTTTTAAGGCGAGTGGGGAGGCGTTCAATAGACACTGCCTTTATAAGGGGATAGGGATTCCTCCTTCTTCTCCCACGCCTTCTCTCTCTGCACTTCCACTCTTGAGCTCCATCGCCCAAGTTTTCATCTTCTTCCAATTCAAGCTAGCACTCAACCATGTTCGGATCCGGAGGCCAAGGCAAGTGGATGGTCTCCTCCGTCAAGGAGAGGGACATTACTGAGCTTTGGGCGGCCGGTTACTTGGCGAAGGAGATCGCCCACCGTCTTCCGGCCCTGGGACAAGTCGTCCCCACGCCGAAGCCCAACAAGAGGGTGGTATTCATCCCTCATTTCTTCCGCAGGCTAGGGTTTCCACTCCACCCTTTTGTCCGCGGGCTGATGTATTATTATGGGATAGACTTCCATGATCTATCCCCGAACTCCTTTCTCAACGTCCCCGTGTTCATCGTCGTGTGTGAGGACTTCCTCCGCATCCAACCTCACTTCGGGCTGTGGCTCAAAATCTTCAATGTGAAGCCGAAGGTGGTAGATGGTCAACACGCGGAGTGCGGAGGGGCCATGGTGAGCAAGCTGCCCAATGTCTCCTGGCCGAAAGGCACTCTCGTGGAGACTGTCAAGGAATGGCAGAAACAATGGTTCTACATTACAGAATAACCCATTGTCACCACGGTTATCCCACGCAAGACATACATCATGTGTTCTCAAATCCTTAAAGACTCAATCCGATAAGATAACTTCAAAGGGAAAACTCAATCCATTACAAGAGAGTAGAGGGGGAGAAACATCATAAATCAAGATCGTGCCGAATCAAGAACACGAGAGAGAGAGAGAGAGAGATCAAACACATAGCTACAGGTACATACCCTCAGCCCCGAGGGTGAACTACTCCCTCCTCGTCATGGAGAGCGCCGGGATGATGAAGATGGCCACCGGTGAAGGACCCCCCCTCCGGCAGGCCCCCCTCCGGCAGGGTGCCGGAACAGGGTCCCGATTGGTTTTTGGTGGCTACAGAGGCTTGCGGCGGCGGAACTCCCGATCTCTTCTATTCTCCGAAGGTTTTAGGGTATATTGGTAAATATAGGAGGAAGAAATATGTCAGGGGAGCCACGAGGGGCCCACGAGGGTGGAGGCAGCGCCCAGGGGGGTGGGCGCGCCCCCTGCCTCGTGCCCTCCTTGTTGATTCCCTGACGTGCACTCCAAGTCCCCTGGATTGCTTCCGTTCCAAAAATAACTTTTCCGAAGGTTTCATTGCGTTTGGACTCCGTTTGATATTCCTTTTCTGCGAAACACTGAAACAAGGGAAAAACAGAAACTGGCACTGGGCTCTGGGTTAATAAGTTAGTCCCAAAAATAATATAAAAGTGCATAGTAAAGCCCATTAAACATACAAGATGGATAATATAATAGCACGAATACTTCATAAATTATAGATACGTTGGACACGTATCAGCATCCCCAAGCATAATTCCTGCTCGTCCTCGAGTAGGTAAATGATAAATGAAATAATTTATGAAGTGTGAATGCTAGCAGGTGCACAAGTTTGATCAATGATAATTTCAATCACCCTTTCTAGCATCCTTATATGTCATAACAGTAGCTCATATCATAAAACTTTGCATGATCAAGTAACAAACTATTCACATGTTAAAGTATAGATCATAAACTTTCTTGAAAACTAACAAACCGTGTTATTAGTCATCAAACAATTACAATTCATCTTATTTTTAGGAAGAGTCTATGTCAGAGTTTTGATTTAGCAAACTCCACATACTCAACTATCATTTAGTCTTCCAGGATTGCTACCACTCAAAGCATATTTTTAGAACAAATAGTATTCATCGAACACAGAGAAATATAGGGGCTTAATATTTCGCCTCCCAACCTTTTACCTCAAGGGTAATGTCAACAGTAATAATTCATGCTCAAATATATTTGAATGGACATATATGCTTAGATCTTTCCACCACATGAGGCGTGCCAACTAAAGAGTAGGTTGGAATGAGAAGGAATACTACTGACTCTTGCATAAAAGTAAAAGATAGGCCCTTCGCAGAGGGAAGCATGGATTTGACGAGGTGCCAGAGCTCGAAGCAAAAAACAGAGATGAAAATAATTTTCAGAGGTATGCTTTCATTGTCAACATAACGACCAAGAGTTCCCAATATCTTCCATACTAGATACATCATAGGCGGTTCCCACGTAGAAAGGTAAAGATTTTACTCCCCCTCCACCAACGATCACACTCCACGGCTTGTCCGAAACAACCGGTACCGTCCAACTTTCAACAATCCTGGGGGAGTTTTGTTTAATTATTTGCGAATTTGTTTTTGATCTTTTGATCATAGGACTGGGCATCCCAGTTACCAGCCATTTTCTCGTGAATGATGAGTGAAGTCCACTCATCGTGAGAATCACCCACCTAGCATGGAAGATACTGCTAGCCCCTAGTCGCTACATGAGTGATTCGGGCATACAAAATAGATTATTATTTGAAGGTTTAGAGTTTGGCACATGCAAATTTACTTGGAACGGCAGCTAAATACCACATATAGGTAGATATGGTGGACACTCATGGAAGAAACTTGGTTCAAGGATTTTGGATGCACAAGCAGTATTCCCGCTTAGTACAGATATTCTGGCTAGCAAAGGATTCTAAATAGCAAGCACCACATGTTAGAGGATCCATAACAATATAACTTCTATACAAATATACCCAAGCATAAGTCATTATGTTGTCTTCCTTGTCCAACTTCAACTAATTTGCTCAGGTTTGAAAATAATTAATGGGGCTCACAATCATAGAAGATGTCCAAGATAGTATATTTATATGTGAAATCTCTCTTCCTTCAATATTCTTTCAAAAATTGTTCAAGTGACCAATACAATGTTTGCTAACCTTCAAAAAATTTACCACCTCTACTTCTTATATGTGAAGGCATTACTCCCCATGGGAAAGGCATATGAAACATATATAATTTCAGATTTATGACATTCAAATCATTCAACCATTTACTCATAGGATATAAGTGAAGCACACGAGTAAATGACAAACTACTCCAAAAAGAAATAAGTGAAGATCAATGAGTAGTTAAATAATTATGTAGCTATGTGAAGACTCTCTCTCATTTAAGAATTTCAGATCTTGGTATTTTATTCAAACAGCAAGCAAAACAAAATAAAACGACATTTCAAGGATAGCACTCATCATGTGAAGAAGCAAAAACTTAGGCCCAACCGATACTAACCGATAATTGTTGAAGGAGAAAGGTGGGATGCCTACCGGGGCATCCCCAAGCTTAGATGCTTGAGACTTCTTGAAATATTGTCTTGGGGTGCCTTGGGCATCCCCAAGCTTGAGCTTTTGTGTCTCCTTAATTCCTCTCTTATCACGGTTTCCCTAAATCTCAAAAACTTCATCCACACCAAACTCAACAAGAACTCGTGAGATAAGTTAGTATAAACCAATGCAAAAACCTTATCATTTTCTACTGTAACAAATCACTAAAATTATTATTCAACGTTGCATACTAAATGCCTCTGCATATTTAATACTCCTATCCTCAAATAGAATCATTAAAAAGCAAACATATGCAAACAATGCAAACATAACAGCAATCTGCCAAAACAGTACAGTCTGTAAAGAATGCAAGATTCATCATACTTCCCTAACTCCAAAAGTTATGAAAGAAAATTCCCACTGTAGTAAAATTATCAGAGCTTCCTAAGCAAAAGGTTTCAACATTTTATCACATTCTGACTTTTCTAGGGAATTTTTGCAACAGCGGTAAACTTTCTGTTTTGAAACAGCAACGTGTATACTTGCAAAATAAGCATGGTAAATGCTATCCTTGACATTTTTATTGAAAATGGAGATGCAAAGAATTATTATAAATAACAGAAAGCAAATACTAACAAAATAAAATGACGCTCCAAGCAAAACACATATCATGTGGTGAATAAAAATATAGCTCCAAGTAAAGTTACCAATGAACGAAGACGAAAGAGGGGATGCCATCCGGGGCATCCCCAAGCTTAGGCTCTTGGTTGTCCTTGAATATTATCTTGGGGTGCCTTGGGCATCCCCAAGCTTAGGCTCTTGCCACTCCTTATTCCACAGTCCATCGAATCTTTACCCAAAACTTGAAAACTTCACAACACAAAACTCAATAGAAAACTCGTGAGCTCCGTTAGCGAAAGAAAACAAAACACCACTTCAAGGTACTGTAATGAACTCATTCTTTATTTATATTGGTGTTAAACCTACTGTATTCCAACTTCTCTATGGTTTATAAACTATTTTACTAGCCATAGATTCATCAAAATAAGCAAACAACACACGAAAAACAGAATCTGTCAAAAACAGACTAACGCAAACTTCTGGAACTCAAAAAATTCTACCAAAATAGGAAGACCTAGATAATTTGATTATTGATCTGCTGCAATTGGAATCAGTATTTTATCACGTTCTGGTGATTTTAAACAATTGTTTTCGTGAACAGAAAGTTTCTGGAATTTTCAGCAAGATCAAATAACTATCATCCTAGAAGATCCTATAGGTCTTACTTGGCATAAACACTAATTAATACATAAAACCACATCTAAACAGAAGCTAGATGGATTATTTATTACTACACAGAACCAAAAATAAAGAACAAAAATAAAAATTGGGTTGCCTCCCAACAAGCGCTAACGTTTAACGCCCCTAGCTAGGCATGATGATTTCAATGATGCTCGCATAAAAGATAAGAGTTGAAACATAAAGAGAGCATCATGAAGAATATGACTAGCACATTTAAGTCTAACCCACTTCCTATGCATAGGGATTTTGTGAGCAAACAACTTATGGGAACAATAATCAACTAGCATAGGAAGGCAAAACAAGCATAACTTTAAAACTTTAAGCACATAGAGAAGAAACTTGATATTATTGCAATTCCTACAAGCATATGTTCCTCCCTCATAATAATTTTCAGTAGCATCATGAATGAATTCAACCATATAACCAGCACATAAAGCATTCTTTTCATGATCTACTTGCATAGAAATTTTACTACTCTCCACATAAGCAAATTTATTCTCATCAATAGTAGTGGGAGCAAACTCAACAAAATAACTATCATGTGAGGCATAATCCAATTGAAAATTAAAATCATGATGACAAGTTTCATGGTTATCTTTATTCTTTAAAGCATACGTGTCATCACAATAATAATCATAAATAGGAGGCATGCTTTCATCATAATAAATTTGCTCATCAAAACTTGGGGGATTAAACATATCATCTTCATCAAACACAGCATCCCCAAGCTTGTGGCTTTGCATATTATTAGCATCATGGGTATTCAAAGAATTCATACTAACAACATTGCAATCATGCTGATCATTCACATATTTTATGCCAAGCATTCTATGTAATTCTTCTTCTAGTACTTAAACACAATTTTCCTTCCCATCATTTTCACGAAAGACATTAAAAAGATGAAGCATATGAGGCAACCTTAATTCCATTTTTTCTTAGTTTTCTTTCATAGACTAAACTAGTGATGAAACAAGAAACTAAAAGATTTGATTGCAAGATCTAAAGACATACCTTCAAGCACTCACCTCCCCAGCAACGGCGCCAAAAACTGCTTAGTTGACGGGGTGTGAGTGCTGCTTACCTAGCCTCCCCGGCAATGGCACCAGAAAAGAGCTTGATGTCTACTACACAACCTTCTTCTTGCAGACGTTGTTGGGCCTCCAAGTGCAGAGGTTTGTACGACAGTAGCAAGTTTCCCTCAAGTGGATGACCTAAGGTTTATCAATCCGTGGGAGGCGTAGGATGAAGATGGTCTCTCTCAAACAACCCTGCAACCATATAACAAAGAGTCTCTTGTGTCCCCAACACACCCAATACAATGGTAAATTGTATAGGTGCACTAGTTCGGCGAAGAGATGGTGATACAAGTGCAATATGGATGGTAGATATAGGTTTTTGTAATCTTAAAATATAAAAACAGCAAGGTACTAATGATAAAAGTGAGCACAAACGGTATTGCAATGATAGGAAACAAGGCCTAGGGCTCATACTTTCACTAGTGCAAGTTCTCTCAACAATAATAACATAATTGGATCATATAACTCTCCCTCAACATGCAACAAAGAGTCACTCCAAAGTCACTAATAGCGGAGAACAAACGAAGAGATTATGGTAGGGTACGAAACCACCTCAAAGTTATTCTTTTCGATCAATCCATTGGGCTATTCCTATAAGTGTCACAAACAGCCCTAGAGTTCGCAGTAAAATAACACCTTAAGACACACATCAACCAAAACCCTAATGTCACCTAGATACTCCGATGTCACCTCAAGTATCTGTGGGTATGATTATACGATATGCATCAGACAATCTCAGATTCATCAACTCAACCAACACACAGAACCTCAAAGAGTGCCCCAAAGTTTCTACCGGAGAGTCAAGACGAAAACATGTGCCAACCCGTATGAATAGGTTCATGGGCGGAACTCGCAAGTTGATCACCAAAACATACATAAAGTGAATCAATAGCATAACCCATTGTCACCACGGTTATCCCACGCAAGACATACATCAAGTGTTCTCAAATCCTTAAAGACTCAATCCGATAAGATAACTTCAAAGGGAAAACTCAATCCATTACAAGAGAGTAGAGGGGGAGAAACATCATAAGATCCAACTATAATAGCAAAGCTCGCGATACACCAAGATCGCGCCGAATCAAGAACACGAGAGAGAGAGATCAAACACATAGCTACAGGTACATACCCTCAGCCCCTAGGGTGAACTACTTCCTCCTTGTCATGGAGAGCGCCGAGATGATGAAGATGGCCACCGGTGAGCGATCCCCCCTCCGGCAGGGTGCCGGAACAGGGTCCCGATTGGTTTTTGGTGGCTACACAGGCTTGCGGCGGCGGAACTCCCGATCTCTTCTGTTCTCCGAAGGTTTTAGGGTATATTGGTATATATAGGAGGAAGAAATACATCAGGGGAGCCACGAGGGTGGAGGGCGTGCTCAGGGGGTGGGCGCGCCCCCCTGCCTCATGCCCTCCTCGTTGATTCCCTGACGTGCACTCCAAGTCCCCTGGATTGCTTCCATTCCAAAAATAACTTTTCCGAAGGTTTCATTCCGTTTGGACTCCGTTTGATATTCCTTTTCTGCGAAACACTGAAACAAGGGAAAAACAGAAGCTGGCACTGGGCTCTGGGTTAATGAGTTAGTCCCAAAAATAATATAAAAGTGCATAGTAAAGCCCATTAAACATCCAAGATGGATAATATAATAGCATGAATACTTCATAAATTATAGATACGTTGGAGACGTATCACTCCGCTACCTGAAGAACCAGTCATCCCGCGTTTAGCGATGATGCTGGTGCCGGCGCCCTATAAGGCGCCGGAGAAGAAGGCCAAGAAGAAGGCCAAGGGGACCAAAGGTGGCCCCTGTCGTAAGGGCACTTCGGACGTAACGTCCGAAGATGAAGAGACCCGTTCGTCCGTCCCTGAGGACGACGACGAGGAGGAGGAGGAGATACCTCCCCGCGATGAGGGGAGGGAGAAGAGGGCGGCCTCCATGAATCTGGAGGTCGGGACGCCCAAGAAGAGGAAGGGTTCCCTTGCGGATAACTCCGTATGGGATGTCGACAGTAGCCCGGAGCGCCACCCCCGCGCTAAGCCTTAGGCCGCATCGTAATTGCCATGATTCATGTGTGTCCATACCTCCAGCCTCTCCTCCTTATTGTATTGACATGGCTAGTTGTGTTATTTCAGTCTGGCCCACGTCAGTTCCCAGCGATCCTCGTCAGGAGGTTCGCTGGACTCCAAGGAGATGGCCAGCATGTCACAGCCGACTGCTCACTCTCCCAAGGCCATGGACAACATCGAGGTGTTGTGCCGAAGGACCACTCCAGGCCGAGGGGAGGCTCCGGACGTTGTCAAGGGGACGCCAGAGGGCGAAACCTCTACCGCCGGACACACGGGGGAGCAAATCCCTACGGAGACTGGCGAGGAGGGCCGTATTCAGTTCAGCCCTCCGCCGAATATGATTACGGAGACCCATACGGCTCCGGAATCCGGCGAGCGACCTCATTTGAAAGTGGGTGGCGCGCCCATTCCACCGGTGGCCCCTGTCCAACCAGGGGCGCCGGATAATCTAGTGGAAGCACTTCGAGGCGCCTCCATTGTGTACGAGCATCGTATGCTTATGGGTACGGTGATTGAGAGGGTCCAGTCTGCCAAGAGCGGACTGGCCGAAGCCTGCCGTAGCTTGCTGACAGGCTTTGAGGTAAGCGACGTAAAAATCCCGATATAGTTAGTAGCCCCCGAGACACTGTCCGGTGTTCGGAAAGAAAAGCCGGACAGAGGGTCAATCCTTCATTGTAGGAAACTAACCGAATTTGTCGGGAATGAATATGCAGGCGTCGCTGCTGTCTATGGCCTCACATGCTGCTGAAGTCTCCGAACTTAAGCGGAAACTGGAGAAGGCCGAAGAGGAGCTCGACCAGGTGAAGAGGCGGCTCCAGGAGAATCAAGGTATGTAATAACCCAAGAAGTGTTCAGAAAGAGTAGGATGATATATATTGACCAAAGTGTCTTGATATGAACAGGAGCAACGACCGAGGTCGAGGCCCTGAAAAAGTCCCTGGGCAAAGCCGAGGGGAAGGCCGTCACGGAGCAGGCTGCACGTAAGAAGCTCAAGGCCCGGGTCAACGTGGTCCAGCAAGAGCTCCATGACGCGGTGAAGAAGTGTGAGATCTTGGAACATGACGTGTCGGCTAAAGAGGCTGAACTCTCCAAGGCTCGTCAGAGCGCGGAGACGGCCCGGAACGAGGCCCAGGGCGCCCTCCAAGAGATCCAAGAGGCGAGGAAGATCACGGAAGGTAAGGCATTCAGTATGCAGAGCAAATATGCGAAGAGGAAGTATCTTTTACTAACCCGGATTCGGAGTTCTCCGGGGGCTTTTGCTGATCTGCCGCGAAGTGTGTCCGACGCCGCGGAGTTCTTCCGAGCCGAAGAAGGGAGCTCCACAGAGAAGCTATTCTGGTCGCAATATCTTGCGCCAGAGCATCCCGTGCCCTTTCACCGACCAACTGAAACAGCTGGTGGAGCTGCATAAGGTGGCCGAACTAGCCATGAAGGATTTGATAATCCGGCTATGGCTAGCCGAAGCTATGCCCGGCAGCTACTTCAGACTCGTGAGGCGGCTGGTGAACGCATGTCCTCGGCTGGACATCGTCAAGCGATCGGCCTGTATTGAAGGTGCGCGTATGGCCTTCGCCCGTTGCAAGATGTGGTGGGCGAAGATGAATGTCGTGGAGCTGGCCAGGGGGCCGCCAGAGGGCAAGGAGCACCGTACACCCAAGCACTATTTTGCGGATGTCCTGGAGGGGTCTCGCATCGTAGCAATGCAGTGTGGGCAGGACATTATTTTCGAGTGAATACATTCATGTTATCTTTTCCTTGTATGGTGAAACAAAGTGGGTTTGTAATATAATGATTATTATGTTTTTAATTTATCTCCTGTGCGGCCGTGTTATATGAAATCTGACGGTTGGCCGGCCGTCGGCTTCTGCCCCCACGTAGGTAGTACGGAGGTGTTCGGGATGGAATCTAAACAATCCTGATCCAATTATATGGTCCTTCAAGGCGTTGTTTAGCGCAACGAACCAGGCAACCAGACTATTCGGCTTTAACACCCTCGCTTAGCCATAGGAGCTCGACAATAAAAACATGGATGCAGCCCCTAGTTTCCGAACTAGGGTGCTGTAGGTGTCTGATCGGGAAGTACCGATCCTTCGCGCGACTCGGAAGAAATCTCCAACGATTTGCAACCTCCGAATAGCTGACCGGCTCTCGCTGCATCATGACAGTCAGTTTTCGGCATTCTCTACTGAGGTGCTCCTTTGGATAAACCAGGGCAGAATCATAGTAGTTCTCCCTTTACTACCTTAGCCGATATAGTGGAACGTAAGTGTCGGCGTTCTGGGAACGGGGGTCCCTAGACTTGCCTGCCTGCGGCCCACGGCGTGGCTATGCTAGCGGGCCGTACGACCCATCTTCATCGACAAAGCATTCAAGACCCTCGCGGGGCGGACGACGCAAGACCTCCTCAGGAGCGGCCACGCTCGGCAGGCTCACGAGGGGTGGAGAGATCAAGGCAAGGCAAACCTCGCGAGGACTTCGTGACGTGAGCCATGATGATCGACACCAGGCGGGCGCCAGCACGCGCAGCGTCCTTGTTTCCTCTTTGGTGCTAAGGAGGCAGGCGCAGGCGCGGAGTACCGAGGCATCAAGCAAAGGTTTCCATATCGGTGCAACGAGACCGAAGACCAGCAGGACGGCAAGACGGAGGTCACCATGGAGCCCAAGACGGCGTCACCACTAGAGCCTTTTGCAGGCGAAGACCACTTTTGTCTGGATAAGCTGTACTAGCTGTCCCCTTTCAAATTGGCCGTTGTTGGCTCCCTTCCCGCTCAATATTTGGGGAGAGGACCAGGGCCTATATAAGTAGAACTAGCCACCGCAGTAGAGGCATGAGATCTTGAGCCAATCCTTAGCCACGCACCAAGCACAAGAACACCTCAACCTCAGGATGCTGTTCTTCCCCTTGTACTGTTCATCATCAGCCAAGAGGCAATCCACCACCACCACACTGGAGTAGGGTATTACACCACAACGGTGGCCCGAACCAGTATAAATCTCGTGTCTTCCCCTGTTGCGAGTTCATCGAGTTTGTCCGCAAGATCTTAGAGAGCTAGGGCATAGATCAGTAGGGAGAGAACTTCGCGCGCACCCCAGAGTTCGAACCTTAAGGGTTTTGCCAGAACCCGTGATCCGACATTTGGCGCGCCGGGTAGGGGTGCGCCGTAGCTTCCCTTCCGTCGATCTGCGCTCCGTCGCTCCGTCGTCTCCATGGCGGACGCTCGCCGTGCCCGTGCTAAGCGCCGGGCTGCCCTCGCCACCCACGTTGCTCAGACTGGCCCGGCGGGGAACGAGCAGGAAGCATCCTCGCTGCACCCTTCGGTGCGGCGGGACGGCCGCACCGCCACTCCATCGCTGACACCGGCCGGTTCGTCATCCCATGCTTGTCGCGCTCCCGTGGACCCTCAGGCAGCGCTGGGCCTGGCGCGTGAACTCCTCTGCTACCGCCCCGTTGACGCCGTCTACGAGGACTCGCTTGACCGCATCGTTGAGCTCGTGAGCGCCGCAGGGGGCTCCCCTGCGCCGTCCCTGTCACTGCCACGCCCGCCGTCAGCCGCTGGTGGCGTGGCTCATGGAGCGCCTCCACCACCTCTGCCCCAAGACGGCACCTTGGCGCCAAGGCGCGTGGCCCCATGGTGCGACCCACCACGCCCGGTGCCCGTGCGCGAGGAGAGAAGCTGCCAAGAAATTCCTCGGCCGCGAGAAGCTGCACCTGCGCTCCTCGCGCCGCCTCGCCACGACCGCGTGCCACCAGCGTGGCGGCACGCGGACCTCATCAAGACCAAGCTCCACCTCCGAGACGGGCCCCGGCGACCACGGCCGGCTGTCGCGCCTTCACCCCCGAGCTGCGTCGCGTCGCCTGGCCGGGCAAGTTCAAGCCGGATCTGCCTCCTCGCTACGACGGCACCCCCGACCCCGCGGAGTTCCTGTAGCTCTACGAGCTGAGCAACGAAGCGGCCAACGGCGACGAGAAAGTCATGGCGAACTAGTTTCCCATGGCTCTCAAGGATGGCGCCCGCTCCTGGCTCCTGAACCTACCACCTGGCTCGATCTTCTCCTGGGACGAGATGTGCGACCCCTTCGTCGCAAACTTCCAGGGCACTCGTGACCGCCCGCCGGCCGCGGGTGACCTTCGCCACGTCAAGTAACAACCAGGAGAGACCCTCCCGAAGTTCATCCAGCGCTTCAACAACATTCGTCTCAAGATCCCCAAGGTGACGGACGAGGCCATCATCTACGCGTTCTCTGATGGCGTCCGCGACGTCAAGATGAAGGAAGAGCTCGCTATCCACAAGGAGCCGTGCATATCTCTGGAGCTGTTCAACCTGGCGACCAAGTGCGCAAGAGCTGAGGAAGGGCGCCTCTCCCTCCTCGAGCTGCCGGCTGCGGACCCGGAGGAGAAGAAAGCCAAGGCCAAGGACGTGAAACGCAAGGGAGCAGCCGTTCTCGCAGCGGAGCCGGACACCAAGCAAGGCAGAGACCAGCCCGAGTCATCCAAGAGCAGACGTCCGTTCTGCGCCTTCCACAACCTGAACACCACAACACCAGTGACTGTCAAGAGCTCAGAGCCATTCGTGCAGGATGCTTCGGTCAACACCGCGAGCGCAGCGACCGGGGCTACGGCCGTGGAGGAGGACATGGTGGCGGACGCTGGGACGACCGCGGCCCGCGCCAGGAGTGGCGCGACCGTCCTTGCGAAGACCGTTGGCAGGATCAGCCTCGCGAGGGCGCCTAGAGGGATCAGCCTCGCGAGGACTGCCCTCAAGGCAACGCTGGGCTCCTTCCGTTGCCGCCACCACCAAGAAGGAACGATGAACACCACCAAGACGAGGGGGCTGGGGGCTTCCAAGAGCCGCGTGCTATCGCTTGCATCTTGGGCGGAGCCCAGGCCCTAGCCTCGCAGCATATCTTCAAGAAGTTTGCTTGTGAAGTGAATGCAGTCCTCCCCAACCTCGAGGCCACACGCCCACTCAGATGGTCCCAGTGCCCCATCACGTTCAACTCGGCAGATCTGCTCAAGTGCGTAGCTACCGCTGGCGCCCTCCCGATGTTGTGCTCCCCAGTCATCAGCAATGTGCAAGTTACCAAGACCCTCATCGACGGCGGCGCAGGGCTCAACATCCTGTCCATCGACACGTTCGACAACCTCCAAGTCCCATATGACCAGCTTCAGCCTACCAAGCCTTTCTCAGGAGTGACCGACGGTTCCACCACGCCGATAGGGCAGGTCCGCCTCCCTGTCACCTTCGGGGAACGCAAGAACTACCGCACCGAGCTCATCGACTTTGACGTCGTGCACATTCGTCTATCGTACAATGCCATCCTCGGGTACCCTGCCCTGGCCAAGTTCATGGCCGTCACCCATCAAGGCTACAATGTTCTCAAGATGCCGGGGAGTGGCGGAATCATCACGGTCCCATGTGAAGAGAGAGATGCGGTGTGCTCCCTCGAGCGTGCCTTCCAAGTTGCAGCAATCGAAGACCCTGACAGCAAGGGCGAGGGCCATCCTACGGTCACCCCCAAGAAGAAGAAGCAGCTGCGCCGTGCAGGACCTCATGAGGGTGGTGCCGCAGCTGGAGCCTCATCAGGATCAGCACCCGCTCCAGGCGCGCCTCCCTTCATCACATAGGAAGGCGCGCCCTTCGCCCTTCTTGGGCAGAGCTCGAGGGCTTTCTTCTGGAAGGCCTTAGCACTTGCCCATATCTCGAGGGAGGTGCTTGGGCACCACTTGGAGGCGTGCTTCGCGGCATGTTTTCCTCAGGAGGGCACACGGCAAGGATCACCCACCGTTCAAGAGTTCATCACCAAGACCACACAGGAATTGCAAGACGCAAGGGCCATGCGCGGCGACCGCAGCTCACGAGGCGCAGCTTCCCATCCAAGCGAGGATGCCGGGCTGCGCATTTTTATCGACGTTCCAGGGCTCAACAAGGCCACATCTCAAGAGCTTTTTTGGCCTTCGCGCGTGGGACGCTGCGAGGGACCGCCGCACAACTATGTTCACATGCCTTTCGGCCTGCCGAGCGTGTCGTCAGCCTATCAGTGCAACCTGCGGCGTGTCCTGGCGGCTCAGGAGGCCAGGCACCACACCATCCTGGCGGAGATGGAGACGGTCCTCCAGGAACCACCCGAGCCCTCAGAGCCTCCTGAGGCTCGGGACCCCGATGGCTCGTGAGGAGCTACCCCATCGTTGCACGCCTTCAGCTGCACTAACTCTCCTTCGTCGATAGAACCAGGGGACATTTTCCAAGTTCATTTAGCTGGGAGCGCCCCTCGGTTGCATTATTCCCAGGCCGCGTGGGTCCGTCCCTATGGCGTGTATCCTTTTCTTATGTCTTTAGCTTACCTCGCTGAGGGCGCCCCTCAGGACGCATTATCCCCAAGCTGCTCGGGCCTGACCCTGTGGCATGTATCTCCCATGCATTTACTTAAGCCTGTTGCTTCCATGTTTAATCTATCCATGATTACCACCTGCTCGATCGTCGCCTCCCACGAGGCCCCCTCACACTGGCATGACGCTGGTGCATGGGTCCGTCCCTACCACATCGACAAACCTGAGCGGTCGAGCTCTGGCTCGCGGCACGCCCTGCGCACATCACCTCACCAAGCCCTCAGTGCCCTCATTTCCTCGTAGAGCAGCCAGGGGCAGGCTGGCAACCATAACGGCAAAACTGTGTGTCTCCTTGTGATGGATCGCAGGGTTCTCATGAAGAGGATAGCAGGCGGCAACACGAGAATCCGCTTGTGCGTTAAAATGGGGGCTCCTGAGCATCGCGGCTCAGGAGCTCTTACTGGCTCTCCAGCCCTCACCCCTGGCCTTGACCACGGCACCGCGACCTAGCATACCAGTGGCAGCTGAGCTCGCTCGAGGTCCGGGACCTGAGGACGTAGAGCACTAAGGAGAACACGGGAAGAGCGAGACTCGTACGGGCCTAACCTAGCTACGCTGCGGGTGTTTGCGCACAGGCCTGGCGCATCGCAAAGAATCGGCCCCGAACTACCAAGATAAGTCTCACGCTCAGATTGGCCAATCGTTGGGGCCTAGGGGACACCCTCGTCGCAGCCCGATCGCGGCCACGTCGCCTCCCTTTCCTATCTTGCCACAGCTGCTTGAGCGCTAAAGGGGACCCCCCTGAGCATCGCGCCTCAGGAGCTCTTACTAGACCTCAGGCCGCTCACCTCCTGGCCTTGACCACGGCACGTGATCTAGCATACCAGCGACGGCTATAGCCTGCCTGGGGACCGGGACCTGTCAGCGTAGAGCAATAAGCTGTCGCGAGCTTGGAAAGGGGAGACCGAGCCTCAGTAGGACATGCATTCGCAGATTTTCATAATAAGGAATATATACACAAAAAGACATTACAGATCCTTACACGCCCCCGCGGGGCATTTCTTGGTTCCTCGCAGGGAACAAAAGACGAGAACCTAGTAGAATCCTATCTACACCCTCCTGCTGCTGACGCCATCATCAACAGTGGGCCACGGGAGGCCGGCGCCAACCTCATCCAGATCAGCGACGGCGGCAGCGAGACATTGCAGCCCTGCTCCGAGCACGGCGAGAGCTCGGGGGCACGTAGCTGTCATCGCTCGTCTCCGGAGTCTCGTAGAGCTCGGGGAGCCGCTGGACTCCCAAGAGTCACTGCTGCTGGAGCAGCCGCGAGCGAGGCGCACCTCACCTTGGCGCTCCCCTTCGGGGCAGCACTCCAAGCAGCGACCCTCCGCATCAAAGACCTTGAAGAATAGCGTGGAGGCGCCGTCATACTAGAAGTGGATCGCGAGGGCGCCCTCCGCGCGGCAAACCCGCGCGACCTCGCCCCAGCCGTGGGTCATGAAGATCATGCCAGTGGAGACTGCTTCAACCTCTGCTCCGGTCGCCGGAGCGTCACAGTCGGCATGTTGCAACCAGAGCTCGAGAGGCCCCCTCGGCGGCATCACGTCGGAGAAGAAGCGCGGGAAGCGGATCCAGGAACTTGGGGGCATCGCCGCCCACAGCACAAGCTCGCATGAGGAGTCCGCGGCATGGACTCCAGGAGCGACGGCGCTCGCCGCTGCAGCGCGTCGACCTTGGCCGCGGTGCGCACACCGGCGCTCGTTGCTCCTTCCTCCCGAGCCCCCAGCTTGGGCGTACAAGGGCAGCGGGTTCCCAGGAGGAGGCCGCTCGTACCAAGGCCTCATCAACACCTGCAACACCGCGGCATCACAGCGGTGAACTGACCTCTTCTTTGGCGGAAGCAGCGCCGGCGCGTTGAGGGGAATCTTTCCCTTCTCGTCAGCTGAGAATCTCTGGATTGGCGCCATTGAAGTTGTTGCTAGCACTGGAGCAAGGCGAGGAAGAAGCAATGAAGGCAAGCACTGTCTGCGCCAGCCTATTGTCAAGTCGAGCAGTTGCCGAGGCAGCGTTGGGAAGCGGAGACGCCCACGTCCAATCAACCGCCACGTGTCAACCGAGGCCGCAGGCTTTTGGGGCCCGTGGCGCTCCGCGCTTGACCTTTGGCTTCGCCTCGAAGGCAAGCCCGAGCGCGCCTTGGGCCCGGGGGCTACTGTTGGCGTTCCGGGAATGGGGGTCCCCACACTTGCCTACCTGCAGCCCACAGCGTGGCTATGCTAGCAGGCCGTACGGCCCATCTTCATCGACAAGCATTCAAGACCCTCGCGAGGGGCCAAGCCTCGCGGGGCGGACGACGCAAGACCTCCTCAGGAGCGGCCACGCTCGGCAGGCTCACGAGGGGTGGAGAGATCAAGGCAAGGAGAACCTCGCGAGGACTTCGTGACGTGAGCCATGATGATCGACACCAGGCGGGCGCCAGCACGCGCAGCGTCCTTGTTTCCTCTTTGGTGCTAAGGAGGCAGGCGCAGGCGCGGAGTACCGAGGCATCAAGCAAAGGTTTCCATATCGGTGCAACGAGACCGAAGACTAGCAGGACGGCAAGACGGAGGTCACCATGGAGCCCAAGACGGCGTCACCACTAGAGCCTTTTGCAGGCGAAGACCACTTTTGTCAGGATAAGCTGTACTAGTTGTCCCCTTTCAAATTGGCCGTTGTTGGCTCCCTTCCCGCTCAATATTTGGGGAGAGGACCAGGGCCTATATAAGTAGAACTAGCCACCGCAGTAGAGGCATGAGATCTTGAGCCAATCCTTAGCCACGCACCAAGCACAAGAACACCTCAACCTCAGGATGCTGTTCTTCCCCTTGTACTGTTCATCATCAGCCAAGAGGCAATCCACCACCACCACACTGGAGTAGGGTATTACACCACAACGGTGGCCCGAACCAGTATAAATCTCGTGTCTTCCCCTGTTGCGAGTTCGTCGAGTTCGTCCGCGAGATCTTAGAGAGCTAGGACGTAGATCGGTAGGGAGAGAACTTCGCGCGCACCCCAGAGTTCGAACCTTAAGGGTTTTGCCGGAACCCATGACCCGACAGTAAGGTAGCAAGCACAGGAGCCGGGCAACCCAACTATTGACCAAAGACATGATTCGGAGCCAATCCATATAATGCTAAAATTCGGGGTGCCGAACTATACTAAAAAAAGTGTTCGGACTTCTGTGCCGTATTGTGGGGCGCCGGGGAGCCCCTGGCAAATATGAAATGTACCATAGTATACGAGTGCTAGAAGATAAGGAAAACAGAAAGAAAACAGAGGTGACATCTGGGGCCCTTAAAATTGAGCCGTGAACTGCTTCCTTTATAATTGGGTTAATGCGTCAAAGAGCATTAATACAAAAAGTGCGATAAGCAATCCTGCAATTTAACATGCCATGACCAAGGGCGAGCTGCGTGTGGGTCCTGACAACAGGTAGAGTGGTCGTTGAATTGACCTCTAGAGCTTCCCCTATACGTCTTTGCTTCTTGCCATCCTGGTGTTTTTATCCTTTGACAGGATCGGTAGTCGGGCCGTCGAAGAAGGCCTATGTAAAATAAACCTGGAAAAGGAAAAAAGGAAATAGTGACAGTATATGTGTGTCCGGGATCGATCGAGCCGAACTGTGGATCACAATCTGGCTGTGCCTCCGTCGATGCCCATGGGATTTCTAGTGCATAGTTATGCACGCGTGGTACGAACGCCATTACATGGCCAGGGCTGGGACGGAGGCCAAATTGCTAGTCGAGATCTTGATGAGCCGAGCTGTCCTGTTGCAGCATAGTTCAGACCCTCTTTATGATGTCCAGGGGCTCGGCAGCCGGATTAGGGTTCTGCTTAAGAAGGTCGCTATGTAATTCTGCTGCTAGGGCGGCGGTGTGCTCTTCTGTGCGGAGGGAGCGTTTCGTATTTCTATTGAACGTTATGACGTCGCGTGGACCGGGCATCTTAAGCTTAAGATAAGCATAGTGCGGCACCGTGTTGAACCAGGCGAATGTCATCCGTCCGAGCAGCGGGCCTCTACGCCTGGTATGACTCCTTTGAAGGTAGTCTTCGTTGGCTTGATCCTTGATGGATTAATGCCCATTTTGCACACTGTGTCTTGATAGAGCAGATTGAGGCTGCTACCACCGTCCATGAGAACTCGCGTTAGGTGGAATCCGTCAATGATTGGGTCCAGGACTAGTGCGGCTGATCCGCCATGCCGGATACTGGTCGGATGGTCCCAACGATCAAAAGTGATCGGCATGATGACCATGGGTTGAATTTTGGGGCGACTGGTTCTATCACGTAAACGTCCCTTAGTGCACGCTTGTGCTTCCTTTTGGGGATGTGTGTACCATATATCATGTTCACCATTTTGACTTGAGGGGGGAACTTCTTCTGCCCCGCTGAGTTCGGTTGCCGGGGCTCTTCGTCATCGTCCTCACTTTGCGATCCCTTTTCCTTGTTCTCGGCGTTTAACTTGCCGGCCTGTTTAAACACCCAGCAATCCCTATTGGTATGATTGGCTGGTTTGTCTGGGGTGCCATGTATTTGGCATGGACGATCGAGTATGCGGCCTAAGCTGGATGGTCCCTGACCGCTCCTTTTATACGGCTTTTTCCGCTGACCGGACTTGGAGCCGCTGAATCCGGCGTTAACTGTAGTGTCATTGGTATTATCACCATTGCTTCGGCGCTTGTGTCTATTACGTCGGAGATTGTCGTTGCTGTTTTTGACCTCAGAGGGGCCGGCTCGCTGGTCGTGTTTTTGCTACAAGCTAACCAACTGTCCTCACCTATGCAAAAGCGGGTCATGAGTGCCGTGAGGGCTGCCATAGATTTGGGATTTTCTTGGCTAAGATGGCGGGCGAGCCATTCGTCACGGATGCTATGTTTAAAGGCGCTAGGGCTTCGGCATCCGGACAGTCAACGGTCTGGTTCTTTTCAGTTAGGAATCTAATCCGGAATTTCCTGGCTGACTCTCTAGGCTGTTCGACTATGTGACTTAAGTCGTCGGTGTTTGGTGGCCGGACGTATGTACCTTGGAAGTTGTCAAGAAAAGCTTCTTCCAAGTCCTCCCAGCTGCCGATGGAATTTTCAGGCAGGCTGTTTAACCAATGCCAGGCTGGCCCTTTGAGTTTTAGTGGAAGGTATTTGATAGCATGGAGGTCATCTCCGCGGGCCATGTGAATGTGGAGAATAAAATCCTCAATCCATACCGCGGGATCGGTTGTTCCGTTGTATGACTCAATATTGACGGGTTTGAACCCTTCGGGGAATTCATGGTCCATTACTTCATCAGTGAAGCAGAGAGAGTGTGCGGCGCCTCTATATCTGGCTGCATTGCGCCGTAGCTCCGATGGAGTTCATCTGCGGTTATCGGCTCGGGTGTGACTAGGTTTGTCACGCCCAAATAGGTAGCCATCATCGCGTGTCGAGGGACGTCCTCGCGATCCATATATCGATCGGGTATGTCCTGCTCTACTATCCAGGGTCTGCCGGAGGTCGTATGTGTGACCCCGAGCTGTTTCGTCTCTATTTTTAGGAGGCGGTGGGGCAGGCTGCTGTTCGGCCTGAGCCGCCGCTCTATCCTGACCACGTGGCGGTCGGTCCGCTGCACTGTCCCGACCGCGTGCTGGTCGATCGGCCGCGTTACACGAGGGGGGTATGAGCTCCGGCGCCTCTTCATCGAACTGGGGTAGCAGCCTTCGCTTTGGGTAACTCTTGGCTGGGCGTCTAAGGCCGTATTCTTCGGCTACCAGGACATCGGTCCATCTGTCGACAAGCAGATCTTGGTCAGCTTGAAGCTGCTGCTGTTTCTTTTTCAGGCTCCTCGCCGTTGCTATTAGCTGGCGCTTGAAGCGCTCCTGCTCGAGAGGTTCCTCAGGCACGATGAAATCTTCGTTGCCGAGGCTTTCCTCATCCTCGGAGAGCGGACGGTAACTACCATCCTCCGAGTCATTGGGCCTGGCCTGTTCGTCGGGGCTGGCTTGCCCGTTTTCTTGCTCCTCCTGCTCGGATGTTACCTCAGCAAGGTCTTCATTGTTTTCGGTATCGTCCGGAGTATTATTTTCACCGGTGCCAGCTTTGCTGTCTTTTGAACGACGTGACTTAGAGCGGCGCCGAGGACGCCGGCATTTTTGCTGTGTCTCAGGAGGTTTATTCTCGACTGGATTTTCTTTGTCGTTGTCGTTGGTTGTCTTGGGTGTATCCACCGTGTACACATCGTACGAAGAAGTGGCCGTCCAATGTCTGGTAAATGGCGGATTTTGGTCTTGCTCCTCATTGGCATCATCGTCCATACCGTCGATGTCTTCGGAGTCGTAATCAAGTGTGTCGGTTAGGTCCTCGACAGTGTCTATGAAGTGGGTGGCGGGTGGGAAGCAAAATTCTCGATCATCAGCCCCCAGTCCGGACCGGAAATAGTTCGGCTGTGAGTCCCCCGCCAAGGACAGGCTTTTTAATGAGTTTAGCATATCGCCCAAAGGCGAGTGCTAGAAGATGTCTGCGGCGCTGAATTCGAAGATCTATGTGTGATCGAGTTCGGCGTCCGCAGGCTCACATGGTTCGGAACTTATAACCAGAGACGAGTCCGGAGTTCCGGTGACACAGATATGTTGTGGGGTTAAGTCCATGTGCGGCTCCAACGCCGGGGAATCTGTGGCCTCCGTGGTGGGTCGAGCCTCCGATCCTTGGATGCGGCAGTGTGCTCTGGATCTAAGGCCAGAGTGGTCACTGGAGCTATCTCCTGGATGCGGTCTGACGACAGATTGAAGTCATGTTCGTCAAGGTGGCCAGGAGCGGTCGCCGCGGTCTCGAATCCGCAACATAATTCAAGCTCCCAAACCTGACCTGATGGCCAGGGGCATAGCTCTTGATCTGCTCCAGGCGGCCAAACGAGTTGGCCCGCAGTGCGAAGCCGCCGAACACGAAGATCTGTCCGGGGAGGAAGGTTTCTCCCTAGCCAACGTCATTGTTGACGATTGAACGGGCCATCGAACCTTTCATCGACGGCATAGTGGAACTCTCAATGAAAGCACCAATGTCGGTGTCAAAACTGGCGGATCTCGGGTAGGGGGTCCCGAACTGTGCGTCTATGGTCGATGGTAACAGGAGACAGGGGACACGATGTTTACCCAGGTTCAGGCCCTCTCTATGGAGGTAATACCCTACTTCCTGCTTGATTGATCTTAATGGATATGAGTATTACAAGAGTTGATCTACCACTAGATCGTAATGGCTAAACTCTAGAAGTCTAGCCTGTATGACTATGGTAATGAGTATCTCCGTTCCCGGACTAAGTCCTCCGATTTATATAGACACCAGGAGGATCTAGGGTTACACAAGGTCGGTTACAAAGAAAGGAATCTACATATTCGGTCGCCAAGCTTGCCTTCCACGCCAAGGAGAGTCCCATCCGGACATGGGTGCTGTCTTTGGTCTTCGTATCTTCACAGCCCATCAGTCCGGCCCATGTCTAACAGGCCAGACGCCCGAGGACCCCTTAGTCCAGGACTCCCTCAACTGTGAATCTTCAAGACTGGCAGTTAAATGAGTTAAGGAAGAATGTCAAGCATCAAGAAGCTGAGACCCTCAAAGCTGAATCCAAACTCAAAATTTATTTGGAAGAGACGGAAAAGCTCAAGTCCAGCCTTGCTACAGAAAGAGCCGCATGGCAGAATAAGAAAACCATATTGCTGCAAAGAGTAGAAGCCGCGGAAGCTTCACTTAAGAGCACAACTGAAGAGCTAACTGGCTTGAACCAACACATCTCCCGAATGACAGCCGCCATATTTGGTAAACAGAATCTAACATGAAGTACCACAACTTGTTTGGTGACTTATAACTATTTGCTCTTTAACACGCCTGGCGACTCATGCGCCATTTGTTGAACAGGTCCCAGAAGCTCTAGTCTTGGCCAAAACATGTTAATGAAGCTGAAAGTTGTTTATGCTTTGGTGGAACAATTATACACTAGCACACAACGGACGCTTGTAGCAATCTCCAATGGAAAAGAGCCTCCCACTCTTATCATAACCGTGCTGGATCAGTTATCCACAGTGCCAGAGCAGATCAAAGAGTTGAAACTATCAGCCGCCCGCACAGCAGCAATTTTAGCACTCAGCCTGGCCAAGGCATGGCAATCGGAGCTAGACCCGGTTGAAATGGCAGATGGCTGTCCTGAACAGAAAGAAGATGGGTCACCCTTTGATGAAGCTGATTTTGCCAAATGCATGAGAGAGATACGCCCTTTAGCATGTAAACTGGCAAAGGAGGCAGATTTAACAAAATACCAGCCAGCTTATGATAATGACAACGTCCGAGTTAAAGTGCCGACTCACAATGCCATATATCTAACTCCACCGAAGCGTAAGGATAATTTTGCTCCTGACATTGACCCTACTCCAATTATAAATGATGAATCCATATTCGAGGCCTTAACCGGCATGGACTGGACGTCACCTGACCTTCAGATGGCCGAAGAAGAAGAGCTGGTGCGGGATGACCCGGAGGCATCAACTCGCCAAGAAGAAAACTGATTCACAGCAATGACGATTCAGGCGGCTTTCAAGTCGGGCTTGTAAGAGTGTAGCTCCAGAAATACTTTGTTTCAACCCTGTGGGCTCATCACAGCCTTGTAATAGGCTAGTTTAAAACAATGATCTGCCATGTCATGCCTTCGTGCATGTTGATCTTAACTTTTGAACCACCAGTTTTAATCTTTATGATAGGCTTGATCTAATCATTCATACGAGCCATAGCAGTACTCTTATTTGCGCATTAGGCTTTGCATGTCCTGCCAAAAAGGTTAAACATATGTCCTGGCGACTTAAGGTCAAAAACCAGGGCAGGTAACAACCCAAACATATATAGCCTAATGTGATTATTGACACTATAATCAAGGCAATTCAAGTCAAAATATATTGACGACTTAAAATCAAAAAATTAGGGCGGGTTACCAAACCTCGAATATTCATATAACACTTGAAAACATACCTGTAGATTTGGATCATACTGACGGCTTAAATATCAATATCTAGTGCGGGTGACAACCCAAAGACTTGCAATTTCATGACCTCACTTGTTCAAACCAAAGCATACTAGCGACTTACAGTCCATAGCCAGGGCGGGTTACCAAACCCAAAATACTCAAACATGAGTCATACAGTCGGAGCTTTATGACCTGAATTGTGAAAAATCACTTAACAGAGAAAAATCTTTAGGAGAAACAAATCCGAAGGACTCAAGAGAAAAAATCAAATAATCTCAAATAATTGCCTCGCCGGCTTACCAAAGCACGACCAAACAAGTTGGCTCACAGGGCCATGTGCTTTCAAGGCAGCACAGCCATTGAGTTAATCCTAGCTCACTGTAAGCCGGCTCTCACGTGACACAAGCCACCGTTTTAACCTTAACAAGTTCAGGGTCTGAAAAAAGATTGGCTGTTACGAGGGTATGAAAACAGGCAGGACAACTCATAATTGGGCGTCCACGCCTGGTCAAGAGGGTATGAAAGCTAAACCCGGTGGGTTGGAAGCCCACTAGTGACCTTATGACCAAATAATAAAGACTCAGATACACGAAAGAAATGACAGAGGCCCTAAATTTTTTCAGGGATGCCGGCTTTATATATTGATCATAATATATATGGATTTTCCATATATAGGACAAATTTTATCTACCACCAGAGGTAGTTACCACCACTTGAGTTTTGTATGTAGTATGTAGTATCTATCAAATCAGAGAGTATATACACGTACACTACTTGGGAAAAGCTTATAGGCAGACGCTTACTAGTAGCGCGGGTTTATACCCCTCGCTACTGCTAGTTACTAGTAGCGCGGGGTTTTACCCTCGCTACTACTAATTTGATAGTAGTAGCGCGGGTTTTTACCCCTCGCTACTACTAAGTGATTTCCACCGTGCCTCCCGGGACCAGCCATAGTAGTAGCGCGGGTTATAAACCCATGCTACTACTAAGTTAATAGTAGTAGCGCGGGTTATAAACCCCACGCTACTACTAAGTGGTCTCCACCGTGCACCCCGGGACATGCCATAGTAGTAGCGTGGGTATAAACCTAGCGCTACTATTATCAACCCACCGACACATGTATAAACCTAGCGCACGGAGGCCCAATCCCAGACCCACACAGTCTCTCGATTTTACTTCTCCCTCCCACCTGCGACGCCCTTCCTCGCCCACCGCAACTGCCGGCCTCGCACATCGACGTCTCCCTCAAATCCGGCGACCTCCTCTTCCACTGTAGCCCCTCCTTCCTCATCCACCTCCTCCTCCTCCTCCACTGCCCCTCCTTTCTCCTCCTCCTCCTCCTCCGCTGCTGGAAGGAGAGGAAGATCCAACAGCGCGCCGCCCATGACGATGGCCAGATCTCTGATGGACGCAACCGTGGCGTCATCTAGGGTTTCAGCTCCAACTGCGGCGGCCACCGGTGAGTTCCTGCACCTACTCATCTCTATCTTTCTCTTCCTCTTCTAATCCTTATCTCTTTTTTTGTAGCAGCAGCAAAGGAGAGGTGTGTAGAAGAGTTGGATGGGGAAGCACCATCACCATGGACGACTTCATCCCCTCCAGGATCAGCATCGACCATGGATGAAGAGGACGATGATGCCTAGCTAGCAGCAGCAGCCATGGCTGGAATTTTTTTTAATTCCTAATTAGTTAGGAGTAGCGAGGGTCCAGACCCATGCTACTACTAGTAAGTAGTAGTGCGGGTTGTATCCACGCTACTACTAACATACGTAGTAGTAGCGCGGGTGGCACCCGCGCTACTACTAACAGTTAGCTGTAGCGTCGTATCAGTAGCGCGGGCACCCGTGCTACTGATATACCTAAAACCCATGCTACTTCTAGGCTTTTCCTTAGTAGTGGTAATATGTAGTATATAAGAATGTTTTGGTAGTATATATACTATTTTTTGATAGTATGTATCATATTTTAAGTATGCCCTTTTTAGTACAAATATGTACGTATTTCATAAATATAATAAAAACCATGGCCTAACTTGCAATTTTTTCGTGTAACTCACTTTGAACTATCTTATATATAGTATATGAACATACTTAAAATGATAAAGTAGAATATATACTACCACATGGTAGTATATGAGAATATATATATATATAGGGTGGGTCTATTATGGTAACACCCCTTAAGACCCTTATTCTCCTAACACTAGGCTTATTCTGCTAACACCTCCCACCCACCTGGTAGCTATAAACTAACCATGCTAAAGACCCGACCGAACTGCCTGGGTAAAAAAAAGACCCCCACCTTATCCTGTACCTCCCACTCCCGCACGATCTCCACCTCCCACCATGTCGCTGCACGCCTCCCTCCCCGCACCGCGCCGCCTCCCTCCCCGCGCCGCTGGGCCGCCCCCTCCCGCGCCGCGCCGCTTCCCTCCACACGTTGCAACGCCGCCTCCCTCCCCGCGCCGCCGGGCCGTCCCCCTCCCGCACTGTGTCGCTTCCCTCCTCGCGCCGCCGCGCCACCTCACTCCACTGCCACGCCGCCTCCCTCCCGCCGGCAGCCACCGCACCAGTTCCTCCCGCCGGCAGCCACCGCACCAGTTCCTCCCGCCAGCCACCGCTGCTACCTACCACCACATGGAGGGGCGCCCCGCTGTGCTTCCATTGGCGAATTCGGGTGTACAAGGTGCTCGGGCACGCGCGAGTGGATAGGACGGGGGCCCTGCCTTCCCGGCGCCGCCCAACCCCACCGCCCCGATGGATCCCGTCGACCCCGGAGACCACCAGTGTGCTGGAGCCGCCCAACCCCACTGCCCCGACGAATCCCATCCCAGGATCCAACCGAGCCTCGTGTCTCCAGCCATCTTCCTTGCTGGATCCAGGAGGATGCATGGGTGTGCAGGCATTCTCCCTCTAGGTCGTTCGCCAGCGCCTCTTCTCCGCTCGGCTCTGCCCCCTCCTCGCCTACCAAAAGGTACACCGAGCAGCGTGGCATGGTTTGGTCACTGCCCGACCATGCTCCAGCCCACCGAACTCCGGGTGTCTAGACGAGGCTCACGGCATGGAGTTTTTTGTGCGCTTCCCAGCATGCAGTTCGGCTCCTATGCTGGTGTAGTTTTTTCCAGAGAGAAAGCAGTGCAGTTCCTCCCGGGAGACGTTCAATGCTCATTTTGTTGTACACGCAGCGCCGATCCGCTAGATCCCGACAATCATCGAGCGGTCATGCCATGGCCCCCGGTCTGCATCCCCTCCTGATTGCAGATCATTCCCCCAGTACGGGTAACTATGTCTGACCCTCTCTGCTCTTTCTCCCCTAAACGGCTTGCAGTTGGTAGCATGAGGTCCATTGGAAACTCAGCGCAGTGCACCTCACCACGCATTGCAGTCCCTGGCCACAGGGAGAACGGCGGCCTACTCTGGTGGCACAGATTGCAGTACGTGGGCCCGGGATGCGCGGTCCGCTGTGTGAGTAAGTTCAGTCCGACGGGTGCTACGCTTCAGTGGTCTTGCTATGCTCGTCCAAAAAAGCCACGTGCACTTCTGATGTTCATTGTGAAAATACCCATGATGTAGTTTATTGTAAAAATCATGTGGTTCATTTTGTAGTGCAGAACGGTTTTCGTTCAGTACACCATGAATTCAGTGCAGTAAAATTTCTAATGTAGCTCGTTAATTCCTCTTTGCAGTTTGGATGGTGCCCCCCGGCATTAGGTTCAGCCACCTTATCTACTTGTAGTTTGAAAACTGGTCTTCAAACGAAAAAGCGTGCATGATCTGTGGTAGACTGAGAATTTTACCTGTGTGCAGTTCGGCATCCCCCGCGCCCGAGTCGCTTTGTGTAAAAAGTTGTTGAACAAAATGAATGAAGTTCATTTCTTTAATGGTTCGGCGCTTCACATTGTAAAAAGGAAAACTGTAGGAGGCTCTTGCAGTTTATTATTCTTGTTTACCCATGCAAGTTTGTTATTCCAAATTTGGTGGTTCCCTAAAAAATAATAATGCAGTGCATTTGCATCGTCTTTTCAGGCCAACCATGGTAATAACAAAAGAAATGACAAGAAGACAAAAATGTTATAAAAATTGGAAAACAACAAAAAATATTATAGAGATTGACAAAAACTCATGGGGTCCACTTTTGGTATTGCCGCGGTTCACTTTCGGGTAGTGTCGCGGCCCATTTACGGTAGTCTTGAGGTTCACTTTTCATAGTATTGCGGTTCACCAACGCTTGACATGAAGTGGACTCCACCTTGTTTGGGAAAATTTACGTCCCATAAAAAAATCATGCAGTGCACTTGTCTGTCCAATGAAGTGCGGGTTTTAGTCTAAAGAACTGCACTCCATCTCGTTTGGGAAAATTTACGTCCCACAAAAAAGAAATCATGCAGTGCACTTGTCTGTCCAATGAAGTGCGGTTATTAGTCTAAATAAGTGCGGTTTTGTGTCTGATGCAATACGGCCCGTTTACGGTAGTCTCGAGGTTCACTTTTCATAGTCTTGCGGTTCACCAACACTCGACATGAAGTGCACTCCACCTCGTTTAGGAAAATTTACGTCCCACAAAAAAAAAACCATGCAGTGCACTTATTCATCCGATGAAGTGCAGTTTTTAGTCTAAAGAAGTGCGGTTTTCTGTCTGATGCAGTACATACGACGATTTTGGTGTCGTGAAAAAACAGTGTCCGCATTTCGTTGAAATCAAAATTGCTCCTAAACCGTATGGAATTGGAGAGAGTGTTCTATATAAAAAAGTTGCGCCTCATCGATATCTTTCCAACGGCGTATAATTTGAATCATTTCGACCAGCGATTTGTAAAAATTTCGCGAAAAACGGCCGCTGCCTCTCCTCGTCAGCCGCACGATTTTAAAAATTAACTAAAAACCATAAGGAATCTCAAATATTTTAACATATGAAAGTTGAGCCTCGTCCGTAGCTTTCCAACGGCATATCATACGCCTCATTTCGACAAACGGTTAGAAAACTGGAGCGAAAACAGTACCAAAAATTTGAAAAAAATTGAAAAACAGAATTCCGCGATTTAGTAAATTTGAAACTGCTCTTAAACCGTAATGAATTAGAGAAAATAATGGATATGAAAAAGATGCGCCTAGATGATATCTTTCCAATGGTGTATCGTTTGCTTCATTCTGACGAGCGGTTTAGAAGAAATCACGAAAAAACGCTCGCTGCCACTCGTCATGGGCCGCACCATTTTAAAAAACTGCTCTTAAACCATGTGGAATCTCGAAAAGTGTTCAACATGTTGAAGTAGCGCCTAATCCATAGCTTTTCAAAGGTATATTACACGCCTCGTTTCGACTAACCGTTAAAAAACTAGAGAAAAAAAGGTACAGAAAAAACACAGCGTGTAGTTTTTTTGCAACGGGAAGTTCACTCGTGTGAGTACTGCAGCACACTTGATTCAAACAATGACGTGCACTTGCCTTGAGCGTGCAGTGCGGAAGTGTTATCAGAATAGTTATTCTGCTAATATTAGCAGAATAGACCGGCTGTGTGTGTGTGTGTATATATACATTGACAAATGTATGTACAAAGACGAGAGTCGTTGGCTCAGGTGTAATAAGGCCAAAGATGAGCAATATTCCAGGGCCGGCGGGTCTCCTCCTTCGACTTGCATGAATCCTTGTGTTCTCGTATATCAATGAGGTAATAAGACCCATTATTCAGGTTTTTGCTGACCACAAAGGGCCCTTCCCAAGGAGGTGATAACTTATGCATATCAGTCTAATCTTGAATTAGCCATAGTACCAAGTCACCTTCTTGAAACGCCCGCGTTTTAACTCTGCGGCTATGATAGCGACACAAGTCTTATTGATATATCGCTGAACGAGCAACCGCAAGGTCACGCTCCTCATCCAAACATCGAGTGCATTTTGACATGCTATCTCATTATCATCTTCAACATAAGTCGCCACACGGGGTGAGTCATGACAGATATCACTTGGAAGAACCGCCTCTGCACCATAGACCATGAAGAAAGGCGTATATCCTGTTGACCTGTTAGGGGTGGTATTCATACTCCAGAGTACTGAAGGTAACTCCTCAACCCAACAACCCGGCATTTTCTTGAAAGGAACCATAAGCCGGGGCTTGATTCCTCTCAAAATTTCTTGGTTAGCCCTCTCAGCTTGACCATTAGACTGCGGATGAGCCACAGAAGAAACATCAAGATGAATATGCTTTCGTTGACAGAACTCCTTCATAGCACCCTTAGACAAATTAGTGCCATTATCAGTGATGATACTATGAGGGTAACCGAAACGGAAGATCAGTTT
Source organism: Aegilops tauschii subsp. strangulata (assembly GCF_002575655.3). Classification (NCBI taxonomy): domain Eukaryota; kingdom Viridiplantae; phylum Streptophyta; class Magnoliopsida; order Poales; family Poaceae; genus Aegilops; species Aegilops tauschii. The sequence goes on along the minus strand of NC_053036.3, from coordinate 412,333,653 downwards.
TTTAACAAACTAGACTACGGTCGCCGCATCACACTTGGTGACCGGCTCTACTTCGACCCACTTGGTAAATTTGTCAACTGCCACCAAAAGGTGGGTTTTCTTGTCCTTAGACCTCCGGAAAGGTCCAACCATATCAAGCCCCCAGACTGCAAATGACCAAGTAATTGGAATCATCCTCAACTCTTGAGCCGGAACATGAGCCCGTCGAGACAATTTCTAACATCCATCACACTTACTGATGACATCCTCTGCATCAGCGTGAGCCGTCAAGCAATAAAACCCATGACGAAAAGCTTTAGCCACTAAAGACTTAAAGCTGGCATGATGACCAAAATCACCTTCATGGATCTCTCTTAAAATCTCACGGCCCTCTTTAGGAGAAACACAACGTTGGAACATGCCTGTCATACTGCATTGGTGTAACTCGCCATTAACAACAGTCATAGATTTAGATCTCCTGGTGATTTGCCTTGCCAAAGTTTCATCCTCAGGTAACTTGCCCTGGGTCATATAAGCCAAGTAGGGAAGTGTCCAATCAGGAATACCATGGAGAGCCGCCACCAATTGCGCCTCCGAGTCAGGAATAGCGAGGTCCTCTTCTGATGGTAACTTGACTGAAGGATTATGAAATACATAAAGAAACACATTAGGAGGTACTGGCATACGTTGAGACCCAAGCCGGCTCAAGGCATCAGCCGCCTCATTTTTTCTTCGATCAAGGTGCTCCACTTGATAACCCTTGAAGTGACCAGCAATATTATCAACCGCCCGGCGATAAGCTGCCATGAGCAGGTCTTTGGAATCCCATGTACCTGAAACTTGCTGAGCCACAAGATCTGAGTCGCCAAAACACATGACCCGGCTCAAATTCATCTCTTTGGCCATTCGAAGGCTGTGGAGTAAAGCCTCATATTCGGCGGCATTCTTAGTACAAGGAAACATTAACCTCAAAACATAACAAAACTTGTCACCTCGTGGGGAAGTCAATATAACCCCGGCCCCTGAGCCTTCTAGCTGCCTGGACCCATCAAAGTGAATCATCCAATATGTGTTATCATGCCTCTCCTCATGTGTTTGCAACTCCGTCCAGTCATTGATGAAATCCACCAGAGACTGAGATTTGATAGCTGTCCTTGGCACATATTTCAGACCATGAGGTCCGAGTTCTATTGCCCACGTAGCAACCTGGCCTGTGGCCTCCCTGTTCTGAATAATGTCTCCCAAGGGAGCAGAACTGACTACAGTGATATGATGACCAAGAAAATAATGCTTCAGCTTGTGACTCTCCATGAACACCCCATATACCAATTTCTGCCAATGTGGGTATCACTGTTTGGACTCAATTAACACGTCACCGACGTAATAAGCCAGCCGCTGAACAGGGTATTCTTTACCCGCCTCTTTGCGCTCTACAACAATTGCCACACTGACAGCCTTACTATTAGCTGCCACATATAAGAGCAAAGGCTCCTTCTCCACAGGAGCAGCCAAGATGGGCGGCTCAGTCAACTGCTTTTTGAGGGCCTCAAATGCCTTATCAGCAGCGTCACTACAGAAAAAATGTTCTGTTTTCTTCATCATCTGATACAAAGGAATTGCCTTCTCTCTCTGGCGGCTTATGAACCGGCTTAAGGCTACGATACGACCCGCCAGGCGCTGAACGTCATTGACATACGCCGGCTTAGCCAATGAAGCGATAGCTTTAATCTTCTCCGGGTTAGCTTCAATACCCCTCTCTAAGACCAGAACACCCAAGAGCTTGCCTGTAGGTACACCAAAAACACATTTGATCGGCTTAAGCATCATCTTATAGACCCGGAGATTATCAAAAGTCTCCCTTAGATCATCCAAGAGCGTCTCTTTTTTTCTGGATTTGACCACAATATCATCCACATAAGCATGCACATTACTCCCAGTTTCACTGTGAAAGCAATTCTGAACACAGCGCTGATAAGTCGCATGGGCACTCTTAAGCCCAAGAGGCATAGAAACATAGGAGAAGGCTCCAAAAGTGGGTGATAAAAGACGTCTTCTCTTGGTCTTTAACTGCCATCTTGATCTAATGATAACCAGAATAAGCATCCAGGAAACATAAACTCTCATAACCCACCATGGCATCAATAATCTGGTCAGTATTGGGGAGATAAAACAGATCAGCTGGGCAAGCTTTGTTAAGATCTGTGTAGTCAACACACATACGTCAACACACATCCGCATCGGGTTAGCCAACCATTCTGGATGAAAGACCTCCACGATAAACCCGGCTGCCAAGAGTCGGGCCACCTCTTCTCCAATGGCCTTACGTCGTTCTTCATTGAAACGACAAAGAAACTGTTTGACCGGCTCAAATTTAGGATCCACATTAAGAGTGTGCTCAGCGAATTCTCTCGGTACACCCGGCATGTCAGAAGGTCTCCATGCAAAGATGTCCCGATTCTCATGGATGAACTCGATGAGCACACTTTCCTATTTAGGATCCATATTAGCCCCCACTGTGAATTGCTGAGATGAGTCACCAAGGACAAAGGTCAATTTGCTTAGTATCATCAGCCGACTTAAACTTCAACAAAGGGTCTTGCTCAGTGGTGGGCTTCTTCAAAGGGGTCATATCAACTGGGTCAACATTATCCTTATAAAATTTAGGCTCCTCAGTAGCGCAGGCTGATTCAGCATAGGCAGCGTCTCCTTCTTCACATTCCAAAGCAATCTTTCGAGCACCATGGACTGCAATAGTACCCTTACGTCCTGGCATCTTAAGCTGTAAATAAACATAACAAGGCCGTGCCATAAATTTGGCGTAAGCCGGCTGGCCGAACAAGGCATGATAAGGGCTCTTGATTTTAACCACTTCAAACCATAACGTCTCTACTCTGTAGTCATACTCATTGCCAAAAGCCACCTCCAAGGCAATCTTACCGACTAGATACGCCGATTTACCATGTACCACACCATGAAAAACTGTAGAAGACGGCTTAAGCTCCTTATCAATTAAATTCATCCGGCGAAAGGTATCATAGTAAAGGATATTGATACTGCTGCCACCATCCATGAGTACTTTAGTAAATTTATAACCCCCAACCTGAGGGGCTACTACCAACGCTAGTTGACCCGGGTTATCAACCCAGGGCGGGTGACCCTCTCGACTCCATGTGATTGGCCGCTCTAACCACTGCAAGTATTGAGGTACCGCTGGCTCAATTGCACTGACCGCACGTTTATGAACTTTTTGATCTCTCTTGAAAAGAATTGTGGTGAAAACATGATGCTGGCCACTGTTAAGCTGCTTTGGATTACTTTGATATCCCGACTGATGCTGTTAGTTAACCTGACCAGACTGTTGGTTATAACCACCCTGGTTACCCTGTCCTTGATATCTAGAAGTTGAGCCACCACCACCAAAGCTGGGCCCCTGTGAGCCGGATCCTGACCCGCCAGGCGGGCAATTATTGTTGCCATGATTCTGATTGAAGTTGGAATTACTGTACTCTCTCATCATGAAACAGTCCTTCCAAGCATGAGCCGCTGGTTTATTGGGCAGACTGTGTTTTGGGCAAGGTTCGTTCATGATCGCCTCAATATTAAATTTTGGCCCTCCAAAGGCCTGCTTACCATTGCCATTATGGCGCTGGCTTTTATATACAGTGTTGGTGTTAGCTACAAGATCTGACCCGCCATCGGGTTGTCTGCGCTTACCACCGTTACTCTGGTTGTGACCATTATGCACTGTCACGTCCTGCTGCTGACCCTTACCATTAGCACTCTTCTTTCCTTTGTTGGATTTTTCATCGACAGATCCAGGATCTTTGGTGGTATCAGAGTCAACATACTTGATGAGAGCCGCCATGAGCTCTCCCATGTCACTACAGTGACGTTTAAGCTGCCCAAGCTTGTGCTTAAGGGGGGTAAAGTGACAATTCTTCTCCAAGACCAGGACAGCTGAACCTGCCGCAATGCTATCAGATGAATGGATAATAGCTGAAACCCAGTGGACCCAATGGTGGGCCAACTCATCCTCCCGCTGTACATAGTTATCCAGATCAATAATCGTTAGAGGCTGCTTACAAGTTCCCTTAAAGTTCTGAATGAAGCATGCTTTCAACTCAACCCATGAATTGATGGAATTGGCGGGTAAACCTTTCAACTAGGTTCGAGCATACAACATCATTAACATCTAGCATCTCCATAGCCAGCTCATAGCTCTCAATCCAAGCCTCGGGTGGAAGATCAGTTGTATAATTAGGGACCTTACAAGGGCCCTTAAAATCCTTGGGGAAACGTTCATTGCGTAGAGCCGGTACTAGACACGGCACACCAACTGTCCTGGAAGTCGTCCCACCCTCAATAGACGCCGAAGGGTTTACTGGAAATTGCTGATGAGCCCCTAGTTGAGCCGCCAATTCCGCCTCACGACGGGTTCTAGCCTGATCCACAAGGGCTTAAGCATTGTTCAACATATTATCATCACGGGGCGGGTTATGTCCACGGGTCGGGTCATCATTACGAGGCAGGTTACGACGCCATTCACTGTAAGAAACCGTCGACGACTCAATACGCCGGCTATAGCTTCGACTTGGGTGGGGAGTTGAGTGAATCGGTTCACGACTGTACGAATAAGCCGCCTGCTGCGCTACAGCCATCTGAAGAAGCTCCACCGTGTTCTAGGTCTCTATCGCCACTGGAGACTCACCTTCGATCGGGATAGCCACCAGCCGTGTGACCGCTGCTATCGTGTTATCCATTGGGTTAGAATAATGGCCAGAGGTTGTTGGAACCTGTTGAGGTGGGTCAGATCCCTATGAGGCGGGTCTGGCACATGAGGCTAGGCTGCCGCCCCGATCCCTGGCGCCTCAACAGCACGGGTTACAACGGGCGGGTGCTACCTCTTGAGCATGCATTGGTTTTCCCTTGAAGAGGAAAGGGTGATGCAGCAAAGTAGCGCAAGTATTTCCCTCAGTTTTTGAGAACCAAGGTATCAATCCAGTAGGGGGCCACACGCAAGTCCCTCGTACCTAGGGATGAAAATGGAGTGGAAACTTTCCATTTTTCCGGAGGAAAAATGGAAATGAAGAGGAAATATGAAAACGGAAACGGAAATTTGCAAAACGGAAGTGGAAATGGAATTTTTTTATGCGGAAACGGAAACAAAAACGGAACGGTGTTTTCTGGTGGAACATGCATGGAAATGGAACATTCCGTTTCCGTGAATATGGAATTTTATTTTTTACTATGGACCTATCACTACAAAAAAAATACACTTCCGTGATGATACATGTTTGTCACAGTAGGTCGCATTTTTTGTCATGCATGTACATCCATGATGATTTTATGACACAATCAAGATAGTCATACCTGTGCTGTCGTAGAAGTGTTCCATGACATTACCAAAATTATCATCAGGGAAGTGTCCACTTCCATGACGATAAATCACGCGTCACAGAAGTGCTTTCGTCAAGGGTGACCGACACGTGGCATCGACCGTAACGGAACGCCGTTAAGCTATCGGGTCGGGTTTTGGATCCGATAACCCGTTAACAGCCCCGACCAATGGGAAATTTCCACGTGTAAAATTCTTATTGGCCGGACGAAACACGTGTCAACTCATTAGTGGGTCAGATAGGCGCCTATGATATGTCGACACGTGCCACGGCCCACCACTGGCCCATTTAGCTTACAAAGCCGGCCCGTTTGACTTGGTCAAAAGTTAACGGCCTGGCCCATGAAAAGCCTGTTAACAGTCTCTTCGCAAATAGCCCATTTTACGGCTCGTTAACTCATGGCCCATTAGGCCCTAAAGGAAATCGGCCCAACAACGTCATGTGGGCCGTCGAATATAACACCAGCCCATTTCACTTTCGGCCCATGTATGGCCCACGATGTCTTTCGGCCCATATGAGGCCTTCGTATCTTTTGGCCCTTTACAGGCCCACGGTGACTCTAGCCCATAATGAACAGTAATTTTCTTTATACCCGTTAATGGCCCGTGATTTACATGGGCCGTTTCCAGCTCGTGTTAGCTTTCGGCCTATTGATGGCCCATACGTTCTTGGGCTCCTTTTCGGCCCTCGATTACTTCCGGCCCGTTACTGGCCTGTTCCCCTAATGGGCCAAATTCGGCCCATGGCAAGAGTCGGCCCATTACTGGCCTGTTCCCCTAATGGGCCAAATTCCGCCCATGGCAAGAGTCGGCCCGTTACTGGCCTGTTACCCTAATGAACCAAATTTGGCCCGTGGCAAGAGTCGGCCCGTTTCTGGCCTGTTAACCCGTTGCGCCGTTTCCAGCCCGTCCTATATTCTTGCCCATTAACGACCCGTTATGCCTGTGACAGAATTAAGCCTTTGCTGTCCTACGGCTTGTTACCGTGCTGGGCCGATACCAATTATGCCCGATTACGGCCCATGTTGACCCATTTATCTGACGGCCCGAGGCCCACCGATTACAGGCCCATTTTTCGACGGCCCGTAGGAGACCCATGGATCCTACGGCCCATATTTGACCTGACTGTTACGTTTTCATGTTGTATTGTCCGATGGAGCACCATAACCCTCGCCTTCATTTCCCCTAGGCTCCTGAACAACAAAGCAAATGTCTGATAGTCTGGTTTCCAAACCATGCATATCTTGACGACATTGAGCAATGTTTCTCCTTGTTTCACAAAGGGTCTCTGTTAGGGAATGGACTTGTGTCTGGAGCGCAGATACAACATTGCTTTGAGCTTGCATATCTTGATCATGAGGCAGTTTGGACGATATTGCCTTAACAACCAACCCAGTATTACACAGGAACGTGCTTTTGGCACTATTACTGGACAGGTACTGACCCACTACAGCAAGAGCTGACATTGCGGTTATAGTTGCCTCGCCACCTTCAGAAGGTGGCGGTTCCACCATTTTTTCCATAGCTCGCTGAAAAGTTGAGGTTTTACATTAGTAGTACCAGAACAGAAGATATTAAGGAGGCAGCAAAACCAAACAAAATAGCTTTGGTCTATATACATAACTTATTCTGGTGAACCCATGTAAAATATTAGTTGTATTTTATTGCAAAGTACATAATAAAACCAGGTTCCAAACATATGACCATGTGCCATCGCAAATGTATTGTCTATTTCTTCACATTGTATTGAGGGCTAAGGATAAAGAGATGAAGTTTATAATACGGTAAGCATAGTATGACATCATTCATATCACAAAACAACTGAGAACACACAAACAGGCAATTGTAACGTTGTGTGGGCAAGTCCAGCACGGAACTAGATTACGGGTCAAGATCAAAGGAACATCACTCCTCTCTTTTAAACCTTGTAAGGTGCAATGATACGCTAAGACAATTGTGTATAAAATTGAAAAGAGTAATAGACATTGGCTGCAAACCATGCAGTTCAAGGCACAAGCAGAGTAAGTAGTAGTTAAAAGGCATGAGGATTAAGGACTTACAACAGCGGCTTTGACTAGTGTAATCATGCCCTTCTTCTTGCTGGTGTGACAGTCCTTGAAGATTTCCACAGCATTTGGTTCAGGTACTTTTTGGTCCTTGCGGGCTTTCCTCTGCATTTCGAACAAGTCAATATAGATCTGATAATATGGTACAGCAAAAAAAGTGAAACAGCAGCTAATTACAAGAGCCTCGCAGTGTGCAATATAGCTACGAGATCCTATCGTTTGTTGGAATTTCACTTTCGTACAGTTGGCCTTGTTCTTTGAACAGTTCACCTACAAGAAGATAGATTTGTGTGGAAAATGCGTAAATAGGACTTCAACATGTGATCTGATCACATATATATAATGTACCTGATACTTCGGATCAGACCAGTGTTTAACAAGGCCCCTCCAGTCTTCATCCGATATATTTTCCACTGGAGATGTTTGGGAAAGTTCACTGTTAGCCTTGCCTTGAAAGTGAGTTTTCCTCAAGTTATACCAATACTGTCGCAGAGCAGACATGAAAACATGGGTGCAAGCTTGTCTAGTTGCATCATCTTGGCTATCCAACTTGAACCTCATCTGTTGAAAATTATGGGAGTCTCATTATCAGCAACCTAGAAAGTATGCAACAGAGCAAGACGATATTACTAGTTTCCATACATAACCATACTTACAGATAAATGGTCGAGGAAGGTGTTGAACTGGGTTTCGTCTTTGTCATTCCTGTACTGAATCCATGTTGGGAGGATACGTACATGACACCTAACGGCAACCGTTGCCTCTGATACTAACTTGGCTGACTTTGTAGCATCTCGTGGCCTTTTTAAACCTGCCTCAAAACGGATCTCAATTCTTCCTCCTCTAGATTTAGTTAACCTATCGAGCATTATCCCTGATGTCTGTTTCCTCTTGCGCCTAGGTGCTAGTCCAACAACGAACATAGGAAGTGTTAGTGTACATCAAACTGTGAGACTACATATAAAGAAGCATGCAACTGTAACTTGACTCCAGCAACTACCTTCTTGCTGTTGAAGCTCACAAGGTTCATCTGATATTGCCAACTCGTCTTGTGTCAAGAGTGCTTGGGAAGTAGTGTCAGGTGGCAAGGGAGCTTGGGAACGTGCTGCTAGCTCAGTTGACGCACGAGTAAGTCGTGCAGCTGGTAGTACTGTGGTAGGTGTTGCAAGAACTAGGGTTGTCTCTGCTTGTTTGGTGGCAGCTATTTGTTTCTATTTTGCTTTTTTTTGCAACTCGTGTAGCATGGGATGCCGTGTTTGTAGAATTTTCCGCTGGACTTTGACCTTCTATTGCACCATCAGTACCAGCAGAATCTGCAGGATTCATCCGCTTCTCATTCCCTGCCATTCTATGTTTCTTCCTCTTTCTCTGTGCCATGTTAAGTCAAGCCGACAAGAAAAACGAATAACAATTTAGTTCTTCAGAACAAATTGATGCGTGATGCAGACGAACTGAAGTTTGATGTTAGACAACCACATGATAGGAGGATGTAATATGTATGAAAAACAGGACGGAAGAGATAACCAGAACTATGATGTGTAAACTAAGAAGAAGACATTTCACCAAATTAGAAGCAATGCAATGGAAGGTAGACACCATATGAAAGATGCTACAAATATCGCTCTGCCAAGTTAACAGTGTCTCATCATAAATGGCGTTTAAACAAATGTGAAGCAGTACAAGAAATAAATCATATGCAAGATGCAAACAACATCACACTACCATGTTAGAGGTCTCTCGTCATTAGTGCCATTGCATATTCACAGCTTATGATGTGTAAACTAAGGAGAAGGCATTTCAACAAATTAGAAGCAATGAAAGCTAGACACCGTATGAAAGATGAAACGAATATCACTCTACCAAGTTAAAACTGTCTCGTCATAAGTGCCATTTCAATAAATTAGTAGTACAGGCTAGAAAAGAATGTGAGATGTAACCTATATCACACTCCGATGTCAAATGTGTCTTATGATAAGTGATTGTTGCAGGTTACACAACAGTAGTAATTTGATGTAAGAACATGGTGTGATAGACAGATATTGTATGTTCTAGAAACAGGAACACGTGTCTTATTCAAGTATAATGTGTAAAGTAAGCAGATGGAATTCAACAAAATTAGAAGCAATACAAGCTAGACATCACACATAACATGCAACCACATATAACAGTGCCATGTTAGAGGGAGCACCGGTGATGCTGCACTAGGGGAGACGTGCTCATCATAAACATAGCTTTGTTGAGTGTCTATAAATGTGTTGTCTTGGAAATCATCTTGGGGGTGTGGAGGAGTAGAAACTGTAGAGGCCCTCCGTTCGGAAGGAGCACCTTTATCCGCTGCCTTGCTAACTTCCTTCCGCTTTATTGATTTTGAATTGTCAAGTAAAACCGACAAGAAAAAGCAATAAAATTCTCTCTTCAGAACTCATTCATGCATGATACTGACAATCACTACTTTGATGTAAGGCAAACACATGATACCAGGATGGAATATGTACGAAAAACAGGACGGCACGGCATGTTCACAACTGTTTGTGTAAACTAAGCAGAAACCATTCCAGCAAATAAGAAGCAATGCAAGCTAGACACCACATGAAAGATGCAACCAGTATGACTCTGCCAAGTTAAAAGCGTCCCATCATAAATGGAATTTCAACAAATTAGAAGCAGCGCATGCTATAAATCATATGAAAGATGTAACTAATATCGCACTGCATATACTAAAGGTGTCTCGTCATGTTGATTGATGCGGGATACAAAAAAACAATAGTTTTATGTAAGGACATGCTTAATAGACAGATGTACTATGTACTAAATACAGGAAGGCATGCCACATTAATAGGTATAATGTATAAGCTAAGCAGACTAGCACATGCAGTTTAACCAGATTGGAAGAATTACAATCTAGACACCATATGCAACATGCAACCACATACCACGCTGCCAAGTTAGAGCAAGCACCTGCGATGCTAGTGTAGGGGAAATGATGTAATCAACTACAGAGCTACGTTCACTATCTTCATCTAGCATTTCTGTTTCTTGAGAATCATGTCGGGAGGCTGACGCTGCATTCTTTAAATGAGGAGTAGTCCCCTTGCCTGCCTGCCTGCCTCGTCATAAGTGATTGATGAGGGATACACAAGAACATTAGTTTGATGTAAGAACATGGTTAATACACAGATGTACTAGTATGTACCAAAAACACAAACGTATGTCATATTCAAAGGTATAATATGTAAGCTAAGCAGATGCAATTTAACCAAATTGGAAGCAATACAAGCTAGACATCCGGCTGGAGTGGTGAGCATGATCATCTAGGACCTGAGAGCCTGCTCGGAGGCGGGCTGCTTCGCCGCCATCGCAGCTTTTTAGTTGGCCTCCTGGTGATGCCTATCTTTGCAGGGCTTGTCACTGGCTCGGCCAGTGCCCTGACTAACTATTTGTCTTCTGGTGCTCACGGGATGGTGGTTCATGTAAAAAAATATCTTTCCTTATCTTACCGACTTCGGCCTTTCGAATACAAGCTAGACACCATATGGAACATGCAACCACATATGACACCGCGAAGTTAAAGCAAGCACCTGGGATTATGGTTCATTGCGAGCGAGGTCATCAACTCCAGAGCTACGTTTACCGTCTCCATCTGCTGACACTCCACCCTTTATAGCGCTGTAACGTGTCTTGCCTACCCGCATACGCAGGTGGAGCGACTTCTCTCTTTTCTTTTTGGCTTCTCTCATGGCAGCAGAGTCTGAAATACACTTGCATAAAAACAAAATAGTGAGAGTAAGGGTGAAGTGTGTGCAGAACTAGTGCACTGTAAAAGTAGCACATAGCAGGTGGCTGAAAAATAAATGACAGGAGACATATGATAGCTCTACAACATTGCATGGCAAACAAAATTAGATTCTACTCCGTATGATTTTGTAATATATGAGCACAGGAAATGCAGGTACTCCTCCAGCGCACCACCACATGTGGTCATCTCTAAGATAACAGTCGACTGAAAATAAATAGGTCAGTCGATTTTTTTAAGGAACCATCCGATCTATAAGGAACGGGCAGATGGCCTTCGTCTACCTCCCGCCAGTCACTGTTGACGATCTTTCTCGAACCGCCAGCGACCACCGGCCCAGAACCCTGCCTCCGCCGCCCCGCCCTCCCATCGATCTCACACCACCGCCGTGCTTGGCAGCGCCCCCAGGCCATCCCTTTAATCCCGGCCGACCTCCAGATCGGGCGCCAGTAGCTCTAGGCCGCACACGCCCCTAAGATAAACACCAAGGCGCTGCTTCCCCGGCGTAATAGGCGTACTAGCGCCTGTTACGCCACGGAATGCTTCCGTTAATTGGGAATCAACTGGCCAGAAATTGAAATTCAGGGGGCGACGGACCTCTAGCTAAGGTGAAATAGTATATGAGGAGAAACCTTGTGCATCGCGAGTTACTTGGAACATCTAGTATCAAGAAGAAGCGGTCAACTAGTGTCTTCTATGGGATGAATACCGTGCAACAAGAGGAGTACCTTTTTCGGTTGCCGGTGTGGTCACCTCCACATGTCGCGCCGATCTTCTTCTTTTTACCGGGAAACCGATGTTCTGGAGGGTGCAGGCTTGGACGAACCCATGGCCAAATTGTTGACTGTGTTGCCGTGGCCGTATGTCGGCGGAGGGTAAGCAGATCCGAGGCGGCGAAGGACGGTGTAGCAGGAACATCTCCGGTGCGGTGGAGAGTGGCGAAGTTGGAGTGGCAGCGGTGAGGCGCAGGACGGCGTGGTTGAACTGGCTCGGGTACGGACGGCTCGGCCTCGGCTTCACCTACTAGCCGTGGAGGGCGTTGCGGTTGAGGTTGCGGTGGACGACGACGTCGGGGTATCGGCTCCGGCGTGATGGAGGAGGGCGGCGGTTGATGGGTGGGATGGGGTGGCGGACGGAGGACGCCGGGGTTTCGCGGCAGGTGGAAAGGTAGTTTTGGCGCCCACAGAGTACGGATGGGGAATCAGACGGGTGGGGGGGAACCATGTTTCGGTCTGGGACGCGCTTGTTTTTGGCTTTTTTGAACAGAAGATGGGACGCGCTTGTTTGAAATTTGGGGAAAGTACAAACTTTGCCCCCCTCTTAAATTTCGGACCTACTGCAGGTCGGGGGTAGGATGGTAATCCCAGGTGTCCCAAATAGTGGGCGGGAGCGATTTCGGCCGCGTGCATGTGTGCTTAGGCGGCCATTGTGTATGAATGTTTTTCGGATGCGGTTGCGTGGCGTCTAGATGAAGCTACAAACCTACCCCGGTTTAGACCTTTGGACGTCGGGCCGGTAGGTTTCATGGGTCAGAGTTATTAGAAAAGTAATTTCCTTGTACTACCAAACATTGGTCTCACGCGGTTTCGCGCGAGTAGAAGCTCTTTTGGCGCTTCGTTCGAAATTTTGAAACACAAGCATTCACGTTTAGAGTACTCTTGAACTATGAGGATTGACCTAAATAGACAACGTTATATTTGACCTTGTATGTTTGAAAACCTCATTAAATTATCCGCTTCTTTTTGAAATTTTGACACTTGAAAATCCTATAACTACGATTATTTTGGAATGGAGGAGCTAAATTTGAATCTATTTTGTACACGACTACATATGCTATTCTGTACAAAATCAGAGCAAAGATTGGTGCCCCATAATTTAGGTATGGTTTACAAATGCCATGATATCAAATTCAAATAATTGAATGGACTTCATGTTGAATTTGATTTTTTTAAACCACCTTAAGTTGAGTTCAAATGTATGCTAGTTCATAGGTAGCTATTTATAATGTCCATTGTGTAACTTTCGTATGTATAATGTGCTTTACGCACACAACATGAACTATACTCACGTTTATATTCGATTGCTAAAGCGATGCATTGTCTGGAGTTCAAAATACTAACTATGTGGATCAATTGTGTCGAATAATAACATAGACATGCTCAAATTCGATAGAATCTAGATGTCTGATGGATCAATGACCGCTCCTTACGCGAATTGCAAATAACATGATCCCATCCTAATATTTGGATACAATTTATATCTTTAATCAATGTGTAGAGCAGTCTTTTACGTGTAGTTTCACTCTCCATCGGTGGTCTCTCACACATGCTCACACACTCTCTCCCGAGGTGTCTTTCTCGCACACATGCTCTAGATATAACCCTCCCTCCCTCTCGTAACCATTTACAACTGTTTTCACTAACCTTTCTCACAAGCACTCTTCCTCTCGCAAACATACACACGCACAATCCTCATCGACCCTTTCTATATACATGGACCTGCCTACGTGTCTCATGTACGCACATTATCTTTACGCCTGTCTCTCATGCATTGTCTCACACCTCTCTTCCTAATCGACGAGTACGATTCTAGCAGAGCATTCTGTAGGATGCCCCTTAAAGTTAGGTTGGATGAATAGTAATATCAGAGATAAAGGGGTTACCTTAGTCCGAGAACCTAGGGTTACAAATCCTAGCCGGCTTTGTCAATGGACACAGAGTCCTTCACAATTCTGCTATCTTTGTCTTGTACGACTAGTCATCCATGGGTCTTCCTAAACGTGTCACGGGCCGACCAATGTGGCGCAGGACGGAACCGAACGAAGGGCCTCACCTCGACCCACGGGACCTCACGCGGTGACACACCCTCTGCCCCCACGTCTCATTATCTTCTCACACCCACACATACCAACACAAACACCACACACACAGAAAATTTCTCCTGGTGCCTCTGTTCCCTCCCCCCTTGCATATACACACTCAAGGGAATGGAATCTCTTGTCGTGATGTCATATTCGTCTCTCTCTCTCTAGACCACTCTCATTTCTCGTGATATCTCTCCCACGCCCCCCCGTCGGCCCCTCTATCCACGCCTCTCTTGAATACGTAATACACACACATACCTCTCTAGGCCCCGCCAAATGCATCAACTACACATTCACACATGTTACATCACATACCCCATTGATCTAAAAAGCCCTCTCTTCACGTTTATTTCGCATACAACATTCCTATTGAATAAAGTGTGGCCAAAAAATTATTTTAGAGTTTCTACATTTATACAACATTACAAAGTTATATGGAGGAGTACGAACGCTAATTTGCATTGCATGGTGCCCACAATGATATTTATTCCGCACTGTGAATTTGTATATTTTTATACTATATACAAAGTTAGTCATAATAAAGAGAAACGAAGAGCATCCCTCTCTCCATTGCATAACCCCCCTGTACGCCCCTTTCACGTATGCACACAAAACTATCTCCAGGTCCTCTAAAAGTAAGCCCCGAGAAAATTCACGCATGTTTCATCTTTCTCTCGCGATATATGCAATGACGATCATTGTATTTGAAGCGAAAGCACGATACGTACATTGGACTTCGGAATCCACTCATTACGGTCACCATTTACGTTCAGTGGTTATTATACAGTCACGGGCTCACCGTACAACTCTGTATTTGCTCATGACATGACTAGTTGACCAGTTAAACGCTCCACGTGGCACCTCTAGTGTTGCATCACATTATCTCACTACCATCGTGCCCACCTGTCAACTTGTATCTACTCTACATCTACACTCTTATAAAATACATAAAATACACTCTTATAAAAAACAGAGTTGGTGATGATGGTGTGCCTGCCATCCTGCAATATAGGCCGTCCGATTTATATCTGACGGATAGGAAAGAAACTATGGCAATTTTGCAAAAAGGTACCCACACACCTCTCCACATTTGCTGGTGTGGTGATTATACACACACGCACGCATGCACACGAACTGCATCCACGTAACACTCACACAAACACATGCACCCACGCACGCATGCAACACTCACACGTACACACGCAGCCACGCACGCACGCAACACTCACACGCACGCACGCAACACTCACACGCACACACGCACGCATGCATGCACACACCAGTACACCACACGACCAACACACACTCTCACGCTCAAGTGCTCAACCTACACGTGCATGCGCACACATCAGGCCCTGACAGACACATACACAACCAGGTGATTCCCACGCACGGGTTGGAGCCTTGTCGCGCCTGCGTAAATTTGTGTTTATCTGACCTTTTGCCTATGCGAACTGACAGGTGGGACCCACAAGGAACGTGGTCAATTTAACTAGTCAACATGGCGCCACGCAGACTATTTGGCCGGTCAACAGAGTGCAATTCGATGCTGAACTGTGAGCAAGTGACCGTATAATCACCGCAAAACGTATATAGTGACCATAATCAGCTTATTCTGAAGTTCGGTGACCGTATTACGCTTTTCTCTCTGTAGGCCCTCCAAAACTACATCTCTACACGTTCTCGCATGTTACATCTAACAACTATGCAATACAGCACTACTACTACACTCTAACACAATAAATCATATGTGTTTTTAGTTTTACTAGATGTCATATTGTTACTTATAATTATTCAGTTTGCATACATTAAAATTGCCTTTGAAATGTATGGCCAGTATCATCTACCGCGCAAGAAAAATCTCGCCCTTTCCTGTTTAATCGGGTTTCTATCGATGGATCGTGCGAAACAGCAAAACTATAGTACTATACAGTACTACAAGTGACAGGTCACTGGGCCGTCGTGTCGTCTACTCCTCCGTCGTAAGCATGGAGCGCTCGCTTTAATAAATCTTCTAGTCCCTTTCGCCGACATGTGGGACATCAAGCTACTGGGTCCACGTGCCATACCGGAATACAGTGCAGAGCAGCCGGGGTGAAGCACCGCAGTCATGGCGCCAGTTTAGTAATGAGCAATGAGGCGTCAAATCACAAAGCTGCACCTTTCCCACAGTTAAGTTGGAGGGACGAAGCAACCATCACATCATTTCACTCGTTGCTGAATCCGCTTCTCCCTCATCTTCTTCAACTTCACCACGTGTTGCTTCTGCCGTTGTTCTGCCTCATGTGGGACGCGGATCGGCTTGGTAAAGCACTGACACATGGGACCCCATGTTAGCAAACGGCCTGGACAACGTCCTCCGAAAACAAGAAGCCTAATACTAGACTTACAAAGGGCTACGTAGCTGCTACGTATACTTTCCATCTAATCTATATATGCCCCCCTGATTTTCAGGTGGGGTGGGCCTAATCCTCTCCTTTAATCCAATCAAATAGTGCCACATCACATCAGTTTGTAACTTTACGTAAACCATTACGTGGATGTAGCATTGCTCAAATAAGAAACCTCCCCCGCCATCCGCGCGGCAAAATCACCTCCTTTTTACTAATCTTGATTCTATAATTTTTTAGATCAATATAATTGAGATTTGTATAGATAGCACACAGGAGCAAAACCAAGTGGTACGGTTAAGGGCATCCACAATGTGTAGCCAAATGTGAAAATAGCTTTTGGCATCATGGGAACCATTGTGGACGGTGTTGCCAAAGCCAAAAAGATGGAACCAAAGCTCCCTGATTGATTGATTGAAGGAATAGAAAAATGCAACGTCTCTCCTCTTTCTCCCATGCTTGGACGCATGTAGTACAGTATACAGCATAGAGTCTACTCCCCTGTCCCTTCTATCACAAATCACAAAGCAGTGAGGCGTCAAATCACAAAAGCACGCACGAAGCAACCATCATTTCACTCTTCGCTGACTCTGCTTCTCCATCGTCTTCTTCGAGAAACCATCTCACCGCACTAGTACTCCTAGTCTCTACTGTTGATGTCTCAGTTGGTAGTTTCCGTTCCGGGTTTATTTTCGTCCCACCACATTCGTCCGGTTTTTTTCATCTCCCCTCCCCCCACCCCACGCATCCAACCCAAAAAAAGACGCTGCAAAAAAAACCAAAGCCTATCGATCCCCTCGAAGACAAAGCGCTGCCCTCGTGCGATCTCAGAGGTCACAGCGCCGCCTCCCCTCTATCGCCAACTCCGACGTACGATCTTGCCACCGCCGACCTCCTAGAGAAGACGTCGCCCGCGGACGTCCGGGATCGCCACCGCGGACTTAAGGGATCAACGTCGCCGACCTCCCAGAGGAGACGCCGCCGCCGCCGACCTCTGAGGGGAGACGCCGCCGCCACCGCCGCTAAACCCTAGGCATCCACCACCGTGCTCCCGCCGTCGGGTTCCGCCTGCGTTCGCTACCATGCGATCGCCTTCCTCCCTCAGGTTCATCTTCCCTCTTTTCTCTATTTGGATCAAGACGGAGAGAATCAGACCTGAGACGGAGAGAATCAGATCAGGATAGAGAGACGGAGATGAGGATTGAGGCCATGGGATCCCTTGCTAAAATTGAGAGGGAGGGAGGGAGGGAAAGGGTATCCTTGTGCAGGGCTGTGTGGACCTCGTTCAGATCATGATGCATTGCCTCGTTCAGTTTCTGCTATGTTCTCAAACCGTTCTTCTTTTCATGTACTAATGTATGTCCTGCTAGGAGTAGTACCACCGTAGTCTTCTTTCTCTGTACTCCAAAATCTGAAAGAGGATGTCAATTATGTGATCGGAAAGATACCACCTATATAAAAAGAAAAGTCACCAGTCATCATCACTACAAGGTATTCAAGTAAGGAAGCATGCGTTTGTTGAGTTATGCAAGGCCATGCTTCCGTGTTTTGTGTGGATGCTGGAACACACAGGCATCTTATCTTCTTGCTCCTTTATACCAAATTTTGGTATTTTATCTTTTTAACTGACAGAACCACTCTATATTTGTCGGCATGGAAATTGGAATAGACATTGTAGATCCAGTGTGATAATATCATAGCTGCGCTAAGTAAATGTACTATTGTTTAGAATGATAGTCTCACTATTTTTTTAAGTTAGGATGGTTTGGCTTACTAATTGTACAGTTTTAATTTTTTTTTGTTCAATTTGCTCTCTGCCATATTATTCTATTTTTGAGAGTTCATGAAGTCATTCTGAAATGTTATTTTTCATGTTGCTCAGCTCCTTTTCTCTACGCTCTGTCAGGCTGCAACAGCCTAAGTTTCTATTTTCTATCTGGGCTCCACTTTCAGTAGTAGGATGCTCAATTGCAACCCAAGGTGTGTATGCCCCTACTTCCCCAAGGTACTCAAGCCCCATGCCTGGGGCGACTTCAGCCACTGGACAATAGTTCCGCCTTAATTTGTTCCATATATGTGTTGCAGTATCAATGCATTTTCCATTCAACTTTCTAAAGATTTTTGTTCACAGATGTGTGCTGCTGTGAGGCATGTAGCACCACTTCTCCTGACTGCTATAATCAGTGGAAGATCTCATGACATGGTATGTGGTTCATGTTTTCTGTACCTCTTGATATTTGACTTTGTGAAACTAACCGAATTGTACTAAAGATAGGCGTCATGGTCTCATGGAATGGACATCATGGGGCTTATTAGGAACTCTGAGTTCAGCGGGCACCATGCCGAAAGGTGAAGCAACTTTTGGTATTTTGTTATAGCACGATTTGTTCTTCTATTTCCTAAACTTGATCGCTCACTTGCTTTCTTTCACATGGTAAAGAGGTCAATCTCTTCCAATACACAATCGCTGAGGTATATATCAATGTCTAAAGGTTAAAAAAGACCCAGGTTATACCATATGGTTTAGGTTGCTCACCTTGGTGGCTGACTAGGCGTTCAAAAATCTTAGTGAGAGTATAAAGGACATTGTTGATGGTGCAATAATGGAACACAAAAAGTTGTGTGTGTGTGTGTGTGTCGCACGACCTGGGAGTCTACATCTAAGAGTTCCTTTCAGTTTTCTATCAGAAACATTTCTTTATAAAAGTTCTGTTGGACACTTATCTTCTCTTTACTTATCGTTTTGTGGGACTACGAAAAAGTTCATCTGTGTGTAACTACAGGGTTCTCGAAGTCTGCCCTCTCATTGACAGGGTGAAAGTTGTGGAATTTTTGCTTTAACTGCCTGGAGTAAGATGACAGGACATACACAGATGCATTCAAGGTAAGCTCCAGTGAAATTAGGTGTTCATAAGACAATTCTTTCAAGTTGCAACCTACATTGTGCTGTCTCCGTTCATCAAGTTATGAGCACCAGCTCTAGTGAAATTAGATGTTCATCCAGCCATACTCCTAGGTGGATTTCTTTGGTGTGCTTATTATTGTGTAGTTAGTGGTTATGCACATGCCGCATCATCTGATATTTCTGCAGTAGTTACTGAAAGCAATCTGAGGACAAAGCTTTGATTGTTGTTGTAGTTGAAGATTCTGAGTTGCAAGGCAGGCACAGTTAACAGGGATAAGAAACTATCGAAGATTTATCAAACCAGATATATGGGCTTGGTTATGCACTGAATCATTGTGGAGGACCTCGGGTAATTAGGCCATACAACAAAATTAAATTTTACTTGCTTTTAAATGTTTAGGGGGTAGATGATGTTTCATATGCTAGATTGAAGTACGCACCTTTTAAGAGTATCACGGATACTCCAGTCACCCATAAAAATGGAAGTACTAAAAATTAGTTTGCAAGGAAAATAACTAAATAGTGAGTCCGAGCAAACCTACTGCCTAGATTACATGAGATCATTTTAGCTCTAAGAGTTTCTTTTATCTTTTTTTACATTCTGGTAAACATGTGGGTGAATAACTGTTAGAAATTGTTCTGTATGTACACGTGCATTCTACTAGAACTGATGCTGGAAAGAATAAAAAGTTCTATAATATTTGTAAGCCAAGCGGTGGAAAAGCTCACTCCTCACAGTAGATTACCATCGTCTACGTATCTGCTTTGTCGAAACAGAGTCCACAGGTTTACTCATGTCATCTGTTTTTTGTTGTTTGAGGGAAGGTTTGTTAGGAGCCCATCTCTTCTGCAGCAAGCCCTGTAGAAAGGGAGCTAGATATAATGGTACTTGCTAGCCTTTTAATGGACACTTCCTTTTGGCCTTTTTTAGTTTCTCTAATTAGGTAAGATACTTCAATGAGTGAGAATTTTTTGTTCCCTCCCTTTTTCATTGTCTTTTGAGTTTTGCTTTCTGGTGAGAGGAGGATAGAGATACACAATTGCCGTGGGGATCAGAGATTAGGTGAGGTCACATTGTTTGTCTCGGCTTTACAGTGTGAGGTAAAGGAAGAAAATAAAGTAATGTCAGAATATTACAATCATATATCTAGACATATCTCTACTCCTAATGGAGCAGTTGGAAAATAAAAGCCGGGAGAAGTATGTCCCCTCCGTCGTCCTCCCGCGACGCGCGTCACGGGAGCAACCCTTGCGCCGCCGCCGCCGGGACCCCCTCCTCCTCCCCTTCTCCCCTCCCCTGCCGCCGCCTACGAGCAAGGTCGAGCGAAGCCCGGTCGGCTCCGGCGGTGTGTGTGGGGGGGGGTCTTCCCTTCACCGTGTGGCCGCGTGTGGCGCAGGCTGGCGTGGCCGGCGAATGCGCCATGCGAGTAGGGGGCACGACGACGTGGCCTCTGAGTGTGGGGCGGCGACGCCTGGCTAGGTGCTCGTATGAGTGGCTCTACGGCGGGGGGTGGCTGCGATGTTGCCGGCGGCTGCGTTTGTGCGCGCCCAGATCTGGCAGCGGCTGCGCCGGCGCGTTGCGCTTGCTCAGCTGTGGCCTGGGTGGCTCGACACGCGCGGGAGCTCGGCGGGCGGCGGCTTGGGTCGCCGCTGCATCTCGTCATCCGGCTGTGTGGTCACTGGTGGTGGATAGCGGCCGCTGGTGAGATTCATCTTGTCCAGCCACGGCGCAGGTCTGAGTGCGGCTCCAATCTAGCCCCTGCTGAGCTTGCACATGTCGCGACATAGGGCTGGGACCTTTCCTAGTGATGGCCACAGTTAAGGGATGGATCCGACGCAGGGAGGGCCACGGAACCATCCTTGCCTCCTGTCAGGTGGCGCACTGGGGAGCTCGTCCTTGCACGGCCTGGCAGGGCGGGGCGGTGGCGGCCAAGTGCGGCTGGCCCGGGGGTGGGCCTCGGACCTAGGGACAGTCCAAGGGCAGGGAAGGTGGTGCCTTCCCGCCCGTCTCTTTGCCTCTCATGGCTGCAAGCTTTGGTAGGGGATGGTGTCGGGACCATGGGTGTTGGGGCGGCGGCCCTGGAGGTGGGAGGCGTGGGCTCATGGGCGGAGCTCACGGCTCGGGTGTGAGCTAGCTGCCGTGACCGTGCGGGGGGTGTGGTGGTCAGGGTGCGACAACCGGAGGGGTAGGTCCGGCGGGCCTGGTTTGTTGTGCCTTGCCTCGGGGGCTGTGAGGACTTCCCGGGGTGAAAACCTGCTTTGGCTCTGCCAAGCTAACGGCGACGTCGCCTATGGGTGGTGCCTCCTTCTTGAAGGCGTCGTCGCGGCTCCTATACATGCTCCGATTGCTCCGAAGGAAACCTTGATCTTGGGATCGGGCGGTGGTGATACTCCTGTGTCGTGCCCTTCTTGAAGGCACCGCCTTGGAGTGTTCGGCTTGTCGTGCACAGCTCTCTCTCTCTCTCTTCACGGTGACTCTCTCACGGTTGAGGTCTGCGAAGACTACAAGTGGTGCTATCCCTGCCTACATGTAGTTGCTTGGAGTGGATGGGGGTGATCTAGCAATTCATATACACCCTTGTATCTTGCCTTGTGTGTGTGTTGTTGGGTGAGTTGTATGTGTTGGTTTGTATGGTGATCGTTGCTTTATGTATAAAGCGGGGCACGAGCCTTTTTCGGTAATGAAGCATTTGGTTGTCTCCGTTCCGGGTTTTTTCGTCCCACCTCCCACCTTCGTCTGGTTTTAGGTTGAATTCTTGTTCTCTAGATCCACCTTCACCGACAGCACGCGTTGGTCTGTGACCTCCCACCAGCAGCGCCTTGAGGTCACCCACAAAAGCGACCAAGCAATTCCACGTTGTCACCCTCTACTACTTCGCCAACTACATCGAGGAGGTCGTGGGTGAGAGCTACTGTCCTCCTTGGAGAACATGCTCGTGCCCCATGCGTACAAAGAAGAGCTAAGACACTCGCATGGGTGCTCAAGGAAATACACCAGATTGAGCGAGGTTAGATTAAAGTTTCTTCATTCTTCACTAGCTTTTCTTTTGTCTTTAGGTATTTCAGATAAGTATCGTATGCTGCCTACAACATGTAAGGGAAGCCAAAAATGATTACAAAATATTTATGCTTCTTCATAGTTGTCCATTTGGTTCTAAACTTTGTTGAGTGGCAGACATATTTTACATTAATTAATAAATAATGTTGCTACACACGTGAGTTGGTTTGCAATGAAGTGGGCAGGTAGACATGTTTTTGTTGAATAAATATTTTTCATAAATACGGGGGCATGAAGATAATCTATTCTTTCTTTACTCCATAGACAATGGGACAATGTTCTTTTTGTGTTTCAGAGTAAAAAAACAGACTCTAATCTGAATCTAACGAGTAAAAAAATATCGTTGTGTTTCAGAGTGTTACACAATTTATCAACAAGAGCAAAGACTCTAATCTGATGATGTAGGACAGCTTTAATGTGACAGAGGATCATGGTGGTCGATGGATTGTGCACCCGGTAGTGGACTAAGAAAGGAACATTATTTATGGAACACAATGATATTCAGAGCAGCCCTGCACTATGTGAGATTTAGAAGGTATTCAAATTAGTGTTTGTTGATAACTGCAAATTCTGTGTGTCCGAGTTTCATATTTTTCTATCCCTGTCAACATACTAATCCGTTGTTCTTTGATGTGCAGTTGGTACTGCCGGCGGATGCATCCATCTGCTAATCTCCTGGCACCGCGTAGACGGAGCCAAACGAGTTGGGGCCTCCAGCCGGCTGGTAGTGGACAACAACACCGGGTTTGTTAATTACTCAACAAGTCACAGATTGATCTCTTTTTTGATTGGTTTGGTGTGGATTATCAGGCCTGCCGCGCAATCATAGATTTATCTTTTGCTTTATGTGGGTGGACAGAAACACCCTTTCTAAAGTTTTGTAGGTATTGTAATGAAGCACAGTAACACACTCCAGCATTCATTCTTTGCTTGATATTAGCAAACAATGTAAAATAACCAAGCTCACAACATTCTAAAGCGGTCTATTAGCTACTTCAGCAGACAACAGACAGAAAGAAGTAAGCAGTATTTGATTTGCTCATACCCGTGGAGGCATCGAATTCTGCCCAAAGTTTGTCGCAGCACTTGTGGTCAGCGGCGAGGATGAGCACCCACACCCGCTCCTTGTTGCCAGCCTCTGCATCCTCCTCCCACGAAGCGGGTCTATGCGGGGAGTTGATCTAGAATATGCTATTGTTAGATATAACAAATATGTGACAAGAAATAAACAAGAACTATGTAGTACAATATATGTGTCACACAGTATACTTTGAAAATGTGTAATTTGAGATTCTGATATAGATGTGGGCCTGTAACACACCTTGAACATGCACTAAAAATTGTTGTTTACAGTCTGATTTCTAAACCTGATGAAAACCCCTATTTAAAAAAGGATTTAATAGAATTTGTAGTGATTCTTTTGTCATATTGATAATATATTGCAAATTATGCTTGATGGTTAATTTCTTGGCATAAAAGGTGCTTATTTGAAATTTGGTTACTACTGAAATTTTGTCAAGATACTTGGACTTTCATTGTTCAGTCAGGTCCCAATCAAGAGTTAACCTGAGACAATAGAAAGTACTGTCTGCGTAATTATTGATGGTTCTGGAATAAGGATTAAACCAAATCAACCAAACAAATCCACGAGGATGCCTTTTTTGGTAGCTAGCCAGGTTAAACTTTTCAATCCTTGCTCAGCCCTGTACTCATAGGTCCATTGTTACAATATTTATGAAGCACCACATTTCCAATACATTTATTAAGCACCCTACCAATGTCAAATTTTCAGATCTTGCGTACTTTCTTGTGGTACATGCCAACAAATTTTTGTATAGTCTATAAAAAAACGACGACTGTCCGGTCTAATCATAAACGTAGCCTAATCATAAAAAATGAAGTACACAAAAACTTAATAAACATAGTTGTTACAGTTTTTTATTAACCTTCTTTTACAATCTTTCAGATTATTCAGAAAATGAGTTCCACAATTTTTTATTTAGAGAAAGAGTTACCACCATTTTTTTAGAAACAACTTTCATGTTCTTCTTTAGAAACATCTTTTACCACTATTATGAAAATATCTTCAGATTAAAGATTACAGCTGCAAAAAATATAACAGCTGCATGATGGTTAATCAAATCAAGGATGGTCAAGAACTTGCAGATGCTACGTTTTTTATTTTGAAGTTAAGTCTCAACTTGGAGCATTGGAGCATTTGAGAAATCTCACCGCCAAGTCGACATCCAGCAATGGCATCTAGAGCACAAAGGTCTAAAATTGAAAAGTACACAATCTGTCGAAATGCTCTCACCATCTCATGAAATCTAGGTGTCATCCAACGTTGCCCTTGCCCGCATCTGCATCAGTCTCCAACTTTGTTACAATTAATATATTAACGCCCATTGCTCCAAAGGGATATATATGAAAAGACAATAGAATAGAAAACCATAGAAATATGGTGGAAATGACTAAACAGAATTACTATATGCACATCTTTGTAGAGATGGTAAGAAAAAAAGAAATTTCTTCCTCTGCTCCAAGTGTGACACCTCTGAATCTTTCAGTTGTAGAAGAAGACAGAATGGAGATTTGATTAACGTGCCTGCTCATTTTGAAGATCACAACAACATTTACTACATCACAATGCACAAGAACCTAACGGTTACGTCAAACAGAGTTTGGAAATCAACAATCATGAGTTGTGAGATAACAAAATAATCACATCTGACTTGGTCACTCAAAAGAACTTATGCAGGTGAGAACCCTTACTGTGCTACTGCTAAAGCCATAATTTATTCCTACAAAGCCCAAAATATATAGCATTTTTCAGAGAAAGGTAACAGCCTCAACAGATTCTAGATAAGAAAAGGTCACAGAAGTGCATGAAGCTGGATTTGAGAGTGAGACTGAGAAGAAAACACTACGGGGTAATCAAAGTACAACAGGTGATTCAAATAGAATGTTTAGGATACATATGTTTACAGTTGAGTTTCAGTTCATAGAAATATAAAGTTTGGTACATCTGGACTGAAACAAAGCTGAAAAAAATTGTACCTTCGCAGTGTGATTTCCCTGTCAAATACCGAGCATACTATCAGTAGGCTGTGTAGCAGGCCAACAGGCAGCAAGCTAGCAACTCAGCCTGGGTTGGCCAGACCGACGGCACGGCTCAGCTTGAGGTAGAAATCCTCAAGTCGCCCTCGGCTCCGGAAATCGCCCCGGATGGCTAGATCCACGGAGCGGCTCGCCGACGGCCGGATCCGGCTGCTCACCACGACACCTGGTCTCACCACTGCTCACTGGACCCAGCCGAAACAGATAACCATGGCGGGGACCGAGGAGTGGAGGGGATGGGAGGCGGCAGGGTGTGCCAAGGTGGGGAGTTGTGGCGGCTGGGATGGCGTGGCCGAGTGGGTTGGCGGCGGCGACGATGTGGCGGAGAGAACGAGCGAGAGGGTGAGAGAGTGTGGTCTTGTAGAGGTGTGCCATGGGGTGAGAGAGTGAGAGGGTGGCAGCCGTGAGGATAAGTCAGGATAGGTGGAAAAACTAATTTGGTTTGTCTCTTTTGTTTTACATGTTTATGTGATTAACAACTTGGTTCTTTCTTAGACCACATTACAAAGTACACGTGGAGCCTGGCACTACATCCAGCACCCAACATGTAACAAAGCAGGATCTAGATAGTGAGTTCAATTTAAATTAGCATAAATTAACAAGCAAGCATGACATTGTTTATACAACAGATGCACAGCAATGTTAAACTCCTAGACTATGCTCGGCGCGGCTTGGCAGGGAGAGGAGGATGTGGGTGGCGCGAGAGGTTGTCGGGCAGAGAAGGAGGTCAGCAACGGCGTGGCGGAGAGAGGATGATGTACGTGACACCATCGAGGGTTTAGAGGGAAAGGAGACATGACAACTGGCGTGGAGAGGAGGTGTCGAACGACGCCATGGAAGGAAGAGGAGGATCAGGACCATCGAAGTTGTGGAGGAAGGAGGAGGGTGCGGCTGACATCGTGGAAGGGATAGGAGAGGTCAGGAGACGGCATGGAGCGAAGAAGAGGCGCCACTCCTGCGAATGAACCTGACGACCACATTCCTGATATTGTGCATGAATATCATAAGCGCATCAAGCTAATCTTAATTTGTAATAGGTTATTAGTTGAATCATCGCTCTCTATGTATACATCGTCAAATTACTTTTTTTACCTTCTTACATTGCAAGTGAAGTGGATTTCAATTATTACTCAATTGCACTCGTGCTATATTTTCTATACATGTGAAATTTAACATGCATTATGTTTATATATAATTTTAACAAGATATTCCAAAAGCATGTGGCAATGCACGGCCGTTCTACCTCTCTTAAGATAAAAATAAAAATAAATGCCAATAAAATTCTAACAATAGTAAATGTTATCAAAGATTGATATAGCTACCTATCACAAAAGAGGTAGGAGTAGTATGTTCTAGAAGATGTGTTTTTCTGTAGTGTTTCTAAATGGTAAATTGTATGGTTTCCACCACCTAAGAAAAATGTCCTACACTGATTTGATCTGTTCGCTCGCTCCCCCCCCCTCGCGGGCGACATGTGAATCCCCGACCCCCCCTCTCCTCCAATCCCTCCCCGTCTTTCCCCCCTGCCACCGCCGGCGTGGTCCGCCAGGTTATTCCCACGCGGTGCTGGCAGAGGCGGGCCGTTCTTTCCCCGCTCACGCGTTGGGGGTGGGGGCGGGGGCTGATGGCGGTGGTGCTCCTCGGGCGAAGGCAGGCCGTTCTTTCCCCGCTCACGCATTGCAGGCCGTGGGTGCCCCTGATGCGGCGGCGCGACCGTTGGCTGCAAGGTGCGTGGTGGTGCGGCTGGCTGGCGGCGTCCACTCCGCCCAGATCTGGGCCCTTTTGGGCCCCATCTGGGTTGGGGCGAGCCGGCGGTCCGATGTGCGGCGGTGTGTTTCCCTGGTGGTGGTGGTGAGGCATCGGGGGGTGCGGGTGGTGGCAGCTTTGTCGGCCGTCATGCTGCAGTGTGGCAACAAGGGCTGCCCTGACCCATTTGGGCTCGGTCGGGCCAGTAGGGGACTGGTAGGCCCCTGTCGTCACGTCTGGTCGGCTTCGCGCCACCGGCGAAGGTTGTCCCCTCTCATCGGCTGAGTTGCGGATGCCCCCGAGCCCCTTGGCTCCTCTTCCCTCCTCTAGAACTCCTGTCGGTGGCCTCAGGAGATGACGAAGTTGGTTCAGTGAACGTGGTGGCAAAGGCTGGTGGGCGGCAGGTTGGTTGGTAGACTTCAGATCGTCCGGGGTGGTGGTGGTTGTGTCTGGGTTGGTGAAATCCCTGGCGGCTCGTCCGACATCGACGTGGTGCCGCCTGCAGCCGCCGCCGGACCTCCCTAAAGTTCGTCGGGTATACGCCTTCCCCACTGTCCTCTACGTACCGAGCGAAACCCTAGGACTTGTCCGGGCAGCGGTGGCATCGTCGTCGCATTACTTCTTGAAGGTGTTGCTCGGTACGCGACGCTTCGGGTGCTAGGAGCGCGGTGGTACTTCACCGGAGGGTGCAGCAGTTACCGGTCATCTTTGTTTCGTTGATCTACCGGTGTCGGCATTTGTTTCTCTTTCTTTTTCTCTCGTTTTTATTTTGGGCTTGTTTGTGTTACGGCCCAAGTGAGCTGGTTGTATCGGATGGTTGCTTTATAATATAAAGCGGGGGAAACCCTTTATCGTCAAGCTCCTAAATCCATATTATGTAATAGTTTGTCAGCCAATTGCATATTGCAATGAATTTTCTGGTTGTAACATTTGTATAAAAGGAAAAAAATCCTTCATGTGTTGTTTTTAATTAATGGATAATAACAATGCACATGCTTTCATGAGAAAATCGATTTT
The DNA here is from genome assembly GCF_002575655.3 of Aegilops tauschii subsp. strangulata. Taxonomy (NCBI): domain Eukaryota; kingdom Viridiplantae; phylum Streptophyta; class Magnoliopsida; order Poales; family Poaceae; genus Aegilops; species Aegilops tauschii. Next base: position 412,305,324 of record NC_053036.3, on the reverse strand, counting down.
AAGAATTAAAAAAGACATTCAAGTGTTATTATCATTTGCAATGCAATGCAGAATAAAGAGGTCAATGTTTGTGTACCACCTTCTTTATTTTGTGTATTAGGTGTATAGGGTCGAATTACATTTTTTTATCAAAGTACGCTGCAAGTGAATTATTCCAATTATTTTTCTGTTTATTATTGCCTATCTTTCTATCTACTCCCTCCTTCCATCTATAGGGCTTAATGCATTTTTCGAGGCTAACTTTGACCAAATGTTAGAGCAATAATATATGACATGCAACTTACAACAAGCATATCATCAAATTCGTATGTGAAAGGTTCTTCCAATGACATAATTTTCACATTATATATCCCATATAGTATTAATCTTGTCAATAGTCAAAGATGGTCTTGAAAAACGTACTAGGCCCTATATAGATGGAAGGAGGGAGTATGTAAAATTTGACATGCAACAAATACAAATTTTCAAAAGCCCGTGGCAACGCACGGGCAGTCTACTAGTAGTACTAGTAAAGGACTTCCTGGATGCAAATAAGGCGGTTGTCTCGGCTTGCAGGCGGCACTTGCGAACGACTTACCGTGGTCTCCCTCAATGGTGTTCTCCGTCGAACGCACTTCGCCAAACCACCAAAAAAATATACCATCGACGTCACCGCAATGGGGAAGGAAGTCAAATATAGTTACTACCTCCATTTTTTGTACACAAGGCCAGTATATCAAAATTACAATTTGCAAAGGGCCACTAACACTAATCGAGGCAAAATTTATGGGGTTAGCAACCAAGGACATTAATATCCCCTGCATGCATGCGGAAGTGAGAAGGTTGGTTTGCATGGCGCTGCATTAATCAAGCGATGAGGAGTGAGATGGTTAGCTCTTTGGTCTTTGGAGAAAAAATACGCATTAATTGACATGTGAAGCGAGGATTTGTATCGATTAAATCCCGCGAAGGAAAACCCCGCCTTTCTTTTTTAACACTAGTACTCCTAGTACGTACGTACTTATCCTGTTTGGGTCTAGGCCTTGCATTGCCAAACTTTGCCACACATTTTTGCCAAGCTTGCCTAAAGTTTTCAAAATGAGAAGGAGGTACACTTGCGCACGGCTGTCGCGGTCGCACCGCACCCTCACACGGTCGCTCCTGCACGCCGCGGTTGCACCGCACCCTCACACAGTCGCTCCTGCACGCCGCAAACCCAACCAAGGGAACGCACCCTCACTGACACGTGCTGTTGCATGTGAACAAACCAAACTCAGCCATCCTATCGCTGACACATAATTTTCGTTCATAGAGTATGTTTATCCAACCACATGTTGGGGAGTATCCGTACGGCCCGTGCGGTGGTCTGTTGGGGAAGAAGAAGAGGTGAGGAAGAAGGAAAGAAGGGTTAGGAGACGTAGGATATTCATCCAACCGCCTGAAATGGTAGACTGACCCAAGTCAGGCGACTTGCATAACAAATAGATGTTTTTACACAGCAAAAGATCCATGAAAACAACAACCTAAAGAAAAATTATCACTGCTCGCAGAAAGAGACGGCCTCGTCGTCTTTGGCTGCCGGCGCGAACCAGCCGTCGCTGCCGACGTGTGTCTCCGCACCGTGGTTGTCCTCGACCTCCAGCTACTCGTTCAAGCGGAGCGTGCGGGCACTCTGCACGGACGAGAGCATAGCCCGGTTCAAGTCGAGGACGTCCGGTTCCGCCTACAAGAGGGCCTCGATGGCAGCGGCATCCGCGCGCTCCGTGTCGAGTCGAGCCTCCGCCGCCCGGTTCAAGTCCAGGACGTCCGGTTCCGCCTGCAGGAGGGCGTCGGTGAGAGCGACATCCATGCGCTCTGTGTCGAGTCAAGCCTCTGCCGCCCGGTTCAAGTCCAGGACGTCCGGTTCCGCCTGCAGGAGGGCCTCGATGGCAGCGGCATCCGCGCGCTCCGCCTCATGTTGAGCCTCCGCCGCCGGGTTCACATCCACGACATCCGGTTCCACCTGGAGGAGAGCTTCGATGGCAGCGGCATGCGCGCGCTCCGCGTCGAGTTGAGCCTCTGCCTCCCGGTCCTCCTTTAGTATCGCCATGTTGAACCGCTGGTCCGCCTGCACCATGGGGGACTCGGACGCCGGCACGAAGTCGACGTCCATCGTCTCATACCCATCGGGGGCCTTCTGCGCCGCGACCTCCGCCATGAACATTGGATCGGCTTCCTCCTCCTCATAGCTTGGCTCCAGAGAACTCGGGATTGGCGCGCCGCAAAGCGAGCTTGGGAACGGAGGTCTGTGGCGCCGACCGCCGCCGCGATTTCTGCGCGGCGCTCCGGCGTCAGCATCTTGTAGTAAGTGATCTTGTGGCGCACCATGGCTTTCCGGCGAACTAGGGGACGCTTGATGCGGGCTAGGGGATCGAAAGGTGGGGGAATGGGCTGGAGATTTGGTGTGGTTTTAGGGCAGTGGCTGGCGTAGGCCGAGCAGCGAAGGTTCTGGTGTGAATAGTGGTTCCGGTGACGACCGGTCAATCGGTTTTGACTGTACATCGCTCTTGTCGCGTTTGCGTTGCAGCCCGGCACGCTGGACCCTCCACGTCGCTCACCGAATGGAACGCGCTTCGTCTTGCGTTTTCGCTCGCTTGTGGGACCGCAGTTGAGAGCAAACCGACGTCCCACCCCCTCCCCCGCCCGCGTCATCTATTATACCACCACTCCCTCCATTTTATGCGGAGTAAATAAAAACAGAGGGAGTATACTACGGATGAGGATCCCCTGACGTGGCCAAACCCATTGAGTAACTGACATGCGGGGCCTAGCAAGCATGGGGTCCGCCAGTAAGTGACCGAAAGGGAGGGTAAGGTAGGGATACCTACGTCAGAGGATCCACTTCCACTATACTACTTTGACCAAATGTTAGAGTAATAATATATGACATGCAAATTACACAAATGTTAGAGTAATAATATATGACATGCAACTTACACAAAGCATACAGGGTCTAATGCGTTTTTCGAGGCTAACTTTGACCAAATGTTAGAGTAATAATATATGACATGCAACTTACACAAAGCATACGGTCAAATTCATATGTGAAAGGAGTTTCCAATGATATAATTTTCACATTATACATCTTATGTACTATTAATCTTGTCAATAGTCAAATTGGAAACCATCTCGAGTACAAATCTAGGAGTACGTACCAATCTAACAATATTGATTGGGCGTTGTTGAATGTTGATACCTTTTTTATCAAAGTAGAGATACTTTGACTACACATAAAACTTATATGTAAACTAGAAAGGATAGGGGGAGTATATTGTATGTTCAAAAATGAAACGAACATTGAATACCCTTTATATATGATTTGCGGATGCTATGATCACCGGTTCAAAATTTTGAATCCGCCTTAGGTATCACGTGCCCCCACTCGTTCCCTCTCGATTTCATCTCGGGGTCCGGAGATCTATTGAAAGAGGACTAGGGTGGGTACATGCGAATGATACTCGGCGGAATGTTCGAATGAGGCATGCGGGAGGATGGACTCGACTGGAGGGCGACATGATCGATGGAGAAGAGGGTTGGAGAGGAATGAGAAATAAGCAAACGCCACATGATTATACTTGAACGGCTCAAATAAACAATAAGTTGTCTCGCTTGGCCTACATAGTGAAAGGCCTAATGCGCAACGTGGAGCACTGACGCTCGAATATGGCCGGGAAAACAGGGAAACCGACATGTGGGGCACACCCGTCGGGACGACGTAGCGCAAACTAGTCCAATGGAGGAGCTGGCCCACGACCTCCTCGCCACCGACAACCGTTCATGTGGGTCGTTGGGGCCAACAACGGGGCGCTGCTCCAGCACCGCCTCTGGACACGGCGACCGCGGTGAGCGACACGCTCATATCGTCGCTAGACACGGTCGGTGTCAGTGTGCCGAGGGTGGCGTTAGTGTTGTGGCACGACCAACGGTATGTTTGGTTTGTGCCCAAGGTTGCCCCATCAAAGCATTGGGTAGCCAAAATTTTGGTTGACGTATTGGTTGCCCATGATTTGGCCGACATTGGCAAGAAAAATGAACTAGAGTTAGCTAGAGTTCATTGGCATGCCAAAGAAATGGCAACCATCCAAACAAAGACCAATCTTTGGGTCATGACCAAAATTTTGGTTGAGGTATTGGTTGCCCATGATTTGGCCGACATTGGCAAGAAAAATGAACTAGAGTTGGCTAGAGTTCATTGGCATGCCAAAAAAATGGCAACCATCCAAACAAAGACCAATCTTTGGGTCATGACCAATTTTTTGGTAAGGTGCACTTTGGCCACAATCCAAACACATCCCAACACCCGGCTCGTCGAGGATGCACGGGGCGCCGCGACGCGTCCGCGGAGTGGTGTAGCGCGGCCAACTGCATCCTCTGGACCTGAGACCATGCCGGGTCATCTTGCTTTTTCAATGACATGCGGGGATCGCATGTGAGCAAAGGGCATCTCCAACATTGCCACGACCGCAGCTGACTACCCTGGCACACCAAAACCCTCATCCCTCGCGCCGTCGCGCGGTGCATTTCCAGCCGGCGCCAGCTGCCCGCATTCATGCCGTCCGTTCGTATGTCGTCGTTAAGAGGCTCGGTGCCCGAGGAACCAACTCCGGCGACTTAATGATGCACCCGGACGCTTGGCCTCACCGGAATGCGCTACTTAAAGCGGCAACGCCCAGCTAACCTCCACACCATAGCGCATCGTCCTCCTACCTGGCACCACATCCTCCATGACCGCAAGTGCTAACGCTCTGCGGGAGAGCTTGTCTTCGGGGATGAAGCTCGAGGTCGCCGCCCTCGCTCAAGTCGCCTCTCGCGACGCAATAGCAGCGTAGCCGGACGCGGACGCGACCGCACAAGCGGTGGCCACGCTGGCGGCCGACGACGGGAGCACCGTCAGCCACGCGTCCTACTTGCCGCCGTCTAACGTCTGGCACCGCCGAGGTCGGGGACTCCTCCGAGGATGAGTAGGGCATGGGAGGCGGCAGGGCATGGTGTGCCAACTGGCCGGTCCATATCCCGTGTTCTAATCTTCCTCGCCGGAGACCGCACCTTCACTTCACGGGTCTTGAACCCCGCCCCCGTACATAGAGATCGCAGATGGAGGACGTCGGTCGCCGCCGTAGAATAGGTTTAGGGTCGGGTTTCTTTTATTTTTCTGTCCTATAAAAGTTCGAAATATAATGAAAATCTGCCGTGTTTGCATTAATCTCGGCCGGTGTATATGAACTTTCACAATAATATACATATTGTAGGAGTACTAGCAAGATGCCCGTGCGTTGCATGAAAGATCAAGATCTTGTGGGAGAAAAGGATGAACGAGGGAAAGCCTTATTTGCAAATGTGGAGAGGAGTGCGGGTAAATTGTCATAGTTTCCTTCCTATCCGTTAGATATAGATCGGACGGCCTATATAGCAGGATGACAGGCACACCATCATCACCAACTCTGCTTTTTATTGAACCGAGACAAATCTAACATGCGAAGTAAAATAAACACATAGTGTCTATACATACACAAATTATCTTAGGCATTCCAATAGTACGCACACTACACATTCACGCATTGCACATCTTTCTACATCTATGGGAACCTAGGAAAGGGTTAACGTAAATTGCCTCTCTCTCTCTCTCTCTCCTCCCCTGATTTTCATCGTGGTGGGCCCCTCCCTCCCCCCAATCTACAATCAACAGCTCAGACGTTTCACATTACGTTAATTACGTAACTGGGATTACGTAGGTGTAGCATTACTCATCCTAAAAAACCCAACTAAGCCAACCTCCCAGCATATCGCGCGGGAAAAGACCCGGCCGCGCCGTTTTAGTCGGGATTACCGGATTACTAGTAGTAGTATCGATGGATCGTGCGAAGCAACAATTTTTTTTTGAGGGGCCGAAGCACCTAGTTTAAAAGGGAAAAAGGCGGTACACTCACAGCACTACTGTCACGGTCGCATTGCACCCCACACACGTTCGGTCCTGCACACGGCTCACGCAAACGGAACGCGCTTCGGCTTGCCTCTTCACTGACACGTGGGACTGCACTTGTAGAAACCGACCATGCGCCAAACTCCCCCCGCCCACTGCGCGAAAGTCCTCCCCCCCCACACCCAAAAATTCCCACCAAATCCGATTCAACCGCCCTTCGGCCAACTAGCCAATAATATTCCCCAAACCCCCCTCCCCCCTGACCCCCTCCACTCCATTCGCACCGCCAAAGCCGCCCTCCCCGCCGCGCCGATACGTCGGTGCCGCGGTTCGGCGATCCTCTCGCTCCCATAGTATGCTCTCGTAGACTGTCGTCCTCTAGCCGCGCCGCCACCTCTGGCTACGTTCTTGTGGAGGCGCACGGCGGTCAGCGCCGCCACCACTGGCGACCTTCGTGTGGAGACACACGGCGGTCAGCTTCTCCCACATATAAGAGCAAAGGCTCGTTCTCCACAGGAGCAGCCAAGATGGGCGGCTCAGCCAATTGCTTTTTGAGGGCCTCAAACGCCTTATCAGCAGCGTCACTCCAGAAAAAATGATCTGTTTTCTTCATCATCTGATACAAAGGAATTGCCTTCTCTCTCAGGCGGCTTATGAACCGGCTTAAGGCTACGATACGACCTGCCAGGCGCTGAACGTCATTGACATACGCCGGCTTAGCCAATGAAGCGAGAGCTTTAATCTTCTCTGGGTTAGCTTCAATACCCCTCTCTAAGACCAGAACACCCAAGAGCTTGCCTGTAGGTACACCAAAAACACATTTGATCGGCTTAAGCATCATCTTATAGACCCGGAAATTATCAAAAGTCTCCCTTAGATCATCCAAGAGCGTCTCTTTTTTCTGGATTTGACCACAATATCATCCACATAAGCATGCACATTACTCCCAGTTTCACTGTGAAAGCAATTCTGAACACAGCGCTGATAAGTCGCATGGGCACTCTTAAGCCCAAGAGGCATAGAAACATAGTAGAAGGCTCTGAAAGTGGGTGATAAAAGACGTCTTCTCTTGGTCTTTAACTGCCATCTTGATCTAATGATAACCAGAATAAGCATCCAGGAAACATAAACTCTCACAACCCACCATGGCATCAATAATCTGGTCAGTATTGGGGAGATAAAACAGATCAGCTGGGCAAGCTTTGTTAAGATCTGTGTAGTCAACACACATACGTCAACACACATCCGCACCGGGTTAGCCAACCATTCTGGATGAAAGACCTCCACGATAAACCCGGCTGCCAAGAGTCGGGCCACCTCTTCTCCAATGGCCTTACGTCGTTCTTCATTGAAACGACAAAGAAACTGTTTGACCGGCTCAAATTTAGGATCCACATTAACAGTGTGCTCAGCGAATTCTCTCGGTACACCCGGCATGTCAGAAGGTCTCCATGCAAAGATGTCCCGATTCTCATGGATGAACTCGATGAGCACACTTTCCTATTTAGGATCCATATTAGCCCCCACTGTGAATTGCTGAGATGAGTCACCAGGGACAAAGGTCAATTTGCTTAGTATCATCAGCCGACTTAAACTTCAACAAAGGGTCTTGCTCAGTGGTGGGCTTCTTCAAAGGGGTCATATCAACTGGGTCAACATTATCCTTATAAAATTTAGGCTCCTCAGTAGCGCAGGCTGATTCAGCATAGGCAGCGTCTCCTTCTTCACATTCCAAAGCAATCTTTCGAGCACCATGGACTGCAATAGTACCCTTACGTCCTGGCATCTTAAGCTGTAAATAAACATAACAAGGCCGTGCCATAAATTTGGCGTAAGCCGGCTGGCCGAACAAGGCATGATAAGGGCTCTTGATTTTAACCACTTCAAACCATAACGTCTCTACTCTGTAGTCATACTCATTGCCAAAAGCCACCTCCAAGGCAATCTTACCGACTAGATACGCCGATTTACCATGTACCACACCATGAAAAACTGTAGAAGACGGCTTAAGCTCCTTATCAATTAAATTCATCCGGCGAAAGGTATCATAGTAAAGGATATTGATACTGCTACCACCATCCATGAGTACTTTAGTAAATTTATAACCCCCAACCTGAGGGGCTACTACCAACGCCAGTTGACCCGGGTTATCAACCCAGGGCGGGTGACCCTCTCAACCCACGCTGGCCACTGTTAAGCTGCTTTGGATTACTTTGATATCCCGACTGATGCTGTTGGTTAACCTGACCAGACTGTGGGTTATAACCACCCTGGTTACCATGTCCTTGATATCTAGAAGTTGAGCCACCACCACCAAAGCCGGGCCCCTGTGAGCCGGATCCTGACCCGCCAGGCGGGCAATTATTGTTGCCATGATTCTGATTGAAGTTGGAATTCCTGTACTCTCTCATCATGAAACAGTCCTTCCAAGCATGAGCCGCTGGTTTATTGGGCAGACTGTGTTTTGGTCAAGGTTCGTTCATGATCGCCTCAATATTAAATTTTGGCCCTCCAAAGGCCTGCTTACCATTGCCATTATGGCGCTGGCTTTTATATCCAGTGTTGGTGTTAGCTACAAGATCTGACCCGCCATCGGGTTGTCTGCGCTTACCACTGTTACCCTGGTTGTGACCATTATGCACTGTCACGTCCTGCCGCTGACCCTTACCATTAGCACTCTGCTTTCCTTTGTTGGATTTTTCATTGACAGATCCAGGATCTTTGGTGGTATCAGAGTCGGCATACTTGATGAGAGCCGCCATGAGCTCTCCCATGTCATTACAGTGACGTTTAAGCTGCCCAAGCTTGTGCTTAAGGGGGGTAAAGTGACAATTCTTCTCCAAGACTAGGACAGCTGAACCTGCCGCAATGCTATCAGATGAATGGATAATAGCTGAAACCCAGTGGACCCAATGGTGGGCCAACTCATCCTCCCGCTGTACATAGTTATCCAGATCAATAATGGTGGGACAACTCATCCTCCCAGTGTTGGTGTTAGAGGCTGCTTACTAGTTCCCTTAAAGTTCTGAATGAAGCATGCTTTCAACTCAACCCATGAATTGATGGAATTGGCAGGTAAACCTTTCAACTAGGTTCGAGCCGGTCCATCAAACATCATGGTGAAGTATTTGGCACATACAACATCATTAACATCTCGCATCTCCATAGCCAGCTCATAGCTCTCAATCCAAGCCTCGGGTGGAAGATCAGTTGTATAATTAGGGACCTTACGAGGGCCCTTAAAATCCTTGGGGAAACGTTCATTGCGTAGAGCCGGTACTAGACACGGCACACCAATTGTCCTAGAAGTCGTCCCAGCCTCAATAGACGCGAAGGGTTTACTAGAAATTGCGGATGAGCCCCTAGTTGAGCCGCCAATTCCGCCTCACGACGGGTTCTAGCCTGATCCACAAGGGCTTGAGCATTGTTCAGCATATTATCATCACCGGGCGGGTTATGTCCACGGGGCGGGTCATCATTACGAGGCAGGTTACGATGCCATTCACTGTTGGAAACCGTCAGCGACTCAATACGCCGGCTATAGCTTCGACTTGGGTGGGGAGTTGAGTGAACCGGCTCACGACTGTACGAATAAGCCTCCTGCTGCGCTACAGCCGTCTGAAGAAGCTCCACCGTGTTCCGGGTCTCTATCGCCACTGGAGACTCACCTTCGATCGGGATAGCCAGTAGCCGTGTGACCGCTGCTATCGTGTTATCCATTGGGTTAGAATAATGGCCAGAGGTTGTTGGAACCCGTTGAGGTGGGGTCAGATCCCTATGAGGCGGGTCTGGCACATGAGGCTGGGCTGCCGCCCCGATCCCTGGCGCCTTAGCAGCACGGGTTACAACGGGCGGGTGCTACCTCTTGAGCATGCGTTGGTTTTCCCTTGAAGTGGAAAGGGTGATGCAGCAAAGTAGCGTAAGTATTTCCCTCAGTTTTTGAGAACCAAGGTATCAATCCAGTAGGAGGCCACACGCAAGTCCCTCGTACCTAGGGATGAAAATGGAGTGGAAACTTTCCGTTTTTCCAGAGGAAAATGGAAATGAAGAGGAAATATGAAAACGGAAACGGAAATTTGCAAAACGGAAGTGGAAATGGAATTTTTTTTATGCGGAAACGGAAACAAAAACGGAACGGTGTTTTCCGGTGGAACATGCATGGAAATGGAACATTCCGTTTCCGTGAATATGGAATTTCTGTTTTTACTATAGACCTATCACTACAAAAAAATACACTTCCGTGATGATACGTGTTTGTCACAGTAGGTCGCGTTTTTTGTCATGCATGTACATCCATGATGATTTTATGACAGAATCAAGATAGTCATACCTGTGCTGTCGTAGAAGTGTTCCATGACATTACCAAAATTATCATCACGGAAGTGTCCACTTCCATGACAATAAATCGCACGTCACAGAAGTGCTTTCGTCAAGGGTGACCGACACGTGGCATCCACCGTAACGGAACGCCGTTAAGCTATCGGGTCGGGTTTTGGATCCGATAACCCGTTAACAGCCCCGACCAATGGGAAATTTCCACGTGTAAAATTCTTATTGGCCGGACGAAACACGTGTCAGCTCGTTAGTGGGTCAGATAGGCGCCTATTATATGTCGACACATGCCACGGCCCACCACTGGCCCATTTAGCTTACAAAGCTGGCCCGTTTGACTTGGTCAAAAGTTAACGGGCTGGCCCATGAAAAGCCTGTTAACGGTCTCTTCACAAATAGCCCATTTTACGGCCCGTTAACTCACGGCCCGTTAGGCCCTAAAGGAAATCGGCCCAACAACGTCATGTGGGCCGTCGAATATAACACCAACCCATTTCACTTTCGGCCCATGTATGGCCCACGACGTCTTTCGGTCCATATGAGGCCTTCGTATCTTTTGGTCCTTTACAGGCCCACGGTGACTCTAGCCCATAATGAACAGTAATTTTCTTTATACCCGTTAACGGCCCGTGATTTACATGGGCCGTTTCCAGCCCGTGTTAGCTTTCGGCCTATTGACGGCCCATACGTTCTTGGGCTCCTTTTCGGCCCTCGATTACTGGCATGTTCCCCTAATGGGCCAAATTCGGCCCATGGCAAGAGTCGGCCTGTTACTGGCCTGTTCCCCTAATGGGCCAAATTCGGCTCATGGCAAGAGTCGGCCCGTTACTATCCTGTTACCCTAATGGGCCAAATTCAGCCCATGGCAAGAGTCGACCCGTTTCTGGCCTGTTAACCCGTTGCACCGTTTCCAGCCCGTCCTATATTCTGGCCCATTAACGACCCGTTATGCCTGTGACAGAATTAAGCCTTTGTTGTCCTACGGCCTATTAACAGCCTGTTACCGTGCCGGGCCGATACCAATTACGCCCGATTACGGCCCATGTAGACCCATTTATCCGACGGCCCGAGGCCCACCGATTACAGGCCCATTTATCGACGACCCGTAGGAGACCCATGGATCCTACGGCCCGTATATGGCCCGTGGTAGTTGCGGCCACTAGCAAACCAGGGAAAAAGAAGACTAGGAAATAAATAAGGCCGAAACTAATGCTAGGCTATTAAGGCGATTGCACAGATTACATCCACTCGGCATCAAAGATCGCCACCAGTGCAAATATAGGGAACACCCTACACTATACAAAAATGGCTTGCTGTTTTCTTCAGCCGGTGGCTGCACGTTAAGAATAAATTTTGTGTCGCACCAAAACAAATTACAACTATATAACAAAAGGAAGGTTGGCATAAAACTTAACAGTCTAGCAGATAAATGCACCACCAGAAGTTCAGAAACTCAGTTCATTTGACCTGACTGTTACGTTTTCATGATGTATTGTCCGATGGAGCACCATAACCCTCGCCTTCATTTCCCCTAGGCTCCTGAACAACATAGCAAATGTCTGATCGTCTGGTTTCAAAACCATGCATATCTTGACGACATTGAGCAATGTTTCTCCTTGTTTCACAAAGGGTCTCTGTTAGGGAATGGACTTGTGTCTGGAGCGTAGATACGACATTGCTTTGAGCTTGCATATCTTGATCATGAGGCGGTTTGGACGATATTGCCTTAACAACCAACCCAGTATTACGCAGGACCGTGCTTTTGGCACTGTTAGTGGACAGGTACTGACCCACTGCAGCAAGAGCTGACATTGCGGTTATAGTTGCCTCGCCACCTTCAGAAGGTGGCGGTTCCACCATTTTTTCCATAGCTCGCTGAAAAGTTGAGGTTTTACATTAGTAGTACCAGAACAAAAGATATTAAGGAGGCAGCAAAACCAAACAAAATAGCTTTGGTCTATATACAGAACTTATTCTGGTGAACCCATGTAAAATATTAGTTGTATTTTATTGCAAAGTACATAATAAAACCAGGTTCCAAACATATGACCATGTACCATTGCTAATGTATTGTCTATTTCTTCACATTGTATATAGGGCTAAGGATAAAGAGACGAAGTTTATAATACGGTAAGCATAGTATGACATCATTCATATCACAAAACAACTGAGAACAGACAAACAAGCAATTGTAACATTGTGTGGGCAAGTCCAGCACGGAACTAGATTACGGGTCAAGATCAAAGGAGCCTCACTCCTCTCTTGTAAACCTTGTAAGGTGCAATGATATGCTAAGACAATTGTGTATAAAATTCAAAAGAGTAATAGACATTGGCTGCAAACCATGCAGTTCAAGGCACAAGTCAGAGTAAGTAGTAGTTAAAAGCCATGAGGATTAAGGACTTACAACAGCGGCTTTGACTAGTGTAGTCATGCCCTTCTTCTTGCTGGTGTGACAGTCCTTGAAGATTTCCACATCATTTGGTTCAGGTACTTTTTGGTCCTTGCGGGCTTTCCTCTGCATTTCGAACAAGTCAATATAGATCTGATAATATGGTACAGCAAAAAGAGTGAAACAACAGCTAATTACAAGAGCCTTGCAGTGTGCAATATAGCTACGAGATCCTGTCGTCTGTTGGAATTTCACTTTCGTACGGTTGGCCTTGTTCTTTGAACAGTTCACCTACAAGAAGATAGATTTGTGTGGCACATGCGTAAATAGGACTTCGACATGTGATCTAATCACATGTATATAATGTACCTGATACTTCGGATCAGACCAGTGTTTAACAAGGCCCCTCCAGTCTTCATCCGATATATTTTCCACTGGAGATGTTTGGGAAAGTTCACTGTTAGCCTTGCCTTGAAAGTGAGTTTTCCTCAAGTTATACCAATACTGTCGCAGAGCAGACTCGAAAACATGGGTGCAAGCTTGTCTGGTTGCATCATCTTGGCTATCCAACTTGAACCTCATCTGTTGAAAATTACGGGAGTCTCATTATCAGCAACCTAGAAAGTATGGGACAGAGCAAGACGATATTACTAGTTTCCATACATAACCATACTTACAGATAAATGGTCGAGGAAGGTGTTGAACTGGGTTTCGTCTTTGTCATTCCTGTACTGAATCCATGTTGGGAGGATACGTACATGACACCTAACAGCAACCGCTGCCTCTGATACTAACTTGGCTGACTCTGTAGCATCACGTGGCCTTTTTAAGCCTGCCTCAAAATGGATCTCCATTCTTCCTCCTCTAGATTTAGTTAACCTATCGAGCATTATCCCTGATGTTTGTTTCCTCTTGCGCCTAGGTGCTAGTCCAACAACGAACATAGGAAGTGTTAGTGTACATCAAACTGTGAGACTACATATAAAGAAGCATGCAACTGTAACTTGACTCCAGCAACTACCTTCTTGCTGTTGAAGCTCAGGTTCATCTGATATTGCCAACTCGTCTTGTGTCAAGAGTGCTTGGGAAGTAGTGTCAGGTGGCAAGGGAGCTTGGGAACGTGCTGCTAGCTCAGTTGATGCACGAGTAAGTCGTGCAGCTGGTAGTACTGTGGTAGGTGTTGCAAGAACTAGGGATGTCTTTGCTTGTTTGGTGGCAGCTATTTGTTTCTGTTTGGCTTTTTTTGCAACTCGTGTAGCATGGGATGTCGTGTTTGTAGAATTTTCTGCTGGACTTTGACCTTCTATTGCACCATCAGTACCAGCAGAATCTGCAGGATTCATCCGCTTCTCATTCCCTGCCATTCTGTGTTTCTTCCTCTTTCTCTGGGCCATGTTAAGTCAAGCCGACAAGAAAAACGAATAACAATTTAGTTCTTCAGAACAAATTGATCCGTGATGCAGACGAACTGAACTTTGATGTTAGACAACCACATGATAGGAGGATGTAATATGTATGAAAAACAGGACGGAAGAGATAACCAGAACTATGATGTGTAAACTAAGAAGAAGACATTTCACCAAATTAGAAGCAATGCAATGGAAGGTAGACACCATATGAAAGATGCTACAAATATCGCTCTGCCAAGTTAACAGTGTCTCATCATAAATGGCGTTTAAACAAATGTGAAGCAGTACAAGAAATAAATCATATGCAAGATGCAAACAACATCACACTACCATGTTAGAGGTCTCTCGTCATTAGTGCCATTGCATATTCACAGCTTATGATGTGTAAACTAAGGAGAAGGCATTTCAACAAATTAGAAGCAATGAAAGCTAGACACCGTATGAAAGATGAAACGAATATCACTCTACCAAGTTAAAACTGTCTCGTCATAAGTGCCATTTCAACAAATTAGTAGTACAGGCTAGAAAAGAATGTGAGATGTAACCTATATCACACTCCGATGTCAAATGTGTCTTATGATAAGTGATTGTTGCAGGTTACACAACAGTAGTAATTTGATGTAAGAACATGGTGTGATAGACAGATATTGTATGTTCTAGAAACAGGAACACGTGTCTTATTCAAGTATAATGTGTAAAGTAAGCAGATGGAATTCAACAAAATTAGAAGCAATACAAGCTAGACATCACACATAACATGCAACCACATATAACAGTGCCAAGTTAGAGGGAGCACCGGTGATGCTGCACTAGGGGAGACGTGCTCATCATAAACACAACTTTGTTGAGTGTCTATGCATGTGTTGTCTTGGAAATCATCTTGGGGGTGTGGAGGAGTAGAAACTGTAGAGGCCCTTCGTTCGGAAGGAGCACCTTTATCCGCTACCTTGCTAACTTCCTTCCGCTTTATTGATTTTGAATTGTCAAGTAAAACCGACAAGAAAAAGCAATAAAATTCTCTCTTCAGAACTCATTCATGCATGATACTGACAATCACTACTTTGATGTAACGCAAACACATGATACCAGGATGGAATATGTACGAAAAATAGGACGGCATGGCATGTTCACAACTGTTTGTGTAAACTAAGCAGAAACCATTCCAGCAAATAAGAAGCAATGCAAGCTAGACACCACATGAAAGATGCGACCAATATGACTCTGCCAAGTTAAAAGCGTCCCATCATAAATGGAATTTCAACAAATTAGAAGCAGCGCATGCTATAAATCATATGAAAGATGCAACTAATATCGCACTGCATATACTAAAGGTGTCTCGTCATGTTGATTGATGCGGGATACAAAAAAACAATAGTTTTATGTAAGGAAATGCTTAATAGACAGATGTACTATGTACTAAATACAGGAAGGCATGTCACATTAACAGGTACAATGTATAAGCTAAGCAGACTAGCACATGCAGTTTAACCAGATTGGAAGAATTACAATCTAGACACCATATGCAACATGCAACCACATATCACGCTGCCAAGTTTGAGCAAGCACCTGCGATGCTAGTGTAGGGGAAATGCTGTAATCAACTACAGAGCTACGTTCACTATCTTCATCTAGCATTTCTGTTTCAGAATCATGTCGGGAGGCTGACGCTGCATTCTTTAAATGAGGAGTAGTCCCGTTGCCTGCCTGCCTCGTCATAAGTGATTGATGAGGGATACACAAGAACATTAGTTTGATGTAAGAACATGGTTAATACATAGATGTACTAGTATGTACCAAAAACAGAAACGTATGTCATATTCAAAGGTATAATGTGTAAGCTAAGCAGATGCAATTTAACCAAATTGGAAGCAATACAAGCTAGACATCCGGCTGGAGTGGTGAGCATGATCATCTAGGACCTGAGAGCCTAGTGGGAGGCGGGCTGCTTCGCCACCATCGCAGCTTTTTAGTTGGCTTCGGGGTGATGCCTATCTTTGCAGGGCTTGTCACTGGCTCGGCCAGTGCCCTGACTAGCTATTTGTCTTCTGGTGCTCACGGGATGGTGGTTCATGTAAAAAAATATCTTTCCTTATATTACCGACTTCGGCCTTTCGAATACAAGCTAGACACCATATGGAACATACAACCACATATGACACCGCGAAGTTAAAGCAAGCACCTGGGATGGTGGTTCATTGCGAGTGAGGTCATCAACTCCAGAGCTACGTTTACCATCTCCATCTGCTGACACTGCACCCTTTATAGCGCTGTAACGTGTCTTACCTACCCGCATACGAAGCTGGAGCGACTTCTCTCTTTTCTTTTTGGCTTCTCTCATGGCAGCAAAGTCTGAAATACCCTTGCATAAAAACACAATAGTGAGAGTAAGGGTGAAGTGTGTGCAGAACTAGTGCACTGTAAAAGTAGCAGATAGCAGGTGGCTGAAAAATAAATGACAGGAGACATATGATAGCTCTACAACATTGCATGGCAAACAAAATTAGATTCTACTCCATATGATTTTATAATATATGAGCACAGGAAACGTAGGTACTCCTCCAGCACACCACCACATGTGGTCATATCTAAGATAACAGTCGACTGAAAATAAATAGGTTAGTTGATTTTTTTAATGAACCGTCCGATCTATAAGGAACGGGCAGATGGCCTTCGTCTACCTCCCGCCAGTCAATGTTCATGATCTTTCTCGAACCACCAGCGACCACCGGCCCAGACCCCTGCCTCCGCAGCCCCGCCCTCCCATCGACCTCACACCACCGCCGTGCTTGGCAGCGCCCCCAGGCCATCCCTTTAATCCTAGCCGACCTCCAGATCGGGCGCCAGTAGCTCTAGGCCGCACACGCCCCTAAGATAAACACCAAGGCGCTGCTTCCCCGGCATAATAGGCGTACTAGCGCCTGTTACGCCAGGGAATGCTTCCGTTAATTGGGAATCAACTGGCCAGAAATTGAAATTCAGGGGGGCAACGGACCTCTAGCTCAGGTGAAATAGTATATGAGGAGAAACCTTGTGCATCGCGAGTTACTAGGAACATCTAGTCTCAAGAAGAAGCGGTCAACTAGTGTCTTCTGTGGGATGAATACCGTGCAAGCAGAGACGTAAGATTTGCACGAATAAGGGAAGAGGAGTACCTTTTTCGGTTGCCGGTGTGGTCACCTCCACATGTCGCGCCTATCTTCTTCTTTTTACCGGGAAACCGATGTTCTGGAGGGTGCAGCCTTGGACGAACCCATGGCCAAATTGTTGACTATGTTGCAGTGGCCGTATGTCGGCGGAGGGTAAGCAGATCTGAGGCGGCGAAGGACGGCGTAGCAGGAATAGCTCCGGTGCGGTGGAGGGTGGCGAAGTTGGAGCGGCAGCGGTGAGGCGCAGGACGGCGTGGTTGAATTGGCTCGGGTACAGACGGCTCGGCCTCGGCTTCATCTACTAGCCGTGGAGGGCGTTGCGGTTGAGGTTGCGGTGGACGACGACGTCGGGGTATCGGCTCCGGCGTGATGGAGGAGGGCGACGATTGATGGGTGGGATGGGGTGGCGGACGGAGGACGCCGGGGTTTCGCGGCAGGTGGAAAGGTAGTTTTGGCGCCCACGGAGTACGAATGGGGAATCGGACAGGTGGGGGGAACCATGTTTCGGTCTGGGACGCGCTTGTTTTTGGCTTTTTTGAACAGAAGATGGGACGCGCTTGTTTGAAATTTGGGGAAAGTACAAACTTTGCCCCCCTCTTAAATTTCGGAACTACTGCGGGTCGGGGGTAGGATGGTAATCCCAGGTGTCCCAAATAGTGGGCGGGGGCGATTTCGGCCGCGTGCATGTGTGCTTAGGCGGCCATTGTGTATGAATGTTTTTTGGATGCGGTTGCATGGCGTCTAGATGAAGCTACAAACCTACCCCGGTTTAGACCTTTGAACGTCGGGCCGGAAGTTTCACGGGTCGGAGTTATTAGAAAACTAATTTCCTTGTACTACCAAACATTGGTCTCACGCGGTTTCGCGCGAGTAGTGGCTCTTTTGGCGCTTCGTTCGAAATTTTGAAACACAAGCATTCACTTTTGGAGTACTCTTGAACTATGAGGATTGACCTAAATAGACAACGTTATATTTGACCTTGTATGTTTGAAAACCTCATTAAATTATCCGCTTCTTTTTGAAATTTTGACACTTGAAAATCCTATATCTACGATTATTTGGGAATGGAGGAGCTAAATTTGAATCTATTTTGTACGTGACTACATATGCTATTATGTACAAAATCAGAGCGAAGATTGGTGCCCCCATAATTTAGGTATGGTTTACAAATGCCATGATATCAAATTCAAATAATTGAATGGACTTCATGTTGAATTCGATTTTTTTAAACCACCTTAAGTTGAATTCAAATGTATGCTAGTTCATAGGTAGCTATTTATAATGTCCATTGTGTAACTTTCGTATGTATAATGTGCTTTACACACACAACATGAACTATACTCACGTTTATATTCGATTGCTAAAGCGATGCATTGTGTGGAGTTCAAAATACTAACTATGTGGATCAATTGTGTCGAATAATAACATAGACATGCTCAAATTCGATAGAATCTAGATGTCTGATGGATCAATGACCGCTCCTTACGCGAATTGCAAATATCATGATCCCATCCTAATATTTGGATACAATTTATATCTTTAATCAATGTGTAGAGCAGTCGTTTACGTGTAGTTTCACTCTCCATCGGTGGTCTCTCACACATGCTCACACACTCTCTCCCGAGGTGTCTTTCTCGCACACATGCTCTACATATAACCCTCCCTCCCTCTCGTAACCATTTACAACCGTTTTCACTAACCTTTCTCACAAGCACTCTTCCTCTCGCAAACATACACACGCACAATCCTCATCGACCCTTTCTATATACATGGACCTGCCTACGTGTCTCATGTACGCACATTATCTTTACGCCTGTCTCTCATGCATTGTCTCACACCTCTCTTCCTAATCGACAAGTACGATTCTAGCAGAGCATTCTGTAGGATGCCCCTTAAAGTTAGGTTGGATGAATAGTAATATCAGAGATAAAGGGGTTACCTTAGTCCGAGAACCTAGGGTTACAAATCCTAGCCGGCTTTGTCAATGGACACAGAGTCCTTCACAATTCTTCTATCTTTGTCTTGTACGACTAGTCATCCATGGGTCTTCCTAAACGTGTCACGGGCCGACCAATGTGGCGCAGGACGGAACCGAACGAAGGGCCTCACCTCGACCCACGGGACCTCACGCGGTGACACACCCTCTGCCCCCACGTCTCATTATCTTCTCACACCCACACATACCAACACAAACACCACACACACAGAAAATTTCTCCTGGTGCCTCTGTTCCCTCCCCCCTTGCATACACACACACAAGGGAATGCAATCTCTTGTCGTGACGTCATATTCGTCTCTCTCTCTCTCTCTAGACCACTCTCATTTCTCGTGATATCTCTCCCACGCCGCCCCCCCCCCGTCGGCCCCTCTATCCATGCCTCTCTCGAATACGTAATACACACACATACCTCTCTAGGCCCCGCCAAATGCATCAACTACACATTCACACATGTTACATCACGTACCCCATTGATCTAAAAAGCCCTCTCTTCACGTTTATTTCACATACAACATTCCTTTTGAATAAAGTGTGGCCAAAAAATTATTTTAGAGTTTCTACATTTATACAACATTACAAAGTTATATGGAGGAGTACGAACGCTAATTTGCATTGCATGGTGCCCACAATGATATTTATTCCGCACTGTGAATTTGTATATTTTTATACTATATACAAAGTTAGTCATAATAAAGAGAAACGAAGAGCATCTCTCTCTCCATCGCATACCCCCCTGTACGCCCCTTTCACGTATGCACACAAAACTATCTCCAGGTCCTCTAAAAGTAAGCCCCGAGAAAATTCACGCATGTTTCATCTTTCTCTTGCGATATATGCAATGACGATCTTTGTATTTGAAGCGAAAGCACGATACGTACATTGGACTTCAGAATCCACTCATTACGGCACCATTTACGTTCAGTGGTTATTATACAGTCACGGGCTCACCGTACAACTCTGTATTTGCTCATGACATGACTAGTTGACCAGTTAAACGCTCCACGTGGCACCTCTAGTGTTGCATCACACTATCTCACTACCATCGTGCCCACCTGTCGACTTGTATCTACTCTACATCTACACTCTTATAAAATACATAAAATACACTCTTATAAAAAACAGAGTTGGTGATGATGGTGTGCCTGCCATCTTGCAATATAGGCCGTCCGATTTATATCTGACGGATAGGAAAGAAACTATGGCAATTTTGCAAAAAGGTACCCACACACCTCTCCACATTTGCAAATAAGGCCTTCCCTCGTTCATCCTTTTCTCTCACAAGATAAACAAGTCATACAAATGCATCTTGATGTTACGTGCAACGCACGGGCATCCTGCTAGTAAGAATGAAAACAAACGACAAAAAAATATTTGGACGGTGGTTCGAAGTCATGACCGCGGGCACGGCGGACAAGGTGGCCTTGTATTGGTATGCTGAGCCGTCTGTTTTAACACATAGGAGCTGGTGTGGTGATTATACACACATGCACGCATGCACACGAACTGCATCCACGTAACACTCACACAAACACATGCACCCACGCACGCATGCAACACTCACACGTACACACGCAGCCACGCACGCACGCAACACTCACACGTGCACACGCAACACTCACACGCACACACGCACGCATGCATGCACACACCAGTACACCACACGACCAACACACACTCTCACGCTCAAGTGCTCAACCTACACGTGCATGCGCACACATCAGGCCCTGACAGACACATACACAACCAGGTGATTCCCGCGCACGGGTTGGAGCCTTGTCGCGCCTGCGTAAATTTGTGTTTATCTGACCTTTTGCCTATGCGACCTGACAGGTGGGACCCATAAGGAACGTGATCAATTTAACTAGTCAACATGGCGCCACGCAGACTATTTGGCCGGTCAACAGAGTGCAATCCGATGCTGAACTGTGAGCAAGTGACCGTATAATCACCGCAAAACGTATATAGTGACCGTAATCAGCTTATTCTGAAGTTCGGTGACCGTATTACGCTTTTCTCTCTGTAGGCCCTCCAAAACTACATCTCTACACGTTCTCGCATGTTACATCTAACAACTATGCAATACGGCACTACGACTACACTCTAACACAATAAATCATATGTGTTTTTAGTTTTACTAGATATCATATTGTTACTTATAATTATTCAGTTTGCATACATTAAAATTGCCTTTGAAATGTATGGCCAGTATCATCTACCGCGCGGGAAAAATCCCGCCCTTTCCTGTTTAATCGGGTTTGTATCGATGGATCGTGCGAAACAGCAAAACTATAGTACTATACAGTACTACAAGTGATAGTTCACTGGGCCGTCGTGTCGTCTACTCCTCCGTCGTAAGAGTGGAGCGCTCGCTGTCATAAATCTTCTAGTCCCTTTCGCCGACATGTGGGACATCAAGCTACCGGGTCCACGTGCCATACCGGAATACAGTGCAGAGCAGCCGGGGTGAAGCACCCCAGATATGGCGCCGGCGTAGTAATGAGCAATCAGGCGTCAAATCACAAAGTTGCACCTTTCCCGCAGTTAAGTTGGAGGGACGAAGCAACCATCACATCATTTCACTCGTTGCTGAATGCGCTTCTCCCTCATCTTCTTCAACTTAACCACGTGTTGCTTCTGCCGTTGTTCTGCCTCATGTGGGACGCGGATCGGCTTGGTAAAGCACTGACACATGGGACCGCATGTTAGCAAACGGCCAGGACAACGTCCTCCGAAAATAAGAAGCCTAATCCTAGACTTACAAAGGGCTACTTAGCTGCTACGTATACCTTCCATCTAATCTATATATTCCCCCCTGATTTTCAGGTGGGGTGGGCCTAATCCTCTCCTTTAATCCAATCAAATAGTCCCACATCACATCAGTTCGTAACTTTACGTAAACCATTATGTGGATGTAGCATTGCTCAAATAAGAAACCTCCCCCGCCATCCGCGCGGCAAAATCACCTCCTTTTTACTAATCTTGATTCTATAATTTTTTAGATCAATATAATTGAGATTTGTATAGATAGCACACCGGAGCAAAACCAAGTGGTACGGTTAAGGGCATCCACAATGTGTAGCCAAATGTGAAAATAGCTTTTGGCATCGTGGGAACCATTGTGGACGGTGTTGCCAAAGCCAAAAAGATGGAACCGAAGCTCTCTGATTGATTGATTGAAGGAATAGAAAAATGCAACGTCTCTCCTCTTTCTCCCATGCTTGGGCGCATGTAGTACAGTATAGAGCACAAAGTCTACTCCCCTGTCCCTTCTATCACAAATCACAAAGCAGTGAGGCGTCAAATCACAAAAGCACGGACGAAGCAACCATCATTTCACTCTTCGCTGACTCCGCTTCTCCATCGTCTTCTTCGAGAAACCATCTCACCGCACTAGTAATCCTAGTCTCTACTCCTAATGTCTCAGTTGGTAGTTTCCGTTCTGGGTTTATTTTTGTCCCACCACTTTCGTCCAGTTTTTTTCGTCTCCCCTCCCCCCACCCCACGCATGCAGCCCAAAAAAAGACGCTGCAAATAAAAACCAAAGCCTATCGATCCCCTCGAGGACAGAGCGTCGCCCTCGTGCGATCTCAGAGGTCACAGCGCCGCCTCCCCTCTATTGCCAACTCTGACGTACGATCTTGCCACCGCTGACCTGCTAGAGGAGACGTCGCCCGCGGACGTCCGGGATCGCCGCCGCGAACTTAAGGGATCAACGTCGCCGACCTCCCAGAGGAGACGCCGCCACCGCCGACATCTGAGGGGAGACGCCGCCGCCACCTCCGCTAAACCCTAGGCATCCACCACCGTGCTCCCGCCGTCGGGTTCTGCCTGCGTTCGCCACCATGCGATCGCCTTCCTCCCTTAGGTTCATATTCCCTCTTTTCTCTGTTTGGATCAAGACGGAGAGAATCAGATCTGAGATGGAAAGAATCAGATCAGGATAGAGAGACGGAGACGAGGATTGAGGCCATGGGATCCCTTGCTAAAATTGAGAGGGAGGGAGGGAGGGAAAGGGTATCCTTGTGCAGGGCTGTGCGGACCTCGTTCAGTTCATGATGCATTGCCTTGTTCAGTTTCTGCTATGTTCTTAAACCGTTCTTCTTTTCATGTACTAATGTATGTCCTGCTAGGAGTAGTACCACCGTAGTCTTCTTTCTGTGTACTCCAAAATCTGAAAGAGGATGTCAATTATGTGATCAGAAAGATACCACCTATATAAAAAGAAAAGTAACCAGTCGTCATCACTACAAGGTATTCAAGTAAGGAAGCATGCATTTGTTGAGTTATGCAAGGCCATGCTTCCGTGTTTTGTGTGGATGCTGGAACGCACAGGCATCTTATCTTCTTGCCCGTGCCCGTCGCCCGCCGCCCGTCTCCTCCCGCGTCGCCAGCCCCGCGCCCCGCCGCCGTCTTCCTCCACGCAGGTCGCCGCCGCCGTCCGCCGTGCCCGCCGGCGCCCCCGTCGCCTCTGCCGCCGCGTTCCCGCGCGCCGCCGCCGCAGCTCGCCGTCCCCGCCGCCTCGTCCCCTCTCGGTCCCGGACGGCGCCTCCCCGAGCCCTCCTCTCCTCCGGCCGCCGCGTCGCCCTTCCCCTCCATGTTCTCCGGCGAGCTCGAGCAAGGCCGGCCCGATCCGATCTGAAATCGCCTAGGGTTGACTTCTCTCCCCTCTCCCCGAAATATTCCAAGTCTGAGATTTTTACATTACATGGTCATGTTCATCGCATCATAACACTCTGCATATAGCTCCGTTTTGTGCGTGTAATATATCGGGATGTTCGCCTCGAGATGCTCTCAATTTTGTTCCATTGCACCATGTTCATTTGAGTCCATCTTGATGCCCAAATCTCTGGTGCAAGAGTGCTAGTTGCTGTTAACTGCTGTTACTTATCAGAACTTGAGGATTTGTTATTTTTGTTGCATTTAATGTGTGCATCTTATTGGCATGAGCTATACATGTGTTTTGATATATGCCATGTCATCTTTACAGAGGTGTATGCCATGTATTTTTGTGATCTATGTGGTGACTAGCACAAGCATGCAAACTAGGCTTCATGATGTTTCTGATTTCAGGGACACAGTAATTTTACTGTCTGTGACTGCTGTTATTTTGTTGCTATGTATCCATGTGGCTACAGAGAGATCCATGCTCCTTTTGGTGATGTTCAGTAAGGATGTTTTGTATATATAGTTGTGCTCTATCCATCCATGCCCCTGTTTGCAATTATGGAGTGCCATAGCATGTCTTAATCTTGCTCTACTTTTGCTGTAAAATATTTCTGGCAAATTGATATCATGATATTCAATTTTGCCAAGCTTGTTGTAGTTGATCCTTTCATGCTATGAACTTGCTCTTTCCATGGATAGCTTCATAAATATGCCATCTTGCTGTATGTATTCTTGTTTTGTCATGCATTGCTTTGTGGTGAGTGCATCAAGCTCACCAAGATGCCTTCATAATACTGTTTCTGCCATGCTCTGTTTTCTGCCAAGTCTGAAACCTGTTAACGAAACTTGCTATGTTTACATGGTTGCCATCATATCTTCTGATCCTTTTTGGCTTATGGTCAGTAAGGGACTTTTGTTCTATTAATTCAGTAGATTTATGCCATGCTTTGTTTTGCTATGTTAAGTTCCTGTAGCATGTTGAATTCTTGCTCTGAACATTGCTACCTGATGCTGTTTATGCCATCTCCAGTAATTTCACCAAGTCTGTGAACCTGATATCTTTTGCACTTTTGCCATGCTTGTTTGAACCTGTTATGGTGTGATCTAGCCGTAGGTCAGTGTTCATCTTTTGTCAAGCATCTCCTGTAGATTACTTCCATATGCTTTGTTGCTACGTTGGAGTGCTGTAGCATAGTTTCTTGATGTATTCTAAGTGCTATCATGCTGTTAATTGCAGATTCGTGTCATTCTTGTTTTGCTTGCCATTTGCAAACCGTGCATCCGTTTCCGGTGATCTTTATATCGATTTCAACCGAAATCATCTCATCTTTCCAGTGGCATGCTTGGTTTGCCATTTTACTGCCTTGTTCATCATTTTTCCGGAGCACGC
Organism: Aegilops tauschii subsp. strangulata; assembly: GCF_002575655.3. Classification (NCBI taxonomy): domain Eukaryota; kingdom Viridiplantae; phylum Streptophyta; class Magnoliopsida; order Poales; family Poaceae; genus Aegilops; species Aegilops tauschii. Next base: position 412,280,053 of record NC_053036.3, on the reverse strand, counting down.
ATACGCATCGCATATCATATCTCGCATATCATACATGTTTTGCATCATGTTGTTGTGCATTTCTCGTGATTGATTGTGGTTCCGTTGCTGGTGTTCTTGTTTTGGGTAGAGCCGGGATATAAGTTCAAGAACGAGGAACCTGTTGAGTACGCTTACGAGCATCAAGCTTTCGACAACTCTGAGAACCTTGCAGGCAAGATGACCATACCCTCGAAATCACTTCTATCTTTGCTTTGCTAGTTGTTCGTTCTGTTGCCATACTCCTCTACCTACCACTTGCTATATCATGCCTCCCATATTTCCATGTCAAGCCTCTAACCATCCTTTCCTAGCAAACCATTGTTTGGCTAAGTTACCGCTTTTGCTTAGCCCTTCTTATAGCGTTGCTAGTTGCAGGTAGTTGAAGTTGGTTCCATGTTGGAACATGGATATTTTGGAATATCACAATATCTCTTATTTAATTAATGCATCTATATATTTGGTAAAGGGTGGAAGGCTCGGCCTTATGCCTGGTGTTTTGTTCCACTCTTGCCGCCGTAGTTTCCGTCATACCGGTATTATGTTCCTTGAGTTTTGCATTCCTTACGCGGTTGGGTGATTTATGGGACCCCCTTGACAGTTCGCCTTGAATAAAACTCCTCCAGCAAGGCCCAACCTTGGTTTTACCATTTGCCACCTAAGCCTTTTTGCCTTGGGTTTTCGCGAGCCCCAGGGTCATCTTTATTTAAACCCCCGGGCCAGTGCTCCTCCGAGTGTTGGTCCAAACTAGAGCACCGTGCGGGACCGTCCCTTGCCAACTTGGGTTACGTTGGTATCTGTACGCTTAGCTTATCCGGTATGCCCTAAGAACAAGATATGTGCAGCTCCTATCGGGATTTGTCGGCACAGCGGGTGGTCTTGCTGGTCTTGTTTTACCTTTGTCGAAATGTCTTGTAAACCGGGATTCTGAGACTGATCGGGTCTTCCTGGGAGAAGGTTTATCCTTCGTTGATCGTGAGAGCTTATGATGGGCTAAGTTGGGACACCCCTGCAGGGTATTATCTTTCGAAAGCCGTGCCCGCGGTTATGAGGCAGAAGGGAATTTGTTAATGTCCGGTTGTAGATAATTTGTCACTTGACTTATTTAAAATACATCAACCGCGTGTGTAGCCGTGATGGTCTCTTCTCGGCGGAGTCCCGGAAGTGAACACGGTTTCTGGGTTATGTTTGATGTAAGTAGGAGTTCAGGATCACTTCTTGGTCATTACTAGTTGACGACCGTTCCGTTGTTTCTCTTCTCACTCTCATTTGCGTATGTTAGCCATCATATATGCTTAGTGCTTGCTGCAGCTCCACCTCATTACACCATCCTTTCCAATAAGCTTAAATAGTCTTGATCTCGTGGGTGTGAGATTGCTGAGTCCTCGTGACTCACAGATTCTACCAAAACAGTTGCAGGTGCCGACGATGCCAGTGCAGATGACGCAACCGAGCTCAAGTGGGAGTTCGATGAGGAACGTGGTCGTTACTATGTTTCTTTTCCTGATGATCAGTAGTGGAGTCCAGTTGGGACGATCGGGGATCTAGCTTTTGGGGTTATCTTATTTTCTTTTGGATTTGACCGTAGTCGGTCTATATGTGGATTTTGGATGATGTATGAATTATATTTATGTATTGTGTGAAGTGGCGATTGTAAGCCAACTCTCGTTATCCCATTCTTGTTCATTACATGGGATTGTGTGAAGATGACCCTTCTTGCGACAAAACCACAATGCGGTTATGCCTCTAAGTCGTGCCTCGACACGTGGGAGATATAGCTGCATCGTGGGCATTACAAGTTGGTAATCAGAGCCATCCCCGACTTAGGAGCCCCCTGCTTGATCGAATCGCTGGCGTTGTTGAGTCTAGAACAAAAAATGTTTTGAGTCTTAGAATTATATATATCGGAGAGTAGGATTCTTTTTACTCCTCAGTCCCTTCGTCGCTCTGGTGAGTCTCCTGACGTAGAAGTTTTTGACTCTTCTCTCCTCAAATTTCACTCAAAAAAATTTTAGGATCACGCGGGTATCTTGGAATCGTTCCGATGGTTTTGTGATGAGAACATTGTTCTTGGTGCCTCCTGACATTTAGGGGTTGTGGCAGTGTCCCGGGGAGTTGAGCTCCGAGGTGTTGTCGTCACAATTTTATCGTTGCAGTTCTGGAATACCTGAGTTTCGCCGACATCGAAATCTCTTTTATGCAGTTGTTGGTGAGATCACCTCGACGCCACCCAGTACTGGGGCGGGAGTTCGGGAGTATTGCCATAACTCGTATAACGGATGCTTTTCGAAGGTTGAGGTAAACGATTTCCGAAGTTTTCTTGGTTATGTGTTGACGGATGGATACAGCTGGATCTAGGGATTGCTAGTTTGGGTGATATATTTTTGTGTCCCCTGTATCCCCAACACCAGATTGCATAACCAGATAGTTTCGGGAGTTTATAAGTGGGAATTCAAGTAGCTCCTAGGATATCTTTCCGACAAACGCATGATATGAGATTGGGGTTCGACGTCTAGTGGTCCGCCTTTCCACGGTTGGTTTTACAGTGGTCTCGTAGTGTCTTAAAGAGTCCTTGGCTATGCCGAGTCGGGGACGCTTCGTATGTCATGTGCACTGCCTTGTACATGATGGTGCTGTACGATCGAGCCCGTGTGGGACCCACCACAAAAACTTCAGACGAAATCTCTATCATATGTTTGTTCCGGCTTATTCTGCAAGCCAATACTTTGTTTTGTTTTGAATTGTGGTATTCGAGTTGCTTCGAAGTCAAATGTTGATTCCATACCTTTTTCTAAGTGGCTTCTCAACTTAATGGAAGTGTGATGATTTACTATGGAATTCGTTCGTTCATCCTCGTTCGAATGTTTATTGTGAAGACTATATGTTGCAATTTCTATCCGTTGATTCAACTTGTCTATTTGTCTATCAAGATGCTAACGGATGTCAACCTCTTCAGGATGGCTCCGCCAATGCGTCAGAATCCGGAACGCAATGAAGGGAGTCAGGCGAACCCTCCGCCACCACCTCCGCCTCCGGAGGCATGGCAAGCTATCATGGCAGCCACCAACGCCAATGCTCAGATGATTCGGCAACTCTTGCAAGAACGCACCCAAGGGCAAGGCAATCAAGGAAATCAAGGCCAAGGCAACAATCAGTCTCATTTCGTACCCTCAACCAGTTTCTCGCAAATCAGCCCAAGTCTTTCAGCTACTGTGCCGAGGCCACAGATGCCGATGATTGGCTCATGGACATCAACAAGCATTTTGAATGTAGCAATGTCAGGCCTGAGGACTATGTCAAGTTCGCTTCATTTCAGCTCAAGGACCAAGCTGCTGATTGGTATCAACAATACAAATATTCCAGAGGAGGTCGTGTGATCACTTGGACTGACTTCTGTCGGGACTTCAAAGCGCAGCACATTCCACAAAGTGTTGTTGAGAGCAAGCGTGAGGAGTTCCGCAATCTCAAGCAAGGCAACATGTCTGTGTATCAATTCAACATCCAGTTTCAGAAACTTGCTCGCTTCGCTAAACAAGACGTTCCTGATGAAAAGAGCATGATCTATCACTTCAGAGGTGGCCTTAGAGAGGATCTGCAGTTAGCTCTCGTTCTTGTTGAGCCTACTCAGTTTGATCAATTCTATAATATGGCACTGAAGCAAGAGGCTGCTCAACTCAAGTGTGAGGCTTCTAAGAAGAGAGTCAGGGACGCAGTTCAGTCTTCTTCTTCCTCACTTGTGGCAGCTAAGCAACAGAAGTTCTGGTTGCCTCCTCCTCCTCCGTTTCGTCAGCCTTACCAACAGAAGAACAAAGGTGGCCATGGATCTTCCCACCCACCCAACCCTGGCTATCAGAACAAGTCTCAGAATCAAGCTCCAAAGTCGAATGGTCCTTATCATCGTCCACTCTCAGAGGTGACTTGCAACAAGTGTCAGCAGAAAGGTCACTATGCTAACAAGTGCTTCAACCAAAGGCGCCTTCCGCCTCCTCCTCCTGTGAGATCTTCCAGCAATGCGGTGGTCAAGCATAATCCAAAGTCTGCAAAGGTGAACATGATGAATGCAGCTCAAGTGGAGGAATCTACTGATGTGATAATGGGTAATCTCTCAGTTAATGATATTCCTGCAAAAGTTCTTTTTGACACTGGTGCATCGCATTGTTTCATGTCAAGATCATTTGTTGCAAAGCATGATTTCATTTCGGAAATGTTGGAAAAACCCATGGGAGTTGTTTCTCCGGGCTCTTCTATGAGGGCTACCACAATGATTCCGGATGTTTCTATCAAGATGGGCAACTATAAATTTCTGTCTAAACCTTTTGTTCTTGGTGACTCGGATATTGATCTAATTCTCGGGATGGACTGGCTTTCTAAGCACAAGGCTCAACTTGATTGTGCTGCCAGGGAAATTCAATTGACACACTCTTCTGAGGATGTGATTATTTATGCCGCTCGTGATGAAACCATTCGGTTGTTTTCTCTCAATGAGAAGGGCAAATTGAATGCCATCTCTCAAATTCCAGTCGTTTGTGAGTATCAAGATGTCTTTCTAGAAGAGCTTCCGGTATGCCTCCTCACCGGCCAGTTGAGTTCGTCATCGATCTTGAGCCTGGCACTGAACCCGTTTGCAAGCGTCCATACAAGCTTGGACCCAAGGAGCTGAAGGACTTGAAGAAACAGCTCGATGAACAAGAGCGTTTGGGTTTGATCAGACCGAGTTCATCTCCATGGGGTTGTGGTGTTCTTTTTGTCCAGAAGAAGGATGGCACGGAAAGACTTTGTGTCGACTACCGTCCATTGAACAAGAAGACAATCAAGAACAAGTATCCACTTCCCAACATCAATGAGTTATTCGAGCAACTCAAAGGCGCTAAAGTTTTCTCCAAGCTTGACCTTCGTATGGGTTATCATCAGATTCGCATTCGTGAAGAAGATATTCCCAAGACAGCATTCAGAACAAGCTTTGGTTCTTATGAATATATTTTCATGTCTTTCGGCCTTGTCAATGCTCCTCCAACATTCTCTCGGATGATGAACTTCATCTTCAACCCCTATACCAATGAATTCGTCCTGGTGTATCTCGATGATATCTTGGTCTTCTCCAAGAATAAGAAGGATCATGCCAAACATTTGCGATTGGTGCTCGACAAGCTCAGAGAGTATCAATTTTATGCGAAGTTTTCAAAATGTCAGTTTTGGCTTGATGAAGTTATTTACCTTGGTCATATCATCTCTGCCAAGGGCATCGCTGTTAATCCCGAGAAGGTGTCTGCAATTGTGAATTGGGAACCTCCTCAGAATGTCAAGCAGCTTCGCAGTTTTCTTGGTCTTGCAAGCTATTGCCGAAGATTCGTTGAGAATTTCTCTAAGATTGCAAAGCCTCTTTCCAACCTCCTCCAGAAGCATGTGAAGTATGTCTGGTCTCCTGAGTGTGACGTTGCTTTCAACACTCTCAAAGAGAAACTCGTCACAGCTCCTGTCTTGACTCCTCCTGACGAATCCAAGCCATTTGAAGTTTTCTGTGATGCTTCTCTTCAAGGTCTCGGTGCTGTGTTAATGCAAGAGAAGAAAGTTGTGGCCTATACCTCTCGTCAGTTGAAGCCCAATGAAAAGAACTACCCCACTCACGATCTTGAGTTGGCGGCAGTTGTCCATGCATTAATAACATGGAGACATCTCTTGTTGGGAAGACAAGTGGACATATTCACCGATCACAAGAGTCTCAAGTACATCTTCACTCAGCCCAACCTCAACCTCAGGCAAACTCGATGGGTCGAAATGATTCAAGAGTACAATCCGAGTATTGAGTATACTCCAGGCAAGGCCAATGTCATTGCAGATGCTTTGAGCAGGAAGGCTTATTGCAACAGCTTAATTCTCAAGCCATTCCAACCAGGTCTTTGTGAAGCTTTCCGCAAGCTGAATCTCCAAGTTGTTCCTCAAGGCTTTCTTGCCAACCTCATAGTCTCTCCTACTTTGGAAGATCAAATTCGTGAGGCACAACTCCTGGATACCATGGTGAAGAAGGCGAAACGTGGTATCGACAAGGGTCTTTTCAAATACAAGTGCTATCGCATTGATGACAGAGACACTTTATTCTTTGAGGAGCGGATTGTGGTTCCTAAAGGTGATCTAAGGAAAGTCATTATGAACGAGGCGCACAATTCTCTTCTTTCCATTCATCCTGGAAGTACGAAGATGTACCATGACCTCAAGCAGTCGTATTGGTGGACTCGAATGAAGCGAGAAATCGCTCAATTCGTGAATGAATGTGATGTCTGTCGAAGGGTGAAAGCAGAACACCAACGACCAGCTGGTCTCCTCCAACCTCTTGCTATCCCAGAATGGAAGTTTGACCATATCGAAATGGACTTCGTGACTGGATTTCCTAAGTCCAAGCGCGGAAATGATGCTATCTTCGTTGTCATTGACAAGCTTTCTAAAGTGGCTCATTTCCTTCCAATCAAAGAATCTATCACAGCAGCTCAGTTGGCAGAGCTATACACCTCCAGGATTGTCTCCTTGCATGGCATTCCACAATTGATTTCTTCAGATTGTGGAAGCATCTTCACTTCTAAGTTCTGGGACTCCTTCCAGAAGGCCATGGGCACCAACATTCGCTTCAGCACAACTTTCCATCCTCAAACTAGTGGCCAAGTCGAGCGAGTAAATCAAATTCTTGAAGATATGCTCAGGGCTTGTGTCATTTCCTTTGGCATGAAATGGGAAGATTGTCTTCCATATGCCGAGTTCTCCTACAACAACAGTTTCCAAGCGAGTTCGGGCAAGGCCCCATTCGAGATTCTCTATGGCAGAAAGTGTCGTACTCCTCTCAATTGGTCAGAGACTGGTGAACGCCAACTTCTTGGCAATGACTTAATCACAGAGGCTGAAGAAATGTGTAAAGTCATCCGTAAAAATCTCAAAGCCGCGCAATCGCGCCAGAAGAGTTACTATGATAGCAAGCACCGTGATGTGGCTTTCGAGATCGGAGACCATGTCTACCTCCGTGTCTCTCCAATGACAGGCACTCGTCGCTTCGGTATCAAAGGGAAGCTTGCCCCTAGATACGTGGGTCCTTTCAAGATCTTTGGCAAAAGAGGCGACCTCGCCTATCAACTTGAGCTTCCCTCCAACTTCACGAACGTGCACGATGTGTTCCACGTGTCACAGCTTCGCAAGTGCTTCAAGATGCCTGAGCGCACCATCAACTTCGAAGAGATTGACCTCTAAGAAGACCTGTCTTATCATGAGCACCCCGTTGCTATTCTTGAAGAAACTGAGCGCAAGACTCGCAACAAGTCAATCAAATTCCTGAAAGTGAAGTGGTCGCATCATTCCGACCGAGAAGCCACCTGGGAACGCGAGGACCATCTCCGTTCTGAATACCCGGAGTTCTTTCAGTCCTAGATCTCGGGATGAGATCCTCTCGTAGTGGTGGAGTGTTGTAACACCCCGGATGTAACTTTCCATATGTGTAACTCCAACTCTTGCCATTTTCGGCTATGTGTTATGATATTCCCTTCGTGGTCGGGTTTTGTTTTTCGTTTTGCATTTTGTTCATGTCATGCATCTCATATCATGTCATCATGTGGATTGCATTTGCATACGAGTTCGTCTCATGCATCCGAGCATTTTCCCCGTTGTCCGTTTTGCAATCCGGCACTCCCACGCGCACCGGCGCGTCCCTCTTGTTTGTTTTCGTGAGCGGGTGTTAAACGTTCTCGGAATGGACTGAGTCTTGTCAAGTGGCCTTGGTATACCACCGGTAGACCACCTGTCAAGTTTCGTGCCATTTGGAGGTCGTTTGATGCTCCAACGGTTAACCGGGTAACCGCAAAGTCCTTTTGTGTGTTGCAGCAAAACCCCCACTCCAAACAGCCCAAAACCCATCTAAGTCACTTCCATGCTCTAGGTCGTTCGATCACGATCGTGTGGGCAAAAACCGCACTCCATTTGGAGCCTCCTAGCTCCCTCTACCTATAAATACACCTCTCCCTCCGAAATCTCGGGGAAAAACCACCATAACCCTAGCAAAAATCGCCCCGCGCCGCCGGACACGTCCCCCGCCGGCCGGACGCATGCCCGCCGTCGGGCCCGGCCAACCAAGGGCTGCCACGTGGCGCCCGCGCCGCCCGCTGCCCACCGGGCCCGTACGCCGCCCCCGCGGCCTGTGCCCGTCGCCCGCCGCCCGTCTCCTCCCGCGTCGCCAGCCCCGCGCCCCGCCGCCGTCTTCCTCCATGCCGGTCGCCGCCGCCGTCCGCCGTGCCCGCCGCCGCCCGCGTCGCCTCTGCCGCCGCCGTTCCCGTGCGCCGCCGCCGCAGCTCGCCGTCCCCGCCGCCTCGTCCCCTCGCGGTCCCAGACGGCGCCTCCCCGAGCCCTCCTCTCCTCCGGCCGCCGCGTCGCCCTTCCCCTCCATCTTCTCCGGCGAGCTCGAGCTCGGCCGGCCCGATCCGATCTGAAATCGCCTAGGGTTGACTTCTCTCCCCTCTCCCGGAAATATTCGAAGTCTGAGATTTTTACATTACATGGTCATGTTCATCGCATCATAACACTCTGCATATAGCTCCGTTTCGTGCGTGTAATATATCGAGATGTTCGCCTCGAGAAGCTCTTCATTTTGTTCTATTGCACCATGTTCATTTGAGTCCATCTTGATGCCCAAATCTCTGGTGCAAGAGTGCTAGTTGCTGTTAACAGCTGTTACTTATCAGAACTTGAGGATTTGTTATTTTTGTTGCATTTATTGTGTGCATCTTACGGGCATGAGCTCTACATGTGTTTTGACGTATGCCATGTCATCTTTACAGAGGTGTATGCCATGTATTTTTGTAATCTATGTGGTGACTATCACAAGCATGCAAACTAGGCTTCGTGATGTTTCTGATTTCAGGGACTTAGTAATTTTACTAAGTCTGTGACTACTGTTATTTTGGTGCTATGTATCCATGTGGCTACAGAGAGATCCATGCTCCTTTTGGTGATATTCAGTAAGAATGTTTTGTAGATATAGTTGTGATCTATCCATCCATGCCCCGGTTTGCAATTATGGAGTGCCATATCATGTTTTAATCGTGCTCTACTTTTGCTATAAAATATTTCTGGCAGATTGATATCATGATATTCAATTTTGCCAAGCTTTGTTGCTATGTTGGAGTGCTGTAGCATAGTTTCTTGGTGTATTCTAAGTGCTATCATGCTATTAATCGCAGATTCGTGTCATTCTTGTTTTGCTTGCCATTTGCAAACCGTGCATCCGTTTCCGGTGATCTTTATATCGATTTCAACCGAAATCATCTCGTCTTTCCAGTGGCATGCTTGGTTTGCCAAGTTACTGCCTTGTTCATCATTTTTCTTTCGGAGCACGCATATGCATCGCATATCATATCTCGCATATCATACATGTTTTGCATCATGTTGCTTGTGCATTTCTCGTGATTGATTGTGGTTCCGTTGCGGGTGTTCTTGTTTTGGGTAGAGCCGGGAGACAAGTTCGTGAACGAGGAACCTATTGAGTACGCTTGCGAGGATCAAGCTTTCGACAACTCTGAGAACCTTGCAGGCAAGATGACCATACCCTCGAAATCACTTCTATCTTTGCTTTGCTAGTTGTTCGTTCTATTGCCATACTGCGCTACCTACCACTTGCTATATCATGCCTCCCATATTGCCATGTCAAGCCACTAACAATCCTTTCCTAGCAAACCGTTGTTTGGCTAAGTTACCGCTTTTGCTCAGCCCTTCTTATAGCGTTGCTAGTTGCAGGTAGTTGAAGTTGGTTCCATGTTGGAACATGGATATTTTGGAATATCACAATATCTCTTATTTAATCAATGCATCTATATATGTGGTAAAGGGTGGAAGGCTCGGCCTTATGCCTGGTGTTTTGTTCCACTCTTGCCGCCCTAGTTTCCGTCATACCGTTATTATGTTCCTTGAGTTTTGCGTTCCTTACGCGGTTGGGTGATTTATGGGACCCCCTTGACAGTTCGCCTTGAATAAAACTCCTCCAGCAAGGCCCAACCTTGGTTTTACCATTTGCCACCTAAGCCTTTTTCCCTTGGGTTTTCGCGAGCCCAAGGGTCATCTTTATTTAAACCCCCGGGCCAGTGCTCCTCCGAGTGTTGGTCCAAACTAGAGCACCGTGCGGGACCGTCCATTGGCAACTTGGGTTACGTTGGTACCTGTACGCTTAGCTTATCCGGTGTGCCCTGAGAACAAGATATGTGCAGCTCCTATCGGGATTTGTCGGCACAGCGGGTGGTCTTGCTGGTCTTGTTTTACCTTTGTCGAAATGTCTTGTAAACCGGGATTCTGAGACTGATCGGGTCTTCCTGGGAGAAGGTTTATCCTTCGTTGACCGTGAGAGCTTATGATGGGCTAAGTTGGGACACCCCTGCAGGGTATTATCTTTCGAAAGCCGTGCCTGCGGTTATGAGGCAGATGGGAATTTGTTAATGTCCGGTTGTAGAGAATTTGCCACTTGATTTATTTAAAATACATCAACCGCGTGTGTAGCCGTGATGGTCTCTTCTCGGCGGAGTCCGGGAAGTGAACACGGTTTCTGGGTTATGTTTGACGTAATTAGGAGTTCAGGATCACTTCTTGGTCATTACTAGTTGACGACCGTTCCGCTGTTTCTCTTCTCGCTCTCATTTGCGTATGTTAGCCATCATATATGCTTAGTGCTTGCTGCAGCTCCACCTCATTACACCATCCTTTCCTATAAGATTAAATAGTCTTAATCTCGCGGGTGTGAGATTGCTGAGTCCTCGTGACTCACAGATTCTACCAAAACAGTGGCAGGTGCCGACGATGCCAGTGCAGATGACGCAACCGAGCTCAAGTGGGAGTTCGATGAGGAACGTGGTCGTTACTATGTTTCTTTGCTGATGATCAGTAGTGGAGCCCAGTTGGGACGATCGGGGATCTAGCTTTTGGGGTTATCTTATTTTCTTTTGGATTTGACCGTAGTCGGTCTATGTGTGGATTTTGGATGATGTATGAATTATATTTATGTATTGTTTGAAGTGGCGATTGTAAGCCAACTCTCGTTATCCCATTCTTGTTCATTACATGGGATTGTGTGAAGATGACCCTTCTTGCGACAAAACCACAATGCGGTTATGCCTCTAAGTCGTGCCTCGACACGTGGGAGATATAGCTGCATCGTGGGCGTTACAAGATAGGCGTCATGGTCTCATGGAATGGACATCATGGGGCTTATTAGGAACTCTGAGTTCATCGGGCACCATGCCGAAAGGTGAAGCAACTTTTGGTATTTTGTTATAGCACGATTTGTTCTTCTGTTTCCTAAACTTGATCGCTCACTTGCTTTCTTTCACATGGTAAAGAGGTCAATTTCTTCCAATACACGATCGCTGAGGTATGTATCAATGTCTAAAGGTTAAAAAAGACCCAGGTTATACCATATGGTTTAGGTTGCTCACCTTGGTGGCTGACTAGGCGTCCAAAAATCTTAGTGAGAGTATAAAGGACATTTTTGATGGTGCAATAATGGAACACAAAAAGTTGTGTGTGTGTGTGTGTGTGTGTCCCACGACCTGGGAGTCTACATCTAAGAGTTCCTTTCAGTTTTCTATCAGAAACATTTCTTTATAAAAGTTCTGTTGGACACTTATCTTCTCTTTACTTATCATTTTGTGGGACTACGAAAAAGTTCATCTGTGTGTAACTACAGGGTTCTCGAAGTCTGCCCTCTCATTGACAGGGTGAAAGTTGTGGAATTTTTGCTTTAACTGCCTGGAGTAAGATGACAGGACATACAAAGATGCATTCAAGGTAAGCTCCAACGAAATTAGGTGTTCATAAGACAATTCTTTCAAGTTGCGACCTACATTGTGGTGTCTCCGTTCATCAAGTTCTAAGCACCAGCTCCAGTGAAATTAGATGTTCATCCAGCCATACTCCTAGGTGGATTTCTCTGGTGTGCTTATTATTGTGTAGTTAGTGGTTATGCACATGCCTCATCATCTGATATTTCTGCAGTAGTTACTGAAAGCAATCTGAGGACAAAGCTTTGATTGTTGTTGTAGTTGAAGATTCAGAGTTGCAAGGCAGGCACAGTTAACAGGGATAAGAAACTATACAAGATTTATCAAACCAGATATATGGGCTTGGTCATGCATTGAATGGTTGTGGAGGATCTCGGGTAATTAGGCCATACAACAAAATTAAATTTTACTTGCTTTTAAATGTTTAGGGGGCAGATGATGTTTCATATGCTAGACTGAAGTACGCACCTTTTAAGAGTATCACTGATACTCCAGTCACCCATAAAAATGGAAGTACTGAAAATTAGTTTGCATGGAAAATAACTAAATAGTGAGTCCGAGCAAACTACTGCCTAGATTACATGAGATCATTTTAGCTCTAAGAGTTTCTTTTATCTTTTTTTACATTCTGGTAAACATGTGGGTGAATAACTGTTAGAAATTGTTCTGTATGTACACGTGCATTCTACTAGAACTGATGCTTGAAAGAATAAAAAGTTCTATAATATTTGTAAGCCAAGCGGTGGAAAAGCTCACTCCTCACAGTAGATTACCATCGTCTACGTATCTGCTTTGTCGAAACAGAGTCCACAGGTTTACTCATGTCATCTATTTTTTGTTGTTTGAGGGAAGGTTTGTTAGGAGCCCATCTCTTCTGCAGCAAGCCCTGGAGAAAGAGAGCTAGATATAATGGTACTTGCTAGCCTTTTAATGGACACTTTCTTTTGGCCTTTTTTAGTTTCTCTAACTAGGTAAGATACTTCAATGAGTGAGAATTTTTTGTTCCCTCCCTTTTTCATTGTCTTTTGAGTTTTGCTTTATGGTGAGAGGAGGATAGGATACCCAATTGCCCTGGGCATCAGAGATTAGGTGAGGTCACATTGTTTGTCTCGGCTTTACAGTGTGAGGTAAAGGAAGAAAATAAAGTAATGTTAGAATATTACAATCATATATCTAGACATATCTCTACTCCTAATGGAGCAGTTGGAAAATAAAAGCCGGGAGAAGTATGTCCCCTCCGTCCTCCTCCCGCGACGCGCGTCACGGGAGAAACCCTTGCGTCGCCGCCGCCGGGACCCCCTCCTCCTCCCCTTCTCCCCTCCCCTGCCGCCGCCTGCGAGCAAGGCCGGGCGAAGCCCGGACGGCCTCCGGCGGTGTGTGTGGGGGGGGGGGGGGGTCTTCCCTTCACCGTGTGGCCGCGTGTGGCGTAGGATGGCGTGGCCGGCGAAGGCACCATGCGAGTAGGGGCATGATGACGTGGCATCTGAGTGTGGGGCGGCGACGCCTAGCCAGGTGCCCGTACGGGTGGCTCTACGGTGGGGGGTGGCTGCGATGTTGCGGGCGGCTCCGTTTGTGCGCGCCCAGATCTGGCAGCGGTTGCGCCCGCGCGTTGCGCTGGCTCAGCTGTGGCCTGGGTGGCTCGGCACGCGTGGGAGCTCGGCGGGCGGCGGCTTGGGTTGCCGCTGCACCTCGTCGTCCGGCTGTGTGGTCACTGGTGGTGGATAGCGGCCGCTGGTGAGATTCATCTTGTCCAGCCACGGCGCAGGTCTGAGTGCGGCTCCAATCCAGCCCCTGCTGAGCTTGCAATTGTCGCGACATAGGGCTGGACCTTTCCCAGTGATGGCCACAGTTGAGGGATGGATCCGACGCCGGGAGGGCCACGGAACCATCCTTGCCTCCTGTCAGGTGGCGCACCAGGGAGCTCGTCCTTGCACGGCCTGGCAGGACGGGGCGGTGGCGGCCGAGTGCGGCCGGCCCGGGGGTGGGCCTCAGACCTGGGGACCGTCCAAGGGCAGGGAAGGAGTTGCCTTCCCGCCCGTCTCTTTGCCTGTCATGGCTGCAAGCTTCGGTAGGGGATGGTGTCGGGACCATGGGTGTTGGGGCGGCGGCCCTGGAGGTGGGAGGCGTGGGCTCATGGGCGGAGCTCACGGCTCGGGTGTGAGCTAGCTGCCGTGACCGTGCGGGGGGTGTGGTGGTCAGGGTGCGACAACCGGAGGGGTAGGTCCGGCGGGCCTGGTTTGTTGTGCCTCGCCTCGGGGGCTGTGAGGACTTCCCGGGGTGAAAACCTGCTTTGGCTCTGCCAAGCCGACGGCGACGTCGCCTATGGGCGGTGCCTCCTTCTTGAAGGCGTCGTCGCGGCTCCTATACATGCTCCGAAGGAAACCTTGATCTTGGGATCGGGCGGTGGTGATACTCCTGTGTCGTGCCCTTCTTGAAGGCACCGCCTTGGAGTGTTCGGCTTGTCGTGCACAGCTCTCTCTCTCTCTTCACGGTGACTCGCTCACGGTTGAGGTCTGCGGAGACTACAAGTGGTGCTATCCCTGCCTACATGTAGTTGCTTGGAGTGGATGGGGGTGATCTAGCAATTCATATACACCCTTGTATCTTGCCTTGTGTGTGTGTTGTGGGGTGAGTTGTATGTGTTGGTTTGTATGCTGATCGTTGCTTTATGTATAAAGCGGGGCACGAGCCTTTTTCGGTAATGAAGCATTTGGTTGTCTCCGTTCCGGGTTTTTTCGTCCCACCTCCCACCTTCGTCTGGTTTTAGGTTGAATTCTTGTTCTCTAGATCCACCTTCACCGACAGCAAGCGCTTGTCTGTGACCTCCCACCAGCAGCGCCTTGAGGTCACCCACAAAAGCGACCAAGCAATTCCACGTTGTCACCCTCTACTACTTCGCCAACAACATCGAGGAGGTCGTGGGTGAGAGCTACTGTCCTCCTTGGAGAACATGCTCGTGCCCCATGCGTACGAAGAAGAGCTAAGACACTCGCATGGGTGCTCAAGGAAATACACCAGATTGAGTGAGGTTAGATTAAAGTTTCTTCATTCTTCACTAGCTTTTCTTGTGCCTTTAGGTATTTCAGATAAGTATCGTATGCTGCCTACAACATGTAAGGGAAGCCAAAAATGATTACAAAATATTTATGCTTCTTCATAGTTGTCCATTTGGTTCTAAACTTTGTTGAGTGGCAGAAATATTTTACATTAATTAATAAATAATGTTGCTGCACACGTGAGTTGGTTTGCAATGAAGTGGGCAGGTAGACATGTTTTTGTTGAATAAATATTTTTCATAAATACGGGGGCATGAAGATAATGTATTCTTTCTTTACTCCATTGACAATGGGACAATGTTCTTTTTGTGTTTCAGAGTAAAAAAACAGACTCTAATCTGAATCTGACGAGTAAAAAAATATCGTTGTGTTTCAGAGTGTTACACAATTTATCAACAAGAGCAAAGACTCTAATCTGATGATGTAGGATAGCTTTAATGTGACAGAGGATCATGGTGGTCGATGGATTGTGCACCCGGTAGTAGACTAAGAAAGGAACATTATTTATGGAACACAATGATATTCAGAGCAGCACTGCATTATGTGAGATTTAGAAGGTATTCAAATTAGTGTTTCTTGATAACTGCAAATTCTGTGTGTCCGAGTTTCATATTTTTCTATCCCTGTCAATGTACTAATCCGTTGTTCTTTGATGTGCCTTAAGTACTGCCGTCGGATGCATCCATCTGCTAATCTCCTGGCACCGCATAGACGGAGCCAAACGAGTTGGGGCCTCCAGTCGGCTGGTAGTGGACAACAACACCGGGTTTGTTAATTACTCAACAAGTCACAGATTGATCTCTTTTTTGATTGGTTTGGTGTGGATTATCAGGCCTGTCGCGCAATCATAGATTTATCTTTTGCTTTATGTGGGTGGACAGAAACACCCTTTCTAAAGTTTTGTAGGTATTGTAATGAAGCACAATAACACACTCCAGCATTCATTCTTTGCTTGATATTAGCAAACAATGTAAAATAACCAAGCTCACAACATTCTAAAGCGGTCTATTATCTACTTCAGCAGACAACAGACAGAAAGAAGTAAGCAGTATTTGATTTGCTCATACCCATGGAGGCATCGAATTCTGCCCAAAGTTTGTCGCAGCACTTGTGGTCAGCGGCGAGGATGAGCACCCACACCCGCTCCTTGTTGCCGGCCTCTGCATCCTCCTCCCTCGAAGCGGGTCTATGCGGAGAGTTGATCTAGAATATCCTATTGTTAGATATAACAAATAGGTGACAAGAAATAAATAAGAACTATGTAGTACAATATATGTGTCACACAGTATACTTTGAAAATGTGTAATTTGAGATTCTGATATAGATGTGGGCCTGTAACACACCTTGAACATGCACTAAAAATTGTTGTTTACAGTCTGATTTCTAAACCTGATGAAAACCCCTATTTAAAAAAGGATTTAATAGAATTTGTAGTGATTCTTTTGTCAGATTGATAATATATTGCAAATTATGCTTGATGTTTAATTTCTTGGCATATAAGGTGCTTATTTGAAATTTGGTTACTACTGAAATTTTGTCAAGATACTTGGACTTTCATTGTTCAGTCAGGTCCCAATCAAGAGTTAACCTGAGACAATAGAAAGTACTGCCTGCATAATTATTGATGGTTCTGGAATAAGGATTAAACCAAATCAACCAAACGAATCCTCGAGGATGCCTTTTTTGGTAGCTAGCCAGGTTAAACTTTTCAATCCGTGCTCGGCCTTGTACTAATAGGTCCATTGTTTCAATATTTATGAAGCACCACATTTCCAATACATTTATTAAGCACCCTACCAATGTCAAATTTTTAGATCTTGCGTACTTTCTTGTGGTACTTGCCTACAAATTTTTGTACAGTCTATAAAAAAACGACGACTGTCCGGTCTAATCATAAACGTAGCCTAATCATAAAAAATGAAGTACACAAAAAACTTCATAAACATAGTTATTACAGTTTTTTATTAACCTTTTTTTTACAATCTTTCAGATTATTCAGAAAACGAGTTACACAATTTTTTATTTAGAGAAAGAGTTACCACCATTTTTTTAGAAACAACTTTCATGTTCTTCTTTAGAAACATTTTTTACCACTATTATGAAAATATCTTCAGATTAAAGATTACAGCTGCAAAAAATATAACAGCTGCATGATGGTTAATCAAATCAAGGATGGTCAAGAACTTGCAGATGCTATGTTTTTTATTTTGAAGTTAAGTCTCAACTTGGAGCATTGGAACATTTGAGAAATCTCACCGCCAAGTCGACATCCAGCAATGGCATCTAGAACACAAAGGTCTAAAATTGAAAAGTACACAATCTGTCGAAATGCTCTCACCATCTCATGAAATTGATATGGTCGGTGAGGCAGAGGACGATGGTGTAGTGCTGCCGAAGCTCGGTACTTCCTTCGCTGCACTGTGCTTGCTCTTCTAGGTGTCATCCAACGTTGCCCTTGCGCGCATCCGCATCAGTCTCCAACCTTGTTACAATTAATATATTAACTCCCATTGCTTCAAAGGGATATATATGAAAAGACAACAGAATAGAAAACCATAGAAACATGGTGGAAATGACTAAACAGAATTACTATATGCACACCTTTGTAGAGAAGGTAAGAAAAAAAGAAATTTCTTCCTCTGCTCCAAGTGTGACACCTCTGAATCTTTCAGTTGTAGAAGAAGACAGAATGGAGATTAGACTAATCTGCCTTCTCGTTTTGAAGATCACAACAACATTTACTACATCACAATGCACAAGAACCTAACGGTTACGTCAAACAGAGTTTGGAAATCAACAATCATGAGTTGTGAGATAACAAAATAATCACATCTGACTTGGTCACTCAAAAGAACTTATGCAGGTGAGAACCCTTATTGTGCTACTGCTAACACCATAATTTATTTGATTCAAGTGAGACTGAGAAGAAAACACTACGGGTAATCAAAGTACAACAGGTGATTCAAATAGAATGTTTAGGATACATATGTTTACAGTTGAGTTTCAGTTCGTAGAAATATAAAGTTTGGTACATCTGGACTGAAACAAAGCTCAAAAAAATTGTACCTTCGCTGTGTGATTTCCCTGTCAAATACCGAGCATACTATCAGTAGGATGTGTAGCAGGCCAACAGGCAGCAAGCCAGCAACTCAGCCTGGGTTGGCCAGACCGACGGCACGGCTCAGCTTGAGGTAGAAATCCTCAAGTCGCCCTTGGCTCCGGAAATCGCCCTGGGATGGCTAGATCCACGGCGCGGCTCGCCGACGGCCGGATCCGCCTGCTCACCGCGACACCTGGTCTCACCACTGCTCACTGGACCCGGCCAAAACAGATAACCGTGGTGGGGACCGAGGAGTGGAGGGGATGGGAGGCGGCAGGGTGTGCCAAGGTGGGGAGTTGTGGCGGCCGGGATGGCGTGGCGGAGAGGGTTGGCGGCGGCGACGATTTGGCAGAGAGAACGAGCGAGAGGGTGAGAGGGTATGGTCTTGCAGATGGGTGCCATGGGGTGAGAGAGTGAGAGGGTGGTTGCCATGAGGATAAGTCAGGATAGGTGGAAAAACTAATTTGGTTTGTCTCTTTTGTTTTACATGTTTACATGATTAACAACTTGGTTCTTTCTTAGACCACATTACATAGTACATGTGGAGACTGGCACTACATCCAGCACCCAACATGTAACAAAGCAGGATCTAGATAGTGAGTTCAGTTTAAATTAGCATAAATTAACAAGCAAGCATGACATTATTTATACAACAGATCCACAGCAATGTTAAACTCCTAGACTATGCTCGGTGCGGCTTGGCAGGGAGAGGAGGATGTGGGTGGCGCGAGAGGTTGTCGGGCAGAGGAGGAGGTCAGCAACGACGTGGCGGAGAGAGGATGATGTACATGACACCATCGAGGGATTAGAGGGAAAGGAGACATGACAATTGGCGTGGAGAGGAGGTGTCGAACGACGCCATGGAAGGAAGGATGAGGACCATCGAAGTTGCTGAGGAAGGAGGAGGGGGCGGCTGACATCGTGGAATGGATAGGAGAGGTCAGGAGACGGCATGGAGCAAAGAAGAGGCGCCACTCCTGCGAATGAACCTGACGACCACATTCCTGATATTGTGCATGAATATCATAAGCGCATCAAGCTAATCTTAATTTGTAATAGGCTATTAGTTGAATCATCGCTCTCTATGTATACATCGTTAAATTACTTTTTTTACCATCTTACATTGCAAGTGAAGTGGATTTCAATTATTACTCGATTGCACTCGTGCTATATTTTCTATACATGTGAAATTTAACATGCATTATGTTTATATATAACTTTAACAAAATATTCCAAAAGCCTGTGGCAACGCACGGCCCTTCTACCTCTCTTAAGGTAAAAATAAAAATAAATGCCAATAAAATTCTAACAATAATAAATGTTATCAAAGATTGATATATCTACCTATCACAAGAGAGGTAGGAGTAGTATGTTCTAGAAGATGTGTTTTTCTGTAGTGTTTCTAAATGGTAACTTGTATGGTTTCAACCACCTAAGAAAAACGTCCTACACTGATTTGATCTGTTCGCTCTATCCCCCCCCCCTCGCGGGCGACATGTGAATCCCCGACCCCCCCTCTCCTCCAATCCATCCCCGTCTTTCCCCCTGCCGCCGCCGGCGTGGTTCCCCAGGTTATTCCCACGCGGTGCTGGCAGAGGCGGGCCGTTCTTTCCCCGCTCGCGCGTTGGGGGTGGGGGCGGGGGCTGATGGCGGTGGTGCTCCTCGAGTGAAGGCAGGCCGTTCTTTCCCCCCTGATGCGGCGGCGCGACCGTTGGCTGCAAGGCGCGTGGTGGTGCAGCTGGCTGGCGGCGTCCACTCCGCCCAGATCTGGACCCTTTTGGGCCCCATCTGGGTTGGGGCGAGCCGGCGGTCCGATGTGCGGTGGTGTGGCTCCCTGGTGGTGGTGGTGAGGCATCGGGGGGTGCGGGTGGTGGCGGCTTTGTCGGCCGACGTGCTGCAGTGTGGTAACAGGGGCTGCCCTGACCCATTTGGGCTCGGTCGGGCCAGTAGGGGCCTGGTAGGCCCCTGTCGTCACATCTGGTCGGCTTCGCGGCAGCGGCGAAGGTTGTCCCCTCTCATCGGCTGAGTTGCGGATGCCCCCGAGCCCCTTGGCTCCTCTTCCCTCCTCCAGATCTCGTGTCGGTGGCCTCAGGAGATGACGAAGTTGGTTCAGTGAACGTGGTGGCAAAGGCTGGTGGGTGGCAGGTTGGTTGGTAGACTTCAGATCGTCCGGGGTGGTGGTGGTTGTGTCTGTGTTGGTGAAATCCCTGGCTGCTCGTCCGACATCGACTTGGTGCCGGCTGCAGGCGCAGCCGGACCTCCCTAAAGGTCATCGGGTATATGCCTTCCCCACTGTCCTCTATGTACCGAGCGAAACCCTAGGACTTGTCCGGGCAGCGGTGGCGTCGTCGTCGCATTCCTTCTTGAAGGTGTTGCTCGGTACGCGACGCTTCGGGTGCTAGGAGCGCGGTGGTACTTCACCGGAGGGTGCAGCGGTTACCGGTCATCTTTGTTTCGTTGATCTACCAGTGTCGGCATTTGTTTCTCTTTCTTTTTCTCTCGTTTTTATTTTGGGCTTGTTTGTGTTACGGCCCAAGTGAGCTGGTTGTATCGGATGGTTGCTTTATAATATAAAGCGGGGGAAACCCTTTATCGTCAAGCTCCTAAATCCATATTATGTAATAGTTTGTCAGCCAATTGCATATTGCAATGAAGTTTCTGGTTGTAACATTTGTATAAAAGGAAAAAAAATCCTTCATGTGTTGTTTTTAATTAATGGATAATAACAATGCACATGCTTTCATGAGAAAATCGATTTTAAGAATTAAAAAAGACATTCAAGTGTTATTATCATTTGCAATGCAATGCAGAATAAAGAGGTCAATGTTTGTGTACCACCTTCTTTATTTTGTGTATCAGGTGTATAGGGTCGAATTACATTTTTTTTTTATCAAAGTACGCTGCAAGTGAATTATTCCAATTATTTTTCTGTTTATTATTGCCTATCTTTCTATCTACTCCCTCCTTCCATCTATAGGGCTTAATGCATTTTTCGAGGCTAACTTTGACCAAATGTTAGAGCAATAATATATGACATGCAACTTACAACAAGCATATCATCAAATTCGTATGTGAAAGGAGCTTCCAATGACATAATTTTCACATTATATATCCCATATACTATTAATCTTGTCAATAGTCAAAGATGGTCTTGAAAAACGTACTAGGCCCTATATAGATGGAAGGAGGGAGTATGTAAAATTTGACATGCAACAAATACAAATTTTCAAAAGCCTGTGGCAACGCACGGGTAGTCTACTAGTAGTACTAGTAAAGGACTTCCTGGATGCAAATAAGGCGGTTGTCTCGGCTTGCAGGCGGCACTTGCGAACGACTTACCGTGGTCTCCCTCAATGGTGTTCTCCGTCGAACGCACTTCGCCAAACCACCCAAAAAAAAGATATCGTCGACGTCACCGCAATGGGGAAGGAAGTCAAATATAGTTACTACCTCCATTTTTTGTACACAAGGCCAGTATATCAAAATTACAATTTGCAAAGGGCCACTAACACTAATCGAGACAAAATTGATGGGGTTAGCAACCAAGGACATTAATATCCCCTGCATGCATGCGGAAGTGAGAAGGTTGGTTTGCATGGCGCTGCATTAATCAAGCGATGAGGAGTGAGATGGTTAGCTCTTTGGTCTTTGGAGAAAAATACGCATTAATTGACACGTGAAACGAGGATTTGTATCGATTAAATCCCGCGAAGGAAAACCCCGCCTTTCTTTTTTAACACTAGTACTCCTAGTACGTACGTACTTATCCTGTTTGGGTATAGGCCTTGCATTGCCAAACTTTGCCACACATTTTTGCCAAGCTTGCCTAAAGTTTTCAAAATGAGAAGGAGGTACACTTGCGCACGGCTGTCGCGGTCGCACCGCACCCTCACACGGTCGCTCCTGCACGCCGCGGTCGCACCGCACCCTCACACAGTCGCTCCTGCACGCCGCAAACCCAACCAAGGGAACGCACCCTCACTGACACGTGATGTCGCATGTGAACAAACCAAACTCAGCCATCCTATCGCTGACACATAATTTTCGTTCATAGAGTATGTTTATCCAACCGCATGTTGGGGAGTATCCGTACGGCCCGTGCGGTGGTCTGTTGGGGAAGAAGAAGAGGCGAGGAAGAAGGAAAGAAGGGTTAGGAGACGTAGGATATTCATCCAACTGCCTGAAATGGTAGACTGACCCAAGTCAGGCGACTTGCATAACAAATATATGTTTTTACACAGCAAAAGATCCATAAAAACAACAACATAAAGAAAAATTATCACTGCTCGCGGAAAGAGACGGCCTCATCGTCTTTCGCTGCCGGCGCGAACCAGCCGTCGCTGTCGACGTGTGTCTCCGCACCGTGGTTGTCCTCGGCCTCCAGCTACTTTTTCAAGCGGAGCGTGCGGGCGCTCTGCACGGACGAGAGCACAGCCCGGTTCAAGTCGAGGACGTCTGGTTCCGCCTGCAGGAGGGCCTCGATGGCAGCGGCATCCGCGCGCTCCGCGTCGAGTCGAGCCTCCGCCGCCCGGTTCAAGTCCAGGACGTCTGGTTCCGCCTGCAGGAGGGCGTCGATGAGAGCGACATCCGTGCGCTCTGTGTCGAGTCGAGCCTCTGCCGCCCGGTTCAAGTCCAGGACGTCCGGTTCCGCCGTCAGGAGGGCCTCGATGGCAGCTGCATCCGCGCGCTCCGCCTCAAGTTGAGCCTCCGCCGCCCGGTTCACATCCACGACATCCGGTTCTGCCTGCAGGAGAGCCTCGATGGCAGTGGCATGCGCGCGCTCCGTGTCGAGTTGAGCCTCTGCCTCTCGGTCCTCCTTTAGTATCGCCATGTTGAACCGCTGGTCTGCCTGCACCATGGGGGACTCGGACGCCGGCATGAAGTCGACGTCCATCGTCTCATACCCATCGGGGGCCTTCTGCGCCGCGACCTCCGCCATGAACATTGGATCGGCTTCCTCCTCCGCAAAGCGAGCTCGGGAACGGAGGTCTGTGGCGCCGACCGCCGCCGCGATTTCTGCGCGGCGCTCCGGCGTCAGCATCTTGTAGTAAGTGATCTTGCGGCGCACCATGGCTTTCCGGCGAACTAGGGGACGCTTGATGCGGGCTAGGGGATCGAAAGGTGGGGGAATGGGCTGGAGATTTGGTGTGGTTTTAGGGCAGTGGCTGGCGTAGGCCGAGCAGCGAAGGTTCTGGTGTGAATAGTGGTTCCGGTGACGACCGGTCAATCGGTTTTGACTGTGCATCGCTCTTGTCGCGTTCGCGTTGCAGCCCGGCACGCTGGACCGTCCACGTCGCTCACCGAATGGAACGCGCTTCGTCTTGCGTTTTCGCTCGCTTGTGGGACCGCAGTTGAGAGCAAACCGACGTCCCTCCCCCTCCCTCGCCCGCGTCATCTATTATACCACCACTCCCTCCGTTTTATGCGGAGTAAATAAAAACAGAGGGAGTATACTACGGATGAGGATCCCCTGACGTGGCCGAGTTGGGTCCGCCAGTAAGTGACCGAAAGGGAGGGTAAGGCAGGGATACCTACGTCAGAGGATCCACTCCCACTATACTACTTTGACCAAATGTTAGAGTAATAATATATGACATGCAACATACGCAAAGCATACAGGGTCTAATGCGTTTTTCAAGGCTAACTTTGACCAAATGTTAGAGTAATAATATATGACATGCAACTTACACAAAGCATACGGTCAAATTCGTATGTGAAAGGAGTTTCCAATGATATAATTTTCACATTATACATCTCATGTACTATTAATCTTGTCAATAGTCAAATTGGAAACCATCTCGAGTACAAATCTCGGAGTACGTACGAATCTAACAATATTGATTGGGCGTTGTTGAATGTTGATACCTTTTTGATCAAAGTAGAGATACTTTGACTACACATAAAACTTATATGTAAACTAGAAAGGATAGGGGGAGTATATTGTACGCTCAAAAATGAAACGAACATTGAATACCCTTTATATATGATTTGCGGATGCTATGATCACCGGTTCAAAATTTTGAATCTGCCTTAGGTATCACGTGCCCCCAGTTGTTCCCCCTCGATTTCATCTCGGGGCATGGAGATCTATTGAAAGAGGACTAGGGTGGGTACATGCGAATGATACTCGGCGGAATGTTCAAATGAGGCATGCGGGAGGATGGACTCGACTGCAAGGCGACATGATCGATGGAGAAGAGGGTTGGAGAGGAATGAGAAATAAGCAAACGCCACATGATTATACTTGAACGGCTCAAATAAACAATAAGTTGTCTCGCTTGGCCTACATAGTGAAAGGCCTAATGCGCAACGCGGAGCACTGACGCTCGAATATGGCCGGGAAAACAGGGAAACGGACATGTGGGGCACACCCATCGGGACGACGTAGCGCAGACTAGTCCAATGGAGGAGCTGGCCCACGACCTCCTCGCCACCGACAACCGTTCATGTGGGTCGTTGGGGCCAACAACGTGGTGCTGCTCCAGCACCGCCTCTGGACACAGCGACCGTGGTGAGCGACACGCTCATGTCGTCGCTAGACACGGTCGGTTTCAGTGTGCCGAGGGTGGCGTTAGTGCTGTGGCACGACCAACGGTATGTTTGGTTTGTGCCCAAGGTTGCCCCATCAAAGCATTGGGTAGCCAAAATTTTGGTTGAGGTATTGGTTGCCCATGATTTGGCCGACATTGGCAAGAAAAATGAACTAGAGTTGGCTAGAGTTCATTGGCATGCCAAAGAAATGGCAACCATCCAAACAAAGACCAATCTTTGGGTCATGACCAAAATTTTGGTTGAGGTATTGGTTGCCCATGATTTGGCCGACATTGGCAAGAAAAATGAACTAGAGTTGGCTAGAGTTCATTGGCATGCCAAAAAATGGCAACCATCCAAACAAAGACCAATCTTTGGGTCATGACCAAAATTTTGGTAAGGTGCACTTTGGCCACAATCCAAACACACCCCAACACCCAGCTCGTCGAGGATGCACGGGGCGCCGCGACGCGTCCGCGGAGTGGTGTAGCGCGGCCAACTGCATCCTCTGGACCTAAGACCATGCCGGGTCGTCTTGCTTTTTCAATGACATGCGCGGATCGCATGTGAGCAAAGGGCATCTCCAACGTTGCCACGACCGCAGCTGACTACCCTGGCACACCAAAACCCTCGTCCATCGCGCCGTCACGCGGTGCGTTCCCAGCCGGCGCCAGCTGCCCACATTCATGCCGTTTGTTCGTATGTCGTCGTTAAGAGGCTCGGTGCCCGAGGAACCAACTCCGGCGACTTAATGACGCACCCGGACGCTTGGCCTCACCGGAATGCGCTACTTAAAGCGGCAACGCCCAGCTAACCTCCGCACCATAGCGCATCGTCCTCCTACCTGGCACCACATCCGCCATGACCGCAAGTGCGAACGCTCTACTGGAGAGCTTGTCTTCGGGGATGAAGCTCGAGGTCGCCGCCCTCGCTCAAGTCGCCTCTCGCGACGGAATAGCGGCGTAGCTGGACGTGGACGCGACCGCACAAGCGGTGGCCACGCTGGCGGCCGACGACGGGAGCACCGTTAGCCACGCGTCCTACTTGCCGCCGTCCAACGTCCGGCACCGCCAAGGTCGGGGACTCCTCCGAGGATGAGTAGGGCATGGGAGGCGGCAGGGCATGGTGTGCCAACTGGCCGGTCTGTATCCCGTGTTCTACTCTTCCTCGCCGGAGACCGCACCTTCACTTCACGGGTCTTGAACCCCGCCCCCGTACATAGAGATCGCAGATGGAGGACGTCAGTTGCCGCCGTAGAATAGGTTTAGGGTCGGGTTTCTTTTATTTTTCTGTCCTATAAAAGTTCAAAATGTAATGAAAATCTGCCGTGTTTGCATTAATCTCGGCCGGTGTATATGAACTTTCACAATAATATACATATTGTAGGAGTACTAGCAAGATGCCCGTGCGTTGCACGGAAGATCAAGATCTTGTGGGAGAAAAGGATGAACGAGGGAAAGCCTTATCTGCAAATGTGGAGAGGAGTGCGGGTAAATTGTCATAGTTTCCTTCCTATCCGTTAGATATAGATCGGACGGCCTATATTGCAGGATGACAGGCACACCATCATCACCAACTCTGCTTTTTATTGAACCGAGACAAATCTAACATGCGAAGTAAAATAAACACATAGGGTCTATACATACACAAATTATCTTAGGCACTCCAATAGTACGTCCACTACACATTCACGCATTTCACATCTTTCTACATCTACGGGAACCTACGAAAGGGTTAACGTAAATTGCCTCTCTCTCTCCTCCCCTCATTTTCATGGTGGTGGGCCCCTCCCTCCCCCCAATCTACAATCAACAGCTCACATGTTTCACATTACATTAATTACGTAATTGGGATTACTTAGGTGTAGCATTACTCGTCCTAAAAAACCCAACTAAGCCAACCTCCCAGCATATCGTGCGGGAAAAGACTCGGCCGCGCCGTTTTAGTCGGGATTACCGGATTACTAGTAGTAGTATCGATGGATCGCGCGAAGCAACAATTATTTTTTTGAGGGGGCGAAGCACCTACTTTAAAAGAAAAAAGGCGGTACACTCACATCACTCCTGTCGCGGTCGCATTGCACCCCACACACGTTCGGTCCTGCACACGGCTCACGCAAACGGAACGCCCTTCGGCTTGCCTCTTCACTGACACGTGGGACTGCACTTGGAGAAACCGACCATGCGCCAAACTCCCCCCGCCCACCGCGCGAAAATCCTCCCACCCCCCACACCCAAAAATTCCCCCCAAATCTGATTCAACCGCCCTTCGGCCAACTAGCCAATAATATTCCCCAAACCCCCCTCCCCCCTGTCCCCCTCCACTTCATTCGCTCCGCCAAAGCCGCCCTCCCCGCCGCGCCGATACGTCGGCGCCGCGGTTCGGCGATCCTCTCGCTCCCACAGTACGCTCCCATAGACTGCCGTCCTCTAGCCGCGCCGCCACCTCTGGTTACGTTCTTGTGGAGGCGCACGGTGGTCAGCGCCGCCACCGCTAGCGACGTTCGTGTGGAGACGCACGGCGGTCAGCTTCTCCAATGGTACGCGCATTCTAGACTGAGGCCCCAGTCATGTCGGTGTAGCGCTGAATGTTAGCTGATAGACGCTGTTAATCTCACTGTTTGCCGAAGTAGTTTACTGTCAATATGCTCTGCTTAAGAAGCTTCCTTGCCCTATTCTGCACTCAATCTGCTTAGCTGAGATGGCATGCCAAGGCCGATTAGTTGCTAAAATATCCTGCCATATATTTATTGTGACGTAGATTGCCATGGTCTAGTAGCCAATCTGTTAGGTGAAATAGCTCTACACCGTTTTATACTCGATCTTTGTTGCTGCGATGGCCTTCGATAGTTCGATGGCTGTGTGCTCGGCCTCATTGACTGCTGAAACAGCCTGCCATAATTTGGCACTCAAATCTGTTTGTTGAATTAGCTTTACATATATTTCGTTACTTAGATCTGCTCGTCCAAATATCTTGCCATAGCTTTAGACATCGACCTAGGTATTTTTTTTCTGGACTTCATAAAAAAGCATATATGTTTTTCCTGTAATATCTAGTAGAAGAACTAATTTGTATGTCTAACAGATGGACAGGACTTGGATAACTTCTGCTCGAAGATTCTCCGCTGCATATGTCGAGGGGGTTGAAAACTTCATGAACTTTATCAGAGTTGAGTACGGTGGTCCGAAATCAGATGTGCTCTGCCCGTGTAGCAGTTGTATGAATTCAGTTACAAGACCCCAGTCAACTGTGCAAACTCATCTACACTTGTATGGGATGTCGGTCACATATACTAGGTGGGTTCATCATGGTGAAGCTGTGAACGTCAATGTTATTGACTACGTGGAAGCAGCAGATCACCATCTTGATCTGCCTGATGCTCAGGTGGAAGAGGAGGAGGAGGTGGTGGTGGCGGAGCCAGTGAGTTTGACCAACATTGAAACAATGCTACGAAATGCTCGTGCATTCCGTGAACTTTCACCTGCAGAAGAAAAATGGTGTGCCCGCATGTTGGAACAATGCAACGTTGCTATCACCCCAGGAAATAAGCTGTCAGTATTCTCAGCTATGGTCACCTTTCTTCAGGTGAAGACATCTAAGCGGATGACCAACAAATCATTCGATGCGATGTTGGCTGCTTTCCGCAAATCTTTCCCAGATGCGTCTGAGCTGCCACACACCTACAGTAAAATGAAGAATTTCCTTCGTGCAGTTGGAATTGGATATGATATGATCCATGTTTGTAAGAATAATTGTGTTCTGTTCCGGAAGGATTATGCCAACTTAAGTGAATGCCCCAAATGCAAATCATCAAGATGGAAAGATGGCGATGCTGTGAAGAGGATTCCTCATAATGTTCTGAGACATTTTCCAATTACACCAAGATTGCAGAGGTTGTTTCATGATGCTGAAACAAGAGAGGATGTACTGTGGCATTCTAGGAACCAGGAGTACAGAGATCAGAATGTAATGAGCCATCCATCTCATGGTAGTGAGTGGAAAAGCTTCAATGATAAACACAAAGAGTTTGCTGCTGACCCGAGAAACATTAGACTTGGCTTAGCTTCAGATGGATTTAACCCATTTGGCCACCAGAGCGCCACATATAGCATGTGGCCAGTGCTTGTTATCCCTTACAACATGCCTCCAAATGTCTGCACCAAAGAATCAAACTACATGATGGCCTTGCTCATCCTAGGTCCAAAAACTCCTGGAAAGGATTTTGATCTGTTCATGCAGCCTCTTGTGGAGGAACTTCAACAGCTATGGAAGGGTGTTCTCACTCGAGACCTATATAGCAGCCCACGAGCTAATTTCTTTCTGCGTGCTGTTATAATTTGGTGCATCCATGATTATCCGGCTTTGGGCAATGTCAGGGCGAACGACACATGGTTACAATGCATGTGTTCGCTGTGACAGGAATCCGCTGTCATACGCAATACTTAGCAAGATCTGTTACATTGGACACCGACATTTCCTTGCCAAGGACAAGCCGCATCCTAGAAAATACCGAAGACATGTGTTCAATGCAAAGCATGAAAACCGTGATGCGCCAAAGAGGCTCACCGCCGATGAGTTGCAAGTGGAATTAGAGAAGGTCACGCATATTACACCAGGAAACCATCCTGGTAATGGTAGCGGGAAAAGGAAGCGTGGCAGGGTAGAAGAGAGATTATTGTTTACCTGCAGGTCCACTTTGTGGGACTTGGAGTATTGGAAAGATTTGGATCTGCGGCATAATCTTGATGTGATGCACATCGAGAAAAATATATGTGACAGCATTATCGGCACACTTCTTAATATTGAAGGCAAGACGAAAGATACCTTAAAATCTAGGATTGATTTGACACACCTGGGTATCAGAAAGGATTTGCAGGTGCAAGATGAAGGTAAACCACGGGATATGGCACCAGCTGTGTACGTCTTGGACAAGGTAAAAAGAAAAGAATTCTGCGAGGTCCTATCACGTGTGAGATTCCCACATGGATTTGCTTCCAACCCTGAAAGGAGAGTCAGTGCAGATGGAAACAAGGTACAAGGGTTGAAAACTCATGACTGCCACGTCCTACTTCAAAGGGTTTTACCTATTATCCTTAGAGGATTGGGCCGCCCTGACTTATACAGAGCAGTTGCAGAGTTGGGACAATTCTTCAGGGAACTCTGCAGTAGGAATATCAGGATAGATGCTTTGGAGCGTCTTAGAGACAAGATACCAACTATCCTATGCGACCTTGAGGAGATATATCCTCCAGCCTTCTTTGATGTGATGGTGCATTTGGCTGTTCATCTACCGATGAGGCACTACTTAGAGGTCCAGTACAGTATGGCTGGATGTACCCTATTGAAAGGCGGCTAGGCACTTTCAAGGGCTATGTTAGGAACAGAGCTAGACCCGAGGGTTCCATTGCAGAGGCCTACATTGCTACAGAAGCATTGACATTCTGCTCAAAATACATTGAAACAGCTGATCAGCTTAGCAAAGAGGTGGGTGAAGACAATCCCGTGCTCAATGTTTTTGATTATTCTGTTCGAGTTACAGGGAAGAGTCGACAAGAGGACAAACCTAAAGATTTGGACAAAATGGTTTGGTATGTGTTGAATAACTGTCCTGAGATACTACCTTATATCATGTAAGTGCAGTACTGCAGCTTATACATCGTAATCTACTAAACTTGCAGCACATTCTTATATATTTAGATGTTTGACGCGATCACTATGTTGTGCAGCATCTACAAAGAGGAGTTACTGCCGCAAAATCCAAAAAACATTGACAAAATGGTTATGGCAGGATTTGCGAAATGGTTCAAGAACCATGTAAGCTTTTGAAGTGCACTGATAGTTTTTTTAATATATTGAGTACATAAGATGATCAGCTTGTCTATTTTCTAACCATAGGTTAAGAAGATGCGGGAGGATGGGCAGGCAGTTGATCATGCCCTTTACTCACTAGCAATGGGTCCTGATACTCGGGTAAGACATTATGAATCTTGCGTTGTTGGAGATGTGCGCTACAACACCCTTGCACGAGACGAAGGCAGGAAGACACAAAACAGTGCCATCATGAGCACGGATACGTATGACAAAGAGATAACTGAAATGTATGCTAACATAACAGAAATTGTTCAGTTGCGGTATATCTCCAGTTTCGAGGATCATCGGTGTGTGGTTCTGTTGTGCTGTCGTTGGTATAACTTGTTTTCCAGGATCGCAAAACCCAGAGCTGATGATTATTTCAAATCCATCAATGTCAAGGCGGCGTACCAGACCAACGAGCCTTTTATTTTGGCAAATCAAGCAACACAGATATTTTTCTTGGAAGACACATTTGCACGTAGCAATGACTGGAGAGTATTGCAAAGGTTTGAGCAGAGGAATTCGTTTAATGAAGTTGCACAACAAGATGATGCTTACATTGCTCCTAATGTACAAGATAACACAGATGTTCCTAATATCTTTGAGAACCATCACGTCAATGACGCCGGCGAAAAGATTGTCTGTCGTCCTGTGGACATACAAGAGTTGATCAAGAAGAAGCCAACGTTCGAGGACGTTGAGGACGAAGAAGAAGATGACACCATGGGGAATTACGATTCAGACTGATACGCATGGCGAAGATGTTGACGCTGCTGTTGCGGATGATGATTACATTGCTTTTGTCGTATTTGCCTGTCAGAAGATGTTTTTTTATCTACTATGTGAAATTGTGTTTGCTATGACAACTGAAACCTGATGAACATGTTGTTTAGTATTTTGTTGTGAGAACATCACTTGTTATGTATGCTGATTTGTGTTTGGTGATTGTATGACAACTAAAACATGATGATATTGTTGTTTAGTTGTACTCATATTTGGCTGTGAAACTTGAATTTGATGACATAGTTTGCTGTTGGACTGCAATTTGCTCGACGTCTTCGAATGAGAACAAAGCTGACCCGACAGGGCCTCTGCTATTTATTTATTTATATGAGCAGAAGGGGATACCCCCTGATTTCCGTTAATAGAAATCATTAGATGTTCACAACACTATGCCCAGCCTGCTACACAGGTTTCATTCATTACTAGTTTCACTAAAGTGCTCATGTCGTAGCCAGTGAATACATCACGAGTGCTACATACACTGCAAATAAAGAGACAATCATCCTATAGCACAAATCGATTTTGCCCATTATCTTTACAAGCTCTTTCATCTCCTCATTGCTGTCAAGGCCATTCAGCAGCTGTTGCTTGGCCATGATCAGAGGAACTGCATCTTTAACCTTATGCTCTGCATCTTCCTCTTCTGCCGTTCCTTCAGTTACTTGTCCAACACCCCAACCTGCTGGTATTGGGATTCCTCGGCTAACCAAATAATCAGCGTAGTTGCATTCCCCCACATCAGCAACTTCCCAAAAATACAAATCACACGAATCTTCCCTTTTCTGCACGAATCAAATTGGAAGATCATCAACCAAACTATTAAAAGAATCAGCAACTGAAAGCAGCACAACAACACTTAAACATATTATTACCCCATGATTCGGGCATTTGTAGAAGACTCGGCCAGGGTTGCGGATTGTGGTTGAGACGCGGCGGATGACTCTGCGTGATTTGCAGCAGTGGCACCACACCCACGACAGCGGGTTGCGATGAGCAATCGGCTGCGGTGCGCGTGCCGGCGGGGGTGTGATGAGACCCACAGGCGATGGTACGGGTGGCGACTTGGCGCATATCTGGTTGTTGCCTGCTGAAGAGCAGGTGGACGAGCAGCCAGCGGACATGGTTGCTGCGGCGAGAGCTTCTGACGCTAGGCAGAGTAAGTAGAGAAGAGGAAAAGCGAACGTTGGATATGTCAGTTTCATTACTTGCAGAGTAGCATAGCACCATATATAGTAATAGTCTAGGTTTGGATTCGAACCAGCTATAGGAGCACGTCTTTCTTTTTTCTAAAACTCGGCAACGTCTCTTTACTGGTACACTAGCTTGTTCTGTACGCCTTCCCAAGTCTTTGATTTTCTTTCCCTTTTTTGCGAGGAAGGAAGGAGGACAAAATTGAGAGTTCCTGGGACTCGAACCCAAGACCTCTCGGTTGAAAACCAAGGGTGCTAGTCACTTATGTGGCGAATGTTCTCTGTGAGGAGGACGGCAGACGAACGCATTTTCCTCGCAGTTTTCTTCCTATATATAAAAAAGTATGCTACTTGGTGTCCGCTTAGTCAACAAACGATTGTGCCAACCTTGACTGTTGGATTGACATTCAACGTCTGTCGCGTTTCTTCAGTCTCTTCTTCCTCGAGCCGCCAAAGCCAAACCAGCGCCGGCGGGACCGCCTGCTCCCGCCTCCCACGGCTGGCTGTGATCTTCCCCGGCTCCTGTTTGTTCCCGTCCGAGGCCTCACCATCGTCCTCCGCCCTGGTTCGCTCGCCGCGGCGCCGCCCTCCGGTGTTGTCAACATGGTCAACAACCGAGATGAATAAGGAGATGACTGTACATGGTGAGGATGACAGTAGGGACCCAGCAGCGCGCGCAGTAATTTTGTTTTTTCGGGACGGAGAAGGGTATCAACTGGGTTGTGCGGGACCCGTGGCCCGTCTAGCCCAGGCTTTTATTTCATATGTTTAGCACATGACCAGCCCAGTTTGTTTTTTTCCTTTCTGAAAATGGCTAGCCAGCTATTTTGTTTTTTGCAGAATAACCAACGTAGGCCTACTTGCTTTTCTACGCCCTGCTGGGCCGGAAATCTTTCAAGACGAGGAGGGATGCATTTTGCCCAGAAAATGGGCTATAAGTAATAAGAAATGGGCTAGAAGTAGTAATAAATGGGCTGTAAAATGAAAAAATACAGGAAACAGGCAATTAGTTCCAAAATACTGTTTTCTTTCGGATTTTGATATTTTAAATTTCATTGTTTTTGTGCGGGTAAAATTTCATTGAATTTAAATTAAGGTATATCTAGATTTAAAATTAATTTGAATCTGGCTAGAAATTTCGGGCTGTATGCTGTTTGGGACAGATTTGGAGGCTGACTTGTGGGTCTACTAGGTTGACGTGTACTTTGGCTTTGTCAACTTAGTCCACAAACGATTCTAGCAGCAGTGACCGTTAGATGTTAATCCAACGGCCGTGTTGCTTCTTCAATATCTGATCTTCTTGCTCCAGCCGCCCAAACCAGCTCCGGTGGGACTGCCTGCTCTCGCCTCCCGTGGCCGGCTATGCTGCCGCACAGGCCGCACCGCCCCACCCTACTTCATTGCTGGCCAGGCCATTCCTCTACTCACCCACACCTCCTGTTATTTTCCGGCGACGGCAGCCGGACTAGTAAACCCTCGTACTCCCCACTGCATGGGCAACCATTGCCGAGTATTCCCCGGCTCCGTGTCGTTCCCTTCCTAGGCCTCGCCGTCGTCCACCGCCATGGTGCTCTCGGCGTGGCCTGGTCAACATGGTCAACGAACGACATCCATCGGCCGTGGATTGTACGCGCAAAATAATGATTCCTCCACCTGACAGGTGGGACCCACCGGAAGGGCCTCTGTATTTCGCGAAAAAAACGTTCCCCCCGCTGACATGTCGGACCCACCAGCTATATCTTCGCACGCAAGGAAGTGCCTCCTTATTACGGACAAAAAAATGAATACCCCCCTGCTAGCTGGGACCCACCATAGTGGGAGGATGAATTGTGGGCCAACTAAGTTGACGGGGACGGAGGGCTTTGTCAACTTAGTCAATATGAACAATTCTAGCTCCACTGACCGTACGATGTCCATCCAACGGCCGTAGTGCTTCTTCAACCTCTGGTCTTCTTGCTCCAGCCGCCCAAAGCAGCGCCGGTCGTGCCGCATGCTCCTGCCTCCCGTGGCCGGTTGTGCTGCCGTGGAGGCCTCACCGCCCCCTACTATTCCCACCGCTGGCCAGGCCCTGCGGCGACGGTAGCCTCACACCGCAGCCGAACCAGTGAACCCTCGTACTCCTCTCCGCGCGGGCTTCCACTGCCGCGTCTTCCCCGACTCCGCGTCGTCCCCTTCCTAGGCCTCGCCGTCGTCCACCGCCGTGGTGCTCTCGGCGCAGCCTGGTCAACATGGTCAAGGAACGACTTCCATCGGACGTGGACTGTACGTGGAGAGGCTGACAGCTGGGTCCACGGCCGCATCAAGGAAATGCCTCCTTATTACACGGAAAATAATTATTCCTCCACCTGACAGCTGGGACCCACCGGACGAGCCATTGTATTTCACGGAAAAAACGTTTCCCCCTAACTGCTGGGACCCACCAGCTTCATCTTCGCACGCAAGGAAGTGCGTCCGGGCAAAAAAAACGATTCCCCCCTGACTGCTGGGACCCACCAGCTACACCTTCGCACGCAAGGAAGTGCGTCCGGGCAAAAAAAATGATTCGCCCCCCTGACTGCTGGGACCCACCGGCTACATCTTCGCACGCAAGGAAGTGCGTCCGGGCAAAAAAAAACGATTCGCCCCCTGACTGCTGGGACCCACCAGCTACATCTTCGCAGGCAAGGAAGTGCCTGACAGTTGGGACCCACCTGGTCGAAGCGTATGTAGCGTTGTCATTCTGGTCGCGAACGTGTACGTGCATACTGGTCGATGTAGAGGCGCGCACGTGTCGTAGTAGAGGCGCGCACGTAGCATGTACACGTACGTACAGCGGCCAGGGTGCAAGAAAGAAAATACGGCCACGTATGTGTACATACGGGCGGGGTCTCGAACGCCTACTCACGCATACGTACGGCCAGGGCTCGTGTACATGGCTGGGTCGGAACGGAGAAACATCGTCGTCGTCGTGTTCATGGGGAGGCAACGGAATGTGTCGTGTTCATGGGGAGGCAACGGAATGCGTCGTGTTCATGGGGAGGCAACGGAATGCGTCGTGTCCATCGGGAGGCAACGGAACGCATGGGAGCCAACCGGCTGGGTCGGAACGGAATGCGTGGTCGTGTTCATCGGGAGGGCTTGGACGGCACAGGCGATGGAAACGAGGCCTGGCATACCGCAAAATGGAGGAAATGGACCTTCTACGGTCGAAACGGGGGTCCTGTTGATCGGGAGGGGTGTGGCGTACCGCAAAACGGACGAAACAGACCTCCTACGGTCGAAACGGGGGTCCTGTTGATCCGGAGGGGTGTGGCGTACCGCAAAACGGACGAAACGGACCTCCTACGGTCGAAACGGGGGTCCTGTTCATCAGGAGGGGTGTGGCGTACCACAAAACGGGACTCCACGGGATACTGTTCATCTCCACCGTCGACCTCCTCCAGCCTCCACGGGCTACCGTCGACCTCCTCCAGCCTCCACGGGCTCCTGTTCATCCAGCCTCCACCGCGCGCTACTCCACCGGCTACTGTTCAACCACCCCTCCACGGGCACCCCTCCACCGTCTACTGTTCATCCAGCTCTCCACACCACGGGGTCCTGTTCAACCACCCCTCCACGGGCACCCCTCCACCGTCTACTGTTCATCCAGCCCTCCACACCACGGGGTCCTGTTCATCCAGAGGCAACGCCACCGCTCACTGTTCATCCACCCCCCCCCCCCCCCCCCGCAACGCTCACTGTTCATCCAATCGATCGGCTTCAGTTAGCAGCAGTAGCGAAGGAATCGCTCGATCGGGTTCAGTTAACAGCCATCGATCGATCGCTCGGGTTCAGTAACGCGTAGCCTGTAGTGCAATCGCTCGGGTTCAGTTAGAGCCCAACACCTCGCTCGGGTTCAGTTAGAGCCAACGCCTCGCACACACGCGCGTACGTGTACGAGGGAAACGCGCATCGCTCGGCCCCGACCTCCCACCATAACCGGGAACTCCCCGAAATTTCCCTCCCCCTCGCTTCCACCACGGTTTTTTCCGTCATGGACGGCCCAAAGAATGTCATGCAGCTGCGTCTCCGGCCCGCGCAGGATGAAAAGCCCATTTTCTGTCATGATTTTTTGTCATAGAAGTAGGAGCCCACCACATCTATGATGATACCGGGTTTTGTCACAATTATGGTCATAGAAGTGTCATATGTATGACAGGAAAAAATTTCGTTCGGCCCAAGATGTCACGGATGTGTCTTTTTTTTGTAGTGTATAGCTGCTTTGTAGCCCAACCACCAAAGAGAACCCAATGACACAATTAGTAGAATGGATCTAAGGCCCAACTTCTACTACCACACATGTACTCAGCTTGACCCTATACGCAATTGTCCGGTACTACTACAATACTACGCTAAGTTGCTAACATAATGATATTATTTTGTAGCCATGTTAACAACTCATTAGATTTGTTTGTTTTTGTGTGTATTTCTCTATGATTTAAGGGTTTTTAAGTTTCGATCAATGCCTATTTCTGTTTCCGTATCCGCTTTGTATTCACTCCGTGCCCGTTTCCGACAGTATCTGTTTCCGTATTCATTTCCGGTGTTTCCGTATTCATTTTCTGCTTCTGCAAAAAAATATGAAAACAAATATGATAGCACTCAGTTCCGTCCGTTTCCGCTCCGTTTACATCCCTACTCGTACCTACACAAACAAATAAGAACCTTGCAACCAACGCGATAAAGGGGTTGTCAATCCCTTCACGGCCACTTGCAAAAGTGAGATCTGATAGAGATGATAATATTTTTGGTATTTTTATGATAAGGATTGAAAGTAAAGATTGCAAAGTAAAAGTAGATTGGAAACTTATATGATGGAAAATAGACCCGGGGGCCATAGGTTTCACTAGAGGCTTCTCTCAAGATAGCATAAGTATTACGGTGGGTGAACAAATTACTGTCGAGCAATTGATAGAAAAGTGCATAATTATGAGAATATCTAGGCATGATCATGTATATAGGCATCACGTCCGCGACAAGTAGACCGACTCCTGCCTGCATCTACTACTATTACTCCACACATCGACCGCTATCCAGCAGCATCTAGAGTATTAAGTTCATAAGAACAGAGTAACGCATTAGGCAAGATGACATGATGTAGAGGGATAAACTCAAGCAATATGATATAAACCCCATCTTTTTATCCTCGATGGAAACAATACAATATGTGTCGTTTCCCCTACTGTCACTGGGATCAAGCAACGCAAGATTGAACCCAAAGCTAAGCACTTCTCTTATTGCAAGAAAGATCAATCTAGTAGGCCAAACCAAACTGATAATTCAAAGAGACTTGCAAAGATAACCAATCATACATAAAAGAATTCAGAGAAGATTCAAATGTTGTTCATAGATGATCTTGACCATAAACCCACAATTCATCGGATCTCGACAAACACACCGCAAAAAGAGTTACATCGAATAGATCTCCAAGAAGATCGAGGAGAACTTTGTATTGAGATCCAAAGAGAGAGAAGAAGCCATCTAGCTAATAACTATGGACCCGAAGGTCTGTGGTAAACTACTCACACATCATCGGAGAGGCTATGGTGTTGATGTAGAAGCCCTCCGTGATCGATTCCCCCTCCGGCGGAGCGCCGGAAAAGGCCCCAAGATGGGATCTCACGGGTACAGAAGGTTGCGGCGGTGGAAATAGGGTTTCGTGGTGCTCCTGGTTGGTTTCGGGGTACATGGGTATATATAGGAGGAAGAAGTAGGTCGGTGGAGCTACGAGGGGCCCACGAGGGTGGGGGCGCGCCCAGGGGGGCAGGTGCGCCTCCCTGCCTCGTGGCGTCCTCGTTGATTTCTTGACATCCACTCTAAGTCCTCTGGATCATGTTTGTTCCAAAAATCACGCACCTGAAGGTTTCATTCCGTTTGGACTCCGTTTGATATTCCTTTTCTGCGAAACACTGAAATAGGCAAAAAAACAGCAATTTGCACTGGGCCTTGGGTTAATAGGTTAGTCCCAAAAATAATATAAAAGTGTATAGTAAAGCCCATTAAACATCCAAAATGGATAATATAATAGCATGGAACAATAAAAAAATTATAGATACGTTGGAGACGTATCGGCGGGTTACTCGTTCTTGCCCCGCGTGTGTTAAAAAGATTCCGCCCCTCAAACTGCGAAGGCAAGCGGCTTTGGTTCCTTCTTCGAAAAACAACATTGGACGCATTCTGATCTAGACTTAGGCGGAAAGCTTCTGCCCTTATCCGCTGTGACTCGGCATCCATCGAAGCTCGCTCCATCGCCATCCTGGCGTACTCTGCATTAAGATCCTCTTAGGCTTTGGCCACCTCATCTCACACCTTTGCAAAATCTGCATTATGTTGTGCTTGATTTGCTGGAGTCACCTCCGTGGCTACCAGAGTCGTCAGGGTGCCCAAGAGCTCAGATAAAACCTCAGTCGGTAGCCAAACAGAGCTGCTCGCCCCAGCTGTCGGAGCAGCAGTTGAACCGGATGTCATGGCATCAGCTATTGATGAGTTTACCATTGATTGTGTACCATCCATAAAATAATCAGCCCTGCTCGACGGCTCATAAGGGTCCGTAATACTGTCGCCATCGGAATAGCCCCCAAGCCCGCCATCCTGAAGCTGATAGATTGATTTGGTTTCTCCGGTCGATGACTCATCACCTGAATAGATGGCCCTCTCTCCACCAGATGCAGAACCTTCCTCAAGATCCGCCCCATGAACAAAGCCAACAAAGACGTGCTTCCGGCCGGGTTGACACCTGGCGGGTCGTGCGTGCTGAGCTGTGTCGATGATGTCGGTGCAGGGGTCCGGCTCAGGCTCTGACTCGCTGATCTTGCTGATGAAGACGTGAATTCCGCCAAAGGGGGGCCGGTACCCGTACTAGATTGAGTCGGCCTCGGGGCCCCAGCTAGCGTCATCGATGTAGATCTTGTCGTGGCGACTCTTACTCATCCGGCCCATGGCATATCCTTCGATCCCTGAGAAGTTGCCCTTCAAGAACTCAAAATCGACGTGCTCTAGCCCCATGATGGGCGCCAACTGTCGTGGATTTAACACGACAGATGCCCTTGTGAAAGGACTTAGGTGTGGAGCCATCGCAATGTAGGTTAGCTCGAAGGGGTTGAACGGGACAAAGGACACTGAGGTTTACCCAGGTTCGGCCCCTCACAACGAGGTAAAAGCCTACGTCCTGCTTCTAGTTGTATTGCTTGAGTTCCGATTACAAGGGAGCGATCACGCTTGACCTAGCTATCGATCAGTTGTTTCTTGAGTTAACCCGCCACCGGGTCTCGCCTTTATATACACAGGTCAAGGCCCGAGGCTTACAAGAGTCCGAGCTGGACCACACAATCGTGATCAGCTTGGTTTCTAAGTCGCCTTGCCTTGCCAGGCAAGTCACCATCGGGCGGCTCACACCTTCGAGTCTTGGACCGCCATCAGGTTTTGGGCTTCTACAGGCCCACCTCATAAGCCGCCACCGATTCTCATGCTTCACCTTCTTGGGCCTATCTGGGCCTTTTTCATGTTGAATCGCCAACGGTGTAACCCGGCCCCTTCTAGGCGGGTCACACCTCGGGGTTATATCCCCAACACTGGTCCTGGTACTTTTCGCGAGGAAGGGTTGATGAAATATACCCCCGGTAACTTTTATGTGAATAGCACGGTAACTCACACATCGTAGACCTGATAACTAATGTATCTCGGTCTTGGTAAATTTGGTGACCGGGTGGGGGAGGGTGGTTGATGAAATATACCCTTGGTAACTTTTTGTGTGAATAACATGATAACTCACACATCACAGACGTGATAACTTATATGCCCCAGTCCTGGTAACTTTGGCGACGGTGGTGAGGGGTGGGGGAGGGTTGTTGATGAAATATACCTCTGATAACTTTTTTGTCAATAGCATGGTAACTCACACATCATAGACGTGATAACTTAGGTATAAACAATGCGGTAACTTTAGACCCGAATAAAAAGTTATTGAAACATACCCTGGTTACTTCTGTGCAAATAGCACGGTAATGTATGCATCCGGAGCTAATAACTTAGGTATAAATACCACGGTAAATTTGGCCCAGGGGAAAGAAGTCATTGAAAACATATCTCCGGTCACTTCTGCATAAAGAACATGTTAATATACATATAACATAACTAATAACTTTACGCTAACTTTTAACCAAAAAAGTGTTCAAACATGTCAACATGAGATCTAGTTTCGAAGTTCTCATTGCGATGAATTTTTTATGTGAAAAAGATTTTTTTTAATCAAAAACGATGGTTTGAGCTATAGAACATTTTACAGTTTCGAAATAGCAAGAATTTACAATGACATGAGGTTTCCTGTACTCTACTGCATTTGCATGTGGAGAGAATGTTGGAGAAGCCATTTTTATGCCCCGGTAATTTCTATGTAAACAAGATGGTAACTGGCGTACCACATAGGTGATAACTTATTTAGCCTAGGTATGGTAACTTTTTACCTGAAAAAAAAATCATCGAAACATACCAACATGAGATCTAGTTTTGAAGGTCTCGTTGTGACGATTATTTTATGTCAAAACGGTTTTTCAATCAGACCGGTGGTTTGAGCTACAAAATATTTTAAAGTCTTGAAATAAAAGAGAATCTTTTGCTGACATCATCACATTTTTATATTAGTTTGCATGCATATGGCAAGGTGTTGCATGTTTTTGCTCTCGCTTTTTCCTTAGCGGAGTGGGGCTACATGCACATGATTAGTTAAACTAAGGTGTGTTTCGATATGTTGCTTAAATTCAGTACGTTAGGAAGTTAGCACAGTCCTAAAGACAAATATTGTAACTGTGTGCAACTACTGATAATTGGTTGTTGCTCAAACTTCTTTTTTTTGATAAAGTGTTGCTCAAACCCCTACTGGTTCGATAAACCTCAAGATCATCCACTTGAAAGAGATTGATGCTTGCCTACGACCTACTGCACGTGAGAGCCCAATAACTTTTCAGAAGTGAGGAAAGAATGGTAAATTTTGTTTATGTTGTACCCAAATTTTTGGTACAAGTGATGCAAATATAGATCAGCACTATCAGCCGCCATAAAACAAAAATGCAGTGGTGGGAACCGAACCGTTTCTCAGTGTAATTCCACTGCTGCCGCGCTGCCTCATCTGCCTTCGCGCCGGCCAATTCTGTTTTCCGGCCAACGCTACCACTCCCGCAACTGCCAAAGCCCTTACCTAGCCGCACCTTTCATAGTTGTCGTTGAGCTTGCGCCGCCGTCTTGTCACGTTCAATCCCGGTCGTCCCACCATGCTTCATACCGTTGTATCTGCTCGCCGCCCGCCCCGAGCACCACATCACCATCCCTGCACTTATCCACCACCGGATTCCGCCATCACCGTTGTCGACCCCGGCGAGCTCCTCTTCGTCGTCAGATCTGCTTCCCGGCCTTCCGTCGTTGGATCGTCATGTTTCATGCGGTTCTAAAATTATAGGGCACCAATATTATGGATGTGTGGTGCCCAAAAACATTATCACCTAAAACCATGTTTAGGGCACTAGTTTTTTGGGCATGCGTTAGAGATGGTCTTATCGCGTGAAAGGAATGAGAGGGTTTCTGTTATACGACAACCCATAGTGGGAGTAACATAGATGACACCTAAGCAAAAAAATGTTGTGGCGGCGAATTAATGAGGAGAGTGATAAATTGAGTAACATAGCTAGTTACTCAGACTATGAGTAACATCACACATACCAAGATAGATGAATCTATAACCTAATAAATAAAGTGTTGCATGATACCACACATATGTTACTCCCTACTATAAAGGTACTCCCTCCGTTTTTATTTACTCTGCATATTAGAGTTGATTGAAGTCAAGCTTCGTAAAATTTGACCAAGTTTATAGAAAATAATAGACTTTTACCATAACGAACATATATGATGTGAAAGTACATTGAATAATAAATCTAATGTTGTTGATTTGTTATTGTATATGTTAATATTTTGTTTATAAACTTCGTCAAAATTTATAAAGCTTGACTTTCACCAAAGCTAATACGCGGACTAAATAAAAACGAAAAAATACTAGTAACGTAGACTAATAACATGCATATGTTACTAGTGTAAGTTACTCCCCACGATGGGTAATCTTTTTGTCTTTCTTCTCCTCCTTTTTCTTCTTCTTCCACAAATACTTGTCATAACTTAACTTAAGATAACTGACCACACATGTCATGTGGTCCCCACTATGGGTAATCTACTAGTGTAACCATGTCGCCAATCATCATAGCGCGCATTAAAACAAAACCACATGGGATTGTGGACCACTGAAAGGACAAACATTTGGGAAATCATTATGCATGCGCTTATCTTAAATGATCCTTACCAATCAGCATACCGCATCTCCAGTTTAGATAAGCGTACTACACTTGCCCGCATCTATTTTTCCACGACGGTCTACATAATGCTGCACATCATTTTGGCAACCGGCTAGCTGATGAACTTAGGATTGATTGAGCATCCTAAAAGTGATCTCTGCCGCCGGCCCACCCCTTGCATCATTTCTTCCATCCAAGATGCTACCAGTACGCTACAAGGAGTTAATTACACCTATGATACATTGCATGATGCGTACAAATTCATACAA
Organism: Aegilops tauschii subsp. strangulata; assembly: GCF_002575655.3. NCBI lineage: Eukaryota > Viridiplantae > Streptophyta > Magnoliopsida > Poales > Poaceae > Aegilops > Aegilops tauschii. The sequence continues at coordinate 412,237,106 of NC_053036.3, read as the reverse complement.
CAACTTGCAAAATGACACAAATTGATCATATAACTTGAGTTTCGGCAACATTTCAGTACAATTCGGTCACTTACCGTTAGTGCTCCGTTATATTCGTTTACATTCCACGCTAGTGTGTCACCAGGCCCACACTCTCTCCTCTATCATAACGTGGGTCCATCTGTCAGCCACAGGGAGAAATTAGTTTTAACTAAAAAAGGTTCTGACCAGGTTTCAAACCAAAGACGTCCCCTCAAACTAGAAAGGTGCTAACCATAAATTCCGTCCGTTTGTTTCTGTTAAACAAGGATACAAAGTTATCTATATCCTTTTAGGCTGCGTACGCTGCTTTCTTTTTCATTACTGTATTATTTTTACTGGCAGTGTCCGCTGCTTTTCTCTTTTTTTGCGGGTAGTGTACGCTGCTTTCTCAAAGCTATAGGTACATACATGCATTCAGAGTAGGAGACGACCCTGGAAGGCATGAGCATACGCTTGTTCATATGTTTTTATTTAGGTCACTTTTTTTAACACGGTACAATCATAGTCGCTCAGATACATGAGGATACATCTATCCCTATGAATGCACGTACGCATATCCTATCCCTATGAACACCTCCGGAGCCGACATAACATCTTCAGATTTACAAAGTCACCACAGGCGCCTCGCAGTCGATGAAAACGTGTCATCCCACTGAATAACCATTTTTATCCACTTGATAAGCACAAGCATTATAGTCGCACAAACGGGAGTGCGAAGTTGTGGCCTGGAGCCTTTTTTTTTTGAAATTTTCTAAAAGCTTATTTAAAAGTTTCAAAATATATATTTTGTGAACACTTGTATGTGCTCAATACAAATTTGTAAAAAAATGGTTTAAAAAATAGTGATTTGTAAGCCTCACACACAAAAATATTCTCGACCCAACTGCAAATATACATATTTGTTTTATTTTTACACGCCACGTTGAAAGTATATTTCACATAATTTTATTTTATTTTTAAAAAATTTCTAAATATATCTTTTGAATGAGCAAAATACGGTAGCACATCTTCTGGCGCATTATAGCCGTACCGAGTGTTGCACTGCGGTATGGTTGAACTCGAGTCCTCCATGTTGTGAGGAGCGGTTGTCTCAAGATTGTAACCCTATAATTTTAGAATAAACTCCTTTTCACCCGCAAAAAAAAGAGGCTCCAACGAGGCCGTCAACCACAACTTAACACTACTCTTCTCACAAACTGCATGCAATCACAAGGACCATGGTCCCCATACGTTGCGTGCCCATTTCATTTGACCAGGCAATGCAAATCTGGTGCCGTGCTTATTTCTTTCTGCATCCCAAATTGAAAAGTGCTACAGCATTCCCGCAGAAAAAAAGGATAAGTGGTACAGCAAATAAATTGTTCTCAAGAAATAAAATAAGTTCTGCATCGTTATTCATCACTACTTGTTTTGGTTTGGTTGGCTAGCCCACGCGCGCAAGTGAGCCTGCAGCACGCAAGGTCTTGTGTTCGGATCCCTGGGATGCACAATTTTATTTTCATTTTCTTTATGTTCCAGCTGGTAGGTGGGACCTACTGTGATGGTGGCCTGCGATATAGGCAGACTAGCAGAGTTAACGGACCTTTGATGGTGAGTAACGGAAATGTATGAAAATGTTTCCAAAACTCAAGTTAGTGGATCAATTTGTGTCATTTTTCAAGTTGTTGTATGAATCTGTACATACCGTGCAAGATTGTGTACTATGTGTGTAATTAACTCCGCTACAAGCCTACCGCCAGGCTACACCGGGAGAATATCTGGTCCACCAGTGCTTGTGGTGCTACCGGTGCACCGAACTCAAGTTGCACATTTTAAATGTTTGAAAAATTCTGAAAAATGTAGCACATTTAGACAACATTAATGTAGATTGTCGCAAAACTTCAAGTCAAAATTCGAAACACAGCTCCTAAAAAAATGACAAATTCAACATTAAATAGTACATAAAATAAGTTGGGCTTTAGATTTGGCCCATTATCACACTGATGTCAATTTGTATCTTAAAAATATTTTAAATTTTGATACAAAATTTTGTAATGACATACGTTGATGTGTTGTCAATGTGCTAGAATTTTATTCAGATTTTTAAAAATATTGTACAGCATCCAGTGCACCGGTAGCCCCACAAGTATGGGTGCACCGGATACGTTCCCAGGCTACACCCACTGCACAGATGCTCTCCAGGAAAAGCCGTAGTGCGACTTGTCACACCGCCGGCTCTGGCCGCCCATGCTTTCGACAGAGACCTCGCCCGTGCCCAGGATTCGTGTGACCTCCAACACGGCCGGAAATCCCCATGGCCGGGAGTCTTCTAATCTCACCGCACGCACCTCACGTCTTCACCAGACCGAGTGACGAACCGACAGCAGCGCATCACGCCAGTCGCCCGGCCCAGGGTCGGCTTCCACCCTTTCAACGGCGGAATGATGGGCGCGTCGCGTACGGCCGCACGTAGTGGGACGATGAGCTATCGCCTATCGGCGGTGCTAGTCTAGGTTCATAGCGGACATGAGACAGGTGCACGTAGTGGTACACGCTCCACCCAGGTCACCGTCTCACTCACCCAACCGTGCTAAAGAGAAGACGAGACGTATATCCATGCGCGTGCGTATCATTTTTTTAGTAATCTCGCTCACCCAATCAACAAACTAAGAGCAGACATGACGTAAATTAGTACTACTGCATCAATGCAGTATCCTTTTTTCTGCATAGTCTGGAGGATTTTTCTATCGGAAGTAGTTGCAATCTGTCAACCAGCAGTTGCAAAATAGAGCCGTGATCTTGAACACCCGTACAAGTTTCTGCTAGCGCCTCAATTTGTCGACACTTCCTGAACCAGGGTTGCCTTTACCAGCTGGGCTTTCCTTTTTTTTCTCAAGGCGCGAGCTAAATTTTAGAAGAAGAGAATAAATTTGCAAGAAAATAATTGCTAACAACTTATGAGTGGCGCCTAAATTTCGAACAAAAAGGTCTCGATCTCACGGGCGGGCGAAGTGCTCACTGTGGTGCCGAACAACGGTGACTCGTGTGCGCAACTCAAAGTTGAAATTAGAGCCCGCAACTAACGAGTGACTGAAAGTCTGAGACACACTTTGCATGACCCCAAGCCACTCGCGTCGTAGTCTGGGTCTAGCCAAACCCAAAAGATAGCACCCTGATGTGATCAGCAGGCTAAGCTTGCGGTCAGAACGCGACAGCCATGAGCCATGTTGTGCTGGTAATGGAGCATGCACGATCAAACACCACCATAAGCCAATTTTATACGCAAGTTATATGATGGCTACTCCGGAAGTCCGGAATTTTACACGTATCTATAATACTTGTTGAAATCATAAAGTATGCTTGTACTACTCACTCCGGAAGTCCGGATTGTAGTCTTGGCGTCATAACTAGTAGTAATACTAGCGCCGAAGAAGCACGGCGCACGTCATGACCGTGATCGTTTATGTCTGTATTTTATCAAAATAAGCAAGAAAACAACATGTATTAAACGATAAAATAAAATGAAGAGGAGAACATGAATTCTATCTTTACCCCATGATCAGTGTAGGCACGTAAGCAACATTAAATTATTTAACAAATTAAGAAAACCGGTTGGCCTATTAATATTTTTTCTTATGTTGTTCCAGTTTATTCAGGTGTACTATTCTAGATTACAACTCGGTTATTGCTTCGGTTCATGGTTCGGGTGGGTTAATTTTTTTTGTTTATCAGTTGTTGTCCCGTTTCACTGGTTTTTGTGTTTCAGGTTATTCGGGGTTGATGTCTTGGTTTATTTTTGTTATTGTTCCGGTTAGCAGTTCTGGGTTTATTCGAATAATGTTTCGATTTTTGTTCAGGTAATTGTTAGTAAATTGTTCGTTGTTGTCGTGGTGTAAAAATGGGCAGTAATCGGACAAGAACTTATTTTCCCAGCGAATTATTGTTTATGCAAATATACTGTTCCGACCTACTATTTTGTGCCTCGGCAACACCATCACCAAAAAGGATCAGGAGACGATTGAGACGGCTCTGTGTTGGTACGCCAGTGGAGAGAAATGATGTGTAGAAAATCCTAAATCTTAACCCTATATATACGAACGCGATGGTGGAGGAGGAGGAGGAGAGAAATAATGTGTAAAAAAATCCCAGTTTTTGTTTACAAAGTGCGTATTTTTACTTCGTTGAAAGTAAAAAAATAAGGAAAAATCAGATTATTCGGAGCATTGTTCAGTGGTGGTCCTGTTCATGTAGGGTACTGTTTACGCACGCTGCTGTTCACTATTACTATTCACTGACATGGATGTAAATGAACAGTAGAAGCTTGGAAAAAATTCAGAAAAAACAGGCCTTCGGGCTTTACTATAGTAACTTATTTTATGTCGAACCTTAGGGCATCTATAGCAGATCCCTAAAACCTATATTTGAGGAGGGAAATAAGTTTTAGGGAGTTAAGCACTAGTTAACAGATTCTTTAAAACCAACTTTACTAAAAAAATCACACTCCCTAAAAATCATCCTCACATAACCATATTTGGTCCAGAGTGCATCCCTCGACTAAAAGTAGGAAACGGCTCGGCAGCCCCCACACCACGCCGATGTCGTCCACCTTATCGTCGACCCCCCCCCCTTCCGCGGCCACCCCACCATGTTGGCAGCTGCCCTAAGACACGCCACAGCCCTGATACCCTCTCTCCCACCTTCTACTCCGTCGCCGATGCCTGATTTGCCTAAATTTGTCGTCACCACCACTACTGTCACAAATGCCAGATCTTCCACGGTGAGCCCCAATCTGGCCAAAAATGGAGGCATATGATGAGGGGAAAGCGGATGCTACCCCACGCATGAGTCCGCAATGGTCGACGACACTGGAATGGTCGTTCTCGATTGTCGTCTCGCCGCGTTCCCTACGCTCCCATCGGCTCGGCTCAAGCCCGCCACCGAGTTGTACGCACACGGGCGAGTCATCTTGATGCAGCAACGGCTCTGTCGCCGGTGTCATCCCAATTTCGACACTAGTCCTGCTTTGCAGCTTCAAGTATCCGCGTGTTCAAAAAACATCGAACACACACACACACACAAATCCCAAGCGAGACTTCTTTGCTTGTGGTGGCCAAAAAGAAAGGTATAACCCAAATCCCTTTTTATGTTTGCAATTAGATATAGACACGAATTTCGTTTGTCAAAAAATTTCACCCACGCAGGGAGGTCACAGGCTCACAACTGCAGCATGTGGATATGGGTCTGTGACGTCCCTGATTCAATCGTGCACTAATCATACACGCAAACGTGCATGGTCAAGATTAGAGACTCACGGGAAGATATCACAATGTTGGGGAACGTAGCATGCAATTTCAAAAAAATTCCTACGATCACGCAAGATCTATCTAGGAGATGCATAGCAATGAGAGGGGAGAGTGTGTCCACGTATCCTCGTAGACCGAAAGCAGAAGAGTTAGGTTAACGCGGTTGATGTAGTCGAACGTCTTCACGATCCAACCGATCTTAGTACCGAACGTACGGCGCCTCCTTGTTCAGCACACGTTCAGCTCGATGACGTCCCTCGAACTCTTGATCCAGCAGAGGGTCGAGGGAGAGTTCTGTCAGCACGACACCGTGGTGACGGTGATGGTGATGTGATCCGCGCAGGGCTTCGCCTAAGCACTACGACGCTATGACCGGAGGAGTAAACTGTGGAGGGGGCACTGCACACGGCTAAGAGAACAATTGATGTGTCTTTGGGATGCCCCCCGCCCCCGTATATAAAGGAGAGGGGGAGGAGGTGGCCGGGCAGGAGGAGGCGTGCCAAGGGGGGTAGTTCTACTAGGACTCCACTCCTAGTAGGATTCGCCCCCCTTCCTTCCAACGGAGAGGGGGAAAGGGGAAAGAGGGAAGAGGGAGAAGGAAAGGGCGGGGCGCCCCCACCCCTTGTCCAATTCGAATTGGGCAGGGGAGGCGCGCGCCACCTCGTGTGGCCTTCCTCCCTCTCTCCACAATGGCCCATGAGGCCCATTAACTTTCCCGGGAGTTCCGATAGCCTCCCAGTACCGATAAAACCCCGAACCTGTTCGAAACCATTCCGGTGTCCGTATATAACCTTCCAATATATGAATGTTTACCTCTCGACCATTTCGAGACTCCTCGTCATGTCCGTGATCTCCTCCGGGACTCCGAACAAACTTCAGTCACCAAAACACAAAACTCATAATACAGATCGTCATCGAACGTTAAGCGTGCGGACCCTACGGGTTCGAGAACTATGTAAACATGACCGAGACACATCTCCAGTCAATAACCAATAGCGGAACCTGGATGCTCATATTGGTTCCTACATTTTCTATGAAGATCTTTATCTGTCAAACCGCATAACAACATACGTCATTCCATTTGTCATCGGTATGTTACCTACCCGAGATTCGATCGTCGGTATCATCATACCTAGTTCAATCTCGTTGCCGGCAAGTCTCTTTACTCGTTCCGTAATACATCATCCCGCAACTAACTCATTAGTCACATTGCTTGCAAGGCTTATAGTGATGTGCATTACCGAGAGGGCCCAGAGATACCTCTCCGATACATGGAGTGACAAATCCTAATCTTGATCTATGCCAACCCAACAAACACTTTCGGAGACACCTGTAGAGCATCTTTATAATCACCCAGTTACGTTGTGACATTTGATAGCACACAAGGTGTTCCTACAGTATTAGGGAGTTGCATAATCTCATAGTCAGAGGAATATGTATAAGTTATGAAGAAAGCAATGGCAATAAAACTAAATGATCATAATGCTAAGCTAACGGATGGGTCTTGTCCATCACATCATTCTCTAATGATGTGATCCCGTTCATCAAATGACAACACATGTCTATGGTCAGGAAACTTAACCATCTTTGATTAACGAGCTAGTCAATAGAGGCATACTAGGGACACTCTGTTTGTCTATGTATTCACACATGTACTAAGTTTCCGGTTGATACAATTCTAGCATGAATAATAAACATTTATCATGATATAAGGAAATATAAATAACAACTTTATTATTGCCTTTAGGGCATATTTCCTTTAGTCTCCCACTTGCACTAGAGTCAATAATCTAGATTACATAGTAATGATTCTAACACCCATGGAGTCTTGGTGTTGATCATGTTTTGCTTGTGGAAGAAGTTTAGTCAACGGGTCTGCAACATTCAGATCCGTATGTATCTTGCAAATCTCTATGTCTCCCTCCTTGACTTGATGGCAGATGAAATTGAAGCGTCTCTTGATGTGTTTGGTTCTCTTGTGAAATCTGGATTCCTTCGCCAAGGCAATTGCTCCAGTATTGTCACAAAAGATTTTCATTGGACCCGATGCACTAGGTATTACACCTAGATCAGATATGAACTCCTTCAACCAAACTCCTTCATTTGCTGCTTCCGAAGCAGCTATGTACTCCGCTTCACACGTAGATCCCGCCACGACGCTCTGCTTGGAACTGCACCAACTTACAGATCCACCATTCAATATAAACATCCAGTTTGCGACGTAGAGTCATCCGGATCAGTGTCAAAGCTTGCATAGATGTAACCATTTACGACAAGCTCTTTGTCACCTCCATAAACGAGAAACATATCCTTAGTCCTTTTCAGGTATTTTAGGATGTTCTTGACCGTTGTCCATTGATCCACTCCTGGATTACTTTGGTACCTCCCTGCTAAACTTATAGCAAGGCACACATCAGGTCTGGTACACAGCATTGCATACATGATAGAACCTATGGTTGAGGCATAGGGAATGACTTTCATTTTCTCTCTATCTTCTGCAGTGGTCGGGCATTGAGTCTGACTCAACTTCACACCTTGTAACACAGGCAAGAACCATTTCTTTGACTGATCCATTTTGAACTTCTTCAAAACTTTATCAAGGTATGTGCTTTGTGAAAGTACAATTAAGCGTCTTGATCTATCTCTATAGATCTTGATGCCCAATATATAAGCAGCTTCACCAAGGTCTTTCATTGAAAAATTCTTATTCAAGTATCCTTTTATGCTATCCAGAAAGTATGTATTATTTCCAATCAAAAATATGTCATCCACATATAATATTAGAAATGCTACAGAGCTCCCACTCACTTTCTTGTAAATACAGGTTTCTCCAAAAGTCTGTATAAAACCATATGCTTTGATCACACTATCAAAGCGTATATTCCAGCTCCGAGAGGCTTGCACCAGTCCATAAATGGATCGTTGGAGCTTGCACACTTTGTTAGCACCTTTAGGATCGACAAAACATTCTAGTTGCATCATATACAACTCTTCATTAAGAAATCCATTGAGGAATGCAGTTTTGACATCCATTTGCCAAATTTCATAATCATAAAATGCGGCAATTGCGAACAAGATTCGGACAGACTTAAGCATCGCTACGGGTGAGAAGGTCTCATCGTAGTCAACTCCTTGAACTTGTCGAAAACCTTTCGCAACAAGTTGAGCTTTGTAGACAGTAACATTACCGTCAGCATCAATCTTCTTCTTGAAGATCCATTTATTCTCTATGGCTTGCCGATCATCGAGCAAGTCAACCAAAGTCCACACTTTGTTCTCATACATGGATCCCATCTCAGATTTCATGGCCTCAAGCCATTTCGCGGAATCTGGGCTCATCGTCGCTTCCTCATAGTTTGTAGGTTCGTCATGGTCTAGTAACATGACTTCCAGAACAGGATTACCGTACCACTCTAGTGCGGATCGTACTCTGGTTGACCTACGAGGTTCGGTAGTAACTTGATCTGAAGTTTCATGATCATCATCATTAGCATCCTCACTAATTGGTGTAGGAATCACTGGAACTAATTTTTGTGATGAACTACTTTCCAATTTGGGAGAAGGTACAATTACCTCATCAAGTTCTACTTTCCTCCCCTCACTTCTTTCGAGAGAAACTCCTTCTCTAGAAAGGATCCATTCTTAGCGACGAATATCTTGCCTTCGGATCTGGGATAGAAGGTGTACCCAACAGTTTCCTTTGGGTATCCTATGAAGAAACATTTCTCCGATTTGGGTTCGAGCTTATCAGGTTGAAGCTTTTTCACATAAGCATCGCAGCCCTAAACTTTAAGAAATAACATCTTAGGTTTCTTGCTAAACCACAGTTCATATGGTGTCGTCTCAACGGATTTAGATGGTGCCCTATTTAACGTGAATGCAGCCATCTCTAAAGCATAACCCCAAAATGATAGCGGTAAATCGGTAGGAGACATCATAGATCGCACCATATCTAATAAAGTACAGTTACGACGTTCGGACACACCATTATGCTGTGGTGTTCCAGGTGGCGTGAGTTGCGAAACTATTCCACATTGTTTCAAATGAAGACCAAACTCATAACTCAAATATTCACCTCCATGATCAGATCGTAGAAACTTTATTTTCTTGTTACGATGATTTTCCACTTCACTCTGAAATTCTTTGAACTTTTCAAATGTTTCAGACTTATGTTTCATTAAGTAGATATACCCATATATGCTAGAATCATATGTGAAGGTCAGAAAATAATGGTAGCCGCCGCGAGCCTCAACACTCATCGGACCGCATACATCAGTATGTATTATTTCCAATAAGTCAGTGGCTCGCTCCATTGTTCCGGAGAACGGAGTCTTAGTCATCTTGCCCATGAGGCATGGTTCGCAAGTATCAAGTGATTCCAAAGGCCCATCAGTATGGAGTTTCTTCATGCGCTTTACACCAATATGACCTAAATGGCAGTGCCACAAATAAGTTGCACTATCATTATTAACTTTGCATCTTTTGGCTTCAATATTATGAATATGTATATCACTATAATCTAGATTCAACAAAAATAGACCACTCATCAAGGGTGCATGACCATAAAAGATATTACTCATATAAATAGAACAACCATTATTCTCTGATTTAAATGAATATCCGTCTCGCATCAAACAAGATCCAGATATAATGTTCATGCTCAACGCTAGCACCAAATAACAACTATTCAGGTCTAAAACTAACCCCGACAGTAGATGTAGAGGTAGCGTGCCGACAGCGATCACATTAACCTTGGAACAATTTTCGTCGCCCATCGTCACCTCGTCCTTAGCCAACCTTCGTTTAGTCCGTAGCCCCTGTTTCGAGTTACAAATATGAGCAGCAGAACCAGTATCAAATACCCAGGCGCTACTACGAGCATTAGTAAGGTACACATCAATAACATGTATATCAAATATACCTTTCACTTTGCCATCCTTCTTATCCGCCAAATACTTGGGGCAGTTCTGCTTCCAGTGACCAGTCCATTTGCAGTAGAAGCACTCAGTTTCAGGCTTAGGTCCAGACTTGGGCTTCTTCCCTTGAGCAGCAACTTGCTTGCTATTCTTCTTGAAGTTCCCCTTCTTCCCTTTGCCCTTTTTCTTGAAACTAGTGATCTTGTTAACCATCAACACTTGATGCTCCTTCTTGATTTCTACCTCCACAGCCTTTAGCATTGTGAAGAGCTCGGGAATTGTCTTTTCCATCCCTTGCATATTATAGTTCATCACGAAGCATTTATAGCTTGGTGGCAGTGATTGAAGAACTCTATCAATGACACTATCATCAGGAACATTAACTCCCAGCTGAGTCAAGTGGTTATGGTACCCAGACATTCTGAGTATGTGTTCACTGACAGAACTATTCTCCTCCATCTTGCAGCTATAGAACTTGTTGGAGACTTCATATCTATCAACTCGGGCATTTGCTTGAAATAGTAACTTCAACTCCTGGAACATCTCATATGCTCCATGACGTTCAAAACATCTTTGAAGTCCCGATTTTAAGCCGTAAAGCATGGCACACTGAACTATCGAGTAGTCATCAGCCTTAGTCTGCCAAACGTTCATAACATCCGGAGTTGCTCCTGCAGCGGGTCTTGCACCTAGCGGTGCTTCCAGGACAAAATTCTTCTATGTAGCAATGACGATAATCCTCAAGTTACGGACCCAGTCTGTGTAGTTGCTACCATCATCTTTCAACTTAGCTTTCTCTAGGAACGCATTAAAATTCAAGGGAACTGTAGCATGGGCAATTGATCTACAACAACATAGATATGCAAAAACTATCAGGACTAAGTTCATGATAAATTAAAGTTCAATTAATCATATTACTTAAGAACTCCCACTTACATAGACATCCCTCTATTCATCTAAATGATCATGTGATCCATATCAACTAAACCATGTCCGATCATCATGTGAGATGGAGTAGTTTTCAATGGTGAACATCACTATGTTGATCATATCTACTATATGATTCACGTTCGACCTTTTGGTCTCAATGTTCCGAGGCCATATCTGCATACGCTAGGCTCGTCAAGTTTAACCCGAGTACTCTGCACGTGCAAAACTGGCTTGCACCTGTTGTATGTGAACGTAGAGTTTATCACACCTGATCATCACGTGGTTTCTCGGCACGACGAACTATAGCAATGTTGCATACTCAGGGAGAACACTTGTTCCTTGAACTTGAGTGAGGGATCATCTTATAATGCTACCGCCATACTAAGCAAAATAAGATGCATAAAGGATAAACATCACATGCAATCAAAATATGTGACATGATATGGCCATCATCATCTTGTGCCTTTGATCTCCATCTCCAAAGCACCTTCATGATCTCCATCATCACCAGCTTGACACCTTGATCTCCATCGTAGCGTCGTTGTCGTCTCGCTAACTATTGCTTCTATGACTATCGCTACCGCTTAGTGATAAAGTAAAGCAATTACATGGCGATTGCATTTCATACAATAAAGCGACAACCATAAGGCTCCTTCTAGTTGCCGATAACTTTTACAAAACATGATCATCTCATACAACAATTTATATCTCATCACATCTTGACCATAACACATCACAACATGCCCTGCAAAAATAAGTTAGACGTCCTCTACTTTGTTGTTGCAAGTTTTACGTGGCGCTATGGGCTTCTAGCAAGAACCGTTCTTACCTACGCATCAAAACCACAACAATTTTTTGTCAAATGTGTTGTTTTAACCTTCAACAAGGACCGACCATAGTCAAATTCGATTCAACTAAAGTTGGAGAAACAGACACCCGCCAGCCACCTGTGTGCAAAGCACGTCGGTAGAACCGATCTCATGAACGTGGTCATGTAATGTTGGTCCGGGCCGCTTCATCCAACAATACCGCCGAATCAAAATAAGACGTCGGTGGTAAGCAGTATGACTATTATCGCCCACAACTCATTGTGTTCTACTCGTGCATAACATCTACGCATAGACCTGGCTCAGATGCCACTGTTGGGGAACGTAGCATACAATTTCAAAAAAATTCCTACGATCATGCAAGATCTATCTAGGAGATGCATAGCAACGAGAGGGGAGAGTGTGTCCACGTACCCTCGTATACCGAAAGCGGAAGCATTAGGTTAACGCGGTTGATGTAGTCGAACGTCTTCATGATCCAACCGATCTTAGTACCGAACGTACGGCACCTCCGTGTTCAGCACACGTTCAGCTCGATGACGTCCCTTGAACTCTTGATCCAGCAGAGGGTCGAGGGAGAGTTCCTTCAGCATGACGGCGTGATGACGGTGATGGTGATGTGATCCGCGCAGGGCTTCGCCTAATCACTAAGACGCTATGACTGGAGGAGTAAACTGTGGAGGGGGGCACCGCACACGGCTAAGAGAACAATTGATGTGCCTTTGGGGTGCCCCCCGCCCCCGTATATAAAGGAGAGGGGGAGGAGGTGGCCAGCAAAGAGGAGGCGCGCCAAGGGGGGGTCCTACTAGGACTCCACTCCTAGTAGGATTCGCCCCCCTTCCTTCCAACGGAGAGGGGGAAAGGGGAAAGAGGGGAGAGGGAGAAGGAAAGGGGGGCCGCTCCCCCACCCCTTGTCCAATTTGGATTGGGCAGGGGGGAGGCACGCGCCACCTCTTGTGGCCTTCCTCCCTCTCTCCACTATGGCCCATGAGGCCCATTAACATTCCCGGGGGTTCCAATAGCAGCTCGGTACTCCGATAAAACCCCGAACCTGTTCGGAACCATTCCGGTGTCCGTATATAACCTTCCAATATATGAATATTTAACTCTTGACCATTTCGAGACTCCTCATCATGTCTGTGATCTCCTCCGGGACTCCGAACAAACTTCGGTCACCATAACACATAACTCATAATACAGATCGTCATCGAACGTTAAGTGTGTGGACCCTACGGGTTCGAGAACTATGTAGACATGACCCAGACACATCTCCGGTCAATAACCAATAGCGGAACCTGGGTGCTCATAATGGTTCCTACATATTCTACGAAGATCTTTATCGATCAAATCTCATAAGAACATACGTCATTTCCTTTGTCATCGTTATGTTACTTGCCCGAGATTCGATCATACGTATCATCATACCTAGTTCAATCTCGTTGCCGGCAACTCTCTTTACTCATTCCGTAATACATCATCCCATAACTAACTCATTGGTCACATTGCTTGCAAGGCTTATAGTGATGTGCATTACCGAGAGGGCCCAGAGATACCTCTCCGATACACGGAGTGACAAATCGTAATCTTGATCTATGCCAACCCAACAAACACCTTCGAAGACACCTATAGAGCATATTTATAATCTCCCAGTTACGTTGTGACGTTTGATAGCACACAAGGTGTTTCTCCGGTATTCGGGAGTTGCATAATCTCATAATCAGAGGAATATGTATAAGTCATGAAGAAATCAATATCAATAAAACTAAACGATCATATTGCTAAGTTAACGGATGGATCTTGTCCATCACATCATTCTCTAATGATGTGATCCTGTTCATCAAATGACAACACATGTCTATGGTCAGGAAACTTAACCATCTTTGATTAACGAGCCAGTCAAGTAGAGGCATACTAGGGACACTCTGTTTGTCTATGTATTCACACATGTACTAAGTTTCCGGTTAATACAATTCTAGCATGAATAATATACATTTATCTTGATATAAGGAACTATAAATAACAACTTTATTATTGCCTCTAGGGCATATTTCCTTCACACAAAACAACTCTAAACACAAATTTAAGTCATACAAGCTTAATATTACAAGCCAGGGGCCTCGAGGGCTCGAATACATAAGCTCGGATACAAACGAGTCAGTGGAAGCAACAATATCTGAGTACAGACATAAGTGAACAAGTTTGCCTTAAGAAGGCTAGCACAAACATCAACGTAGATCGAAAAGGCGAGGCCTCCTGCCTGGGAGCCTCCTAACTACTTCTGGTCGTCGGCGGTCTCCACGTAGTAGTAGGCACCGTCGGGGTAGTAGTATTCGTCGGCGATGGCATCTGGCTCTTGGGATCGACCATCTGATCGCAACAATTGGGTATACGGGGAAAAGAGGTAGCAAAGCAACCGTGAGTACTCATCCAAAGTACTCGCAAGACTTACATCAGATCTAAACTACATATGCAGCAGTATCTAAAGGGATAGTATCTGTGGACTAAACTACAAAATGCTAGAATAAGGGGGGAAGAAGCTAGTCCTATCGAAGACTACGTCTTCTGGCAGCCACCATCTTGAAGCAGTAGAAGAGAGTAGCTGGAAGGGTAACAAGTATCATCGTACATCAATAATCCTACCCGGAGATCCTCTCCTTGTCTCCCTATGAGAGAGTGATCACGGGGTTGTGTTTGTCACATATCTAGGTGTGTTTTATTAAGTATTCGGTTTTGGTTGTAAGAGGTCGGAATACAACTCCAAGTCGTCATGTTACCGTGGACACGGCTATTCGAAAAGATTACTTCCCTACAAGGGTGCACCACATTGTCCAACACGCTCGATTACTTCGGCCGGACAAACTTTCCTAGGCAATGCCCGACCTCAGAAGATCAATATGTCGCAGCCCTACCTAGGCTCGACAGAGAGGGCAGCACGCCGGTCTACATCCTAAATGCGCATGGGTCTTGGGCCCATCACCCTTTGCACTCCTACATGTTGCATGCATGGCTGGGATCAGCCCTTCTACCTCCTTATACAAGGCAGGTGCTTACGCGGACCACCCGAGCGCGTGCCGCTCAATCGCTGACATCCAAATAGTTCGGGAGAAATCGTACGACGACGAGTGCCCATAACTGTCCTCGCGTGGCGGTTAGTGCGTATAGGTCAGTGACCAACTCAGATCAAACACCCAATCTCGTTAAGCACGTTATTTTGAAGTAACCGCGGACGCCAACCAAGGACCAGGCCCACCTCTCTCCTAGCTGGTCTCAACCTGCCCTGTCGCTCCGCCACAAAGAATCACTCAGGGGCCATCGGGAACGCAGGTCCACCACTACCTGGATGGAACCATATGTCCCTTCAGCCCCCACATCCGAACAATATCATAAGTAATATAGTAGTATATAGTATATATCTGTGATCACCACCCGAAGGGATCACAACCCGGTAGTATAGCATGGCAGACGGACAAGAATGCAGGGCCACTGATGGAATACTAGCATCCTATACTGAGCCCCGCTGTAGGGTGTTGCAATATGTTCATGATTCGCTTACAGTGGGTTGCGAGAGTGACAGAAACTTAAACCCGAGTAGGTGGGTTATGTCGTATGGGAGTAAAGAGGACTTGATACTTAATGCTATGGTTGGGTTTCACGACCTTAATGATGTTTTGTAGTTGCAGATGCTTGCTAGAGTTCCAATCTAAGTGCATATGATCCAAGGAGAGAAAGTATGTTAGCTCATGCCTCTCCCTCATATAAAATTACAAGAATGATTACCGGTACTTGTTATCGATTGCCTAGGGACAAATAACTTTCTTGTTGGCAAAAGCTATCCACTTTTATTACCTTGCAATTTATTCGTAGTTTTATTCCCGCAAAGTACTCGTAGATTTATTATTGCCAAATAGTTTCATACTTGTTTCCATTAAAGCAAACGTCAAGTGTGCGTAGAGTTGTATCGGTGGTCGATTGAACTTGAGGGAATATTTGTTCTGCCTTTAGCTCCTCGTTGGGTTCTGATAACCCACAAGTATAGGGGATCGCAACCGTTTTCGAGGGCAGAGTATTCAACCCAAATTTATTGATTCGACACAAGGGGAGCCAAAGAATATTCTCAAGTATTAGCAGCTGAGTTGTCAATTCAACCACACCTGGATAACGTAATATCTGCAGCAAAGTATTTAGTAGCAAAGTAGTATGGAAGTAATGTTAACGGTGGCAAAAGTAACAGTAGCAGTTTTGTAGTAATTGTAACAGTGGCAACGGAAAAGTAACTAAGCGAAGATCAATATGTGAAAAGCTCGTAGGCATTGGATCAGTGATGGATAATTATGTCGGATGCGATTCCTCATGCAACAGTTATAACATAGGGTGACACAGAACTAGCTCTAGTTCATCAATGTAACGTAGGCATGTATTCCGAATATAGTCATACGTGCTTATGGAAAAGAACTTGCATGACATCTTTTGTCCTACCCTCCCGTGGCAGCGGGGTCCTGTTGGAAACTAAGGGATATTAAGGCCTCCTTTTAATAGAGTACCGGACCAAAGCATTAACACTTAGTGAATACATGAACTCCTCAAACTACGGTCATCACCGGTAAGTATCATGATTATTGTCACTTCGGGGTTAACGGATCATAACACATAATAGGTGACTATTGACTTGCAAGATTTTTTCTCTCCGAACGTGAATATATAGAGTTGGAGTTCAGGTCGGTGGAGATCCAGGGGGCCCACGAGGCAGGGGGCGCGCCCCCACCCTCGTGGACAGGGTGTGGGCCCCCTGGTTTTGATTCTTTCGCCAGTATTTTTTATTAATTCCAAAAATATTCTCCGTGAACTTTCAGGTCATTCCGAGAACTTTTATTTCTGCACAAAAATAACACCATGGCAATTCTGCTGAAAACATCGTCAGTCCGGGTTAGTTCCATTCAAATCATGCAAGTTAGAGGTCAAAACAAGGGCAAAAGTGTTTGGAAAAGTAGATATGATGGAGACGTATCAACTCTCCCAAGCTTAAACCTTTGCTTGTCCTCAAGCAATTCAGTTTACAAACTGAAAGTGATAAAGAAAAACTTTTACAAACTCTATTTGCTCTTGTTGTTGTAAATATGTAAAGCCAGCATTCAAGTTTTCAGCAAAGATTATGAACTAACCATATTCACAATAACACCTAGGTCTCATGTTTACTCATATCAATGGCATAATCAACTAGCGAGCAATAATAATAAATCTCGGATGACAACACTTTCTCAAAACAATCATAATATGATATAACAAGATGGTATCTTGCTAGCACTTTCTGAGACCGCAAAACATAAATGCAGAGCACCTCTGAAGATCAAGGATTGACTAAACATTGTAATTCATGGTAAAAGAGATCGAGTCATACTCATACTCAATATAAATTAATAGTAATGGATGCAAATGACAGCGGTGCTCTCCAACTAGTGCTTTTTAATAAGAGGAGGATAACTCAACATAAAAGTAATAGATAGGCCCTTCACGGAGGGAAGCAGGGATTTGTAGAGGTGCCAGAGCTCGGTTTTTGAAATAGAGATAAATAATATTTTGAGCGGCATACTTTCATTGTCAACACAACAACCGAGAGATCTCGATATCTTCCATGCTACACACATTATAGGCGGTTCCCAAGCAGAATGGTAAAGTTTATACTCCCCCACCACCAACAAGCATCAATCCATGGCTTGCCCGAAACAACGGGTGCCTCCAACTAACAACAGTCCTGGGGGAGTTTTGTTTGCAATTATTTTGATTTGGATTGAGCATGGGACTAGGCATCCCGGTGACCAGCCATTTTCTCGTGAGTGAGGAGCGGAGTCCACTCCTCTTGAGAATAACCCGCCTAGCATGGAAGATACACACAACCCTAGTTGATACATGAGCTATTCGAGCATACAAAACAGAATTTCATTTGAAGGTTTAGAGTTTGGCACATACAAATTTACTTGGAGCGGTAGGTAGATACCGCATATAAGAAGGTATGGTGGACTCATAAGGAATAACTTTGGGTTTTATGGAAGTGGATGCACAAGCAGTATTCCCGCTTAATACAAGTGAAGGCTAGAAAAAGACTGGGAAGCGACCAACTAGAGAGCGACAACAGTCATGAACATGCATTAAAATTAATAAACATTGAGTGCAAGCATGAGTAGGATATAATTCACCATGAACATAAATATCGTGGAGGATATGTTGATTTTGTTTCAACTACATGTGTGAACATGTGCCAAGTCAAGCCACTCGAATCATTCAAAGGAGGATACCACCCTATCAACCACATCACAACCATTTTAATAGCATGTTGGCACGCAAGGTAAACCATGATAAACTCCTAGCTAATTAAGCATGGCATAAGCAACTATAATCTCTAATTGTCATAGCGAACATGTTTCATTCATAATAGGCTGAATCAGGAACGATGAACTAATCATATTCGCAAAAACAAGAGAGGTCGAGTTTATACCAGCTTCTCTCATCTCAATCAGTCCATCATATATCGTCATTATTGCCTTTCACTTGCACGATGATACGTCTCGAATGTAACTATAATTTATGAAGTATTCATGCTATTATATTATCTGTTTTGGATGTTTATGGGCTTTACTAAACACTTTTATATTATTTCAGGACTAACCTATTAACCGGAGGCCCAACCCAAATTGCTGTTTTCTTGCCTATTTCAGTGTTTCGAAGAAAAGGAATATCAAATGGAGTCCAAACGGAATGAAACCTTCGGGAGAGTTATTTTTGGAACGGAAGCAATCCAGGAGACTTGGAGTAGACATCAGGGAAGCTTCGAGGAAGCCACGAGGCAGGGAGGCGCGCCCTAGCCCCCTAGGCGCGCCCACACCCTCGTGGGCCCCTCATGGCTCCCCTGGACGACTTCTTTCACCTATATATGTCCATATACCCTAAAAACATCGGGGAGCACAATAGATCGGGAGTTCCGCCGCCGCAAGCCTCTGTAGCCACCAAAAACCAATCGGGACCCTATTCCGGCACCCTGCCGGAGGGGGGAACCCTCACCGGTGGCCATCTTCATCATCCCGACGCTCTCCATGACGAGGGGGGAGTAGTTCACCCTCGGGGCTGAGGGTATGTACTAGTAGCTATGTGTTTGATCTCTCTATCTCGTGTTCTTGAGATGGTACGATCTTGATGTACCGCGAGCTTTGCTATTATAGTTGGATCTTATGATGTTTCTTCTTCCCCTCTACTCTCTTGTAATGGATTGAGTTTTCCCTTTGAAGTTATCTTATCGGATTGAGTCTTTAAGGATTTGAGAACACTTGATGTATGTCTTGCATGTGCTTATCTGTGGTGACAATGGGATATTCACGTGATCTACTTGATGTATGTTTTGGTGATCAACTTGCGGGTTCCGTAACATTGTGAACTTATGCATAGGGGTTGTCACACGTTTTCGTCTTGACTCTCCGGTATAAACTTTGGGGCACTCTTTGAAGTTCTATGTGTTGGTTGAATAGATGAATCTGAGATTGTGTGATGCATATCGTATAATCATACCCACGGATACTCGAGGTGACATTGGAGTGTCTAGGTGACATTAGGGTTTTGGTTGATTTGTGTCTTAAGGTGTTTTTTTGCGGGGTGTTTTTGTGTGTGTCTTAAGGTGTTATTCTAGTACGAACTCTATGATAGATCGAACGGAAAGAATAGCTTCGTGTTATTTTACTATGGACTCTTGAATAGATCGATCAGAAAGGATAACTCTGAGGTGGTTTCGTACCCTACAATAATCTCTTCGTTTGTTCTCCACTATTAGTGACTTTGGAGTGACTCTTTGTTGCATGTTGAGGGATTGTTATATGATCTAATTATGTTATTATTGTTGAGAGAACTTGCACTAGTGAAAGTATGAACCCTAGGCCTTGTTTCCTAGCATTGCAATACCGTTTTCGCTCACTTTTATCATTAGTTACCTTGCTGTTTTTATATTTTCAGATTACAAAAACCTATATCTACCATCCATATTGCACTTGTATCACCATCTCTTCACCGAACTAGTGCACCTATACAATTTACCATTGTATTGGGTGTGTTGGGGACACAAGAGACTCTTTGTTATTTGGTTGCAGGGTTGTTTGAGAGAGACCATCTTCATCCTACGCGTGCCACGGATTGATAAACCTTAGGTCATCCACTTGAGGGAAATTTGCTACTGTCCTACAAACCTCTGCACTTGGAGGCCCAACAACGTCTACAAGAAGAAGGTTGTGTAGTAGACATCAAGCAGTTTCTGGTGCCGTTGCCGGGCATGTGAGTGCTTGAAGGTATATCTTTAGATCTTGCAATCGAATCTTTTAGTTTCTTGTTTTATCACTAGTTTAGTTTATAAAAGATAACTACAAAAAATGGAATTGAGGGTGCCTCATATGATTCATCTTTTTAATATCTTTCATGAGAATAAGGATTCCGATAATTGTGCTCAATTGCTAGAGGAAGAATGCATTAGAATGTTTGGCACTAAATATTTGGATGATGAGCATGATTGCAATGTTGTTAGTATGAACTCTTTGAATATCCATAGTACTAATGATGATTGCACTAGTCATGATTAAAATGGAATACATAGAGCTTGCAAGTACACACCAATTAGGGAAAATAGATTTTGCAAGAGGCATAAGTATTTGGAAACTAAATGGTTGCAAGAAAGGCTAGATGTTTGTGCTGAAAATTTAAAATTTCTTTGCCATACTTGTGAACTTTGCAATGAACATGGTCATTTAAATCTCCAATGCAAATTGTCTCATGATCGAATCGTGTCCAAACATTGTGATGACTTGATTTACCTTGCACATCATGATGAACTTAGTTTGCTTTTAGGTTATGAAGAAATGAAACGTATAACTAAGCATATTCCAGAATATAACCTTGAGAAATTCCTCGATATTGATCTAGAAGAAATTTTTATGTATTGTGCGGTGAATTGCATTGAAAATCCTTATATTGCCAATTACATAAAGAAAAAAAAAAAAAAGAAGATGAAGAGAATACTAACGAAAGGGAAGAGACTTCCCAATATCCTCCTATTATTTCTTATGATGAATTAGGTAATGAGGAGGAGCCTTCTATTCAATCAATCTCATTAATAAGGAGCTCCAAAAAGAGGATTGAACCCACACATAATGTGAAGAAGAAAAAGAAAAGACGGAGAAACAAAGGTAAAAAGGTATCTCTCCCAAATGATGTTGCTCCTATTACTCCTTGTGATGATGATAATTGCTATACTATTGGTGCTATCCATACTATTAATGATGAGAGTGATTATGCTTATGATATGAAAAGGCCCAAGCTTGGGGATGCTATGTTTGATGAGAATGATATGTTTGAGAATATATTTACTGCAATTAATGTTTGTCCCAAGCTTGGGGATGCTATGTTTAATGAAGATGATATTTTTAGCCTCCCAAGTTTTGATGAGCAAATTTATTATGATGATAGCATGCCTCCTACTTATGATGATTATATTGATGAAAGTGGGTTTGGAAGAGTGTCAACTTTAGGAAGTAATGATCCCACTATTTTGGAGGATGTTGAATCTTATTGTGATAAATATGAAAGTGGATTTGGAGAGGTCATGACTTTATTTAGTGATAATTCCACTATCTTGGAAGAGGTTTCAATCGATTATGATGAGAAAAAGTTGCTACCTGATGATTATTGTGATGACACTTATGCTATAAAAAGTATTGATGATTATATTTATAAAACTTGTCATGATTATAGTTACCCTTTTTCTGAACATTATTCTTTCAATGTGGAAACAATTTATAGTATTCTAGTTTCTTATGATACTCCCACTATTCTGAATGAGAAGAATTTTTCTTATGTGAAGAGTAATAAAATTTCTATGCTTGTAGATCATGAAAAGAATGCTTTATGTCATGGTTATATTGTTGAATTCATTCATGATGCTACTGAAAATTATTATGAGGGAGGAATATATGCTTGTAGGAATTGCAATAATATCAAGTTTCCTCTCTATGTGCTTAAAGTTTTGAAGTTATGCTTGTTTTGCCTTCCTATGCTAGTTGATTATTGTTCCCGTAAGTTATTTGCTCACAAAATCCCTATGCATAGGAAGTGGGTTAGACTTAAATGTGCTAGTCATATTCTTCATGATGCTCTCTTTATGTTTCAATTCTTATCTTTTATGTGAGCATGATTGAAATCATCATGCCTAGCTAGGGGCGTTAAATGTTAGCGCTTGTTGGGAGGCAACCCAATTTTATTTTAGTTCTTTGCCTTTTGCTCCTGCTTAGTAATAAATAATCTATCTAGCCTCTGGTTAGATGTGGTTTTATGTTTCAATTAGTGTTTGTGCCAAGTAGAACCTTTGGGAAGACTTGGCTGAAGTCTTTATGATCATGCTGTAAAAAACAGAAACTTTAGCGCTCACGAGATTAGCTGCCATTTTTTACTGGAGAGCGCTTTTAGGTTGATTCTTTTTGCAGATGATTAATAGACAAATTCCTCAGGTCCACCAATTTATTTCAGAATGTTTGGAATTCCATAATTATACGTTTGATACAGATTACTACAGACTGTTCTGTTTTTGACAGATTCTGTTTTCATTGTGTTGTTTGCTTATTTTGATGAATCTATGAGTAGTATCGGAGGGTATGAACCATAGAGAAGTTGGAATACAGTAGATATTACACCAATATGAATTTATAATGAGTTCACAACATTACCAAAAGTGGTTATTTATTTTCTTATACTAACGGAGCTTACGAGTTTTCTGTTGAGTTTTGTGTTGTGAAGTTTCCAAGTTTTGGGTAAAGGATTCGATGGACTATGGAATAAGGAGTGGAAAGATTCTAAGCTTGGGGATGCCCAAGGCACCCCAAGGCAATATTCAAGGACAACCAAGAGCCTAAGCTTGGGGATGCCCCGGAAGGCATCCCCTCTTTCGTCTTCGTTCATCGGGAACTTTACTTGGAGCTATATTTTTATTCACCACATGATATGTGTTTTGCTTGGAGCGTCATTTTATTTTGTTTTGCTTGCTGTTTGAATAAAATATCAAGATCTGAAATTCTTAAATGAGAGAGAGTCTTCACATAGTTACATAATTATTTAACTACTCATTGATCTTCGCTTATATCTTTTTGGAGTAGCTTGTCATTTACTCGTGTGCTTCACTTTTATCCTATGAGCAAATGGTTGAATGAATTGAATATAATAAATCTGAAATTATATATGTTTCATATGCTTATCCCATGGGGAGTAATGACTTCACATATAAGAAGTAGAGGTGGTAAATTTATTGAAGGTCAGCAAACATTGTATTGGTCACTTGAACAATTCATGAAAGAATATTGAGGGAAGAGAGATTTCACATATAAATATACTATCTTGGAAATCTTTTGTAATTGTGAGCACTCATTAAAATATGACATGTTAAAAGGTTGATGTTGGACAAGGAAGACAACGTAATGAGTTATGTTTTCTTATATCTGAAATAAGTATATTGTCATGGATCATTCAACATGCTGAGCTTGCCTTTCCCCCTCATGCTAGCCAAATTCTTTGCACCAAGTAGAGATACTACTTGTGCTTCCAAACATCCCTTAAACCAGTATTGCCATGAGAGTCCACCATACCTACCTATGGATTGAGTAAGATCCTTCAAGTAAGTTGTCATCGGTGCATGCAATAAAAATTGCTCTCTAAATATGTATGATCTATTAGTGTGGAGAAAACAAGCTTTATACGATCTTGTGATGTGGAAGCAATAAAAGCAACGGACTGCATAATAAAGGTCCCTATCACAAGTGGCAATATAAAGTGACGTTCTTTCGCATTAAGATTTTGTGCATCCAACTATAAAAGCGCATGACAACCTCTGCTTCCCTCTGCGAAGGGCCTATCTTTTATTCTTGTCTTATACCTTATGCAAGAGTCATGGTGATCTTCACCTTCCCTTTTTACATTTTATCCTTTGGCAAGCACCTTGTGTTGGAAAGATCCTGATATATATATCCAATTGGATGTAAGGCATCATGAACTATTATTGTTGACATTACCCTTGAGGTAAAAGGTTGGGAGGCGAATCTATAAGCCCCTATCTTTCTCTGTGTCTGATTAAAACTTTGAACCCATAAATATCGCGTGAGTGTTAGCAATTGTGAAAGACTAAATGATAGTTGAGTATGTGAAGTTTGCTGAATCAAACCCCTGACATAGACGCTTCCTAAAAATAAGATGAATTGTAATTGTTTGATGACTAATAACACGGTTTGTTAGTTTTCAAGAAAGTTTATGATCTATACTTTAACACGTGAATAGTTTGTTACTTGATCATGAAAGGTTTTATGAGATGAGCTACTGTTATGACATATGATGATGCTAGAAAAGGTGATTGAAATTATCATTGATCAAACTTGTGCACCTGCTAGCATTCACACTTCATAAATTATCTCTTTTATCATTTACCTACTCGAGGACGAACAGGAATTAAGCTTGGGGATGCTGATACGTCTCCAAGTATCTATAATTTATGAAGTATTCCTGCTATTATATTATCTGTTTTGGATGTTTATGGGCTTTACAAAACACTTTTATATTATTTTTGGGACTAACCTATTAACCGGAGGCCCAACCCAAATTGTTGTTTTCTTGCCTATTTCAGTGTTTCGAAGAAAAGGAATATCAAACTGAGTCCAAATGGAATGAAACCTTTGGGAGAGTTATTTTTTGAACGGAAGCAATCCAGGAGACTTGGAGTAGACGTCAGGGAAGCTTCGAGGAAGCCATGAGGAAGGGAGGCGCACCCTACCCCCTGGGCGTGCCCCCCACCCTCATGGGCCCCTCGTGGCTCCCCTGACCGACTTCTTTCACCTATATATGTCCATATACCCTAAAACCATCGGGGAGCACAATAGATCGGGAGTTCCGCCGCTGCAAGCCTCTGTAGCCACCAAAAACCAATCGGGACCCTGTTCCGGCACCCTGCCGGAGGGGGGAACCCTCACTGGTGGCCATCTTCATCATCCTGGCGCTCTCCATGACGAGGAGGGAGTAGTTCACCCTCGGGGCTGAGGGTGTGTACCAGTAGCTATGTGTTTGATCTCTCTCTCTCTCTCTCGTGTTCTTGAGATGGTACAATCTTGATGTACCGCGAGCTTTGCTATTATAGTTGGATCTTATGATGTTTCTTCTTCCCCTCTACTCTCTTGTGATGGATTGAGTTTTCCCTTTGAAGTTATCTTATCGGATTGAGTCTTTAAGGATTTGAGAACACTTGATGTATGTCTTGCATGTGCTTATCTGTGGTGACAATGGGATATTCACGTGATCTACTTGATGTATGTTTTGGTGATCAACTTGCGGGTTCCGTAACATTGTGAACTTATGCATAGGGGTTGGCACACGTTTTCGTCTTGACTCTCCGGTATAAACTTTGGGGCACTCTTTGAAGTTCTATGTGTTGGTTGAATAGATGAATCTAAGATTGTGTGATGCATATCGTATAATCATACCCGCGGATACTCGAGGTGACATTGGAGTATCTAGGTGACATTAGGGTTTTGGTTGATTTGTGTCTTAAGGTGTTATTCTAGTACGAACTCTATGATAGATCGAACGGAAAGAATAGCTTCATGTTATTTTACTATGGACTCTTGAATAGATCGATCAGAAAGGATAACTCTGAGGTGGTTTTGTACCCTACAATAATCTCTTTGTTTGTTCTCCGCTATTAGTGACTTTGGAGTGACTCTTTGTTGCATGTTGAGGGATTGTTATATGATCTAATTATGTTATTATTGTTGAGAGAACTTGCACTGGTGAAAGTATGAACCCTAGGCCTTGTTTCCTAGCATTGCAATACCGTTTTCGCTCACTTTTATCATTAGTTACCTTAGTGTTTTTATATTTTCAGATTAAAAAAACCTATATCTACCATCCATATTTCCCTTGTATCACCATCTCTTCGCCGAACTAGTGCACCTATACAATTTACCATTGTATTGGGTGTGTTGGGGACACAAGAGACTCTTTGTTATTTGGTTGCAGGGTTGTTTGAGAGAGACCATCTTCATCCTACGCGTCCCACGGATTGATAAACTTTAGGTCATCCACTTGAGGGAAATTTGCTACTGTCCTACAAACCTCTGCACTTGGAGGCCCAACAACGTCTACAAGAAGAAGGTTGGGTAGTAGACATCACACGACCGAATGGTGTGGATAATAATAATAGTGCACGTGCATTGGACAAGCTGGAATCTGCAAGCATTTTATTCAAGGGAGAAGACAAGGTAACATGGGCTCTTGGTTATATCAACAATAATGCATATAAGAGTCACTTACCATTTTTATTATGGTCTTCTCCTCTCGACCCCCAAAGAAAAGAAAAGAAATAAAACTATTTACACAGGAAAGCTCCCAACAAGCAAAAGAAGAACAAGAAATCTTTTTGGGTTTTCTTTTAATTACTACTACTACAGGCATGGAAAGTAAACTAGCTAAAAGCTACAACTAATTTTTTTGGTTTTTCTTAAGGTTTTTCAAACACACAAGAAGAAGGCTTAGAAAAGAAAATAAACTAGCATGGATAGTACAACGAAAAAGTATGAGCACCGACAACTGGCATGAGTGTACGAACATGAATGTAATGTCGGTGTGAAATACGTACTCCCCCAAGCTTAGGCTTTTGGCCTAATTTGGTCTGTGCCCATGGATCAAAGTGACCCTCTCTAGTGTACTGAGGAGGATCCTCGGGGTGCCACTGGTTAGGGAGCTCCTCCGGATCCCACTGATAAACAGACTATCAATAAGGGTCCAGGGTGGCTCCGGCTCAGGCTCTAGAACTGGTGTCAGGCTCCAGTACGCATAAATGGCCTCCGGCAGGATGAGGTACGTGCCTGAAAATATGTTAAACAAAGAGGGCGCAGGCAAGGTAATAATCTCACAATAATTTTTATCAAATATCAATTTATACTTAAGCATCTTCTTCTTATCTTTAACAATAAAGTCATGTGCTACCATACTCTTATAATCTAGAAAGACAGGAGGCAACAACTTTTCTTCTTTCTCATAATGCCTAATAGGTATATTAAAGTTTGCAGCAAGGCGCGAGGCAAAGATGCCACCGAGGATGGGGCCCTCTGTACGGTTCAGACTTAATCGTTTAGCAATACTAGCGCCTAGACTGAAAGTTATATCATGAAACAAAGCATGGCGCAAAATAACAATATCAGGAGCACTAAGATTTCCACTGGACCCGCGACCAATCAAGCATCTACTAGCAAATATTGCAAAGTAACGTAGAACAGGAAAATGTATGCTAGTAATTCATCGGAAACTTTCCTCGTTTCCCCTACAGCAATTTCATTAATAAATCCCCCCACATCATTATGGTCTGGTTCCTCTATGCTGCCCTCAAAGGGTGTCTTGCATACCCGACAAAAATCATATAAGGTCATCTCCTTAAATTCATCATATAAATGGAACTCCACTGAAGGTGGTGATCTCCTTGCATGGAAATGAAATTTTTGCACAAAGATATTAGTGAGTAGGAGATACTGTTCGCGCTGGTCGTGGAGGAAGTCGGTGAGGCCTGCATTCTCAGCCAAATAATAAAAATCATCATGAATCCCAGCTGCCTTCAAGAACTCATCACAAGGCCATTCACATGGCCGAACCTCTACAGTGCGAGGGAGATTATATTTGGGCTTCTTATCCTCCTCACTTTGCTTATCCTTCGAGTTTCTGAAATTTTTAGTAACTCAAAATAAAAGTGAACCAAACTCAACAAAATTGATAGCAACTACTCCCACCAGTGCCTAGAGACTATATCATGCATTAGAACTACTTGGGACCAAATAAATTTGACACGCAAGCTCAAGAATAGGGTCACCTATGTAGCAAAAATTTGCAATGAATAAAGCACTAGAACAAAAAACTAATTGGACCATTGGAGGAGTCACATACCGAAGAACAATCCCCCAAATCAGTTTTGTGAGTGGAGCTTTGAGCAAGGAGATCGAAAATCGCAGCAAAACGAGCTAGAACACGAGTTTGAGCTGTGTGGTGATTTTTTTTGGAGGAAGATGAAGTGTGTGGGTGCAGGAATAAGTGGAGGAGGGCCATGTGGGGCCCACGAGGCAGGGGGCGTGCCCTAGACCCTCGTGGCCAGGTGGTGGCTCCCCCTGGTGTGTTCTCAGTGACAGATATTCTTAAATATTCTAGAAAAAAATCATATTTCATTTTCGGGGCATTTGGAGAACTTTTATTTTTGGGGTATTTTTATTGCATGGATAATTCAGAAAGCTGACAAAAAATACTATTTTTGCTTTATTTAACCTAAATAACAGAAAGTAAAAGGAGGGTATAGAGAGTTGTGCTTTCTAACTTCATCCATCTCATGCTCATCAAAAGGAATCCACTAACAAGGTTCATCAAGTCTTGTTAACAAACTCAATCAAATCGCATGAAACCGGAGAATTTTCGAATAGCACTAGGTTACCTCAATGGGGATATGCACATCCCCAACCATAAGAATATCATATTTCTTCTTGGCAGTAGGAAGAGGAAATTCAAAACCTCCGATAGTAATAGTTGGAATTTTTCCAATAGAATTGATACCGTGGACTTGAGGTTGTTTCCTCGGAAAGTGTACCATATGCTCATTACCATTAACATCAAAAGTGACATTGCCTTTGTTGCAATCACCAACAGCCCCTGCAGTATTCAAAAAGGGTCTACCAAGGATAATCGACATACTATCTGATACGTCTCCAACGTATCTATAATTTTTCATTGCTCCATGCTATTATATATTCTGTTTTGGATGTTTAATGGGCTTATTTATACACTTTTATATTATTTTTGGGACTAACCTATTAACCCAAGGCCCAGTGCAAATTGCTGTTTTCCCCTATTTCAGTGTTTCGCAGAAAAGGAATATCAAACAGAGTCCAAACGGAATGAAACCTTCGGGAGAGTTATTTTTAGAACAAACGTGATCCAGAGGACTTGGAGTGGACGTCAAGAAATCAATGAGGAGGCCACAAGGCAGGGGGCGCGCCTACCCCCCCGGGCGCGCCCTCCACCCTCGTGGGCCCCTTGTGGCTCCACCAACCTACTTCTTCCTCCTATAAATACCTACGTACCCCGAAACCATCGAGGAGCACCACGAAAACCTATTTCCACCGCCGCAACCTTCTGTACCCATGAGATCCCATCTTGGGGCCTTTTCCGGCACTCCGCGAGAGGGGGAATCGATCACAGAGGGCTTCTACATCAACACCATAGCTTCTCCGATGATGTGTGAGTAGTTTACCACAGACCTTCGGGTCCATAGTTATTAGCTAGATGGCTTCTTTTCTCTCTTTGGATCTCAATACAAAGTTCTCCTCGATCTTCTTGGAGATCTATTTGATGTAACTCTTTTTGCGGTGTGTTTGTCGAGATCCGATGAATTGTGGGTTTATGATCAAGATTATCTATGAACAATATTTGAATCTTCTCTTAATTCTTTATGTATGATTGGTTATCTTTGCAAGTCTCTTTGAATTATCAGTTTGGTTTGGCCTACTAGATTGATCTTTCTTGCTATGGGAGAAGTGCTTAGCTTTGGTTTCAATCATGCGGTGCTCGATCCCAGTGACAGTAGGGGAAGACACGTATTGTATTGTTGCCATCGAGGATAAAAAGATGGGGTTTATATCATATTGCTTGAGTTTATCCCTCTACATCATGTCATCTTGCCTAATGCGTTACTCTGTTCTTATGAACTTAATACTCTAGATGCATGCTGGATAGCGGTCGATGTGTGGAGTAATAGTAGTAAATGCAGGCAGGAGTCGGTCTACTTGTCACGGACGTGATGCCTATATACATGATCATGCCTAGATATTCTCATAATTATGCACTTTTCTATCAATTGCTCGACAGTAATTTGTTCACCCACCGTAATACTTATGCTATCTTGAGAGAAGCCACTAGTGAAACCTATGGCCCCCAGGTCTATTCTCCATCAAATTAATCTCCTGTCAACAAGCTATTTCTTTCGCAGTTTATTTTGCAATCTTTACTTTCAATCTTTATCATCTCTATCAGATCTCACTTTTGCAAGTGGCCGTGAAGGGATTGACAACCCCTTTATCGTGTTGGTTGCAAGGTTCTTATTTGTTTGTGTAGGTACGAGGGACTTGCGTGTGGCCTCCTACTGGATTGATACCTTGGTTTTCAAAAACTGAGGGAAATACTTACGCTACTTTGCTGCATCACCCATTCCTCTTCATGGGAAAAACCAAGGCATGCTCAAGAGGTAGCAAGAAGGATTTCTGGCGCCGTTGTTGGGGAGTCTACGCACAAGTCAAGACATACCAAGTACCCATCACAAACTCTTATCCCTAACATTTCATTATTTGCCATTTGCCTCTCGTTTTCCTCTCCCCCACTTCACCCTTGCCGTTTTATTCGCCCTCTCTTTCCGTTCGCCTCTTTTTCGCTTGATTCTTGTTTGCTTGTGTGTTGGATTGCTTGCTTGTCATGATGGCTCAAGATAATACTAAATTGTGTGACTTTGCCAATACCAACAACAACGATTTTCTTAGCACTCCGATTGCTCCTCTTACCGATGCTGAATCTTGTGAAATTAATGCTGCTTTGCTGAATCTTGTCATGAAAGATCAATTCGCCGGCCTTCCTAGTGAAGATGCCGCTACCCATCTAAATAGCTTTGTTGATTTGTGTGATATGCAAAAGAAGAAAGATGTGGACAATGATATTGTTAAACTGAAGCTATTTCCTTTTTCGCTTAGAGATCGTGCTAAAACTTGGTTTTCGTCTTTGCCTAAAAATAGTATTGATTCTTGGAATATGTGCAAAGATGCTTTTATCTCTAAGTATTTTCCTCCCGCTATGATCATCTCTCTTATAAACGATATTATGAATTTTAAGCAACTTTATCATGAACATGTTGCACAAGCTTGGGAGAGGATGAAATTAATGATACGCAATTGCCCTACACATGGTTTGAACTTATGGATGATTATACAAAATTTTATGCCGGATTGAATTTTGCTTCTAGAAATCTTTTAGATTCGGCCGCGGGAGGCAATTTTATGGAAATCACTTTAGGAGAAGCTACTAAAGTCCTAGATAATATTATGGTTAATTATTCTCAATGGCACACTGAAAGATCTACTAGTAAAAAGGTGCATGCAATTGAAGAAATTAATTTTTTGAGTGGAAAGATGGATGAACTTATGAAACTATTTGATAATAAGAGTGTTTCTTCTGATCCCAATGATATGCCTTTGTCTACTTTGACTGAGAGTAATAATGAATCTATGGATGTGAATTTTGTTGGTAGGAATAATTTTGGTAACAACGCTTATAGAGGAAACTTTAATCCTAGGCCGTATCCTAGTAATTCCTATAATAATCATGGAAATTCCTACAACAACTCTTATGGAAATTTTAATAAGATTCCCTTTGATTTTGAGACTAGTGTTAAATAATTTATGATTTCTCAAAAGAATTTCAATGCTTTGCTTGAAGAAAAATTGCCTAAGATTGATGAGTTGGCTAGGAACGTGGATAGAATTTCTCTTGATGTTGATTCTTTGAAACTTAGATCTATTCCACCTAATCATGATATCAATGAGTCTCTCAAGGCCATGAGAATTTCCATTGATGAGTGCAAAGAAAGAACCGCTATGATGCATGCTAAAAAAGATTGCTTTATGAAAGCGTGTTCTTCTAGTTTTCATGATAATAAGGATGAAGATCTAAAAGTGATTGATGTGTCCCCTATTAAATATTTGTTTTGCAATATTAATCTTGATAATGATGGGACTGGAGATGAGTCAACTTTAGTTAAAAGGCGTCCCAATGATTCAGAGTTTTTAGATCTTGATGCAAAAATTGGTAAAAGTGGGATTGAAGAGGTCAAAACTTTAGATAGCAATGAACCCACTATCTTGGATTTCAAGGAATTTAATTATTATAATTGCTCTTTGATAGATTGTACTTCCTTGTTGCAATCCGTGCTAAATTCTCCGCATGCTTATAGTCGAAATAAGGCTTTTACCAAACATATTGTTGATGCTTTAATGCAATCTTATGAAGAAAAGCTTGAGTTGGAAGTTTCTATCCCTAGAAAACTTTATGATGAGTGGGAACCTACTATTAAAATTAAAATTAAAGATCATGAAAGCTATGCTTTGTGTGATTTGGGTGCTAGTGTTTCCACGATACCAAAAACTTTGTGTGATTTGCAAGGTTTCCGTGAATTTGATGATTGTTCTTTAAACTTGCACCTTGCGGATTCCACCATTAAGAAACCTATGGGAAGAATTAATGATGTTCTTATTGTTGCAGATAGGAATTATGTGCCCGTAGATTTGATTGTCCTTGATATATATTGCAATCCTTCATGTCCTATTATTCTTGGTAGACATTTCCTTAGAACAATTGGTGCAATTATTGATATGAAAGAAGGGAATATTAGATTCCAATTTATGTTAAGGAAAAGCATGGAACACTTTCCTAGAAACAAAATTAAATTACCTTATGAATCTATTATGAGAGCCACTTATGGATTGCATGCCAAAAGATGGCAATACCTAGATCTATCCTTGCCTTTATGCCTAGCTAGGGGCGTTAAACGATAGCGCTTGTTGGGAGGCAACCCAATTTTATTCTAGTTTCTTGCTTTTTGGTTCTATTTAGGAATAAATAATCCATCTAGCTTCTGTTTAGATGTGGTTTCGTGTTTTAGTTAGTGTTTGTTCCAAGTAGAACCTTTGGGAAGACTTGGGTGAAGTCTTTTTGATCTTGCTGTAAAAAACAGGAACTTTAGCGGTCACGACATTAATTAAATTTTTTTACTGGAGAGTGCTATTTAGTTGATTATTTTTGCAGATTATTAATAGATAAATTCCTCACGTCCATCAATTTATTTTAGAATTTTTGGAGTTCCAGAAGTTTGCGTTAGTTACAGATTACTACAAACTGTTCTGTTTTTGACAGATTCTGCTTTTCGTGTGTTGTTTGCTTATTTTGATGAATCTATGGCTAGTAATGGAGTTTATAAACCATAGAAAAGTTGTAATACAGTAGGTTTAACACCAATATAAATAAATAATGATTTCATTACAGTACCTTGAAGTGTTGTTTTGTTTTCTTTCGCTAACGGAGCTCACGAGATTTTCTATTAAGTTTTGTGTTGTGAAGTTTTCAAGTTTTGGGTAAAGATTTGATGGATTATGGAATAAGGAGTGGCAAGAGCCTAAGTTTGGGGATACCCAAGGCGCCCCAAGGTAAAATCTAAGGAAAACCCAAAAGCCTAAGCTTGGGGATGCCCTGGAAGGCATCCCCTCTTTTGTCTTCGTCCATCGGTAACTTTACTTGGAGCTATATTTTTATTCACCACATGATATGTGTTTTGCTTGGAGCGTCTTGTATGATTTGAGTCTTTGCTTTTTAGTTCACCACAATCATCCTTTCTGTACACACCTTTTGAGAGAGACACACATTATTCAGAATTTATTAGAATACTCTATGTGCTTCACTTATATCTTTTGAGTTAGACAAGTTTGCTCTAGTGCTTCACTTACATCTTTTAGAGCACGGTGGTGGTTTTATTTTATAGAAATTATTGATCTCTCATGCTTCACTTATATTATTTTGAGAGTCTTTTAGAACAGCATGGTAATTTGCTTTGGTTATAAAATTACTCCTAATATGATAGGCATCCAAGATAAAAACTTTAAAGTACATTGAATACTAAGAGAAGTTTGATACTTGATAGTTGTTTTGAGATATGAAGATGGTGATATTAGAGTCATGCTAGTTGAGTAGTTGTGAATTTGAGAAATACTTGTTCTAAAGTTTGTGATTCCCATAGCATGCACGTATGGTGAACTGTTATGTGATGAAGTCGGAGCATGATTTATTTATTGATTTTCTTCCTTATGAGTGGCGGTCGGGGATGAGCGATGGTCTTTTCCTACCAATCTATCCCCCTAGGAGCATGCGCATAGTACTTTGTTTCGATAACTAATAGATTTTTGCAATAAGTATGTGCGTTCTTTATGACTAATGTTGAGTCCATGGATTATACGCACTCTCATCCTTCCACCATTGCTAGCCTCTCTAATACCGCGCACCTTTCACCGGTATCATACACCCCCCATATACCTTCCTCAAAATAGCCACCATACCTACCTATTATGGCGTTTCCATAGCCATTCCGAGATATATTGCCATGCAACTTACCACCGTTCCGTTTGTTATGACACGTTCCATCATTGTCATATTGCTTTGCATGATCATGTAGTTGACATCGTATTTGTGGCAAATCCACCTTCATAATTCTTTCATACATGTCACTCTTGATTCATTGCATATCCCGGTATACCGCCGGAGGCATTCACATAGAGTCATATTTTGTTTTAAGTATTGAGTTGTAATCTTTGAGTTGTAAGTAAATAAAAGTGTGATGATCATCATTATTAGAGCATTGTCCCAAGTGAGGAAAGGATGATGGAGACTATGATTCCCCCACAAGTCGGGATGAGACTCCGGACGAAAAAGAAAAAAAGAAGAGAAAGAAAAGAGGCCAAAAGAAAAAAATAAGAAGGCCCAAATAAAAAAATGAGAGAAAAAGAGAGAAGGGACAATGTTACTATCCTTTTTCCACAGTTGTGCTTCAAAGTAGCACCATGATCTTCATGATAGAGAGTCTCTTATGTTGTCACTTTCATATACTAGTGGGAATTTTACATTATAGAACTTGGCTTGTATATTCCAATGATGGGCTTCCTCAAAATGTCCTAGGTCTTCGTGAGCAACCAAGTTGGATGCACACCCACTTAGTTTCTTTTGTTGAGCTTTTATACACTTATAGCTCTAGTGCATCGGTTGCATGGCAATCCCTACTCACTCACATTGATACGCCTAGTTGATGTGAGACTATCTTCTCCCTTTTTGTCTTCTCCACAACCACCGTTCTATTCCACATATAGTGCTATATCCATGGCTCACGCTCATGTATTGCGTGAAGATTGAAAAAGTTTGAGAACATCAAAATTTTGAAACAATTGCTTGGCTTGTCATCGAGGTTGTGCATGATTAAATACTTTGTGTGATGAAGATAGAGCATAGCCAGACTATATGATTTTGTAGGGATAACTTTCTTTGGCCATGTTATTTTGAGAAGACATGATTGCTTTTTTCGTGTGCTTGAAGTATTATTATTTTTATGTCAACATTAAACTTTTATCTTGATTCTTTCGGATCTGAACATTCATGCCACAATAAAGAAAATTACATTGAAGAATATGCTAAGTAGCATTCCACATCAAAAATTCTGTTTTTATCATTTACCTACTCGAGGACGAGCAGGAATTAAGCTTGGGGATGCTTGATACGTCTCCAACGTATCTATATTTTTTTTGCTCCATGCTATTGTATATTCTATTTTGGATGTTTAATGGGCTTATTTATACAATTTTATATTATTTTTGGGACTAACCTATTAACCCAAGGCCCAGTGCAAATTGCTATTTTTTGCCTATTTCAGTGTTTCGCAGAAAAGGAATATCAAACGGAGTCCAAACGGAATGAAACCTTCGGGAGAGTTATTTTTGGAACAAACGTGATCCAGAGGACTTGGAGTGGACGTCAAGATATCAATGAGGAGGCCACGAGGCAGGGGGTGCGCCTACCCCCCTGGGCGCGCCCTCCACCCTTGTGGGCCCCTCGTGGCTCCACCGACCTACTTCTTCCTCCTATATATACGTACGTACCCCGAAACCATCAAGGAGCACCACAAAAACCTATTTCCACTGCCGCAACCTTCTGTACCCGTGAGATCCCATCTTGGGGCCTTTTCCGGCGCTCCGCCGGAGGGGGAATCGATCACGGAGGGCTTCTACATCAATACCATAGCCTCTGCGATGATGTGTGAGTAGTTTACCACAGACCTTCGGGTCCATAGTTATTAGCTAGATGGCTTCTTCTCTCTCTTTGGATCGCAATACAAAGTTCTCCTCGATCTTCTTGGAGATCTATTTGATGTAACTCTTTTTGCGGTGTGTTTGTCGAGATCCAATGAATTGTGGGTTTATGATCAAGATTATCTATGAACAATATTTGAATCTACTCTGAATTCTTTATGTATGATTGGTTATCTATGCAAGTCTCTTCGAATTATCAGTTTGGTTTGTCCTACTAGATTGATCTTTCTTGCAATGGGAGAAGTGCCTTGCTTTGGGTTCAATCATGCGGTGCTCGATCCCAGTGACAGTAGGGGAAACGACACGTATTGTATTGTTGCCATCGAGGATAAAAAGATGGGGTTTATATCATATTTCTTGAGTTTATCCCTGTACATCATGTCATCTTGCCTAATGCGTTACTCTGTTCTTATGAACTTAATACTCTAGATGCATGCTGGATAGCGGTCGATGTGTGGAGTAATAGTTGTAGATGCAGGCAGGAGTCGGTCTACTTGTCACGGACGTGATGCCTATATACATGATCATGCCTAGATATTCTCATAATTAAGCACTTTTCTATCAATTGCTCGACAGTTATTTGTTCACCCACCGTAATACTTATGCTATCTTGAGAGAAGCCACTAGTGAAACCTATGGCCCCCCGGGTCTGTTCTCCATCATATTAATCTCCCGTCAACAAGCTATTTCTTTCGTCGTTTATTTTGCAATCTTTACTTTCAATCTTTATCATAAAAATACCAAAAATATTATCTTATCATCTCTATCAGATCTCACTTTTGCAAGTGGCCGTGAAAGGATTGACAAACCCTTTATCGCATTGGTTGCAAGGTTCTTATTTGTTTATGTCGGTACGAGGGACTTGCGTGTGGCCTCCTACTGGATTGATACCTTGGTTTTCAAAAACTGAGGGAAATACTTACGCTACTTTGCTGCATCACCCTTTCCTCTTCAAGGGAAAAACCAACGCATCCTCAGGACGTAGCAGTATCGTCCTCGGGAATATCAAGAATAACAAAGTCCGTTAGAATTGTAATGTTTGCAAGCACAACAGGCACATCCTCACAAATACTGACAGGTATAGTAGTTGATTTATCGGCCATTTGCAAATATATTTCAGTAGGTGTCAACTTATTCAAATCAAGTCTACGATATAAAGAGAGAGGCATAACACTAACACCGGCTCGAAGATCACATAAAGCAGTTTTAACATAGTTTCTTTTAATGGAGCATGGTATAGTTGGTACTCCTGGATCTCCAAGTTTCTTTTAATGGGCGATGCGGACGGAGGAGTCCGGGTTGTGGGAAGCCGGAGTCGGCGCAGAGGACCGAGCGCGGAGCACCCGGCGGGGAGGAGCCGGCGCAGAGAGGCCGGAAGTGGGGCCAAGCGGCGCCGGCGATGGGAGTCCGAGCTTGGGGCTCGGGTGGACGGAGCAAGGCGGCGACCCGCCAGGCGGCGACGCGGGCGATGAGGCGGCCCCGGTGCTGGTGGAGGGGCGTCCGGCTGGGTGCGCGCGGGAAGCGGAGCAGTGGCGCGGGCGGAGCGAGTGCTGCGTCGGGGACGCGTGACTGCGGGAGGCGGAGCCGGACACATCGGGAGGGAGCTGCGCGAGCTTTTGCGCGAGGCCAGCAGAGGGAGGATGCGGCGGAGACGGCCTGGGAGCGGGCGCGGAGTCGCGCCACGCGCGAGGACCAGGGCGGCTGCGCGGGTGCTCGTGGGGACGACGCAGGTGCCAGCGATGCTGACCGCAGCGGCGCACATGCGGCCAGGCCATAGCAGCAGCATATGAGTTAGCAGCAAACGAAGCTCATGTTTGGGATATGGGTAGTGTTTGACCACGGTTGACTTGCATCTAGCTAGCTTGCGTAGATGAAATATGGAGGAGCGAACGCGTGTTTTGGCCGGAGCAAGGCGCAACACGGAGGGAAGCAGACGCGAGCGGCGCGTGGACGGCCACAGTCGACCGAAACAAGGCCCCGCGCGCGGCGCGCGCACGGATGGACGGCCGGCGCTGCGGTGGTGATGACGAAGAGGCCGACGGTGAGGACGCGCCACCCCTCGCGGCCGCTCCAGCGGCGGGTCGACGTCGGGCCCCCGAGCGCTACCGGAGAGACGACGACGACGCCGCGGTGATGACGAAAATGGTCCCGCCCGGACTGCGAAACCAGCAGCAGCGCGGTAGCATAGTACCACCCCACGGTGGGCGCCAAATGTCGTGGTATTCTCACGGGGGGTGCAAGACGACATATGCCACAAGGTGGCTTCGTGTGAGGGCAAGACTGCTGCTGATAGGCCCGGGAGCGGGTATGCGAGTAGCATGCGGTAGTTTACCTAGGTTCGGGGCTCTCCGGAGAGATAATACCCCTACTCCTGCATGTCTGAGTATATCTGGTACAGGGTGCTCCTGAAGCTGTATCTGAGGTCAGTGTCGTAGGCAACTGGCCTCGTATCTGTGAGCACAGATGCTTTGGGTATGCATGCCCATGGCCGGGTGGCCGAATGGATGTGTGTGTGCTAGCTAGCTATCTTGCTAGCTAGCATGCATGCGTGAGAGTGTGCCCCTCTCTCCTGGATGGATGGGTCTCCTTTTATAGTGTGAGGTAGCTTAGGATGTAAGCTATGTAGGTATGGTAGCTAGCTAGCCAGTGGCATGGTGGGATGTCACACTTGTTCCCTGGGTCACTTCATAAATAGTGCCCAGGGACAAGGGACACTGTACATGATGGCTGGGGTGACACGTGAACAGTGTTGGGTACGGCCGTCACGTCGGGGTCGCGTCAGGCTGCAGTTGACTTCGGGCAGCCAGCTGGTTGGAGCAGTCGGCAGCCAGCAGCCGGCCGGGGTGGCCGGGCAGTCGGCAGCCAGTAGCCCGCAGCTGGCAGCCAGCAGCCGGCCTGGTGGAGCAGTCAGCAGCCAGCAGCCGGCCGGGTGGAGCAGTCGGCCCGAGGGGCTTTGCTAGCCCCGATGTCTTGAAATATCGTCTTGCCGTCTTCGGGATACCCGTCGCCAATAACTCTG
Source organism: Aegilops tauschii subsp. strangulata (assembly GCF_002575655.3). NCBI lineage: Eukaryota > Viridiplantae > Streptophyta > Magnoliopsida > Poales > Poaceae > Aegilops > Aegilops tauschii. The sequence goes on along the minus strand of NC_053036.3, from coordinate 412,198,082 downwards.
ACAGTAGCCCCCGAGCCTCCGGGCAACTTGGCAAAGTTGGGCGGAGGTTCCTTGGCAGGTGTTAATGTAGTCTCCGAGCCTCCGAGCGAGGAGGGGGGTTCCCCACGGAAATGATCATGCAAAAAGATGAAGTTAGTCCACGCAGATATATCAAATGTTTGCTTTTAGTATTGCAAGTTTTATGCGGAGGGTGCCGACTTGGTTTCGTCCGAGCCCCCTTAATCTTTTTCGTGTTCCCTCCATTCTTTGGCTTGTGCTCTTGCTTGCCGGGCAGCCGCTCTGCGGTCTGTGGCTGAGAGTGGGCCGCGAAGTGGAGTGTACAGTACTCAGAGTCTGGGAGCAGATTCGACCGAGCAGATACTTGTAAAGGAAACGGCTGGGTCGGCCGAACCGTTTTTCTTCCCGGACGTTTTTCGTGTGGGTGGCCTCCAGCGTTCACTCTTGCCAGCCGGACAGCCGCTCTGCGATCTGTGACTGAGAGTGGGCCTTTGGTACCACGCATGCTACTAAGCCGTCTGCGGGAACTAACGTCTCAGGCCAAGCGGCCAGCCCCCGGGCCAACTCTGGCTGGCGCCGGGGTGAACAGTGATGCAACTATAGTAAAATGCAGAGATAGCCCCCGAGCATCGCTCGGGGTTATCCGTGCTCTTGCGGTGCAAAAATATGCGGGTGAAGAGCTCACATTGATTTTCGTGTAGTCGCGGTCGTCGAAGACAGCCGGCGCGACTCGGTGCTCGCGGAGCATGTCGGCGCACCCGTTGGGTGTAGCCCTCGAGCCTCCGGGTGCTCGAGGAGGGTCAAGCCGGTCGGGCTTGACCGGCCAGGCGGCGAGCGGAACGCGGCAGAGCCGGCCTGGCACAGCCGGCCAGGCGGCAAGGCGTCTGGCAGCGCCCTTTTCTCCTTTTTTTCTCTTCTGCCGGCAGCTGGCAGCCAGACAGAACTCTTCTTTTGTCTCTTGTCTTTGTTTCTTGCAATCTTCCATGGGGGCGTGCCAGCGCACCCACTGGGTGTAGCCCCCAAGATTCGGGCCGACTGCTGAGAAGTCAGGCCGGATCTCCCGGCAACTACTTTGTCTTCTTCCTCACGGGGGCGCGTCAGCGCACCCGCAGAGTGTAGCCCCCGAGATTCAGGCCGACTGCTGACCAGTTGGGCCGGATCTCCCGGCGACTATTTTGTCTTCTTCTTCGCGGGGGCGCGTCAGCGCACCCGCTGGGTGTAGCCCCCGAGATTCAGGCCGATTGCTGAGCAGTCGGGCCGGATCTCCCGGCAACTATTTTGTCTTCTTCTCTTTTTCTCGTCAGCCGGCTGTGCGTAGCCGGACCGGCTCGTCGGTCGGCCAGGCAGTGAAGCGGGCAGACGAGCCAGCCGGCCGAGCGGCAGCGCAAGCTGTTGACCAGAGCAGTCGGTTGGACTGCAGTCTGCAGAGTCGGATCCTCCCTTTTTTTCAGTCAGCCGGCTGGGCACCCGGCCACTTCTTTTCTCTTTGCTTCAGCCGGCGCACTGTGCTGAACCAGCCGGCCTCTCTCTTTTTCTGTCTATCCGACTCCGCGCGAGCAGTCAGATGCACAAATTTATTTCTTTTTCTTTTTTCATCAGTCGGCCCTTGACTTTTCTTCTGGAGGGGATGGGGAGCTGGCTCCCTCTTCTTTATCTTCTGCCTGGGGCAGCCGGCATGGAGGTCGAACCGAGTCGGATGGCAGGCGGCCACGGGCGGAGGCGACCGGACGGGGGAGCTGTTGTGGCGGAGCCGGCTAACGGCGACCGGAGCCAGCACGCGGGCGCGCAGCCAGGCGGGAGCGGCGCGAGGCAGCAGAGCTGCTGGCGGCGCGGGGCAGCGCCAGGCCAGCCGGAGTGGCGGAGGTGGCGACGGGGCAAGCCAGCACGGGGCGACGCAGGCGCGGGGCAGCAGCCGGCCAAGGGCGGCGCGGGCGGGCAGACGGAGCAGCCGGAGCGTCCGGGTGTACGGCGCGATGCAGGCGCGGCGTGGCAGTCGGCCAAGGGCGACGCGGACGGAGGAGTCCGGGTTGTGGGAAGCCGGAGCCGGCGCAGAGGACCCGGCGCGGAGCACCTGGCGGGGAGGAGCCGGCGGGGAGAGGCCGGAAGCGGGGCCAAGCGGCACCGGCGATGGGAGTCCAAGCTTGGGGCTCGGGTGGACGGAGCGAGGCAGCGACCCGCCAGGCGGCGACGCGGGTGACGAGGCGGCCCCGGTGTTGGTGGAGGGGCGTCCGGCCGAGTGCGCGCGGGAAGTGGAGCAGCGGCGCGGGGGGAGCGAGTGCTGCGTCGGGGACGCATGACTGCGGGAGGCGGAGCCGGACGCATCGGGAGGGAGCTGCGCAAGCTTTCGCGCGAGGCCAGCAGAGGGAGGATGCGGCGGAGACGGCCTAGGAGCGGGCGCGGAGTCGCGCCACGCGCGAGGACCAGGACGGCTGCGCGGGTGCTCGTGGGGACGACGCAGGTGCCAGCGATGCTGACCGCAGCGGCGCACATGCGGCCAGGCCACAGCAGCAGCATATGAGTTAGCAGCAAACGAAGCTCGTGTTTGGCATAGTATGGGTAGTGTTTGACCACGGTTGACTTGCATCTAGCTAGCTTGCGTAGATGAAATATGGAGGAGCGAACGCGTTTTTCGGCCGGAGCAAGGCGCAACACGGAGGGAAGCAGACGCGAGCGGCGCGTGGACGGCCACGGTCGACCGAAACGAGGCCCCGCGCGCGGCGCGCGCACGGATGGACGGTCGGCGCTGCGGTGGTGATGACGAAGAGGCCGACGGTGAGGACGCGCCACCCCTCGCAGCCGCTCCGGGGGCGGGTCGACGTCGGGCCCCCAAGCGCTACCGGAGAGACGACGGCGACGCCGCGGTGATGACGAAAATGGTCCCGCCCGGACTGCGAAACCAGCAGCAGCGCGGTAGCATAGTACCACCCCACGGTGGGCGCCAAATATCATGGTATTCTCACGGGGGGTGCAAGACGACATATGCCACAAGGTGGCTTTATGTGAGGGAAAGACTGCTGCTGATAGGTCCGGGAGCGGGTATGCGAGTAGCACGCGGTAGTTTACCTAGGTTCGGGGCTCTCCGGAGAGATAATACCCCTACTCCTGCATGTCTGAGTATATCTGGTATATCTGGTACAGGGTGCTCCTGGAGCTGTATCTGAGGTCAGTGTCGTAGGCAACTGGCCTCGTATCTGTGAGCACAGATGCTTTGGGTATGCATGCCCATGGCCTGGTGGCCGAATGGATGTGTGTGTGCTAGCTAGCTATCTTGCTAGCTAGCATGCATGCGTGAGAGTGTACCCCTCTCTCCTGGATGGATGGATGGGTCTCCTTTTATAGTGTGAGGTAGCTGAGGATGTAAGCTATGTAGGTATGGTAGCTAGCTAGCTAGTGGCATGGTGGGATGTCACACTTGTTCCCTGGGTCACTTCATAAATAGTGCCCAGGGACAAGGGACACTGTACATGATGGATGGGGTGACACGTGAACAGTGCCGGGAACGGCCGTCACGTCGGGGTCGCGTCAGGCTACAGTTGACTTTGGGCAGCCGGCTGGTTGGAGCAGTCGGCAGCCAGCCGGGGTGGCCGGGCAGTCGGCAGCCAGCAGCCGGCCTGGTGGAGCAGTCAGCACAGCCAGCAGCCGGCCGGGTGGAGCAGTCGGCCTGAGGGGCTTTGCTAGCCCCGATGTCTTGAAATATCATCTTGCCGTCTTCAGGATTCCCGTCGCCAATAACTCCGACAGAGTATAATTAGCAAGCATGGTGAAAATTTCAGCTTCCATTATCTTTCTTTTATTTGTAACAATATCTTTCATGTACTTAGCATAAGGATTCATTTTAAGCATATCAGTCAAACGCATACGCAAAAGGATAGGTCTAATCATTTTAGCAGAGCGGTCAAAATCCTCATCATCTTTTTTCTTGGATGGTTTGGGAGGAAAAGGCATGGGTTTCTGAACCCATGGTTCTCTTTCTTTACCGTGCTTCCTAGCAACGAAGTCTCTCTTCTCATAACGTTGATTCTTTGATTGTGGGTTATCAAGATCAGCAGCAGGTTCAATCTCTACATCATTGTTATCGCTAGGTTGAGCATCAGCATGAACATCATCATTAACATTATCACTAGGTTCATGTTCATTAACAGATTGTGTTTCAGCATCACAGATTGAAATATCATTGGGATTCTCAGGTGTGTCAACAACAGGTTCACTAGAAGCATGCAAAGTCCTATCATTTTTCTTTTTCTTCTTTTTAGAAGGACTAGGTGCATCAACATTAGTTCTCTGAGAATCTTGCTCAATCCTCTTAGGGCGGCCCTCAAGATACAAAGGTTCCTGAGTCATTTTACCCCCTCTAGTCATAACTCTAACAGCATTATCATTTTTATTGTTATTTAATTCATTGAGCAAATCATTTTGAGCTTTAAGCACTTGCTCTACTAATAAGTTTAAGTTCACCTTTAACTCTAGACATGTAATCACTCAAGTGTTCAATCATACAAGCATTTCGTTTCAATTGTCTACCAACATAAGCATTGAAGTTTTCTTGTTTAACAATAAAATCGTCAAACTCATCCAAGCATTGGCTAGCAAACTTAGTAGACAGGATTTCAGCCTTATCATATCTATAGAGAGAATTTACCTTTACAACCTATGTCGGGTTATCAAGACCATGTATTTCTTCAATAGGTGGTAAATTCTTAACATCTTCAGCTTTAATACCCTTTTCTTTCATAGATTTCTTTGTCTCTTGCATATCTTCAAGACTGAGAAATAGAATACCCCTTTTCTTCGGAGTTGGCTTAGGAGTTGGTTCAGGAAGTGTCCAATTATTTTCATTAGTCAACATATTACTCAATAGCAATTCAGCTTGATCAACTGTTCTTTCCCTGAAAACACAACCAGCATAACTATCCAGGTGGTCTCTGGAAGCATCAGTTAGTCCATTATAAAAGATATCAAGTATTTCATTCTTCTTGAGAGGATGATCAGGAAAAGCATTAAGTAATTGGATAAGCCTCCCCCAAGCTTGTGGGACACTCTCTTCTTCAATTTGCACAAAATTATATATTTCCCTTAAGGTAGCTTGTTTCTTATGAGCGGGGAAATATTTAGCAGAGAAGTAATAAATCATATCCTGGGGACTACGCACACAACCAGGATCAGGAGAATTAAACCATGTTTTAGCATCACCCTTTAATAAGAACAAAAATAATTTAAGGATATAGTAGTAACGAATTTTTTCCTCGTGAGTGAATAGGGTGGCTATATCATTTAATTTAGTAAGATGTGCCACAACAGTTTCAGATTCATAACCAGGAAAAGGATCAGATTCAACCAAGGTAATTATCTCAGGGTCGACAGAGAAATCATAATCCCTATCGGAAATACAGATAGGTGAACACTAGTAGAAAAAGGGTCAAATGTCAAGCACATTAGTGTCGGTTTGATTTTGAGCCGGCATTAATGTGCGCATTAGTGCCGGTTCCAACGGCTAGCCGCCCGCTCTCATTAGTACCGGTTCGTGGCGAACCTTTAGCACCGGTTCGTGCCACGAACCGGTACTAAAGGGAGTGGTGGCAGGATGTTGTCAGTCCGGGCCCCTCCAGCACCTTTAGTACCGGTTCGTGGCACGAACCGGTGCTAAAGGTCGTCCTACATAAACCCTTCGTCCACCCGAGCTCGCTCTGTTCTTCCCCTTTCCCCTCTCCTCTCTGTTCTTCCCCTCTTCCTCTCGAGCTCATCACATATTTTGCCCAAAATTTGTCAAGATTTGAAGGCCCCCATCCATTCAAATGATCACAAAGGTTAGCAACTTTGTCCTTTCATCTCTCATTGCTAGATTAGCTCTTGCAATGCTTTGTATAGTGATTAATTTATGAGTTTAGTAATTTGGGAGGAAATATATGTGCTAGTATTTGATTTATATGCAATTTGAGGTCAAAAATAACAATTAGTTTGCATATGTAGGTGTGGTTTACTTAGTGCCTTCTAAATCTCCGTCGTAACCACAGTCGATCGCCCACACCGTTCCGTCGCCGGCACCACCTTGTGGTGAGCCTCTTGTTCATGAATGTTTTACATTACCAAATTGATGTTTGTGTGATTTGGATATATAGTTACTCGTATAATTATCTTACCCGTACGTTGTTTGTTATACATAGTGCCATGGTTTTGATATCCGTCCCCGTCGGCCCTCGTCCTTGTTGTGATTCGGATGTGGTATATTCTCTTTTAAAACTATTTGTTGCATTTCGTGTTTATGACAAATTATGCCCATCAAGTTGACATAGATATTTTTGTCTAGGAGGTTTGTGAACCGGAAATTCCAACCGACCCTATTGTCGAGAGGTTAAATTTAGTTGAAAGAGAAAACGAGTATTTGAAAGAAAAATTGAAAAGAATTGAGGGGGAGAAGATGGAATTGGAGTTGCATGTTGCCGATGTCGTCGATGATCACAAGATCAAGATGGAGAAAATGCGCTTGAAGATTAGAAAGATTAGAAAATATGCCATTGATAGTGAGGCTTGGTATCATTATGCTGTTGGATCAATTGTTACCTTAGTTGCGATCTTGATCGCATTTGTTGTTGCATTTAAATGCTTTAGTTAGAGAGTTATTTGTTTGTTGCATTTAAGTCTAGTATGAACTTTATGTATGAACTTGTATTAATTTGGTCTTTTCGGTGTTGTGTAATGAAGATGAGCCGACAATGGATGTACGATGACCGATGCTCTCCCGAGTTCATTAATGGCGTGCAAACTTTTCTACTTGCGGCTGAGGCAAACAAGCGGGCGGATGGTTTTATGCCTTGTCCATCTTTAGTCTGTAAGAATGATCACAATTACTCTACGTCAAGAACCATTCATGTCCACCTGTTTAAGTCCGGTTTCATGCCCCACTATAATGTTTGGACCAAGCATGGAGAAAGAGGGGTTATGATGGAAGACAATGAAGAATAAGAGGACGACGATAGCTATCCTGGCCATGGGTTCCCTGAATACGATGATACTACAATGGGGGAAGAAGCTGAGCCGGCAATGTGGGAAGAAGCTGAAGAAGAGGCATCAGATGAGCCCGCTGATGATCTAGGTCGGGCCATTGCCGATGCAAAGAGAAACTGCGCAAGTGATTTGGAGAAGAAGAAGTTGCAGCACATGTTAGAGGATCACAAGAAATTGTTGTACCCGAATTGCGAAGCTGACAAGAAAAAGTTGGGCACCACACTGGAATTGCTGCAATGGAAGGCAAAGAATGGTGTATCTGACAAGGGATTTGGAAAGTTGCTGGTAATGATAAAGAATATGCTTGCAAAGGACAACAAATTGCTCGAGAGTACGTACGAAGCAAAGAAGGTTGTCTGCCCTCTAGGGTTAGAGGTGCAGAAGATACATGCATGCCCTAATGACTGCATCCTCTACCGCGGTGAGTACGAGGATTTGAACGCTTGCCCGGTATGCGGTGCATTGCGCTATAAGATCAGGCGCGATGACCCTGGTGATGTCGAGGGCGAGCGCCCCAGGAAGAAGATTCCTACCAAGGTGATGTGGTATGCTCCTACAATACCACAGTTGAAACGGTTATTCCAAAACAAAGAGCATGCCAAGGCGATGCGATGGCACAGAGAAGACCATAAGAAAGACGGAAAGTTGAGAGTACCCGCTGACGGGTCGCAGTGGAGGAAAATCAAGAGAAAGTACGGGAAGGAGTTTGCAGATGACGCAAGGAACTTATGGTTTGGTCTAAGTGCAGATGGCATTAATCCTTTTGGGGAGTATAGCAGCAACCATAGCACCTGGCCTGTGACTCTATGTTTGTATAACCTTCCTCCTTGGTTGTGCATGAAGCGGAAGTTCATTATGATGCCAGTGCCCATCCAAGGCCCTAAGCAACCCGGCAACGACATTGATGTGTACCTAAGGCCATTAGTTGAAGAACTCTTACAGCTGTGGAATGGAACAGGTGTACGTGCGTGGGATGAGCACATGGGGGAAGAATTTGACCTAAAGGCCTTGCTGTTTGTGACCATCAATGATTGGCCTGCTCTCAGTAACCTTTCAGGACAGACAAACAAGGGATACCGCGCATGCATGCACTGTTTGGATGATACCGACAGTATATATTTGGACAATTGTAGGAAGAATGTGTACCTGGGACATCGTCGATTTCTTCCGAGCAGGCACCCCGTAAGAAAGAAAGGCAAGCATTTCAAAGGTGAGGCGGATCACCAGACGAAGCCTCGCCATCGTACTGGTGCTGATGTACATGATATGGTCAAGGATTTGAAGGTAGTCTTTGGAAAGGGTCCTGGCGGACAACATGTTCCGAATGACGCTGACGGACGCGCACCCATGTGGAAGAAGAAATCTATATTTTGGGACCTGCCCTATTGGAAAGACCTAGAGGTCCGCTCTGCAATCGATGTGATGCACGTGACGAAGAATCTTTGCGTGACCCTGTTTGGCTTCTTGGGCGTGTATGGGAAGACAAAAGATACACCTGAGGCACGGGAGGATCAGCAACGTATGCATGGAAAAGACGGCATACATGAGGGTCATGCCAGCTACGCTCTTACCAAAGAAGAGAAGGAAATCTTCTTTGAATGCCTGCTCAGTATTAAGGTACCGTCTGGCTTCTCGTCGAATATAAAGGGAATAATAAACATGGCAGAGAAAAAGTTCCAGAACCTAAAGTCTCATGACTTCCACGTGATTATGACGCAACTGCTTCCGGTTGCATTGAGGGGGCTTCTACCGGATAACGTTCGATTAGCCATTGTGAAGCTATGTGCATTCCTCAATGCAATCTCTCAGAAGGTAATCGATCCAGAAATATGTATGGACGGACATTCTCTCACTGAAGCACACTACACAGTTCTACAGAATTCCGCCTTGGTGGCTCCGTATATGGACGAACACAAGAATTTTCTACGCTCCAAACACCCGGAGCGGTCTGATCACTGGATTACACATGAACAAACCAGGAGTTTCGCCGGCTGGTTGCAGACACATACCATGCATGACGCCTCTATTGAAGATGACCTGTACTCGCTGTCCCAGTTACCATCTTCGAATATAATGACTTTCAAAGGGTACGAGATAAATGGTAATACATTTTACACGATCACCCAAGATAAGAAGAGCACCAACCAAAACAGTGGTGTCCGCTTTGATGCAACAACCAAGACGGGAAAGGAAACATATTATGGTTACATAGAGGAGATATGGGAACTTGACTATGGACGTGGTTTGAAGGTCCCTTTGTTTCGGTGCAAATGGGTCAATATGACACGAGGTGGGGTAATGGAAGACCCGCAGTATGGAATGACAATAGTGGATCTCAACAATCTTGCATATGCAGACGAACCGTTCGTCCTAGCTAATGATGTGGCACGGGTTTTCTATGTGAAGGATATGTCTACCAAGCCGAGAAAAAGAAAAGATAAGGAAGCGAATGCATCATACGATGAGCCAAAGCGCCACATAGTTCTTTCTGGGAAGAGAAACATCGTGGGAGTGGATGACAAGACAGACATGTCAGAAGATTATGAAAAGTTTGATGAAATTGCTCCATTCACAGTGAATATTGACCCGAGCATCCAGTTAAATGATGAAGATTTTCCATGGCTACGGCGCAAAGGGACACACGCGAAGAAAAGGTTTCACACCCAAAGATCTGGGATGTGATCGGCTTCACTATCATCACTTTCTTCTGTGTTTCACACCCAGGAGGGAATCTCTGTAATAGTTAGGGTAGTTATGTGTTTTAGCATTTGAAACGCGAAGAAATTTTATGTGCAAACAAATTCTTTCATGCATTTACTGATTTTTTCAGCTAAATGACCCTGAAATTGAAAAGCATTTCAAATGAACTCAGAAAAGGTTGTAAGTTGGCATGGTACCATAATTTCACCCACATAGCATGTGCAAAAAAGTAGAGAGGGTTACCGCAAAAACTGGATGCACTTCGCGTACAAAATGGACAATCTCGTTCGAAGTATCAGGGTTTCAGACGAAAACTCATCCGTTACAAAGGCATTTCATTTTTTAAATAACCTAAGCATTACCAAATTGAATATAATGATAAAGCCCACTAATATTAAACATGAGAAAAAAGAATCACTGAAAAATCTATTTTCAAAGTCAAGTTATTCACAAACTAGTGATTCACACAAATTTCAAATAATTCAAAATGTAAACTATTCAAATTTGTAAACTACCGGCACTAATAGAAAGTTTGTAATTTTTTGTACCTAAAGAAAAAATATTCACAAAGAAACTCTAAATACAGCAAAAAAACAACTCAAAAATAAATAAAAGCAAAATAAATAAAGCAAAAAAAATAAGAAAATAAAAAAGCCCGCATACTGCGCCACAGCGGCCTGCATACGACTAGAAACCCAACCTGTTGTTGGGCCAGGATGCAGGCCCGCAAAAGCCCAGTAAGCCCACAGGGCAGCACGGAACATTTAGGCCTAGTAGGCCTGCTTTGGAGAGGAGCTCGAGAGAGCTACCGCACTGGGGCTTATAAACCAGTGCGGACGCCCCTCGGCTAGCGAGGTGGGACTAAACATGACGCACCGCACCTGCGCCACCGCACCCCCTTTAGTACCGGGTGGTGGCTCCAACCGGTACTAAAGGGGAGGTCTTTAGTACCGGTTGGAGCCACCACCCGGTACTAAAGGGTGTGCGCTTCCCGCCGCTTGGCCTGGCCAAAACAGACCTTTAGTACCGGTTGGTGGCTTCAACCGGTACAAAAGGTTGTTCTATATAAGAAAATACTTCAAAAAATCAGTTTCTCATCTCTCCCTCTGCTTCTTTCTCTTCTGCCCCGTCGTCGCCGCCCCTCATCGCCGTCGCCGTCCCCGTCCCCGTCATCCCCGTCGCCGGGCCCCGCCCCGTCCTCCCGTCGTCCCCGCCCGGCCCGTCCCCGTCCCCGTCGTCTCCGCCCCGTCCCCATCCCCGTCGTCACCGCCCGTCTCCGTCCCCGTCGCCGCCCCCGTCGCCGCGCCTCGCCGGTGAGCTCCTGCCCCGGCCGCCATGTCCACACACACACACACACATTGTTATAGAAATGTTAGCAATTTTTCTGTTTTTTAGTTATAGAAATATTTATAGAAATGTTAGCAATTTTTCTGTTTTTTAGTTATAGAAATATTAGAAATGTTAGTTATATATATAGAAATGTTAGAAATTTTAGAGTTAGTTTTAGCTAGATGAATTAGATTAATGTCAAATTGTTAGAATTTGCATATAGAATTTTAGTTATCACAATCCAATCATTTAAAAAATGTTACTTTTTGCGGGCATATAGTATTTGTTCTCAACGATGCCCGGCCCGCATCCTCGCCATCGACCCGTTCGCCACGACTTCCAGCTGACCCATGTCCGGCACTGGGTTCCGCCGGGCTGGCACTGAGAGGTGCTACCTGGAGGGGCGCGCCACTTGGTGAGGAACCCGGCCTCGGGTCCCGTCGTCGACCCTGATCTCCTTTGATGGCGTTCGCGTGGGCCACATTCGGTGCAGAGGGAGCTGGCCCCGCCGGAGGTGGTGTGTCGTCGTGTCAGGGAGGACGACGAGCACGTCCATCGCTACATGGCTGCTATGGACGTCAGGTTCTCCAATACCTGGCAGGTTCTTTGGGCAGATGACCGGAGATATGATCCTCTGATGGTTCCTTGTCTTTGGGTGTCCACCGCCCGCGCCCCAGGAACCGCAAGTGGCCTAGATTCTTCTGTAGTATTCGATCTTTATTAGCTACCTAGCCAGTGATGTATTCGAGATTATATATTATTCGAGACGATGTATTCGAGATTATATATTATTCGAGACGATGCATATTATGTACTATATGATTCAGTTTTTCCTTATTGATTGCATCCATGCATTGTAATTTGAATACTAAATTGTTTTATATTTCTTCTGTATTAGTTAAATAAAAGCTATGGCGGACAATACCGGCAGAGAGGGAGAAGAGGCCCTGTTCGAGATCATACGCAGCCCTAACAGGCTAGATGATCTGAATGAAGCAAATGACAGCTCCCAATATCTGAACAATACCGGGGAGGGTGATGATAAGATATTCGATCTCGACGACCGAGCTGATGAAGTCATGAACTATGATTATGATTATGATGACGCGGACAATGATTATGATGACGAATACAATGTTGATCTTGAAATAACAAAGACTACCGGCGAGGTATATTTATACAAGCAGGCATCTAGTGATCATCACATGTTTTTTTTATTTGAAGATATATTAACGAATCGATCTTTCTTCTTTCAGCCCTCCGGATCGAGCAAATCTGCTTCTACAGACAGTAGGACAAAGCGCGGCCCGGGCAAAAAGTTGAAGGAGGGTGTAAAGTACAACATCGATTCCATCAAAGCTAGTGGCGAACCCCTCACGAACAAGTTCGGTCGTCAGTGCGGAGTTCTTGTGAAGGACCAACTCCCGATCTCCATTCAAGAATGGAAAGAGCCAAAAACTAAACGCCCAGATGTTACTTGGGTCGGCGACAGAGCAAAACAAAAGCTTTGGAATCTCTGATGGAACATTTCACCCTACCAGATTATTTCACTGATGCAGATGTGCAGAAAGTCAAGGACGCTGCTCTTAAGAAGATGGCAATTGCATTCAACACCCACAAGAAAACTGTATGGGCCAACTACCTCGCTGCAGAAAGGAAGACTCCAGAATTCAAGGGAACACTGGAGAAGCAAAGAGAACACTAGCCCGCTTTCGTGAAATTCAAGGAATCAGAATTATCTAAGGAACGGTCGAGAAAAAACAAGGCCAATGCCGCAAAAAAGGCGCAGTTCCATAGGCTGGGTCCAGGTGGCTACGCGGTGGCAATGCCTAAGTGGGATATGTTTGAGCAAGAGATGGAGGATGCAGGGGTCACTCCGGTTACTAGGAGCTGGCCCCCCAGGTGCAGAACTTGGTTCTATGTGCATGGGGGGGCGTTGGACCCGAAGACAGGCCTGGTTTCGAAGAAGGCAAGTCTAAAAGGAGCCGAACAAAAGTTACTTGACGCAATAGAAGATGCTTGAAAGGGGGTGTTCACGCCCAACAGAGAGAACGACGAGCTTACACGCGCCCTGGGAAATCCTGAACACCCGGGAAGAACACGAGGGAAGGGCGTTATTCCCTGGTATGAGGGCTTTTCGGAATGGAACGACGACTACAGGACCCGTGCAAGAAAGAAGATGGAGGAGGAGAAGAAGAGGAAGCTGGAGGAGGAGCAGAGGAAGCAGGACGCGGAACGCCTTCAAGGCCTAGAACCAAGGCACGCGGACTTGGCACTCAAATTCCAGCAGGAGCAGCAGCAGCAGCAGATCGACTTACTTAGCCAGGAAAGGGGGTCTCAGCAGCGGCAGCAACAAGCGAATGATCATCCAGCATTGGATAGCACCGTCCCATCCATGCCGATAAGCAGTGTTGGTTCCGGCCCGGGTGACGCACTGCTGGATACATACCCTGTGGATGACATCATAGAGAACACTAACTGTGGGCTACACTTCAAAATGAAGAACATATCCATGAAGGTGGCGGACGCCGTTGCTTTTACAATTACCCCCGAAGCAACCTTCCATTGCGCCCCGATTCCAGCGGGCTATGCTCGTGTCTTGGTTGATGAGGTAGTAGACCCATATTCGGGGCTACAGCTTGACATTCCTGGAGGTGACGACAAGCACACACTGGGAGAGGCCATACATCGTATCATCCTATGGAGAAAGGATTGCATCATCTTTCGAAGTCCACCGGCACCGCGTCTGCCGGCTCCTCCTCGAAGTCCGCCACCGTGTCAGCAGACTCCCGCTCCTCCAAGTCCACGAACGCATGAGCAGACTCCTGCTTCAAGTCTGGCACAGCGTCAGGCCACTCCTCCTGTTTCAAGTCTGACACCGTGTCAGGCCACACCTCCTGCTTCAAGCCCGGCACAGCGTCAGGCCACACCTCCTGCTTCAAGTCTGATACCGTGTCAGGCCACACCTCCTGCTTCAAGTCCGGCACAGCGTCAGTCCACTCCTCCTGCTCCAACTCAGCCACATCAGCCGTCTCCGCCACCTCAGCAATCACAGAAGAGACACGCCGCAGCTATGGTGTGTAGCGGTACGAGTCGAGGTAGTACCGGAAGTACAGGTGGAGACAAGCGATATAAATATGGTCCAAGTAGCCTCGCTCCTCTTCCTCAGAGGCCTTACAACATGATCGAGGAGCAAAATGATGCCATAGTGCGGGCCGAAGTGGACGCCCATTTTGGACCGAAACCGGCACCGCCGCCGAGGGAGAAAGTGCCTGAGGAAAAGATTGACCACTTCATTCGTATGGCTAGACCACCAGCTCCCAAGCCTGTTGACTCAGACTATGAGCGCCAAATCAGGAAGGCACATCGAGCACGACTACAGAAAGAAGCGAGCTCGAGCTCGAGCCAACAAGCAGCTGTCAAAAATGCGAGAAAACAGTTCCCCAGCTGGGAGAACAGGTGGCGCAATCGATCCCCCCGCTTGTTGTGCCAACAACACATGAGAGTACGCGCGCCCAATATTATTGTGGGTAAACCGTTTACGTTCCCGAGCTGGGCGATGTGGTAATAACCGAGGAGCATATAATGTAGGCTGAAATGCTCAAGATCACTGTTGGACAACTCCTTGATATCGAGCCCATGTCTCCGCTTAGAGAGGAGGAAATAAAACAGAAATATGTCTGGGGCCAACCTTTGGTCGAGCCCGAGGAGGTCAAGAACCTCCCAACGAGAATGTATGAATTGCATGATTGGTACATGAAAATTACCAAGAGTTCCAATCGAGAGTCCCTCATGGTGCAAGTCGAGGAAGATCATTACTTCAATAAGAAAGCTCTGTCCGTTGAGTATTCAGAACTATTTCAGTTATTCAATCAAGATGCACTCGACAAATCTATCGTCAGTTGCTATTGTCTGTAAGTGATTTCTTTCTATAATTTAAGTCTCAAGCTAGCTCTAGTGCTCATTGATTGATCATTAATTACCTGTAATTATATATCCTCATTATATATTCTTTTCTGTGGTATTATGCAGGATGAAGATGTATGAAATGAAAAAAGCTGGACGCTATGGCATTGGGTTCATTGACCCAAATACCGTCAATGAATACACATGGAAATTGGAATGGTGTAGACAAGATGTAGAGAAAAACATGCTAGAGTTCTTGAAGCGCCTCAATAGCAATGAAGATATACTACTTCCTTACAACTTCGAGTGAGTCACACTGTCTTGTACTACAAATTCTGTTTTTGCTTACTAGCTAGATGTTAATAAGTGTATAGGGTTTAGGGTTATAGTAGATTAGTGTTATGCACATGCCCGCTTAATTTATAAATGCAAACGTATGCGCATGCAGGTTCCACTAGATCTTGTTAGACATTAAAGTTGACGAAGGAAAAGTTGAAGTACTGGATTCACTACTTAAAAAAGAAAGTGACTACAACATCGTGAAGGGGATAGTCAACAGGTAATTTCAATCAAAACTATATCTCGGCCTATTTAGTTCGTCATTTCCTTATATGAACTATTTTTAATAACCCCTTTATTAATTTTCTTTGCCGGCGGGCAGGGCTTGGGCAAAGTACATCAAGGTGACTCCAGGAAAATGGCGACAAAAGCTATTTTGGTATCGATCCAAGGTAAGTAATTAAGTAGTACTAGCTAGCTAGCTACCATCTCTTTAATTCTTGTTTCAATACCATTAATTAATTATCATGCTTGATTAATTATTATCTGATTAAATTCTATTCTCGTAAAGGCCCTGAAGCAGGCGCCGGGGACTGAAGTGTGTGCATACTACGTTTGTGAGAACATTCGCATGATGGCGTCCGAAAGGAGCAGATCTGATAGACATCAATGGGTACGTTTGCCAGAACACTATTCACAAATCTTAAATGATTGTCGATATCTTGTCACACAACTAATACACATGCATATTGATCTCCTTCTTAACAGTTCAAAGACGTGTGGGACCAGCTCCTACCAAAAGAGCGCATACGAGCACTTCAAGAGGAAATAGCGGGATTTTTTCTCGACCAGGTCATAGATCCCAAAGGAGAATACTACTACCCGCTACCGCCCCCATGATCCACTTGTCATCGTGCTCCGAAGGCACCAAGGCAACATGTAGGAGAAATTGTATATATATACATGTGTATGTGTGAATAATTAATGGTGGTTGTGAGACATTCGATTATATATATATATATATATATATATATATATATATATATATATATATATATATATATATATATATATATGCATAACGTGTACAATATGTAGTATCGTAAAATACCAGCAAACAAGAAAGAATTAAATGGAAAAAAACAAAATTAATGGAAAAATAAAAATTAAAACCAAAACCCCCCCCAAACATTTAGTACCGGTTGGTGCTACCAACCGGTACTAATGGTCTACCAGCACCCGGGCCTGGCTCGTGCCACGTGGTGGCACTTTAGCGCCGGTTCGTGTCGAACCAGTAGTAAAGGGGGGGGGCTTTAGTCTCCACTCTTTAGTGCCGGTTGTAGAACCGGCACTAAAGGCCCTTACGAACCGGCGCTAAAGCCCGGTTCTGCACTAGTGGAAGTAGCAAAAGCAGGGTCATATTTCATTCTAGCATTCAAAGATTTTTCTTTCAGCTTAGCTAATAATTTCTTAAGATCATATCTATCATTGCAAGCAAGAAAATCTCTAGCAATTTCTTCATCCATAACATAACCCTCAGGCACAACATGCAATTCATATCTAGGGGGAGAATCTCCATCATCACTTTCATCAATATTATCAGTTTCAATATTTTTATTCTCTCTAACCCTAGCAAGTTGTTCATCAAGAAATTCACCTAATGGCACAGTATTATCAAGCATAGAAGTAGTTTCATCATAAGTATCATGCATAGCAGAAGTGGCATCATCAACAACATGCGACCTATCAGAATCAATAGCAGGTGTAGGTGTCGCAAATTTACTCATAACAGAAGGTGAATCAAGTGCAGAGCTAGATGGCAGTTCCTTACCTCCCCTCATAGTTGAGGGATAAATCTTGGTTTTTTCGTCTTTCAAGTTCCTCATAGTGATCAGTAGATATAAATCCCAAGTGACTCAAAGAATAGAGCTATGCTTCCCGGCAACGGCGCCAGAAAATAGTCTTGATAACCCACAAGTATAGGGGATCACAACAACTTTCGAGGGTAGAGTATTCAACCCAAATTTATTGATTCGACACAAGGGGGGCCAAAGAATATTCTCAAGTATTAGCAGCTGAGTTGTCAATTCAACCACACCTGGATAACTTGATATCTGCAGCAAAGTATTTAGTAGCAAAGTAGTATGGAAGTAACGGTAACGGTGGCAAAAGTAACAGTAGCAGTTTTGTAGTAATTGTAACAGCGGCAACAGAAAAGTAACTAAGCGAAATCAATATGTGAAAAGCTCGTAGGCATTGGATCAGTGATGGATAATTATGTTGGATGCGATTCCTCATGCAACAGTTATAACATAGGGTGACACAGAACTAGCTCCAGTTCATCAATGTAACGTAGGCATGTATTCCGAATATAGTCATACGTGCTTATGGAAAAGAACTTGCATGAAATATTTTGTCCTACCCTCCCGTGGCAGCGGGGTCCTATTGGAAACTAGGGGATATTAAGGCCTCCTTTTAATAGAGTACCGCACCAAAGAATTAACACTTAGTGAATACATGAACTCCTCAAACTACGGTCATCACCGGTAAGTATCCCGATTATTGTCACTTCAGGGTTAACGGATCATAACACATAATAGGTGACTATTGACTTGCAAGATAGTATCAAGAACTCACATATATTCATGAAAACATAATAGGTTCAGATCTAAAATCTTGGCACTCGGGCCCTAGTGACAAGCATTAAGCATAGCAAAGTCATAGCAACATCAATCTCAGAACATACTGGATACTAGGTATCAAACCTAACAAAACTAACTCGATTACATGATAAATCTCATCCAACCCATCACCGTCCAGCAAGCCTGCGATGGAATTACTCACGCACGGCGGTGAGCATCATGAAATTGGTGATGGAGAAAGGTTGATGATGACGACGGTGACGGATTCCCCTCTCTGGAGCCCTCCCGAGAGAGTTTAGGGCTCGACGGCGGCTCCGTATGGTAAAACGCGATGAATCCTTCTCTCTGATTTTTTTCTCCCCGAACGTGAATATATAGAGTTGGAGTTGAGGTCGGTGGAGCTCCAGGGGGCCCACGAGGCAGGGGGGCACGCCCAGGGGGGTAGGCGCGCTCCCCACCCTCGTGGACAGGGTGTGGGCCCATGGTCTTGATTCTTTCGCTAGTATTTTTTACTAATTCCAAAAATATTCTCAATGAAGTTTCAGGTCATTCCGAGAACTTTTATTTCCGCAGAAAAATAACACCATGGCAATTCTGCTGAAAACAGCGTCAGTCTGGATTAGTTCCATTCAAATCATGCAAGTTAGAGTCCAAAACAAGGGCAAAAGTGTTTGGAAAAGTAGATACGATGGAGACGTATCAGGTTCGACACTCTTATTTATCGAAGAAGGCTACAAATGATCCCATATACTTGTGGGTTATCAGTACACAGCATTGCATACATGATAAACATATGGCTGAAGCATAGGGAATGACTTTCATTTTCTCTCTATCTTCTGCAGTGGTTGGGCATTGAGTCTGACTCAAGTTCACACCTTGTAACACAGGTAAGAACCCTTTCTTTGCTTGATCCATTTTGAACTTCTTCAAAACTTTGTCAAGGTATGTGCTTTGTGAAAGTCCAATTAAGCGTCTTGATCTATCTCTATAGATCTTGATGCCCAATATATAAGCAGCTTCACCAAGGTCTTACATTGAAAAATTCTTATTCAAGTATCCTTTTATGCTATCCAGAAATTCAGTATCATTTCCGATCAACAATATGTGATCCACATATAATATCAGAAATGCTACAGAGCTCCCACTCACTTTCTTGTATAAAAGTCTGTATAAAACCATATGCTTTTATCACACTATCAAAGCGTATATTCCAACTCGAGATGCTTGCACCAGTCCATAAATGGATCGCTGGAGCTTGCACACTTTGTTAACACCTTTTGGATCGACAAAACCTTCTGGTTGCATCATATACAACTCTTCTTTAAGATATCTATTAAGCAATGCAGTTCTGACATCCATTTGCCAAATTTCATAATCATAAAATGCGGCAATTGCTAACATGATTCGGACGGACTTAAGCATCGCTACAGGTGAGAAGGTCTCATCGTAGTCAACTCCTTGAACTTGTCGAAAACCTTTTGCAACAAGTCGAGCTTTGTAGACAGTAACATTGCCGTCAGCATCAGTCTTCTTCTTGAAGATCCATTTATCCTCTATGGCTTGCCGATCATCGAGCAAGTCAACCAAAGTCCACACTTTGTTCTCATACATGGATCCCATCTCAGATTTCATGGCCTCAAGCCATTTCGCGGAATCTGGGCTCATCATCGCTTCCTCATAGTTCATAGGTTCGTCATGGTCAAGTAACATGACTTCCAGAACAGGATTACCGTACCACTCTGGTGCGGATCTTACTCTGGTTGACTTACGAGGTTCGGTAGTAACTTGATCAAAAGTTTCATGATCATCATCATTAGCTTCCTCACTAATTGGTGTAGGAATCACTGGAACTGATTTCTGTGATGAACTACTTGCCAATAAGGGAGCAGGTACAATTACCTCATCAAGTTCTACTTTCCTCCCACTCATTTCTTTCAAGAGAAACTCCTTCTCTAGGAAGGATCCATTCTTAGCAATGAATATCTTGCCTTCGGATCTGTGATAGAAGGTGTACCCAACAGTGTCCTTTGGGTATCCTATGAAGACACATTGCTCCGATTTGGGTTCTAGCTTATCAGGTTGAAGCTTTTTCACATAAGCATCGCAGCCCCAAACTTTAAGAAACGACAGCTTGGGTTTCTTGCTAAACCACAGTTCATATGGTGTCGTCTCAGCAGATTTAGATGGTGCCCTATTTAACGTGAATGCAGCTGTCTCTAATGCATAACCCCAAAATAATAGTGGTAAATCGGAAAGAGACATCATAGATCGCACTATATCCAATAAAGTACGGTAACGACGTTCGGACACACCATTATGATGTGGTATTCCAGGTGGCATGAGTTGTGAAACTATTCCACATTGTTTTTAAATGAAAGCCAAACTCGTAACTCAAATATTCGCCTTCGCGATCAGACTGTAGAAAGTATATTTTCTTGTTACGATGATTCTCAACTTCACTCTGAAATTCTTTGAACTTTTCAAATGTTTCAGACTTGTGTTTCATTAAGTAGATATACCCATATCTGCTCAAATCATCTATGAAGGTCAGAAAATAACGATACCCGCTGAGGGAGTCCTGGACTAAGGGGTCCTCGGGCGTCCGGCCTGTTAGCCATGGGCCGGGCTGATGGGCTGTGAAGATACGAAGACTGAAGACTGCACCCGTGTCCGGATGGGACTCTCCTTGGTGTGGAAGGCAAGCTTGGCGACTAAGTATGTAGATTCCTTTCCTTTGTAACCGACCTTGTGTAACCCTAGATCCTCCCGGTGTTTATATAAACCGGAGGACTTAGTCCAGAGGGGGATACTCATTATCATAGTCATACATGCTAGACTTCTAGGGTTTGGCCATTACAATCTCGTGGTAGATCAACTCTTGTAATACTCATATTCATCAAGATCAATCAAGCAGGAAGTAGGGTATTACCTCCATAGAGAGGGCCCGAACCTGGGTGAACATCGTGTCCCTTGTCTCCTGTTACCATCGACCTTAGACGCACAGTTCGGGACCCCCTACCCGAGATCCGCCGGTTTTGACACCGACATTGGTGCTTCCATTGAGAGTTCCACTGTGTCATCGCCAACAAGATCGATGGCTCGCCTTGTTCTCAAGGACAATATCACCGCCGGAGGAGCACTGGCCCCAGGCCAAACCCTCCGGCTAGGCGGCTTTACCATGACCGCCCATTCGGTTGACGAACCGACGATGACCTCCCGGGTCATCAAAAAATCCCCTTCGTATCAACTCCGAACACTCCAAGCAGATGGATCCAGCAGAGCTTTCGTCTTTAAACGAGCTCCTAGATCGCATCGCTGCCCTGGGGGTCGCTACAGACTACGATCGAATTGGGCTTAAACCCGATCAGAGAGAAATCAAATCTCCACCGATCACCCACCAGATAGCGGTAGTGGAGGAGCAAAACGATGACTCTTCCCCCACACTAAGGACGGAGTATATCCGGATATCCGGTTTTGAAGAGTCAGACACCCACCTGCGAGGAGATGTACCCTGCCCTCTGAACATAGAATCGGACGACGGGCCTAAGAAATTGATGGATATCCCGGAGCCCGATCTTTCAAGTTCAGAAGATCTTCAGACTCCGGATCCAAAATTGGGCCAGGGCTCGGATTCAAATCCACCCACCCACCCAAATATAAGCGCTCTCATGAGCATACAACAGCAGTCTCAGGAAAAGGTCCACCACTTCTGGGCCAGATTCCTTCTTGTCAAAGACAAGATTAAAGATTGCCGCGACGAGGAAGCGATCTCAGCGTTCCACAATAATTGCATGGACGAAGGAATCCTCAACGCCATCAACCGCCATCGCATATCACACTTCGCTGACTTGGCAACTATCGTACAAAAGTACAGCACAATGGAAAGCGCCTGGAAAACTCAGGCAGCCTGTTGGGAACCATCAGTCCCCACTCAACCCCTCATTTAGGCGAAAAGGGCGCACCCTTGCAACACGTTCGGTCCAATAGTAAAGAAACATAAGTCCATTACGGGGCGCAGAAGCGTTCTGGAAAGATGACTCGATGGGCCATGCAAAATACACGCAACACCGGATAACATACCAACACATAGCCTTAGAGCATGTTGGATACTCCGGCAAGTGTCCAAGAGCGGCGAGGATATCCTCACCAAGAATACCCCAGAACAACACCCCCCAGAAGACGACGACCCCAAAGTACTGACGGTCTTCAAGACATTCACCTCAAACAATAGGCGCAAAAGGGAACTCCGCTGACTCGCCGAGGTCTGTCAAAAAGCAACAATAAACCCTTGGAACGACACGGCTATAACTTTTAACGCCGGTGACGAAGCAAAATACAGGACAGTCCGAGCACCAGCCGCCTTGGTCCTCAGTCCAGACGTGGACGGCTTTCGGCTCACCAAGGTCCTCATGGACGGCGGCAGCGGACTAAACCTCATCTATGAAGATACACTCCACAACATAGAGATAGACAAGAGCCACATCAAGCAAAGCAGCACGACCTTCCGAGGAATCATTCCCAGTCGGGAGGCGCGGTGTGTTTCAAAAATAACACTCGACGTGGTATTCGGCACACCGGAGAATTATCGGTCCGAAGAAATAACCTTCCAAGTGGCCCCTTGCAACAACGGATATCACGCCCTCTTGGGGCGAGAGGCATTTACACGCTTCCAAGCTGTACCTCATTACAGGTACATGAAGCTTAAGATGCCTGGGCCCAACGGTATAATCACTCTCGCTAGTGATCCGGACATAGCACTCCACGCCGAAAATAAAACCGCATCCTTGGCCCTTGAGGCATTATCTGAGGCCCTCGCGGCCGAAGAGTTAACCGCACTGCGCTCCACGGTGGACAGGGACGATGTGATCTTAGACAAACGCCCCAAATCCACCTCCTTCAAGCCAGCAGAAGAAATAGTCAAATTCCAGGTCCATCCAACGGACCCCAAGAAGACAGCATCTATTGGGGCACAACTAGACACTACTAGGGAAAAGGCTAGCAGCAGCGCGGGTTCTAGGTATATCAGTAGCGAGGGGACCGGCGCTACTAATAAGGCGCTACAGCTAACCCGTAGCAGTAGCGCGTGCACACCCGCGCTACTGCTATACAAGTGTAGCAGCAGCGCGCTTCGTGGAAGCTCGTTACTGCTAATAGCTCTAGCGCGCTTTGCCGGGACGCGCTACTGCTACTGTGGCGCTGCTGCTAACTTTTCTCCACTCCCTACTGCTAATTTTAGTAGTTTTTGTTTTTTTCTGCATATTTGTTTTGTATTTGAACAGGCTTTATACAAGAATGTTTAGCAGATACAAATGTCATCATGATACACATACAAATGGCTGCGAGACCACAAATGTAATCATAGCATATACATACAAATAGTCTCATCATAATCATCATCCAATACAAAGTGGTATCTCGTCATCATCTCGAAAATAGCAATACATGCAAGTCTCGAATACTTGCAACTACAACGTCATCCATCTAAACAATGGTATACGCGAGAAGAGCTATCACTATGAGTGAGAGCGGAACTACGCAGTACATGAGGCGGCGGTTACGAGTCCTCTCTCGCGCTAGCGTGAACCTCAAGTAACTAGCTTCTCCTTCTTGTCTGCTTTTGAAGCCTTTATGGCTGGCGCCCGAGACCCCATTCACTTGCGCCTGACACTCAGGCCACTCATTGTACACCCCCGGAACCTTCCCTTTGTACACGACATAGCACCGCCATCTCGCCATCAAGAAATTAGATACCTGTTAGAGATGCATGTTCATCAACAGGATGTACAATCATATGCAACAAAATATATTAGGGCGACACGAAAAAGAAAGGGTTAATTAGCAACTAGATGCAACATACAGTACGCAAACTAATTAACTAGAGGTACGCAGGTCATCATACCCAAACAAACAAAGTAGCGTTACGCAAGTTCGACAGGGACCGTGGACATCACAAAGTTTCATCGCTACAGAAAGTATACAAGTTCAACCGACACATATCATCATCATCGGCATCGTAAATCACTAGAAGTTCCATTCTTCCATATCATCGAGGATGGACCCTAGCTTCTTGAATGGCGTGAGGTCTTGACATTGTATGCCTATGCGTGTTCAGACGTCAGCTCGCGATATAGGGCCGTGGTGGAACATCCCCTTCTCATTGAAGACTTCTTTCATGATGATCGTCGCAATGTCCTTTTGGATGCGAAAGAAGTCATCTCTAAGTTTATAATCCGCTTCTCCATGAGATTCTAGCCACTTGTGGATATGATCATCATTTCTGCTTGTCATGCGAAGCTTTTGGTGATCTGTGTTGAACTCAATCATGAGATGGAGGATGTAGAATCCATCCTTCTTGCTTGGTTTTGGGACATGGATGCAGTAGAAGTTAGTTTTATGCGTGAAACCCATCTTCTTGTTCCTTTGTTTCCTGATCTGCATGTGGCCACCTCTAATGCTGAAGCCTTGGAGAGCATCATCTAGAATATTCATTATGTGGGTGTAGACCTTCTTCTCGTAGTCTCTGGAAGGGTCGAAATACACGGCGTGGGAGACTCGCGGGTAAAGAACGATAAGGACGGCGCGCCCGTTGCTGCCCGGAAAATACACCTCAAATTATTCTCCATATGAGCGAGAAGGAATGATTGAAATGTACGAAAGGCTTGGATGATAAGGCAGGAGGACAATTTCCTGGTCCTTATTCTGTACCATGAAGTTTTGGTGGTAGTCCCTAGCAGTTTCACGCTCAAAGTCGCTGAGACTCAAGACAGACTCGTGCATGTAGTACGGATCCGCCACACAGATTTGCGAGACTTCTTCTCTCTTCATGACGGAGCTCATATGTAGCGCAAAAAGGCGGACGATTGTAAAATCGAGCCACCTTGTCAGAAACATCTCAAAGATATGGTCAAACTGCAGGAAGAACACCTCCGCGGGCCGTGTGTCGACGTAGCACTTCCCCTCAGGCACACGAGCCACGTATGTCGGATATCCTTGATCCTTCAAGGCTAGTAGGCTTTTCTCAGTCGACAGCACATGGTCGTGCAGTCTCCTGAGATCCCCTGATAGTGCCTCCAGCGGTTTCGACGGTAGCATCGGCTCACCCGTGAGATGGAACATGGCCGCACCTTTCATGGGTACACGCTCTTCAGAATCCATCATCTGGCTGCTATGTGCTCTGGCTTGTTTGGAGGCAAGTATCTTCCCCGATCTCTTCCTCTCCTTTTTCTTGGGCACACCTTCCAGACCCTTCCTTAACCCCTGCCCCAGTGTTCCCGGGCTAAGCACTGTATGACCCTCGGCTAGTTGACCATGTGTTGAGGCGGCATCTTCAGGCGTGTCCTGTGAGGATTTCATGAAGAGAGACTTTTTGCAATCCCTGCTACGACCTTCCTGCCTGGGTAGATCATCCATATCCTCATTAGCATGCTGATAGCCCGATTCGTCATATGGTTGACTCATCATATCTATGTCACAGTCATACGCGTTTGTATTGAGGAAACCCATTGGGTCGACCTTCGTCTCATCATCCATTCTATGTTCTACAAGACCGATTACATCAGCCAGTACTATTGCACCCCCTTCATCACGTCATCCGCCGCTCTCACCCGGCACTACAGGAGCTAGTAATTGCGTAGGCAGGGTGGTGGTCTCCGCACATGGTTGTTGATGTGTGGTTATTGGTGTGCTCTCGGCCGGCTCCAGACAAATAAGATTCTTCGGCCATAGCAGCACCCAACCCTTGCAGCTTCCAATCCGCGGCGGGGTCTCGTCGTCCTCTCCCACAGGCTGTACTGGAGGAGGCAAATGCTCGTGCCCCAATTTCACACTGGACAAGTTAACTCTAAAGTGCCCAGTGGGGATCGGGTGGTTGTGGAACGTGGGTTGCAAGGGGTTCATTATCATCCCCTTTCCCACGTCCACCTTCTGGCCTTTGATCAAGTAGAGTATGGTGCACGGGGTTTCTTCGGCCTGCAAACACATGTCTGTGGCGTAAAACATCCGAAAGGCAACGAAAATGGAATATTCTATGTTGGTGCGACATGTAATTACCATGAGGGCGTCGAGCTCAGCCAAAGACGAAGGCCCACCTAGCGCACCAGAGACTGAGGATGGGCTGCTATGAGCGGGAGCGACTACGAGAGGAGGCCCGGTTGCGTGAGCAAGTGATTGTGCTGTGGTGTTGTTGTTCACGGAGTTGCTCCCGACGAAACTAGGCAACGGGAAATCACGTACCGTCTTGTCTGGATTTTCCTTCGTCCAGTTGATGATAGCTGGAACCAAGTTAGTAGCAAAATCATTTCTGCAGGCAGTTACAGCAGCATTGACTGCCTGCTGTAGCAACTCATTTTTCTCCTCGGCTGCTTTTTTCACGTCCTCAGCTGCTTTTTTCTCGACCGCAAGCTTCACCTTCTCGTTGATGTCCGCCTGACTAAACTTCTTTTTCTGCTTCTTGGCCTCCGGGTCCTCGTTGTAAAACACCTTCCATGTGGCGCCGTCTCCAGCGCCGTGCACACGACCATATTGCGGCCGCTAGCCCAAAGGGAGTCCCTTAAGTTCGTTCAAGGCCCGGTTGAGAGGGGTGTCCCACTTGGCCCTCATCGGAGAAGTAGGGCTTTCGGCTGCAAGCTGGTGTTGCTTCTCCTGCAGAAGGAGCGTGAACCGTTTAGGAATGTGTAGTCGACTAGATTTGGAGCTAAATGTAAGGTGGTAAAAGAATAATTACCAGTAGTCTAATCAATTTACTCATGATCTGGTCCGTGTAAAAAACCTTCTTTTCCTTGTCCCACTTGTAGCGGGCCCTGATGAAGTCACGCTCCAAGGGGTTGTTGAACTTCGCGAAGGGGTCTGGGATACCCGCGGCTTCACGTTCCGTGTCCTCCTTATCCCATATGGGCCTTTTACCGAGGTAGCCACGGCTTCCGAGGCGATGCTTCCCCGTGTTCCTTTTCTGAAGGCTCTTGAATTTCGCAGCCTTAGACTTGGCTGCCTCGGTAGTGCAAGTGTCCTTGAACTTTTGGAACTCCTCTTCCGTAAGTGTCAGATTTTCCTCTAGAATCCTGGACAGGGGTTCCTCAGCCTCAATAGCTCGTTTCACCCTCCCTTTCCAGGAGGCCAAATCATTGCTGAACATGCCCATGGCGTGATTGTTAATCTTTTTCATCTTCGGATCATCCCACGGTTCTTCTATGTTATCATCCCGGTCGGGGAACTTGAATCTCTTGTGCAACTTCGTCAGGACCAACTGCGTCAAATGTTCTTTACTCCTTAAGTCATCATCGTTGATGCTCGCGCATTCCCGTAGGATGCATCCTACTTGGTTCCCATCGCACTTGCGAGGTTCTTCCGGCTCTAATGGCTCAAACTTGCCAGGTGCCATCTTTGTGATCACCAGTCGTCCAATCCCTAGTTTGTTAGGTTTTCATACCCTCTGCTTCTTCTGCTTCTTCTTTTCGGTAGCGGCATCGGCGCCGGTACCTTCCCCGCCGGTATCTTCCTCGCCGGTACCTTCCCCGCCAATCTCGGCGCCGCCATCGGTGTCGGCGCCGTCGGTGTTGATGTCGGCGTCAGTACCATCATTGAGGCCGACCTGCAAACCTTGACTTTGCATTTTCTTAGCAGTCAAAAAGTTGAGGTACTCTTGTTCACCCTCATAATCCATCTCGTCTGCATCTTGGTCAGAAGGCCCAGTTTTTTCGTTGTTCGACATGTTTCCTATGATTAAGTCTCCTCGTTTAATTCTAAAACCATGAAAAAATGACAAATGACATAAAAAAGAAATCTATGTTTGCCGGAATGTCGTTTCCCAGCACTCGATATGCCTACTATCTAGCACAAATCATGCCAAAATTCACGGAAAATTTCGGCATGATCTTTGCTAGAAATGGACATATCGAGCGCCTGAAATTCACCGGAACGGAAATGAATCAACATTCCGGCGTAACACAGGCCACTCGGATCATTTACCCTGCACATAATCATCATGTCCAAATGACATGTCCAAATTTCCAAATATGACATGTCCAAAACATCACATGTCCACATATCACATGTCCACTCCAAATTTGCATATAAAAGGAAGAAAAATATAAATTTTGAAGAAAAAACCTAGCCAAATTCATAACTAAATATATAACCTAATTAACCATCTGCCCTAACTAAATTAACCAAAAAACCTAGCTACCAGAGAGAGGAGGAGAGGTGGGGGGCTTACAGAGGGCGCAGGCCTGACGACGGCCGAGGTTGGGAGGGGTCGGGGTCGGGGTCGAGCGCCGGGGCCGGAGCCGGGGTCGGGGTCGAGCCGGGGCCGTGGGCGAGCGCCGGGGTCGAGGTCGGGGGACGGAGCCGGCGTCGGGGTCGGGGGCGAGCGCACAGGCGCGGCGAGGGATCCGGCGGCGCGACGGGTGATACATCTCCAACGTATCTATAATTTTTTATTGTTCCATGCTATATTATATTCTGTTTTGGACATTAATGGGCTTTATTATACACTTTTATATTATTTTTGGGACTAACCTATTAACTGGAGGCCCAGCCCAGAATTGCTGTTTTTTTTGCCTATTTCAGAGTTTCGCAGAAAAAGAATATCAAACGGAGTCCAAACGGAATGAAACCTTCGGGAACGTGATTTTCGGAACGAACGTGATCCAGCGGACTTGGACCCTACGTCAAGAAAGCAACCAGGACGGCATGAGGTAGGGGGGCGCGCCTACCCCCCCCCCCCCAGGCGCGCCCTCCACCCTCATGGGCCCCACGTTGCTCCACCGACGAACTTCTTCCTCCTATATATACCTACATACCCCCAAACTACCAGACGCGGAGCCAAAAACCTAATTCCACCGCCGCAACCTTCTGTACCCGTGAGATCCCATCTTGGGGCCTTTCCGGAGCTCCACCGGAGGGGGCATCGATCACGGAGGGCTTCTACATCAACACCATAGCCTCTCTGATGATGTGTGAGTATTTTACCTCAGACCTTCGGGTCCATAGTTATTAGCTAGATGGCTTCTTCTCTCTTTTTGGATCTCAATACAATGTTTTCCCCCTGTCTCGTGGAGATCTATTCGATGTAATCTTCTTTTGCGGTGTGTTTGTTGAGACCGATGAATTGTGGGTTTATGATCAAGTTTATCTATGAACAAAATTTGAATCTTCTCTGAATTCTTTTATGTATGATTGGTTATCTTTGCAAGTCTCTTCGAATTATCAGTTTGTTTGGCCTACTAGATTGATATTTCTTGCAATGGGAGAAGTGCTTAGCTTTGGGTTCAATCTTGCGGTGTCCTTTCCCAGTGACAGTAGGGGCAGCAAGGCACGTATTGTATTGTTGCCATCGAGGATAACAAGATGGGGTTTATATCATATTGCATGAGTTTATCCCTCTACATCATGTCATCTTACTTAAAGCGTTGCTCTATTCTTTTGAACTTAATACTCTAGATGCATGCTGGATAGCGGTCGATGTGTGGAGTAATAGTAGTAGATGCAGGCAGGAGTCGGTCTACTTGTCGCGGACGTGATGCCTATATACATGATCATACCTAGATATTCTCATAACTATGCTCAATTCTGTCAATTGCTCAACAGTAATTTGTTTACCCACCGTAATACTTATGCTTTCAAGAGAAGCCACTAGTGAAACCTATGGCCCCCGGGTCTATTTTCCATCATATTAATCTTCCATCACTTAGCTATTTCTGGCGCCGTTTTTATTTTGCTTTCTTTACTTTGCATCTTTATCATAAAAATACCAAAAATATTATCTTATCATATCTATCACATCTCACTTTCGTAAGTGACCGTGAAGGGATTGACAACCCCTTTATTGCGTTGGTTGCGACGATTTTATTTGTTTGTGTAGGTGTGAGGGACTCATGTGTGGCCTCCTACTGGACTGATACCTTGGTTCTCAAAAACTGAGGGAAATACTTATGCTGCTTTACTGCATCACCCTTTCCTCTTCAAGGGAAAACCAACGCAGTGCTCAAGAGGTAGCAAGAAGGATTTTTGGCGCCGTTGTCGGGTAGATCTACGCCAAGTCAAGTCAAGTCAAGACATACCAAGTACCCATCACAATCTCATCTCCCTCGCACTACATTATTTGTCATTTGCCTCTCGTTTTCCTCTCCCCCACTTCACCCTTGTCGTTTTATTCGCCTTCTTCCCGTGTGCCTTTTTGTTTGTGTTTCCACATGCCTTCTATTTGCTTGCATCTTTGCTTGCTAAAAATCTATTGATATGGATCCACTTAAGTGTTCTACTTGGATCATCTTCGATCCTTATGCGCTAGTGCTGAAACCCCAACTAGCCTAGTTGATGGGAAATCTTTAGATGAGCATGCTCATTTTGTGCGTCACCATTTGTCTGAAAAAGGGAGACTCTTATGGAATCAAATAAACAAATTGCTGTGTTATGCTTGGAATCTTTGTGAAATTTGTGATATTACTTGTTGCTCTAAGAACCCTTAAAAACACCTCCCCTACCTATGTGAGTTTAATGAAAATGAAATCTTATCTTCTTATGCAAAGGGTGTTTATAGCTACTATGATATTGAACAAATTGAAGAATTTGTTGCTTTTAAGGGTTCTTTTGAAGTTGCTTCTTTCATTGAAAAGTATGATACTACTCTTTACGAATCTGAAAATCTTGACATACTTGAATATTGCTATGAAAACTATGCTCATAATGTCTATGTCAAAGAATTTATTGAAAGAATGACCGTTGCTTCTAAAGAAAATAATGATATGCACGAATCTATAGATAATTATGATTCCGATGATTTGATTGAAATATCCCTTAATGAACATGATGCTTGCTATCCTTGTGGCCATCATGCCAATATTTATGAAGATGAATTTGCTATAGTTCCTTACGTTAAACATGAGATCGTTGCTATTGCACCCATACTTGGTAGTTCCTTCGATGAAAAGCATGATTGCAATAATTTTACTATATTTTTTCTTAATGTCAATTGTGCTAATAATATGCAAACCCCAAGCTTGGGGATGCTAGTTTTGCTATGTCTACTACTTGTTGCAATGATCATCATTGGGGTGATTCTTCTTATGATCTTGAAAATTTATTTAAGCCCCATGATGAATATGAGATTGATAATAGTGTTTGCAATAATATTGAAAGTGGGTTTGGAAGAGTGTCAACTTTAGATCCCACATATTTGGAGAATATTCAATCTTATGAAATTTTTGATAAAAGTGGGTTTGGAGAGGTCATGACTTCAGTTAATGTTAATCCCACTATTTCGGAAGAGTGTCAACTTTGCATGCATGTGGATCACGAAGAGAATATGTTATGTGATAGCTATATTGTTGAATTTGCTTATGATCCTACATGTAATTATTATGAGATAGGAAAATATGGTTGTAGAAACTTTTATCTTACTAAATTACCTCTCGTCATGTTGAGATTGCTATCGTCACTTTCTTCTTCCTTGCATATGCTAGTTTTTGCTTGCCTTGCAAATTTGTTTGTTTATAATATGCCTATGCATAGGAAGTATGTTAGACTTAGATGTGTTTGTCACGTGTTTTATGATGCTCTCTTTGCGCTTCAATTCTCGTCTTTCATGTGAGCATCATTAAAATTATCTATGCCTAGCTAGGGGCGTTAAACGATAGCGCTTGTTGGGAGGCAACCCAATTTTATTTTTAGTTTTTTTACTTCTTGATTCTGTTTAGGAATAAATATTTGATCTAGCCTCTGGTTATATGTGTTTTATGTTTTAATTAGTGTTTGTGCCAAGTTAAACCTATAGGATCTTCTTGGATGATAGTTATTTGATCTTCCTGAAAATTCCAGAAACTTTCTGTTCACGAAAATAATTGTTAAAAATCACCAGAACGTGATAAAATATTGATTCCAATTGCTTATGATCAATAAACAAATTTTATAGGTCGTCCTATTTTTTCTGAATTTTTTGAGTTCCAGAATTTTGCGTTAGTTACAGATTACTACAGACTGTTCTGTTTTTGACAGATTCTTTTTTTCGTGTGTTGTTTGCTTATTTTGATGAATCTATGGCTAATAAAATAGTTTATAAACCATAGAGAAGTTAGAATACAGTAGGTTTAACACCAATATAAATAAAGAATGAGTTCATTACAGTACCTTGAAGTGGTGTTTTGTTTTATTTCCCTAACGGAGCTCACGAGATTTTCTGTTAAGTTTTGTGTTGTGAAGTTTTCATGTTTTGGATAAAAGATTTGATGGATTATGGAACATGGAGTGGCAAGAGCCTAAGCTTGGTGATGACCATGGCACCCCAAGATAATCTAAGGACACCAAAAAGCCAAAGCTTGGGGATGCCCCGGAAGGCATCCCCTCTTTTGTCTACTTCCATCGGTAACTTTACTTGGAGCTATATTTTTATTCACCACATGATATGTGTTTTGCTTGGAGCGTCTTGTATGATTTGAGTATTTGCTTTTTAGTTTACCACAATCATCTTTGCTGTACACACCTTTTGAGAGAGACACACATGATTCGGAATTTATTAGAATACTCTATGTGCTTCACTTATATCTTTTGAGCTATATAGTTTTTGCTCTAGTGCTTCACTTATATCTTTTAGAGCACGGCGGTGGTTTTGTTTTATAGAAACTATTGTTCTCTCATGCTTCACTTATATTATTTTGAGAGTCGTACAAAACAGCGTGGTAATTTGCTTTAATTATGATAGGCATTCAAGATTAATAAAAAAAATTCTTATGAGTGTGTTGGATACTATGAGAAGTTTGATGCTTGATAATTGTTTTGAGATATAAAGATGGTCATATTAGAGTCATGCTAGTTGAGTAGTTGTGGATTTGAGAAATACTTGTGTTAAAGTTTGTGATTCCCGTAGCATGCACGTATGGTGAACCGTTATGTGATGAAGTTGGAGCATGATTTATTTATTGATTGTCTTCCTTATGAGTGGCGGTCGGGGATGAGCGATGGTCTTTTCCTACCAATCTACCCCCCTAGGAGCATGCGCGTAATACTTTGCTGTGATAACTTGTAGATTTTTGCAATAAGTATATGAGTTCTTTATGACTAATGTTGATCCCATGGATTATACGCACTTCTCTTCCTTCCACCATTGCTAGCCTCTCTAATACCGCGCACTTTTCGCCGGTATCATACACCCACCATATACCTTCCTCAAAACAGCCACCATACCTACCTATCATGGCATTTCCATAGCCATTCCGAGATATATTGCCATGCAACTTACCACCGTTCCATTTACTATGACACGCTCCATAAATTGCTTTGCATGATCATGTAGTTGACATCGTATTTGTGGCAAAGCCACCGTTCATAATTCTTTCATACATGTCACTCTTGATTCATTACATATCCCGGTACACCGCCGGAGGCATTCACATAGAGTCATATTTTGTTCTAAGTATTGAGTTGTAATTGTTGAGTTGTAAGTAAATAAAAGTGTGATGATCATCATTTTTAGAGCATTGTCCCAAGTGAGGAAAGGACGATGGAGACTATGATTCCCCCACAAGTCGGGATGAGACTCCGGACTAAATAAAAAAGGAGGCCATAAAAAAAGAGAAAAGGCCCAAACAAAAAAATGAGAGAAAAAGAGAGAAGGGACAATGTTACTATCCTTTTACCACACTTGTGCTTCAAAGTAGCACCATGATCTTCATGATAGAGAGTCTCCTATGATATCACTTTCATATACTAGTGGGTAATTTTTCATTATAGAACTTGGCTTGTATATTCCAATGATGGGCTTCCTCAAAATGCCCTAGGTCTTCGTGAGCAAGCGAGTTGGATGCACAGCCACTTAGTTTCTTTTGTTGAGCTTTCATATACTTATAGCTCTAGTGCATCCGTTGCATGGAAATCCCTACTCACTCACATTGATATCTATTAATGCGCATCTCCATAGCCCGTTGATACGCCTAGTTGATGTGAGACTATCTTCTCCTTTTTTGTCTTCTCCACAACCACCATTCTATTCCACATATAGTGCTATGTCCATGGCTCACGCTCATGTATTGTGTGAAGATTGAAAAAGTTTGAGAACATCAAAAGTATGAAACAATTGCTTGGCTTGTCATCGGGGTTGTGCATGATTTAAATACTTTGTGTGGTGAAGATAGAGCATAGACAGACTATATGATTTTGTAGGGATAACTTTCTTTGGCCATGTTATTTTGAGAAGACATAATTGCTTAGTTAGTATGCGTGAAGTATTATTATTTTTATGTCAATATTAAACTTTTGTCTTGAATCTTTCGGATCTGAATATTCATACCACAATTAAGAGAATTACATTGAAATTATGCCAAGTAGCATTCCACATCAAAAATTCTGTTTTTATCATTAACCTACTCGAAGACGAGCAGGAATTAAGCTTGGGGATGCTTGATACGTCTCCAACGTATCTATAATTTTTTAATTGTTCCATGCTATATTATATTCTATTTTGGACATTAATGGGCTTTATTATACACTTTTATATTATTTTTGGGACTAACCTATTAACCGGAGGCCCAGCCCAGAATTGCTGTTTTTTTGCCTATTTCAGAGTTTCGCAGAAAAAGAATATCAAACGGAGTCCAAACGGAATGAAACCTTCGGGAACGTGATTTTCGGAACGAACGTGATCCAGAGGACTTGGACCCTACGTCAAGAAAGCAACCAGGAAGGCACGAGGTAGGGGGCGCGCCTACCCCCCCCCCCCCCCCCAGGCGCGCCCTCCACCCTCGTGGGCCCCATGTTGCTCCACCGACGTACTTCTTCCTCCTATATATACCTACGTACCCCCAAACTACCAGATACGGAGCCAAAAACCTAATTCCACCGCCGCAACCTTCTGTACCCGTGAGATCCCATCTTGGGGCCTTTTCCGGAGCTCCGCCGGAGGGGGCATCGATCATGGAGGGCTTCTACATCAACACCATAGCCTCTCCGATGATGTGTGAGTAGTTTACCTCAGACCTTCGGGTCCATAGTTATTAGCTAGATGGCTTCTTCTCTCTTTTTGGATCTCAATACAATGTTCTCCCCCTCTCTCGTGGAGATCTATTCGATGTAATCTTCTTTTGCGGTGTGTTCGTTGAGACCGATGAATTGTGGGTTTATGATCAAGTTTATTTATGAACAATATTTGAATCTTCTCTGAATTCTTTTATGTATGATTGGTTATCTTTGCAAGTCTCTTCGAATTATCAGTTTGGTTTGGCCTACTAGATTGATCTTTCTTGCAATGGGAGAAGTGCTTAGCTTTGGGTTCAATCTTGCGGTGTCCTTTCCCAGTGATAGTAGGGGTAGCAAGGCACGTATTGTATTGTTGCCATCGAGGATAACAAGATGGGGTTTATATCATATTGCATGAGTTTATCCCTCTACATCATGTCATCTTACTTAAAGCGTTACTCTATTCTTTTGAACTTAATACTCTAGATGCATGCTGGATAGCGGTCGATGTGTGGAGTTATAGTAGTAGATGCAGGCAGGAGTCGGTCTACTTGCGGGAACAATATGGACACACAGATGCACCATCACGTCAAAGAACACGGGCGGGAAGTACATCTCAAGCTCATTCAGTATCACAACGATCTCTTCCTATAGCCTTCGGAGCTGCTTCAGACTGATCGACTTTCGAGAGATGACGTCGAAAAAGTTGCAGAGACCAATAAGCATGCCACGGACGTGCTTGTCCATTATCCCTCTAAGGGCAACAGGTAGTATCTGCATCATCATCACATGACAGTCATGGGACTTCATCCCGCTGAACCTTTTCTTGTCCGTGTCTAGATATCTGCTTATCTTGCCACAGTAACCGGAACTAACTTTAACTCCGGTAAGGCACTTAAAGAATTGATTGATCTCAGCCTGACTTAAGGTGAAGCAAGAAGGGGGCAATAATCCTCTTTCTTTATTTGCTTGCCCTTCTTCTCCCGCGCCTCTGTCTCCGTCTCTGTCTCGTCTGACTGTTTACGGGGCGGCATGTGCAGATCTTCCCTGATTTTCAAATCTTGCAAGTCTTTTCTTGCCTTCGGCCCATCCTTGGTCTTATCCGGCATGTTCATCAGTGCCGCGAGCAAACTCTCAAGGACATTCTTACAGATGTGCATTTGATCAAGGCAATGAGGTGTATCGAGTTTGTGCCAGTACTCCAAGTCCCAGAACACAGACCTCGTCTTCCATACCTTCAGCAGCGGCTCTGGAGCCTTTTTTCATCGTCTTTCTCGCCGCGGGGCACTCCTTCCAGTTTTTCAACAGCTCATCGATTTTAGCACCGCTTCGCTTACGTGGAGGTCCTCGATGCTCAGCGTGACCATTGAATAGATCTCCATGGTTTCTCCACGGGTCGTCCTGTTCGAGCCATCTTCGATGCCCATGTACATGATTTTCCCAGACCCGCCATCTTTCCTTGACGTTAGCTGCTGAGACGCCGTATCATCCATGCACCGCGTGCATCCGCAATATCCATGGCACACCTGGCCTGCGACATATCCGTAACCGAGATAGTCGTGCACCGTCGTGATCAGCGCGGCTCTCATGTAGAAATACTTGCCTTTGCTGGCGTCCCATGTCGTGGCCGGTGTTTTCCATAAAGTGTCTAACTCCTCTTGAAGTAGCCCCAGATACAAATTAATATTATTTCATGGTTGTTTCGGCCCTTGAATAAGCATGCTCATGTGAATGTACTTCGACTTCATGCACAACCAGGGGGGAGGTTGTACATCCATACAAACACGGGCCATGTGCTATGGTTGGTGTTCTGGTTGCCAAACGGATTCATGCCATCGGTACACGCACCGAGCACGATGTTCCTTGCATCACATTCGAAATACCGATAGAAGCTGTTCAACGCTCTCCACTAGCTTCCATCCTTGACGTGTCTCAGCTTCGGATCATCTCCATCGTCGGGCTTCTTCCTCTCCGCGTGCCAACGCATTAGCTTTGCTTCCTTGGGATCTACGAAATACCGCTGGAGACGGGGAGTGATCGGTAACTACCATACAACTTTCTGTGGACATTTCTTCCCGGCCTTCTTGTATTGAGAAGCATTGCACACCGGACAACTTGTTTTTTCCGCGTGCTCCTTCCGATAAATTATGCAATCGTTGATGCATGCATGGTATCTAACATGCGGCAGATCAAGAGGGCACACGATCTTCTTGGCCTCATCAACACTAGTAGGACATAGATTCCCCACGGAAAGAACATCCTTTAGGTACTTGAGATGCTCATCAAGGCTAGTGTCGGTCCATTTGTTTTTAGCCTTCGTCTTCAGGAGTTGGAGCGTGAAACTCAAGCGGGTCACCTCAGGATTGCAACCATCATACAATTGAGTGTTTGAGTCTACCACCAGTTGCTCCAGCTTAGCCTCCTCTCTAGAAGCAGCTCTCTCAGTACTCGTCTCCTTGCGAAGCAGTGCTTGAACATGAGGGTCCCACACGATTGAACTTAGTACCGACGAACTCTGCTGCGTGGAGTCCACGTTCTCTCCGCCACCATGTCCAGCCCTTTCTACTCCGCCATGTCCGGCCTCTTCTCCGCCGCCATGTCCGGCCTCTTCCCCGCCGCCATTATCGATCATCTCTTCGTCTTGCCCCGTGTCGTCATTGCCTGCCCCGTCGGCGTCCTCAACATCGTCATCCTCATCTTCAATTATCCACCGAGTATAGCCATCCATGAAACCAGTCATGAGCAGGTGCGCTTCAACACGACCATCGTCATAGGGGTCGATCCATACTATTCCTTTGCATTTTCGACACGGACATAAAACCTCTATCTGGTTATTTTCTTTCATGTCCTGCACCGCCGAACGCAACCACCTGTCCACCATCGTTCCACTGACCATCATGAATGTCTGCACGGTAATAATAAACAAATTGATTATAAAAATGCGTGCATGCATCAAAGTCATACAAAAATTCGGCATGACCTTCCCTAAAAATAGGAGATATATAGATCTAGAGTTTGCCCGAAATTCGCCGAAACGGAAATAAATCGACATTTCGGCAAAACATAGGCAACTCAAAAGCACAATTTGGCGTCAACACATGCCACACACACAATTTCCATCATATTGCCCAATTATCATATCACGCACACATACACATATTTCCATTTTGCAAAAGCATGAAATTTTAATCACCTCTATCTCGAGATCGAGCACACGGTGGAGATGATGATGTAGGGAGATTAAAAGTGCACAAAGCTCTTCTTGACAAAGATAGATCTAGTTAGGGGGCAAATAGGTCACTAAACTAAATGCTACATCTACCTAGCTAGCTATTTTGGGAGGAGACAACTTCAACTAGTGGAGGGGGAAGGAAAAAGAGAAAGGAGATGCATTAATGGAGGTGGTGTAGTTAGCTAGGAGTAATGAAGAGAGAGAAAGGTAGGTAGAAGAGGGAGAGTAATGGGGGAGAAGTATTGAGGAAGAAGAAGAGTGAGAGAGGGAGGATGTGGGAGGTAGGGGAAAGGGAGGAGAGGAGATGGGGGAGGGGAGGACGGGTGGAAAAAGGTGGTGGGGTGTTGCGTCTTAGCAGTAGCGCGGGAGGAAAAACGTGCAACTGCTAAGAGCGTAGCAGCAGCGCGCTTTTCTCACACGCGCTACTGCTAAACGGGCCAACCGTGTGGACAATTTCAAAATTAGCAGCAGCGACGTGACTAAAAAGCACGCTACTACTATTGCATTAGCAGTAGCGCGCTTTGTGACGCCGCGCTGCTGGTAAACTTAGGTTGTTGTGTACTGTCGGTGGATTTTTGTAGCAGCGCGGTTTAGGCATCACGCGCTGCTGCTAAATTTACATCAGTAGTGCGCTTTTCCTATCCTCGCTACTGCTAATTAGCAGTAGCGCCTCTTTTTCTGCCGCGCTGCTGCTAAGATTCTGTGTATAAGGTTTTCCCTAGTAGTGAGACCCAACGGTCGATGCCGCGCTACGGGATTTTCTTCGCGAAAGCTGGGATATATTCCCCTGGCACCCTTCTGACATGCCAGGAATCCCGCGCAAGCTAGCCGAATACAGCCTCAACATATTAAAGGGATATAAACCGATCAAACAAACACTATGGCGCTTTTCCGAACCCAAACGCCAAGCCATGGGAGAGGAGCTAGCCAAACTAATCGAGCTCGGATTCATTAGAGAACTAAAACATCCGAACTAGGTGGCAAACCTGGTGATGGTACCAAAAAAGGATAAATCCTGGTGCATGTGCGTCGATTTTAAAGACCTCAATAAGGCTTGCCCTAAGGATCCCTTCCCCCTCCCCTGCATTGATCAAATCATTGACGCTACCGCAGGACACGACTCGCTGTGTTTCCTCGACGCATATTCCAGATACCATCAAATCAAAATGAAGGAATTCGACCAAGCTGCAACAGCATTCATCATCCCATATGGGCCATTCTGCTTCAACACCATGCCCTTCGGGCTCAAGAACGTCGGCGCCACCTACCAACGCATGATCCAAACATGCCTGGAGAAACAGGTCGGAAAAACAGTTGAAGCCTATGTGGACGACGTCGTAATCAAGACAAGGCACGTCGAAACACTAATAGACGACTTACGTCTCACGTTTGACAACCTCCGCGCATATGACATTAAGCTCAATCAGGAAAAATGCGTTTTTGGCGTCCCCACAGGAAAGCTGTTGGGCTTCATCGTTTCCAACAGAGGAATTGAAGCAAATCCAGCCAAAATCCGAGCCCTGTCACAATTGGCTACGCCAACAGACCTCAAACAAGTCCAAAAACTATCGGGTTGCGTGGCAGCTCTAAGCCGCTTTATCTCCAGATTGGGAGAAAAGGCACTGCCACTCTATCGCCTTCTACGGTGGACCGATCACTTCAAGTGGACGGGCGCGGCAACAGCCGGACTGAAAGAAATAAAACCCTCCTAGCGAGCAACCCAATCCTGGCCACACCAAACGTCGGCGAACCCATGTTACTATACATATCGGCAACACATCAGGTGGTGAGTGTCGTACTCGTCGTTGAACGAGAACAGGGCGGACACAAATTCCCGCTTCAGAAGCCAGTATACTACATATCCACTATCCTTACACCATGCAAATCCCGGTACCCCCATTATCAAAAGATAGCATATGCGGTCTTCATGGCATCCCGAAAGTACGACACTACTTCCAGGAGTGTTCGATCACGGTGGCTTCCGAAGTACCACTCAACGACATAATAAACAACCGTGATGCCATGGGCCGGATTGCCAAATGGGCCATTGAGCTCCTTCCATTTGATATTACATACAAACCACGTCGAGCTATTAAATCCCAAGTACTGGCCGACTTCGTCGCCGAATGGATAGAGGCCGAACTCCCTAAAGAGTACGACACATATTCCAATTGGGTTATGTATTTTGATGGCTCCAAAATGCTGGCAGGGCTAGGAGCGGGCGTCATTTTAACGTCCCCCACTGGATACATCGTTCAGTACGTACTCCAAATACTATACACAGACTCCAATAACGCAGCCGAATACGAGGCCTTGTTGCACGGTCTACGGATGGCTGTCTCCATGGGCATACAGCGCCTGGAAGTGCGCGGGGACTCAAACCTTGCAATATCTCAAATAAATTCGATGCCAAAGATCCGAAGATGGTAGCTTATCGTAATGCCATCCAAAAAATGTCAGCTCGGTTCGAGGGGCTCGAGTTCCATCACGTGGCCCGAGAAAGTAATCAAGCAGCGGACGTTCTTGCTCGTATCGGCGCCAAGCGCGACCCCGTCCCACCTAATATCTTTCTGGAAAGACTTTTTAAGCCATCCGTGGTGTGGCAGGGGGAAAGCGACAACACTAATCCGGATCCGAACACAACCCCAGATTCCGAACACACCGATATCATCGGAGGCTCAGCCACCGAAATAACACCGTCAGCACATCTCATTATGGCAGTCATTGCCCCATGGACCGAACCTTTCTGGGCCTACCTTAATAGGAAGGAACTTCCTGAGGATCAGAATGAGGCCCGCCGCATTGTCCGGCGTTCGAAGGCCTACAAGGTTCACGACGGAGAGCTCTATAAGAAAAGCGCTACCGGAGTCCTTCAAAGATGTATCTCCGAGGCGGAGGGGCGGCAGCTCCTGGCTGAGATTCATGCCGGTCTCGGCGGGCACCATGTCGCATCTCGGGCCCTTATTAGCAAGGCCTTCCGTACAGGGTTCTATTGGCTGACGGCCCGAGCAGATGCACAGGACCTTGTCCAACGTTGTGTCGGATGCCAACTCTTTGCCAACCAAAGCCATATGCCCCCCACTGCCCTACAAACAATCCCCATTACTTGGCCTTTTGCGTTCTGGGGACTGGATATGGTTGGACCCCTTAAAGGAGGAAGCCATAAGAAAAAATATCTGCTGGTCATGGTGGATAAATTCACTAAGTGGATAGAGGCTAAACCAGTTAAAACGGCCGAGTCTGGGCCAGTAATAGACTTTATATCCGGCGTCGTACACCGTTATGGTGTTCCACACAACATCATCAGTGATAATGGCTCCAACTTCAAAGCCGACGAAGTGAAAACCTGGTGCGCTAACTTGGGCATCAAGCTCGATTACACGTCTGTCTATCATCCACAGACAAACGGTCAAGTCGAAAGAGCCAATGGTCTCATTATGAGTGGCATTAAGCCTAGACTAGTGCGGTCTTTGAAAGAATCAGACAAGCACTGGGTTGAGGAGCTCGACTCCGTACTCTGGGGGCTGCGGACCACGCCCAATCGCACTACC
Organism: Aegilops tauschii subsp. strangulata; assembly: GCF_002575655.3. Taxonomy (NCBI): domain Eukaryota; kingdom Viridiplantae; phylum Streptophyta; class Magnoliopsida; order Poales; family Poaceae; genus Aegilops; species Aegilops tauschii. The sequence continues at coordinate 412,156,503 of NC_053036.3, read as the reverse complement.
GGATACACACCTTTCTTCATGGTGTACGGCGCAGAGGCAGTGCTACCCTGCGATATTATTCATGACTCACCTCGAGTGCGGATGTACGAAGAGAGAGAGGCCGAGCTCGATCGGCAGGACAGCTTATATGCCCTGGAGGAGGAGCGCAATGTCGCAAAAGCCCGTTCCGCATTTTATCAACAGCAGGCTCGCAGGTATCAAAGCAGAGAAGTGCGGGCCAAAACTTATAACGTCGGCGAACTCGTTCTACGCCTGTCGGATAAGAAAAAGGACAAACTCAAGCCCAAGTGGGAGGGTCCCTTCATCATCGACGAAGTTCTCACCGGAGGGGCGTACCGCTTGCGTGATGCATCCGACAATCGACTAGAGTCGAACCCCTGGAGCACGGCCAGACTCCGAAGATTCTATGCCTAGCGCCGAACTCTCTGTTCGTCTCCTTCCCCCTATTGTTTCCATCATTTTTTCTCTTTTCGTTTTTACTCTTTAGCCTTAAAAGCTTTCGTGCAGTTAGACCGCGCACCTCCGACGCATATATCTTCAAGTATGTACATCTATCATACCTGGGGGCTTCCTGGACAGAAGCTTGCTATTATTATTTTCCGAGCATCAAGCTCATCACATATGCGTTTTCTCCCATATGTACCTTTTCTTCGCCATTATATGCATCGATATGACTTAAGTTTTGGCCAAGCTGGGTTGCCTGGCTCCTGTGCTTATGCCCTACGTTCCCATTAGTTCGGCTAGGGCATAAAGGGAGCACCTCTGCGATTGTTACTGTCGGGTCATCCAGATGTGTACCTCAGACTGGGCGAAGCCGAAAACTAGCGTTCTTAAGGGAATATTCGGTCAGTGAACTAAAGGTGTTTTTGCATTCGTTCCATCGTGAACACCCAGAAGCTATACACATTGTGATTTCTTCATCATAGTCCGGACATGCACATTGATGCATGCGCACCCAGGGAAAGGAACCCTTAACGGAACTATTCTCTCTGGAAGATGTTTCTTACAATTTTAATGTAATATAACATAACTAGCCGGATACAACTTGTGTTCAAGCAACTATGACCCCTACGCCTAGTTTTCCCGCATACCTTGGTTTATTTTGCCGCTCAGGTATTCGGAAAACACTCCGCACCTTCGGGTCGAGAGGTCGAAGCGAAAAGGTCGGCCATGACAATCGTTTTACAATCCAGCTAGAAGGAAAGTACATAGTCACTTAGGACTCCAAAACTTCCTCCTCTATACCGTCCAACAGGCGGTCTAACTTACAATCCTATTGGGAATATCTAGCAGCCACCTCTACTTGGTCATATACTAAACTAACGGGAATTTCTTCCCCATTTGACCCTAGCGGTCCAATCCGGGCCATGTGATTTGGATCCATCTTGGTATACGCGTTTTCACCATGGCCCAGGCCTCACGCGCACCCTCTCAGCGGGCCGATATCTTCCATAGTCGAATACGCCGCCGCGCTCCCTTGAACAGCTCTACAAGCTCCTCCATACTCCCTGGGGGGAGGCGGATGGCCATAAGGCCTTGGATACACTCCGCATTGCCTGCCGAGCTTGCTCGTGCAATTGCGACAGCCCTTGCAGAATATCACTTGATGATCCGGACACCTCCTCTTCGGGACTGCCCGTCAACATACCTGCAATCATAGCTATATCAGCTACTTTTACCTCCAAACTGTTATAAGGTAAATTCGGCCACGTACTGAATATGCCGCCTCGCAGCTTTTTGTTCTCCTTAATGGAGTCGCTAGCTGGGCTCGCACATCTTTCAGTTCTTCGCCCAGTTTGGTGTTTGAATCCTGGAGTTTGTTTTTCTCCTCTCTAACTCGGGTTAGAACGCGCTCGCCTGCGGCATGTTGTCTCTTCGCCTCTTTTTCGCTCGTTTGAGCGGCCTTCAGTTTCTCTTCCAGCTGGTCCGACGACCCTGTTATGAGACAAGTAGCCGTTTCAACACAGCTGGCATATCATTTTTGTTTCTCGATGGAGGGAAATATTACCAGAGGACGCCTTCTTGAACTTTTCCAGTTCGGTGGTAGCAGCAGTTAGCTGTGTCCGGCACTGCTCCAGCTCTTGGGCTAGCAGGTCGTTCTTCTCCGTAAGAACCTGGTTGTACAACGATCCTTAAAACATTTGTCCCAACTGCTTCAAGTCTCGGGGGCTACTGGTACATGGTTATCAAATTCGGACAAGGTAAAACTTACCTGCACGTCTTTCAAATGCTGCTCTGTGGCTCTGTTAAGCCCATCTCGAGCAGCCCGGATGTATGCATCAGCCGAGCTGAATATTTTCCGAACCCTCGGCAGAAGGACAATCCGGCGCCACTCCCATATCAGCTAGGACCAAATCCTGGCTATTAGGAGTACGACTGGCTGGGTCCCCGGACACAGTCTGTCGAACCTTTTTCCTGATACAAGACGAACATAGGAGTCCCAGTTGGACGCGACTGCTAAAAGAGCATAGTTGCGAACCCATACCTCTTCAAGGAAGGCTCGACCGTATCTCTGTTTGCCTTCCTCTTCGAAGGCCTGCCCGGCGTGGGAGCCGCTCTCTTTGGAGATGCCCCTGGGGCAGCACGACGCGCCGGACGCCTCCCCTTCTGAGCACATGACGGTGCGGTGGGTGAGGAAGAATGAGAAAAACCCTCTTGGACAAAGTGTCTCCTGATTACTTACATGAGAAGCGGGGAGAAGACCGAGATAGTCGGCGATGATGGCCACCTCTGTGCCGTCATAGCTCATTTGGTAAAACGTCCCATTCTCGAGCACCACAAATATATCCGGATCCTCTTCGAATCCGGGGTCAAGGTCCCGATTGTGGCCCTCGGGCTGCGGGGCGGGGCTGTGAAGCCCCTCGGAAATCCTTCGCCAGTGTTGTTATAAATGGACGGGTTAGCATTTATTGAACGAAGCTCAGGGAGTGGAATGAGTAGAGCAGAAGATCTGGGGGCTTACCTAGCTAGGAGGACTGTACATGGAATATCCTTCTTTGTGTGTAATACGCAGGAACTCCTCTTCCTCGCCCTTGAACAGTTCGGCCAATATTTTGGCTAGGGCGGCAGGGGTGTCCGGACCTTTCCTGCCGCAGCAGGAGCCGTCATCTTCCAGATTGTAGTTCCACATGGGAAGTCCTCTGTATTGGAGTGGCTGGACCCCCCGCACTATGGAGGTTGCCATCACTTCTACTATCGTATATCCGGACTGGGCAAGTGTCCTGATCTTGCTCAGGAGTTGGCGAACTTCCGCACTATCTTCCTCCTCGAGGCTCCGAGGGCGCCAGCTATGGCGTTTCTTCATAGGAACACTTGTAAACTCGGGGAGACCACTCTGGACTGGATCTGGAAGTACGACGTCCTCGATGTAAAATCACTCAGAGGTCCACTCTTCGGAAGCTTTCTTCGGTGTGCCGGATAGGTATCCGGTCTCAGCAATGCGCCATATTTCAGCTCCACCCACTTCAAATATCGATCCCTCGTGGTTACGCGGGACAAGACAAAATAAACTTCTCCACAGATCAAAATGGGCCTCACAACCCAGGAATAGTTTGCATAAAGCAACATAACCCGCAATATGCAGGATGGAGGCTGGGGTAAAGTTGTGCAGCTGGAGGCCATAATATTCCAGAAGCCCTTGGAGGAATGGGTGAATTGGAAATCCCACGCCCCTTAGCAAATAGGGGACGAAGCACACTCGTTCTCCCGCAGATGGATTGGGGAAATCCTCCGCCTGGGTTTTGCCATTGAAGGAAGCCAACCCTGCTCGGACAGGGACCAGGTCCGCAAGGGAGAGAAACCCCTGCGTTTGCAGCTTCTCCAGCTGACCATGGGATACGGAACACTTCTCCCACTCGCCTCTCTCTGGGCCGCAGGGACAGGAGGAGGTGCTGGGGACGCTAGACATGTTGGAGTGTTCTTTCCTAGCAACCTTTGAGGATTTTCTCCGCGAGATGTTGAATGGATCTGGATCTCGTTAAGTAGGCGTTGTCCCTCGCGTGGCTGGGGTGTTATGTGCAAAAAATACCCTGACCTCTCGCATTCGCTCGACACGTGGAAACTGAATTTGTTAAAACACAGAAGCCGAGGGGAGAAACATTAAATGGAAGGCCAAACATACTACTTGGGAGTCATCGGTGAAGGAACCTGCCTGGCAATGCTGAAGACAATCTATGCGCCGAACACCTCGTCATTGAAGACTGGTTCGGGGGCTATTGAGGGAGTCCTGGACTAAGGGGTCCTCGGGCGTCCGGCCTGTTAGCCATGGGCCGGACTGATGGGCTGTGAAGATACAAAGACCGAAGACTTCACCCGTGTCCGGATGGGACTCTCCTTGGCGTGGAAGGCAAGCTTGGCGACCAAATATGTAGATTCCTTTCCTTTGTAACCGACCTTGTGTAACCCTAGAACCTCCCGGTGTCTATATAAACCGGAGGACTTAGTCCGGAGGGGGATACTCATTATCATAGTCATACAGGCTAGACTTCTAGGGTTTAGCCATTATGATCTCATGGTAGATCAACTCTTGTAATACTCATATTCATCAAGATCAATCAAGCAGGAAGTAGGGTACCTCCATAGAGAGGGCCCGAACCTGGGTAAACATCGCGTCCCCTGTCTCCTGTTACCATCGACCTTAGACGCATAGTTTGGGACCCCCTACCCGAGATCCGCCGGTTTTGACACCGACACCCGCCGCGAGCCTCAACACTCATCGGACTGCATACATCGGTATGTATTATTTCCAATAAGTCAGTGGCTCGCTCCATTGTTCCGGAGAACGGAGTCTTAGTCATCTTGCCTATGAGGCATGGTTCGCAAGCATCAAGTGATTCATAATCAAGCGATTCCAAAATCCCACTAGCATGGAGTTTCTTCATGCGCTTTACACCAATATGACTTAAATGGCAGTGCCACAAATAAGTTGCACTATCATTATTAACCTTGCATCTTTTGGCTTCAATATTATGAATATGTGTATCACTACAATCGAGATTCAATAAACCATTCACCTTGGGTGTATGACCACAGAAGGTTTTATTCATGTAAACATAGTAACAATTATTCTTTGACTTAAATGAATAACCGTATTGCAATAAACATGATACAATCATATTATGCTCAACACAAACACCAAATAACATTTATTTTAGGTTCAACACTAATCCCGAAGGTAAAGGGAGTGTGCGATGGTGGTCTTATCAACCTCGGAATCACTTCCAACACACATCGTCACCTTGCCCTCAACTAGTCTCTGTTCATTTTATAACTCCCGTGTCAAGTTACTAATCATAGCAACTGAACCAGTATCAAATACCCAGGGGCTACTATGAATACTAGTAAAGTACACATCAATAACATGTATATAATATATACTTTTGTTCACTTTGCCATCCTTCTTATCCGCCAAGTATTTGGGGCAGTTCCGCTTCCAGTGACCATTTCCTTTGTAGTAGAAGCACTCAGTTTCAGGCTTGGGTCTAGCTTTGGGCTTCTTCATGGGAGTGGCAACTTGCTTGTCATTCTTATTGAAGTTCCCTTTCTTTCCCTTGCCCTTTTAATTGAAACTAGTGGTCTTGTCAACCATCAACACTTGATGCTTTTCTTGATTTCTACCTTCGCCGACTTCAGCATCACGAAGAGCTCGGGGAATCGTTTTCGTCATCCCTTGCATATTATAGTTCATCACGAAGTTCCAGTAACTTGGTGATAGTGACTAGAGAACTTTGTCAATCACTATCTTATCTGGAAGATTACCTCCCACTTGATTCAAGCGATTGTAGTACTCAGACATTCTGAGCACATGCTCACTAGTTGAGCTATTCTCCTCCATCTTGTAGGCAAAATACTTGTCAGAGGTCTCATACCTCTCGACTCGGGCATGAGTCTGAAATACCAATTTCAGCTCTTGGAACATATTATATGCTCCTTGGCATTCACAACGTTTTTGAAGTCCCGGTTCTAAGCCGTAAAGCATGGTGCACTAAACTATCAAGTAGTCATCATACCGAGCTTGCTAACCGTTCATAACGTCTGCATCTGCTCCTGCAATAGGTCCGTCACCTAGCGGTGCATCAAGGACATAATTCTTCTGTGCAACAATGAAGATAATCCTCAAGTTACGGACCCAGTCCGTGTAGTTGCTACCATCATCTTTCAACTTAGCTTTCTCTAGGAAAAATTCAACGGAACAGTAGCACGGGCCATTTATCTACAACAACATAGACATGTAAAATACTATCAGGTACTAAGTTCATGATAAATTAAAGTTCAATTAATCATATTACTTAAGAACTCCCACTTAGATAGACATCCCTCAAATCATCTAAGTGATCACGTGATCCATATCAACTAAACCATGTCCGATCATCACGTGAGATGCAGTAGTTTTCAATGGTGAAGATCACTATGTTGATCATATCTACTATATGATTCACGCTTGACCTTTCAGTCTCAGTGTTCCGAGGCCATATTTGCATATGCTAGGCTCGTCAAGTTTAACCCGAGTATTCTGTGTGTGCAAAACTGGCTTGCACCCGTTGTATGTGAACGTAGAGCTTATCACACCCGATCATCACGTGGTGTCTCGGCACGACGAACTATCGCAATGGTGCATACTCAGGGAGTACACTTGTACCTTGAAATTTAATGAGAGATCATCTTATAATGCTACCGCCGTACTAAGCAAAATAAGATGCATAAAGGATAAACATCACATGCAATCAATATGTAATATGATATGGCCATCATCATCTTGTGCCTTGGATCTCCATCTCCAAAGCACCGTCATGATCACCACTGTCACCGGCTTGACACCTTCACCTCCATCGTAGCATCGTTGTCGTCTCGCCAACTATTGCTCCTACGACTATCGCTACCGCTTAGTGATAAAGTAAAGCAATTACATGGCGATTGCATTTCATACAATAAAGAGACAACCATATGGCTCCTGCCAGTTGCCAATAACTGTTATAAAACATGATCATCTCATACAACAATTTATATATCATCACGTTCTTGACCATATCACATCACATCAAGCCCTGCAAAAACAAGTTAGACGTCCTCTACTTTGTTGTTGCAAATTTTATGTGGCTGCTATGGGCTTCTAGCAAGAACCGTTCTTACCTACGCATCAAAACCACAATGATTTTTCGTCAAGTGTGTTGTTTTAACCTTCAACAAGGACCGAGCGTAGTCACACTTGATTCAACTAAAGTTGGAGAAACAGACACCCCCTAGCCACCTGTGTGCGAAGCACGGCGGTAGAACCAGTCTCATGAATGCGGTCATGTAATGTCGGTCTGGGCCGCTTCATCCAACAATACCGCCGAATCAAAGTATGACATGCTGGTAAGGAGTATGACTATTATCGCCCACAACTCTTTGTGTTCTACTCGTGCATATAACATCTACGCATAGACCTGGATCGGATGCCACTGTTGGGGAACGTAGTATTTCAAAAAAATTCCTACGATCACGCAAGATCTATCTAGGAGAAGCATAGCAACGAGCGGGGAGAGTGTGTCCACGTACCCTCGTAGACCGAAAGCGGAAGCGTTTAGTAACGCGGTTGATGTAGTCGAACGTGTTCGCGATCTAACTGATCCAAGTACCGAACACACGGCACCTCCACGATCTACACACGTTCATCTCGATGACGTCCCTCGAACTCTTGATCCAGCTGAGGCCGAGGGAGAGTTTCGTCAGCACGACGGTGTGTTGACGGTGATGATGAAGTTACCAACGCAGGGCTTCGCCTAAGCACTACGACAATATGACCGAGGTGTAAAACTGTGGAGGGGGGCACCGCACACGGCTAAAGATCAACTTGTGTGTCTACGGGGTGCCCCCTCCCCCGTATATAAAGGAGGGGAGAAGGAGGAGGGCCGGCCACAAGGGGTGTGCCCAAGGGGGGATTCCTACTCCTAGTAGGAGTAGGTTTCCCCCTTTCCTAGTCCAAGTAGGAGAAGAAGGAAGGAAAGGGAGAGGGAGAGGGAAAGAGGGGCCGCACCCCCTCCCTTAGTCCTATTCGGACTCCCCTTGGGGGGCACCTCCTGGCTGCTGCCATCTCTCTCCCCTAAGGCCCACTAAGGCCCATTACTTCCCTGGGGGGTTCCGGTAACCCCTACGGCACTCCAGTTTTATCCGAAACCAACCCGAACACTTCCAGTGTCCGAATAACATGGTCCAATATATCAATCTCTATGTCTCGACCATTTCGAGACTCCTCGTCACGTCCGTGATCTCATCCGGGACTCCAAACAACCTTCGGTCATCAAATCACAAAACCCGATAATACAAATCGTCATCGAACGTTAAGTGTGCGGACCCTCCGGGTTCGAGAACTATGTAGACATGACCGAGACACATCTTCGGTCAATAACCAATAGCGGAACTTGCATGCTCATATTGGCTCCTACATATTCTACGAAGATCTTTATCGGTCAAACCGCACAACAACATATGTTGTTCCCTTTGTCATCGGTATGTTACTTGCCCGAGATTCAATCTCGTTACTGGCAAGTCTCTTTACTCGTTCTATAATGCATCATCCCACAACTAACCCATTAGTCACATTGCTTGCAAGGCTTATAGTGATGTGCATTACTGAGAGGGCCCATCGATACCTCTCCGACAACCGGAGTGACAAATCCTAATCTCGATCTATGCCAACTCAACAAATACCATTGGAGACACCTGTAGAGCATCTTTATAATCACCCAGTTACGTTGTGACGTTTGATAGCACACTAAGTGTTCCTCTGGTATTCAGGAGTTGCATAATCTCATAGTCATAGGAACATGTATAAGTCATAAAGAAAGCAATAGCAATAAACTAAACGATCATAGTGCTAAGCTAACGGATGGGTCTTGTCCATCACATCATTCTCTAATGATGTGATCCCGTTCATCAAATGACAACACATGTCTATGGCTAGGAAACTTAACCATCTTTGATTAACGAGCTAGTCTAGTAGAGGCATACTAGGGACACTCTATTTGTCTATGTATTCACACATGTACTAAGTTTCCGGTTAATACAATTCTAGCATGAATAATAAACATTTATAATGATATAAGGAAATATAAATAACAACTTTATTATTGCCTATAGGGCATATTTCCTTCACCTGCATCCCCCTGCCGATGACGTCCATGGCGGACGCCACGCTCGACAGGTGTTCGGTCAAATGCATTGAGCTTATTTTTAAACTTCATGTCGTTTTTTAGAGTAAGAAGGATGGAGGGGTACTCGACCATGGAGGATGAGTTGTTGTGGGATGCGTGGTTGGCTGTATCTGCGGACTTCGTAGGTAGGAACAGAAGGGGGTTATTTTGGCAGTGCGTGCATGGTTTGTTTCATGCACGAAAGCACATTGCATGCACATCATCCATGAATGCAATGTGAAGTCGTTAGTGTATCGATGGTACACCATCTAGAACTCTGTCATGAAGTTTTGTGTCACATATCGACTGAGGCAATGTGTCAACTGTTGGGGCAACCATGGAGATCATAAGTTTTGCTTCTTCTTGCTCAACTTGTTAATTTATTGATTCATTCATTCAATGTTACTCTACATGTTGTGCATCCTGTACGCGTTAGCGTGATGTACCACAGGGCAGAAATTCACTCACACACATTGTTGGATGAAGCTCACAGCATCTATAGTCGGGCATCCCAAGTCCGCCTCATACGCCCGGGCGGGCCGCCCGGTCACTGACCGATCACGAAATTTCGACCCAGACGGGCGCCTCAAATATGCCTCAAACGCCCGGGCTGACCGGCACCCCTCATATCTAGCCCAAGTATGAGGCGAATATGGGGGCGCCCGGGCGCGTCCGCCATGTCGGACTGACGTCGGTGTCCCACGCGGAATGTACGGAAACCTGGCGGTCCGAAGCTCGTCTCCTCCGCCGGACTGATGTCGTCGCGTGGCACCGCTCCGACAGGCCGCAGTGCCTAGCCCTACTATTTAAGCCGACCGCCGACACCAAAACCCTACCCCTCCACATTTTCCCCCGCCTCCGCCGCTGCCACCACTTTCCACTCCCCGTCCTCCACCACTAGTAGCCATGCCCCCACGCCGCCGGATAAGGGGCTACCCATTTTTCTAACGCCGGATGCAACTCCCTGAGCAGATCCGGGAAAGGCGTGAAGCCCGAATCGCCACGGGGCTGCCTCGGTGTGTAGTGGATCCGGAGGAAGAGTTTGAGGAGGAGGAGGAGGAGGAGGAGGCGGAGGATTTGGGGGACGCTCGGGACGCGGATCTGCGGGCGGAGCAGTAGGCCATCCTCGATTCCTTCCACTCGGAGTCGGATGCGGAGGCCAGAAGCCGTTGCCGGCAGGAGATGAAGGCGCAACACACCATGGAGGAGGAGGATATGCTTGCCTACATGGATGAGGGCGAGTAGGAGGAGGATGAGCTGGAGCCCTCCTACGCGCCCGTCCACCTGGCGCCCGATACCGACATCATAGACATCTCCAACGATGAAGATTAGCTGGGGTAGTACCTAGTATGTAGTACATATGATTCTAAGGGTTCAAATATGAGAGACTCGAAGGTAGAGTAAATAATTTAAGGCGTGACCGGTCACTGTCCGTTTACGCGCCCGGTGATGTCCGTGGGCGTTTGAGGGGTCGAACTTGCCAAGTCCGGCTGTAGATGCTCTCAAGAGGCAGTATGTGTGGGACAACATGATCCATCCATGAAAAACTTGTTAAACATCCGGTTAATCTCGTTGAATTTGAACTATTGTTGTACTAAACTTATTTGCATGTTATGTATGAATGATTTGTGCTATTTTCTATCCGAACTTTAATAAATTTCGTTTTGTTTGATCAAATCCATCCGATCAATTGAAACCCGGTTCGAAATGTATACAAATAGCTTTAGATGGCCAGCTCTCGTATTATCTTGTGAACCGTGACGGATAGAGTGTCTGGTTTGCTGGTGAGCGTTGGAAATGCCCAAGCGCAGCTTATGTGGATGAGGTCAGCAACCCTTTTGGAAGAGCCTAGACAGTATATAAGGGCTCTCCCTGAATGCCTGTACATCAAAATTTGGCAGCACGCGAGCAGCTCCAAAGACATCAGCACTGCTCGCTCTCGTGCAAGCTATAGCCAGCGGCCAACCTTGCGCTATCTCGTGCTCCTACCAGCGACACCACACCTCCGATTCACGTCGTGCCTTTGACCGGCGCGGGAGAGCGAGGACCAGGGATGGCCGGAGGCGTTTTCCTCCTCAACGGCGCCGGCGCGCCGGACTACGGCGGCGCGCTGACCGTCCCCGTCGTGGTGACCTGTCTCATGGCGGCTTCCGGCGGCCTCATCTTCGGCTATGACATTGGCATCTCAGGTGCGTCATCTTTCCCATCGCCGTCCGTACATCTCTGTTGGTGGAACTGAGGATTGCTTACCTGTCTACGTCGTTCTTGGCACGTTTCTCCCTTAATTTGGTTGGAGTTACGGAGGGAGTGTGTTTTATCGATCAGTTCGTTGTTCGTCTCTCGGTGCTGTTCTTGATTTGGGTGGTAGTATTAGATTTCCAGTAGCTATGCTGTGAGTTCGCCACCATCTGCGGCCAATCGAAATCGTGATCTGAAGCCATGAAGAAGAGCATCCTCCTAAATAAAGTTTAATTATACTAGTAGTTTCAGCTTAGTTTGTCTTCATGTCGGATCCCCAAATATCACCAAATCGGACCGCAACTTCTAATCTAACCAGTCAGGCAGGCATGTGCCTTCGTCTTCGTCGATCACGCACACGCCAAGCAGGCAGGCAGTAAAATATTGAGTTGGTACGACGGCTAGATCCAATTGAAAGCCCGGCAGGCCCTGTCACCCGTCCCTCTTTCCGTCAGATCAGTCCTTGCGCTGCACAAATCACACTCCCGGGAACAGTGGTGCCCAGCACTGTACACGGCTGGGAGCATCGCGGAAAGATATAGTACGTACTACTCCCACCAGTAAGCTTGTGCGCCAAGCCGTACTACGTGAATCAAGCCAAATGGTCCCGTCACGCCCTCTCTTCTCGCATGATCTTCGTTCACATCGACGACAGGGACCAGAGGAGAGGGCACACCCGATTCGTGTCGACTTTGGACGGCCCTGTCACGCGACGGGGCCAGCGGCGTGCTGTCCGGCGATTCCACGGCCTCCGCGGGGCTCGTGGAGCGCCCATTAGACACGAGAGCGTTAGCTTTCGCACGACACTCATCGATTCGTTCGTATCGTTGATGGCTCGTTCTGACTTTGGACCGTGTGAGCCCGGTTTTGCTGCTCGGTGTTTGTACAGCCTTCTGACCTTAATCGTCCGTGTCACCACGCGCATCACCAGTTTTGGACGGCATATACGCGATAAGGTGCCGTGCTGGCGACGGCGAGACGTCCCGCCGGGTGACCCGTCGCGATTTTTTTTTCCGGGGGCATCTTTGGACTCACACGATCGAAGCCAAAGCCAGCCGGGATTTGCGATACGTTTCTGAGTTCCTAGTAGCGAAAGGGGGACAGGCAAAGTTGCTTTTCCACTCGAATTTGGTGGATAGGTTTCCTGGTCCTAGGTGAGGTTTATTCGAGCAGTGGAGTAGAACTATAGGCTACTCTCCTATAGTTATTAGTCGATTGTGCTCTCGCGAAAGGAAGCTAGGATCGACCGGGATTAGGAGCGTGTCATTTCCAAGCGAGTGAGTGATGGATGAGCTTGACAAGATCGGACTTTTATGAGATAACATGCTACTAGTTTCATACGATGATTGGTAAAGAATACTCGCGTCTTTCTGAACAAAAAACGAATATTTGCTTTCCGCAAAAAAAAGGAATATTTGCGCCAGTGAGTGTCAAATAATGCTAACGAATCCGGTTGCCAGAAAGAATAGTGCTGTACTAAGATCTAAGAATCGGTTATCTGACTAATTTGGTTCAAGGAATATGAAGAATGCAGTAAATATCAACAGTTGGGTTTACAGTCATCCGCAGTTAATAATAATAACAGAAAAGCTAAATCACGCTCGTTCCAGTTATTAGCAAAATGACATTTTATCGTACGTATACGTACTAACTTTGCAAATGATTTAGTATCTTTCTTCACTTTAAGTGAATCTTGTTCATGGCGCTAACGTGATCGATCAGGCGGTGTGTCGGAGATGGAGTCATTCCTGAAGAAGTTCTTCCCGGGCTTACTCAAGACGACGAGGCGCGCGAGCAAGGACGTGTATTGCATGTACAACGACCAGGCGCTCACGGCCTTCACCTCCTCGCTCTACGCCTTCGGCATGGTGGGGACGCTGGTGGCGAGCCGGGTCACCCGGCGCGTCGGGCGCAAGACCATCATGGTCATCGGGGGGAGCATGTTCCTCGTCGGCTCGCTCGTCAACGCCGCCGCGGCCAACCTCGCCATGCTCATCGTCGGGCGGATGCTGCTCGGCCTGGGCCTCGGGTTCTCCGGCCAGGCCACGCCGGTCTACCTCGCCGAGATGTCGCCCCCGCGGTGGCGCGGCGGGTTCATCTCCGCGTTCCCTCTGTTCATCAGCGTCGGCTACCTCGTCGCCAACCTGATCAACTACGGCACGTCGCGGATCCCCGAATGGGGCTGGCGCCTGTCCCTCGGCCTCGCGGCCGTCCCCGCCGCCGTCATGGTGCTGGGCGCCGTGCTCATCACGGACACCCCGAGCAGCCTCGTCCTGCGCGGGAAGCACGACCACGCCCGCGCCGCGCTCCAGCGCGTCCGCGGCAAGGGCGTGGACGTCGACGCGGAGTTCAGCGACATACTGGCCGCCGTGGAGCACGACCGGCGGAACCAGGAGGGCGCGTTCCGGCGGATCCTGCGGCGGGAGTACCGGCCGTACCTGGTGATGGCCGTGGCGTTCCCCGTGTTCCTGAACCTCACCGGCGTGACCGTGTCGGCCTTCTTCTCGCCGATACTCTTCCGGACCATAGGGTTCGGTAGCGACGCCGCGCTGATGGGCGCCATCATCCTCGGCCTGATGAACATCGGCGGCATCATCGCCTCGGGCGTCGCCATGGACCGCTACGGCCGGAAGCTGCTCTTCGCGATCGGCGGCGCGCTCATGTTCACCTGCCAGGCATGCAATGCATACAGCAAAGACCTACTACATTTTCCATCCCAGCGTACGTATGTTCTGGGACACTAATGGCTTTGCGTTTGGTTGCAGGTGGCAATGGCGAGCATCGCGGGGACGCACCTGGGGCACGGGAGCAAGATGCCCAAGGGGTACGCGGTGGCGGTGCTGGTGCTGACGTGCGTCTTCTCCGCCAGCTTCAGCTGGTCGTGGGGCGCGCTGTACTGGACCATCCCCGGCGAGATATACCCGGTGGAGGTGCGGTCGGCGGGGCAGGGCACGGCCGTGGCGCTCAACCTGGGCCTCAACTTCGTGCAGGCGCAGTGCTTCCTGGCGATGCTCTGCAGCCTCAAGTACGGCGTCTTCCTCTTCTACGCGTTCTGGCTCGTGGTCATGACCGCCTTCGCCATGGCGTTGGTGCCGGAGACCAAGGGCGTGCCGCTCGACTCCATGGGCCACGTCTTCGCGCGCCACTGGTACTGGGGCAGGTTCGTCAAGGACCACAAGTTCGGAAATGAGTCCACCTGACCTGCGTCTGCGTGCGTCCTTGGCATATGGCTTGGTTTCGCATTGTGTGATGGATGTATACTACTCCTATTAGCGCTAGATTGGTACTCGTATTCCGGTATAACTCGAAATTAAAATGCTAGTAGAATCTAAAGGGCGCGCTTTGCTGCACCCTTAAACCAAGCGACAAAAATATAAACCTTTAGCTAAGGATTTTAGCGTGCGCGATGCTCCCTTGTCGAAAAACTTTTGGGCCCCGATCGGAAGACCTGTAAAGTAATACGCATGTAGATTATGTACAGGTGTAATTTACAAACCTACAAAAGATATCAGTATTTTACAGGTGTATTTTTTCCTGGTCATTTGGATTCACTAGTCGCTAATAGCCCTCGCCTCGTTCCTCGCACAGAGGCTTCTGCCTCGGGCTTGTTCTCCCGGCCACGCCGGCCGATGGCCTGCCCCGGATCTCCGACTTAGGGATGTCAACAGGGTCCGTTTAAAATCCACTTATCATATAATAGTTTAAAAAGGTTTTATGTTTGTTTGAGGAAAATGAACAATCAAGCTAGCAAAAACTAACTAAACGAGATTGCGGGTGTCATTTATTTACCACTTACATCCTTGTCTCCGAGCTTCAGCTCTCCCGAGTGCTTGTCCTACAATGATGCACCTGTCACCGCCTCCGTCGAGTCTGGAGCAGTGCCGCGGAGCTCGTCGCCTAGCCGCCGTCGTCGAGCGCCACCTGTCCCTACAGCTTCGACGGTCACGGGTCACCTCGTCCCACAACTCGTCGTCCTCAACCTGCCGGCCACCGAGAGCTTGAGCTTCGCGGGGCGCACGCGCCGGGGATCCGTCAGACTGTTGCGGGTGTCTCATATCTCAGTCCTCCATGGCTCTGGCCGTCCTCGTCTAGATGAATCGCCTGAGGGAGGGGTGGAATACCGGCGAGGAAACGATCAATTCAGGTATGTTTCAAAAACCGGTCAATTACCAATGCAATCTGAGAAACAGGTGTAAATTTTCCAGGCGTTTTCTGGCCGAGAAACGACGAACCAAACATGTATGGGAAACCCACCTGTATTTTTTACAGGGGTGTATATTTTACGGGTGGTTTGGGCTTGGGTTGCGAAGCGACGAACCAAAAAAGGAGGATATTCTCCCGCCTCTGCATCAGGACGATGCATACAGCCATATATTATTAATAGTGTAAATTCAGCAGTCAAACATCATCGACGTCAAAAAAAAGCGAAAAATAAACCTTGAGGCCGTATACCTCGCGACAGTAGCTTCCCAGATAGCTAGTAACCCTATGATACAAGACACAACATAAACGAAAAATACACAATTCTTAGGCTACGTCTTCAAGAAGGAATCGCCGCACGTACATCAATGATGGCGAGTCCACCACAAGGTTGAACTTCGAATTTTCATCCCCAAAGCAAAGCTTCAATCCACCACCTTCAACAAGGACACGACGCAAGCACGCGGCGACATAGCCTCATTAGAGATCTTGTGTTTCCAACAGAGTGCATAAGCTCGTCATTGAAGCCGTCTGTACCATCCGCCCTTATCCAGCTACCGACGCCTCGATAGTTGGATACCTCTGAAGGAGACAACGGAAGACAAAGACGTCCCATACCACCTGCCTCCCACTATTGTCGCACCACCTTCGATAAAACAACAACAGGCTAAACTTGACACCTCCGCCAGTGCCACCGTGCATCACCCGCCGGCAACAGGCATGACTTGACGTCTCCATATAAGATGTCTTGCGTAGCATCCGCCGGTAGCACATCCACCAGTGGCTTCACTGTTGGATTCTACGGTAGGGTGCGTCGACTGCAAATTAAAATTTCCTACGCGCAGAGCAACCAGGAACATGCTACGGGAATGGATCACAGATGGTTACCACTAGATGCGCAGTGCCGTGCAGCGGAAGAAGAGTTGGGGCAGCGCGTCCGCATGGACCATCTCCTCCTCGTCCGATCTCCCTCGAACAACCGGTCGTCCGATCCCACGTACAAGTTCGCCGGAGCGGCGCAAGTGCACCGCCTCTAATGGTATCCGCGCGTGCAGGAGGAAACACTGTGCGGCGGACTGCTAGGTCCAATCACACAGTCAGCGGCGAGTGGAGGTGGCTATTCGCAACACATGCAAACCCTAGTGACAACGCCGAAGCGATCAACCCCTTGAGTGTGCCGCACCTCCACTTTATGTAGGCGTCCGTCGTGGGCTCAACACTTGGGCCTCGCACGGACCCTAAAGCCCAAAATCTGTTCGGCCGGGGTCCGAGTCCGAGTAGGATCACATCTAACTCGTGGAGCCCGATCCGGCCTCACAGGTTCCTTCCCTTAAGCGCGCGACCCCTTGGGTTCAAGTCGGCTTGGTCGCAGGTCGGATCACCTCCGACCTGCTCGGCTGGTAGCGACCTCTAGCAAGGCGTGCCGACCATCTAGACAATGAAGCCGGTTGACGAACCTGTACATCACACTTCCATTCATTTTGCCACACGATATATGTTGTCGGGCTCAAAGCGAGTCTGTCATCCTTGTGCTAGCGTGACCTCTTTCTCGTCCCAGTGATGCCGACCACAAACCGGATTATCTCATAATCCTTGTCGCATGGCCATGCTTATCCTGGTCGGATCACACGAGGGGCCCAGAGTATATCTCTCCTGATCGGAGGGGCAAATCCATCTTGCTCGACCATGTCTCGCAGCATGGGTCTGGACAAGTCCGAAACCTACCTTTGTAACTACCCAGTCACGGAGTAGCGTTTAGTTGGCCCAAAGCAGGTGTGTCACCATCTCGAGTACATGTGCCAACTCAGGTCTTAGGACATAGAACGTATATTGTACTAGAGACTCACAGATGACATATCGCTGCGTCTCATAGTTGGATCTGTCCGACTCGGACCTTATCTCGACTCGGATCCGACTATGTCGAATCCGACTAGATCCTTCCGAGTCCATATTATCCGGTTAGCATCCAATGCTCCATGGCTAGTGAGACCAAGCCATCGACCATGTCATATGCTAGTCTAGTCGGCTGCGCGTCCACACAACCCTTTCGACTAGGGACCTTTTAGGACAGTCATCATACAATTCATAGTCCCACAAACAAGTCACGTACTTGCTGATACACATCATTGATAATGTCCAAGGACTATCTTTATTCTTAAACACATAGGAAATATCATCATACATGATTGCCTCTAGGGCATTTATCCAACAGTCTCCCACTTGCACTAGAGTCAATCAAATAGACATCGAATGCCCATGGCTCTAACGTGCCCATCATGCTTGGGTTGTGGAAGCGGCTTAGTCAACGGATCTGCAACATTTGCATCCGTGTGAATTTTGCATAACTCCACATCACCATTCTTTACGATCTTTCGTATCAGGTGATATTTCCGATCTATGTGTCTGACCTTGTGGTGATTCCTCGGCTCCTTGGCTTGTGCGGTGGCACCAGAATTATCACAATAAAGGTTCAACGGTTTTACCCAGGCTGGGAAAATACCAAGATCATCCAGAAAGTTCCGGATCCAAACACCTTCCTTTGCAGCTTCACAAGCCGCAATGTATTCGTCTTCTGTGGTAGAATAAGCCACCGTATCTTGCTTGGAACTCATCCAGCTCACTGCTCCTCCGTTCATGACGTACACGAATCCGGACTTTGATCGACAATCATCTCTGTCGGTTTGGAAACTAGCATCGGTGTAACCCCTTACGATGAGCTCTTCCTCACCTCCATAAACTAGGAACATCTCTTTAGTCCTTTTCAGGTACTTCAAAATACTCTTTACCGCTACACAGTGACTCTCACCTGGGTTGGCCTGATATCTACTTGTTAGGCTTATTGCAAAAGCAACATCATGTCGTGTACATATCATGGCATACATGATGGATCCGACTGCTGAGGCATATGGAATCCTACTCATCCTGCTTCACTCATCAGATGTCGAAGGACTCTGAGTCTCGCTTAGCCTTATACCATGTGAGAGTGGCAATAACCCTTTCTTCGCCTCACTCATGTTGAACCGCTTCAACACTTTATCTATGTACGTGCTCTGGCTTAAGCCGAGTAGACTCCTCGATCTATCTCTATAGATCTTAATGCCTAAAATATACACTGCCTCACCAAAGTCTTTCATCGAAAATTTGCCATTCAATGACTCCTTGACCGAGTTCAGCATCGAAACATCGTTCCCGATCAATAATGTGTCATCCACATACAAGATCAAAAACACTATCGAGCTCCCACTTAACTTCTTGTATAAACAAGCGTCCTCTTCACTTTTGATGAAACCGAGACCACTGACGACCTCATCAAAACGAATGTTCCAACTCCGAGATGCTTGCCTCAACCCATAAATGGATCTCTTGAGCTTGCATACCTTACTAGCGTTAGTCGGATCAACAAAACCCTCGAGTTGTATCATATACACATCCTCGGTTAAATTTCCATGAAGGAAAGCCGTTTTGACATCCATCTGCCATATCTCGTAATCAAAATATGCAGCTATAGCTAGCACGATCCTCACCGACTTCAGCAACGCTACTGGCGAGTAAGTCTCGTCGTAGTCAATTCCTTGAACTTGTCCATAACCTTTAGCGACAAGCCGAGCTTTGTGGATCTGAACATTTTCATCCACATCGGCTTTCTTCTTAAAGACCCATTTGCAACCAATGGCTGTTACGCCAGGCGGAGGATCAACCAAGTCCCAGACTCGATTCTCATCCGTGGACTTTAACTCGGATCTCATGGCCTCCAGCCATGCCTCGGAATCTGGGCTCACAATCGCTTCCGCATATGTGGCCGCCTCATCGCTTTCTAGCAACAATACATCACACACTCTGCACAATCTTTCCGACCTCCGTGGTTCCAGTGCCGCTTCCACTACGGGTTCCCTGACTGACTCCGGTATGATCTCATCACCAGCCGAGCCGTCCCCGAGTGGTCCTCAAATTTCTTGGAGTCGGACCGTCCTCCCATTGGCCTCCTGACTGAGAAACTCTTTCTCAAGGAAAACCCCGTTCCGAGCAACAAACACTTTGTTCTCTTCCCGGTTGTAGAAGCTATGTCCCAAGGTTTCCCTCGGATATCCCACAAATATGCATTTATCCGACTTGGGTGTAAGCTTGTCTGACATAAGTCGCTTGACAAATGCTTCACAACCCCAAATCTTTAGAAAAGACAAACTGGGACTCTTCCCGGTCCACATCTCATGTGGTGTCTTGTCTACGGATTTTGATGGTACCCTGTTAAGTGTGAAAGTCGCAGTTTCTAGAGTGTATCCCCAGAATGACAAGGGTAAATCCGATTTGCTCATCATAGACCGGACCATGTCCAACAAGGTCCTATTGCTCTGTTCCGACACGCCGTTTCTCTGTGGTGTACCCGGAGGTGTGAGCTGAGGTACTATACCTCGGCTTTTCAGATGATCATCAAACTCCTGGCTCATGTACTCACCTCCACGATCAGATCGTAGAAGCTTTATAGTCTTGCCGAGCTGGTTCTCAACCTTGTTCTGAAACTCTTTGAACTTTTCAAAAGTTTTCGACTTATGCCTCATCAAATAGATATATCCATATCTACTCAAGTCGTCGGTAAAAGTCACGAAGTACTGATAGTAACCTCTGGCAGTTGTGCTCATTGGACCACACACATCACTATGTATAAGCTCCAATAGCTCGGACGCCCTCTCGCAAATCTTTGCAAAAGGAGACTTAGTCATCTTGCCTATCAAGCATGATTCGCATGTCTCGAACCACTCAAAGTCGGACGAAGTTAGGAGCCCATCATCATGGAGCTTCTTCATGCGTTTTAGACTAATGTGTCCAAGCCGACAATGCTAGAAGTATGTCGGATTTATCTCATTAGGCTTATGCCTCTTGACAGTCACGTTATAGACCGGTTCCTGTTCTAGATTCAATATATATAGCCCATCAACAATGGGTGCATAGCCGTGGAACTTACCATTCAAATAAAACAAACAACCATTGTCTTTTAAATTGAATTCATAACCCTGACTCATCAAGCATGAGGTAGAAATAATGTTTCGACTAAGTGCAGGAATGTAATAACAATTATTCAATTCCAAAATAAATCCAGAAGGAAGCTGGAGCTGCATCGTGCCGACCTCCAATGCAGCAACTCTTGCTTTGTTGCCAACCCTGATGTCAATCTCCCCTTGTGCCACACGCCTAGTTCTTACCAGCCCCTGCATCGAGTTGCAGTTATGAACAACCGATCCGGTATCAAATACCCAAGAGCTACTAGGTATGTCAGCAAGGTAAATGTCTATAACATATGCAACAAGTGTACCTTTGCCTGAAGAAGCATTTCCGGCCTTCTTGCCATGCTCTGCAAGCCACTTGCTACAGTTCCTCTTCCAGTGACCAGTTTCCTTGCAATGATAGCAAATGGTCTTCGAGTCCGGTCCTGACTTCGGCGCAGCGGCGGAGGTTACCATCTCCGTGCCCTTTGCCTTAGCCTTCTTCTTGGACCAACTCTTCTTGAACTTGCCTGAGTTCTGCACCATCAACACTTGATGCGTGCCTTTCTTAATATCCTGCTCTGCCACCTTAAGCATCCCATGCAATTCAGTGAGCTTCTTATCCATGCCATGCATATGATAGTTCGAGATGAACGTCCCATAGCTAGGCGGAAGAGAACCCAGAACTGCATCTGTAGCCAGCTCATCCAAGAGCGGGAAGCCTAACCGATCCAAAGCTTGCATGTATCCAATCATCTTGATCACACGCGGGCTCAGTGGATCACCTTCCTTCAGCTTACAATCCATCAAGGATCGCCAGACGTTGAACCTTTCGTTCCTAGCCTGCACCTGAAACATGCTCTTGAGACTCTCGATCATGTCGAAAGCCCAACATCTTCGAAATGCTGCTGCAAATCGGGCTCCATACAAGCTAGCATGAGGCACCTGATCTTGTTTGATTCATCAACAAGTTTCTGGTAGACATTCCTGGTTGTGGCATTAGCATTATTGGCAGGTTCCTCTGGAAGTGGATCCTCTAGAACATGTTCCTTTTTATCATGCTTGAGAACAATTCTCAAATTTCTATACCAGGTGGTAAAGTTTGTTCCATTCAGTTTATCCTTTTCCAGAATTGATTTCAATTGAAAGTTGCGTTGAGCAGGTGGTGCCATTGATCTACAACAGAAAATATGCAATAATTAAGCAATGTGTTTATGTAGAGTAATTCAAGCCTAAACAGAAATACTCCCACTGAAGTCAACATCCCTCTGCAAACTCTCAGTGATTCAGGATCCGACTAGCACATGCGACTAGTGAGCTTTAGCATCACTGCTAGACAACATGCCTATCCGGTAAGCAACTCCTTGCTAATTGTATCTCTATACGACTCCTGTCGGTCGGGAAGGTATCTCATACCCCGGCTCCCAACCTTCTTTGCCACAAGGCCCAAAACCGTTTTGATAGCCTAGTCAAGTTAACCTGATGCAGTGCATGTTCGTGTCCGACACGAACCCTTCAGTTCAAGGACACCCAGCAGCACCCCAATTTTATGAGCCCACTACTAGACGTACTTGACGTGCGAAGGTGCAACATCGGGGATGGCAATTCGCTTGATATTCATGAGGGATCTTTCTACCATTTTAACATGCATAGAAATAAAGAAGCATAACAATCACAAATAAACACATATTGTGACATAGTATGGCTCCTTCATGGATGTTCTTCCAGGTCGGCTCTGAATCCGATGACCATCTAGGAACTCCATCTTGTTTGTCATGCCGGGACGTCAAGCCACCAACCTGATCTCTATTATGCAACTACTACAACTAGTAATGAATTTTACAGAGAATCACAAGTCGGCACGCAGGTCATTATACATTATAATGACATCACTTTGGCTCCTGCCGGCTGACAAACATGACACACAAGCCATGTATAATTTACACACATGCATCACATACACATGAGCAATACTATTCACATCAAACCTTGCAAAATAAAGTTATCCATAGAATCGCATTCTACCGGTTTGAGTGATCGTGTACGAAATACAAGGCGCTACGCACACGTTTTCGAAAATCACAGATCATATCTGAACTCCGTTCACGCCAAATTTTCTGATTTGACCGATCTTATCGATCATCGCGAGTCCGATTCGGATTTACGTTTCACTGTTAACCCCGATGGCGGATAACCGACCAGTAGGTGTAGGTTGTGTCACGACCTCATCGATCCTGATTGACAGAAAACATAGCCACTTCAATCCCCATGTGCAATTGATCTCATCAACCGTGCACACAGTCGATTTCACAAACAACAACAGAGCTCATCTGCCGTCTCCACATATCTAATATGCATACGATCTGAATCCCAATCCTATAGCAGAGGCTTTGATACCACTGTTGGGTTCTATGATAGGGTGCATCGACTGCAAATTAAAATTTCTTACGCGCAGAGCAACCAGGAACATGCTACGGGAATGGGATCACAGATGGTTACCACTAGACACGCAGTGCCGTGCAGCGGAAGAAGAGTTGGGGCAGCGCGTCCACGTGAATCATCTCCTACTCCTCCGATCTCCCTCGAACAGCCGGTCGTTCGATCCCACGTACAAGTTCACCGGAGCGGCGCAAGTGCACCGCCTCTAACGGTATCCGCGCGTGCAGGAGGAAACACCATGCGGCAGACTTCTAGGTCCGATCACACAGTCAACGGCGAGTGGAGGTGGCTATTCGCAACACATGCAAACCCTAGTGACAACACCAAAGCGATCAACCCCTTGAGTGTGCCGCACCTCCACTTTATATAGGCGTCCGTCGCGGGCTCAACACTTGGGCCTCACACGGATCATAAAGCCCAAAATTTGTTCGGCCGCGATCCGAGTCCGAGTAGGATCACATTTGACTCATGGAGTCCGATCCGGCTTCACAGGTTCCTTCCCTTAAGCGCGCGACCCCTTAGGTTCAAGTCGGCTTGGTTGCAGGTCGGATCACCTCCGACTTGCTCGGTTGGTAGCGGCCTCTAGCAAGGCATGCCGACCACCAAGTAGACAATGAAGCCGGTTGGCGAACCTGTACATCACACTTCCATTCATTTTGCCACACGATATATGTTGTCGAGCTCAAGGCGAGTCTGTCATCCATGTGCTAGCCTGACCTTTTTCTCGTTCCAGTGATGCCGACCATAAACCGGATTATCTCATAATCCCTGTCGCATGGCCATGCTTATCCTGGTCGGATCACACGAGGGGTCCAGCGTATATCTCTCCTGATCGGAGGGGCAAATCCCATCTTGCTCGACCATGTCTCGCAACATGGGTCTGGACAAGCCCGAAACCTACCTTTGTAACTACCCAGTCACAGAGTAGCGTTTGGTCGGCCCAAAGCAGGTATGTCACCATCTCGAGTACATGTGCCAGCTCAGGTCTTAGGACATAGAACATATGTTGTACTAGAGACTCACATATGACATATCGCTGCGTCTCATAGTTGGGTCTGTCCGACTCGGACCTTATCTCGACTCGGATCCGACTATGTCGAATCCGACCAGATCCTTCCGAGTCCATATTATCTGATTAGCATCCAATGCTCCATGGCTAGTGAGACCAAGCCATTGACCGTGTCATATGCTAGTCTAGTCGGCTGCGCATCCACACAGCCCTTTCGACTAGGGACCTTTTAGGACAGTCATCATACAATGCATAGTCCCACAAACAAGTCACGTACCTGCTGATACACATCATTGATAATGTCCAAGGACTATGTTTATTCATAAACACATTAGAAAATATCATCATACATGATTGCCTCTAGGGCATATCTCCAACATTCACCTGCCGACGACAGGAACCGCCCGACAACTCCGAAAGAGGCACATGTGTCACCTGCCGAGCCGCATCGAACCCGTTCTGTTGAAGGAAGGGATGTCCCATACCGCCACCAGCCTCAGAAGGCCGTCACCATCTCGAGATCCGGATTCCGAGTCGCCCACACGACTCCGGAGTCCGCCGCCGTTGAAGAAGAGGGGTCGCCGCCCCGAATCCGGGCGCTACAGGGAGCACCCACCGTCGCGCTAGCCGCTGTCGTCGCCCATACAACTACAACCGCTGCCGCGATCCCGCATCAAGCGCCGTCGATGCCGGAGAAAGCTCCAGCCGCCACGCGCGTCCTGTGACGAGCCCGGACATGGGATTCCAAGATCCGCCGCCACCGGTGCCGCCACAAGGACCCACCACTTGGCCAGTCAACCCCGGCGGAGGGGACGCCACCACTACCATGGTCGGATCCGGACCAGCCGTCGCCGTCGCCCCGCCAAGACCAGATCTGGGCTGAACGCCGCCGCCACCGGCCACGCCCAGCCCCTCCTTCATCTTCTAGCCACGTACAGCTGACCGCACACGCTACGCGTAGCCGATCTCCACCCGCGCCGCCAAGCACCGCCGCTGGGAGCCGCCGCGCCATCGTGCCTTGGATCTGCATGACGTCATCATCGAAGCCGTCGTCCCGCGCCGCACGACATCGAGCGAGGAGAAGGGAAATCCCCGCCGCCGCCTACGCTGACCGGATCGGCGGCGCACACCGGCTGTGACGCCCCCGGTTTGACCGTACACTAATCATGCACGCAAATGTGTACGATCAAGATCAGGGACTCACGGGAAGATATCACAACACAACTCTACAACATAAATAAGTCATACAAGCATCATAATACAAGCCAGGGGCCTCGAGGGCTCGAATACAATTGCTCGATCATAGACGAGTCAGCGGAAGCAACAATATCTGAGTACAGACATAAGTTAAACAAGTTTGCCTTAAGAAGGCTAGCACAAAAGTAGCAACGATCGAAAAGGCAAGGCCTCCTGCCTGGGACCTCCTAACTACTCCTCGAAGTCGAACTCCATGTAGAATCATCCTCGGGATCTCTAGCTCCTGGACTCCAGCATCTAGTTGCGACAATCAGGTATAGAAAGGGGAAAAGAGGGAGAAAAGCAACCGTGAGTACTCATCCAAAGTACTCGCAAGCAAGGAGCTACACTACATATGCAATGGGTATATGTGTAAAGGGGCATATCAGTGGACTGAACTGCAGAATGCCAGAATAAGAGGGGGATAGCTAGTCCTGTCGAAGACTACGCTTCTGGCAGCCTCCATCTTGCAGCATGTAGAAGAGAGTAGATTGAAGTCCTCCAAGTAGCATCGTATAGCATAATCCTACCCGGCGATCCCCTCCTCGTCACCCTGTTAGAGAGCGACCACCGGGTTATATCTGGCACTTGGAAGGGTGTGTTTTATTAAGTATCCAG
This sequence comes from Aegilops tauschii subsp. strangulata, assembly GCF_002575655.3. Lineage (NCBI taxonomy): Eukaryota > Viridiplantae > Streptophyta > Magnoliopsida > Poales > Poaceae > Aegilops > Aegilops tauschii. The sequence goes on along the minus strand of NC_053036.3, from coordinate 412,130,614 downwards.
TTCTAGTTGTCATAAGGTCAAGGTACAACTCCGGGTCGTCCTTTTACCGAGGGACACGACTATTCGAATAGATAAACTTCCCTGCAGGGGTGCACCACATAACCCAACACGCTCGATCCCATTTGGCCGGACACACTTTTCTGGGTCATGCCCGGCCTCGTAAGATCAACATGTCGCAGCCCCACCTAGGCTCAACAGAGAGGTCAGCACGCCGGTCTAAACCTATGCGCGCAGGGGTCTGGGCCCATCGCCCTATGCACACCTGCACGTTGCGTACGCGGCCGGAAGCAGACCTAGCCCCCTTAATACAAGCGCGAGCTTACGGTCCAATGCGGCGCGCGCCACTCAGTTGCTGACGTCAAAAGAGCTTCGGCTGATACCACGACGTCGGGATACCCATAACTACTCCCACGTAGATGGTTAGTGCGTATAGACCAAATGGCCAGACTCAGATCAAATACCAAGAACTCGTTAAGCGTGTTAAGTATCCGCGAACGCCGACCAGGGCCAGGCCCACCTCTCTCCTAGGTGGTCTCATCCTGCCCTGTCGCTCCGCCATAAAGTAACAGTCGGGGGCCGTCAGGAACCCAGGCCCACCTCTACCGGGGTGGAGCCACCTGTCCTTTCAGCCCCCTCATCAGAATCACTTGCGGGTACTCCTCGAGCCGACCCGACTTTAGTCACCACATGTGCCAGGTATATAATGTATATAGTATATACCCGTGATCACCTCCCGAAGTGATCACGACCCAGTAGTATAGCATGGCAGACGGACAAGAGTGTAGGGCCACTGATGAAACACTAGCATCCTATACTAAGCAGTAGGATAGCAGGTAAGGGTAACAACTGTAGCAACAATGACAGGCTATGCATCAGTATAGGATTAACGGAAAGCAGTAACATGCTACACTACTCTAATGCAAGCAGTATAGAGAAGAATAGGCGATATCTGGTGATCAAGGGGGGGGGCTTGCCTGGTTGTTCTGGCAAGAAGGAGGGGTCGTCAACTCCGTAGTCGAACTGGGTAGCAGCAGCGTCGGTCTCGTAGTCTACCGGAGAAGGAGAGGGGGAAGAAACAGTAAATACGGAGCAAACAAAGCATCACAAAACATAAGGAGGCAAAACGCGATGCTAGGTATGCCCTAACGTGGTAGGAGGTGATACCGACGAAGGGGGGAAACATCCGGGAAAGTGTTCCCGGTGTTTCGCGTTTTTGGACAGAGGTGCCGGAGGTGAAATGTTGCAGGTTCACTATGCTAGGGACGCGTGGCGGACGTACGGGCTGCGTATCCGGATTCGTCTCATCGTTCTGAGCAACTTTCATGTTGAAAATAATTTAATCCGAGTTACGGGTTAAAAGATATGATTTTCTAAAGATTTTAATAATTTCTAGAATTTAATTAATTATTTAATTTTAATTCAAAAATGGATTTATGACATCAGCATGATGTCATGCTGACATCAGCAGTCAACATTGACCGTTGACCTGGTCAACCTGACAGATGGGTCCCACCTGTCAGGGACTGTTTAGCTAATTAACAGTGATTAATTAGGTAACTAGTTATTAGGTTAATTAAGTTTAATTAGTTTAACTTAACAGGATTAATTAAGTTAATTAATTATCTTAATTATTTATTATTATTATTTAATTATTTATTTTTATTAATATTTTTTAAATCATTTTTTATATTTTTTATTATTTATTTATTTATTATTATTTTATTATTTATTTTTTTGTTCTCAGGGCGTGGGCCCCGTTTGTCAATGGCCAGAGGCCTTAGCGGGTGTGGTGCTAACGGGTGGGAGTCCACGAGGAGTGGGCGTAGCCCGCCCGAGCGGGACGAGGCCGCCGGGCGCCGCGGGCAACCCGTGGGGGGAAGCGGGCGGCAGGAGGCCGTGGATGGTGCGGCGACGAGCCGCGCGGGCCGGGGAGTAGGGAGCCGTCCTGGCCAACAGCGGTAGGCGTACATGCCGGCGCAGTGGCCGGAGGCGGGGCGTGGGTGGCAGGCGCCGCTGGGGCGATGCGGGGCGGGACGAGCGCGGACGCAGGCGGGGAGGCCGGGACGTGCAGTGATGGCGAGTGGCGGCGGTCGCCGCATGGCGAGCAGGGGCGGAAGGCGGCGACAGTACCGACAACAGCAGGGACAGAGGCGCGCCTCGGGCGGACGTGCGTGAGCGAGGGCGCGGCCAGGTCGTGCGCGAAGCGGGGGGTTATGGCAACGAGATTGAGGGGGAGGTGGGGGGATCGTCGGAGAGGCTCACTGCGGAGCTCGTGGAGGGCTCGGTGAAGCCGGGGGAGGTCGAGGCCGTCCGGCGCGGTGGGGATGAGGACGACGGTTCCGGGCGACGGCGGTTGGCGTCGGGGCGGCGAGCACGGCGTCCTGCGAGGCGGGCGACGGGGGGGGGGGGGGGAGCGGCGCCGACGTCGGGGCCTCAGGCGGCGGTGGTCGGAGACGGGGGACAGGGGCGACGGGGCGCCGGCGGTGGGCACAGGGGCAAGGCGCCCCGATCCAGATCGCATTCGGGAGGAGGAGCGAGGGGAGACGGGTTCGTGGGGAAAATGGGGTGTAGTGGGCTAGGGTTGCGGGGTGGGGGGGGGGGTTATGCAGGGGCGCGGCTGGGCCAGCCCATTGGCCTGGTGCCCTGCTGGGCCGAACGGCCCAGGGGAGGGGGGGGGTCTTGCTTCGTTTTTTTTGCTTTGTTTTGTTTTTGTTTTACTTTTTCTTATTTTTCTTTTTTTGTTTTCTTTTAGTTCCTCTTTTATTTTAGTTTTATAAAAATTATCACTAGCACTTAAATTAATACTTTTAAATATACTATTGCCACATTAATTCCCAACCCAAATTAAAATAGTTTAATATTTTATAAAATTCACAAGGCATTTATTTTAATATTCAAACCTCTATTTTAATTATTTTGAACACTTAAACATTTTATTAAAGTTAGGTTTCTCCACCATTATTATCTATGCAATATTTGGTTCACTCCGAACATTTTAGTTTTAATATTTGAAAACGTTTATTGTTTGCTTGATTTTGAACTTTGAATTTTGGACCGGTTTTGATCTAACAATAGATTAGCAACAGTAACAGAGGTAACATGGCACCATTAGCAGAGTTTTACTGTAGCTTGATTATCCGGGCGTCACACCGGCGGCGGCGAGAGAGGGAGCTGGGAGGCGGCGGACGAGCCCCGGCGGCTAGGGTTCGCCCCCTCGGTCGCTCGCGGGAGCGACGCGAGGGGGTTACGCGAGGCGAGCTGTCGCTCAATCCTTGCTTGTGGGACGGGGATGTCCTGCTTGAACAGCCAAGTAAAATTAGGTCCCACATTTACTACTATCTGAAGCTCTTTAACCTCGGGGTTGACGCCCTTGCAACCATCCTTGACAAAGCTAGGATGGCCGGACACCTAGTTGGGGTGGATAGGTACTTGATTTGTGGAGTGGCCTCACACATCTTCAGTACGCGGATGATACCATGAGTATGGTTGAGGGCTCCGATCTTGACATTGTCAATCTTAAATTTCTCCTTCTATATTTTGAGTCCATGACTGGTCTTTATATCAACTTTGACAAGCGAGTTGGTGGTAGAAGGGTACTCTAAGGTCGAGCAACAACAGAATACGGACAACATGAATTGCAGGTTGTCCACCTTCCCCATTGCATATTTGGGGATGTCATTGTCTGACTTAAGGGTTCCGTTGAGCGAGTTCGACCCACTTATGGGGAGTGTCACGTCTCGGACGTAACCTTGGTGCGGTCATTTTACATCCAAAGGGAGTAACAACATTCTTATTGACTCCAACCTCTCTAGCCATCTCATGTATATGCATATTTGGTGCACATATCATTTGATAAAGACCTATCGTGTTTCTTCCGACAGGCAGAATGGCCGCTAAAAGTTACCATATGATAAAGGGGCTGATATCTGTATGCCAAAGGACCTGGTAGGGATAGGTATCCTTGTCATAACGCATGAACCTGGCCCTTGTGCTGCATGGATCTGGCGGATTATTCGATGGGACGGAAGTTTATGGTTGCAGCTTCTTCAGGCTAAATACTTATGGGGCGAGCCACTACTTACTTCTTCGCGTACGAGGGATCCCAGTTTTAGAAGTCCATCTAGCGGATCAAGCAGGAGATCTATCCTAGGGTTGTCCTTCTCCATCATCAATGGAGAGGGTACCCTATTCTGACTAGACCCGTTATGTACGGGGTTTCCAAATTTGTTTGCCATCTTCTAGGATCCGATGGTGTTGGTATCCACCACCATCCATAATGGTCGTTGAAACATCTTGTTCCGACGGTCATTTGGATAAGTGAAGACCGTTGAATGGGCTAATTTGTGGGCCGCCCTATCGCCGGTGCTTGCGGGCTATCCAAACACCGTATCCTGGCGTCTTGCCCCTATGGAAAAGTGATCATACATGATAACTGAACATCGCCAATTATCATGCATAATTCGTCTGAATTGAAAGGCTGCATTGATGCTCTTTCAAAGCATCTGTGCGGAGTTCAACAGTCAGATGCATAAAATGCAGTCAATACTTTTTGTAGACAACTAAAAAAGATTTGTCATTTTCATTAACTAAAATTGAAGAGTATTACAAAGGAAAAAACGGCCTTGGCCACACTACAACAAATAACTCTCCCGACATCATGTACCTTAGGTGTTTAGCCCTTGCAATAGTCCACAATTTGACCTCAGATTTGATTCAACAAAGATAGTCGTTGGCAAGACAGAAATCTTCCTAAAGACTCCTAAGCCTAACCCAACACCCTCTTACAGTATATTGCATCTTCATTTTTGGTAATACAATTTTTTTTACTAAGACGCTTTGCTGAAATAAATTACACATCACTTCCGAACCAGTTTTATCTGCACTTACTAATTAGTTGACACACCGGTGATTTGCCTTTCATGGTTGGCATCCTGTTTGACGAACCTCCTCCAGTACCAATGTCCCGTCCACACTGAGCGCATGGCTTCCAGCGGCACGCCCTTGGTTTCCGGGAGGAATACCGCCACGAAGATGGTCATTGCAAGAAGCCAGACGGCGTAGAAGAGGAAGACACCGTACTTCATGGCGCAGAGCAGCGCGATGAACACCTGCAGCTCCACGAAGGAGAGACACAGCTCGACAGAGATGCTCAAGGCCTGCCCGGCCGATCGGATCTCCACCGGGTAGATCTCGGCCGGCACGACCCACCTGAGCGGTGCCCACGACAGACCGAAGCTGAAGGTGCAGAGGCAGATGAGGACCAACACAGCGGTCGCGTAGCCATGCGGCATCGTCACCCCTTGGTGCTTCCCGAGATGGCCCGCCATGATCCACGAGATGGCCACCTTTGATGATTAGTAAGTTCACCAACAAAACAAAAGGTTCATTAGATCAAGACATCAATCAAACGGATACGAACTAGTATATCATCAGTAGCATACGCAGTGACGGTATGGCATGATAGGTAGTACTCCTACCTCGCAGAGCAACATGCCGATTCCACCTATGATGAGCAGGAACCTGCGGCCGGTGCGGTCCATGACGAAGGAGGACAGAACCGTCGCCACCAAGTTTGTCATGCTGTTTATGACAGAACCAAGAATGGCCTTCTGGCTGCTGAACCCCACCGTGCGGAACAGCACAGGCGAGAATACCGAGATGACGATCATGCCGGTGAACTCGTAGAACACGGGTACAGCTAGCCCTGCCACCAGGTAGTGCCGGTACTGCTTGCTGAATAGCCTCCGGAAAGAGCCAACGTCGTTCCGGCGGGCCTCGTCCACGGCGTGGACGATGTCCTTGAACTCGGCATCGATGTTGGTGCCATCACCGCGGATACGCTGTAGCGCCGCGCGAGCTCGGTCGGGCTGGCCTCGCAGGACGAGGCTGCTGGGGGTGTCCGGGATGAAAAAGGCTCCCACCACCACGATGACGCCCGGGACGGCCGCTAGGCCGAGGGAGACGCGCCATCCCCACCTAGGGATGCGGTTCGTGAAGTAGTTGGTGATGGTCGCCGACAGTATGCCGATGACCACGAACGTGTTGAACGACGACGTGAATGCACCTCGCCACCGCGCCGGCGCTGTCTCAGAGAGGTACACAGGAGCTGACTGCGGTAAAAAAGAAGAAAGATGGTCACTACCAGATACTAGAAAGCAGGAGATGCTCAATATTGCCCCCGCATACCTGTAATGTGAACCCAAGACCAAACCCGAGTAGAATCCGGCCGATGATAAGCATGGCAATGTTGACGGCCGCGGCGTTGATGATTGAACCGACAAGGAACATGACGCCACCAATCAGCATGATTGCCTGACGGCCCACCCTCCTCGTCACTTGGCTCGCCACCAAGGACGAGAGAGTACCGGCGATGAACAACGATGACGTGAACGCGGTGAGCCACTGGTTGTCGTACTTGCAGTACGCGTCATGCTTCGGGATCTTCATCCTGCTCTGCACTTCCGGGAAGAACTTGCTCAGGAACGATTCCATTTGTGTCACGCCACCTGAGTCGACCAAAAGTACAATATATCTATAAGGATAAAAGTTCTTGCCATACACTCTGCTTTGCAGTATGATTGTTTTTAAAAATTATATTAAAACACAATAAAACTATAATCTCTTAAATAATATAATAAAGTATGTAAAAACATGAAAAAAAATATTCCATTTCTAAATATCAAGTATTTGAAATAATCATCAATTAAGAATAGTTTGTGTTTTTAAAAGTGTTCAAGTAAGCCAGAAAAGTGTTCACGTGTTTTAAAAATGTTCATGTAATTGAGATTCATATAACCCAATAAGTATTCAAACCTTTAAAATATATTTATATAATATAAAAAGTATACACACATTTTTTTAAATGTTCATATATTATAACATAATTCTCCTATTATAACAAGATGGTTTTATAATTTTGAAAATAGTTTACGTCTTTTAAAAACTGCACAGGTAGTTTATTAAAATGTCCATCTGTCTGCTAAAAATGTTAGTGTATTTATCAAAATAGTTGTTAACAATAATAAAACAAGAAGATTAAATGGAAAACAATAATTTATGCATGAAAAGAAAAAACGCCAAAACTGGTTGGTGTACAAAGGCCGTTTGTGAAAGAAAGATGAACAAACGTTACATGGGTCGGCCCATTCCCTACGATGTGCACAAGGAGGGGGGTGGGCATCATTTGCAATTAAGCCTATAAGTGGGATCCGGCTTGCCTGCTCCCTCCCCATGCTCCCATCTGTGCTTCCACTTCATCCTACGGCTATCTTTTTTCTTTTTTTCTTTCTAATCTAATCATCCCCCCTGATTTTAAGGGGGTGGGGCCGAGCCTTATTTTGTTCCAATCAAATCAAGCCACATATGCGGGAGCACGGATGGGCACACACCGGGGGAGCAGGCAAGTCTCGTCCCTATAAGTGACGCAGAGGACGCTAAATAGGATTGGGGGTGTGGTCTGGGAGATTGGAGAGCTCCTTTTTTACGTGTTGTGCAACGAATTAGTCCAATAACCTGCAATGCTAGTTACACGGGCCAGCCCAATAGTTCCTTATTTCTATTTAATACATCTATCATTTTCTGTTGCTAAAAACATTCTATCATTTTCTTAATTTAAATATTTTTCTTAATATCATAAAAAGAGTAAAAATATATGCAGTTTGAAAGAACAATTGTGGCAGCATTGACTATGACGGTCATTCAGACAACAGATAACACACATGATGGTGTATCTGCTCGGGCTTGACTACAATAGAACAAGCTCCAATGGTGCATAAACAAGAAAATTTTAACGCGAACTGTTAGATTTTTTATATGGATGTTCCAGATTCGCAGGGGAGCTGATAGAGAGCTCTGTTCATTTTGTGAAAACCTGTGAAGCTTCTTCTATCTTAGTCAAGCCTCATCCGCTCGTTCCTTCTTTTCCATCGGACCGTGTGAGTGCGTATTCTAAATAAGCTCCCATTCAATAATGAAAAAAAAAATGCTATATGCTCTCAGGTCGTGCGGAAGCATCTGCCCATTCTAACCATACATAAAGTATACTTCATAATTTAATGCATATCGCGTCAACGCAATGCCTGGATCACATGCTTACGGTGGAAATGACATGCTTTAGATGCACAGCACATATTTAAATTCCTTGCCGTCCCTTGGATCTTATCCTAGTACATTACTATTACTACTAGATAGATTCAACTTGACTCCTTTTTTTTGAGAAAAGATTGAACTTGACTACAGTGACTTCTTATTTTCGCTTCATTAAAACTCTACTGGACCAACTAATTAACAACGAAGACACGCTTGTGTAAAGCTAATTTAGCAACATCAAATCAGCTTAGCTAATAGCTAGTTATATTAAACGGTGAACCAGAGTGTGTGCCTTGGAACTAAGCTTACTGGAGTAGAACACACAGAACGCACGGACCTGTGACGCCAGAGTCATAGCCGAAGATGAGGCCGCAAGAGGCGGCCATGAGGGAGGTCACCACGACGGAGAACGTCATGCGGCCGCCGTACTCCTGCGCACGGCCGTCGCCTGCTACGAAGCCACCGCCCGCCATTTCTCAAGCGCTCGCGCTTGATCGCAAGTTCTTCTGTTTTGGATGGAATGATGGGCTGGACTACAGAAGATACTGAATGGTAGAAGACCACCGGCGATGTGTGTGTATTTATAGCTTAACCAGGCGGAGGTTTGTATTCTACTCCCTCGGTCCCATAATATAAAAACATTTTCAACATTAGGACGGAGGGAGTAGCTTTCTAAGTCTACACACAAGTGGTCTTTCAAAAACATTTGATTAATGCAAATCTTAGCTGGACGTCTGAATAGCCTAGCCATCCACATACCACACCAAGTGGGCATGTTCAGCAACTATTATTTTTATCAAAAAGGGAAGAGCAAAATGACAGAAAGAGAAAGGATTGGACTTAGATACACCTACTGCTCCAGATACTTAATTATCTGACGTTCATAAATTCCTCAAAGCTATGTAATAAGCACGATCCACATTTTTGTGCGGAATTATTTAGAGTCCACTATTTGCTTATAAGCATGTGCAAATGTTCACAACAAATACAACATTACGAAAGTCCATGAGAATAAAAGCACATGCAACAATCTGAAGCAATGAAGCAACGTATACGCCGCAACTACCATTTTATGTCAAACATCTGACCTTAGGTTTAAATAATGTGGCAGAGCCTTAGGTTTATAAAATAAGCATTTGAGTACGTTGGCTCATTATTGCCCTCCCTTCGTCTTTCCTCCAAGGAAATGCGGCTAGGGTTCCTGCCTCCCGTCGGCGGCGCCGCCGATCTTTCACGTCTTTTGTGGCCTTAGAGCTATGGGTGCGTGGTGGATTCCGGTCCTTGCCGTCGGGAGGGCTCCGTTTTCAAGTGCTTGTTCAAATTTTGTTAGGTTTATGTCCTGCTCAAGAAGACGAGACGACGGCGGCTTCTTAAAGATGAAATAAGGTTCTCCCCGCCAAGCTCCCGTCCCGATGGTGTGTCTAGCATTGTCGGAGGGCGTGTGGAGGTGTGTCTCCGGCGGATCTCGCGGAATTGGTCGGTGGTTGTCTTTGGTGGATCCACTCGGATTCGGTATTTGTTCGTCTTTCTTCATGTGTCTTCAGATTGGATACTTCCGATCTAACCTTCTCTGGCCTCCTGGGGCATGCTACGAGCTCAGGGGGCGCGACCTGTGAGCTCGTGGCTCACCCGTAGCTCTTCTGGCCTCCTCCCAAACCTTCTAGGGTCCCTTTCTGGTCCATTAAAAATCACCGTAGAGTTTTACCGCGTTTGGACTTCGTTTGGTACTGATTTTCTGAAAAGCCAAAAACAAGCAAAAAAACGAGAAAATTGCCACCGGGCACTAGGTTAATATGTTAGTCCCAAAAAATAATATAAAATAGCATATAAATGCATATAAAGCATCCAACATTGATAATATAATAGCATGAAACAATAAAAAAATAGATACATTGGAGACGTATCAGAGCTCTGCCTCTTGGTCCTCCGAGAGGTCTCCCCCAATGGTCACTTTTTTGTCTTCGGGGTGGACCTGGAACTTCTTGGTTTGCTTTGCTGACTGGAAGACGGGACATGCCACAGCTCTTGGGGGAGCTCAACATCATTATTTGGTTGGCCGTCAACATGAACAACATTATTTTCATTATCACTAGATGGGTGTTCATTACCAGATTGTGTCTCAAAATAAAAAATAGAAACATCGCTACGATTCTCACAAGGTTTTTCTATCACAGGTTCACTAGAAGCATGCAAAGTGCTATCATTTTTTTCTCTCTTTTTCTTCTTAGATGAACGAGGTACATCAATACTAACTCTCTGAGAATCTTACCCAATTCTTTTAGGATGAGAATATAGAGGATCCTTAGCCATTCTACCTCCTCTAGTCATTATCCTAACAACATGATTATTCATTTTATTATTCATTTCATTAAGCAAATCATTATGTGACTTAGCTACTTGTTCTAACTGGGTGTGCACCATGGATGAATGTTTACTTAAGCCTTTCACATCATTAGCAATTCAAATCATCAAGTCACTCAAACGATCAATCATGATGGCATTATGTTTCAATTGTTTGCTAACATATATATTAAAGTGTTCTTTCTTAACAATGTAATTATCAAATTCAAAAGGCTGTCGGGCAGGAGAGGCGAGAAAGATAAGCAAAAGAATGGAGGAGACGCTCTTGTGTTCAATACGGCGGCAGAAGAGATGATAGCAAACAAAAAAGAGTTGAAGTTTGAGAAAAAGCAAGAGAAGGAATGAAGGGGGTTTGACGTCAAGGCATTAACTGGAGGAGCGCGCGCAAGGTGGCAATTGAAGAAGTTGAGAGCCCTTGGAGGCACTGTCACGGCCAATATGCGATACTATCCTAAAGAGACTCGAAGGTCCCACCAAGGATAGAACCGCATATTGACACGCTTTTGCAAGGTGGATCTCATTACATCAACATTACATAATAGATGGGGATACATACAAGGCATACAGATGCCGCAAGAATACATCAATACATCATACATAAGATCAACATCCGACTACGGATGAAACACAAACAGAAACTCAAACGACATCCACCCTGCTAGCCCAGGCTGCCGACCTGGAACCTATCCCCTGATCAAAGAAGAAGCAGAAGAAGAAGCTCCAAAACAAGTAACATCGCTCTCGCGTCATGATCATCGCAAAACCGGTACCTGCAACTGGTGTTGTAGTAATCTGTGAGCCACGAGGACTCAGCAATCCCATAACCATGGGTATCAAGACTAGCAAAGCTTAATGGGTAAGAAAAGGATAGGTGGTGAGGTTGCAGCAGCGACTAAGCATGTATGGTGGCTAGCATACGCAAATAAGAGCGAGAAGAGAAGCAACGGAATGGTCGTGAAACTAGCAATGATCAAGAAGTGATCCTGAACTCCTACTTACGTCAAACATAACTGTCGGGGATATACCCCGCGGTATGACCCGGCCGGAAGTATGACCCGGCCGGACCTGGCGCTTCATCGTGACCCGCCGGGGGATTGGCGACTCATAGGTCTGGCGGTTCACTGGTGTGACGACTCACGAGCCTGGCGACTTAATGATGGCCCCGACGGCGGGTCAGACAGAAGAGTAGGCCCAAAGCCCAGAAGGCCGGCTCATGTTATGATGGGCCGGTTTATGAAGAAAGGCATAAAGAATATTCTCCTACCAAGGAAGCGAGACCCGGACTTGTATTCAACTTGTAAGAAAAGATAGACTAGTCCTAGTCCTACTAGGACTCCACATGTAACCCGCCCCTCTAACTTATATAAGGAGGGGCAGGGCACCCCAAAGAGGCACAAGCAACAAGAAATAATCTCTAGGGCTAAATACCGAGAGCCGGAGCCGGCGACTCTCCCGTGATCATAATGAGACCTAGCCTCAAACAACACGTAGGGTTGTTACCGGATGATGTTTCCCGGGGCCCGAAGCTGTCTAAACCCTTGTCTTGTGCGTTGATCCGCCCTGCATCTCTCATCCCAATCAACCCCTCTCAAGCTACTACATAGATGCGCTGGCCTCACGACTAAGTCCTCACGCTAAGGACATCTGCCGTGACAATTCCACGACAGTTGGCGCCCACCGTGGGGCTCGCGCACGGTGGTGATGAGTTCTTGAAGGGATCTTAACTAGGGTTTCGAGAAGGTCGTGATTTCGTCGGAGGAAAAAGAGCCGACAGATTTATTCTTGGTAATAGGAATTGTGATTTACTTTGGAGCTGTTAGTACAAGGATCAAAAGAATTTGAGGTGTATCGAGTACGGCACTGCCGATACCGCAAGTCAAAGATGTATGCCAGATCAAATCGTCACATTCAAGTCGCCAAGACCGACAGGATTTGGCGATTCCGTCGTCCGTGTTCAGATCAAACTCGGAGAGACTGCTTCTCCCGAGGGTAATTACGGCAGCAGAAGCAAAACTGGCAGCCCATGCATCAAGTCTGCCAAGTTGTCATGGCCGCTGTTACTACTTCTCAGAGATGACGGCCGAGTAAACAAAGTGCTACTAAACTACAGTTTTTTGGCTCCCGGTGCTACCTGTACACGTGAAGGACTCGAACCACAAGCCAGGAAACTACTCATCACAGCCCATAAGTCAGAGGACGCACATGACGCATGCAGGCACGGTTAAAATAAGGAACAGTCAACACAAAGTGGCCTCGGATGCAGCCACCAGCCGGTTCATGTTCTTGTTCATCAATGGAAGATCTACAGAAAATTTTTGTCGTAGTCGTTGCTCACCTGGCCATCAAATTACAAATTATCGAAACCGATTTTCCTACGGTCAGAGAATTACCAAGGACTACGTACTAGGGTCAGACAAGTTAATGCCATGGACTAGTACTTCTAGTTTGGCAAATAGACGATGTCAAGCCAATTACAACCCGGACTCTGCTTTCACTTCGTTCCAAGCCGCCTCACGTGAACTGGAGCCTTGCCAACCGCGCCTCGACTGCCGGGCTACCTCCGGAGGTCTCTGCCTTCGCAAGTCGCTACCGCACTCCGAGTCACTCCAAGCCGCCGTCCGCTGTGGCCGGCCCTGAGTCGCCGCCCGCCGCTCGTTTTGCTCCGCCTCGTCACATGTTTCTCTGAGCAGGCCTGTTCTTTTGCTACAGTGGCTGTGGGCGTACGCAGTGTCATGCGGGTGCCTGACCGCCTGGTTGTTACTGCTCCTCCGCCTGTGATTTACTTCCATATAAGAAGATCGAAGCCAACATCTAGTGCTATGTTATTTACGCCTCACGCGTGAAGACCGAAGACTTCAGCTAGCACTCGGATGCATGGAGAAAGATCAAATCAGTTTTTTAATATCACATGAAGCTTCTAGGTTGATCATGACAAAAGAATTCATCTCATGTGAAGCTTCTTCAAGTGGTCTAGTCACATCGGGTTCCAGTCTACAGTTACTGTATCTACACACAGTGGATTAAATTTTCTGTTGGGGACGATTAGCGCAGCACTACGGACTGGACAATTCCAACCACGCACGCGCTTTGTGCAGAACAGGAAATCATCAACATACTGATACGGAGGCTGTCTGTTGGTCCTGTTTACATACTAAATGCTGCACCAGAGAATACGTCCAACATTATCCAGTGCTGATATCCGCATTCATCCGAAAAATAAATTAGGTGCTATTTGTTCTCAGTATTTTTAGCACGTATTAATACTTCTGAGAACAATTACTCTGTCTTTTAAAATATTTTACGTAGGACAAAGTCTACTACAAAAGTGACGTCATGCCATGGACATGAGGTTCACACCGGTTTAAAACGCTGCGGCCGTCTCTCGCGTCCACACCGGCTTACAACGCCGCGGCCGACTCTCTCATCCGCACCGGTTTACAGTGCTGCGGTTGACTCACCCGTGATTAACTTCATGGCGGATTACTTCCGGCCTAAACACATCAGGTGTTATCCCTCCTATATATTTTATCAGTATATTTTAGTTCCTCTAAGCACTATTACACTGCCCTATTGGTGTTTTTATATACAGATAAAATTATTGTTATACTGCGGGTATAGAGCACGAAATGGCAACGTTTTACAATGGTGTTTTCCTCCGTGTCGCATTACCCGATGAACGGATGGCCGGTTCACGCATCCGCGCTGGCTTACAACGCGGAGGACAACTTGCTCGTCCGCACCGGCTTGCAACACCACGGCCGACTCGTCTACCTGCACCCGCGGCTGACTCGCCTGTGAGTGATTTCAACATCACGTTGTGATCATCAAATTCATGGCGGGTTACTTTCCGGCCTGGCACATCAGGTGATATCCATCTAAGATATATTTTATTGGCGCGTATTATTTTTGTCAAAGAGTAGTTTATCTTTGCCTTGGTCTGCACTATTGTTGATGCAGGACAATTGTTCGCTACATCAAAACAAACATGGTTGACCCGCACGCGCCGTCTTACAACGCCGTGGCCGTCTCTCGCGACCGCGCCGGTTTACAACGCCGTGGCCGTCTCTCGCGACCGCGCCGGCTTGCAACGCCGTGGCCGTCTCTCGCGACCGCGCCGGCTTGCAACGCCGTGTCCATCTCTCGCGACCACGCCGACTTACAACGCCGTGGCCGTCTCTCGCGACCACACCGACTTACAACGCCGAGGCCGTCTCTCGCGGCCTGGTCTACATCAACATACCAGGCCACACTTGTCTGGATGAGTTGTTTATTGATTATGAGCAAGTCATTACTTGGGAAGCCCGGTTTTCTTCCAACAAACTGGAGGCAAATTATCATATATTATCAGCCGTCGTCTGCACTGGATGGTTCAATGGGCAGGCGCACGAGTCGCCGCCACTACAGTTTGGTTAACTTCAAACAACTAGTTGGAAGGAGCCATTGGCCGAGTTGTTGACACGGCTCATATGGGATCATTTATAACCCGCCGCAGTCACCTCAACCTTCTGTGGATTCACATCGCGCTATCAACACCAATGATATACACCTTATGCTATGGTCAATATAGAGAATCTCAAAGCCAACTTCTCGAGTCATCTTGAGACTCGGGGGCTACAATGATATGACTCGACAGCATTGGTCGGTTTCAATGCATTCAAGAACTCCGGGTCATTGGAGGGAAAAATAACCCGGTCCCGGAGGCTACCGCCATATTGATAAAAAGTTTAAAGGCCGTCAGAAAATTTCCGGCTTAAAAAGAAGGATTCCGGTTTATATCCGGCTCAAGAGACTTGATATCTCCCACAAAGCACTGAAGCTCTTAAAATAGCCGGTTTAAGATCCGGTTCAAGGGAAATTTATCTGCCACAAAGTTTTGAAGCTCTCAAATCCGGTTCAAGGTAAATTTGTTTATCATAAAACTTTGAAACTCTCAATATCCGGTTTTTTCTGGTTCAAAAAGAATTTATCTCTCGCAAAAGTTCGAGTTCTCAGGAAAAATTAAAGGGACCAAAGAGAGTCTGTTACAAAGCACAACTCAAATATAGGTACCCTGCTTTAATGACCATTGGAGCTGATCGTATTCGAATTTAGCTTAACCCTTTTGGTGTGACCCTGATCGTATTCGAATCAGAGTCGTTAAATATTCTCATGATCACTAGGGGGCTTCCTATTCAAACATAGGTCGTATTCGAACCAAAGAGAACATAGCTGTCGGTACCCTCTTGATTGGCACACTGCCGAGCTCACTAGGGGGCTTCTTGATCGTATTCGAATCATAGCTCAACCCCTCTTGGGAACCGACGTGGATCGTATTCGAATCAGCGTCGTTAAACAACTCTCAAGGTCATTTGGGGGCTTCCTGTTCAAACATAGGTCGTATTCGAACCAAAGAGAACATAGCTGTCGGTACCCTCTTGATCGGCAACGCCAAAGCCACTGGGGGCTATATGATCGTATCCGAATCTTAGCTTAACCCCTTTGGGACGGTTTTCTAATCGTATTCGAATCAGAAGCCTAAAATTTTTTTAACTCTTTTTTGCAAATAATTTTTGGGATTTTATTTTAACCTCTTTTGAACACATCTAAAGTTTATATGAGTGGTTTCTGTTTAAACCCGGCTTGATTTTCGATGATAAGTCGCGGGCTTATGACAATCATCATCTATGTGGAAGTATTGGCTTCTAAGAATTGGGTTATCACACTTACTGCACATGTATCATAAGCCGGCAGTACAATTCAATATCACGGGTATGATATTGTTTATACATGATTATGTTTAAACTGGCCCTGGCTATGGACTTTAAGCCGCCGGTATGTTTTGAATTGCGCCATTGGAATCATGCGCGTATCAAAGATTGGGTTGTCACCCTTATCGTGCAGGTCATATAAACCGACAAATGCAAATTCAATATCACAAGTATGATATTATAGTTATGTTTCAAAGTTATGATTCATAACAGGCTTATCTGTGACTCCTTTTTTACACATCAGTGGTCATATGTAAAATATTATGACCCGCCCTGCTGTAAACCGCCAAGGGTTCTTGTGATCTACTTGCGTGCAGGATAAGACTACATTTGGGTGGTTACCCGCCCTGGTTTTTGACGTTAAGTCGCCAGGGCATATGTTGTTTAAACTTTGCAGGATTTACAGAGCTATGACTTACATAAATGGTTAAATTCAAGCCCATCATCATAGATGGAAATTGGTGTCTCAAAAGGGTTATCAATTCTTGATTTTCTCAAAGGCTATAAGCCGCCAGGTTGTACAAATTCCGGCTTACAATGTAGGCGTATTAAATCGCCATCGGCCAAGAGCTGCCGGGTATTTAAACTCTGGATTGACCTATCAGCAGATGAGGTATTCAAAGTCGCTTTGGCGCAATGGCTATTATTTTATCAATGGATATGATTTATTCTACAATGGAAAGAATAGTCCCGAGTCGCTGCAGGCTTACGACCCGGCACTTGGGGGCTACATTATTTACATTGAGATCACATCAAATATGCAAGTCCCATGTCACTGCCGGCATGCACCATGGCACTTGGGGGCTAATGTAAGGACATTTTTTGCTCAACTTATTGAAGACCCGACTCATCACATCGTAATGAGCCGGCCCTTGGGGGCTACCAATTGCTCCTGTTAAAATTCAAGATACACAAGCCTTATTGCATTATATTGAAGGATCCGCTGCTCAGTTGGTAAAGCACAGAGCTATTAACCTTGTGGACATGGGTTCAAGCCCCATGGTGGAGATTACATCATATACTGTTATTATCAATGATCATATTTACAAAGTCCCTGCTCGTTATTGCATAATGACCCGGCCCTTGGGGGCTATAGGTATTATATTATTATCGAAGAAATATTTTCAAATTCTTTGTTTTGAGCAAACCAGATTGACCCGGCATCACCAATCATTATGACCTTGTGACTACAACCCGGCGTCATCAATAAACATGAACCGGCGTTGGCAACAATTATGACCCGGCATCATAAGTCTTTTATAACCCGGAGATTTTGGAAATTATAACTCGGCAAGATCTATATCTTTAAGCCGGTTGAAAACCAGATGAGTATTTTAAGACCTATATTTTTAAGCCGGCGTTTTGGAAGCTGACTCAAGTGGATTATTTCTGACAATATTTCTCTACAAGAGACCAATGCCAGCAAATTGACTCTAAAGCTGGCCTATTGACCCGGATTTTTCAAAAGAAGTGCTCGGATTTTTTGCATTGGCAAGGTTTGGACATATCTGTTAAAAGAGATTTGCTATAAGATCTTGAGTATGCATCCAGGAGGAAATGACAAGGACTTAAAGATGATCAGGTGCCGGTTCACGAAAATATTTAACCCGGAACACAACCTATCAAGTTTGTTCTTGTGTTTATTTTACAGGATCAGTTTAACATGGACAAATCCAAATTAAACTGGGGGCTAATGTCGGGGATATACCCCGCGGTATGACCCGGCCGGAAGTATGACCCGGCCGGACCTGGCGCTTCATCGTGACCCGCCGGGGGATTGGCGACTCATAGGTCTGGCGGTTCACTGGTGTGACGACTCACGAGCCTGGCGACTTAATGATGGCCCCGACGGCGGGTCAGACAGAAGAGTAGGCCCAAAGCCCAGAAGGCCGTCTCATGTTATGGTGGGCCGGTTTATGAAGAAAGGCATAAAGAATATTCTCCTACCAAGGAAGCGAGACCCGGACTTGTATTCAACTTGTAAGAAAAGATAGACTAGTCCTAGTCCTACTAGGACTCCACATGTAACCCACCCCTCTAACTTATATAAGGAGGGGCAGGGCACCCTAAAGAGGGACAAGCAACAAGAAATAATCTCTAGGGCTAAATACCGAGAGCCGGAGCCGGCGACTCTCCCGTGATCATAATGAGACCTAGCCTCAAACAGCACGTAGGGTTGTTACCGGATGATGTTTCCCGGGGCCCGAAGCTGTCTAAACCCTTGTCTTGTGCGTTGATCCGCCTTGCATCTCTCATCCCAATCAACCCCTCTCAAGCTACTACATAGATGCGCTGGCCTCACGACTAAGTCCTCACGCTAAGGACATCTGCCGTGACAATTCCACGACAATAACCCAAAACCGTGTTCACTTCCCGGACTCCGCCGAAAAGAGACCATCACGGTTACACACGCGGTTGATGCGTTTTAATTAAGTCGAGTGTCAAGTTCTCTACAACCGGACATTAACAAATTCCCATCTGCCACATAACCGCGGGCACGGCTTTCGAAAGATAATACCCTGCAGGGGTGTCCCAACTTAGCCCATTATAAGCTCTCACGGTCAACAAAGGATATTCCTTCTCCCGGGAAGACCCGGTCAGT
The DNA here is from genome assembly GCF_002575655.3 of Aegilops tauschii subsp. strangulata. Taxonomy (NCBI): domain Eukaryota; kingdom Viridiplantae; phylum Streptophyta; class Magnoliopsida; order Poales; family Poaceae; genus Aegilops; species Aegilops tauschii. The sequence continues at coordinate 412,111,816 of NC_053036.3, read as the reverse complement.
CTCGGAATCCCGGTTTACAAGACATTTCGACAATGGTAAAACAAGACCAGCAAAGCTTCCCGATGCGCTGACAATCCCGATAGAAGCCGCACTCTCGTTCTCAGGGCAACATCGGATGAGACTAGCTACGAGTAAAACCAAACTTCGAGTTTCCCCGAGGTGGCCCCGCAGGCAGCTCGGTTTGGAAAAAACACTTAGAGAAGCACTGGCCCGAGGGGATTAAAATAAAGATGACCCTCGGGATGCGCGACTCCCAAGGGAAAAAGGCTAGGTGAGGAAAATGTGAAACCAAGGTTGGGCCTTGCTGGAAGAGTTTTATTCAAAGCGAACTGTCAAGGGGGTCCCATAAATCACCCGACTGCGTAAGGGACGCAAAATCAAGGAACATAACACCGGTATGACGGAAACTAGGGCGGCAAGAGTGGAACAAAACACCAGGCATAAGGCCGAGCCTTCCACCCTTTACCAAGTATATAGATGCTTTCATTAAATAAGAGATATTGTGATATCCCAACAAAATTCATGATATCCATGTTCAAACATGGAACAAACTTCTTCATCTTCACCTGCAACTAGCAACGCTATAAGAGGGGCTGAGCAAAGCGGTAACATAGCCAAACAACGGTTTGCTAGGAAGGGTGAAAAAGGTTAGAGGTTCATGGCATTTTGGGAGGCTTGAGGAGCAAGTGATAGGTAGCGCAGCATAGCGATAGAACGAAGCAACTAGCATAGCAATGATAGTAATGAGATCCAAGGTGACGGACATCTTGCCTGAAATCCCTCTAGGAGGAAGATCGAGTCCATGAAGAAGATGAAGCCACGAAGACGAATGAATCCTCACGATCGCAACAAAACAAGAACTAACGAGAAGGAGCACAACCGGAAAGAAGCAAACAACACGGTAAACACTCAATATGTCGTGGAATTGTCACGGCTGATGTCCTCGAGCTAGGACTTAGTCGTGGAGCCATCGCCGCTAGGAAGCTTGAAGGGGTTAAGCGGGACAAGGAACACGAGGGTTTATACTGGTTCGGCCCCTTACGGTGAAGGTAAAAGCCTACGTCCAGTTGAGGTGGTATTGATTAGGGTTTCGATGTCTAGGGAGCTTAATTGCTATGCCTGGCTCTCGATGAGATCTTTCTTGTCCCTAAACCGCTGCCGGGTCGTCCCTTTATATAGGGAGGCTGACGCCCAGCAGCTCTCAGAGTCCCGGCCGGCTCATAAGAGTGTCCGGCTCGGACTCTCAACTATTCTTGCCTTACACTACAAGTTCTACCATGATAATGATTGTAACTACGGGCCTTAAGCCATATCCGGGTCTTAAGCCCATCTTTGGCCCACCGTCTTCAAGCTTGGCGCCGGGCTTCTGGCAATGCCCATATGAGTAACCCGGCCCCTCCTGGAGGGTGACTCTAAGGTCTATATTCTCAACATTAGGCCCCAGATTGATTTGAGCCGGCTCATGTCAATCTTCAATTCTTTCGACAGAAAAAATCTCCGGCTTACCATTTATGTGAAGGCCATAACCCGGCGTGACGTCATTCTCTGGACTCCGGGTAATCCGCCGTGACGTCATCTTCCATTAAGCCCGTTTTTTACTCCACCAGATCCGCAACGGATCTTATCTTTACTGCCATCCCAAAAATCGAGGCGTTTCGTGGGGAGATAACCACGCCGCGGTCTCCTCGTTTCTCGCGCCCACTTATGAGCTCACTCTTATAAATAGCCCGGCCCGACGGGCCTTCAGCCACTCTTCTTCCTCCTCGCGCCACTGTTCCTCCGCTCGAGCTCGAACTCCGCCACCGCCGCCGCGCCCCCGGTCTTCGTCAACCTTGGCCGCTGCATCACCCTGACTCGGTCCAGACAAACGGCGGCAACCTCCGCATCTCTTCAACACCGGTAAGTCCTCGCTACCCCGTAGAACAGATCTGCAGTAGGGTTCGTCCGTGTTCATCCGTGTTCTTCGCCGTCGCCCACGAGTTCTTCGGTAGTTTTCATTTTTACTGCCCTTCTTGATCTTAGACCTATATAGACCTGCCGCGGTAGCTGTTTAGCACTCATTTCAAATGCAAGTAGATCTCTTTTGACTGCCTAAAGGCCCCATTCAAGCCCAAGAACTTCCCTGCGTCTGTTTTTAGGTCTAGAAACTTTCCTTTTGCCCGACCATTTTGATCCAAAATATTTACCGCAATGTGTGAAACCTGTTTTCACCACACTTAGTAAAAAACTGCACTCATTGAGTCATGGCGGTTTACATTTCCGGCTTAAAGAAACCACGCGCCATAGAACCTTCCGACTCAAAGGAGACCATGCGCCATAGAATTTTCTGGCTCATCTGTGATAAGGCCGTAGACAATCGAGTTACTCTCAATACCTTGGGCGGCTTAAATAACCTGGCGCACTTAGATATATGTCATTAGTCCCCTCCGTAAGCCGCCACTTAACATTGAACTATAACTTTCCTCCGGCTTATACTTAAACCAGACGTTTCCTTTTATCATAGGCTGCCGACTTTCACCATGCCTCCCAAAGCTCCGAAAGCCTCCATCACTTGCAATTGGATGAGGTCCAATGTCACCAACGAGACGTTAGCAGATTTTGTCAAGTCAGGCTACCTGCCCAAGAAGGACGTCATGTCCTACCGTGCCCCCGACCCATCAGAGGAGAGACCACAGCCAAGGGACGGGGAGGTGGTCATTTTTGCGGATCACATGAGCCGGGGCTTCACACCGCCCGGCTCAAAGTTTTTTAGAGACGTGCTGAACTTCTTTGACCTGCGGCCACAAGATATAGGACCCAACTCGGTGTCCAACATATGCAATTTCCAAGTGTTCTGCGAGGTTTATCTTGGAGAAGAGCCCAGTCTGCTGCTCTTCAGAGAGCTCTTTTACTTGAACCGCCAGAACGAGTGCGCCAACGGGCCAAGTTTGGAGCTAGGCGGCATCTCCATTCAGAGACGGAGAGACTGTCTTTTCCCTTATGCCGAGCCGCCGAGTCACCCAAAAGACTGGAATTTGACGTGGTTCTATTGCCAAGACACGTCACCGGCTGACGAGAGCCCGCTGCCCGGCTTTCGCCCTTCACGTCTGGAGCCAAATCACCCGCTATCTGACAAGTTAACTCAGGCGGAACGCCAACCTCTGCTCCCCACCATCAACAAGATCAAGGCTCTCCTGGGCAATGGTCTCAACGGAATCGATCTGGTCCGGGTCTGGATCTCCTGGCGGGTGATCCCATTGAGCTGCTGCCCCGGCTTAATGTGCGAGTACACGGGCCGAAAGGATGACCCCCAGAGACACAGCCGCAACGATCTTCCTGAAGATGTTGCAGAGGATATGACCAAGGCTCTCTTGAACGAGAGCCTGGCACACTGCGGGAGGACCGGGTTAGCCCCCTTCTGCAAGACCAACCCAGCCCCAGCGGTAAGCCGCCGATCTAAACACCTTATCTTCTTCTGTATATAACTTTCATCTGAAACCTTTAAGAAATCATCATTGTATTTTTCAGGCTGATGACAAATTTTGGAAGGTCAAATATGACCATGAGGCGGCCAAGAAGGCCAGAAAGGCGAAGAAAGCCGCCAAGAAAGCCGCTCCCCGTAAGAAGGGAAGTAGGCCTACTGCTTCAGAGCTGATGCAATTGAGCGACAACTCCGAGTCAGAGGTAACCCTTGAATCTGTAAGCTCTTGCTATACCTACTATTTATTTCTGTCCACCTTATCAATACTATTCATCAACAGGATGACACCGGCGCAAGTAACCCGGTGGTTGAAGAGGTAATGTCACTTTCCTCCGACTCGGAGCCCTTGCCAAGGCTGAAAATCCGAAGGGTAACCCGGAAATTAAGCTTTTCACATCCTTTAGCTTATCAAGACCCTCAATTTATTTTGAAGCGATAGGTTCATGAGAGCCGGCGGCACACCCGGACCGACAAAAACACTGACCTTTCCTCCGGGTTACCTGACGCATCGAGGAAACGCCGGACCGAGGTGATCTGAAAATTGTACCCTTTTCATCCTTTGGCAGGTGTTATACGTCAACCGCTCAACTCTTCTGACTCAAATTATCAGGAAACTTCCCCCTCTTCTGGCGACTCTATGCAGTCAAGCCTGCCGGCTTTCAAGACCGTGCCTGGGTAATGATAATCATCTCATGTTGTACTTTGTCTTTACTCACACTATTGTGCTTAACCTTTCTGTCTTTTCAGTGCCCAGGCCAAGCTCACCAAGAGGGCGAAGAAGACCAAGCCGGTCGAAGAACCGGATTTGCCTGAGCCGGAGGTAGCAGGTCAAGAACCGCCAGCTGCCTCTGCTCCTGAGGTCGATGCTCCAACCAACAAGCCCATAGCAGAAGCTTCTGTTAACCCGGAGGCCTCCAGCTCGGCTCAACCAGCAGATGACCCGGATGTGGTAATCACCCGGACGGAATTTGTTGAGACGGGGAGACCTACTGCGCTGGCCAAGTGTTCCGCCAAGGGGGAGCTGCTACAGCCCCGCCGGGTTAATCTGGACCTCACTGACTACGCCAACCTGAGCATCGGAGAGCTCGTCTCCGGCTACGTCAGCCAGGTGCACAAGAGCCGGGATGCAGAGATTGCGATGGCGAACCAGATTCAGCAGAAGTCTAAGGTATTATTCTTCTGTCTTCTTACTTACGGCATAGTTACCTTTACCATGCTAGCCCCCAAGCCGACGACTTATGACTGAATATGTTGTAGACTTAAGTTCCGGCTTATCCAATTGAACCGGCAATTTGTAGATAGAAACGTTCAATAGGCATTAGCCCCCAAGTGCCAAGTGTCTTTGCTTGGAAAACACTTGGGACTTTTAAATTTGCATAATAACTGTTCATGCTATAACCCGGAAATTATGCAGGCTGCTGGCAAGAAGTTTGAGGCTGACATCGCTGATCTCAAGACCCGTCTGAAGACGCAAGAGACGGAGACCCGGAAAGCAAACGCCAAATTTGTGTCCAGCATCGCTGCGCAAGAAAAGCTGAAGACGGAGTTTGACTCTGAACGGAAGGCTTGGGCCGAAGAAAAGGCCGCGCTGGTGAACCGGGCTGAACAGGCGGAGAAGGCTCTCTCCGAGAAGACCGCCGAACTCTCCGGCTTAAAGCGCCAAGTGTCCCAGATGGTTGCCGCAATCTTCGGTAAGTCATCTCACCGGCTTTCATCAAGTTTAGAATCTGTACATCTCATAACTCATCCTTGTCGGCGGCTTATCTTATTCTGTTAAACAGGTCCCAGAAGCGCCAACCTCAACCAGAGTGTGGTAACCAAGCTGAAGGCCGTGTACACCCTGGTGGAGCAACTCTACACCGGGTCACAGCGTGCCTTGGCTGTGGTGGCCCTATCCAACGAGGTGCCGACTCACCTGGCGGAAGTTCTTCGCCGTCTCGCCGTTCTGCCTCAACGTATTCAAGAGCTGCGACGGGCCTCTGCAAGAGCCGGAGCTATCGCCGCGCTGAGCCGGGCCAAGGCGTTCCTTCCAGAGTTAGACCCGGCAGACATCGCCCTCGGCTATCCAAGTTTAAAGGAAGACGGCACAGCCTTCGACCAAAGGGACTTTGCCGCCTGCGTGAAAGTCGTGCGCCCGGTGACCACCCTTATTGGAAACGACACAGATCTGACCAAGTACCAGCCGGGTTACAATGCGGAAAATCAGAGGATCCCGACCCCGCGCTATGAAGCCCTCAGCTTAATCCTGCCGGCTCGTCAGCACACCTTCGCCCCGGAAATTGACCCGGCCGGGTTAATTGACGAGGAAGCTCAATTCGAAGCTCTGAGCGGCATCGACTGGAAGTCGTCGACTTTCCAGACCTTGGGAACAGCCGGAGGAGAAGAGAGAGACGAGCCGGAGACTTCAACCCAGCAAGCGTCGTAACTCTGCTGGCGGCTTATCAAACAATGCCTCACCCTTTTGGACTCAACGAGTCTTGTAATAGAATAGGGTCAACACTTTAACTGTGCCGTGCCATCGTGCATGCATTGAATGCTGAAGTCTATTGAAGTTGTCTCCTTTATATTTCTCCGGGTCATGATTGATCATTCATTTTCCTTAAGCTCAAAATAGTTGCCTTTAACTATCCTGCATAAAAGGACAAATCACAAGTCTCTAGGTGGCTTACCGCACTGAGAATCATAGGTTTTAGATATATAACCCAGATATGAATCAAAAAAGACATCCTCAAGTATGTCCTTGATACAGCCGTAATAACACACTTAACGGCCTGCAAGCATACTTCCGGTTTAAATAACCCGGGTAATAAGGTTGATACCTCAATTCTGGTTTACCTGTCTTAATAACACCCATTGTGTTCAACTAACACTGGAAATCAAAGTTAAGCCGGCAAAGTGAGACCCGGCCGTACACACTTTGAAATATTCAGAAGAAACTTGCTATAAAGCAGAAGAACTTAGGGGCATCCGTTTCGAATACGACCAGAGACCCGGCCCAAAGGGGTTATGCTAGGATTCGAATACGATCATATAGCCCCCAGTGGGTGTGGCGATGCCAATCAAGAGGGTACCGACAGCTATGTTCTCTTTGGTTCGAATACGACCCATGTTTGAACAGGAAGCCCCCAAATGACTTTAAGAATTGTTTAACGACGCTGATTCGAATACGATCCACGTCGGTTCTCAAAGGGGTTTAAACTAAGATTCAAATATGATCAAAGAAAATTCCCCAATGAGCTCGGCACTTTGCCAATCAAATGGGTATCGACAGCTATGTTCTCTTTGGTTCGAATACGACCTATGTTTGAACAGGAAGCCCCCAAGTGACCTTATTGCTTACGGCTAGATTCGAATACGATCATAAGCCGGATCCTCCTTCAAGTTATCATGTAATCTTGCAATGAAAAAACACGTACACTTTCGGAGGAGAAAAAAGGACAGAGGTCCTGCTTTATTGCTTATCATAATATATACATGGCTTAGAGAAATATGTACATTATGAGAGCCGGTGGCTCAAGTGTAGTAAGGCCGAAGCTGAGCTATGTTCCACGGCCGACGGGTCTCTTCCTCCGACTTACGTGAATCTTTGTGCTCCCGAATGTCAATGAGGTAATATGACCCGTTGTGCAAATTCTTGCTGACCACAAAGGGCCCTTCCCAAGGCGGGGATAGCTTGTGCGCGTCTGTTTGATCTTGGATGAGCCGGAGCACCAGATCGCCTTCCTGGAAGACCCGGGATTTAACCCGGCGACTATGATAACGGCGCAGGTCCTGTTGGTAAATTGCTGAGCGAGCTGCTGCCACATCACGCTGTTCGTCCAACAAGTCAAGAGCATCTTGGCGCGCCTGTTCATTATCCGCCTCAACGTAAGCCGCCACTCGAGGCGAGTCATGACGGATGTCACTGGGGAGGACTGCTTCTGCCCCATAAACCATGAAGAAAGGCGTGAAACCTGTAGACCTGTTAGGAGTAGTGTTGATGCTCCATAACACGGAGGGCAACTCCTCTACCCAACAACCCGGCGTCCGTTGCAAAGGGACCAAAAGCCGGGGCTTAATGCCCTTCAGAATCTCCTGATTAGCTCTCTCAGCTTGACCATTGGATTGAGGATGAGCCACTGAGGAGACATCAAGCCGGATATGCTCTCGTTGACAAAACTCCTCCATGGCGCCTTTGGATAAATTGGTGCCATTGTCAGTTATAATGCTGTGTGGAAAACCAAAGCGAAAGATCACCTTTTTCATAAACTGAACCGCCGTGGCTGCATCACACTTGCTAACTGGCTCCGCTTCAACCCACTTGGTAAACTTATCAACTGCCACCAAGAGGTGGGTCTTCTTATCCTTGGATCTTTTAAAAGGCCCAACCATATCAAGCCCCCAGACCGCAAAGGGCCAAGTAATTGGGATCATCCTCAGCTCCTGAGCCGGCACATGAGCCCGTCGCGAGAACCTTTGGCAACCATCACATTTACTGACCAAGTCCTCTGCATCAGCATGAGCCGTCAGCCAATAAAAACCATGACGGAAAGCCTTGGCCACAAGAGACTTTGAACCGGCGTGATGGCCACAATCCCCTTCATGAATCTCACGCAAGATCTCTTGACCCTCCTCAGGGGAGACACAATGCTGGAACGCTCCCGAAACACTGCGGCGATGCAACTCACCATTGACTTAGACCGCCGGGTTATCTGTCTGGCCAACGTTTCATCATCAGGCAACTCTCCCCGGGTCATGTAAGCCAAATAGGGCGCTGTCCAGTCCGGTATGATATGGAGAGCCGCCACCAGTCGTGCCTCCGGGTCAGGGACAACCAAATCTTCCTCTGTAGGCAACTTAACAGAAGGGTTATACAGGACGTCCAGGAAAATATTAGGCGGAACCGGCTTTCGCTGAGAGCCCAGCCGGCTTAAAGCATCAGCCGCCTCATTCTTCCTGCGATCAATGTGCTCTACTTGGTAACCCTGAAAGTGCCCAGCAATAGCATCAACTTCTCGGCGATAAGCCGCCATGAAAGGGTCCTTGGAGTCCCACTTTCCTGAGACTTGCTGAGCCACCAAGTCTGAGTCGCCGAAGCATCTTACCCGGCTCAAGCTCATCTCCTTAGCTATCCGAAGACCGTGGAGCAAGGCCTCGTACTCAGCCGCATTGTTAGTGCAAGGAAACATCAACTGTAGCACATAATGGAACTTGTCACCTTTAGGGGAAGCCAACACGACTCCAGCCCCCGAGCCCTCCAACTGCCTGGACCCATCAAAGTGAATAGTCCAGTATGTGTTATCCGGCTTTTGCTCGGGCACCTGTAACTCTGTCCAATCGTTGATGAAATCCACCAAGGCCTGAGATTTAACAGCAGTGCGTGGTATGTACTTCAGACCATGAGGTCCAAGCTCTATAGCCCACTTAGCCACTCTCCCTGTGGCTTCTCTGTTTTGAATGATATCACCAAGAGGGGCAGAACTGACCACAGTGACGGGGTGACCCTGGAAATAATGCTTAAGCTTCCGGCTTGCCATGAACACCCCATAAACAAGCTTCTGCCAATGCGGATACCGCTGCTTGGACTCAATAAGCACTTCGCTGACATAATAAACCGGCCGCTGAACCAGATGCTCCTTACCCTTTTCCTTGCGCTCCACTACCACGGCCACACTGACGGCTCGTGTATTAGCAGCCACATACAGCAATAAAGGCTCTTTGTCAACTGGAGCAGCAAGGACTGGGGGCTCTGCCAGCTGCCTCTTAAAATCCTCAAAAGCGGTATTAGCTGCATCATTCCAGACAAAGTTATCAGTTTTCTTCATCAACTGATATAATGGCATGGCCTTCTCACCCAAACGGCTTATAAACCGGCTTAAAGCAGCGATGCGACCCGCCAAGCGCTGAACGTTATTTATACATGCCGGCTTAGCCAGGGAGGTGATGGCCTTGATCTTCTCCGGGTTAGCTTCAATGCCTCTGTCAGAAACCAAGAAACCCAAGAGCTTGCGTGCAGGAACACCAAAAACACACTTGGCCGGGTTAAGCATCATCTTGTAAACCCGGAGATTATCAAAGGTTTCCCTTAAATCATCTATCAGGGTTTCCTCCTTTATGGACTTAACCACAATATCGTCCACATAAGCATGAACATTGCGCCCAATCTGGTTATGAAGACAATTCTGTACACAACGCTGATAAGTCGCCTGTGCACACTTGAGTCCAAAGGGCATAGACACATAGCAGAAGGCTCCAAAGGGAGTGATGAATGCCGTCTTCTCCTGGTCCTTAACTGCCATTTTAATCTGATGATATCCAGAATAAGCATCCAAGAAACTTAAACGCGCACAACCTGCCGTAGCATCAATAATTTGATCAATACGGGGGAGGGCAAAAGGATCAGCCGGACATGCCTTGTTTAAGTCCGTGTAGTCCACACACATCCGCCAAGTGCCATTCTTCTTGAGCACGAGCACCGGGTTAGCTAACCATTCTGGGTGAAAAACTTCAACAATAAACCCGGCCGCCAAGAGCCGGGCCACCTCTTCACCAATAGCTTTCCTTCTCTCTTCATTAAACCGCCGAAGGAACTGCCGGACCGGCTTAAATTTCGGATCAACATTGAGAGTGTGCTCAGCGAGTTCTCTAGGCACACCTGGCATGTCAGACGGCTTCCATGCAAAAATGTCCCTATTCTCACGGATGAACTCGATGAGCGCGCTTTCCTATTTTGGATCCAGATTGGCACTGATGCTAAACTGCTGAGATGAATCACCTGGAACAAAATCAACAAGTTTAGTCTCATCAGCCGACCTAAATTTCATTGCCGGCTCCTGCTCCGTAGTCGGCTTTTTCAGAGAGGTCATATCAGTTGGGTCAACATTGTCTTTGTAAAATTTCAACTCCTCTGTTGCACAAACAGATTCTGCATAAGTTGCATCGCCTTCCTCACATTCCAAGGCCACCTTCCGGCTGCCGTGAACCGTAATGGTCCCATTATGACCCGGCATCTTGAGCTGTAAATATACGTAACACGGCCATGCCATGAACTTGGCGTAAGCCGGCCGCCCAAATATGGCATGGTACGGACTTCTTATCTTGACCACCTCAAAGGTCAATTTTTCCACCCTGTAGTTGTTCTCATCTCCAAAGGCCACTTCCAACTCGATCTTGCCGACTGGATAAGCCGACTTACCAGGTACCACACCATGGAAAATAGTGTTTGATTGGCTGAGATTCTTATCAATCAACCCCATACGACGAAATGTCTCATAATAGAGAATGTTGATGCTGCTGCCTCCATCCATGAGCACTTTAGTGAACTTATATCCTCCCACCTGAGGAGCCACCACCAGGGCCAAGTGACCCGGATTATCCACCCGGGGAGGGTGATCCTCCCTACTCCACACTATAGGCTGCTCAGACCACCGCAAGTAGTGTGGAACCGCCGGCTCAATAGCATTCACAGCCCTCTTATGAAGCTTCTGATCTCGCTTACACAGACTGGTGGTAAACACATGATACTGTCCACCGCTAAGCTGCTTTGGATTGGTCTGATAACCTCCCTGCTGCTGTTGATGACCCTGGCCAGACTGCTGATTAAAGCCCCCTTGACCGTTCTGAGGATTAGAATTTGAGCCGCCGCCCGGGCCATGAAAGCCGCCGGCGCCTGAGCCGCCGCCCGGGCCATTGTAATTCTTGAAGGCCTTCATGATTGCACAATCCTTCCATAGATGAGTTGCTGGCTTCTCTCTAGAGCCATGCCTTGGACAAGGCTCATTCAACAGTTGCTCCAGCGTCGGGCCTGACCCGCCGCCTCGGGAAGGGGGCCTCCCCTTGCGTCGCTGGTTATTACCTTGTGAGCTGGCGTTGGCTACAAACTCTAGGCTGCCATCGGCCTTGCGCTTGCCTCCTCCTTGGTTCCCCGGGCTATGCTGAGGACCCTTGCCATTGCCGTTCTTCTTTCCCTTCCCTGTCCTTTCATCATCTGAAGCGGGGTCCTTGGTACCATCAGAATCGGCGTACTTGACAAGAGCCGCCATCAGTGTACCCATATCATTGCAGTCGCGCTTAAGCCGCCCGAGTTTCATCTTCAGGGGCACGAAACGACAACTCTGCTCCAACATTAAGACTGCAGAGCCGGCATCCATCTTATCCGAGGAATGTATTATCTCCTTAACCCGGCGAACCCAATGTGTCGTAGACTCACCCTCCTGCTGCTTGCAGTTAGTCAAATCCACAATTGACATAGACTGCCTACAGGTATCCTTGAAGTTTTGGATGAATCGGGCTTCAGCTCAGCCCAAGACCCAATGGAATTCGGTGGTAGCCCTTTCAACCAAGTGCAGGCAGTCCCATCTAACATCATGGTGAAGTACTTAGCCATGGCCGCCTCACTGACCTCCAGCAGTTCCATAGCCATCTCATAACTCTCGATCCAGGCTGCGGGTTGTAAATCTGCCGTGTAATTAGGCACCTTCCTAGGGCCTTTGAAGTCCTTGGGCAGACGTTCATTGCGGATAGCTGGCACTAAAAAAGGGACACCCCCAGTCCTGGTAGGGATACCCACGTCGGCGGAAGTCGTCGGATAAGCCGGGGGAGTCTGGTAAGCCGTCAACTGAGGCACCTGTTCCGCCTCTTGCCGAGCTCTGTCTTGGTCTGCTGCGTGAAAGGCTCCGTTATGAGCTGGGCCATGGCCAGGGGGCGGGTCATGGCGTCGGACGTTACTTGAGCCGGTCGCTGAGACCATGTGCCTGCTGTAACTCAGGCTCCGGCCTGGACGAGGGGTCGAGTGGATCCTGTCCCGGCTGTAGGAGTACGCCTCTTGCTGCGCCAGTGCTGTCTGAAGGAGTTCCCTGACCCGGCGGGTTTCAATAGCCGTCGGAGAGTCGCCGTCAATTGGGAGAGCCGCCAGCCGTGCTGCCGCGGCGACCATGTTCTCCAGCGGGTTGGCATAATGACCCGGTGGTATTGGCACGTACTGAGGCGGGGTAGGGGGCATCTGGGGAGGCCCCATCACTTGTGGCTGAATAGGGGTCCCAGACCCGGGCACTATGACCCCTGGCGGGTTGCTAGACCCTGCACCTGGCGTGTTGAAGAGGTTTCGTGGATCGTAAACTGGAGGGAGTCGAGATTGGGCCTTTTGATGCCTCCTTCTCAGGACCTCATTGGACGCGTTTTGATCCATCGTGAGCCGGAAGGACTGCGCTTGAATCAACTGGGTTTGGGCATCGAGAGCCGCCCTCTCCGTAGCCATCCTGATCCCTTCTGCTGCCAGATCCTCCTTAGCTTTCACTAAATCTAACTTTAGCTGTGCCACCTCCGCATCATGCTGAGCTTGATCCGCCAGGTCAACCGTGGCGGTTAGCAGGGCCGTCATCTTGTCCGTGAGATCCATTAGCACCTGAGCCGGCGAGGGCACCGGGTTTCCCGCTCCAGCAGCAGGGTTCTGAACAGGCTGCGCACCGGCCATGAAGATTCCAACCCGGCTTGGCGGCTCAAACGGGTCCGGAATACTGTCACCATCGGAACAACCCATGAGCCTGCCGTCTTGAAGTTGATACAACGAGTTTGACTCATCGGTGGTCGACTCGCCGTCAGAGCCGGCGGCCGTCTCATCACCAGATCTAGATCGATCAGAGAGTCCTCCATGGATACATCCCACAAAAGCATGCCTTAAGGCAGGCCGGGCCCGGGCGGGTCGTGCATGCTGAGCCGTCTCGATGAGATCGGCGCAGAGATCCGGCTCAGGGCCCGGCTCACCAATCTTGCCAATGAAAACATGAATTCCGCCGAAGGGGACCCGGTACCCGTACTCAATTGAGCCGGCGTCGGGGCCCCAGTTTGCATCCTCGATGTAGAGCTTACCGCGACGACTCTTGGTCATCCGGCCCACAGCGTATCCCTTGAGCCCTTCGAAGCTGCCCTTCAAGAATTCAAATCCACCGTGCGCTGGCCCCACGGTGGGCGCCAACTGTCGTGGAATTGTCACGGCTGATGTCCTCGAGCTAGGACTTAGTCGTGGAGCCATCGCCGCTAGGAAGCTTGAAGGGGTTAAGCGGGACAAGGAACACGAGGGTTTATACTGGTTCGGCCCCTTACGGTGAAGGTAAAAGCCTACGTCCAGTTGAGGTGGTATTGATTAGGGTTTCTATGTCCAGGGAGCTTAACTGCTATGCATGGCTCTCGATGAGATCTTTCTTGTCCCTAAACCGCTGCCGGGTCGTCCCTTTATATAGGGAGGCTGACGCCCAGCAGCTCTCAGAGTCCCGGCCGGCTCATAAGAGTGTCCGGCTCGGACTCTCAACTATTCTTGCCTTACACTACAAGTTCTACCATGATAATGATTGTAACTACGGGCCTTAAGCCATATCCGGGTCTTAAGCCCATCTTTGGCCCACCGTCTTCAAGCTTGGCGCCGGGCTTCTGGCAATGCCCATATGAGTAACCCGCCCCCTCCTGGCGGGTGACTCTAAGGTCTATATCCTCAACACAATACATAAACAAGACATGATGCTCAACCAAGTATGATGCATGACAAGGCTACATGAAGCTACTCATTGCAAGAGATGATGCATACAAGAACAACACATCAAAACAAATTTAAATGAGACCGGAACTAACATATAAAAAATCCGGTAAGTCCTCGTATGCAAATTTCGAAATTGGTCCAGATCTGAATAAACCTTATGTTCAAGTTATTAAACAGCAAGTTAAGATGCACCAAAATGATTTACACGGAATTCTAGTCAAGTTACATATAAAGTTCATTTAGTTCGGAGCTACGGCCTAGAAGATATGAGCAAAGCAAGTTAAACATGGCATTGATGCAAAATGCATACAAACATCAAGCAAACACCTCAAAACAAGGATGCAACAAGATAATATGGAACTACATGCAATTCTAAGCAAGTTACATATAGAACATGCTCAAAACGGAGCAACGGTGCAACACATACACTCCAAACAAGATATAGCAACAATCTGTCCAAAACAGCAACTAGGCATATTGCAAGCATCATGAAAATATGCTACAGCACCCCAACATGATAACAAAATGCATGGAGATGATGTAAAGGTAAAGCATTACAAAACATGAACACTGAGCTAACTCCAGAAACCAGTAGAACATGCCCAAAAGGACATGGCAATATTGCAAATAATAACAGAGTCACAGACTTGGCAGAAATTACTGGACAAGACAGAAATAACATCAGGTTGCAATGTTTAGAGCAAGAAAACAACATGCTACAGGAATATATGATAGCAAACAAAGGCATGGCATGCATCTACTAATTGCATAGAACAAAAGTCTCTTACTGATCACGAGCCAAAAAGGCACAGAAGATATGATGGCACCCATATAAACATAGCAAGTTTCATAAACAGATTCAGACTTGGCAGAAAAACTGAGCATGGCATAAATAGAATTATGAAGGTATCTTTGCGAGCTCAAATCACTCATCACAAAGTATTTCATGGCATGTGAAGGCATCCAACAGTACGATGGCATAATTATGAAGCTAAGAATGACAAGAGCAAGTTCATAGGGTGCATGGATCTCTAGCAAAACACACGTCAAAACTGAACTTAATGTTAACAGGCTGACAGCAACATTATTTAGCAAGTTTGGAGCAAGATTACAACAAGCTAAAGCAGGCTATAAATGCAAACAAGGGCACAGATAAGTACATCATAACATTTATAACAAAACACCCTTAGTGAACATCTCCAGATTATGCATAGAACTCATGATGGCAGCAGGTTTACATGGCATCACGATGCTACAGATACAGACTTGGCAGAAAACACTAAGTCACAGAAATCAGCAACATCACGGAGGCTACTTTGCATGCTTGTTTTAGTCACCATATAGATCACAAAAATACAAGACAAGCACAATGATGGCATGATGTAGTTCAAAACTCATGTAGAGATCATGCTCATAGGATGCACACACAAAATGCAATGAAAAAGACAAATCACCAACTTCTGATAACAGATAGCAGTTAACAACATATAGCACTCTTGCAACGATGATTAGGGCATCAAGATGAACTCAAACCAGCATGGCACAATGGAATGAATTGACGAGCATCTCATGCTGAACATTTAGATATATTAAGTACGCAAAACGGAGCAGTATGCACGAAGTTATGGCATGTAGAACAGAGCACCAGAATATGCAAAACTAGGGACTTAGAAGAATTTTAGACCTCGCGGGAAACTGGATCTTGGGATTTCGGGATGGAGATGTACGGGATGGGGAAGCGGCGCGTTTGGATCGGCGGGCTGGTGGATCTGGTCCAGCTCCAGATCCGGACGGGGACAGGGACGGGCCCGGCGACGGCGGCTGTTCCCGGCGTTGTGCGGCGCCGGCGACGATGACAGACAGCGGCGGTGGTGGTTACCTGCGGAGGAAAGGGGCCGGTGGGGATTAGAGAGCGGGGGAGATGGGGAGGAACGGAAGGAGGACGGTGAGGTGGCTGGCGACCTGGGGTGCGGCGGAGCACGGCGAGATGGCGGCGGCGCGAAGCGGCGAGGGGGCTCCGGTGGGGAGCTCCCGATCCCATCGGATCGACCGGGAGGAGCGAGGCTTGGGGTCGGGCGCTCGAGCGCGGGCGGCGCTCGGCCCGGACCCAGCCCGGGGCGGGCTTCGGATGGGCCGACCGGGCCCTGGGCGGCGCGAGGAGGCCAGGGGCGCGCCTGGACGTGGGGTGGCGACGTGGAGGCCTGCGAGTGGCTGCGGGAGGCGGGTTAGGCGACGTGGCGGCGCCCGGTTGGCCGGGGCGACGCCTCAGGTGGTGGCGCGGCCTCTGGGCGGCGACAAGTGGCGGCGGCGCGCTGGATCTGCACGAATTTCGAGGGGGGCGACGGCTGCAGGTAGGGGAAGGGCTAGGGGGTAGGTGGAGGCTAGGGGATGCCCAAAATGGACTAGGAGGTCCATAAATAGTAGTGGGCTAGGGTTTGAGGGGGTTTTGCAGCGTTTCGGAACCTCCGATTGCGATTGAACGGTTCCGGACGCGAGGGGAGGTAGGCTGGGCCTGGGCCTTGGAGGGGTTAGTGGGCTGTGTTTAGAAGGCCTTGGGCTGAGAAGAGAGAGAAGAGGTGCTGCCCGGCGGCAGTTTCGGAGACCGAAACGTCCGACGAATTAACCGGCAACGATGCCGCTATAAGTTTAACGGTTGGGCTATCAAATGAGCTCCGATTGCGACGAAACTTGACAGGCGGTCTACCTACACTATAATAAGACCACACGCCAACTTTCACCCCATTCCGAAAACATTTTTATGCCATTTATAAAATAATATTTCGGAGGTGCCGCGGGCGCGTGCGAGTGTGTCTGTGCTCAGAACGGACAACGGAGAGAACCGGGGGAACCCGAACGGATGCAAGTTTTGAAACACATGCAGATGAAATGCAGATGATGACATGGCAAAATGCAACACGCAAGCAAATGACATGGCAACAACGACGAATAACTGGAAGACACCTGTCGCATCGGATCCGGGGCGTTACAGGCACGTACGAAACGAATGTAGCAAGTGCACACGATCATGCTCACGAGCCATTTTGGTCCGAACGAGTTCCAGTATGATGAGACGACGAATGCACTAATTATAGCATATCAGATGGGAGGGGGTGGAAGTGGAAGTGGAAATGTGATTGCGAATGGCAGCGTGAATGCAAAATGCTAGTGATGTATGATATTCTCTATGTATGATCTTTGTGTTTGCATCAACCGTATGTTGCGTGTTTGGCTTAAATTCATCCTCAAATTTTTGAACTTGAAAAGTGTGTATTTAAAATGATGTTGACTTGTTCCAAGCTTTTAAAGGAATGTTTTTAATTATGGTCATGTGAGGACTAGAAAGAAACATTAATTAGGAAAAAAAAACATTGGGGATCTGTTGCAGCGTTCATCCCCAATAACCAGAAAAAGTATTATTGGGAGCCCTAATAAGTGGTTATTGGGGGAGTGTTTTTGGTGAGCTGTTGAAGATGCTCTAGGAATGGCTCACAGTCTGATCGGATGAGCAATTTTCATTTATATAATTGACTGTTAGACCATAGACTAATAGAGCTTTGCTAGAGCTACGGATCACTACATAATTGCCTGTGCGTTCTAACAGGGGCGTACATATTCCGATGGTTCAACATCTGTCTCATATATACCTTCACCCACTGTCTCCGCCTGTCGACTCCAATCTCACAACCTCTATGTCAATAGCCCATCTTTGGCAGCACTTGTAAGAAAATTTGGTTTGTATTATTCCTAATTACTTTACGTACGTTGGGTTTTTTTTGTGCCGCATCAGTTGACATTAGGAAAAAAATCTAGTACTAAAATGAAGGTCGGTAGGGGGTCTGTATACCATCTGTAATAAGTCTAGTTTTTTTTTGAAACTAATATGCCAACCACAATATACCCTGCATGCGCTAATGATTTGAGTCCGTTCACACTCGCTACTCGCTATACATTATCGTACTACGTTTCACAGGCAGTTGACCTGGCTGTCCTGCTTGGCATCTCCAACGAACCTCCTCCAATACCAATGCTTCGCCCACACCGTCCTCATGGCCTCCAGCGGCACGCCTTTGGTCTCCGGCAGGAGCGCCGCCATGAAAACCGTCATCACCAGGACCCAGCCGGCGTAGAAGATGAATATCGCGTACTTCATGGCGCAGAGCAGGGTGATGAACACCTGCGTCTGCGCGAAGGAGAGGCTGAGCGCGATGGACACGGTCATGGCCTGCCCCGCCGACCTGATCTCCACCGGGTAGATCTCGCTCGGCACGACCCACTTGAGCGGCCCCCACGACATGCCGAAGCTGCACGTGTACAGGCACATGAGCACCAGCACCCCCTTGGCGTAGTTCCGCGCCATCGTCGTCGCGTGGTGCCCTCCGAGATGATCCGCCAGTATCCACGCCACCGCCACCTTAGATGTCCAATTAACAGACAAGTTCATAAGGCAGTGAACTCGTGCGTGCACGTGACAGCTTGTGTGCGCGCCGTGTGCGGTGGGTTAGCGTTACCTGGCAGAGCATCATGGCTACGCCGCCGGCGAGGAACAAGAACCTGCGGCCAGCACGGTCGACGACGAAGGTGGACACGACGACGGCGAACAAGTTGACCAGGCTAAGTATGACGGAGCCCAGGATCGCCTTCTGGCTGTCGAACCCCACGGTCCGGAACAGCACTGGCGAGAAGACGGTGATGACGATCATGCCGGTGAGGTCGAAGAAAGTGGGGATGGCCACCATCATCACCAGGTAGTGCCGGTACCCCTTGCCGCGCAGCCGCTCGAACGCGCCCTCGTCGTTCCGGCGAGCCTCCTCCACGGCGAGGACGATGTCCTTGAACTCGTCGCCCACGTCGGCGTCCGCCCCGCGGATGCGCTGGAGCGCCGCGCGCGCCCTGTCGGGATCTCCGCGCAGCACGAGGCTGCTGGGAGTGTCGGGGACGAAGAGGGCGCCCAGCACAACGACGATGGCCGGCACGCCGGCCAGGCCGAGGGAGACCCGCCAGCCCCATCCCGGAATGCGGTTGGTGAAGTAGTTGGCGACGGTCGCCGCCAGCGTGCCGATGACAAGGAAGACGTGGTAGGCGGTGGTGAAGGCGCCGCGCCACTTGGCTGGCGATGTCTCGGCGAGGTACAGCGGAGCCGCCTGCGGTCAACGGACCCATGTGTCATTGCGAAAGTGGAACGTGCCAAAATGTTTCAACTGAATGAAAGATGGGCCTACTGCCAAAAAAAAGAAAGATGGGCCTACTGCCAAAAAAATGAAAGATGGGCCGTGCTGTACAAAACTAGGCCTGCATACGAATACGGTCATATGCTGCTGGGCTGGAGCTGAAAATGACACCGGATACCTGCGCTGTGAACCCAACGCCGAAGCCGAGCAGCATCCGGCCGACGATGAGCATGGCGATGTTCACGGCGGCGGCGTTGACGGCGGAGCCGGCAAGGAACAGGGCGCCGCCGGTGAGCATGACGGCCTGGCGGCCCACCCTCCTGGTCACCCGGCTCGCCACCAGCGACGACAGCACGCCGGCGATGTACAGCGAGGAGGTGAACGCCGTTAGCATCTGGTTGTCGTATTTGCAGTAGGCGTCGCGCTTGGCGCCCTTCATCCCCTTGAGAACCTCCGGGAAGAATTTCTCGAGGAACGACTCCATTTGCGTGACGCCACCTGAAATTTCACCGTCAGCTGACTGTAATTTTCTGTTGATTTGCAGCAGAGAGCGCAATCACGCGCGCGGCGTGTGCGAACTAAAAATAACCGATTTACGATATCCTGATGATACTGATATCAGTAACGTTGAAAGCAACAGGACATAGTTTATGTTTCTATTGTTGCAAACGTCACGCGTATCTACAAGCGTATGCACGATCACAAGAATTGTACTACCTACAGCGACGTCCGTCCAACTATAAAAAAAAATCTCGAATATTGGCATATGTGCTTGTTCTAATCCCTTTTCTGTCCTGCGGTCCTGCTTAATTAAGCATCACAGTGGTGGACTTTTAAGCATCACAGCGGTCCTGCTTATTCGAGCCACATGATAGTTCCACTATAATATATACTCCCTCCGTCCGGAAATAAT
The DNA here is from genome assembly GCF_002575655.3 of Aegilops tauschii subsp. strangulata. NCBI lineage: Eukaryota > Viridiplantae > Streptophyta > Magnoliopsida > Poales > Poaceae > Aegilops > Aegilops tauschii. The sequence goes on along the minus strand of NC_053036.3, from coordinate 412,091,765 downwards.
TGTCATCAAAATGAATAAAAAGGATGTATCTAGAACTAAAATATGTCTAGATACATCTTCTTTTATCCATTTTGATGACAAGTAATTTCGGACAGAGGGAGTAGCAGCTACGACAAGTTTTTTTGTTGTTGTTAAGAAAAGCAGCTATGACAAGTTGACGGTGAGATTTCAAGCATATATGTCTCTTAGTAATGTCTGACGTTCACTGGCATGTATTACTTGCAGCATATATTTCTCTCAGTAACGTCGACCGCTATGACAAGTTGACAGCACCAACAACACGTACATCCATCGAGATTTCCAATAGCGTGGTGCAGAAAACGTGCATGAAACTGCTATGTTTGCAAGCGCCTCCCTGATCCATGGATAGATGATTAGATGTCTGGTGTTGTTGTTTTAGTTGTACAGCACTAGGGAACGAGTGCTGTCATCGTAGTGGGCTGCTCATCTATGTTTTGGTTCCCTGGCCTGCACGTTTACCTTGTCCAAGTTATATTTTTTCGACAAATTGTCCAAGTTATATATGTTGGTGAGACAATTTAGCTAGCTCAGTGGGTTGCTCACTTTTGCTCTCTACTAGAACCTTCCCGCTACTGTTGTAATTGCGACAATGCTCAAGTACCCCAACGTTGCGCTGCTGATGAGACATATCTTGCGTATATTGCTTTGGTAGTGGATTCCACTGTCGACAATTGATATGGAGAGAGTTTGTATGGACTAGGTTTCAAGGAATCCAAACCACATGGTAATAATTGGTACTGCATGCCTTATCCAATGCCTTTTCTAATCTCTCCCCATTATACTTGTGTATGTAGGAGGATGCACATTGGAAGGGTAGGGTGCTAAAATCACCAGGCTGGATTCTCACCTACTAGCTATTATAGGGAAATGCTTTTGCCTTTGCCTGGTGCAAACAAAGGACGGCTCCAAAAGAGGCTACGCTCTCGGGCATGGAGATAAGCAAGAGGGCGATCAGAGACACACATGTTCTGATTCCTACCGTGCCCTATGCAGTTGGCTTGTTGGTACGTGCTGGATGCCATATATGCCCTCTCTCGCAGCTTTCATGTGAGGCAAGGAAGTGAGAGGTTGTTGGTCTAAGATTCTAGAGCTACACCTCTTTATTTATTTATTCTTTATTTCTTATTTTATTTCGCGGGGAAGAGCACCTCCTGGTGAAAGTAACACGACTGCCTTTATTTCTTGTTCACCCGGATGCTTTGTACTCCCTCTGTCTAGGTGAGTAAGTCATCTTAGGTGTGCACCGTGACCAAGGAGGAGGGGAAAACGAAAGACCTTAATGTTTATTTGCTAATTAATAGCATTGCATGCAATGAACTAACCACTGCATGTCGTGGTTGGTAGTCTCAAGTCATTAAAAGCACGCACACTTCTCGTCTCTTATTGGTTGATATGTGAAGAAACAAGAAACGAGGTAGAAGTTAATGCACCGCGCCTAAGTGTTTTGGGATTATTTGGTTTTCGTAAGATGACTTACACACCTAGACGGAGGGAGGAGTACTTTTGTTTTCTTCTGATGATAGTGGAGCCCGGTCCAATATGGATAGGATGGGGAAACAAATTGTGTATGCTTTGACATTTTGGGTCAAAATTGAAATTGGTCGCGTGTTCCGGTGCACTGAACGCCATTATTAAATGGTTGCTGGTATACGGGTAATAAGGACAAACGGCACTGAAACAGAAGGACTAAATCAATCCTGAAAGATGGACGTGCACATGCAGTTGGTTGGTGAGTATTTCTTTGGAGTTGTAGACATAGAAGTGTGTGCCCATCTACCATTTCTTTGGAGTAGGTCTTTTAGCACCAGCACGTAAGATGATAAATTGTTTAGGACCTAATAGATTCGCGGGCGGATCATAATCCGTCCCAAAAGAGTGGTAACTCTTCAGGTTACTAAGAAAAACCTAAATTTATTGATTTGAAAGAAGAAGAAGAAGAAGAACAAGAAGAAGAAGAAGGAGAAGGAGAAGAAGAAAAAGGCCCCCAGCTTTCTTTATTTTATCCAGCAGTTCTTTTTTTCGACAAAGATTCAGCAGGAGTTCTGATGTAAAGTAGAAGAGTAGTAACAATACTGAAATCCTACGGAGAAAGTGAACCCCATATGACTTGAGCTGCACTCATGCCTTCTAATTATGGAAGGTGCGTAGAGAAGCCATGCATAAACGCAAGAATTTCGTGTTCAGAGCTCCGAGGATGCCCATGTATCAAGCAGAGTTCGGTTCAAGCATATGCGCACCTGAGACGCCAATGTCGTAGCCGAAGATGAGGCCGCAGGAGGCGGCCATGAGGCAGGTGACCACCACGGAGAGCGTCACGCGGCCGCCGCCGTAGCTGCGGATCCGGTCGCCGCCGACCGCCGGGGCGAGACCTCCTCTCGCCATTTTGCGGCTGCTAAGCTGAGTCTTGGATGGTCAATGGGTTGGGGTTTGGAAGGCACAAAGGCGAGAGCTAGAGGGTCGCCGCTATTATATACGGGTTTGACAAGAGTACATCCAACTGCGGGGTATTAGGTGGCACCGAATGTATGCGGAGTATCCATCAACAGATTGAGTAACGCGCTCTCAGAAAACAGAACAGAAAAACAGAAGGCGCTCTCAGAGAAGAAAGAAAAAACAGATCGAGGCTTGGGGGAAAGCGACATTTAATAGGAGCGGAGTAAGAATAAATACTATGAAAAATGGGAAGGCAGACAACATTTAACTTTTTTTTTTGAGCGATAGACAACATTTAACAAAGGGCGTGTTTGGTTGCCTGCATATGGCTCAGCCTGGCCCGCGCGGGAAGAACTTGACCCGTTTGGTTGTCTGTGTTTATTGTGTGGCCCGCATCGCACGGAACTTAAAGCACGTTCAGGCCAGGTCCAGGGGAAACACCCGAATCGGCAGTAGCTCGCGAGCCTGCAGGGGAGGGCGACGCGCTTCTCTACTCGTGCAACCAGGGAGATGGCGCGAGCTCGCCCGCGTCGCCGGAAAATCGGCGGAGGATTTCGGCTCACCTCCCGCCGAGTCCACCACTATTTAGCCCCCTCCCTCACCGCCCCAACTCCCGCCACCATTCTCCCTCCGTTCGAGCTTTCTCGCCGACGCGCATCGGCACCGACGAGTAGGTAAGCGGCGCATCTTCATTGGCCGGCGGTCCACGGCGTCGACGCTCCTTCACCGATCGGCGTTGATCTTCCACGACCGCCCCCCTCGTCCTCGAGCTGCAGCCATGGCCTCTGTGAGTTCAATCCCCCTTTCTCTCTGTTCCTTCTAGCTAGATCTGAGCTGCAGCTAGGGTTTGATCTAGATGCATGGTTGACTAGTGGTCTGACCTGTGAGCTGATATGGTTGATTGCTATGCTGCGGTTGCAATTTGTGGTAGGCCTAGATGTTCAAGCATGTGGTAGGCTAGATTAGTAGTAGAGTTTGAAGTTGAACCTTGTGCTTGTGTTGATTCGTGCTTAGATCTGTGATTTGTAGCTATTGGTGGTCAATTTGTAGCATGCTGTTTGTTGTAGATGTATGTTCGTGCTCATAGATTGTCCGGTATGCTTAGTATGATAGCGATGAACCATATGTGCTTAGTATGATAGTGATGAAGCATGTGCTTGCTATGATAGTGATGAACCATGTACATGTATGCTCCTGCTTTCATGGATTGTCCGGTATGTTGTGTGCTATGCTTATTGTCAATGCGTGCTACGATTGTAGGACATGACCACGCAGATGCAAGATCTTAGGCAGGCCCTTGTCCTGTCCGACAGCCAGTTTGCTCCATCGTTTGTCGAGGACTCGCAGCCTATGTTCGAGATGGCACCTGATTCAGAGGTGTTCGCGTCTGATTCCCTCTATGTGCCAGTAGTGCTCGTTGAGCCAACTCCTGTTGCTGCTGCTGTTGCCGCTGCACTCAACGTAGCAACAACAAAGGCAAAGAAGGATGGTAGGTCGAACAACATGAAGTGGCAGTCGTTCATGTCCACGTTCGTGCTGAACAAGATGTGTGAGCTCATCTCTAGTGGAGTTAGGACTGACAAGGGCTTCAAGGAGGTGCACTTGAACACCGTTGCGAAGTAGGTGTTCGAGTTCTGTGGGAAGGAGGTGTCTGCCACCCAGGTGTACAACCACCTGAGGAAGTGGAGAAGTCAATGGATCCAAGTGTCCAAGCTGATAGACCTTAGCGGCGCCTCATGGGATGAGAACACTTGCTCCATAGTTCTGGAGGCAGAGCACTACGCCGACCATGTCGCGGTTAGCTCACAACCCTCTTCCTTTTTATACTGGCCACCATTGCCTACTCCTAATCGCAACTAACAACACTTGTGTTTCATTTTTAGGACCACCCAAGGGACGCTAAGTTCCTCAACACACCCATACAGAACTACATCTAGATGCAGCACATCTTCTCCTTCGGGCTGGCAACTGGGAAGCATGCCATGGGCTTGGGGGAGCCTCTTGGTTCTCCCATGCCAGACTTCCCTGGGACCCCGGACGTCGAGGTCCTTGATGGCCCTGACAAGCCCTTCGTGAAGCCCTTCGACAAGCCATTTGACCCCGTCCATGATAGGAAGAGGAAGAGAGGAGACCTGATGGAGGAGGAGATCAATGTCTTTTGCAGCATGACTGAGGCGGTGAAGGAGGTGGCAACAGCCATCAGGGAGTGCAAGCCCCTCGACGTCCACCCTGACTTGTATGGCGCTGTCATGACCCAGGGTGGCTTTAGTGACGAGGCTCTCATGGCAGCTCTCAGCCACCTGCTTGACAACAAGGCCCGGGGTGTTGGGTTCGTTGCCATGGTAGACGCTCACAGGGTGCTGTGGCTCAGGAGCTAGCTGGGCAAGCACTACTACTAGAGTAGTGCTTCTTGTGAGCGTGCATGATCCCCGACGGCGATGGCGGTGGCGACGACGACGACGATGATGATGACAACGTACATTTTGTGTAGCTAGGGCTGAAAAACAATTTGATGGTCTGTATATTTTGGTGAGGTGGTATATACTAACCCCTCACGCTGATAGTGAACTTGCGGTGGTAGGATGACACCCTCTTTTGGATGTGGTGGTAGGTTAACACCAAGGTAGTGCTAGGTAGAACTTGCTATGCCGTATGATCATGCATGCTTTACTTCTTCTCTTCTGCTCCATTGTTGTTTGTGTGCTACTTTGCTTGCTACTTGTGTGCTCCGTTGATTTGCTGCTTCAACTCTTGCTCTTGTGCATTGCTAGGGCACGTGGTATGCCGTGTTCATCGATAAGGCTCCAGGGGTTTATAGTTCATGGGAAGAACCTAGTGCACAAGTGTCGTGGTGGGCGCACGGCAGATGCCAAGGGATGGCTAAAGAGAGGAGAGGCTCGAGGGCACTGGTGGGCTCCAGAGGCGAGGTTGGCATGAGCGAGCGCGGGACGCAAGACATACCCAGGTTCGGGGCTCTCCGGAGAGATAACACCCCTAGTCCTGCCGAGTGTAGTTTATATGTAACAGTACAGAGTTGCTCCTAGAGCTGTATGGAAGAAGAAGGAAGGCATGCCAGGGCTTAGGCTGCTCCCTCTCCTTGGGTGTGGGTGAGTGGGTTGCTAGCAGTGGATCTCTTCTATCGTATGCTTCTCTGCCCGTATGCATGAGGGCTCCTGGGGGGTATATTGGTAATGTTACAAGGCCGTGGGGCCGGGTTGTCATTGTCCGGGAAGCCGGTGCTGGGACCCGCCGGGTGTCAGGGCTCGCCGGGTTCTCCGGGTGTGGGACCCGGGGTGTAGGGGCACTGTTGGCCGTCTTGTCGATCGTCAGGGAGTGGCCGGTTGAGTCCGCTACAGTGGCGCTTCGTCAGGTCGCCGCTTGCTGGCGTTAGCAATGATGATGGGTGCACTGTAGCCATGCCAACCCTTGTCAGCGGGTAGGTGGGGCACTGTTGCCATGCCTGGCTGACCAAAGGCGTGGGAGGGGCACTGTTGCCTTGCTCATCTCTGAATGAAGACTCGTCCCATCGTACGGCCTGGATGGGATGGGAGCTGACCCGTGGCCGGGTTGGGGAACACGCCAAAGGGGAGCTGGCTTGTTGGAGAAGTCTTGGTGCGCCGAGTTCGGTTGCCTTGCACTGGCCGTCAGGGCCGGGTCGAGGGATTTGGCCGGGTTGAGGGGCTTGGCCGGGTCGAGCGACCCGGCCAAGCGTGAGCCGGCTTGAGGGGAGTCGCTGGCCCCGTTGTTTTTGAAAAGGATCCGGGTTCCGTTGCCTGCCTGGGGTTCATCCCCCCGACAGTAGTCCCGAAGCTGTGAAGGTCCACCATCTTTGGATGGAAGGGCCTTCGCAGTCCCCCCCTGAGGAGGCGAATTTTTTGATCGTCGGGTCCGGCAACACCCACTGTGTGCCGACTTCCGGAAGCCGGATCGCGGCATCGCGGCAGAGGCGGGAAACCGAAGAGTCCGTCGAATGTTGAGGCAATCTTTTGGGCTTCGCGCGGGCGCCACGTGGTGCCTGGGAGCCGGAGGGGCCTGACAGGCCACGCGCATCACAAGACGGAACAACGCGCTGGGCCCCGCCGCCGCGTGCCCTCGACCCACGAGCGCGGATTTTTATTGCGGCGTCCGCGAGTCGGTTGCCATTCTCTAGGCAGTTATTGCGTGCACACGTGCGCATTTATTGCGGGGAAGTGGGACGGGCGAGCGCAGACGATCCCACTTCCCCACGTTCGAACCGCAGGCTATAAATTGGGGGCAGGGAGCAGCGGAAACCACTCTCGCTCGCACTCCCCTGCCTCTTCATCCTTCCTCTGCTTCTTGCGACCGCCGCGGGCTGCGACGCCCATTGCTTCGAGCAGAGCTTCATCGCCGTTCTTCTTCCTCTCTTTTCTTCGTCTTCGTCGATGGCGCTGCCGTCGTGCTCGTGGATGGGCTCGACCGTCACCATGGACGACATCCCCTACCTCCGCACCACTAGGCGCTTGCCGGGGGAGACGGAGGTTGGCGTGCGCCTGCCGCAGGGCGAGCGGGTGCCGCGGCCCGAGGGCACGGAGCGCGTGGTTTTCTACCCGCACTTCAAGCCCGGGTTCGGCCTTCCCGCGAGCGCCTTCTTCCGCAACTTCCTGGAGTTCTTCGGGCTCCAGCCCCATCATCTTGGCGCCGGCGCCATCGTGCAGCTTTTGGGCTTCGTCACCCTCTGCGAGGGGTACCTGGGGGTCGAGCCCTCGATCGATCTCTGGGTGCGCTTCTTCTCCTTGAAGCAGCAGGGGCCGAGGGCCGGGGAGATGTCCGACTGCGGGGCCGCCGTCATCTCCAAGCGGTCGGGCGCGGACTGCCCCAAGATGCCGCTGGAGGATTCTGCCAAGAAATGGCAGAATTCTTTCTTCTACGTCTGCAATCTCGGCGCGGACCACATCAACCTACCGCCGTTCGTTGATTCGCCGCCGTGGGCGAAGCAGAATTGGGGTTATTACCCCAAGCACCCGTCGCAGGAGGTGCTCAACCTGTGCGAGCGGGTGTCTGTGATAAAGGAGCGGGAAGGGCTCACTGGCACCGACCTCATCACTGCCTTCATCAGGCGCCGAGTGCTACCGCTGCAGCAGGGCAGCCACCTCATTGGTCAGATGACCGGGCTTCAGGACCAGAACCGCATGTCGAACTTGCGGCTGGGGGCGGACCAGGTCGCCCGCCGGGTCAACGATGTCTCCAAGGCCAACCTGCGGGACGGCTGGGGGTTCTTTGTTTGCGGGTGAGGACGACTGGGAGTTCGGGAAACCTCCATACAGCCAGGCGAACCCGGCACCGGTGGTGAGTCCCTGGTCTCCATACTTTGCTGCCGCCCATCTTCTTATTCGTCCCGACGCGATGCGGGAGGTGCTTCTGAACGCCATCCGACATCCTTACGATCAGGCGCAGGTGCAGGTGGTGCGGGCCGTCTCGGAGGAACCCGCGACCCACGGTGGAGGGGAGGAGGAGGCCAACGATGTCGGCGCGGGGCGCCGTACGGGTAAGCTTCGTCTTTTATATTTCTTAAGTTGCCGGGCGCGAGGCGGCACTGGGGGTGCTGACGCGAGTCGTCGATGTAGTGGCGCCGGGCAGAGGAGGCGGCAGTGTGGCCGGAGCCGGGTCGTCCCGGGGGGCGGTGGTCGCGAGCCGGCCGCATGGGAAGGACAACGTGGCGCCGTGGGCCCCAGCTGCGAAGCGCGCGGCGAACCCGGCCGGAGGCACGAAACCGCCCGCCAAGAGGAGGCGAGGCGCTCCGCAAGAGAGGTCGGCGAGGCCCGCCGTTCCGGTGGTGCCCGGGTAAGTTCCTTGTTGAATTTGAACGACCGAAAGACTCTGCCTGGTTCTCGTATGTTTACTTGTTTGAGCCACAGGTCGTCGATCTCGCTGGCAGTGGCGGCGGCGGACGCCGCGTCCGTCAAGGGTGCCACATTCTGGAGGACCCGGATAAGCGGCGGCGACGAGGAGGAGCCGGCGGATCCAGATCTTGGCCTGGACCTGGCCGACACCGAAGGCCTGGCCTGGCGGGACCAGAACAGGGTTGAGGCAAAGCTGGAGGCGGCATTGACCCAGGCCTGGGTTAGCGCCGCGACGACGTGGGCGCGAGCCGGCGAGGAGACGGCATGGCCGGAGATGCCGGCGGGGACGGTGCCGGCGACGACGGTCTTTTTGCCGGCATCGGAGGGGGAGCGCGGCCAAGGCGGCCGCTCGGACGGTATGGACCTTGACTAGGAGGTCGTGGTGGTCGGGGATGATACCCCGCCGCGGACTGACGTGGTCGAGCGGGCGGGGGCCGACGGAGGTGGCGGTGACGCCGTCTTGGAGGAGGCACCGAGGACAGCGCCGGAGGGGGCGCGTCAGGCGTCAACGAGCGAGGCGCCGCAGGCGGCAGTGCCACATGTCACCTTGGCCATCATGCCGACGGTAGTGGAGAGGGCGCCGTAGAGGGTGCTGGAGAAGGCGCTGGCCGCAGAAGAGGCGGTCAGCGGGGAGCATGCCCTGGTGCTCAGGCCAGGGGGTCGCCGGGCCGCCGGGTCACAGTCGGCCCGGGGCGGGTCCAGCGAGGTCTTCCTTGGGCCTCTGACCCAGCAGGAGGCGGCGATGGCTGCCGTGAGCCAGCGCGTGCGAGGGCGGATAGACCGGATCCAGGCCTTCGCCCAGGCCGAGGTGGAGCAGACGCGGGAGCTGGAGCGCGCCGTGTTCGTAAGTTCCCCTTGCCTTCTGTCTTTTGTTGCTTTTTCTGTGTGGGGGCACGCCAGCGCACCCACTGGGTGTAGCCCCCGAGATTCGGGCCAACTGCGTAGGAGTTGGGTCAAATCTTAAACTGCTGTCTTGTGTTGATCCTTGCTCCTTGCAGCAACTGGACTCCTACCGGGTCAGCGTCTTCAACTGGATTTTGGAGAAGCACCGGCAGCTCAAGGAGCATGTCGCCGCCAAGGAGGAGGAGCTCCACGCTGCCGCAGGTATTTTTCTTGCGTGCTCTTTTTAGTGGGGGTGCGCTAGCGCACCCACTGGGTGTAGCCCCCGAGATTCGGGCCAACTGCGTAGCAGTTGGGTCAAGTCTTAAACTGATCCTTTGTTTCCGAATCTTCCTTTTGCAGCCGAGGTGCTGTCTCGAAAGACCCAGCTGTTCCAAGCCGGCTACCATTACGACCGGCTTGTTGCCGATGCCAGCCGGCTTGAGGTCGAGGTGGCGAAGGCGAAGGCGGAGGCGACGGGAGCCCGGCAGGCGCTCGATGAAGCCAGCCGGCTGCACGAGCAGCTGGTGGGCGACAAGAGCCATCTTGAGGCCGAGGTGGAACGCCTCAAGGCGGAAGCTGCCAAGGTTGTGGAGGCGCAGCAGGCCCTTGCCGAGGCCGACCAGCAACGCGGCAAGCTGGCCGACGACAAGGGTCAGCTCTAGGCCGAGGTGGAGCGCTTGAAGGCGCTGGTGGCCGCGGCGGAGGAGACCCGTCAAGGGGAAACCCGTCGCCGCGAGGAGGCCGAGAAGATGACCGAGGCCATGGACGCCGAGCTGAAGGTGGCTCTTGCCAAGGTCACCGAACTGGAGAAGACGCTCCAGGAGCGTGACCGCACCATCGCCCGGGAGCGGCGCAGTACGTTGCTCGAAGCGCAGCACCTGGAAGAATCCTTCTACAGTAAGTGCTTTTCTTGGGTTCGGCCGGGCTGGGATCCCGGCTTCTTGTCCTTGGTGATTTTTTCTGACTTGCTTCGCTTTCTGGCAGGGGCCTTCCCGGAGATGCGCCAGCTGGCGGAGGAAGCCGTCCACTTTCAGCGCAACCCGCAGGTGGCTTGGACCTTCCCGGAGATCGTGACCGTCACTGAGGCTCGTCTGCGGGATTTGAGCGAGCAGATGGGGCGGCTCTCTGAGGCCGGCGCGGCGATGACGGCGGCCCTGTGGCCGGGCTCTGTTGCGCCGAACAGCTTCACGCGGCTGGCGCGGTGGTTGGAGGCGGGGCCGGACCGGCTCCACGAGTGGCGTGTTTCTGCCGCTCGTGCCGGTGTCGAGATGGCGCTCCAGTTTGCGATGTCTTGGCATCCGGACCTGTCGCTGGATGCGTTGATGGGCGAGTGGGCTGGCTCGGAGAACCAGCTGCGGGCGGAGGCCGGACGGATCGCTGCCCAGGCCAGCTACATCGCCAGGTTCGGCTTCCACGACGAGTTCCAGCCGGAGCGGGCGGAGGATGGTGGAGTCGTGCCTGCCGACGACTACGGCCTGCTTTTGCACGACCCGGAGGGCAGCTCCAAGGAGACGGACGTCTACCATGATGCGGGTGTCGAGGAGGACACCGGCACCTCGGCGGGCCCTGAGGCCATCGAGGGGGAGCTGTCAGCTGCATGACCCGATGCTGGAGATGCCTGAGGCCGCCCTTTTGAACTTAGTGAAAAAATTCTGTTAGGTAGCAGGTCCACCCACCCACTGGGGGTGTTTGGGTGTATTGAATTCTGGCCTTGGGCCTGTTTAAATTTGAACTTGCGATGTAAATATTTCATGGATGCTTGCGCCTTTTGCCTTTCGTCTTTTGAGCCGTTTTCTTGCGACTTTCCCCTATCGGGCCTCCCCCCCCCGCGAGTCTGACGGCCGAGGCTCTGGTCCGTGACAAGGAGTTCGGCCTTTGAGAGGAGCACGTGGTACTTTGGCCTTCAAAATGTTGAGCGCGAGCAAAACACCCACTGGGCCGGCTGGCGGCAATCCGGCAAAGCCGGTTGGCGAGCAGCCGGTTATGCGGTTATTTAAAAGTGGCGGGGCCGGGTTGGGTAACCCGGCAGTCCTTGACTTAGTGTTCGTGGCGCGCTGGTGCTTTGGCCCGTTGTGCTTGCCAGCCGACAGCCGAAGCCGGTTCTGTGGCCTAGGGCGAAGTGGGGGGCCGCGGCAGCCTTAACGCGTTAGGAACTGCTAAGGAAGGCGGCTGGTAGTGACCAAGCCGGCCAACCCCCGAGCCCCCGGGCTGAGCAAGTCGAACTGGTGGCCGGGTTGGTCCGAGAGGATAGTAATGCAAAAATGCAGGGGACAAAATAGCTTGGTCGAAAAGGGGCAGCCCTGAGCGTCGTTCGGGGACTCCATAGTTTTCATACAATTACAAAAGGCAGTGATACATACGTGTACACAGCTAACTGTAAAACGGGCGGAGGAGTTCTGCGTTCCACGGCCGGGTTGTTTCTTCGCCGACGGTGTCTCTCTTGTGCTTATTTGACTTGCTGGCATCGATTAGGTAGTAGGCGTTGTGGTCGCACAAGGCCTTGCTGACGATGAAGGGGCCCTCCCATGGGGAGGAGAGCTTGTGTTGGGCGGCTTGCTGCTAGACGAGTCGGAGGATGAGGTCTCCCTCTCGGAACGCGAGGGGTTTGATCTTCTTGCTGTGGTAGTGCCTCAGGCCTTGCTGGTAAATGGCTGACCGGCTGAGCGCCAAGAGGCGTGCTTCTTCGAGTAGGTCAACGCCGTCTTCGCGGGCTTCTTTGGCTTCGGCTTCAGTGTACATCGTGACGCGCGGCGAGTCGAACTCGACGTCGGTCGGGATGACAGCTTTGGCTCCGTAGCCGAGGAAGAATGGGGTGAACCCGGTCGACCGGTTTGGCGTGGTGCGGAGGCTCCAAAGGACGGCCGGCAACTCGTCGAGCCAGCTGCCGGGTGAGCGGAAGAGCGGCTTGACGAGCCGTGGATTGATGCCGGATAGGATGAGGCCGTTGGCCCGCTCGACCTGGCCGTTAGACTGTGGGTGTGCAACGGACGTCAGGTCGAGGCGGATGCCGGAGACGGAGCAGTATTGCATGAGCGCGCCCTTGGCGAAATCGGTGATGTTGTCCGTGATGATGTTGTTCGGCATGTCGTAGCATACCGCGGTGTCTTTGATGAACCGGACCATCGTCGGTCCATCCAGATTCTTGATTGGCCTTGCTTCGATCCATTTGGTGAACTTGTCCACCACCACCAGCAGATGCGTCATGCCGCCTCGAGCGGTCTTGAAGGGCCCCACCATGTCGAGTCCCCAGACCGCGAAGGGCCAGGCGATCGGGATGGTTCGGAGTGCTGAGGCCAGCTGGTGGCTGCGCTTGCTGAAGCGCTGGCATCCCTCGCACTTGAGGACGAGCGACTCGGCGTCTTGGAGGGCCGTGGGCCAGTAGAAACCATGGCGGAAAGCCTTGGCCACCAAGGACCGCGAGGCGGCGTGGTGTCCGCACTCGCCCTGGTGTATGTCGAGGAGGATCTCAATGCCCTGGTCCTGCTCGACGCAGCGCTGGAACACACCGGTGGAGCTGCGCTTGACGAGCTCGTTGTTGATGATGCTGTAGGCGGACGCCCGGCGCTGCATTTACCAGGCCTTGGTCTCGTCCATGGGGAGAACCCCGTTTTTGAGGAACTCTGAGATGGGCAGGGCCCACGATGGTGCCGTCACCACGGCGAAGACGGCCACCATGGCGGGTTCCGGGGCGGCGGCCCCCGAGCGGGGGTCGGCAGCCCCCGGGTTAAGGACGGCGGCGTCCGGGTCGGGGATGACGGCGGCCGGGTCGGCGGCTGCAGCCCTCGGGCCGGGTTCTACAGTCCCCGGGCCGGGTCCGGCAGCCCCCGGGCCGGGTTCGGCAGCCTCCGAGCTGGGATCGGCAGTCCCAGAGCCGGGTTGAGGCACGGCCGGGTCGTCCGGGACGTAGATGGACTCGGAGTCCAGGGACGGCTTGACGGACGGCTTGTGCAGGTGCTCGAGTGAGACGCCAAACGGGATGGACTGCCACAAGGCGATCTTGGCGAGCGTGTCAGCCGCCTCGTTTTCCACGCGTGGGACGTGGAGGAATTCGTAGCCCATGAAGAATCCAGACAACTTCTGGACGAGGAAGCGGTAGCTTCCCATGTTGGGGTCGCGGGTGTCCCACTCTGTCGGTGTCAAAACCGGCGGATCTCGGGTAGGGGGTCCCGAACTGTGCGTCTAGGATCGATGGTAACAGGAGACGGGGGACACGATGTTTACCCAGGTTCGGGCCCTCTGTATGGAGGTAATACCCTACTTCCTGCTTGATTGATCTTGATGAATATGAGTGTTACAAGAGTTGATCTACCACGAGATCGTAATGGCTAAACCCTAGAAGTCTAGCCTATGTGAATATATGGTAATGAATGTGTCCTATCCGAACTACGCTCTCCGGTTTATATAGACATCGGAGGGATCTAGGGTTACATGGAGTCGGTTACATAAGAAGGAATCTTCATAGTCGGTCGCCAAGCTCGCCCTCCACGCCAAGTAGAGTCTAATACGGACACGGTGCAGTCTTCGGCCTTCATGTATTCACAGCCCATCAGTCCGGCCCATGGATAGCAGGCCGGACGCCTGAGGACCCCTTAGTCCAGGACTCCCTCAGTAGCCCTTGAACCTGGCTTCAATGATGAGGAGTCCGGCGCGCAGATTGTCTTCGACATTGCAAGGCGGGTTCCCTTTTTTCCCGAACTCCAAGATAATCTTCGGTCATGATGATTGTATTCGGACCTGTTATACACAACACACAATCGCAGAGAGAATATAATATTTGCACGAATCTAGTCTGTTGATAGCTTCTTTATAACACGACATTGCGTCCGTCCAGTTATAATCTTGAACCGTTTTTCTTCTGCCATCCCACGTTTTGATACGCAGTTGCTATTGGCATGTCTTGTCGAAGCAGAGATCGTGTCCCTTTATTGCGGGATTCTCATCAATGCGGGCATGGGTAACCCAACCGTGCCGTTTGCACAGCCCTTGGGAATAGGCGAATCTTAAGGCGAGTGAGGAGGCGTTTACTGTTTGCTGCCTTTATAAGAGGATAAGGATCCCCTCTTCCTCTTCTCACGCTATCTCTCTGTCTCCGTCTTCCCGATCTCGAGCTCCATCGCCCAATTTCTCATCTCCTTTCCACTCAAGCAACCATGTCCGGATCCGGTGGTCAGGGCAAGTGGATGGTATCCTCTATTAAGGAGGAGGACATTACTGAGCTCCAAGCGGCCGGATATCTGGCGAAGGGAATAGCCCACCGCTTGCCGGCCGAGGGACAAATCGTCCGAACGCCGGAGCCCGACGAGAGGGTAGTATTCCTTCCTCATTTCTTCCGCGGGCTGGGGTTTCCACTCTACCCTTTCCTCCGCGGGATGATGTATTATTACGGGATATATTTCCATGATCTGTCCCCGAATTCCTTCCTCAACATCTCAGCGTTTATCGTCGTGTGCGAGGCCTTCCTCCGCATCCATCCCCACTTAGAGCTGTGGCTCAAGGTCTTCAATGTGAAGCCGAAGGTGGTGGATGGCCAGCACGCGGAGTGCGGAGGGGCCATGGTGTGCAAGCTATCCAACGTCTCCTGGCCCAAAGGCACTTTTGTGGAGACAGTAAAGGAATGGCAGAAGCAATGGTTCTATATCACAGAACCCTGTGGCACCACCTGGGCCGCGGCTTCCGAATTCCACTCCGGCGCTCCATGCGACTCACCTCCTGGGTCGAGAAGAGTCCGGACTGGTGTTCCCCTGACAAGCTGATAGCGCTGCAGACGTGCGTTCAAAGCATGACGACCAAGAACGTCAAGCTCGTTGACGTCATCCAGGTGATGCTGGTCCGCCGGATTCTTTCGTGCCAGCACCGAAGCCGCCATTAGTGGGAGTTCAATTCGAAGAAGCACCGGACCTTGGTGAGGCTCTTCGAGACTACTCACGAAGGTGCCTGGAAGTTGCTTTTTAAGGGCAACGAGAAGCCACCGGCCACAGATTCAGACCGTGGCCACGATTGTTCACACCCCGCCAGCAAGGTATGTTATTTCCGACGTATCCCCAACCTCATTGTTTCGAGAGTGGCGTCTGAGCTTTTATTATGGTTCCTTTAGGACTAGGTGGAGAGGGCGAAGCGGATCCAGTGTCCGGCTCCGCTGCCCGAAGAACCGATCATCCCGCGTCTAGCGAAGATGCTGATGCCGGCGCCATACAAGGCGCCAGAGAAGAAGGCCAAGAAGAAGGCCAAGGGGGCCAAGAGTGGCCCCCATCGCAAGGGCACTTCGGACGCGACATCCGAAGACGACGAGGCCCAGTCCTCCGTTCCTGAGGACAACAACGAGGAGGAGGAGGAGGAGGAAAACAACCCTCCTCCCGAGGAGAAGAAGAAGAAGAGGGCGGCCTCGGCACATCCGGAGGCGAAAGCGCCCAAAAAGGGGAAGGGCGCCCCAGCGGTCAACACCGCGTGGGACGTTGACAGCAGTCCGGAACGACGCCCCCGCGCTAAGCTCCAGGCCGCATCGTAAGTGACATGACTTATTTGTGCGCACATCCAGCCCTTTCTCTTTATTTTAACATGGTTAACTACAATATTGCAGTCCGACCCATGACCTTATCCAGCGATCCTCATCTGAAGGTTCGTTGGCTCCATCGGAGATGGCGAGCCAGTCGCCACCGCCTGCTTACTCCCCCGGGGCCAGGGACGACACCAAAGTGCTGTCTCGGAGGGCCGAACTGAACCGGGGAGGAGCCCAGGACGCTGTCCGGGAGGCGCCACGAGGCGAAGCCTCCACTGCCGGACACATGGAGGAGACGATCCCCATGGAGACTGGCGAAAAGGGCCGCATCCAGTTTGGCCCTCAGCCGAATACGATTCCGGAGACCCATATGGCTCCGGAGTCGGGCGAGCAACCCCCTTTGAAGGAGGGGGGTACGCCGCTTCCGCCGGTGGTCCCTGTCCATCCAGGGGCGCCGGACAACCTGATGGAGGCGCTACGAGGCGCCTCCGTTATGGACGAGCACCGCGTCCTTATGGGTGCGGTTATCGAGAAGGTTCAGTCCGCCAAGAGTGGACTGAACGACGCCTGCAGCAACCTGTTGATAGGTTTCGAGGTAAGTGTCGTAGAAAGAGAAAAAAACCCTGTAGTCAGTAGCCCCTGAGACACTGTCCGGTGTTCGGCGAGGAGAACCGGACAGAGGATCTATTGTAGGAGACTAATGTAACATGTATGCACAAGCATGCGTCGCTGTTGGCTGCAACGTCTCTGAATTGAGGCAGAGGTTGGAGCGGACCGAGAACGAGCTCGGCAAGGTTAGGGTTCGGTTCCAGGAGAAGCAAGGTGAATAACGACTTGCTGTATGTTCGTAAAGCGTAGGCAATGTATATTGACTGTAGTGTCGGAATATGTGTAGGAGCCGCGACCGAGGTCGAGGCCCTGAAGAAGGCCTTAGGCAAGGCCGAGGAAAAAGCTGTCCAGCAGCAGGCCGCTCGTAAGAAGCTCAAGGCCCGGGTCAAAGAAGTCCAGCAGGAGCTTCAAGATGCGGTGAAAAAATGTGAGACCTTGGAGAATGATGCATCGGCTAAAGAGGCCGAACTCACCAAGGCTCGTCAGAGCGCGGAGACCGCACGGAATGAGGCCCAGGCCACCCTCTAGGAGATCCAGGAGGCCAAGAAGATCACGGCGGGTAAGGCATTTAAGATGCAAAGCAAGTATGTGGAGAAGCAATACCTTTTACTAACCCGGGTTCAGAGTTCCCCAGGGGCTTTTGCGGATCTACCACGCAGCGTATCAGACGCTGGAGAGTTCTACCGAGCCGAAGGAAGGGGTTCTATGGAGAAGCTATTCTGGTCACAGTACGTGATGCCAGAGCATCCCGTGTCCTTCACCGATCAGCTGAATCAGCTGGTGTAGCTGCACAGGGTGGTCGAACTAGCCATGAAGGATTTGACAATCCGGCTATGGCCAGCCAAAGCTATGCCTGGCAGCTACTTCAAACTCGTGAGGTGCCTGGTGGAGGCCTGTCCGCGGCTGGACGTCATCAAGCGCTCCGCCTGTATTGAAGGTGCCCGTATGGCCTTCGCTCGCTGTAAGATGTGGTGGGCGAAGATGAACGCTGTTGAAGTTGCCAGTGGGCCGCCGGAGGGCAAGGAGCACTGCACACCCGAGCGATATTTCACGGATGTCGTAGAGGGGTCTTGGCTTGTGGCGGCGCAATGTTCGCAGGACATTGTATTTGAATAAATGTATTCATGTTGCCTTTGCCTGGTATTATGGGAACAAAGCCGGTGTTCGTAAGATAATTTTATTATGCTTTGAATTGTTTCCTCCTGTGCGGCCATGTTATTTGTAATCTGAGGGTTGGCCAGTCGTCGGCTTCTGCCCTCACGTAGGTAGTACGGAGGTGTTCGGGATGGAATCTAAACAATCTTGATCCAATTATATGGTCCTTTGGAGGAGTTGTTTAGCGCAACGAACAAGGCAATCGGACTGTACGGCTTGAACGCCCTCACTAAGACATAGAAGTTTTATAATTAAGCAAGTGTGCAACCCCTGGTCCAGGCCAAGGTGCTGTCAGCATCTGACCGGGAAGTGCCGATCCTTCACATGACGCGAAAAAAATCTCCAACGATTTTGTAACCCTCGAACAGCTGACTGGCTCTCGCCATATCATGAAAGTCAGTTTTCGGCTTTCTCTACTGAGGTGCTCATCCGGTCAAGGCCAGGGCACAATCGCAGTAGTTCTCCCTTTACTACCCTAGCTGATGGAGCGGAACGTAGGGTAGCAAGCACAGGAGCTGGGCAACCCAACTATTGACCAAAGACATGATTCGGAGCCAATGCATATAATGCTAAATTCGGGGTGCCGAACTTTTGTATAAGAAGTGTTCGGACTTTGCTGCCTTATTGTGGGGCGATAAGTAGCCCCTGGCGGGTATGAAACGTACAGAAGAGTATCGATGCGGTAGATAAGCAGATCGAAATAAAACGAAGTAAGAAGCGAAAACCACATAAGCTGAGCCACGAACCATTTTTATTATAACTGGATGGATACATCAAGACGTATCTTGTACAGATGGTGCGAGAAGTATCTGGGCTATTTAACATGCTGGAATCAGTAGGGCGCAGCGTGCGGGTCCTGAGAAATAAGTATGAATACCGTCAAGAAGAACGTATAAAGGTTACCCTACACACCTGTGCTGCTTGCCTCCGTTGTATGCCAATCCTTCTAAAGGACTTGTGATCAGGCCCGTGAAAAAGGATCCTGAAACAAGAGAAAGGTAAAAGTATGTGTGTCCGGGATCTGTCTGGCCGAATTGTAGACCTAGGGTTATCTTGTGCCTCCGTCGATGTCCATGGAATTTTGAGCGCGTAATTGTGTACGAATGCCACTACCTCATTGGGACTGGGACGGAGGTCGGATTGCTAGTCGAGCTCTTGACGAGACGCGTCGTCCTATTGCAGTGTAGTGCGGAACCTCTTAATGATGTCCAAGGGCTCGGCAGCCATACTATTGTGCTGCTTGAGAAGGCCGCTCTGTACTTCTGCTGCTAGGGCGGCGATGTGCTCCTCTGTTTGGAGGGAGCGTTCTATATTGCCATTCACTGTTATGACACCGCGTGGACCGGGCATCTTGAGCTTGAGATAGGCATAGTGTGGCACTGCGTTGAATCTGGCAAACGCGGTTCGTCCGAGCAGTGCGTGATAGCCGCTGCAGAAGGGGATGATATCGAAGATTAACTCTTCGCTTCGGAAGTTGTCCGGAGAACCGAAGACCACCTCCAGCGTGATTGAGCCCGTACAGCGGGCCTCTACACCTGGTATGACTCCTTTAAAGGTGGTCTTTGTTGGTTTGATTCGCGAGGGGTTAATGCCCATCTTCCGCATTATGTCCTGATAAAGCAGGTTGAGGCTCCTACCACCGTCCATCAGGACTCGTGTTAGGTGAAACCCATCAATAATTGGGTCGAGGACTAGTGCGGCCGAACCGCCATGGCGGATACTAGTTGGGTGATCCCGGCGATCGGGAATGATGACCACGGATTGAATTTTGGGGCGACTGGCTCTACCGCGTAGACGTCCCTAAGTGCTCGCTTACGCTCCCTTTTGGGGATGTGCGTAGCGTATATCATGTTCACCGTTTTGACTTGAGGGGGAAATTTCTTCTGCCCCCCAGTGTTCGGCTGCCGGGGCTCTTCGTCCTCGTCCTCACTTTGTGATCCCTTTTCCTTGTCTTCGGCATTTAACTTGCCAGCCTGCTTGAAAACCCAACAATCTCTGTTGGTGTGATTAGCTTGTTTATCCGGATTGCCGTGTATCTGGCACGGACGGTCGAGTATGCGGTCCAGGCTGGAAGGTCCTTCATTGTTCCTTTTGTAGGGCTTCTTCCGTTGGCCGGACTTGGAGCCAGTGAATCCGGCGTTGATCGTGGTGTCATCGGTGTTGTTGCCATTGCTTTGGCGTTTGTGTCTATTGCACCGGAGCTTGCTAGTGCTATTCTTGGCCTCGGGGGGGGGGGGGGGGGTTGTCTCGCTGGTTGTGTTGTTACTACGGGCCAGCCAACTGTCCTATCCCGTGCAAAAGTGGGTCATGAGTGCCGTGAGGGCTGCCATGGACTTCGGCTTTTCTTGGTCGAGGTGGCGTGCTAGCCATTCGTCACGGATGCTGTGTTTGAAGGCTGCTAAGTCCTCAGCATCCGGACAGTCAACGATCTGGTTCTTTTTGGTTAGGAACCTAGTCCAGAATTTTCTGGCCGATTCTCCAGGCTGTTGAACTATGTGGCTTAAGTCATGGGCGTATGGTGGCCGAACATAGGTTCCTTGGAAGTTGTCCAGGAAAGCTTCTTCCAAGTCCTCCCAGCTGTCGATAGAGTTTTCAGGCAGGCTGTTAATCCAGTGCCAAGCTGGCCCTTTGAGCTTTAGTGGGAGGTATTTAATGGCGTGGAGGTCATCTCCTCGAGCCATATGGATATGGAGAATGAAATCCTCGATCCATACTGCAGGATTGGTTGTGCCGTCGTATGGTTCAATGTTGACGGGTTTGAACCCCTCAGGGAATTCGTGATCTAGTACTTCATCTGTGAAGCAGAGGTGGTGTGCGGCGCCCCTATATCGGGCCGCGTCGTGGCGTAGCTCTGACGGAGCCCGTCTGCGGTATTCGGCCCGGGCGTGGTTAGATTTATCACGTCCGAATAGGTAGCCGTCGCCGTGCCTCGAGGCATGCCCTCGCGATCCATAGATCGATCTTGTATGTCAGAGGTCGTACGTGTGACCCCGAACTCTTCCGTCTCTATTTTTACGAGGCTGTGGGGCAGGCTGCCTTTTGGCCTGAGTTGCCGCTTTATCACGGCCTCGGGGTGGCCGGTCGGCCTCCCTGTCTCGACCACGTGGTGGTCGTTCCGCATTACGCAAGGGAGATGTGTGCTCCGGTGCTTCCTCATCGAATTGAGGTAGCAGTCTGCGTTTCGGGTAGCTTTTTGTTGGGCGCCTGAGGCCGTATTCCTCGGCTGTCAGGACATCAGTCCACCTGTCGACGAGCAGATCTTGTTCAGCTTGAAACTGCTGCTGTTTCTTTTTCAGGCTCCTTGCAGTGGCTATGAGCTGAAGCTTAAAGCGCTCCTGCTCCAGAGGATCGTCAGGCACGATGAAGTCTTCGTTGCCGAGGCTTGTCTCCTCCTCGGAGGGTGGACGGTAGCTGTCGTCCTCCGAGTCATCTTCTATGGCCTGTTCGTCAGGGTTGTCCTTCCTATCGTCCTGTTCCTCCTATTCGGATGCAGCTCCGACAGGGTCTTCATTGTTTTTGGTGTCGCTTGGAGTACTATTCTCTCTGGTGCCGGTGTTGCCATCCTTTGAGCGACGAGGCTTAGAACGACGCTTGGGGCGTTGGCGCTTGGACTGTGTCTCGGAGGTTTTATTCGCATCTGGCTCTTCGTTGTCATCGCTAGGTCCTTTGGGTGTATCAACCATGTACACGTCGTAAGAAGAGATGGCCGTCCAACGTCCGATGAATGGCGGGTCTTGGCCTTGCTCCATATCGGCATCGTCGTCCATACCGTTGATGTCTTCGGAGCCATAGTCAAGCACGTCGGTTAAGTCATCGACGGTGGCTATGAAGTGGGTGGCGGGTGGGAAGCAAAATTCCTCATCATCCGCCTCTAACTCGAACCAAACATAGTTCGGCCGTGAGTCCTCCTCCAAGGATAAGTTCTTTAAAGAGTTTAGCATGTCACCAAAAGGTGAGTGCTGGAATAAGTCTGCGGCGCCAAATTCGAAAATCAATAACCGATCCAGCTCGGTGTTCGTAGGCGCACCTGATCCGGAACGTGTAGCCAGAAACGAGTCCGGAGTTCCATTGACGCAAGTATTGTAGGATGTCGAGTCCATGTGCGGCTCCAACGCCGTGGGCTTTGTGGCCTCGGAGGGCATGATCTGCTTCGACTCTGAGGCCGTTGCAGCAACAGGATCCATCTCCTGGGTGCAATCCGATGACAAATCTAAGTCATGTTCATCGGAGAGAGGGGGAGCGGCTACCGTAGTTTCGAATCCATCGGAGATCGAGTCTCCGCGGGTATCCGTGGCGCAGTTCAAGTTTCCAGATCTGACCTGATGGCTAGGGGCGTGGCTATTGACCTGCTCCAGATGGCCAAGCGAGCTAGCCCGCAGTACGAAGTCGCCGAACACAAAGGTTTGTCCGGGGAGGACGGTTTCTCCCTGAACGGCGCCATTACTGACGATCGAAGGGGCCATCGAATCCTTTGCCGACAGCACAGTGGAACGCTCAATGAAAGCACCAATGTTGGTGTCAAAACCGGCGGATCTCGGGTAGGGGGTCCCGAATTGTGCGTCTAGGATCGATGGTAACAGGAGACGGGGGACACGATGTTTACCCAGGTTCGGGCCCTCTCTATGGAGGTAATACCCTACTTCCTGCTTGATTGATCTTGATGAATATGAGTGTTACAAGAGTTGATCTACCACGAGATTGTAATGGCTAAACCCTAGAAGTCTAGCCTATGTGAATATATGGTAATGAATGTGTCCTATCTGGACTACGCTCTTCGGTTTATATAGACATCGGAGGGATCTAGGGTTACATGGAGTCGGTTACATAAGAAGGAATCTTCATAGTCGATCGCCAAGCTTGCCCTCCACGCCAAGTAGAGTCTAATTCGGACACGGTGCAGTCTTCGGCCTTCATGTCTTCACAGCCCATCAGTCCGGCCCATGGATAGCAGGCCGGACGCCCGAGGACCACTTAGTCCAGGACTCCCTCACACTCGCCGGAGCACTGCTGCACCACCAGATCCGAGTTGTTGTAGAATAGGATGCGCCGGATGCCGAGTTCCATGGCAAGCCAGAGGCCATGCACGTACTCGGCGACGTTGTTGGAGGCGGTGAAGTGGATTTGGAGCGCGTACGGAAGCCGGTCACCCTTCGGGGAGGACAACACGATGCCGGCCCCCAGGCCGAGATGCATCTTCGAGCCGTCGAAGTGCATGCACCAGTGCGTTGAGTCCGGCGGCAGCGGCAGGTACTGGGTCTCGGTCTAGTCAACGAGGAAGTCGGCCAAGGCTTAGGACTTGATCGTAGTGCGAGGCTCGTAGATAATGGTGTGGCCGGCTAGCTCGAGCTCCCACTTGGCAACCCGGCCAGAGGCGTCCCGACACCCGATGATCTCGCCGAGGGGAGCCGTGCTGACCATAGTAACAACGTGCTCTTGGAAGTACTGCTTTAATTTCTTGGCGGTGAAGTTGATGACTTGATCAATCCGCGGGAGGGCGAATGGATCCTTGGGGCAGGCCTTGTTCAGGCTGGTGTTGTCTATACACATGCGCCAGGTCTTGTTCTACTTTAGGACGAGGGCTGGGTTGGCCAGCCACTCGGGGTGGAACACTTCCATGATGAAGCCGGCCGCCAAAAGCTTGGCGACCTCTTCACCAATGGTGTCGTGGAATTGTCACGGCAGATGTCCTAGTGTAAGGACAGTCGTGAGGCCAACGCATCTATGCGGTAGCTTGAGAGGGGTTGGGCGGAATCGAGAGACGCAACACAAGACAAGGATTTAGACAGCTTCGGGCCCCGGGAAACATCATCCGGTAATAGCCTTACATGCCGTTTGTGGCTAGGTCCCATTATGCTCATGAGAGAGTCGCCGGTAAGCCGGCTCATTGTGTCTAGCCCTAGAGATTGTTTCTTGTTGCTTGTCCCTTCTTTGGGGAGCCCTGCCCCTCCTTATATATGTTGAAGGGGCGGGTTACATGACTAGTCCTAGTAGGATTAGGATTGCTCTATTACAATTGGAGTCCTAGCCTTGCTTCCTTGGTAGGAGAATATTCCTTATGCTTTCCTCATAATCCAGCCCACCATAACATGAGCCGGCCTTCTAGCCTTGGGCCTAGTCTTCTGTCCGACCCGCCGTTAGGGCCATCCGTGAGTCGCTAGGCTCGTGAGTCGCCACTCCGGCGGGTTACTAATGAAACCGCCAAGCCCGGCCAGGTCATACTTCCGGCCGGGTCATACCGCGGGGTATATCCCCGACATTAGCCCCCAGTTTAATTTGGATTTATCCATGTTAAACTGATCCTGTAAAATAAAAAACAAGAACAAACTTGATAGGTTGTGCTCCGGGTTAAATATTTTCCTGAACCGGCACCTGATCATCTTTAAGTCCTTGTCATTTTCCTCCTGGATGCATACTCAAGATCTTATAGAAAATCTCTTTTAACAGATATGTCCAAACCTTGCCAATGCAAAAAATCCAGGCACTTCTTCTGAAAAATCCAGGTCAACATGCCAGCTTCAAAACCAATTTGCTGACATTGGCTCTTGTAGAGAAATATTATAAGAAATAATCCATTTGAGGCGGCCTTCAATGCTCTGACTTGACAAAAATATTGGTCTTGAAATATTCAACTGATATTCAGCCGGCTTAAAGATGTAGATCTTGCCGATTTATGATTTGCAAAATCGCCGGGTTATAAAAACTGATGGTTCCGGGTCACAACTGTTTATAGACGCCGAGTCACAATTGTTGCCAACGCCGGGTCATAATTATTGATGACGCCAGGTCAATCTGGTTTGCTCAAAACTGAGAATTTGAAAATATTTCTTCTTATATCCGTGTTACCTGTAGCCCCCAAGTCTTGAGCCGAGCAAAATGATGACTTAAGACTTGCTTCAATATAAATATTACCACTTTGAAGAAATCCATATTGTTCATCTCAATCACTAGTCAGAACTGAGTATTCCTCATATGTAGCCCCCAAGTGCCGGGTTTTCATGCTTGCAGCAACCTGGGACTTGTAATTGCCTTATGCTCATAAAAACTTCAACCAATGTAGCCCCCAAGGGCCGGGTCATTATGCAATAATGAGCAGGGACTTCGTAAATATAATCATGTATACCTGAGTAGCGACGTGTAGCCTCCAAGGGCCGGCTCAGTAAGATAATACTGAACTGGGACTTTTCATTGAAAATAATATCATATGATGTAACCCCCATCCTGGGGCTTGAACCCACATCCACAAGGTTAAGAGCTTTGTGCTTTACCAACTGAGCAGTGGATCCTTCAATATAATGGAATAAGGCTTTTGTACCTTGAATTTTAACAGGAGCAATTGGTAGCCCCCAAGGGCCGGCTCATTACAATGTGATGAGTCGGGTCTTCAATAAGTTGAGCAAAAAATGTCTTTACATTAGCCCCCAAGTGCCATGGTGCATGCTAGCAGTGACATGGGACTTGCATATTTGATGTGATCTCAATTTAAATAATGTAGCCCCCAAGTGCCGGGTCGTAAGCCTGCAGCGACTCGGGACTATTCTTTCCATTGTAGAATAAATCATATCCATTGATAAAATAATAGCCATTGCGCCAAAGCGACTTTGAATACCTCATCTGCTGATAAGTCAATCCAGAGTTTAAATACCCGGCAGCTCTTGGCCGATGGCGATTGAATATGCCTCCATTGTAAGCCGGAATTTGTACAACCCGGCAGCTTATAGCCTTTGAGAAAATCAAGAATTGATAACCCTTTTGAGACACCAATTTCAATCTATGATGATGGGCTTGAATTTAATCATTTATGTAAGTCATAGTTCTGTAAATCCTGCAGAGTTTAAACAACATATGCCCTGGCGACTTAACGTCAAAAACTAGGGCGGGTAACCACCCAAATGTAGTCTTATCCTACACATAATTAGATCACAAGATCCCTGTGATATTGAATTTTCACTACCGGTTTATGTGACCTGTGCAGTAAGGGTGATAACCCAATCTTTAGAAATCAAGACTTCCAAATGTTTATGATTGTCATATGATGGCGACTTGTCATCTACACTTTAGATATACACTTTATACACTTTAGATATGATCAAAAGAGCTTCAAATAAAATCCAAAAATTGTTTGCAAAAAGAGACTTTAAAAAATTTGAGGCTTCTGATTCGAATACGATCAGAAAACCGTCCCAAAGGGGTTAAGCTAAGATTCGAATACGATCATATAGCCCCCAGTGGCTTTGGCATTGCCGATCAAGAGGGTACCGACAGCTATGTTCTCTTTGGTTCGAATACGACCTATGTTTGAACAGGAAGCCCCCAAATGACCTTGGGAGTTGTTTAACGACGCTGATTTGAATACGATCCACGTCGGTTCCCAAAAGGGGTTGAGCTATGATTCGAATACGATCAAGAAGCCCCCTAGTGAGCTCGGCAGTGTGCCGATCAAGAGGGTACCGACAGCTATGTTCTCTTTGGTTCGAATACGACCTATGTTTGAATAGGAAGCCCCCTAGTGATCATGAGAATATTTAACGACTCTGATTCGAATACGATCAGGGTTACACCTAAAGGGTTAAGCTAAATTTGAATACGATCAGCTCCCAATGGTCATTAAAGCAGGGTACCTATGTTTGGGTTGTGCTTTGTAACAGACTCTTTTTGGTCCCTTTAATTTTTCCTGAGAACTCGAACTTTTGCGAGAAATAAATTCTTTTTGAACCGGAAAAAGCGGATATTGAGAGTTTCAAAGCTTTGTGATAAACAAATTTACCTTGAACCGGATTTTGAACCGGATTTGAGAGCTTCAAAACTTTGTGGCAGATAAATTTCCCTTGAACCGAATTTTAAACCGGATATTTAAGAGCTTCAGTCTCTTGAGCCGGATATAAACCGGAATCCTTCTTTTTAAGCCGGAAATTTTCCGACGGCCTTTAAACTTTTTATCAATATGGCGGTAGCCTCCGGGACCGGGTTATTTTTCCCTCCAATGACCCGGAGTTCTTGAATGCATTGAAACCGACCAATGCTGCCGAGTCATATCATTGTAGCCCCCGAGTCTCAAGACGACTCGAGGAGTTGGCTTTGAGATTCTCCATATTGAGCATAGCATAAGGTGTATATCATTGGTGTTGATAGCGCGATGTGAATCCACAGAAGGTTGAGGTGACTGCGGCGGGTTATAAATGATCCCATTGAGCCATCCAATGCAGACAGCGGCTGATAAGACATGATAACTTGCCTGCAATTGGTTGGAAGAAAACCGGGCTACCCAAGCAGTGACTCGCTCATATTCAATAAACAGCTCATGCAGACAGATGCGGCTCAGTGGGTTGATGTAGACCAGGCCGCGAGAAACGGACGACCAAGACAACCGCAACATCAGAGACGGCACAGACAGATGAGTCGGCGGCGACGTTATAAGCCGGCGCGGGCGGGAGAGTCGGCCGTGGTATTTGTAAGCCGGTACGGACTGACGATTCGGGCGCGGCAGCGGTAGTCGGTGCAGGCGCGAGAGTTGGCCACGACATTTAAACCGGCGCAGGCGCAAGAATTGGCCGTAACGTTTAAATCGGCGCGAGCCTCCTGTCCATAGTACGACGCCACTTTTGTAGTGGACTTTGTCCTGCATAAAATATATTGAAAGACAGAGTAGTTGTTTCTCAAATAATTTAATATGTGCTAATAAAATATATAGATAAAATAGCACCTGATATTTTCGTCGAAAACCTTCAGCCATAAAGCTGCAGCAAGGCGGCGGTTTAAACCCGACATCGAGCAGCTCAGGAGAGAGCCTCCGGGTCATGCTCTTTTTTTCATATATCCACAGAACGGAGTGGTAGGCTGGCTGCTCTAGATTTACTTGTCCATTACTGCTTTATGGACGGCTCGTCTTTATTGCTTTTGCTGCATACTGCTGGAATCCCATACTGCCCAAGTTGTGCCATCTGCGGCTATATGTTTTTGCTGTCAATAGCTCTTATCCTCAGAGACTCTGTTTCTTCAGTTCACAAACTTTAGAAATTTCACGAATGCCAAGCCAAAAGCATCCATTGTCTCACCCATATCTTGCTGAACCTGAACAAGTACTTCAACCCGCTGTGATGCACTACTGAGCCGCTGCTCCCAATCCTGCATCTTCTGCTACTCCAGAATAGGGACAATTGACATAAGGCCATGATGGCCGGGCCAACAGGAGCTACAGCCTCCGTCGGCCAACGGGCGGCGAGGAGAGGCCTCGAGCGACGGAGGCGGGACAGCCAGCCTCGAAGCACGGATGGCAGAGGTGCGCGAGAGGCGCGATGAAACAACGCGGGGCCAGGCCTGAAGCTGTGGCGACTTGCAGTGGATGTGAATCCATAGCTGCTTGGACCGAGTGAAAAAATGAGCCGCCGTCGTTCGGCAGAAGCGGCTCCCGGAGGTGGCTCAAGGCGGAGGCGGAGACCAGCGCAGGCTACTCACATCGACGGGGTGAGTCGGCTCGGTAGGGGCTGCGAATTGCACGGACGGGGCGCGCAGTGGTATGAGCCAGCAGAGCGCGCAGGCGAGGTGGGCTCGTGGCAAGGCGGAAACAAGGTCAACCCTGGCGACATCGGCGACTCAGGCGAATGGCGGTTCAGCGGCGATCCGTCAACAATGCGGAGGTGAGGGCAGCGCAGCCGGGTCGTAGGAGGCTGGTGCATGCGGCCGCGGGCGGACGCGACCAGGCAGGGCTGTGGAGGCGGCGGCTCGAGGCCGTGGGGATGGCGCGAGGTAGGGCCGGCCCGGGGCGGCTTGAAAACAGATGCAGCCGAAGGGCGCTGACGAGGCAAACAGCCGCAACGGAGAACCGGCAATGTGAAGATCCAAATGGAGGGGCTCGGTGACTCACCGGAGAGGCCGCACTGGAAGGCGCAAGAGACGGGGCGGCTCAGGGCCGGCCCTAACAGAAGCAGTAGAGGCCATTGGAGGCAAACGGCAGCAGAAGCAGCTTGCTGGCACAGGCGAGACGAGGTGGAGCGCGTGCGGCGAGTCCGACGGAGGCAAAGCGCAGTCAATATTTGTCAGTTCTAGAGCAATTCCTTTTTTCACGGAGTATGGGCCGACTGATTTGCCCTTGTATGCATGTACTTCTTCCGGTTTCAGATTCCCCTTAGCTGCCCTTTCCTTTTTCTTTTTTATTGATCAACCGGGAGGAACCTTAGCTGGACACACATCTACCAGATTAAGTAGAACCAGGAACGGCCGGCGGATTTGCAACAGAGGCGGAGCGAAGTCAGCCGCAGGTTGTGGTTGGTTTGGACGGATCCACATCCGCGTCCCCTTTTTTTTAACGGGCTGAGCAACTTTTTACTAGTGCCTTCACACATCACCGAGGATAATGGAGTAGTAGTTGATGGGTTGATTTTGGTCTTCACGAGCAAAGCAGCAGCGGCAGATTTGATGTTTGCCTCGGGACTTGATTCCCTCGTGAGCGGCAGCCACTATTGACGCTACAACAACTCGGTAGAACAACAAGGACTAGCGCGACTGCGGCAACTCGGCGGAATCTTTGGTCGGACGGATCGCTTGAACTCCAGTTGGCCTCGGAGTAGTAACATGGCAGATAAATCACCTCGTGCAGAAGATCTCGTCTCGGACTCGGCGGATTGAGATGACACGATGGCGACGCATACAGCCCGACTCTTTTTCATCCAGAAATTTGCGAGCTCCTCGATCCCTAGGAGAGATCCCTCCAAGAACTCAACACCATCGTGCGCAGGCCCCATGGTGGGCGCCAACTGTCGTGGAATTGTCACGGCAGATGTCCTAGTGTAAGGACTTAGTCGTGAGGCCAACGCATCTATGCGGTAGCTTGAGAGGGGTTGGCCGGAATCGAGAGACGCAACACAAGACAAGGATTTAGACAGCTTCGGGCCCCGGGAAACATCATCCGGTAATAGCCCTACATGCTGTTTGTGGCTAGGTCTCATTATGCTCATGCGAGAGTCGCCGGTAAGCCGGCTCTTTGTGTCTAGCCCTAGAGATTGTTTCTTGTTGCTTGTCCCTTCTTTGGGGAGCCCTGCCCCTCCTTATATATGTTGAAGGGGCGGGTTACATGACTAGTCCTAGTAGGATTAGGATTGCTCTATTACAATTGGAGTCCTAGCCTTGCTTCCTTGGTAGGAGAATATTCCTTATGCTTTCCTCATAAACCGGCCCACCATAACATGAGCCGGCCTTCTGGGCCTTGGGCCTAGTCTTCTGTCGGACCTGCCGTGAAGGCCATCCGTGAGTCGCTAGGCTCGTGAATCGCCACTCCGGCGGGTTACTAATGAAACCGCCAAGCCCGGCCAGGTCATACTTCCGGCCGGGTCATACCGCGGGGTATATCCCCGACAAATGGTTCTTCTCTTCTCTTCGGAGAAACGTCGTAGGGGTTGATGGACAGGCTTGGCGTCCTTGCAGACGTGGAGTTTGTGCTCAGCGTACTTCCTCGGGATACCCGACATGTCCTTTGGGGTCCATGCAAAAATATCCCGATTCTCACGGAGGAAGTCGACGAGCTCGCCTTCCTATTTGCTGTCGAGGCGGGTGCCCACGACAACGTACTTGCTGCAGCTGGGGTCTTCTTGGTTCAGCTTCACTTTCTTGGTCTCCTTGGAGGGCTTGAACGAGGCCTCGCCGGCCGGCTCCTCAGCCGGAACCGGTGTGGCCGACGTCTCGTTGGCCAGGGCGATGATCCGGTCGAGCTAGCGCCGCTCCTCGGCGATGACCAGCGACTCGGCCAGTTTGGCGCCGTCTCGTGCGCACTCCAGGGACTTGCGGTAGTCGCCGGTGATGGTGATGAGGCCCTTCGGACCCGGCAGCTTCATCTTCAGGTAGGCGTAGTGGGGGACCGCCATGAATTTGGCGAGCGCGGGCCGGCCCAGCAGCGCGTGGTATGCGCTGGACAGGTCCACCACCTCGAACCAGAGCGGCTCGCGTTGGAAGTGGTTGCTGTCGCCGAACAGGACGTCGAGCCGGACGCAACCGATCGGAGAGCAGGAGAGGCCGGGAACGATGCCGTGAAAGATCGTCCGGGTCGACTCCAGATCCTTGTCCTCGAGGCCGAGCTTGGTCATGGTGTCGCGGTAGAGGATTTTGATGCTGCTGCTGCCGCCGATGAGGACCCGGGAGAACTTGCACGTGCGCCGGGGCGCAACGACGATGCGGTTGAGGACGAGGGCATAGCCACCCGGGTTCAGCATGACAGCCGGGTGGTCTTCCCGGGTCCACGCGACTGGGCACTCCGACCAGTGCATGTACTTCGGCTTGGCCGGGGCGACGGTGTTTGATACGTCTCCAACGTATCTATAATTTTTGACTGCTCCATGCTATATTATCTTCTGTTTTGGACATTATTGGGCTTTATTATTCACTTTTATATTATTTTTGGGACTAACCTATTAACCGGAGGCCCAACCCAGAATTGTTGTTTTTTTGCCTATTTCAGAGTTTCGAAGAAAAAGAATATCAAACGGAGTCCAAACGGAATGAAACCTTCGGGAACATGATTTTCCGAATGAACATGATCCAGAGGACTTGGACCCTATGTCAAGAAAGCTACCAGGAAGCCACGAGGTAGGGGGTGCGCCTACCCCCCCAGGCGCGCCCTCCACCCTCGTGGGCCCCACGTTGCTCCACCGACGTACTCCTTCCTCCTATATATACCTACGTACCCCCAAACGATTAGATACGGAGCCAAAAACCTAATTCCACCGCCGCAACCTTATGTACCCACGAGATCCCATCTTGGGGCCTGTTCCAGAGCTCCGCCGGAGGGGGCATCGATCACGGAGGGCTTCTACATCAACACCATAGCCTCTCCGATGAAGTGTGAGTAGTTTACCTCAGACCTTCGGGTCCATAGTTATTAGCTAGATGGCTTCCTCTCTCTTTTTGGATCTCATTACAATGTTCTCCCCCTCTCTCGTGGATATCTATTCGATGTAATCTTCTTTTGCGGTGTGTTTGTTGAGACCGATGAATTGTGGGTTTATGATCAAGTTTATCTATGAACAATATTTGAATCTTCTGAATTCTTTTCTGTATGATTGGTTATCTATGCAAGTCTCTTCGAATTATCAGTTTGGTTTGGCCTACTAGATTGATCTTTCTTGCAATGGGAGAAGTGCTTAACTTTGGGTTCAATCTTGCGGTGTCGTTTCCCAGTGACAGTAGGGGCAGCAAGGCACGTATTGTATTGTTGCCATCGAGGATAACAAGATGCGGTTTTTATCATATTGCATGAATTTATCCCTCTACATCATGTCATCTTGCTTAAAGCGTTACTCTGTTCTTATGAACTTAATACTCTAGATGCATGCTGGATAGCGGTCGATGTGTGGAGTAATAGTAGTAGATGCAGGCAGGAGTCGGTCTACTTGTCTCGGACATGATGCCTATATACATGATCATACCTAGATATTCTCATAACTATGCTCAATTCTGTCAATTGCTCAATAGTAATTTGTTCACCCACCGTAAAATACTTATGCTCTTGAGAGAAGCCACTAGTGAAACCTATGGCCCCCGGGTCTATTTTCCATCATATTAATCTTTCAACACTTAGTTATTTCCGTTGCTTTTATTTTACTTTGCATCTTTATCATAAAAATACCAAAAATATTATCTTATCATATCTATCAGATCTCACTCTCGTAAGTGACCGTGTAGGGATTGACAACCACTTATCGCGTTGGTTGCGAGGATTTATTTGTTTTGTAGGTGCGAGGGACTCGCGCGTAGCCTCCTACAGGATTGATACCTTGATTCTCAAAAACTGAGGGAAATACTTACGCTACTTTGCTGCATCACCCTTTCCTCTTCAAGGGAAAACCAACGCAGTGCTCAAGAGGTAGCAAGAAGGATTTCTGGCGCCGTTGCCAGGGAGGCTTACGCAAGGTCAAGTCAAGATTTGGACTCCCGACAACGAGCCATTTCTGGCGCCGTTGCCGGGGAGGTCTACGCAAAAGTCAATATACCAAGTACCCATCACAAACCCTTATCTCCCGCACATTATTTTCCATTTGCCTCTCGTTTTCCTCTCCCCCACTTCACCCTTGCCGTTTTATTCGCCCTCTTTTTCGTTCGCCTCTTTTTCTTTTGCTTGCCTTGTTGTCATGGCTAGTCCTTTATCTTCTCCGTTGTCTCCCGAAAATGAAGTTCTCAATTTTAAACAAAGGGAGGGAGAAAATTTAAAAGACGCTTGGTATAGAATTTCCAATGCTCAAAATAGATCTACCAGGAAGTAATCTACTTCCGTTCTTCTCTGCAATTTTTATGTAGGCGCTAATCCTTGGTATAGATATATTCTTGACACCATTACCGGAGGGAACTTCTTGGGTAGCCATACTTTTGACTCTTATAATGCTATGATAGATTTGTTTGGCTCACCACCTCTTTTGGTTAATGGAACTTTGTTAACTTTGGAGCATGTAATGCAAAGACTTGAAATTATTGAAAATAAAGTTGCTACCGTAGAGTTAATTGAAAATCTGGATAAAAAGATCCACAACCAAATTACCCAATATGGATCTAAAGTAGGAGTCACTTTGAAAAATATTAAGGAGAAGGAACCCATAGTTAATGAAAGAATAAATCGAGATTCCACTAGAATCGATAACCTTGAGGGTATCATTACCAACTTGGGAACCGCTTTTTCTTCCGTAAAGAATACTCCAAGTCCTCCAACTAAAATTGCCAAGCTTATGTATGTTCCTAAAAGTAAGGATAAATCCTCTAGTAAGGAAACTGCGGATCTCAAATCTATAAGTATTCATCCGAATCTTTTTGCTATCATTAAGGAACCATTTGCTACAAATGAATTTTTTGATCCTGTGCCTAAAAGTTTGATAATTAATAAAAAGAAATAAACTCTGAAGGATGATAGATGTCTTATTGAAGAATTGCCCACCAAAGATGGCAATACCTAGATCTATCCTTGCTTTTATGCCTAGCTAGGGGCATTAAACGATAGAGTTTGTTGGGAGGCAACCCAATTTTATTTTTAGTTTTTAGCATTTTGCTTATGTTTAGGAATAAATTTTTGTTCTAGCCTCTGGTTAGATGTGTTTTTTGTGAACCGAAAGTTTCTGGAATTTTTTGCAACATGTACGTGCTACCTCTTGAGCATGCGTTGGTTTTCCCTTAAAGAGGAAAGGGTGATGCAACAAAGTAGCATAAGTATTTCCCTCAGTTTTTGAGAACCAAGGTATCAATCCAGTAGGAGGTTACACGCAAGTCGCCTTGTACCTGCACAAAAAAATAAGAACCTTGCAACCAATGCGATAAAGTGGTTGTCAATTCCTTCACGGCCACTTGCAAAAGTGAGATCTGATAAAGATAATAAGATAAATATTTTTGGTATTTTTGTTGTATAGATTGGAAAGTAAAGATTGCAAAATAAACAGCGGCAGAAATAGCAAATTGATAGGAAAATAATATGATGGAAGATAGACCCGGGGGCCATAGGTTTCACTAGTGGCTTCTCTCAAGATAGCATAATTTACAGTGGGTGAACAAATTACTGTCGAGCAATTGATAGAAAAGCGCCTAGTTATGAGAATATCTAGGCATGATCATGTATATAGGCATCACGTCCGCGACAAGTAGACCGAAACGATTCTGCATCTACTACTATTACTCCACACATCGACCGCTATCCAGCATGCATCTAGAGTATTAAGTTCATAAGAACAGAGTAACGCATTAGGCAAGATGACATGATGTAGAGGGATAAACTCAAGCAATATGATATAAACACCATCTTTTTATCCTCGATGGCAATAATACAATACGTGCCTTGTTGCCCCTGCTGTCACTGGGAAAGGACACCGCAAGATAGAACACAAAGCTAAGCACTTCTCCCATTGCAAGAAAGATCAATCTAGTAGGCCAAACCAAATTCATAATTCGAAGAGACTTGCAAAGATATCAAATCATGCATAAAAGAATTCAGAGAAGAATCAAATATTGTTCATAGATAATCTTGATCATAAACCGACAATTCAACGGATCTCGACAAACACACCGCAAAAATAATTACATCGAATAGATCTCCAAGAGAATCGAGGAGAACTTTGTATTGAGATCCAAAGAGAGATAAGAAGCCATCTAGCTAATAACTATGGACCCGAAGGCCTGTGGTAAACTACTCACGCATCATCGGAGAGGCCATGGTGTTGATGTAGAAGCCCTCCATGATCGATTCCCCCTCCGGTGGAGCGCCGGAAAAGGCCCCAAGATGGGATCTCATGGGTACAGAAGGTTGCGGCGGTGGAAATAGGGTTTCGTGGTGCTCTCGGATGTTTTCAGGGTATATGAGTATATATAGGCGAAGGAAGTAGGTCGGTGGAGCCACGAGGGGCCCACGAGGGTGGGGGCCGTGCCTACCCCCTGGGCGCGCCTCCCTACCTCGTGGCCGCCTCGTTGCTTCCTTGACGTCCACTCCAAATCTCCTGGATTGCGTTTGTTCCGAAAACGATCCTCGCGGAGGTTTCATTCCGTTTGGATTCCGTTTGATATTCCTTTTCTGCGAAACACTGAAATAGGCAAAAAAACAGCAATTTGCACTGGGCCTTCGATTAATAGGTTAGTCCCAAAAATAATATAAAAGTGCATAATAAAGCCCATTAAACATCTAAAATAGATAATATAATAGCATGGAACAATCAAAAATTATAGATACGGTGGAGACGTATCAAGCATCCCCAAGCTTAATTCCTGCTCGTCCTCGAGTAGGTAAATGATAAAAACAGAATTTTTGATGTGGAATGCTACCTAGCATAATTTTCAATGTAATTTTCTTTATTGTGGCATGAATGTTCAGATCCAAAAGATTCAATATAAAAGTTCAATATTGACATAAGAATAGTAATACTTCAAGCATACTAGCCAAGCAATTATGTCTTATCAAAATAACATAGCCAAAGAAAGCTCATCCCTACAAAATCATATAGTTTGGCCATGCTTCAATTTTGTCATACAAAATTCTCCCATTATGCATAACCCCGACGACAAGCCGAGAAATTGGTTCATACTTTTTAACGCGCTTCAACCTTTTCAACCCTTACGCAATACATGAGCGCAAGCCATGGATATAGCACTTTATTTGGAATAGCATACGATGATAGGGGTTATGAGAGAAGACAAAAAAATAAGAAAGTCTCACATTGACGCGGCTAATCAACGGGCTATGGAGATGCCCATCAATTGATGTCAATGCGAGGAGTAGGGATTGCCATGCAACGGATGCACTAGAGCTATAAGTGTATGAAATCTCAGACTGAAAACTAAGTGGGTGTGCATCCAACTTGCTTGCTCACGAAGACCTAGGGCATTTGAGGAAGACCATCGTTGGAATATACAAGCCAAGTTCTATAATGAAAAATTCCCACTAGTATATGAAAGTGACAAAACAAGAGATTCTCTATCATGAAGATCATGGTGCTATTTTGAAGCACAAGCGTGGAAAAAGGACAGTAGCATTGCCCCTTCTCTCTTTCTCTCTCATTTTTTGGGCTTCTTTGGCCTCCTTTTTTTATTTTCTTTCATCACATGGGACAATGCTCTAATGATGATCATCACACTTTTATGCACTCATAACTCAATGTTACAACTCGATACTAGAACAAAAATATGACTCTATGTGAATGCCTCCGGCGGTGTACCGGGATATGCAATGAATCAAGAGTAACATGTATGCAAAAATTATGAAAGTGGCTTTGCCACAAATACGATGTCAACTACATGATCATGCAAAGCAATATGACAATGATGGAGCGTGCCATAATAAACGGAACGGTGGAAAGTTGCATGGCAATATATCTCGGAATGGCTATGGAAATGCCATAATAGGTAGGTATGGTGGCTGTTTTGAGGAAGATATAAGGATGCTTATGTGTGATAGAGCGTATCGTATCACGGGGTTTGGATGCACGGCTAAGTTTGCACCAACTCTCAAGGTGAGAAAGGGCAATGCACGATATCGTAGAGGCTAGCAAATTGCGGAAAGGTAAGAGTGCGTATGATCCATGGACTCACCTTAGTCATAAAGAACTCATATACTTATTGCAAAAGTTTATTAGCCCTCGAAGCAAAGTACTACTACGCATGCCCCTAGAGGGATAGATTGGTAGGAAAATACCATCGCTCGTCCCCGACCGCCACTCATAAGGAAAGCACTCAAAGAACACCCCATGCTTCAAATTTGTCACACAACGTTTACCATACGTGCATGCTACGGGACTTGCCAACTTAACACAAGTATTTCTCAATTTCACAATTACCCAACTAGCGTGACTCTAACATTACCACCTTTATATCTCAAAACTATTATCAAGTATCAAATTTATCATAGTTTTTAATGCACTCTATATGAAAGTTTTTATCATACCCATCTTGAATGCCTATCATATTAGGACTAATTTTATAGCCAAAGAAAACTACCATGCTGTTCTAAAAGACTATCAAAATAATATAAGTGAAGTATGAGAGATCAAGAATTTCTATAAAATAAAACCACCACCGTGCTCTAAAAGATATAAGTGAAGCACTAGAGCAAAATTATCTAGCTCAAAAGATATAAGTGAAGCACATAGAGTATTCTAATAAACTCCGATTCATGTGTGTCTCTCCCAAAAGGTGTGTACATCAAGGATGATTGTGTTAAACTAAAAAGCAAAGACTCAAATCATACAAGATGCTTCAAGAAAAACACATATCATGTGGTGAATAAAAATATAGCCTCAAGTAAAGTTACCGATAGACGAAGACGAAAGAGGGGATGCCTTCCGGGGCATCCCCAAGCTTAGGCTTTTGGTTGTCCTTGAATTTTTACCTTGGGGTGACTTGGGAATCCCCAAGCTTAGGCTCTTGCCACTCCTTATTCCGAAATCCATCAAATCTTTACCCCAAACTTGAAAACTTCACAACACAAAACTCAACAGAAAATCTCATGAGCTCCGTTAGTATAAGAAAACAAATCACCACTTTAAGGTACTGTAATGAAATCATTATTTATTGGTGTTAAACCTACTGTATTCCAACTTCTCTATGGTTCATACCTCCCGATACTAGCCATAGATTCATCAAAATAAGCAAACAACACACAAAAACAGAATCTGTCAAAAACAGAACAGTCTGTAGCAATATGTATCAAAAGTATACTTATGTAACTCCAAAAATTCTATAATAAATTGTTGGACGTGAGGAATTGGTCTATTAATCATCTGCAAAAATAATCAACCTAAAAGCACTCTCCAGTAAAAAATGGCGGCTAATCTCGTGAGCGCTAAAGTTTCTGTTTTTTACATCAAGATCATAAAGACTTCACCCAAGTCTTCCCAAAGGTTCTACTTGGCACAAACACTAATTGAAACATAAAAATACATATAAACAGAGGCTAGATGAATTATTTATTACTAAACAGGAACAAAAAGCAAGGAACAAAATAAAATTGGGTTGCCTCCCAACAAGCGCTATCGTTTAACGCCCCTAGCTAGGCATTGATAAATTCAATGATGCTCACATGAAAGATAGCAATTGAAACACGAAGAGAGCATCATGTAGCATATGAGAATCACATCTAAGTCTAACATACTTCCTATGCATAGGCATCTTATAGGCAAACAAATTATCAAGGCAAGCAAAAACTAGCATATGCAAGGAAGCGGTAAAAAACAATAGCAATCTCAACATAACGAGAGGTAATTTAGTAACATGAAAATTTCTACAACCATATTTTCCTCTCTCATAATAATTACATGTAGGATCATAAGCAAATTCAACAATATAACTATCACAAAACATATTCTTAACACGATCCACATGTATGCAAAGTTGACACTCTTCCAAAATAGTGGGATTATCATTAACTAAAGTCATGAACTCTCCAAACCCACTTTTAATATTATTGCAAACACTATTATCAATCTCATATTCATCATGGGGCTTAAATAAATTTTCAAGATCATAAGAAGAATCACCCCAATCATGATCATTGCAACCAGTAGTAGACATAGCAAAACTAGCATCCCCAAGCTTAGGGTTTTGCATACTATTAGCACAATTGACATCAAGAGAATTTATAATAAGATTATTGCAATCATGCTTTTCATCGAAGAAACTATCATGTATGGGTGCAATAGCAACAATCTCATGTTTAACATAAGGAACTATAGCAAATTCGTCTTCATCAATATTGGCATCATGGCCACAAGAATAGCAAGCATCATGTTCATCAAGGGGTATTTCAATCAAATCATCGGAATCATAATTATCTGTAGATTCGTACATATCATTATTTTATTTCAAAGCAACAGTCATTCTCTCAATAAATTCCTTAACATAGGCATTATGAGCATAGTTTTCATAGCAATATTTAAGTATGTCGGAATTTTCAGAATTGTAGAGAGTAATATCATACTTTTCAATCAAAGAAGCAACTTCATGAGCACCCTTAAAAACGACAAATCCTTCAATTTGTTCGATATCATAGTAACTATAAACACCCTTTCCATAAGAAGATAAGATTTCATTATCATTAAACTCACATAGGTAGGGAAGGTGTTTTTTAGGGTTCTTAGAGCAACAAGTAAAGTCATAAATTTCACAAAGATTCCAAGCATAGTATAGCAAACTATTTATTTGATCCCATAAGAGCTTCCCCTTTTCAGACAAACGATGACGCACAAAATGAGCATGCTCGTCTAAAGATTTCCCATCAACTAGGCTAGTTGGGGTTTCAGCACGAGCGCATAAGGATCGAAGATAATCCAAGTAGAACACTTTAAGTGGATCCATATCAATAGATTTTAGCAAGCAAAGATGCAAGCAAATAGAAGGAACATGGAAACACAAACAAAGATACATACGGGAAGAAGGCGAAGAAAAGGCAAAGGTGAAGTGGGGGAGAGGAAAACGAGAGGCAAATGGCAAATAATGTAATGCGAGGGATAAGAGTTTGTGATGGGTACTTGGTATGTCTTGACTTGTGCGTAGATCTCCCCGGCAACGGCGCCAGAAATGGCTAGTTGCTGGGAGATCAAATCTTGACTTGACTTGGCGTAAGCCTCCCAGGCAACGGCGCCAGAAATCCTTCTTGCTACCTCTTGAGCATGCGTTGGTTTTCCCTTGAAGAGGAAAGGGTGATGCAGCAAAGTAGCGTAAGTATTTCCCTCAGTTTTGGAGAACTAAGGTATCAATCCAGTAGGAGGTTACACGCAAGTCGCCTTGTACCTGCACAAACAAATAAGAACCTTGCAACCAACGCGATAAAGGGGTTGTCAATTCCTTCACGGCCACTTGCAAAAGTGAGATCTGATAAAGATAATAAGATAAATATTCTGGTATTTTTGTTGTTTCACTAGTGGCTTCTCTCAAGATAGCATAATTTACGATGGGTGGACAAATTACTGTCGAGCAATTGATAGAAAAGCGCATAGTTATGAGAATATCTAGGCATGATCATGTATATAGGCATCACGTCCGCGACAAGTAGACCGAAACGATTCTGCATCTACTACTATTACTCCACACATCGGTTGCTATCCAGCATGCATCTAGAGTATTAAGTTCATCAGAACAAAGTAACGCATTAGGCAAGATGACATGATGTAGAGGGATAAACTCAGGCAATATGATATAAACCCCATCTTTTTATCCTCGATGGCAACAATACAATACGTGCCTTGCTGCCCCTGCTGTCACTGGGAAAGGACACCGCAAGATTGAACCCAAAGCTAAGCACTTCTCCCATTGCAAGAAAGATCAATCTAGTAGGCCAAACCAAACTGATAATTCGAAGAGACTTGCAAAGATAACAAATCATACATAAAAGAATTCAGAGGAGATTCAAATATTGTTCATAGATAATCTTGATCATAAACCCACAATTCATCGGATCTCGACAAACACACCGCAAAAGGAATTACATCGAATAGATCTCCAAGAGAATCGAGGAGAACTTTGTATTGAGATCCAAAGAGGGAGAAGAAGCCATCTAGCTAATAACTATGGACCCGAAGGTCTATGGTAAACTACTCACGCATCATCAGAGATGGCATGGTGTTGATGTAGAAGCCCTCCGTGATCGATTCCCCCTCTGGCGGAGCGCCGGAAAAGGCCCCAAGATGGGATCTCACGGGTATAGAAGGTTGTGGCGGTGGAAATAGGGTTTCGTGGTTCTCTCGGATGTTTTCGGGGTATATGAGTATATATAGGTGAAGGAAGTAGGTCGGTGGAGCCACGAGGGGCCCACAAGGGTGGGGGCGTGCCTACCCCCCTGGGCGCGCCTCCCTACCTCCTGGCCGCCTCGTTGCTTCCTTGATGTCCACTCCAAGTCTCCTGGATTGCGTTTGTTCCAAAAATGATCCGCGCAAAGGTTTCATTCTGTTTGGATTCTGTTTGATATTCCTTTTCTGCGAAACACTGAAATAGGCAAAAAAACAGCAATTTGCACTGGGCCTTCGGTTAATAGGTTAGTCCCAAAAATAAAATAAAAGTGCATAATAAAGCCCATTAAACATCCAAAACAGATAATATAATAGCATGGAACAATCAAAAACTATAGATACGTTGGAGACGTATCAGTAGGCCGTATGCAACCAAACGCCGTGTTCATGTGCCGCTTAGGCCAATGCAGGCAACCAAACAAAGTGCTCTTGCGTATTAGCTAATATAGGGACACTAGATGCAGGCAACAAACAACTTGCAGATGGCGTATTAGGGCCTGTTTTTGCTCAACCAGGCTGGGTTTAGAAGTGTATGCGATACAGGAACTGTTCA
Organism: Aegilops tauschii subsp. strangulata; assembly: GCF_002575655.3. Lineage (NCBI taxonomy): Eukaryota > Viridiplantae > Streptophyta > Magnoliopsida > Poales > Poaceae > Aegilops > Aegilops tauschii. The sequence continues at coordinate 412,050,530 of NC_053036.3, read as the reverse complement.
AAACAGCAACCAAACACGCCCAAAGCCTACCTACCCACCCCTCCCGCGTCGCTCCCATGAGCCACCCGGGGAAACCCTAGCCACCGTGACACCTCCCTCCCCGATCTTCCCTCCTCCCCACCGCCGCCAAGAAGCGCCGGTGTCGGTGTCGGCGAGGCCTTTCTTCCTCTTCGCTCGTTCGCCAATGGTTGGCATGCGAAGACCGGTCGAGTGGAGGCATTGGGCTCTAGTGTGGCGTACTGGCGCGTGATGCGGCTTGAAGCTACGTCGGTATTTCCCCAAAGAGGAAGGGATGATGTAGCACAGCAATGGTATGTATTTCCCTCAGTGACGAAGCTAAGGTTATCGAACTAGTAGGAGAACCAAGCAACACTACGTAAACAACACCTGCACACAAATAACAAATACTCGCAACCCGACGTGTAAAAGGGGTTGTCAATCCCTTTCGGGTAACGGCGCCAGAAATTGGCAAACGGACGTGAGAGAGTAGTAAATATTGATATATCGAACACCAAATAAAATAAATTGCAGCAAGGTATTTTGTATTTTTGGTTTAATAGATCTGAAAATAAAAGGGCAAATAAAATAGATCGCAAGGCAGATATATTAAAGAAGAGACCTGGGGGCCGTATGTTTCACTAGTGGCTTCTCTCGAGAAAAATAGCAAATGGTGGGCGAACAAATTACTGTTGGGCAATTGATAGAACTTCAAATAATCATGACGATATCCAGGCAATGATCATTATATAGGCATCACGTCCAAGATTAGTAAACCGACTCCTGCATGCATATACTACTATTACTCCACACATCGACCGCTATCCAGCATGCATCTAGTGTATTAAGTTCATGGAGAAACGGAATAATGCAATAAGAACGATGACATGATGTAGACAAGATCTATTTATGTAGAAATAGACCCCCATCGTTTTATCCTTAGTAGCAACGATACATACGCGTCGGTTCCCCTTCTGTCACTGGGAACAAGCACCGTAAGATCGAACCCACTACAAAGCACCTCTTCCCATTGCAAGAAAAATAGATCAAGTTGGCCAAATAAAACCCAAATATCGGAGAAGAAATACGAGGGTATAAGCAATCATGCATATAATAGATCAAAGAAGACTCAAATAACTTTCATGGATAAAAAGATAGATCTGATCATAAACTCAAAGTTCATCTGATCCCAACAAACACACCGCAGAAAGAGTTACATCATATGGATCTCCAAGAGACCATTGTACTGAGAATTAAACGAGAGAGAGGAAGCCATCTAGCTACTAAATACAGACCCGTAGGTCTCCAAAGAATTACTCACGCATCATCGGAGAGGCACCAATGGAAGTGGTGAACCCCTCCGTGATGGTGTCTAGATTGGATCTGGTGGTTCTGGACTCTACGGCGGCTAGAATTGATTTTCGTTGACTCCCCTAGGGTTTCTGGAATATTGTGGTATTTATAGAGCAAAGAGGCGGTCCGGGGGGCACCAGAGGTGGGCACAACCCACTAGGGCGCGCCTGGGCCTCCAGGCGCGCCCTGGTTGGTTGTGCTCCCCTCGGAGCACCCCAGGCACTTCTCCGGCCCACTGGATGTCTTCTGGTCCAAAAAATCCTCAAAAAGTTTCATTGCGTTTGGACTCCGTTTGGTATTGACTTCCTACGATGTAAAAAACATGCAGAAAATAGCAACTGGCACTTGGCACTATGTCAATAGGTTAGTACCAAAAAATGATGTAAAATGACTATAAAATGATTATAAAACATCCAAGAATGATAATATAATAGCATGGAATAATAAAAAATTATAGATACGTTGGAGACGTATCAGCATCCCCAAGCTTAATTCCTACTCGTCCTCGAGTAGGTAAATGATAAAAGGAGAATTTTTTATGTGGAATGCTTCCTAACATGCAATCTCAAAATCTTTTCTTTATAGCATGGACATTTGGACTTTTATACGATTCAAAGCAATAGTCTAGTTTTGACATGATGACTTAAATACTCAAGCATATCAACGAGCAACTATGTTTTTCAAAATATCAACGCTAAATTAAGTTATCCCTAGCCCATCATGCTCAATCATTGGTCCATTCATGAAACACACTCGCATATAGCTACACCCAATACTAAAGTACGATCATAGTGCCTCCTAGCTAGTTGGTGCTTTTTATAAGAGAAGATGGAGACTCAAATTGAAAATAAAAATTGCGTAAAGTAAAAGAAAGACCCTTCGCAGAGGGAAGTAGGGATTTGTAGAGGTGCCAGAGCTCAAAGCAAAAAACTTAGAGATAAAAACTTTTTGGGAGGTGTGCCTTTCCCACCAACGAAAACGGCTTAGAGTTCCCAACACTTTCCATGCTAGATATATCATAGGCGGTTCCCAAATAGAAAATAAAGTTTATTCCTTTTTCCACCATACTTTCACTTTCCATGGCTAACCGTATCCACGGGTGCCCTCCATACCAACACTTTCCAAGGAATTTACTATTTGACAACATAAAGTAAATTCATTTTTCATTCCGGCTGGCCATCCCTAATACCTTTGTCTTACTCTCGTGCAATGAAAAGTGAATAAACACTCATCGTGAGAATAACACATCTATCATGGAAAATATTATCCATCGCTCACCACCTCGCGAGCGGTACGAACACACAATAGAGAAGTTTATTTTGAAAATTAGAGATGGCACATACAAATTGGCTTAGAACGGCAAAAGAATACCGCATATAGGTAGATATAGTGGACTTATGTGGCAAAACCGGTTTAAAGGTTTTTGGACGCACAAGTAGTGATCATACTTAGTGCAAAATGAAGGCTAGTAAAAGATTGAGAAGCGACCAACCAAGAAAATAATAATCTCATAAGCGAGCATTAACATAATTAACACCGTATAATGCACCATATGTAGGATGTAATTTCATTGCATGATTATTGACTTTCGTTCTTGCTTTTGATCATGAAGAAAATGGGCTTCCCCACCAAATGGCTTGATTGGATGCATACCATCTTCTCCTCGGGCATATCCTCTGTTCTGCTCAACGCTGTACCGGGCGGACAATTCCATTGCAAATGCGAAGTGAGGCAAGGTGACCCGCTGTCGCCTCTCCTCTTTGTTCTTGCAGCCGATCTCTTGCAATCTGCTATTAATGAGGCCCTTGACCTTGACCTCATCAAACTCCCCATCCCCCCAAAGGTGATGCCAAAATATCCGATCATACAATACGCAGATGACACGATCATTGTGCTTCCAGCCTGCCTCACTCAAGATGCCAAGATTAAGCAGATCCTGGAAGATTATGCCACCTCTATTGGGATTAAGATCAATTTCCATAAGTCAACCCTCGTGCCCATCAATACTCAATAGGAAACTTGTGACGCCATAGCCACTCTCTTCGGTTGCAACCAAGCTAGCATGCCGTTTACATACCTGGGGCTTCCTCTTGGCACTACTAAACCATCTGTTATTGACATGGCACCTATGGTATGCAAGGCAGAAAGAAAAATTACAGCTGCCATGTCACTAATGTCACATGCAGGAAGGCTTGCGCTTCTAAACTCTATCATCACGTCTTTGGTGATTTACCCCATGGGCACCATCAGAATTCCCCCCAAAAAATTGGCGCAATTGGATAAGATAAGACGACATTGTCTATGGAACAAAAAGACTGAGAATGGGGAAAGATGTAATTCCTTAACAGCTTGGGATATGGTGTGTCGTCCAAAAAAAAGTGGTGGGCTCGGTGTTCTGAACCTGCAAGTCCAAAGTGATGCGTTACTACTCAAATTTCTTCACAAGTTCTACAACCGGCACGATATACCGTGGGTGAATCTTATTTGGGATATGTACTATGTAAATGATGTGCCACATGCAGCCAACTCCTGTGGCTCCTTCTGGTGGAGAGACCTGATACGAATGCCCATTTATCATGGTATTACCAATGTGCAGATCGGCTCGGGTACTTCCACCCTCTTCTGGAAAGATGATTGGAACCAGGCGATTTATGCAGAAAAGTTTCCGAGAGCGTACTCGTACTCCAAGCATGAAGATGTGTCTGTGTGTGACTTCCTCGCCACTGATGATCTGTGAACAACCTTCCATCTACCACTCTTGATGCAAGCCCATGTAGAATTGAGACAAATACAGGCTGAAGTGATTAATGTGGACATATCGGGGGGAAAAGACACCAGGCGATGCACCTGGAATACTCACAGCTTTAAGACCAAGGCGTACTATGACTTTTACTTCAGAGAAATCAATGCGCACGCGGCGTCTGGCTGGTTGTGGAAATCAAAACGTACCCCAAAACTCAAAATATTTGACTGGCTGCTTCTGTCTGATCGCTTAAATACCAGAAACATGTTGAATAGGAGACATTATAACATTTGAGACAACCTTGACTGCCTACTGTGTGAAGAACATTTTGAGGAGATAGTGAAACACTTGTTCTTTCATGGCCGATTCAGTCAACGATGTTGGCAGGTGCTGAACATCACATGGAGCAACCACCTGAATAGATTGCAGCTCGTGGAGCACATGAAAGCAAGCCACCAACGCAACATGATCATGGAAATTTTCCTAGTGGCAACATGGAGCCTGTGGAAAGAACATAACAACAACTACTTCAGAAGAGTGCCCCCCTCGATGAGCTCTTGGAAGAACAGATTCAAGGAGGACTTTGGTAATATGGCCTATAGGTTGCCTTCCCAAAAAAGGCACCTGGTTCTCGATGTTCTGGCTGCAGTACCCTGATTGTCTTTGTGACTCTTGTAAATCTTGCTCACTCCCCCCATAGCCTACATCTTAGAAATCTGACCTTGCTAGTTTATCTAACCCCACTCCATTTGTAAAAATGCATGTAACATCACAGTGACTCTGATTCTTTAATATATATGCAGTAGGTCCTACTGTCTCAACCTTCAAAACAAACTTTCGTTCTTGCATAGGGAATCACAAACCTTAACACCAATATTCCTACTAAAGCACAATTACTCATCAACATGACTCACATATCACATCATCATATCTCAAGACTATTACAAGGAATCAAGTTTATTTTGTCCAATGATCTTCATGGAAGTTTTTATTATATCCTTCTTGGATATCTATCACTTTGGGACTAATTTCTATGTGTTGCTTTTGATAAGCTCAAACAAATATAAGTGAAGATCATGAGCATAATATTTCTTCCTCTCAAATTAATTTAAGTGAAGCAAGAGAGAATTTCTTAAAAAATTACTAACTCTCAAATAAATCTAAGTGAATCAAGAGAGCATTTCTTCAAAAATAACTAGGCACATAGTGCTAAAAAAGATATAACACTACTGCAGGATGCTGCTAACGCGACACTACGAACAGAGACCCTTCGACGAAACTATGTGCAATGCCATAATCGCAAACGGTGGTGTAAAAAACCCGTCAAAAAGGTGCAAAACGTTTGCGATGGAGGATGCATCAAACACGGTTCAGATTTTAGTTGTGTGTGCGATGCAGGGCATATGGTTCAGCTCAATTAACCGTTTGCGATGAGGAGGAACAAATGAAACGGGCAGCCAGATGAAGGTGTGTGTGATGTAGAGCATACGGTTCACTCGGATGAACTGTTTGTGATTAGGCAACACAAAAGAAACGGTCAGCCAGATCAAAGGTGTGTGCGATATACGGCATGCGGTTCACTCGGATGAACTGTTTGCGTTGAGACATGAGAACAGAAACGGTTCAAATGAACAAGATGTGTGTGATACGAGGCAAACAGGTCTGTAATCGGAAACATGTGCGAAGACTGATAACAACACAGACGATTACTGCTAACAAGCCGTGTGTGTTGTGAGCAAACGATTGCTGGTATACAATTGTGAGTGATTGATGAAAACATCACCGACGGGTTCCATTGTTTAGTCCGTGTGCGATGTGATTTTGTTTGTCCGCACAACATCTACGCTCTGTCTACAGAGCATCAACATATATACTTAAAAAGACAGCATTGCATAACCAAATTAAGCATACAATTACACAAGTGACTACACACATAACATTTCCACACACCAAAGAAAGCAATTACATGCATACTAAAGTAGGAGAAACGAGGATCTAATCATCTAATTATTGTTGCGACGACGCTTGCCATTGCTCTGCTTTCGGCTGGATCCCTGGCCGTTTTGGGAAAGGAGGCACTTCCTCATGTCAACGATCTGCCTGTACATGTCATAGCTCCTGTACGCCTCCTTGGTCACTTACACGACGTGAGCTTTGTCGAGTTTCTCCATCCAGGCCGAGTGCCAGGCATGCTTGTCCTTGTTGCACGAATCCTTCATGTCTCTATAGTAGGGGTTGATGATGGCCTCGGCGAGGTGAACCAGTGAGTCCTTCTCATGCTCCTTGCTGCCCCAGATCTTGTATTGGCCTTGGATGTCGACAAGATTTTGGCAGGCGATGCTTGAATTCTCGAGCGCCTTTACATCGTTGGTGATGTCCACCGTAGCGAACATGTAGTGGGGGCTGTTGACAAACCTGGCGAAACGCTCGCAAGGCCTTGTGGTCAGGCAGTAGTGGTAGACGAGGACGTGGTGGCTCACGCACATCTAGGCGACGATGACCTTGGCACAAGACCCGGCACGAGCGCGGGTGTACTCGAGGTCAAACCCGACCACCTTCTACTTCTCCTCGGCAAGCAACAGCTCCATGATGTGGATGGAGTGCTCCACCCAGACCGGGTCGTTGGTGTACACCACCTAGAGGTCCATGAACCTTCTATGGGTGTCCACCATGGCACGCATGGTGAACTGTTGCTCGTCATCGGCAGCCGCTCGGAGCGCCATTGGAGCCGCGCAGGATACCCTCTAAGAATTTCTCGTGGTGGGTGTGCTTCTTGCAATGGTGGGGCGCGATCGAAAGGTTGAAGAGACACAAGGGTAGGTTAAATGGCCGCTGTAATAAATGGGTGCCGCCCGGCCTGTAATCGTCATGTCTTGTCATGGCGTTCATAGCAGAGGATTCCAGTGCACGCTTGACAACACCGCACCGCACGCGTGGGCTCGAAGAGGCGCCAAATGTATCGTCGGTGAGCCTGTTCCCGCGCTACCACATTGTTTACCGCGCAAGCTTCCCGCCCGGCTAGTTTGGCCATGCGTCGGCTATAAGAGGGACAAATCGTGGGCGTTTATTGGCAAAAAGCTTTCTAAAAATGAAGTGTGTGGAATGACTTCGGTCATAAGTTTACCCTTGGGTGATGAGGTCAAAGTTACACAGAAGGGTGATGATGGACACTCGAGTGTGATAATTAATTTTGCGCTCTACAGTGCACACGGTGGAAGAAACCAACTATGTGCAATAATGTCGAAGATCGCAGTCGAGTTAGCTATACAGATCGTGTGTTGTGAGATCGACAAGGTAAAGTGATTTGAGAATGGTTAATAAAATCTAAGACCATTGCATATTAAGGTCAAAATAGTGCTAGCAATATACGAGTCTCATACGATGCCACTTCAACGATTGTACCACAAAAGCTCGAAATGTTACAAGGTTCAAATTCCAGAGTTATATGGCTCAAATTCAAATATTACAAGGTTCAAACTGATATTAGAAATGAAATTCAGCTCATCAGCTGCAAACACTCACGCTGATCCGCTGAACATGGATATTAGAGAGGTCAAACTAATATCACCGCTTCTAAGTCTGGCTTCGAAACCTCACAATTTTTGCAAAGGGGTCAACCACTGAGAAGTCATGTATGGGGTTGACACGATGACTTCCGATTACTCTGTCATCTGAAGTTACAAAATGAAATTTAGCATTTTTGGAGCCTACTCCATTCTGCCGTAGGCACCAGCGCTGATCAACAAACCATTCATTTTTGCGAAATAAATGTAGGGCAAACCTCATTTCCTTCAGCACACTTGCTCTGAGAACAAAGAACCTGGCGAATATAATCTCCGGTAAGGTCCCTCGGTAGGAGTTCAAAGTAATTTCTGAGAGATGCAGATCTAGGCATTCGACGTGATTATTATATTGTATCACATTATGCACCACTGGGCCTAATCTTATCTGCAAAAGAAGAAACCGTGTTAGTGCCTACATGCAGTTTTGAACATTACAACATGCCTAGCTAGTTGGTTTGCAGGATTTGTAAAATGCACTAACATGCCATCTTCGATCTGACCTGATTAACATGGGCATTTGATTACATTCTAGAAAAATGTAGCCTTCTTTACAAGAGGTTGGAGTGTATGAAATAAGTTTTAATTTGGATGTACTAGAATTTAAAAATCAAGATTCTCAATGTTTGAAATTTGTTGCACTGGGAGTAAACATGCACCCAGTGAGACACATGTGTTTTTGCAATCCATTTAGGTGCACTGTCACGTGTGCATGTAGCTCAAATTTGATTTTTGCACATTATACCCATTGAAAATCAATCAATCAATGTACTAAAACGTCTTAATGATCTCTGTGATTTTTTTGAAATTAAAACGTCCCTCCTTTGGTAACATGTATGTTCACCGCGGGATAATTAATTTAACATGCATCGTAGTTGCGGTGGATTCGCGGTGTGTGTGTGGGTCTGTGCGTCTGGGGGTGGCGGGTGGCTCGCAGTACACTACGAGTTGTGAGCCACCGTGTGGGTTGGCCGTTTTGTTAGGCAGGCCGGTGCCACATCAGAGTCGTGAAATCTTTATTTAAAACATTACACAACCCTTTCATACCTAAATGTTTTGGCCACATGCAGTCGATGGTTGTCCTACACGACACTCGATACTCGCGTGTGACGCTTTTTGTGGGCCTGCGAGGTCGTCGTCCATCACCTTGACGAACAGCCGTGTCAGGACCCCGATCCTAAGTCACACCGATCTAGCATGTAACACATCATATCACTTTGCGGCCTCACGCACGGTATTCCCACGGGTGCCACCTTACCTGGCCTGGGACCGTTTGCGCCTTTTGGCTCACGTATATGATAGTGTCGCTAGCATCCATATGACAGAGAACCTGGGCCGACATGACGAGTTGTAAACCCAAAGTGGCACTAACTTAGAGGGACATGCATACATGACCCAGCAATGAACGTGTCGGTCATCAACGTATGAACCCAAGTCGTAGCAAGCTACAAGGACTTAAAGGAACAACGTGTGACATTTCCCCGAAGCGACAGACACAGGAACGAAGAAGGACACATGCCGGCCAGCCTAAGTGTTCCGGAGCAGTAGCATGCTTCCATGGCTCAGTGGAAGCACTAGGAGACATTTCCCCATAAGAGAGGCTAGCAAGAATAAACAACTAGGTGTCGGATCCCACACATACCAAGCATTTCAAAATCATACACACAATATGCTCGATATGTGCAAATACAACAGCATCACAACAAAACTCTACGACTCAAAGTATTTATTCATTAGGTTCTGAGAAGCCAGATATTACAAACATGGGTCTGATGACCCAGCATTCAAGTCATACAAGCAATAAGCATATGCGGAAGCTTAACTTGTGTGAGTGCAGACAGCTACAAATGAGAAAGGCTGAGAAGCCTGACTATCTACGAGACCCTCCCAAGGGTACAAGATCGTAGCTGAGGTAACAAGCTAAACGTCGAAGTCCACGCGGAACTACTAGTGAGACTGAAATCTCTCTGCAAAAACATAAATTAAGCAAACGTGAGTACAAATGTACCCAACAAGACCTACATCAGAACTAGCTACATATGCATCAGTATCAACAAAAGGATGGTGGGGTTTAACTTCAGCAAGCCAGCTTTAACTCAGTGGCTATCCTGAACTACGACTGCAAGTAACTCTTTTGAGGTGGCGCACATGAGTCCACATATTCACCATATCAATACACCACTATGGATCCGCTCCCGTCTCCCTATGAGAACACCATCCATAGCACTCACGCTTATCTTGCGCATTTTAGAGTATCCACTTTCACTTGTCTATGAACTGTATAAGCAACCTAGAGGTCCTTTACCGTGGACGCGGCTATTCGAATAGATCATTTATAACCCTGCAGGGGTGTACTTCTTCACACACGCTCTCGCCACTTACCGCCATGTACACGTCATGTATATCGGCAACCTTCAACACTACAAAAAAATACACTTCCGTGATGATACGTGTTTGTCACAGTAGGTCACATTTTCTGTCATGCATGTACATCCATGACGATTTTATGACAGAATCAAGATAGTCATACCTGTGCTATCGTAGAAGTGTTCCATGACATTACCAAAATTATCATCACGGAAGTGTCCACTTCCATGACGATAAATCGCGCGTCACAGAAGTGCTTTCATCAAGGGTGACCGACACGTGGCATCCACCGTAACGGAACGCCGTTAGGCTATCGGGTCCGGTTTTGGATCCGATAACCCATTAACAGCCCCGACCAATGGGGATTTTCCACGTGTAAAATCATCATTGGCTGGAGGAAACACGTGTTGGCTCACCGTTGGGACAGATGTCATCCACTCATTGGACCCAAAGCGCCTATGATAGTCGACACGTGGCACGGCCCAACAGAGGCCCATTCCTGTGAAAAGGCCGACCCGTTTGACTTGGTCAAAAGGTGGCGGGCTGGCCCACGGTAAGCCTGTTACCGGCATGTTTGCATATAGCCCATTTACAGCCCGCTAACCCAGGGCCCGTTTACGGCCTATCCGAATTAGGCCCAGTAGTGTCATCTAGGCCGTCCAATATAATTCCAGCCCGTTTTAACTTCCGGGCCATGTATGGCCCATGATGTCTTTCGGCCCATATGAGGCCCTTTGTAACTCTCGGCCCACTAACGGCCCGTGGTAAAACTGGCCTGTAATGAATAGTGTATCACTTTATACCCATTAACGGCACGTGGTGAAACTGGCCCGTAATGAACAGTGTATCACTTCATACCCATTAACGGCCCAATTCCATTGGGCCGTTTCCAGCCCATGTTATCTTTCGGCCTTCTCAGGGCCCATTTATTCTTGGGCTCATTTCCATTATTCGGTTACTTATGGCCCGTTACTGTCATTTTCTGCTTGTGGGCCAAATTTAGCTCATGGGTACAGTCGGCCCGTTTGTGGCCTGTTAATACTTGGGCCGTTTTCATGTAAAAAAACCCGTTGGGCTGTTTTCATAGAGTTATCAAATACGGCCCGTTATTGTCCACGAATAGTACGGCCCATGATTGGCGAAATGATGATACGTCCCGTAGAAGGCCCGTGGATCCTACGGCCCGTAAAAGTCTCATGGATCGTACGGCCCGTATAGAAGGCCAATGGATCCTACGGCCCGTAGAAGGCCCATGGATCATACGGCCCGCAGGAGGCCCATGGTTACAACAGTCTATGTGTTGCCATGATTATTTTGGCCTAGTTTCCAAAAATAGGTTATTGTGGCCACTAGAAAAACACAGAAAAAAAACTGCGGTGACTACAAGCAAACAACTAAACAAGACAATAAGGAAAAAATAAGCAAGCAATTAACGCTAGCCTATTACCGCTATTACACATATTACATCCACTGGGCATCAAAGTTCGCCACTAGTGCAAATATAGGGAACAAAGCAGCATATTACATACACTGGCCGTCAAAATTGGCCACCAGTGCAAATAAACGCGGCAGCAAAACAAGAGCATAACTAAAACAACTTCAGAAGATCTCAAGAAACGTTATCCTGGGTATCCACCATGCTGGCAATAAGCTTAGCAAGCTTATTAGCTTTGTCCTGTTTGGCGCTAAAATCCTCCAACGCTTGCTGTTGCACCAGAAAGTATGCATCTGAATGCTCCAGGGACTTCCGCAGTCCTTCCACTTCTTGTCGCAGCACAGCTAATCGATGTCATTCAGCTTGTAGTTTAGACTCAAGAAATCGAACTGATTCCGACAGTGAGTTTGAATAGCTTGTGCAAGCGGTAGTGGCCAGTAACTCGAACACTAAACCAAGACAGGACTTTGGGGTTGTCTCACTGTTTTCGAGATAGTCTTCCTTAGCTGTTTTATCAGCTTTGTTGGAGACCAACAAGGATGTGTCACTATCCTGAACCTTATCTGCATTACTTCCTTTACCGTTGCTTAATAAGGCACTCTTCCCCAATATTCTGTCAGCATTCTAAAAGAAGAAACAAGCAGACACATAACAGGTTTAGCATGTACTAGTATATGAAACTCATTTCGGTGAACCAGTTCATTAGTAAGGTGGACAGGATTAAACTACCAAGTCTTCTATTGCCAAGTACTAGTACATAATAAAAGCATCAAACAAACATACATCTATGTCCTATGGTCACTGCGCCAAATCAAAATAGAGACACGGTTCAAATCATATCAGTTCAAGACAAAGCAGCAGGGAAAGAATACAAAGCGTGGGAAACTACATGGCACAACAAGATTTCAGATGGGTACCACGGGTCTACATGTACAACAACACTATTGGCTCTGTTGTGATGCTAGTAATGTGCATGATATGAGAAGTCAACTGTATACACAATTGAAATTGAAATCAACAGGGCAAGCCTGTTAAAGAAACATGCGTGAACATACCTGCTGTGCCATTGGAGTTTCGACTGGATCCTTCAATTTAAAAATAAGTTTGTATGAGTAAATACAATGATACAAGAGCAAAGCAGTATGCACGATAGCAATCATAGTTAAAAAAGGCGCGCCTAAGCGAGCGCTTAAGCGCGCCTAGGCTCTAGGCATTGGCAAAACGCATTGCGCATAACTACACTTAATCTGTGCATAACTGCGCATAAGCATGCGCTTTGGTCAGTAAAGCGCAAGGCAGTGGCAAAACACACAATTAACACCTAGCGCTTTTTTGAACTATGATAGCAATGGAATCTTAAATTAGAACAGTTGTTCTTCAGGTTTAGGCACTTGTTCTACATGAACAGAGTAAAGTAAGACGCAAGAATATTGTACTTAAAAATAGAAAATGAGCTCATAGACCTTACCACATTCTTCGTTCGGGACCAGTACAGAACAAGGCGTTCCTAGTCATCGTCCAGTAAATGTGTCTCAGGAGAACGTAAGGGAATTTGATGAGTTTCTTTGCCGGTGAAGTACGTTTTCTTCAGGTAATTCCGATACTGCCACCAAGCATTCTTGAAGATAGCAGAGGTATTAGCAGAGGTTACCTCATCCTAAGTTTCCAAATCGGTCATTCTCTATAGAGAAAAATGGAAAAATTTGCTGTATTATAACCATCATGGAGGTAGCATGTGTGGGACAAAGCAAAGTAATTGCCATGAATAACATTACTTGCACATAACTCTTGGACAAACACCTGCAACTGGCATTTTCCTTCATATTCAGTATAATATTTCCAAGATGGGAAGATACGCACATAGGATTTAACAACATCAAATGCGATAGATGCTAAACTACGACTAGCTGGTTGTGCTTCCTCCACAGGAATAGGCGTACTAACTGGTGGAGTTGGGGTTCGCCGTGGTAGTACTGGCCCTTTGGGCACTGGAGCTGCCTTACTAGCTGCTCTTGTTTGGGAGCTCTATGGTGGAGATGGTGCTGTGTCAACAGGAACTGGGTTACTATCTGCTGGGGTTGGGGTTAGATTGGGTGAAGCTGGTTCTCTGTCCATCGCAGTAGGGTTACAATCTGTGAGAGTTTGGGTTATGTGTGGTAGGGCTGGTTCTTGTGCATGTACAACCAGGGTGCTATCTCCACCAAGAGGTAGCACTGTTTTATTTGAAGACCATGTTTTTAGTCCGCTAGATACTGGCATCACCCGCTCCAATTCAAATGGCTGATAAACAGGAAACATAGTTGAATGTACAGACATTGTATGAGAGACAGATGCAATAGAGAGTGTGGAAAATAGAGGACATGAAATAGTTTACATGTATATTGTTTAACTAAAATGGATAGCATGACATAATTTCACATATATGATGTCTATCTAAACTGGATAGCATACCATAACATAATTCAAAGATATGATGAATAACTAAACCGGATCGCATGACATAATTCACCTACATGTTATCTAAGTAATCAGGATCGCATCATTTAATTCACATATGTGATTTATATGCTAAACAGAGGGCATTAGATATGATGTCTGAACTAAGAACATGGTGTTGAATATTGTGTATATGATGTCTAAACTATGCAATGCAAGACACCATATGCATGATATGAGCAGTATAACCGTGCCAAGTTAGAGCATACACCTCGGTGGGGGAATAGGACTGGTCATCTGTCTTTGAATCCATCTCTGAGGAGCTATCGGGACCCAACAAGAGATCTGCTTCGACAGGTAGCACTGTCTGCTCTGAAGGCCTTGTTTTCACTCCAGATTTTTCAATCTCCCACCCAAATGGCTGATTCACAGGAAGAGTAGTTTAATGTACAAACATTGTCGACAAATGGAAATGTAATGAAGAAAAGGATGGGCAAGATATCATTCGAATATATGATGCCTGGTTAAACAGGATGGCATTGCACATTTCACATATATTATGGCTGGCTAAAAGACATGAGACTGCATAATTCCCATATATGATATAGAAACTAAACATGTGGCATTACAGAACATGTCTAAACTAAGCAGATGACATGATGTCAAAAGTAGGAACTGCAAGGCAATCTATGCATGATATGACTAACATCATCATGCCAAGGTAGAGCAAACACCTTGGGGGGTAAATAGGAGTGGTCGGCGGCGTCTGAATCCGCCTCAGAACAGATATCTTCCTCTGGATTGCAATCTAAAGAGGGGTGGGGAGGGTTTGCCATTGAACCCACCATGGAGCGATGTCTGCATGACATTGTATTGCCGCGCAAAACTCTTCTCTTTTTCTCTACATGTTCCGCATGACGGTGTACAATATCTGACATGCATACGAAAAAATATGGTGAGATTATGTAAGGAGAGCATGCAGAAATTTAGAGTGATGGTAACAACCAGTGGATGGATCCAGAAATAATGATAGTAGGCTGATGATTGCTTTAATTTAATAAAAAGACAGATGATGATTGCTTTATTATTTGTTTCCCACCCAAGATGAACAACATAGGCATACCCTAGGTGAACCAGATATTAGACAGAGATACTATTCATTGCTTCCTCGATATGTGCCCCACAACTAATTTAGAACTCAAGTTTGAACATTAATTTGGACCTGACTTGGAGTCCAAGAGGTGAACAGGACGATAAAGTAGCAGGTAATTTTAAGCAATGCATAACATAAGCAGAAACAAAAGAGTGCGACCTCTCTTGTGGACCCGTGTACACCTCAGGTTCATCTGCTGAGTCGATGATGGTGATGCCATTGCGGTGGGTGCCGGCGGCAGGGAAGGAGATCTGAGGCGGCGAAAGACGGTCAGGAGTTGTGATGTCTGGTTTGGTGGATGTTTCTATCGATGGAGCAGCTCAGGTGAGGTTGACGACGTCGCGGCAGGAGAAGGACAAACCACACAAAGTTCCCTTCGACACCTACCTGTAACTGAAGTAATTCTGTAAGGGCTCATTTGGCTTGCATGATTCTAAAAACGCAGGGATAGGAAAAACACTGGAATAGGATATGAATGCACATGGTAAACAGAGCATTTGTAAACACATGATTTCTGTCAACTTGGGTGTTTGGTTTACAGGAATTAGAAGAGCAGAGGAATGCAAAGAAACATGGCCAAAATAAAGTGAAACCATTTGAAAGCGTGTACAGTTAGAATGTTATTCTGCCACTAATGCACTTGGTCTTGTTTTCATGCATAGGATTTTGAAAAGTAGGTCTAGGTGGATGTTTTGCTTCATTCCTTTCAACAAAATGCATGAATAATTGAATAGTAGAGTGCCATTGGAAAATTCCCTATTGCTATGTTTTTCCATTGAACCAAAATAGCCCTAATGGATTGACATGAATGAATAGTAATAAGTGATGCAACAAGTGTACAACCTCTTTGCCGTAGCCGTGTCAACCTCAGCATCATTGAGTTGGTCGCTGAAGCAGTTGAGGCAGAGGTGGCTGTCGGAGGTGTGGAGGAAGATCTGAGGAATCTGTAGACGGCGTCCAGGGCACTGCTCTGTTGTGATGGATTATTCTGTTGTTGGAGCAGCTCCGGTGAGCCGTAAGACGTCAAGGCTGAAGCAGCACAAGACAGACATCGTCAGTCTCAAGTGGGATTCTAATAGCATCTCCAATAGATGATGTAAAATAGATGTAAAATTTACATCACCAAAAACCATCTGACTACAACATATGAGGTAAAAACTGTTGACTCTGAACTTAACTGTCGAAACTGAAATTTAGTGTGGAATCTGAATGTTACTGTCCAAACTGAACGCAATGGTAGCAGAGAGGCACTTGACATGTAGTTTGGGGAGGGCCTACACTTCATCTTCAACCTGCACCCCCTTGAGCCGCCAGCCACCACCGGCCTCGCCGCCGGCCCCAGCGCCGCCTCGCCGCCCCGAAACAACTCCCCACCACCGGTCCGCCGCCGCCCCGGCCTGCCCTCTAGGCCCCCAGCCCCCCACCCTGAACCCTAAGATAGGTAGTGGGGTACCTCTCCGGCAAGCCCCCGTCCCCACTGCGGGTGGTTCTTCCTTAACTCCGGCGAGCCCCCCACCCCCTGAAAATCGACTGACCCAAAAGTCGATTTAGTCGACTGAAGTGTAGCTTAATCGGAGCAGACCAGCAGCACGAGCGAGGGGGAGCAGCAGCAGCAGCGTGAGCGAGCGAGAGCCGGAGCAGCAGCAGTAGTTGGGCGAGCGAGCGATCGAGCGAGAGCTAGAGCAGCAGCAGCAGAAGCGCGAGCGAGCGAGAGCCGGAGCAGTAGCAGCAGATCCGGCTGGTATGGACGCTGCCACCGAAGGGGCCTCGCACTGGGGGCGAGCCGCCATGGAGATGTCGCCCACGGCGCCGGCTTCAAGGTAGCTGCTCCATGGGGGTGCGGGATGGAGCACCGTCGGCGCTGGGAGGTCGAGTTAAGGAGAAGGTGCGATGCGATGAGTGTACAACCTCTTTGGTGGCGCCGAGTAGGCCTCGGCTTCGTCCGAGGAGTCGGTGAGGATGCTGTGGTTCCGGTGGAGCAGGTTAAGGCGGCGCTGTGGGGATGGAGCAGCCACGATAGATGAGGCGATCGTCGGAGCAGCTCCTTGGAGGTGGAGGACGGGGCGGCTGAACCGGCGGGACGATGAGATGGACGACGGATCTTCATCCGGGGAGGTGGACGAGGGATGTCGAGCTATTGCGGTGGACGACTTCGTCGGGGAAGAGGCTGCGGCTGGGCAGCGGTGAGGTGGCGGATGGAGGAGGGTGGGGTTTCGCGGCTGGAGCGGAGAGGTTATGGCGGCCTGGGATTTCGAATGGCAAAAAGGAGGCGATGGGAGGGGGTGAACCATGACTTAGGGACGCGCTTGTCCAAAATGTAGGGTGTGTTACAAAAGTACCCCCACCGATTTGAACTAGCGGCCCTTTCGGCTCAGGGTTAGAAGGGGGATTGCGCGTGTCGGGATTTGGCAGCTGGAGGGAGTTTTCGCGCGTGTTGTAATTTCGGGATAGCAAGGCACGGGTTGTGAAGGCGCCAGTTTTGGGAGCACGATATCTGAATTTTCGGGATATAACAAGGCGCGGGTTGAATTTTAGGGACAAGCCTAACGTGTAATATTGTACTTGGACGTACCAAATCAATTCGCACTTCCCTCAACCAAAAAGAAAACGAAAAAAATAAAACTATTCACACCACACAAAGATAGAGTCTTGCCCCGTTTTACTATAAAAATGCTATTCAAAGCTACTCCCTCCTTCCATCTATATAGGGCCTAATGCGTTTTTCGATGCTAACTTTGACCAAATATTAGAGCAATAATATATGACATGCAACTTACACAAAGCATACCGTTAAATTCATCTGTGAAAGGTTCATTCAATGATATAATTTTCACATTGTGCATGTCATGTATTATTAATCTTGTCAATAGTCAAAGGCGGTCTTAAAAAACGCATTACGCCTTATATAGATGGAAGAATGAGGGAGTATGAATCCATGTTATGTCCAATTAATTTTTTTCGCTTGCTGTATGATGCATGTAACCTACTCATACCAACATTTTAGTGCATTCTAAATGTCTATAATACCGCTGCAATTCGAACTGAATTTGAATTCGTTTCTCTATTTCAATAAGAATCTACAATCATGATTGTTGCCAACTTCAACCATCATTCATGTATTACCTTAATAACACACCACATGATTACTAGAGAGATAGATATGAACTATGTGTACTACATGAACTCGAATTCTATTTTTTAATACACTTGATGTTGATTCCAAATAATAGTACATTTGATGTACTAACTATATATTCATAATCTAAACCATGTTCCATACGTACACCATGTTTATCACACATAGTATAGTGCCCCGCCACCTACATTATGACAAGTATTTAGACCTGAGCTGCAAAAGCCACACATTAGCCCAAATTATGATCAATGTTCTATATATTATACCTAGTACTAGCAAGGTGCCCATGCGTTCCACAGAACATGAACATGATCAAGGGAGGCCTAATTTGCAAATATGGAGAGGGTTGTGGGTATCTTTTTTCAAAATTGCCATAGTTTCCTTCCTATCCATCAGATATAAATCGGACGGCCTATATTGCAGGATGGCAGGCACACCATCATCAACAACTCCGTTCTTATAAGAGTAGAGATAAAATATATTATATGTAGTATAACATGTTCATAACCACACCATGTGTATCACCGTTATATATATTCACACATGCGTCGGTTTAAAACACTATGATAAATTCTTCAAATATCCGAATTCGCTTTTTATAATGAAGTATGATCTCTATTCGTCTTTTACACCCACACAATCCTCTTACTTTGTAGCTAGCGCTAACTTTCTCTTGTGCATGCACACGCCCGCATCCCTCTCACCCTCCCTCAGCATTCTCTAGCTCCATCGCGCAAATTCATCTTTTCACTTTAGGTCATTCACCCACGGTGTGTGTAGGCCCCCCCAGCTCCTTTTTTACGGCACACATCAATCGATATGCCTCTCTAGCCAGGTGTGCCTAGCACAAACACAAGCTTCCCCTCTTCTCTTATCACCGTCCATGCCTCACTCCCACCACTCTTTTCATCGATCTCGTACTCGCACACTCCTTCCCCCTCGATATAGTATGACTCTCGCACCACCTCCTAGATGCATCCCTCTCTCTCTCTATCCTTCTCCCCGTGCCTCATTTGCTTCTAACACACACATGCATGTATACCGATCGATCTCCCAACATATACCTAGGTCGACTTTAACTATCCCTCCCATCGATCGACGTACCTCACAAGTTATGTCTCTCCTTTCTCTGACCAAGGACGATTGATCTTCCTATGTAGTTATGTCTTCTTACCACAGCCATATCGTCCCCCTCATCATTCGTGCATGCCTCCTGACCCGTCTCTCACACGCACGTGCACAGACAGGCAGCCATCCCCTCTCTTATTGATATTGCAGGCGTGCCCTCCGGTTGTCTAGCAAGCCTATCCCACTATTTGTTAGAATCAACTCCACTACCACCCCCTCCAACACTCTAGCTCTATCTCTCTCCCAACCTTATTCCTCTCCTACACATATGCATGGATGCCGATCGATCTCCCTTAATACATGAGGTAGATCGATCTCCTTTAATACATGAGGTAGGCCTCTCTCCTCCTCCACACATATACCAGCCATTGTACCTCTATAGTTAATTAGGCCTCCATCCCCCCCCACACCACACACCGATAGTTGAGCGCTGTAGGTAGGTATCCATGCCACAGAGACAAACTGCACCTGTCCCCTCTCACGTTCTAGTAGGCCAGCCACTCTATATCTTTGACGTGGGCACACACAAATTCGATGGCACTCTTTATCGATCGCGTGCGCGCACACACACACGTCATCCCTCTCTTCGATTCTATGGACACCTCAAGCCGATCATACCTCCACTCTCTTCTCGTGGATCGCCCCCTCTATATATATGATATATCCAGGACTCTATTTCACACACATTGCATATGTTACATTTTTTGATTGACCCCCCAAAAAAAAAACTCTCACGAACCACACACTATATCTCTCTACGTTTGTATCTCTCTCACACAACCCCACGTAGGTGGTGTACGTATACAAGAAGAGAATAGGTGCACCGTGCACGTACTCACGCTTCGTGCCCAGCCACACCCGCGCGGGTACACGGTGGAGCTCATTTCTATACGAAATGGCAGCCCACATGCTAATTTGAACGCGTGTGGCAGTTGTTTACCTACGGGGGTCGTGTACCACGTGTGCACGAAACAAAGTTCTACTTGATGCATTGGCGCGTTATTTTTAAATAAAGTTATATCGCTCAATGGCACGTACACAGAATATAAAACGATTTTTATGGAGAAAAAGGTAGTCCGCTCCACTATATACAATGGAGCCTGCCTGCCTGGTTTGTCTCTCTTCAGAGTATCTCAGACAAGGCTGCGGTGGCCTCTCTCTCTCTCTCTCTCTCTCACCGTTGGTCACTGATCCGGCCGCATCCCGTCCGCCGGCGGAAAGGGAGGACATGCATCGTTTCTCCGTTCGACGGCGCCGAGGCAGCACGTCCCGATCTGCGGTACACGCCGTTCTCTCTAACCAAGCTCCGACACGGTAGGGCCTACGCCACCTGCTCGCTGCTGCAGTATTGTGACACCCAAGTTTTTATTGGATTTTTCAAAAGGTTTTATTTGACTTGAAGGGAGTGATTTAAAATTTTTCTTCAAGAGAACTCTCCCTCTCATATATTTTCTTTATGGCAAAAATTTTATTTGGATTCACCCAAGATCTGCCTTTGACATTGGAGGTTCTTGCTTTCCTTTGGACTCAAGACAAAATGGTTTTTCATTTGGGAAAATAACTTTTGTAAATCTTTTGGATTATGCACTATGGCTTTTGGAAAGTCTTTTGCCACTTTCAACAATTCCTCTTTGCCATGGCCCAAGTGCAAATGATCTATCCTAACTCATCCCTCACCTTTGGATCATGATTTGCATCAAAATCCAGCAAGTTGAACCTCCCCATGTATTTATTTCCATTCAAATATTTTCTGCCTTCTATTCTACCTCTTGGAGTTTTGCAAAGGAACTCCATTTTCTGTTTGGACTTTTACCACCAAACTTCTTTCCCCTCCTAGTCCTTTGAACCCTCAACCTGGAACCATGAAGATCCACTGGTCTCCAGTTCAAAAATTTCAAACTACATCAGCTGCAAGTTTGGACCAGATTTGCCAAATTTGGTGAAATTCATTCAAAACTCTCTCCAAAAATTCCAAGTAAATTCATGCAGCCCCTGGGTGCTTTGAGTGATCATCTCACCAAGTTACAGCTCCAGAAAAATTTATCTCTTTACCAAAACCTACTGTCGAACACCTGCAGTGCATGGTCATTGTCAAGTTCAGAAGTTTCAGAGATTCAGTTCAGTGGCTACTGTCGTTTTCTTCAGAACATGACATCGATCTCACCAGTGTCATCGCGTCGCCTTGCTCCTCGTCCTCGCCCTCTCGTTCCTGCACCGCACGAGTGCCTGGCATCTTGCGGGCGTCGGCGACGAGCAACAGAAGGTGCGCCGCCCCGTGACCGACGCCGGCGGTGGCTTTGCGGACGCCAGCGGGAGACACGGCGCCGCCGACTCCACCCAGCACCGCCCAAACCACCGGAGCCCGCCGCGTGGCCGTCCACTCCCCCGAATGCGCTGCCGCTCTCGTCGTGAACCCCAGGGCGCGGAGCGCGCTCTC
Source organism: Aegilops tauschii subsp. strangulata (assembly GCF_002575655.3). Lineage (NCBI taxonomy): Eukaryota > Viridiplantae > Streptophyta > Magnoliopsida > Poales > Poaceae > Aegilops > Aegilops tauschii. The sequence continues at coordinate 412,028,785 of NC_053036.3, read as the reverse complement.
TGCCGCCGTTGAGCCCGTGCGGTCACCTCACCGTGGACAGACGCCATTACGCCAAGACCAGCCCCGTTTAGCTGCAAAACGAGTCCCGTAACATCCTCTGATGCTTCTCGACCGCTCAAACCCCCTGCCAACCCACTGCTCCACCGTAATCGCTCGCCGGAGGTTCTCCGTTCACGGCCACCCCGTCGAGCTGCCTATAAATAGGGGCCCCGAGCTTCAACTCGAGCACCCACCAGCCCTACACTTCCCCTAGAGCACGCCTAGCCTCTGGAAGAGCCCCGAGGAGGTCTCCTTCCTCGACTCCGGCCGCCGCGACCCGCCACGGGATCCAGCCCGATTCGCCCCCGTGTGTGCTCCTCCGCCTCCATTCTCTTGCCAGTAGCCTCTCCTTGCATCCCTCGTTCTGACCCGCGCCTCAATTCGTACTTTGCAGCCCTCCACCGGAGTTCCCCAACCTCACCCGAACCGCCGTCCGCCGGAGATAGTGTCGCCGTCGACGTGGTGCTCCCCGTTGGACGAGTCCACCACCCACCGACGCGGAAGAAGACACTGAAGCTCTTGGTACCCTCCGTTTCTCCTAACTCGCCGTGGTTCGACGCCGGCGTCCACCGCCGTCTTCGGGCGCCGGCGAGCTTTCAAACCTGACATGCGGGCCCCGCGTGTCAGCCTCTGTTTTATTTCCCCGAATCGTTTTCTGTTGGCGCCTTCGGGCAAAATACGTCTTCTCTCTTGCGCTTGCGCATTTCCAAACGAACTGTTTTCTGTTTTCTCAGTTAAAACCCTGGAACTTTTCTGTTTCATTACAGAAAGGTCCCTGGACAGAAACCTTTATAACTTTTTAATGAAAAGGTATTTTTGAGTGATTCTTTTTCTGGCAATCTCCAAATTTTGTCTAGTTTTTTATGGGATTTATTTGAAAAATATTTGGCAAAGTTTCTGTGCATGTGTTGGTTTTCACGTTAGTACCCCGTTTCGTGATTGCCGTAGGTTCCGAGAGAGGGGACGGAGCCGCGAACTTCGCCGAGCTAGACTCCGACTTCTCCGAACCAGGCAAGCATGTTTGAACATTTGATATGGCAGATGTTTTGCATGTTCATGTGAAAGTTTGTGCGTGGCATGTGAGGGTCGATAAATACCTCGTTGCTTGTAAGGCAACGACCCAGTTGTTCCAAAGTTGCGATGACCTCTGATGGGAGGTGGCCTAGTCATGTGGTGACATGAAGGGCAGCAAGGTGGTACTGTTGTAGCATGCCAGCCTTGCGCCATCCGACTTTCTTCGACGTTAACGTGGTTGGAGCCACGTTATCGATCTTTTCCCGCATGTTCCAAGGTTGCGATGACCTCTGATGAGAGGTGGCCTGATCATGTGGTGACATGAAGGGCAGCAAGGTGGTACTGTTGTAGCATGCCAGCCTTGTGTCATCCGACTTTTCCGACGTTAACATGGTTGGAGCCGTGTTATCGTCCCTTCCCCTTTCCGTGCTACCACATGTCTCATTGCCAGGATACGGTTTAGTAAGTTGGTAACCTCTTTCTGTGTACACACCAAATAGAGAGGCCGGGATGATGGTACCTTGGCCCAGGATTAAAGCCAGTCATTCGGTCAGGGGGCATGGGTGTTTCCGGTTGGGACCGAGAGGGGGGGCACCCCCTTATAGCGCGCGTATAGAAATTTGATCCCATGCTACGCGAGGTTGTAGCCTCCCCGACTCAGGGTTTTTCCTGAATGTTGCCGAGGGTGATCCCTGGCTTCGGATGGTTAAATTGGGTGTGTACTGGTTAGACGTGTTCCTTCCAGAACACCGTAGACGGAACTAGTCCCCGTGACTACTGAAATCCGTTGGCTGTGGATAAGTACAAACTCTGCAGAGTCAATTCTTTCCAATTCATCGTATCCTTGATCAGTAATGTAGACTTTACATCCAAATCTATCCGTGTGAAAATCTTGCCCTCGGTGAACAAGCTCAAGCGGTAAAATCTCAGATTTATTGTTATTCCAGTTGATGGACTAACTTTATTTTGTTGTCTCATGCTTGTGATAATTTATGTCTCCGAGCTATGGTATTAATGAGTTGTGATATAAGCCCTTTTTGTGACGTCGCGCAGATGTCCGACTGTGGCGTGTACTCGTTTCTCACTTTGAATATAAGCCCTTTATGCGATGTCGCTCAGACGTCCGACTGTGGCATGTACTGTCTTTATTTTCTGTTATAAGCCCTTTATGTGGTGTCGCCCCGACGCCCGACTGCGGCATTGTTATTCCGCATTTTCCGCTCGAGGAGTCTTTCAGACACTCGTTTGGCACCAGTATTATTATTCCGCATTTTCCGCTCGAGGAGTCTTTCAGACACTCGTTTGGCACCAGTATTATTATTCCGCATTTTCCGCTCGAGGAGTCTTTCAGACACTCGTTTGGCACCAGTATTATTATTCTGCATTTTCCGCTCGAGGAGTCTTTCAGACACTCGTTTGGCACCAGTATTACTATTCTGCAGTTTCCGCTCGAGGCGTCATTCAGACCCTCGCTTGGCACCCAGTATTTATTATCTCTGTGTCTGATCGCACTGGTTAACTTATTCATGTGCTTCATGTTTGCATTTGTTATACCTTATGTCCGAACTGTCTTGCGAGTACTTTCATAGTACTCACCTGGCTTGTTGATTTGGCCAGATGTTGACGAAGGCGATCTCTTGGATGAAGAGTTTGATAGCGCGTCCGACGCCTAGAGGAGTCCCAGTCAGTCCTGCGCGATCCCGGATATTGGTCACTTGTATCGTTTACGCTTCCGCCACCCGCAATAAGTCTTCTCGAGCCTCACTCCGACGCTCGAAGAGTTGTAGTATTCTGGAATCATGTCACTCGCTTCGCGATGATATCTCCACCACCGTTTTTATCGTGAGTTAGTAGTTTGCCACCCTATCCGCCGTATTGTTTTATCGGCGTGCATGTAATAAATTGTTGGGCAGTCTCTGCTCGACTTTGTATTATATTTAGTACCCATGGTATTTTTCTTCTGTGACCAATGTATTGTCTATCAGTGAGAAGGAATTCTTCCTCGCTGGTCCGTAACAGGGATTGGTTTCTCAATAATTATTTTATTGAAAAACCGGTCGTGACAAGTATGGGCAGATTCCGCCCGCCGCCGCTCACCTAGTTAGATCCCGACGACCTCCAGGTATCCCCTCCGGCCTTGCTCCACTGCCCATCTTCCACGTCGCTGCATGTGGATCTTCCATAGTTCTTTGCCCAAAACATAGCTCGTCCGGCGTACTTTCCATATTGCAATCTCATCCGCACACCGTTTTAGACAAACACAACCGTGTTGTTATCTTCCCTTAGGACAAGGAATATGCTTCTTTTTTGTCGTCGCATGTGTCATCAACTGTTATTGGCCAGTAATTGTTTCCTATCTACTTTTTTGCAAACAGGGCTATTCATTTCACCTCGTTGCTATTACGACCTTTTGGTGAACTGCAGAAATCACTTTTTTCTTAAGAATGTTTTGTGCAGTTCTACCAAAATGTCACACGGGCAACGTCTCTACATTTCAGTGCGACTGCACAAAGGGAGATTGGTTTTGCTCTATCCTCCTCATCCAACTCCGAGCCTAATCTTCTCCAACTAGTTAGTCTTAAGAGAGACTGCAAAGGTGACCGGCTTCTATTTGTGTGTTTATTGTTTCGTCAACAGTCCTCTATTATCGTAATCACCCTTAATATCTTTGGAACTGGGACGCTTAGCTCTATTTTAGTGGAACCGCACAAAATGATCGGAATGTTGCATGCTCCAGACAGCTAATTTTTTTCCCAACATGCCTTGTTGATTTAGACAGAGTTGGGGGGACGTTGCTGCCAATGAAAGCATGGATCAATTTTAATTTAACACCTTCTCACAACTTTGTCTTCAGTTGTGATGTAAATATTAGCTCTGATCTGCTAATAATTGAGATGCATTAGCAAGGAAGTTAGTTTTTTATTGTTTCCGAAAGAGCATCGATGGCAAGACACACGAAACAAAAGCTGAAAGCTCACACCATTGTACAATTTCATGTCGCTGGAAAATTATTTGTATAGTACGTCAATTATGTAAACAAATGTTGGAAGCTTGATAGCATTGCCAGAAGCCTCTTCGGCATCCGGGTCCATGTGCCATGCACAAAATTATACTCCTTCGTTCCTAAATATTTTTCTTTTTACAAATTTCAAATGGGCATATTTTAGAGTTTAGATTCACTCATTTTGCTTCGTATGTGTACTCCCTCCATTCCTAAATATTTGTCTTTCTAGAGATTTCAACAAGTGACTACATATGGAGCAAAATGAGTGAATCTGCACTCTAAAATATGTCTATATACATCTCTATGTAGTAGTCCATTTGAATATCTAAAAAGACAAATATTTGAGTACTCACTCGTTGAAATCTCTAGAAAGACAAATACTTCAGAGTATATTTAAGAACCGAGGGGGTAGTGCACAACCGCATGGGAGACTCAGCCCGGTCGTTGTGCTGCCTTAATAGTGAGTAATGAGCAGTCAAATCATAAGCCCCACCTTTCCCACTGTAAGTTGCTCGGAAGAAGCAACCATCAATATGCTCTTCTTTGAATCCGCTCATACTACTCCATCCGTCACTATTTATAGAGCGCGCCTCAGAAAAAGAAAAAATCTCTGGGACCAAGGCGACTAGCGATCGGCCTGAAAAATAGCATTGGTAGTTATAGCACGATGTCTATTACTAGAGGAAATAATGCGTACACACATGCATGCAGTGCTTCCACCCCGGTACACACATGTATGCACTTACTCCACTCCGTAGTACATCGAGAGAAAATTATGGACTTGATTGCGGTTACCACGCCCTAATTAATTGAGCATTAAACCAAACGCGTCTAAAGTCTCTCTAGTGGTGGAAATGCATTGAGAGAAATGCATCATAATGAAGCGCGCCCTGTAAACTGTGACGGAGGGAGGAGTAGTATGAAGTTGCAAAACCAAGTACGCGTATGGCCAGTCGGTCAACGCACCTCCACTTGGCATATCACTGACATGTGGGACCGGAGTGTGAGCAAACCGATCTCAATTGACGGCAAAATGGCCAACCCGCCGTTCCTTGAGAGAGACAAGGAGCGAGAACACACAGATGGGCTCGCACGGAGGCCAAGATATATTCGAGCATGGTTGATCGATATCATCATTACATGTTGGGCTGCCGTTTTCCGCCCTTCTCCGGAATAAATGTGTACTTTATCAGAGATTAAAAAAAAAGAGTACAGAGTCTCCACCATGCGGTTCTAGTAGTAGTACTACTCGTACTACTAAACCTTGCGCCTGGCTCTTCTCCTCTTCGTGAAGTCGAACAATGATGGTACTCCGCATGTTCGGTACTACAGTGTATGCCTCTGGCAATCTGACACCGAATGAACTGATGCATGTCCACCGCCTGGGCGAGGGTACGTTGCATTAGTCAAAAGGCGTAAGCGAGCTTCACCTTGTCCTGCAAGCTTCTCCTCGTTCTGCGAGTTGACGGGACACACCAAAAAGTAGTGCTAGTCCATACTCCCTCCTTTCCGGTTAATATGGCTTAATCTTTTTTGCGGGTAAATGAGAGAGCTTCATTCATATATAAGCATTCTTAGGACGATCAGCCAAGACACTGGTCACTAGGAAGCGAGGTACCCCGCAAAAAAAGAAGTAGGAATCGAGGTGTTTCATCAAGCCAGCTCTCGGCCACATTCAAAGTGCAGCAAGCACGGTTCGCACAAAGATGCGCCGCAAGGTTTGCTGACCTGTTTACATGCTGAATAACAAAAAAAGAGGAAATATTACCGAGCGCTCCTATTTGTAACAGGATATGAGCCAGAATTAAGCGAGAATTGTGGCGAGTGTTCCATGCAATCAACTTCCATTATCACATGCGAGAACCCTCGAAGAGAACCGAATGTGTTGAAGATTGCTTTATCACATTTTAAAAATATAATAAGAGTGCAGACGCTCCTCCATCCGGTTCCTAGTACTAGTATAGTACATACCGCTATAGACTATAGTAGTAGTAGTACTAGTACTAGTAAACTTTGCGCTTGGCTGTTCGCCACTTCGGGAAGTTGAACAATAATAGTACTAGTATAGTGTATGCTTTTGGCCATCTGACACCGAATTAACTGTTGCACGTCCACCGCCTGAGCGAGGGGGAGCTTGCATTAGTCAAAAGTTTCTCCTTGTCCTGCGAGCCACCGCGCGCAAGCTTCTCCTGTCCTGCAAGCTTCTCCTCGTTCGGCAAGTTGACGGGACACAGCAAAGTAATGCTAGTCCAGACTGCCTCCTCTCCAGTTAATATGGCTTAATTTCAAACGAGATAAATACACTGTCTGTCACTATATATTTGTAAAAATACCGTCAGTGGACTTCATAATATGCTCAGTTCGCTCAATATATACATTTTCCGGTGTTTATACGGTCACTAGCTCACCCTGGCTGAGTATGTGTGTGCATGCACGTGTAGGTTGAGCACTTGAGCGTGACCGTGTGTGTTCCGTCGTGTGCTCGGACATGCATGCATCAGGGCGTCGTGCGTGTTTTCGCGTCCATGTGTACGTGTGACTGTTGCATACACGTAGGGGGAGTACGTGTAGGGGCCACTAAAGGAGCAGTCAAATCACACAGTAAGTTAGTCGGAAGAAGCAATCATCATTTCACTCTTCAATGACACGTACGCAATATAAAATGGTTGATATGGAGAGAAAAAGAAAACCACTATATATACACTAGCAGGAGCCTAAGCTACAAGCCTGCTTGCTTGGGTTGCTCTCTTCACAAGCATAGAACGATGGTGGCCACACCGCTGGTCACATATCTGGCCTGATCCCGCAGCTGGGGGAAGGGAACAATGTTCTGCGTAGACGCGGTCGACATCGGCGAGGGAGAAAATCCACAGCCGGTGCGTCCCAATCGGGGGTCACCGCGGTATGGGCCGATGCCACGTCCCAATCGCCCTTCTAGCTACAGCCCGACGTCCCAGGTAGTCCATCTTCCTTTTGGAGCCGGCTTGCTCCACTGCGGCAGCTCCCCACGTAGCTCCATCTCCATGTCAATCTTTCTCTACTTCTACCGGCTTCTACTTGTGATGAGTTTATGTTTCATGAACTAGTGCCAGTACTATTATTCCAATCACACTTCTTCAATATGTTTGCCATCAGGGATGCTCAGCTCGATTTTAGTGGAACTACACAAAAGCAATGTATGATCCGAGGGTGCCAGCCGTCTTTCCTTCGACAGGTTCTACCTTGCCAGGAAATTTAATCCTGTTTAGGGTTTAGGGTTTGAGTCATAGTGACCCCATCAGTAGTTTTTCTTTCGTACACGCTCTCACAACTTTTGTCTTTAGTTGTGAAGTAAATGTTGGCTATGATCTGTGAATCATTGAGATGCATCAGCATGCGTGCTATTTTTCCTTTGTATTTGAGGGAATGTTGTAACGGGGCAACCTTGGAGTAGGAATGAAAATGGAGTGGAAAGTTTCCGTTTTTCCGGAGAAAAATGGATACGGAGAGAAACCAAAGTTTCGTTTCGTTGGATCGCGCCATCGAGCAAAACCAACGTTTAAATCACGTCTGTCACGTTCGTGTCTCACCCTCCTCCATGGCTCGACCCCACACAGTCGCTCAGCATGCCACTCACCGCAAACCGAGTATATGATAACTTTCCTGCCTGCTTGTCGATGGATCGCGCCATGGAGTACTAGTACTACTGGAAGAGATTGACGAGTTGGGGGAGGACAACTAGCTGTAGCACGGACTCCCTAGAACTTTTTACATGCATGTTGTGGCTGCCTATTGCGACTTTTGAACGCGGAGCAGTTGCATGCACCAGGAAGCGGCGTGGGCGACGCTCTCTCGGCCGGTGCGCCGCTTCAATGCCGGCTCCAGTGAGAGGTCGCGTCCGCTCTGGTTGGGCATGAATGCGGCACTGACCGTTTCAGGCGGGAAGCACGCGCGGGTGATGAAGAGGGTTCGGGTTGGTCAGGAGCGGCCGTGGCAGCGGTCCGGACGCCCGCAAACAAGAGATGTTGTACGTTAATATTGCCACATATATAATTAACAACGTAAATAATGTGCCAGTTGGACAAATATGATTGGAGATGGAGATGGAAATGGAATTTTACGTAAACACGGATATGCATGTCTATGTCTATGTGTGTGTGCGTGACGACCCTCGCGACCTGGAAGCGGGGGCGTGTTTTTGATCGGGTTTTCTTTCTTGGTACGTTAAAAAATGTCCGCCAGTTTTCGTTTCTTTTTTCCGGGAACGCGCATATTCTATTTAAAACCACTGCTATGAAGAGATTGTTTTACTCCATTATAGCCTCTTGTTTCATAGAGTTTCTCGCGTCTCGCTCTCTCACCCTCTCCATATCAAAACAAGATGACAGTGTCCACACTATCTCTCTCCTCACCGGTGGTCACAGATCCGGCCGAACCCCGTCCACTGCGGGAGGTGAGGAGGTGCAGCGTTGACGTTGTCTCCGTCGGCGATGGAGGAAGCCGATGCGCACCGTCCTCTCGGAGCCGGCGCTGGCGCGGATGAAGGTCCTCCGCGCCCTTGTTCGCTGCCGTCGTGTGGGAAGATCCCGCCCGCCCACCTAAGAGACATCTCGCCCACCCGAGGTATAACTTCTTGTACTGGTCCAGCTCCCCAGGTCGCTGCATGTGGGTTTTCTTCTATGCGTTACTCCCCAGCTCCCCATGTATAATAGCTAGGGTTCGTCGGCTGGTCCAACATCACCTATATTATAGAGGAAATGCCACTCGAAAAGTTGTCCTGATTTATGCCTCGGTGGAGGTATACATGTTGTTTCGACAAAAAGTACATGGTGGTTGTGCGGTCATTGTCCATATGCTCCTATTGCCACTGCTAATCTAATACTATCACTGGTTAAATGAAGAAATGCTTTTTTCTCGGGTATCCTGGTTTAGTTCCCATCAAGATAATCATGATGGTTCTGTTTGTTGGTGTACTTTTCATAATTCTTATTGACAATAGAGATGTCGTTGTTAATCTTGTAAAACAAAGTAATAACACTATATCCCTTTTTATATTTCAGGAAACAGCGATGCGTATCTCCATACCCGGGCATGTCTTCCTCAATTTTAGTGGAACTGCACAAAATTGGATGGCAATTGTTGTTCCGCCTCACTGTCCTCTGCCACGTGGTTCTTCCTTCGTCGAGCTTGATTGCTGAGAAGCAACAGACCACAGTGAGGATTTGTCGAACTTCATAGGTGCCTCACCCAAACTTGATGCCAAATGGATGATGCATCACCATGATGACCTATCAATGCTCATGGTTGCGCCTCATGGTTGCGGCGGCTGGTGAAGCTAATCGATTTTCAATGAAAAACAAGCTGTCTTCCTTCAGTGCTCTTTGCTTGTTACCCACAAAGATGATATCCTTCGTCAGTTCACCTTGGTTGCGTTGGAGACGCAGTCGTCTTTCACGTTGGTGCAATTTTATCACACCATTGGCTATGAACCAAATGTTTCCTCGAAGAAGGATCGACGTTGGTACTAAGAGCATAAGTTTTGTATTGATTTCTAAGCCTTCTCACAACTTTGTCTCCAGCTCCCCTGTAATTTTATTTGTCCAGCTATTAACTTTGATTAAAAAATGATGTGGACTAAAAACCCGGATGGACGTAGTAGCCCTCCATTTTTATTTACTCCGCATATTAGATTTGACTGAAGTCAAACTTTGTAAAGTTTGACCAAGTTTAGGCCGAACACAACAAACCATAATTATTAGAGAGGGCAAACTGGACATATTCTCAAACCTTTCCGATAATTGAAATTAAAATTCTTTATTTGTACATACTCTCACACGTTTCCGATAATTTGGCGCATGTGTGGTTGTTCACTTAAGGGAGGCTAGTGTACCGCACGTGAAGGACAAGAAGTGCGACCAGGACGCGTGGATCGTTAGTTCATCGGAAGTACTCCCTTCGGTCCTAAATATTTGTCATTCAAGTGGTTTGAAATGGACTACCACATACAGATGTATATAGATATTTTTGAAGTGTAGATTCACTCATTTTGCTCCGTATGTAGTCATTTGTTGAAATCTCTAGAAAAACAAATGTTTAGGAACAGAGGGAGTAGTAGTTTTCTTCACTGGTACGTTAAATAAAGAGTTTCATTTTGTACTTACACAATTTAAAACGATTGTTATGGAGAGAATAAGAAAACCACTCCACAATATATTAGTCGTATACACGAGTACTATATGGACGCAGCTTCATTGACTTTAGTGCACCTGCCTTTGGGTTTATGACAGGTGGGCCCAAAATGTGGTTGGCCCACCTGTCATACAGCCAAAAGCAGGTGCAGTTAAGGCACCGGAGCTCAGTCCGTACTACAGTATATATATAAGCTGGAGCCTCAGCGCTTGTTCGCTAGGGTTTGCACTCTCCACACTCTCGCCGCACTACATATATATACACGCTGGAGGCTCAGCGTTCCTTTGCTAGGGTTTGCTATATTCATAGTCTCTCACCCTCTTCACCAGATCTAAACAAGATGGCGTTGTGGCCTATGTCTCTCACCCCCCTCATAGCTGGCGAAGGAGGCGTCCGGATCCCGTCGCACCGGGAAGGTGAGGAGGTGCAGCGTTCACTCTATCGCCTTCGGCGAGGGAGGCAATCCACTGCCGGCTGCGCTTTTCTCTTTCACCTAGCGCCTGTGCGGGAGGGCCACCGACCCCTTCTTCCTCGTTGTTGTACATAGTGTGGGCAGATCCGACCTCCCGCCGCACACCTTGCCACATCCCGACGACCCTAAGGTATAAGTTTCTTTGAAACCGTCATTGGTGTAGATGCATGCAGAGCTTTTTCGATTCTGTAGTCGAATCTAGGTCTTGGTTCAAAGAGGAAAGAAGGGTGCGGTGGGGTGGAGCATGAATCTAGGACGTGGTTCAATGAGGAAAGGAGGGAGGGACAGTAGTATAGACTAGCTATCCAGCCGCTTTATTGGTCGAAAAGGGAAAAAGGGGGTAACCCAGTACACACATCTGTAAGGAACCAAACTCTTTGTTGAAAAGGGAAAGAAACTGGGGGGTCGGGTAGTTTGTGCAGGACTAGATTTGCTGCCCTCACATAGGAAAAAGTTTCAAAGAGAACAAATATGGGACCAACGCAGATATGCTGCTTGACTACATACTCTGCATCACCCATCTATATGTGTGGACGCACATGGTGCTGGCATGTCCCATGTCCCATCCACATGATCGTGCAATGTGTTTTGAGATGTTGTGCTACTTGTATTGGTACTGTTTTAAATAAATGTTGAATTGAAGCTATTGTATTGCTCTCTTTTCCCATTAAGTAGGGAACAAAAATGGTACCAACCCGGACATGATGCTTGTTGCTTTGTTACAACAAACTCTGCATCACCCCCTTTATAAGTAGATGGAAGCACATGGTGTTGTTGCGCCCACTCGCCCCTGGAACTATTTATGCTTTTTCTTAATCTAATGCTGATGGTAAAATTAAGCAATGCCACTCTCAGAATTAACTACTGAACTATTTTAAGAGAATTTCTCTGTTAATATGAATCAATGCAACCGTTTTAGAAATGCTACTGTCCTATACTTTGTTTTCCATCAAGATAAGGTAGATGCTTCTTTTAGTGGCCGCATGTTTCATCCTCCTTTATTGGCAGTAATTGTTTCCTTTTTTGCCTCTGTTAAATCAGGGATATCTATTCAACTTGTTGCTATAGCAAACTTAAATGTCACACCTACTTTCCTCAGAATTAACTACTGAATCTTAGTTCAAAACTGCAACACTTGTTAGGGATCGGCGGGAGTACCATTTCTGTTAGGGATCGGCCGGAGTACATGTTTAAGAAATGTATTGTTCAGATAATGTCTCTGTTATTATATATCAGTTACAGTGTTTTACAAATGGTACTATCCTGCTTTGTAGTTCTTTCTACATGTTTAACCAAGGTATTGTTAAGATAATGTCTCTGTTAAAATGAATCAGTCGCATTGTTTTAGGAATGATACTTTTCTGCTTTGTCATTCTTTATACATGTTGAAACAAGGCATTGTTAAGATAATGTCTCAGTTAATATGAATGAATCACACTGATTGAGAATTGCTACTCTCCTGCTTTGTTTCCCATTAAGATAAGATAGATCAGTAGATGTTTTTCTTCTGGGAGTAAAAGTCATCAACCGTTATTTCTCAGTAATTGTTTCCCTTATACCTGTTGTTGCTTACAGGGATATCAAAATTAAAGCTCGGTTTTATTCCGACTTTGATTTTAGTTGAACTGCACAAAAGGAGCCAATGTGTCTAAGGCAAACTGCTGCATTAGTGGGTCCAGTTGGTCTTACCACTTTGTAGAAAGAAGCAGTCACTGTTTGCGCTACATTACACAAGGAATGATCGAGAAGCTTTACAGAGTATTAGTAGACGTTGGTGACATGACTAGTCTGCAGAGAGCATAGGAAACTCTACAACACGTGGAGTGCACTGGGCAAAAAGTGCCCAAACAAGTACAGGAAGCCAGGACAGGACTCCAAATCTGTCAATGTCATTCTAAGCGACAATGATGGGGCATCTGGTTATGGTAATCTCTTTACCGTACTTTTAGTTTGTTAGTCCACCGATTGGTGGGTTGACACTGGGGCCAATATTCATGTGTGTGATGCTGTGTCTTTGTTTTCTTGCAGCATATAAATACGATATCCATAGGGATGCTCAGCTTGATTTTAGTGGAACTGCACAAAATGTCTAGATGGTTTGTGTCCTCCATAATACTTCATCATGCACAATACATCGAATGGTTCTCTAATCATTCGTCATCACCTTGAGCCACCGGACTATATGTTTGAATGGTGTTGCCAGCGTCGGCCATTAAGAAGGGTAAGAAGAAAGACAAAAAGAGAGATGGCTGCTTTACTTGTGGTTCGGAGGAACACTGGGCAAACAAGTGCCCAAACAAGTACCAAGAAGCCAGGACATGACTCCAAGTCTGTCAATAGCACTCTGAGCAACAATGATGGGGCATCTGGGTATGGTAATCTGTTTACTGTACTTTCAGTTTGTTAGTCCACCGATTGGTGGGTTGACACTTGGGCCAATATTCATGTGTGTGCTGATGTGTCTTTGTTTTCTGGCAGCATATAAATACGAAATCCACAGGGATGCTCAGCTTGATTTTAGTGGAACTGCACAAAATGTTTAGATGGTTCGTGTCCTCCATAATACTTCATCATGCACAATACATCGAATGGTTCTCTAATCATTCATCGTCACCTTGAGCCACCGGACTATCAGATGACAAACTGATGACAAACCTTGCCCGTTCCACAATCATAGGCATTACATATTTTGAATGGGAAAAGCTTGTCAAAGTTGACATTAGTTTAATATATTGGAATTGGAAAACCTTGTCAATTTTTGCTCATTGATGTTAGCCAGAAGACATGCATTTGATATTTTTGAGTGGGACGCCCTTTGCTGTGAGCAACGTCGATCGTTTTTTCCTATTCCTGTCTTCAGTTCAGAAGTAAATATTTACTCTACTGAGATGCATAGTCACATGAATGTTGACTTATGTAAGATATTTTAAGAGTTTGTTCTGAATATTTTCTATGCAATGCCAGGCCTTGTGTTTGATTGCAAAGTTGAGTTTGGAATGTTGTGGCATGCGGCATCACGAGCTGTTCACCGTGCCTCCTGAGAATAATGCTTCGTATTGTTTTGCATGTCGATCTAATGCTAGTGATTTCCTTGTTAGGAAGATCATCCTCTTCTGTTGCTTTCGTGCTTAAGAAGTTCATCGTCTTATGTTTCATTCATAGCCTATACAACAAGTCGGGTAGGTTAGACGTGAAACCATATGATCTTCCGACCAACTCATCATCTTAGGCCGTGATTGGATTGTCGTTTTCCAACCAAAACCGCTTGTGAAACTGATGCTTGTAAATAAAAGCAGATGGTCTCGGGCGAAGCGCTTGGTTGGTAGATTTCGACTAGTAAAATATACACTGGTCTCTCAAATTACACGTGTAACCCGCCAGTTTTACTTACAGACCTCGGGCCCTCGTTTTCATTACGCCTGTATTTTACGCGTTGTTTCCGATGACGAGTAAATTACACTTGTATCTTAATACATGTGTGAAATAAATCAGAGCTCCCAAGCGCGGCCTTACCGTTTCATGCCGTCTCAGTCTCTCGAAGGTGCTCATAGGTGTCCGATGATCTTGGCTTCCTGAATGAGCAGCGGGCGCTGTATCAGACCATCCGTAGGGCACGCGAGGCCCTCTCCGTCGTCCTTCGAGTTGTTGCGCTCGCCGTGGCGCTGAGCATTGTTAACATGGTCAATGAACATGAGGATTCAGGAGATGACTTTATTTTGACTGGATGACAGTAGGGACCCACTAGGGCCATAGCCGTACGTACGCAAGTGCCTCCTTATTATGTACAACTATTTTTTTGCTTCCTCCTGGTTTCCTGACATCATGGTCCCACACCATTGTCAACCTATGTAGTCAATATAAACGAGAGAATTGCACAGGGTGCGGCCGACAGCTGGGACCAAGCAGCTCGAGCAGTATTTGTGTTTTTGAGGTGTGAGCACTGCAGAGTTTTTCATGGCGATGTTTTCATTGTTGTTCAGAGGAGAGCAGGGTATTAACTGGGCGGGCTGTGGCCCATCTAGCCCAGGACAGATATCCAGCCCAGATATTAATTTTTTTCAAGATGAAAATGGCTAGCCCAGGTATACATTTTTTTGAGGAATACCCAGGCAAGGTCAACTTGTTATTCTCCGCCCCGCTGGGCTGCAAATCTTTCCTAGGAGGGATGCATTAGGCTAAACAGGAAAATGGGCTTTAAAAATAATAAATGGGATATAATTATAAAAACTAGGCAGTAACTATAAAAAATGCACCGAGGGCTAAACACGAAATTAATTTATAAAATATTATTTATGGATTTTGAAAATCTTAATTTTTAATTGTTGCGCGCACAATGTTTCGTTAGATTTTTACGTAATACGTACAAATTTATATTTAATCTGACTAGAAATTTCGGGATAAAAATATTTCGGATCTCATCAAAATGTGGGAAATTTTATTGAATTCTGTCTTGAACGGTTGGTTGAAATTATTAATCGTTGTCCTAGCTAGAAAATGGGCTGTACTTTTAACAAACTGTAAATGGGCCGTAGTAAATTCCATTAGAATTCAAAAATGGGTTGTACATTCTTACAAATCGCAAATGGGCTATAATTTCTCTGCCACACACTTGTGGGCCTACTAAGTTGACGCGTCCTCTAAAAAAAGAAGTTGACGCATATGCAAGGCTTTGTGAACTTATTATAGTCAACACACGGTTCTAGCAGCAGTGACCATTGGATGTCCATCTAACGGATGTCGTGCTTCTTCTTCAATCTCGGATATTCTAGCTTCACCCGCCCAAAAAATGATTCCCCCCTGACATCTGGGGCGCACCGTTTCGGAAGCTGACCTGTGGGCCTACTAAGTTGACGCGTACCAAGGGCTTTGCCAACTTAGTCAATATAAACGATTCTAGCTGCAGTGACCGTACGATGTCACTCCAACGGCCGTAATGCTTCTTAAACCTCTGGTCTTCTTGCTCCGGCTGCCCAAAGCAGCGCCGGTCGTGCTGCCTGCTCCTGCCTCCCGTGGTCGGCTGTGCTGCCGCGGAGGCCTCAACGCCCCCTACTACTCCCACCGCTGGCCAGACCATCCCTCCACTCACCCACACCCCCTGTTATTCTGCGGCGACGGCAGCCTCACACCGCAGCCGAACCAGTGAACCCTCGCACTCCTCTCCGCGCGGGCTTCCACTGCCGCGTCTTCCCTGGCTCCACGTCGTCCCCTTCCTAGGCCTCGCCGTCGTCCACCGCCCTGGTGCTCTCGGCGCGGCGTGGTCAACGTGGTCAAGGAACGGCTTCCATCGGACATGGACTGTACGTGGAGAGGCTGACAGCTGGGTCCACGGCCGCAGCAAGGAAGTGCCTCCTTCTTACGCGGAAAATAATGATTCCTCCACCTGACAGCAGGGACCCACCGGACGGGCAACGGTATTTCGCGAAAAATGTTTCCCCCCTGACTGCTGGGACCTACCAGCTACATCTTCGCACGCAAGGAAGTGCGTCCGGGCAAAAAAAAACGATTCGCCCCCCGGATTGCTGGGACCCACCAGCTACATCTTCGAACGCAAGGAAGTGCGTCCGGGCAAAAAAAACGATTTGCCCCCCTGACTGCTGGGACCCACCAGCTACATCTTCGCACGCAAGGAAGTGCCTGATGGTCCGGACCCACCTGGTCGAAGCGTACGTAGCGTTGTCATTCTGGTCGCGAACGTGTACATACATACTGGTCGATCGGTCTGTCTGCAGGCTACAGCGATGAACCGTGGCCGTGCAAGGAAGGGCACATGTGGTAGTAGAGGCACGCACGTGTGGTAGTAGAGGCGCGCACGTGTGGTAGTAGAGGCGCGCACGTAGCATGTACATGTACGTACAACGGCCATGTTGCAAGAAAATAAATACGACCACGTACGTACATACGGGCGGGGTCTCGAACGCCTACTCGCGCATATGTACGGCCAGGGCTCGTGTACATGGCTGGGTTGGAACAGAGAAACTGCGTCGTCGTCGTCGTGTTCATGGGGATGCAACAAAATGCGTCGTGTTCATCGGGAGGCAACGGAACGCGTGGGAGCCAACCGGCTTGGACGGAACAGCCGATGGAAACGAGGCCTGGCGTACCGCAGAACAAAGGAAACGGCCTTGTGTTCGACTGGCCACGGTCAAAACGGGATCCTGTTCATCGGGAGGGGTCTGGCGTACCGCAAA
This sequence comes from Aegilops tauschii subsp. strangulata, assembly GCF_002575655.3. Lineage (NCBI taxonomy): Eukaryota > Viridiplantae > Streptophyta > Magnoliopsida > Poales > Poaceae > Aegilops > Aegilops tauschii. The sequence goes on along the minus strand of NC_053036.3, from coordinate 412,011,900 downwards.
ACGGAGGAAACAGGCCTCCTACGGTCAAAACGGGGGTCCTGTTGATCGGGAGGGGTGTGGCGTATCGCAAAACGGAGGAAACGGACTTGTGTTGGAGCGCTACGGTCGAAACGGGGTCCTGTTCATCGGGAGGGGTGTGGCGTACCGCAAAACGGGACTCCACAGTATACTGTTCATCTCCACCGTCGACCCCCTCCAGCCTCCACGGGCTACTGTTCATCCACCGTTGTCCTCCTCCAGCCCCCACCTGCGACTGTTCATCCACGGGCTCCTGTTCATCCAGCCTCCACCGCGCGCTACTCCACCGGCTACTGTTCAACCAGCCCTCTCCACGGGCTCATGTTCAACCACCCCTCCACGGCTACTGTTCATCCAGCCCTCCACGGGGTGGTCCTGTTCATCCAGCCCTCCACGGGGTCCTATTCATCCAGCCCCAACCGGCTCGATCGATCGGGGTCCTGTTCATCAGAGGCAACACCATTGGGTCCTGTTCATCCACCCCCATCGGGAACTGTTCATCCAAACCCCCCCAGCAACGCTCACTGTTCATCCAGAGGCAGCATCGATCGGCTTCAGCTAGCAGAAGTAGCGAAGGAATCGCTCGATCGGGTTCAGTTAGCAGCCATCGATCCATCGCTCGGGTTCAGTAACGCGTAGCCTGCAGTGCAATCGCTCGGGTTCAGTTAGAGCCCAACGCCTCGCACCCACGCGCATGCATGTACGAGATAAACGCGCATCGCTCGACCCCGACCACCCACCGTAACCGGGAACACCCCGATATTTTCCTCGCCCTTGCTTCTACCATGGTTTTTCCGTCATGGACGGCCCAAAGAATGTCATGCAGCTGTGTCTCCAGCCCGCCCAGGACGAAAAGCCCATTTTCTGTCATGATTTTTTGTCATAGAAGTAGGAGCCCACCACATCTATGATGATACCGGGTTTTGTCACAATTATCGTCATAGAAGTGTCATAAGTATGACATAAATTTTTTTCGTTCGGCCCAAAATGTCACGGATGTGTCTTTTTCTTGTAGTGCAAGCGGAAACCTAGTGAGGGTGTCGGCCACGACCTGACTAACCACGCAAGTCTCTAGTCCAGGTTTATCGCCTATTCGTGTTCCATCCGGAAGGAGATCCGGCCGGGGTGTCGCTCACGGCCCCAAACGATGTGTACAGGGTTCCCAAGCCCACCAAACGGGCGACACTTGGTACACCCGGCCACGGTGCCTAGTATGTCCCAAGCCCACCTGTACCGGGTGCCACTTGGTAGACTACTAACACAACCTACAAACACTAGAAACTAGTTGCAACTCCTGGACAGAGATCAAGGCGATTAATAAGTCGAGAGGGGCACTTAAGGATTCCAATGCGTGGTAGTAGCTATTCATGGATCACAAACACAGAACTCAGTTCCTGAGGACGGTTTCAATGAGACAACCCACCATGTACTCCTACATGGCCTCTCACCGCAACCTTTACAAAATCGTGTTCACACACACTTAGCTCTCAACACTAGGACATGTTCACAACATTCCAATTCACCCCCGATGAATCAGACCTGACTCAAATCTAAGCAGTAGCAGGCATGACAAACAAGCATGAATGAGTAGGCACAACATGGCTCGAACAACTCCTACTCACGCTAGTGGGTTTCAACTATTTACTGTGGCAAAGACAGGTCATGCAGAGGAAAGGGGTTCAACTACCGCAGCATGTAACAGTTGAATCGTTGTTGTCCTAATGCAGTAAAAGGGAGCAGGAGCGAGAGAGTGAGATTGTATCAGAATGAACAAGTGGGTTTTGCTTGCCTGGCACTTCTGAAGATAGTATAGCTCTTCATCGGTGTCATCGATCTCATCGCCGGAACATACGTCTACCGAGGGGGAACAACCACCGGCAAACAAGAGGGAGCACAATCAATGCAATGCAACAATATAATGCATGATCATGACATGGCAATATGCTGTTGATTGAGCTAATGCAACTAGCAACCAGATTAAATGAAGTTGGTTTGAACCAAAGGTTCAAATTCAAACTCCATATAAGACATTCCAAATGCCACTTATTCAAATTGTCATATACAGTGGCTGTAAGTTGTTCAAACATGCATGAGGATGCCATAAACAGATTCTTTGGATTTTTCTGATAATTTTTCATATATAAAACTTTTCTATCTGAGCTATAGATTATTTTCTATGAATTTTTGAAGTTTAAGTCATTTCCTGGAACTTCCTGAATTAGTTTTAATCCACAAAATCCTTTACTGCGTCAGCATGACGTCGGTGTGACATCAGCAAGTCAGCAGGCCGTGTCCAGGTCAAACCTGACCGGTGGGACCCGTAGGTCAGTGACACAGCGCTGGCTAGATGTAACGCCCCGGATCCGATGCGCCAGATGTCTGCCAGTTATTCGCCATCGTTGCCATGTCTTTTGCTTGCGTGTTGCATTTTGCCTTGTCATCATCTGCATTTCATCTGCATGTTTTTCAAAACTTGCATCCGTTCGGGTCCTCCCGGTTCTCTCCGTTGTCCGTTCCGATCCCTTTCACTCTCGCACGCGTCCGTCGCCCCTCTCAGCCCTTGTTTCGTGAGCGGGAGAAAAACGTTCTCGGAATGGGCCAAGATTTGCCGAGTGGCCTTGGTATAGCACCGGTAGACCGCCCGTCAAATTTCGTTCCATTTGGAGGTCGTTTGATGCCCCAACGGTTAACCGCGTAGCCGGAAACCCCTCTCTCTTTGCAGCCCAGCACCCCTTGACCACAGCCCATTAGCCCAGCGAAACCCCATCCATGCTCTCGGTCGTTCGATCACGATCGTGTGGGCGAAAACCGCACCTCATTTGGACTCTCCTAGCTCCCTCTACCTATAAATATGTGTCCCTCCCCGAAATTTCGCGCAGTCCAAACCCTAGCCCGCTCCCCTCGCGCCGCCGGACATGTCCGCTCCCGCGCCGGACAAATCCCGCCGCCGCCCGCAGCCACTTAGGCGTCGCCACGTCACCCCGTCGCCCTCTCTCTCTCCTCCCCGCCGCCGCGGCCTGCGGAGCCCATCCGGGGCCCGCGCGGGCCCATCGCCGCCGGCCCCCTCCACGGGTCGTCGCGCCGCCGCCTCCCGCGGGCGCCCGAGGAGCCCCGCGCCCGCCGCCTCGCTGACCCCGCGCCTCTCCCTCGTCGGCGCCGCCCCGTCCCCGACCTCTCCGACCTTCCCCGAGCTCCCTCCGGCCACCACCGCCTCCTACTCCGGCGAACTCCCTTCGTCCCGATCTAGATCTGGCAAAGGTTGACTCCCCCCCCCCCCTCGAATTTCTCTCAAGTCATGGAACTTTTGCATTCTCGTGCTCTGTTCATCGCACCATAACTCTACACATACTGCTCTGTTTCGTGCGTGTAATATATCGAAATGTTCATTGTGCAATTCTCGTCATTTTGTTCCATTGTGGCATGTTTATTTGAGGTCATATTGATGCCCTAATCATTGTTGCAAGAGTACTATATGATGTTAACTGCTGCCTGTTATCAGAACTTGCTGTTTTGTCTTTTTCATTGCATTTTGTGTGTGCATCCTATGAGCATGAGCTCTACATGTGTTTTGTTCTACATCTTGCCCTCTTTAAAGTGGTGCTAGTCTTGTATTTTTAGAATCTCTGTGGTGACTAGCACAAGGATGCAAAGTAGCCTCCGTGATGTTGCTGATTTCTGTGACTCAGTGATTTCTGCCTAGTCTGGAGTCTGTTATATTGTGATGCCATGTAAACCTGCTGCTACAAGTCATTCTATGCATAATCTGGAGATGTTCACTAAGGATGTTTTGTTATAAATGTTATGATCTATCCATCCGTGCCCTTGTTTGCATTTCTAGCATGCTGTAGCTTGTTGTTATATTGCTCTACTTTTGCTATAAAATATTCTTGGCAGATTGTTTACATGTTAATCAATTTTGCCATGGTTGTTACTAGTGATCCATGCACCCTATGACTATGCTATTGTCATGCTTAGCTTCATATTTATGCCATCTTACTTCTGTTTACCTTGTCATGCCATTTATTGCTCTGTGGTGAGTGGTTCAAGCTCACCAACATGCCTACTTATCGTTATTTCTGCCATGCTCTGTTTTTCTTCCAAGTCTGAGGCGGTTAATAAAACTTGCTATGTTTACATGGTTGCCATCATATCTTCTGTAACTTTTTGGCTCGTGATCAGTAAGGGACATTTGTTATATGTAATTAGTAGATTCGTTCCATGCCTTTGGTTGCTATGATCTGTTCCTGTAGCATGTTGTTTGACAGCTTCAAACTTTGCAACCTGATGTTATTTCTGCCATGTCCAGTAATTTCTGCCAAGTCTGTGAATCTGTTATTATTTGCAATCTTGCCATGTCCTTTTGATCATGTTCTAGTGATTTATGGAGATAGCTTAGTATTGATGTTTTGTTGTGCGTTACCTGTACATCACGTCCATGCCTTTTGCTTTCATGTTGAGTTGGTGTAGCATATTGTTTTGATACTTGTAATATGCCTAGTTGCTGTTTTGTACAGATTGTTGCTATGTCTTGTTTGGAGTGTATGTGTTGCACCGTTGCTCTGTTTTGACCATGCTCTATATGATACTTGCTTAGTTTTGCATATAGTTCCATGTTACCTTGTTGCATCCTTGTTTTGAGGTGTTTGCTTGATGTTTGTATGCATTTTGCATCAATGCCATGTTTAACTTGTTTTGCTCATATCTTCTAGACCGTAACTCCGAATCTAATGAACTTTATACGTAACTTGACTAGAATTTCATGTAGATCATCTTGGTGCATTTTAATTTGCTGTTTAACAACTTGAACATAAGGTTATTCAGTTCTGGACCAATTTCGAAATTTGCATGAGGACTTACCGGAATTGTTATATGTTGTTTCCGGCCTCATTTAAACTTGCTTTGATGTGTTGTTCTTGTATGCATCATCTCTTGTCATGAGTAGCTTCATGTAGCCTTGTCATGCATCATACTTGTTTGAGCATCATGCCTTGTTCATGTGTGGTGTGTTTACTATGTTGTGTACTTCTTCTCGATAGTTCCCGTGTCGTTGCGATCGTGAGGATTCGTTCGCCTTCGTGGCTTCATCTTCTTCACGGACTCGTTCTTCTTCCTAGCGGGATTTCAGGCAAGATGACCGTAACCTTGGATCTCATTACTATCATTGCTATGCTAGTTGCTTCGTTCTATCGCTATGCTGCGCTACCTATCACTTGCTCTCCAAGCCTCCCAAATTGCCATGAAGCCACCTCTAACCTTTGACACCCTTCCTAGCAAACCGTTGTTTGGCTATGTTACCGCTTTGCTCAGCTCCTCTTATAGCGTTGCTAGTTGCAGGTGAAGATGAAGATTGCTCCATGTTGGATTATGTTTATGTGGGGATATCTCTTATTTTATTAATGCATCTATATACTTGGCAAAGGGTGGAAGGCTCGGCCTTATGCCTGGTGTTTTGTTCCACTCTTGCCGCTCTAGTTTCCGTCATACCGGTGTTATGTTCCTTGATTTTGCGTCCCTTACGCGGTTGGGTGATTTATGGGACCCCCTTGATAGTTCGCTTTGAATAAAACTCCTCCAGCAAGGCCCAACCTTGGTTTTACATTTGCCTCACCTAGCCTTTTTCCCTTGGGAGTCATGCTCCCGAGGGTCATCTTTATTTTACCCCCGGGCCAGTGCTTGTCTAAGTGCTGGTCCAAACCGAGCGATGTCCGGCGCCCCCTGGGCAACCATGGTCTATGCCAACCCGACGTCTTGCTCATCCGGTGTGTCCTGAGAACGGGATACATGTGACTCCTATCGGGATTGTCGACACATCGGGCGGCTTTGCTGGTTTTGTTTTACCATGTTCGAAATGTCTTGTAACCGGGATTCCGAGACTGATCGGCTCTTCCCGGGAGAAGGAATATCCTTCGTTGACCGTGAGAGCTTATAATGGGCTAAGTTGGGACACCCCTGCAGGGCACTTCTTGATCATTGCTAGTTTCACGACCGTTCCGTTGCTTCTCTTCTCGTTCTTATTTGCGTATGTTAGCCACCATATATGCTTAATCGCTGCTGCAACCTCACCACTTTACCCCCTTTCCTTACCCATTAAGCTTTGCTAGTCTTGATACCCATGGTAATGGGATTGCTGAGTCCTCATGGCTCACAGATTACTACAACACCAGTTGCAGGTACATGTTATGCGATGATCATGACGCGAGAGCGATGTTTACTTGTTTTGAAGTTCTTCTTCTGCTTCTTCTTCGATCAGGGGATAGGTTCCCGTTCGGCAGCCTGGGCTAGCAGGGTGGATGTCGTTTGAGCTTCTGTTTGTGTTTCATCCGTAGTTAGATGTTGATCTTATGTATGATGTATTGATGTATTCTTGCGGCATTTGTATGCCTTGTATGTATCCCCATATATTATGTAATGTTGATGTAATGATATCCACCTTGCAAAAGCATGTCAATATGCGGTTCTATCCTTGGTGGGACCTTCGAGTCTCTTTAGGATAGTATCGCATATTGGGCGTGACACTAGAGTCACAGAGAAGTGGGCCTGGTCAACGACCACGTCAGCATAGTCAAAACTGACGCGTGGGTCCCACTGTGTTATAAGCTAATCTAAAAGAAATAAAGTCGGGGGTTAATTAGGCATAGGGCCCAACCGTTAGTGGCACTGGGATTAGCTAATGGCGTCATTAGTGCTAATTATACCGAGGTTAGGCCGGCGGCTAATCGCCGGCGACGCCAGGCGCGCCGGAGGGCATCGGAATCACCGCTCCGGCGACCAAATGGATGGCCGAGACCATCCACGCGGAGCCTGGACTCGCGTGCATCCAACTATGCGAGAGGCAGCGGCTGGGGTGGCCGGAGTAGGCAGCGGTAGGGAGCTTGGTGGCGGCCAGAGCTTGCGGGCAGGACGGGCTCGATGCTAGGGTGCACAGGAGGAGGAGCTGGTGGGAGCTACGGCCTCCTGGGAACATGCGGAGCACGCAGGCGTTCTCGGACGAAAGCCGCTGCGGATGTGGTCATGGCTACACCATGGCCGACGGTGAGAAGCTTTCGGCTTCAATGGTTAACCTAGCTACGTCACGCGAACGGCGAGGATAACAGGGGAAACGGGCATGAGCTCACTGCAGGGTGGTGCAGCTGGCGAGCTCGGGGACAGGCTGTGGACGACGAATCGGCGACGGCGGTCGGCGGCGCCCGAGGTTGAAGACGATGGCGTGGAGGCGATGCAGAGCTTCCCGGCTCGCGTGGCTCGGCAAGAAGGACAGGGGCGTCACTTTGGTTCTTCCGGATGCGTCGAGCGGTCGAGGGGGGAGGCGTTGGCTACACGAATGGTGGCGGCGGTCGGCGGCTGCGCTCGGACGCGAGCGAGGGAGCAGAGGATGGGAGGGGAAGCTAGAGAGCGAGGGGAAAGTGACCAGGGGGTTGCGTGGCGCTCATAGGCGCGTCGAGGCAGCGGCGGCAAGCAGGAGGTGGAGGGCGTGTGCCCGCGCACTTCGAACACGCGCCCTCCTACCCACTGGCAGGAGGTGGGAGACGATTGGCAGATGGGCCTGGTGGGCTGCTACAGAGCCAGGTCGGCCAGGTAAGCGCCAGGTACAGTTTCTACTTTCCTTATTTTCTTTCTGGTTTCTTTTATTTATTTCATTTGTCACTGTTTTCAAATAAAAAAAATTCAAACCTAGTGACAAAATTCCCCTTAATACTTTTATGTTGCATAATGAAATTATCCAGGGGCACATAAATTATTTCAGAGTTATTTGAAAAATATTCTATATATTATGAATATATTTCCAAATTCAAATACAATAGTGATTTAAATTCAGTGCCAAAAATAATTCATTAAAAATGTTCCAGAATTTTGGCTTGATATATAAATCTTGCCAAAATTCTTAAAACTATTTTTAGGGCATTTTGGATTCACTGAATGCAATTTTTAAGGGTGCTTGCCCTTCTTTTAAGATAATTCTTTTGAGGCTTTATGAATTCCCTCAATTCCAATTTCATTGAAATTTAAACATGATGCATGGATGCTGATGCTACTAATTACAAACAATTCTGGGGCTGTGACAAGCCGGCAGTGAGGTTAATTTGACCAGCAAGGTAGAATCTTTTTTGTTTGTGTTATGGTGGTATATAGTACGCGTCGAAGAGGTGGGAGGGGACTAGCATATATACTATACGTACGCGTCCGTGAACAAGTACACCTCACTCAGTGTTGGGACTTTTTGGTTACTGAGGCACGTGCCACATCCAAATTGTGAAATTGGTTATTCAAACATCACACAACACCTTTTTGGGCCACATGCATATCCTAGCTAGGACACTCACGTGTGACGCTTCTATCTGTGGACCCACGAGGCCATCGTCGATGCATGCATGCATCACTTTGACCCACATCGGGAGAGGTTAATTAATTTCACCATCGATGAGGATTCTTTTGGGTTGTACATATATTACGGCAGGAGCATATAGTATGCGGTGAAGAGGGGGGAAGGGGACCATCATATGTAGTACGCTTGATATGAACCTCACTCTGTGTGGGTGCATGGTTTACGGTTTTTGAGGCATGTGGCACATCAAAGTTGTGCATTTTGGGTATTCAACATATATATGTTTGTCCCACATGCAAAGCGGTGGGGGTTGTCCTCTCGCACCCACTTAAGCGGTTATCAGCGATATCGATGCTTTCCATCTGTGGGCCCGCTTGGTCCATCACTACTTTTTGCCTGACAACAAGAGAGGTTAATTTGACTTAGGAGGGGATTATTATTTTTTCTCTGGGATGACATGCATGATACAGTTTAAGCACACACACATGCATGTGTACGCATGAATCCCTCCCATCGAGTCAAAGTGGCTAGTACAATGACACATCATGAACCGATCTCGCTCTGTGTGGGGAGCTAGTGTACGATTTTTGACACACGCGCCACATCAATGTTGTGTATTCAAACATGCATGCACGCATCACCTCCATACATATGCATGTAGTGGTTGCGTTCGAACGATACAGTCCCTCGCGTGGTTATCGGAGACAAGCCTATATATTCGTGGGCCCGCGTGGACATCCATGATCACCTTGACCAACAACAAGATAGGTTACCATGGCGGATTCTTCATTTTGGTTCGTGTTATCGTAGTATAGGTCATGGTGAGATTCAGACCTAATTAAGTTTGAGCGCATATACTATGCACGCATGCATGCATGAATCCCCGTCATTGGCTTGAAGTGTGGTGTAACATACATATGCATCATCAACCTAACCCTAACTCAATGTGGGGATTTCTAGTTGGAAATCATGGTGCCACATTAAAGTTGTTCCATTGTTACTCAAAAACACACCTCTCCATACATATGTTTGGGCCACACGCATGCAATGGTTGTCTTCGGGGACTAGCTACTTGCGTGATTACTGGCGAGCTAGCCCATCTCTGGGGTCGCATGGACGGCCATCACTTTGACCAACAACAAGAGAGACGTTGTACGACCAAGGTGGATAATTCTTGGTCCGTTTTATGATCCATCTTGGTGAGATATATGCCTCTTTGGCCCGCCGACTGAAAGTGTGTGTGTGTGTGGGGGGGGTTGCTACTTCACACTTTGTTAGGTGAACCTCGGTTGGGGGGGCATGCATTCATAGCTTAGTATTCCCTTCGTGGCGACACAAGGGGGGTGGGCTGCTAGCTACTTCGCACTTTGCTAGGTGAACCTCGGTTGGGGGGGGAGGGGGCATGCATTCATAGCTTAGGATTCCCTTCGTGCCGACATGAGGGGGGCCTGCTAGCTACTTCGCACTTTGCTAGGTGAACCTCGGTTGGGGGGCATGCATTCATAGCTTAGGATTCCCTTCATGCCGACATGAGGGGGGCCTGCTAGCTACTTCGCACTTTGCTAGGTGAACCTCGGTTGGGGGGGCATGCATTCATAGCTTAGGATTCCCTTCGTGCCGACACGAGGAGGGGTGGCTACTAGCTACTTCGCACTTTGCTAGGGTGAACCTCGGTTGGGGGGGGGGCATTCATTCATAGCTTAGGATTCCCTTTGTGCCGACACGAGGGAGGGGGGGTGCTAGCTACTTCATACTTTGTTAGGTGAACCTCGGTTGGGGGGCATGCACTCATAGCTTAGGAATCCCTTCGTGCCGACACGAGGGAGGGGGGCTGCTAGCTACTTCGCACTTTGCTAGGTGAACCTCGGTTGGTGGGGCATGCATTCATAGCTTAGGATTCCCTTCGTGCCGACACGAGGGAGGGGCTGCTAGCTACTTCGCACTTTGCTAGGGTGAACCTCGGTTGGGGGGCATGCATTCATAGCTTAGGATTCCCTTCGTGCCGACACGAGGGAGGGGGGCTGCTAGCTACTTCACACTTTTCTAGGTGAATGAAACTCGGTTGGGGGGCATGCATTCATAGCTTAGGATTCCCTTCGTGCCCACACGAGGGAGGAAGGGGGCTGCTAGCTACTTCGCACTTTGGTAGGTGAACCTCGGTTGGGGGGATGGGGCATGCATTCATAGCTTAGGATTCTCTTCGTGCCGACACGAGGGGGGTGGGTGGGGCAAGCAATACCGTGCGCTTTGCGAGAGAGGTGCCACATCGAAGTTGCATTTGGTATTTGAAAATCAAACCACACTTTTGATACATAAATTTGGTCCACATGCAAGTGTGTTCGTGTTCTGACCCTCTCCCGCGTCATTTTTCGCCAAATTTATGAACATTAGACAAGTCGGATGACGCAACAGAAACGGTTCACTCAAACTAACCATGTGCCACGCCGGTGCACCTGTCACGCACACATCCGCATAGTACATTGGGCTCCACGAGGCTCCCCCTCTCAAAAATATCTGCCCGCCTCGAGGGTTTTTCTGTTTCATAACACACGGTTGTTATCTCCGGACCTTGTGCGATGTTTCTTGTTCCCAATCCCGCCTGCATCCCTAGAAAATATCTACCCGCCTCGAGGGTTTTTATTTTTCATAAAACACGGTTGTTATCTCCAGACCGTGTGTTATGTTTCTTGTTCCCAATCCCGCCTGCATCCCTCGAAAATATCTGCCCGCCTCAAGGGTTTTTCTGTTTCATAACACACAGTTGTTATCTCCGGACCGTGTGCGATGCACTATCATCAAAATTTTCAATAGCCCGGCATTTCACTCCCGCGTTTGACTCCCGCGTAGTAAAATTTTCAGTACCCACGTCATTTCCTCAAATACCCCGCCCCCCTCCACACACACACACACACACCAAAACCTCCTCGGGCGTGCGCGCGCACACACACACACCGTCCCTCGCTCGAAACCCTAGCAAGGTCCTTGCCGCCGCCGCAAGGCCTCCATTGTCAACATCTGCCAGTTTGCCCGTGCAGCTTACCCACCGATCTCCATACCCAGGCCACCCTGAGTTTCTTAGATGATGCCTGCCAAATGCCCCCTTTCCCACAAATCCCCATCCCCATCCCCCACTCCAGAGCGTCGCAGCCTAAGCCCGGCTATGCTTCCCGTGGAGCTCGAGGAGTGACTGGCCCAAAAGAGGTGTGTAGCGGTCTCTTCGCCCGACGTCGCCGAGGAAGCTAACGACCATTACTGGCGGCAGACACTCAAGCAGCAGGCTAGAGTATGCGGGCATGTCTCGGCCGCCGGCTACGACATCGAGGTCATCGACAACGACGGCCTGAGGCGAGCTGTGTCACAGGTTAAGTGGCCCAGCCCCAACCCCTCGGGTTCAACCACCATCGATCTCATCCATGGCCCCGCCGCTAATCTCCTCTGGCTCGCTGTCAACAATTTTCCATTCTACATCGCCATCGAGCCCCTTTTGTCATTTCTGAAAGACACGTTCTGCGACGCTGGCTTGGGATCCACAGCTTCCAAGTCAGACCTCATCGACGGCGACCACGAGGAGGGCACCCTCTCCGGCTCTTCCAAGGGGAAAGAGCCCATCTGCTCTTCCAAGGGGAAAGCGCCCATCTGCGACATCAGGGAGGGCACCCTACAGCCGTTCTCTTCCAAGGGGAAGGAGCCCATCCGCGACAACATGGAGCACATCCAGGGTCCGTGCTCTTCCCACGGGAACGAGCCCATCTGTGACAAGTGAGGAAACCCATGATTTGTTTTGTCGTGCCTCTTCACAAGGGGAAACCCATGATTTTTTTTGTCGAGTCCCTTTTGTAGTGTAGTGAGAATGTGTCCAGTTTTAATTGCTATATCTGGTTGTTTGCAGTATGCCTTGTTTATTTCAGTTTTTCACAATGTGATGCTCTACATGTGCAATTATTTACTGTGCAGTACATTTCATCAATCAAGTTTTAAACATACTGTTGAGGATATAAACCTTAGAGTCACCCGCCAGGAGGGGCCGGGTTACTCATAATGGTCATCGTCTGAAGCCCGGCACCAAGCTTGAAGATGGCGGGCCAACGATGGGCTTAAGACCCGGATATGGCTTAAGGCCCGTAGTTACAACCGCCATTATGATAGAACTTGTAGTGTAAAGCAAGAATAGTTGAGAGTCCGAGCTGGACACTCTTATGAGCCGGCCGGGACTCTGAGAGCTGCTGGGCGTCAACCTCTCTATATAAAGGGATGACCCGGCGGCGGTTTAGGGACAAGAAAGATCTCGTCGAGAGCCAGGCATAGCAGTTAAGCTCCCTAGTCATCGAAACCCTAATCAATACCACCTCAACTGGACGTAGGCTTTTACCTTCACTGCAAGGGGCCGAACCAGTATAACCCTCGTGTTCCTTGTCCCGTCTAACCCCTTCAAGTTTCCTAGCTGCGATGGCTTCACGACTAAGTCCTAGCTCGAGGACATCTGCCGTGACAATTCCCCGACAGTTGGCGCCCACCGTGGGGCCAGCGCACGGTGGATTTGAGTTCTTGAAGGGCAGCTTCGAAGGGCTCAAGGGATACGCTGTGGGCCGGATGACCAAGATTCGTCGCGGCAAGCTCTACATCGATGATGCAAACTGGGGCCCCGACGCTGGCTCAATTGAGTATGGGTACCGGGTCCCCTTCGGCAGAATTCATGTCTTCATTAGCAAGATTAGTGAGCTGGGCCCTGAGCCGGATCTCGGCGCCGATCTCATTGAGACGGCTCAGCGTGCACGACCCGCCCGGGCCCTACCTGCCTTGAAGCATGCTTTTGTGGGATGTATCCATGAAGGACTCTCTGTAGGGTCTGGATCTGGTGATGAGATGGCCGCCGGCTCTGACGGCGAGTCGTCCACAGATGAGTCAAACTCATTGTATCAACTTCAAGATGGCAGGCTCAGGGGCTGTTCCGATGGTGACAGTATTCCGGACCCCTTTGAGCCGCCGTCCCGGGTTGGAATCTTCATGGCTGGTGCACAACCTGTTCAAAACCCTGCGGCCAGGTCAGGAAATCCGGTGCCCTCGCCGGCTCAGGTGCTGATGGATCTCACGGACAAGATGACGGCCCTGTTGACCGCCACGGTTGACCCGGCGGATCAAGCTCAGCATGACGCGGAGGTGGCGCAGTTAAAGTTAGATCTAGTGAAAGCCAAGGAGGATCTGGCAGCGGAAGGGATCAGGATGGCTGCGGAGAGGGCGGCTCTCGACGCCCAGACTCAGCTGATTCAGGCGCAATCCTTCCGGCTCACGATGGATCAGAACGCTTCCAATGAGGTCATGAGAAGGAGGCATCAAAAGGCACAATCTCGACTCCCTCCGGTCTACGATCCTCAAAACCTCTTCAACACGCCAGGTGCAGGGTCTAGTAACCCGCCGGGGGTCATAGTGCCCGGGTCTGGGACCCCTGTTCAGCCACAAGTGATGGGGCCTCCCCGAGTGAACCCTGCCCCGCCTTAGTATGTGCCAGTACCACCGGGTCATTATGCTAACCCGCTGGAGAACATGATCGCCGCAGCAGCACGGCTGGCGGCTCTCCCAATTGACGGCGACTCTCCAACGGCTGTTGAAACCCGCTGGGTCAGAGAACTCCTTCAGACAGCGCTGGCGCAACAAGAGGCGTATTCTTACAGCCGGTACAGGATCCACTCAACCCCTCATCCAGGCCGGAGTCCGAGTTATAGCAGACACATGGTCTCTGCGACCGGCTCAAGTAATGTCCGACGCCATGACCCACCCCCTGGCCATGGCCCGGCTCATAACGGAGCCTTTCACGCAGCAGACCAAGATAGAGCGCGACAAGAGGCGGAGCAGGTGCCTCAGTTGACGGCTTACCAAACACCCCCGGCTTATCCGACAACTTCTGTCGACGTGGGTATCCCTACGAGGACTGGAGGTGTCCCTTGTTTAGTGCCGGCTCTCCGCAATGAACGTCTACCCAAGGACTTCAAAGGGCCTAGGAAGGTGCCTAATTACACGGCTGATTTACAACCCGGAGCCTGGATCAAGAGTTACGAGATGGCCATGGAATTACTGGAGGTCAGTGAGGTGGCGATGGCCAAGTACTTCACCATGATGTTAGATGGGACTGCCCGCACTTGGCTGAAGGGGCTGCCACTGAATTCCATCGGGTCTTGGGCGGAGCTGAAAGCCCGGCTCATCCAAAATTTCAAGGATACCTATAGGCAGTCTATGTCAATTGTGGATTTGACTAACTATAAACAGCAGGAGGGTGAGTCTATGACACATTGGGTTCGCCGGGTCAAAGAGATAATACATTCATCTGATAAGATGGATGCCGGCTCTGCAGTCTTAATGTTGGAACAGAATTGTTGTTTCCTGCCCTTGAAGATGAAACTCGGGCGGCTTAAGCGCGACTGCAATGATATGGGTACGCTGATGGCGGCTCTCGTCAAATACGCCGACTCTGATAGTACCAAGGACCCCGCTTCACATGATGAAAGGACAGGGAAGGGAAAGAAGAACGACAATGGCAAGGGTCATCAGCATAACCCGGGAACCAAGGAGGTGGCAAGCGTAAGGCCGACGGCAGCCTAGAGTTCGTGGCCAACGCCAGCTCACAGGGTAATAACCAGTGACGCAAGGGGAGGCCACCTCCCCGAGCCAGCGGGTCAGGCCCGACGCTGGAGCAGCTGTTGAATGAGCCTTGTTCAAGGCACGGCTCTAGGGAGAAGCCAGCTACTCATTTATGGAAGGATTGCACGATCATGAAGGCCTTTAAGAATTCCAATGCCTTTAATGGCAACAATGGCCCGGGCAACGGCTCAGGCGCTGGCGGTTTTCATGGCCCGGGCGGCGGCTCAAATTCTAATCCATAGAACGGTCAAGGGGGCTTTAATCAGCAGTCTGGCCAGGGTCATCAACAGCAGCAGGAGGGTTATTAGACCAATCCAAAGCAGCTTAACGGTGGACAGTATCATGTATTTACCACCAGTCTGTGTAAGCGAGATCAGAAGCTTCATAAGAGGGCTGTGAATGCTGTTGAGCCGGCGGTTCCACGTTATTTAAGATGGTCTGAGCAGCCTATTGTGTGGAGTAGGGAGGATCACCCTCCCCGGGTTGATAATCCGGGTCACTTGGCCTTGGTGGTGGCTCCTCAGGTGGGAGGATATAAGTTCACTAAGGTGCTCATGGATGGGGGCAGCAGTATCAACATCCTCTATTATGAGACTTTCTGTCGTATGGGGTTGATTGATAAGAACCTCAGCCAGTCAAACACTATTTTCCATGGTGTGGTGCCCGGTAAGTCGGCTTATCCAGTTGGCAAGATCGAGTTGGAAGTGGCCTTTGGATATGAGTACAACTAAAGGGTGGAAAAATTGACCTTTGAGGTGGTCAAGATAAGAAGTCCGTATCATGCCATATTTGGGCGGCCGGCTTACGCCAAGTTCATGGCTCGGCTGTGTTACGTGTATTTATAGCTCAAGATGCCGGGTCACAATGGGACCATTACGGTTCACGGCAGCCGGAAGGTGGCCTTGGAGTGTGAGGAAGGCGATGCAGCTTATGCAGAGTCTGTTTGTGCAACATAGAAGTTGAAATTTTACAAGGACAATGTTGACCCAACAGATATGACCTCTCTGAAGAAGCCGACTACGAAGCATGGGCCGGCAATGAAATTTAAGTCAGCTGATGAGACTAAACTTGTTGATTTCGTTCCAGGTGATTCATCTCAGCAGTTTAGCATCAGTGCCAATCTGGATCCAAAATAGGAAAGCGCGCTCATCGAGTTCATCCGTGAGAATAGGGACATTTTTGCATGGAAACCTTCTGACATGCCAGGTGTACCTAGAGAACTCGCTGAGCACACTCTCAATGTCGATCCGAAATTTAAGCCGGTCAGGCAATTCCTTCGGCGGTTTAATGAAGAGAGGCGGAAAGCCATTGGTGAAGAGGTGGCCCGGCTCTTGGCGGCCGGGTTTATTGTTGAAGCCTTTCACCCAGAGTGGTTAGCTAACCCGGTGCTCGTGCTCAAGAAGAATGGCACCTGGCGGATGTGTGTGGACTACACGGACTTAAACAAGGCATGTCCGGCTGATCCTTTTGCGCTTCCCCGTATTGATCAAATCATTGATGCTACGGCGGGTTGCGAGCGCTTAAGTTTCTTGGATGCTTATTCTGGATATCATCAGATTAAAATGGCAGTTAAGGACCAGGAGAAGACGGCGTTCATCACTCCCTTTGGAGCCTTCTGCTATGTGTCTATGCCTTTTGGACTGAAGAGTGCACAGGCGACTTATCAGCGTTGCGTGCAGAACTGTCTTCACAACCAGATTGGGCGCAATGTTCATGCCTATGTGGTCAAGTCTAGGGAGAAGGAAACCTTGATAGATGATCTGAGGGAAACCTTTGATAATCTCCGGGTCTACAAGATGATGCTTAACCCGGCCAAGTGTGTTTTTGGTGTTCCTGCAGGCAAGCTCTTGGGTTTCTTGGTTTCTAATAGAGGCATTGAAGCTAACCCGGAGAAGATCAAGGCAATCACCTCCCTGGCTAAGCCGGCGTGTATAAACGACGTCCAGCGCTTGGCGGGTCGTATCGCTGCTTTAAGCCGGTTTATAAGCCGTTTGGGTGAGAAGGCCATGCCATTATACCAGTTGATGAAGAAAACTGATGACTTTGTCTGGAATGATGCAGCTAATACTGCTTTTGAGGATTTGAAGAGGCAACTGGCAGAGCCCCCAGTCCTTGCTGCTCCGGTTGACAAGGAGCCTTTATTACTGTATGTAGCTGCTAACACACGGGCTGTCAGTGTGGCTGTGGTGGTGGAGCGCAAGGAAGAGGGCAAGGAGCATCCGGTTCAGCGGCCGGTTTATTACGTCAGTGAAGTGCTCATCGAGTCCAAACAGCGGTATCCACATTGGCAGAAGCTTGTTTATGGTGTGTTCATGGCAAGCCGGAAGCTTAAGCATTACTTCCAAGGTCACCCTATCACTGTGGTTAGTTCTGCTCCCCTTGGAGATATCATCCAAAACAGAGAAGCTACAGGGAGAGTGGCTAAGTGGGCTATAGAGCTCGGGCCTCATGGTCTAAAATACGTACCACGCACTGCTGTTAAATCTCAAGCCTTGGTGGATTTCATCAACGATTGGACAGAGCTACAAGTGCCTGAGGAAAAGCCGGATAATACATATTGGACTGTTCATTTCGATGGGTCCAGGCAATTGGAGGGCTTGGGGGCTGGAGTTGTATTGGCTTCCCCTAAAGGTGACAAGTTTCATTATGTGTTACGGTTGATGTTTCCTTGCACTAACAATGCGGCTGAGTATGAGGCCTTGCTCCATGGTCTTCGGATGGCTAAGGAGATGAGCTTGAGCCGGGTAAGGTGCTTCGGTGACTCAGACTTAGTGGCTCAACAAGTATCAGGCAAGTGGGATTCCAAGGACCCTCTCATGGCGGCTTATCGCCGTAAAGTTGATGCCATTGCGGGGCACTTTCAGGGTTACCAAGTAGAGCACATCGATCGCAGGAAGAACGAGGCGGCTGATGCTTTAAGCCGGCTGGGCTCTCAGCGAAAACCGGTGCCGCCTAATACTTTCCTGGACGTCTTGCATAACCCTTCTGTTAAGTTGCCTACAGAGGAAGACTTGGCTGTCCCTGACCCGGAGGCACAGTTGGTGGCGGCTCTCCACATCACCCCGGACTGGACGGTGCCATACTTGGCTTACATGACCCGGGGAGATTTGCCTGAGGATGAAACTTTGGCCAGGCAAATAACCCGGTGGTCTAAGTCAATGGTTGTTATCAATGGTGAGCTGCATCGCCGCAGCGTTACGGGAGCGTTCCAGCGTTGTGTCTCCCCTGAGGAAGGTCAAGAGATCTTGCGTGAGATTCATGAAGGGGATTGTGGCCATCATGCCGGCTCAAAATCCCTTGTGGCCAAAGCTTTTCGTCATGGTTTTTATTGGCTGACGGCTCATGCTGATGCGGAGGACTTGGTCAGCAAGTGTGATGGTTTCCAGAGGTTCTCGCGACGGGCTCATGTGCCGGCTCAGGTGCTGAGGATGATACCGATCACTTGGCCATTTGCGGTCTGGGGGCTTGATATGGTTGGGCCTTTTAAAAGGTCCAAGGATAAGAAGACCCACCTCTTGGTGGCAGTTGACAAATTCACAAAGTGGGTTGAGGCAGAGCCAGTTAGCAAGTGTGACGCAGCCACGGCGGTTCAGTTCATGAAAAGGGTGATATTTCGCTTTGGTTTTCCACACAGCATTATAACTGACAATGGTACCAATCTGTCCAAGGGCGCCATGGAAGAGTTTTGTAAACGAGAGCATATTCGACTTGATGTTTCATCAGTGGCTCACCCTCAATCCAATGGTCAAGCTGAGAGAGCTAATCAGGAGATTTTGAAAGGCATCAAGCCCCGGCTTTTGGTCCCTTTGCAACGGACGCCGGGTTGTTGGGTGGAGGAGTTATCCTCCGTGTTATGGAGCATCAATACTACTCCTAACAGGTCTACGGGTTTCACGCCTTTCTTCATGGTTTATGGAGCGGAAGTAGTCCTCCCCAGTGACATCCATCATGACTCGCCTCGAGTGGCGGCTTATGTTGAGGCGGATAATGAACAGGCGCGCCAAGATGCTCTTGACTTGTTGGACGAACAGCGTGATGTGGCAGCAGCTCGTTCAGCGATTTACCAACAAGACCTGCGCCGTTATCACAGTCGCCGGGTTAAGTCCTGGGTCTTCCAGGAAGGTGATCTGGTGCTCCGGCTCATCCAAGATCAAACAGATGCGCACAAGTTATCCCCGCCTTGGGAAGGACCCTTCGTGGTCAGCAAGAACTTGCACAACGGGTCATACTATCTTATTGACGTTCGAGAGCATAAAGACTCACGTAAGTCGGAAGAAGAGACCCATCGGCCGTGGAACATAGCTCAGCTTCGGCCTTATTACACTTGAGCCACCGGCTCTCGTAATGTACATATTTCTATAAGCCATGTATATATTATGATAAGCAATAAAGCAGGACCTCTGTCCTTTTTTCTCCTCCAAAGGTAAATGTGTTGTTCCCATTACAAGATCACATAGTAACTTGGAGGTGGATCCGGCTTATGATCGTATTCGAATCTAGCCGTACGCAATAAAGTCACTTGGGGGCTTCCTGTTCAAACATAGGTCGTATTCGAACCAAAGAGAACATAGCTGTCGATACCCATTTGATTGGCAAAGGGCTGAGCTCATTGGGGAGTTTTCTTTGATCATATTTGAATCATGGCTCAACCCCCTTTGGGAACCGACGTGGATCGTATTCGAATCAGCGTCGTTAAACAACTCTCAAGGTCATTTGGGGGCTTCCTGTTCAAACATGGGTCGTATTCGAACCAAAGAGAACATAGCTGTCGGTACCCTCTTGATCGGCATCGCCAAACCCACTGGGGGCTATGTGATTGCATTCGAATCTTAGCTTAACCCCTTTGGGACGGGTCTCTGGTCGTATTCGAACCGGAAGCCCCTAAGTTTGATTTTTCGGCTTACAACAAGTTCTTATGGTTGTATCAATAGTGTACACTGCGGTTCTTGCTCCGCCGACTTAACTTTGATTCACAAGGTTAGTCACACACAATCAACATTATCAAGACAGGTAAACCGGAGTGGAGGTACCAGCCTTATTATCCGGGTTACACAAACCGGAAGCAGACTTGAAGGCCTGTAAGTATGTTATTACGGTTATATCAAGGATATAATTGAGGACCGGTCTTGGGTGACTTAGATTCATATTCCGGGTTATATATATGAGACTATGATTTCTCAGTGCGGTAAGCCGCCTAGAGACTTGTGACTTGTTTTTCTATGCAGGATGGTTAAAAACAGCTATTCGAGCTTAAGGAAAATAAATGATCAATTATGACCCGGAGGAATATAAGGAAGCCACTTCAATGGAATTAAGCATTCAATAGGTGCACGATGGCACGACAAGTTTAAAATGTTGATCCTACTCTATTACAAGACTCTCCGAGTCCAAAAGATGATGCATTGTTTCCAGATGTAATCATGAGCCGCTTACAAGTTAAGATGCTTGTCGAGTTGAAGCTTCCGGTTCATCCCTCTCCGCTCCTCCGGCTGTTCCCATGACCTGGAAGGTTGACGATTTCCAGTCAATGCCGCTCAAAGCTTCGAATTGGGCCTCCTCGTCAATTAACCCGGCCGGGTTAATGTCTGGGGCAAAGGTGTGCTTACGAGTCGGCGGGACCAAGCTGACGGCTTCGTAACGTGGACTAGGGATCCTCTGATTTTCTGCATCGTAACCCGGCTGGTACTTGGTCAGATCAGTATCATTCCCAATCAGGGTGGCCACCGGGCGCACGACCTTCACACACGCAGCAAAGTCCTTTTGGTCGAAAGGGGTGCCGTCTTCCTTCAAGCTGGGGTAACCAAGTGCAATATCCGCCGGGTCTAACTCCGGAAGGAAAGCCTTGGCCCGGCTCAGAGCAGCTATGGCTCCGGCTCTTGCAGAGGCCCGTCGCAGCTCTTGCACACACTGAGGAAGAACGGCCAGCCGGCGAAGTACTTCTGCCAGGTGAGTCGGAACCTCATTGGATAGGGCCACCACGGCCAAAGCGCGCTGTGACCCGGTGTAGAGTTGCTCCACCAGGGTGTACACGGCCTTCAGCTTGGTCAGCACGTTTTGATTGAGGTTGGCGCTTCTTGGACCTGTTTAACAAAGTAAGATAAGCCGTCATCAATGATGGAGTTATGAGACATAAAGACTGTAAACTTGCTCAAAGCCGGCAGAAGGACTTACTGAAGATTGCAGCGACCATTTGTGACACATGGCGTTTTGAGCCGGAGAGTTCGGCGGTTCTCTCCGACAGAGCCTTCTCCGCCTATTCGGCCCGGCTTACCAGAGCAGCCTTCTCTTCGGCCCAGGTCTTCCTTTCAGCTTCAAACTTTCTCTTCAGCGTTTCTTGAGCAGCAATGCTGGATTCAAATTTGGCGTTGGCCTTCCGGGTCTCAGTTTCCTGAGTCTTCAGGCGGCTCTTCAGCTCAGAGATATCAGTTTCAAATTTTTTGCAAGCAGCCTGCACAATTTCCGAGTTATAGTATGAACAATTATTATGCGATTTTAAAGTCCCAAGCACTTTCCAAGCAAAGACACTTGGCACTTGGGGGCTAATGCATGTCGAAAGTTTCTATCTACAAATTACCGGTTCATGGAAGTAAGCCGGAACTTAAGTCTACAACATATTCTATCATAAGTAGTAGACTTGGGGACTAGAGTATGGTAAAGATAACTATGCAGTAAGCAATAGAGTGGTACCTCAGACTTCTGCTGTATCTGATTCACCATGTCGATCTCCAAATCCCGGCTCTTGTGCACCTGACTGACATAGCCGGAGACGATCTCTCCGATGCTCAAGTTAGCATAGTTGGTGAGGTCCAGATTGGCTCGGCGGCGCTCTAGCAACTCTTCCTTGGCGGAGCACTTGGCCAGCGCAGTGGGTCTCCCCGGCTCAACAAACTCCGTCCGGGTGATTACCACGTCCGGGTCATCAGCCGGCTGAGCCGGGCTGGAGGTCTCCGGATTAGCAGAAGTCTCTGCGATTGGCTTGTTGGTTGGAGCGGTGGCTTCAGGAGCAGAGGCAATTGGCGGCTCTTGGGCTGAAACCTCCGGCTCAGTTACGACCGGCTCTTCGACCGGCTTATTCTTCTTTGCTCTTTTACTGAGCTTTGCTTGAGCGCTGAAAGGACAAAAAGTTAGTACAAAGGTATGAGTAAAGATAAGCACAGCAAGAGATGATCATCATTACCCGGGCACGGTCTTGAAAGCCAGCAGGTTCGATTGCATAGAGTCGCCAGAGGAGGGTGAAGTTTCCTGATAATTCGAGTCAGAAGAATTGAGCGGTTGACGTATAACACCCGCCAAAGGATGAAAAGGATATAAGTTGGAGATAACCTCGGTCCGGCGTTTCCTTGATGCCTCAGGTAAGCCGGAGGAGAGGTTAGCATCCTTGTTGGTCCGGGTGTGCCGCCGGCTCTCATGAATCTGTTGCTTCAAAAGAAATTGAGGATCTTGATAAGCTAAAGGATGTGAAAATCTTACTTTCCGGGTTACTCTTCGGACTTTTAGCCTTGGCAAGGGCTCCGAGTCAGAGGAAAGTGTCATTACCTCTTCAATCACCGGGTTACTTGCTCCGGTGTCATCCTGCTGATGATCAGTATCAATAAGGTGGACAGGAATAAACAAGAAATATAACAAGTGTTTACAGGTTCAGGGGTTACCTCTGACTCGGAGCAGTCACTTAGTTGAAGCAGCTCTGAAGCAGTAGGCCTGCTTCCCTTCTTGCGGGGGGCGGCTCTCCTGGCGGCTTTCTTAGCCTTCCTGGCCTTCTTGGCCGCCTCATGGTCATACTTGACCTTCTAGAATTTATCATCAGCCTGAAAAATACAATGAAGATTTCTTAAGGTTCAGATGAAAACTATCTAAAGGAGAAAATAAGATGTTCAGATCAGCGGTTTACCGCTGGGGGCGGGTTGGTCTTGCAGAAGGGGCTTAAGCCGGTCCTCCCGCAGTCTGCCAAGCTCTCATTCAAGAGTGCCTTGGTCATGTCTTCAGCAATGTCTTCAGGGAGATCGTTGCGGCTGTGTCGCAGGGGGTCATCATTCCGCCCCGTGTAATCACACATTAAGCCGGGGCGGCGGCTCAAGGGGATCACCCGCCACGAGATCCAGACCCGGACCAAATCAATGCCATTAAGGCCATTTCCCAGGAGAGCCTTGATTTTGTTGATGGTGGGGATCAGAGGTTGGCGCTCCGCCTGAGATAGCTTGTCTGACAGAGGGTGAGTTGGTTCCAGACGCGAGGGACGAAAGCCGGGCAGCGGGCTCTCGTCAGCCGGCGAAGTGTCCTGGCAGTAGAACCACGTCTGGTTCCAGTCCTTTGGGTGGCTTGGCGGCTCGACGTAAGGAAAAAGGCAGTCTCTCCGGCGTTGAATGGAGATTCCACCAAGTTCCAGGCTCGGTCCGTTGGCGCACTTATTCTGGCGGTTCAAATAGAATAGCTCTCTAAAGAGCAGAAGGCTGGGCTCTTCTCCAAGGTAGACTTCGCAGAATACTTGGAAGTTGCATATGTTTGACACGGAATTGGGTCCTATGTCTTGTGGCCACAGATCAAAGAAATTTAGCACATCCCTAAAGAACTTTGAGCCGGGCGGTGCGAAGCCCCGGCTCATGTGATCCGCAAATATTAGCACCTCCCCGTCCCTTGGCTGTGGTCTCTCCTCTGACGGGTCAGGGGCGCGGTAAGACATGACATCCTTCTTGGGCAGGTAACCCGTTTTCACAAAGTCTGCTAAGGTTTCTTCAGTGACGTTGGACCTCATCCAGTTGCACGTGATGGGTGCTTTGGGAGCTTTGGGAGGCATGGTGAAAGTCGGAAGCCTATGACAAAAGGGAATGTCCGGTTTAATTATAAGCCGGAGGAAATTTACAGTTCAATGTTTAAAGTGGCGGCTTATGAAAGGGGCCTAATGACATATAGCTAAATGCATCGGGTTATCTAAGCCGCTGGAGGTATTGAGAGTAATTCAATTGTCTACAGCTTTATCATAAATGAGCCGAATTTTTTTACGGCGTGTGGTTTTTTTGAGCCGGAAATGTAAGCCGCCATAGCTCAGCAGATGCAATTTTTTACTAAGTGTGGTGAAAACAAGTTTCACAGATCGCAGTGAATATTTTGGATCAAAATGGTCGACTAAAAGGAAAAGTTTCTAGACCTAAAACAGAGGCAGAAGGAGTTCATAAGTTCGAACGGAGCCTTTATGCAATGACAAGGGATCTATGTACATTGGAAACGGGTGTGAATCAACTACCGCAACAGTTCTATAGTCTAAAAGATCAAGGAAGGTGGTAAAAATGAAATCTACCAAGAACTCGCAAGGAATGGCGACGAACACGGGAAGAACAGTAAGAACCCTAATGCGGATCTGTTCTACGGAGTAACAGGGACTTACGGGTGCTGGAGAGTTGCGGAGATCGCCGCCGTTTATCTGGTCACGTCAGGTTGATGCAGCGGCCGGAGTTGATGAGGACAAGAAGACCCGCGGCGGCGGCGGCGGTGGAGCTCGAGCGCAGCATAGTGGCGAGAGGAAGAAGATGGAGGTGGCAAGGTGACTGGAGGCTCATTGGGCCGGGATACTTATAAGGGCAAGCTCATAAGTGGGCGCGAGAAACGAGGAGGCCACGGCGCGGTTATCTCACCATAAAAACGCCTCGATTTTCGGGACGACAGTTAAAGATAAGATCCGTTGCGGATATGGTGGAGTAAAAAATGGACTTAATGGAAGATGACGTCACAACGAGTTACCCGGAATCCATAAGATGACGTCACGGCGGGTTATAGCCTTCACACAATTGTAAGCCGGAGATTTTCTGTCGAAAGGATTGAAGATTGACATGAGCCGGCTCAAATCAATCTGGGGCCTAATGTTGAGGATATAAACCTTAGAGTCACCCGCTAGGAGGGGCCGGGTTACTCATAATGGTCATCGTCTGAAGCCCGGCGCCAAGCTTGAAGACGGCGGGCATGTATAATTTTGGTTGATGTTTAGCCTGTGTGCTTAAGATGCTTCTCGATGTACCTACACAGGACAATTTGGGAACGACTGTTGTTTTCCATCAAGGTTAGTTTCATCCCATGGCTTATATCTACTCACTGTTCAGGATATCGGTAGTTGGTACCATATAGGCCGGCGGCTGATAAGGGACTAATCGGTGAATCAGACTTTTAACTGAATATATCTGCAACCCATTTTTCGTTAGGTTAACTAGGGCCATATGTAATATATCTGAGGCTACATAGCAACATGCACTGTAGTTAATGTCTAAATATGCAATCCTAGGCTACATAGCAACAAGGAAGAGTGTTACATTAATGTTCTAATGATGTCTAGATATACGTAGAAGAGCAGCAGCAGTAACAGCAACAACACAACCCTGTTTGGATACTCAACTTAGCTAGAGGTTAGAGTTAGTTTCTAGCTCATTCCTAACCTTAAACTAACTTCATCCAAAGAGTTGTTTGGATGGTAGGGTTAGATTGACAATAAATGCACTAGGAGAACTAGCTCCAATTAGCACCTCTTGGGTTGGATAGTTTTTTTGGGTGGGTTATAGATGCAACTAGCTCAAACTAGCCCTCATGTTTAGATATACTTTAGGTCTATTTGAGCCCAAACTAGCTCAAAGTAACTGTAACCCATGGATACAGCAGCAGTTAATCAGCCGATAATTTGTAAGAATGAACTAAACTCCTTCCGGCCCAGAATATAAGATGTTAATTCATCTAATATGTGAGTATATTGGATGTTATAAGATACTCCCTCCGTTCCTAAATATTTGTCTTTTTAGAGATTTCAAATGGACTACCACATACGGATGTATATAGACATATTATAAAAGAGTGTTGTACTACATCATTGTGCAATTGTTGTTTAGCTTCTAATATTAACTTGGTGCTTTTAGGTACATATGTCATTGGTAAAGATCCGCGTTTCGACCCTTTCTGCGTATGGGGTAATGAGATATCGATGAACTAGCATCAAGTGAGGAAGCTGATAAAGATTGTTAGTAAAATGGGTCCAAAGATGGCAATTAAACTATTTGTTTACACTTTATCCAAGGCAACAGCGAACTGCGGGATGGTAAGCAAGAACTCTGCAACCTTCTTTTTACTGCCCATAATGAGTTGTGTTAGATGACAATGCCTGAATCTTTTTTCTTTGCAGTGGTTGCCAAAGCAGTTTACTCAAGATTACCTCTCAAACTACATGATTGGTGGGCATGCAAAGGTTAAAGTATTTCTATCAGAACACGATGATTATCTAGATGTTTTCATGAAGACCGTGAAGGATGGGTGGTCGGCCATCGCAAGGGGTTGGACTAGAGTCGTGCGCGCCTTCTGCATGGAGGAGGGCACAATATGGGTATTCCGCTTCACCTTGTTCAGCAACCAGAATATATTTCGCCTCTTTCTTTACCGTCTTTAATAGTACAAGTATACAACTGTGGTTCATCATTCTTTATTTGGTTCTTATGTAATTCTTGAACATATGTACCTATGAATAGAATAATGCATTGGTTGTTTGAACCTGATGGATATGAATAAAGCTGTAGCATACATTCAAATTCAAATCCAAATCCGGTACAATTTGGAAAAGCAGCAATTAAATTATGGTGAAATTACGCTCTCCAGGTTGTTACGGCACACACGGTTGGTAAAACACAAACGTTTATGATATGCACCATAATCTGAGACGGTTCACAGAGAGGAAATGTGTGCAAGCATGCACACAGTTGCCGTTTGCAAAGCATGTGTGATGTCAGACAATATCACAAACGGTGTCGGCAAACTAAACGTTTGTGTTAGTTGCCTTATCGTACACGATTCGCAACCATGAATTGTTTCTGATGAAGTATGCATCATAAACGTTGCACCACAGAATAGCGTGTGCAATAGTTGTCGTGTACGACAATGTTACGACGGTCCGACATTTCGTAATCCTGTCCAACACTCCTATGACGATTAGCTAATCTTTTTAACGGTGAACCGTTTGTGATGGGCCGCGCATCATACACATTCTATAATAGTGAACCGTTTGTGATGGGCCGCGCATCATAAACGTAGCACCACAGAATACCGACTTCGATGGCAATGCGAGCAGAAATGAGTAGGAGTACTATAGGGGCCCTATCCCCGACGGTTTCTGGGTCGTGTGGGAAGTACCCCCCTATAGCCCACACTCACTTGGCAATGGTTCCAAATGCCATCACGGAAAGGGGTTAAAAACCGTTTGTTTAGGACCGACGCGTATCAGTGTAAGTGAAGCACTAGAGCAAATCCATAGCTCATAAAGATTTAAGTGAAGCATAGAGAGCAATTCTAACAAGTCATGGCATAACTTTGGCTCTCTCAAATAGGTGTGTCCAGCAAGGATTCATGACTCAAAACAAAAAGAAAAACTCATAGTATGTGATGAATAAAAATATAGCTTCGAGTAAAATACCGATGGTTGTTAGAAGAAAGAGGGGATGCCACTCGGGGCATCCCCAAGCTTAGTTGCTTGCTTCTCTTTGGATAATAGCTTGGGATGCCATGGGCATCCCCAAGCTTAGGCTCTTCTTACTCCTTATTCCTTCATCCATCGTAAGATCACCCAAAACTTGAAAACTTCAATCACACAAAACTCCAAAAAAACCTTCGTGAGATCCGTTAGTATAAGAAAGCAAATCACTATTATAAGTATTGTATCAAACCAATTCATATTTTATTCTTCATTATATCTACAGTATTCCAACTTTTCTATGGCAAAAACTCATCAAATAAAACCATAGAATCATCAAAACAAGCACACAACCCAAAGAAAACAGAATCTGTCAAAAACAGAACAATGTGTAGCAATCTGGATATTTCGAATACTTCTTTAACTCCAAAAATTCTAAAAAAATTAGGACCATGTGAGCAATTTGTATATTAATCTTCTGCAGAAATAATGGGTGTTTTATCACGCTCCTGTGATTTTTAACAATTGTTTTTCTGGGCGCAAAAGTTTCTATTTTTCAGCAAGATCAAACAACTATCACCCAAGAAGACCCTAAAGGCTTTGCTTGGCACAAACACTAATTTAAACACAAAAAACACAATCATAACAGTAGCATAATTTTGCAAACACTCAAGAACAGAAAGCAAAAACGCAAAAATAAATTTTATTCATTGGGTTGCCTCCCAACAAGCACTATAGTTTTACGCCCCTAGCTAGGCATAAAGCGAGGATCTAAGTTTTGTCATCTTTGTTTCGAGATCCATAAGATGCCCTCATGATGGATTCATATGGAGGCCTAATTCTTGTTCTAGGGAAGTGTTCCATACCCTTCCTTAGTGGAAATTTAAATTTAGTATTGCCTTATTTCATATCAATCACGACACCAATAGTACGTAAAAATGGTCTACCAAGAATAATTGGACAAGACGGATTGCAATCAATATCAAGAACAATAAAATCTATGGGCACATAATTCCTATTTGCAAGAATAAAAACATCATTAATTATTCCCATAGGCTTTTTAATAGTAGAATCCGCCAAGTGCAAATTTAAAGAACATTCTTCAATATTGGTAAGACCAAGCACATCACATAAAGATTTCGGAATTGTAGAAACACTAGCACCCAAGTCACACAAAGCAAAACACTCATAATTTTTAATCATGACTTTGATAGTAGGTTCCCACTCATCATGTAATTTTCTAGGAATTTAAACTTCTAATTCCAACTTTTCTTCCAAAGCTTTCATCATAGCATCAACAATATGTTTAGTAAAAGCTTTATTTTGTTCATACGCATGGGCTGAATTAATCTTGGATTGCAACAAAGAAATACAATCAATCAAAGATCAACTATCATAATTAAAGTCTTTGTAATCCAAAAGAGTGGGTACATCACTAGTTAAAGTCTTGACCTCTTCAAACCCACTTTTATCAATTATCTCAATAAGGTTTTCACCCTCCAAATTATTAGGACGCCTTCTAATTGAAGTTGACTCTTCTCTAGTCCGTTTTTCATCAATCTTAATTTTACTAAACAAGGAATCAATAGAAGAAACACCAATCATTTTAAGATCTGCATCACTTTTATGAAAGCAATCACTAGAAAATGCTTTTTCCAAAAATTCTCTTCTAGCTCTAAGCATAGCGGTTCTTTTCTTACTTTCATCCATGGAAAAAATAAAGAGCTTTAATTGATTCCTCTACCTTAGGCGCACAAATTTTCATCTAGAGATTTTCCACATCATGAGAAATTCTATCAACACTTCTAGACAAATCATCGATCTTATTCAACTTTTCTTCTATTGTAGTGTTGAAAGCTTTTGCGTGTTGATAAATTCTTTATTATTATTCTCAAGATCAGAGGTGTTCCTATTATTATTGTAAGATTGATTTCCATAGTAATTACCATGATTATTAGAGGAATTACTAGGAAAAGACCTAGGATTAAAATTACCTCTATAAGCATTGTTGTT
Organism: Aegilops tauschii subsp. strangulata; assembly: GCF_002575655.3. Classification (NCBI taxonomy): domain Eukaryota; kingdom Viridiplantae; phylum Streptophyta; class Magnoliopsida; order Poales; family Poaceae; genus Aegilops; species Aegilops tauschii. The sequence goes on along the minus strand of NC_053036.3, from coordinate 411,982,486 downwards.
GAAATTATTTCGCGAGATAAAATTCACATCTACGGCATCACTATTTTGCTCAATCAAAGTAGAATGGCGTATCATTGAAATCAATAGGAGAACTTTTACTAGCAACCAATATCATAAGAGCATCCACTTTTTCACTCAAAGAAGAAATTTCTTCAACCGAATTAACTTTTTTACTAGTAGGAGCTCTTTTTGTATGGCATTGCGAATAATTTGCCATGATATTATCAAGCAATTTGGTGGCTTCACCCAAAGTAATTTCCATAAAAGTACCACTCACGGCGGAATCTAAAAGATTACGTGAAACAAAATTCAACCCCGCATAAAAAATTTGTATGACCATCCAAAGATTTAACCCATGAGTTGGGCAATTCCTTAGCATCATTTTCATCCTTTCCCAAGATTATGCAACATGCTCGTGTTCAAGTTGCTTGAAATTCATGATCTGGGTTCTAAGGGATATAATTTTGGCGGGCGGAAAATACTTAGTGATAAAAGCATCTTTGCACTTATTCCTAGAATCAATACTATTGCGAGGCAAAGAAGAAAACCAAATTTTTGCAGAATCTCGCAAAGAAAACGGAAATAGTTTCATCTTCACAACATCATTGTCCACATCTTTTTTTCTTTTGAATATCGCATAATTCCACGGAGGTATTAAGATGGGACGTGACATCCTCATTAGGAGTACCGAAAAATTGATCTTTCATGACAAGATTCAGCAAAGCGGTATTAATATCACAAGATTCCGCACTAGTGGCGGGAGGAGCAATCGGTGTGCCAATAAAATAGTTGTTATTGGTATTTGAGAAATCACACAACTTGGTGTTCTCATGATTCATTGTGACTACACAACAAGATTGCACTCAAAAATAGATCCGGCAAGAAAACAGCAAACGAAAAAGAGGGCGAATAAAAACGATAAATTTTTGTGAAGTGGGGGAGAGGAAAATGAGGCAAATAGCAAATAATGTAAATTGCGAAGAGATGATATTTGTGATTAGGAACCTGGTATATGTTGAAGATCCTCCCCGGCAACACGCCAGAAATTCCTTTTGATGCGGCTTGAAGCTACATCGGTATTTCTCCAAAGAGGAAGGGATGATGCAGTACAGCAACGGTAGGTATTTCCCTCAGTGATGAAACCAAGGTTATCGAACTAGTAGGAGAACCAAGCAACACTACGTAAACAGCACCTGCACACAAATAACAAATACTCGCAACCCAACGTGTAAAAGGGGTTGTCAATCCCATTCAGGTAAAAGCGCCAGAAATAGGCAAACGGACATGAGAGAGTGGTAAATATTGGTAGACCGAACGCCAAATAAAATAAATTGCAGCAAGGTATTTTTGTATTTTTGGTTTAATAGATCTAAAAATAAAAGGGCAAATAAAATAGATCGCAAGGCAAATATATTAAAGAAGAGACCCCGGGGCCGTAGGTTTCACTAGTGGCTTCTCTCAAGAAAAATAGCTAATGGTGGGTGAACAAATTACTGTTGGGCAATTGATAGAACTTCAAATAATCATGACGATATCCAGGCAATGATCATTATATAGGCATCACGTCCAAGATTAGTAGACTGACTCCTACCTCCATCTACTACTATTAGTCCACACATCGACCGCTATCCAGCATTGCATCTAGTGTATTAAGTTCATGGAGAAACGGAGTAATGCAATAAGAATGATGACATGATGTAGACAAGATCTATTTATGTAGAAATAGACCCCATCGTTTTATCCTTAGTAGCAACAATACATACATGTCGGTTCCCCTTCTGCCACTAGGATCAAGCATCGTAAGATCGAACCCACTACAAAGCACCTCTTCCCATTGCAAGATAAATAGATCAAGTTGGCCAAAGAAAACCAAAATATCGGAGAAGAAATACGAGGCTATAAGCAATCATACATATAAGAGATCAAAGAAGACTCAAATAACTTTCATGGATAAAAAGATAGAACTGATCATAAACTCAAAGTTCATCCGATTCGAACAAACACACCGCAAAAAGAGTTACATCATATGGATCTCCAAGAGACCATTGTATGGATAATCAAACGAGAGAGAGGAAGGCATCTAGCTACTAACTACAGACCCGTAGGTCTACAAAGAGTTACTCACGCATCATCAGAGAGGCACCAATGGAAGTGGTGAAACCCTCCGTGATGGTGTCTAGATTGGATCTGGTGGTTCTGGACTCTGCGGCGGCTGGAATTGATTTTCGTCGACTCCCCTAGGGTTTCTGGAATATTGGGGTATTTATAGAGCAAAGAGGCGGTCCAGGGGGGCACCCGAGTTGGGCACAATCCACCAGGGCGCGCCTGGGCCTCCAGGTGTGCCCTGGTGGGTTGTGCTCCCCTTGGAGCACCCCCAGGCGCTTCTCCGGCCCACTGGATGTCTTCTGGTCCAAAAAAACCTCAAAAAGTTTCGCTACGTTTGGACTCCATCTGGTATTGATTTCCTGCGATGTAAAAAACATGCAAAAAACAGCAATTGGCACTTGGGACTATGTCAATAGGTTACTACCAAAAAATGATGATAAAACATCCAAGAATGATAATATAATAGCATGGAACAATCAAAAACTATAGATGCGTTGGAGACGTATCAGCACGACGGCGGGTGCTCGAGGCGGCGGCGTGTTGGTGACCCGGCGCGCATGTGCGGTGCGGCGGCTGCGAGATGGGTTAGAACAGGCGGCGACGTTCATGTCGGATTCCCGCTAGATCCTCCTAGATCTAGAGTTTGGTCAACGACGAGCGATACAAGGTGGCGATGGAGGCCCGTCTAGATCGCTATTTGGGGATGGTCTACGGTAGTGAGGTGGTGGCCTATCGGGGCATGCAATGGCTTGTTGGCATTACGACACTCATCGGTGGTTGGCTGGGTCAGGTTTGGTCACTGTGACAGCATGGCGCAACTCTAGCGTCGGCTCGTCTGCGACCGACTCATATGGAGGCTCCTGGAGTTCGTCGTAGGTGACAGGTTGTGATTATTCTGGTACCTCGCATCGTTGGGCGTGTGGCTGGAGCTGGCCATGTGTGGATTCGGGAAGGGACCGTGGTGGGGCGTCACAAGGGGTGGAGGGGGAGGCTCCTATGCGATCGGGCCATGCATCAACGGAACAGGGGGGCGTCAGTGTGGACGTGGTTGATGTCTACTATGCAACCTTCTTCTTGTAGACTCGTGTTCGGCCTCCAAGCGCAGAGTTTTGTAGGACAGTAGCAAATTCCCTTCAAGTGGATGACCTAAGGTTTATCAATCCGTGGGAGGCGTAGGATGAAGATGGTCTCTCAAACAACCCTGCAACCAAATAACAAAGATTCTCTTGTGTCCCCAACACACCCAATACAATGGTAAATTGTATAGGTGCACTAGTTCGGCGAAGAGATGGTGATAAAAGTGTAATATGGATGGTAGATATAGGTTTCTGTAATCTAAAAATATAAAAACAGCAAGGTAACAAGTGACATAAGTGAGCGAAAACGGTATTGCAATGCTTCGAAACAAGACCTAGGGTTCATACTTTCACTAGTGCAAGTTCTCTCAACAATGATAACATAATTAGATCATATAACAATCCCACAACATGCAACAAAGAGTCACTCCAAAGTCACTAATAGCGGAGAACAAACAAAGAGATTATTGTAGGGTAAAACCACCTCAAAGTTATTCTTTCTGATCGATCTATTGGGCTATTCCTATAAGTGTCACAAACAGCCCTAGAGTTCATACTAAAATAACACCTTAAGACACACATCAACCAAAACCCTAATGTCACCTAGATACTCCAATGTCACCACAAGTATCCACGGGTTTGATTATACGATATGCATCACACAATCTCAGATTCATCTATTCAAACAAACACAAAGAACTTCAAAGGGTGCCCCAAAGTTTCTACCAGAGAGTCAAGAGGGAAACGTGTGCCAACCCCTATGCATAAGTTCACAAGGTCACGGACCCCGCAAGTTGATCACCAAAACATACATCAAGTGCATCACATGAATATCCCATTGTCACCACAGATAAGCACATGCAAGACATACATCAAGTGTTCTCAAATCCTTAAAGACTCAATCCGATAAGATAACTTCAAAGGGAAAACTCAATCCATTACAAGAAGGTAGAGGGCGAGAAACATCATAAGATCCAACTATAATAGCAAAGCTCGCAGTACATCAAGATCGTGCCACGTCAAGAACACGAAAGAGAGAGAGAGAGAGAGAGAGAGAGAGATCAAACACATAGCTACTGGTACATACCATCAACCCCGAGGGTGAACTACTCCCTCCTCGTCATGGAGAGCACCGGGATGATGAAGATGGCCACCGGTGATGGTTTCCCCCTCCGCCAGGGTCCCGATTGGTTTTGGTGGCTATAGAGGCTTGCGGCGGCGGAACTTCAAATCTAGGTTTCTTTTCGGGGATTTCTGTATTTATAAGAATTTTTGGCATCGGTTTCAAGTTAGGGGGGATCCACGAGGAGCCCACATGGTCGAGGGCGTGCCCGGGGGGTAGGGCGCGCCCTCCCCCCTTGTGAAGGCCTCGTGGCTCTTCTGGCCCAACTCTTTTGCTTCGGGGGCTTCTTCTGGTCCATAAAAAATAACCGTAAATTTTCATCTCAATTGGACTCCGTTTGATATTCCTTTTCTACAAAACTCAAAGCCAAGGAAAAAACAGAAACTGGCACTGGGCTCTAGGTTAATAGGTTAGTCTCAAAAATCATATAAAATAGCATATAAATGCATATAAAACATCCAAGATAGATAATATAATAGCATGGAACAATAAAAAATTATAGATACGTTGGAGACGTATCAAGTATCCCCAAGCTTAATTCCTGCTCGTCCTCGAGTAGGTAAATGAAAAGAAACAAATTTTTTGATGTGGGATGCTATCAAGTGCACAAGTTTGATCAATGATAATTTCAATCACTTTTTCTAGCATCATTATATATCATAAACAGTAGCTCATCTCATAAAACTTCTCATGATCTAGTAACAAGCTATTCACATGTCAAAGCATAGACCATGAACTTTCTTGAAAACTAACAAACTATGTTCTCAGTCATCAAACAATTGCAATTCATCTTATTTTCAAGAAGGGACTATGTATGAGCTTTGATTTAGCAAATCCCACATACTCAACTATCATATAGTATTCCATGATTACTACCACTCAAAGCATATTTTTAGAACAAATAGCATCCATCGAACACAGAGAAAGATAGGGCTTAATGTTTCGCCTCCCAACTTAGTTATCATATAGATAATTGTCAACAATAATAATTCATGATCAAATATATTTGAATGGACATATATGCTTGGATCTTTCCCCACCACATGATGCTTGCTAACTAAAGAATAGGTTGGAATGAGAAGGAATACTACTGACTCTTGCATAAAAGTAAAAGATTGGCCCTTCGCAGAGGGAAGCAGGGATTTGTAGAGGTGCCAGCGCTCGAAGTTTTAAAAGAGAGATTAAAATAATTTTGAGAGGCATGCTTTCATTGTCAACATAACGACCAAGAGTTCCCAATATCTTCCATCTTGATACATTATAGGCAGTTCCCAAAAAGAACGGTAAAGTTTTTACTCCCCCTCCACCAACGATCACACTCCACGGCTTGTCCGAAACAACGGGTGCCGTCGAACTATCAACAATCCTGGGGGAGTTTTCTTTAAATTATTTGCGATTTTGTTTTTGATCTTTTGATCATAGGACTGGGCATCCCAGTTACCAACCATTTTCTCGTGAATGATGAGCGGAGTCCACTCATCGTGAGAATAACCCACCTAGCATGGAAGATACTGACAGCCCCTAGTCGCTACATGAGCGATTCGGGCGTACAAAACAGATTATTATATGAAGGTTTAGAGTTTGGCACATGCAAATTTACTTGGAATGGCAGGTAAATACCGCATATAGGTAGGTATGGTGGACACTCATGGAAGAAACTTGGTTCAAGGATTTTGGATGCACAAGCAGTATTCCCACTTAGTACAGAAATTTGGGCTAGCAAAAGATTCTAAATAGCAAGCACCACATGTTGGGGGATCCATAACAATATAACTTCTATACAAATATACCCAAGCAAAACTCATTATGTTGCGTTCCTTGTCCAACTTCAACTAATTTTCTCAAGTTTGAAAATAATTAATGGGGCTCACAATCATAGAAGATGTCCAAGATAGATATTTATATGTGAAATCTCTCTTCCTTCAATATTATTTCATGAATTGTTCAAGTGACCAATACTATGTTTGCTAACTTTCAATAAATTTACCAGCTCTACTTCTTATATGTGAAGTCATTACTCCCCATGGTATAAGCATATGAAACATATAAATTCAGATTTATGATATTCAATTCATTCAACCATTTACTCATAGGATATAAGTGAAGCACGAGAGTAAATGACAAACTACTCCAAAAAGATATAAGTGAAGATCAATGAGTAGTCAAATAATTATTTAGCTATGTGAGGACTCTCTCTCATAAATAAAATATCAGATCTTAAGTACTTTATTCAAACAGCAAGAAAAACAAAATAAAATGACATTGCAAGGATAGCACATATCATGTGAAGAAGCAAAAACTTAGGTTCAACCAAAACTGATCGATCATTGTTGAAGAAGAAAGGTGGGATGCCAATGGGGCATCCCCAAGCTTAGATGCTTGAGACTTCTTGAAATATTAACTTGGGGTGCCTTGGGCATCCCCAAGCTTTTGCTTTTGTGTTTCCTTAATTCCTTTCATCGCGATTTCCTAAACCTTAAAAACTTCATCCACACAAAACTCAACAAGAACTCGTGAGATAGGTTAGTATAAATCCATGCAAAACCTTATCATTATCTATTGTAGAAAATTACTAAAATTATAATTTGATATTGCCTACTAAATGCCTCTGCATATTTAATACTCCTATCCTCAAATAGATTCATTAAACAAGCAAACATATGCAAACAATGCAAACATAACAACAATCTGTCTAAACAGAACAGTCTGTAAAGAATGCAAGAGGAACCATACTTCCCTAACACCAAAAATTCTGAAAACATGCCACACTGTAGATAATTTGTTGTTACTCATTGTGTAAAAATTTCAAGATTTTATCACGTCCTCACATTTTTAAACAATTCATACAATGATACAAAACTTTTTGTTTTCAAAACAGCAACATATAGACTTGCAAAATAAGCATGCTAAAGGCTACGCTTGACTTTTTATTGAACTAAAAGATGCAAAATATTACTCTAAATAACAGCAAGTAAATCAAACTAAAATAAAATGATGCTCCAAGAAAAACACATATCATGTGGTGAATAGAAATATAGCCCCAAGTAAAGTTACCGATGAACGAAGACGAAAGAGGGGATGCCATCCGGGGCATCCCCAAGCTTAGGCTCTTGGTTGTCCTTGAATATTACCTTGGGGTGCCTTGGGCATCCCCAAGCTTAGGCTCTTGCCACTCCTTATTCCATAGTCCATCGAAACTTTACCCAAAACTTGAAAACTTCACAACACAAAACTTAACGGAATTTCGTGAGATGGGTCAGTATGATAAAGACAAATCATTCACTTTGGTACTGTCAAGACAAGATTCATAATTGTTCTCACACAATGCCTACTGTAGCTTATCATTTCCACAATTTATATCACTTAATATAAGCAATGGAAACACTAAAACAAGCAAACTATGCATTGAAAACAGAATCTGTCAAAAACAGAACAATCTGTAATGATCTGAACAACAACCATACTTATGTTACTCCAAAAATTCTGAAAATTTATGAAAACGTATACAATTTGAATATCAATAATGTGTAAAAAAATCATAATTTTATCGTGCTTCAGTGAATTTAAACAATTCTGTGACTGGGCGCAAAAGTTTCTGTTTTTGGACAGAATTGGATCAACTATCATCCACACTATCCCAAAGGCTTTACTTGGCACTTTATTGAAACAAAAACTATAAAACATGATTACTAAAGTAGCTTAATCATGTGTACACAAAAAAAAATTAGGGGTAAATGTTGGGTTGTCTCCCAACAAGCGCTTTTCTTTAATGCCTTTCTAGCTAGGCATGATGATTTCAATGATGCTCACATAAAAGGTAAGAATTGAGACATGACGGGAGCATCATGAAGCAGATGACTAGCACATTTAAGTCTAACGCACTTCCTATGCATAGGGATTTTGTGAGCAAATAACTTATGGAAACAAGAATCAACTAGCATAGGAAGGTAAAACAAGCATGACTTCAAGATTTTCAACACATTGAGAGGAAACTTGATATTATTGCAACTCCTACAAGCATATATTCCTCCCTCATAATAATTTTCAGTAGCATCATGAATGAATTCAACAATATAGCTATCACATAAAGCTTTACTTTCATGATCTACAAGCATAGAAATGTTACTACTCTCCACATAAGCAAAATTCTTCTCATTCATAATAGTGGGAGCAAACTCAACAAAATAACTATCATGTGAGGCATAATCTAATTGAAAATTAAAATCATGATGACAAGTTTCATGGTTATCATTATTCTTTATAGCATACATGTCATCACAATATTCATCATAGATATCAACTTTGTTCTCATAATCAATTGGAACCTCTTCCGAAATAGTGGATTCATCACTAAATAAAGTCATGACTTCTCCAAATCCACTTTTATCAATATTATGAAAAGATTCAACACCCTCCAAAATAGTGGGATCATTAGTACCTAGAGTTCACACTCTTCCAAACCCACTTTCATCAATATAATCATCATAAATAGGAGGCATGCTTTCATCATAATAAATTTTCTCATCAAAACTTGGGGGACAAAAAATATCATCTTCATCAAACATAGCATCCCAAGCTTGTGGCTTTGCAAATCATTAGCATCATGGATATTCAAAGAATCCATACCAAAAACATTGCAATCATGCTCATCATTTAGAAAATTTATGCCAAACATTTTAATGCATTCTTCTTCTAACACTTTGGCACAATTATCGGAATCCTTATTTTCATGAAAGACATTAAAAAGATGAAGCATATGAGGCAACCTCAATTCCATTTTTTTGTAGTTCTCTTTTATAGACTAAACTAGTGATAAAACAAGAAACTAAAAGATTCAATTGCAAGATCTAAAGATATACCTTCAAGCGCTAACCTCCCCGGCAACGGCGCCAGAAAAGAGCTTAGTTGACGGGGTGTGAGTGTTGCTTACCTATCCTCCCTGGCAACGGCGCCAGAAAAGAGCTTGATGTCTACTATGCAACCTTCTTCTTGTAGACTCGTGTTGGGCCTCCAAGCGCAGAGTTTTGTAGGACAATAGCAAATTTCCCTCAAGTGGATGACCTAAGGTATATCAGTCCGTGGGAGGCGTAGGATGAAGATGGTCTCTCTCAAACAACCCTGCAACCAAATAACAAAGAATCTCTTGTGTCCCCAACACACCCAATACGATGGTAAATTGTATAGGTGCACTAGTTCGACGAAGAGATGGTGATACAAGTGTAATATGGATGGTAGATATAGGTTTTTGTAATCTGAAAATACAAAAACAGCAAGGTAACAAGTGACAAAAGTGAGTGAAAATGGTATTGCAATGCTTCGAAACAAGGCCTAGGGTTCATAATTTCACTAATGCCAGTTCTCTCAACAATGATAACATAATTAGATCATATAACAATCCCTCAACGTTCCACAAAGAGTCACTCCAAAGTCACTAATAGGAGAGAACAAATGAAGATATTATTGTAGGGTACGAAACCACCTCAAAGTTATTCTTTCTGATCGATCCATTGGGATATTCCTATAAGTGTCACAAACAGCCCTAGAGTTCGTACTAAAATAACACCTTAAGACACACATCAACCAAAACCCTAATGTCACCTAGATACTCCAATGTCACCACAAGTATCCGCGGGTTTGATTATACGATATGCATGACAAAATCTCAGATTCATCTATTCAAACCAACACAAAGAACTTCAAAGAGTGCCCCAAAGTTTCTACCAGAGAGTCCAGACGAAAACGTGTGCCAACCCCTATGCATAAGTTCACAAGGTCACAGAACCCACAAGTTGATCACCAAAACATACATCAAGTGCACCACGTGAATATTCCATTGTCACCACAGATAAGCACATGCAAGACATACATCAAGTGTTCTCAAATCCTTAAAGAATCAATCTGATAAGATAACTACAAAGGGAAAACTCAATCCACTATAGGAAGGTAGAGGGGGAGAAACATCATCAGATCCAACTATAATAGCAAAGCTCGCGGTACATCAAGATCGTGCCAAATAAAGAACACGAGAGAGAGAGAGAGAAAGATCAAACACATAGCTACTGGTACATACCCTCAGCCCCGAGGGTGAACTACTCCCTCCTCGTCATGGAGAGCACCGGGATGATGAAGATGGCCATCGGTGATGGTTTCCCCCTCCGGCAGGGTGCCGGAACAGGGTCCTAACTGGTTTTTGGTGGCTACAGAGGCTTGCGGCAGAGAAACTCCCGATCTAGGTTTCTTTTCGGGGGTTTCTGTATTTATAAGAATTTTTGCCGTTGGTTTCAAGTCAGGGGGGGTCCATGAGGAGCCCACAAGGTCGGAGGGCGCGCCAGGGGGGTAGGGCGCGCCCTCCACCCTTGTGGAGGCCTCGTGGCTCTTCTGGCCCAACTCTTTTGCTTCGGGGGCTTCTTCTGGTCCATAAAAAATCACCGTAAATTTTCAGCTCAATTGGACTCCGTTTGATAGTCGTTTTCTGCAAAACTCAAAAACAAGGAAAAAACAGAAACTGGCACTGGGCTCTAGGTTAATATGTTAGTCCCGAAAATCATATAAAATAGCATATAAATGCATATAAATCATCCAAGATAGATAATATAATAGCATGGAACAATCAAAAATTATAGATACGTTGGAGACGTATCAAGCATCCCCAAGCTTAATTCATGCTCGTCCTCGAGTAGGTAAATGACTAAAACATAATTTTTGATGTGGAATGCTATCAAGTGCACAAGTTTGACCAGTGATAATTTCAATCACTTTTTCTAGCATCATTATATATCATAAACAGTAGCTCATCTCATAAAACTTCTCATGATGAAGTAACAAGCTATTCACATGTCAAAGCATAGACCATAAACTTTCTTGAAAACTAACGAACTATGTTCTCAGTCATAAAACAATTGCAATTCATCTTATTTTCAGGAAGGGTCTATGTAAGACCTTTGATTTAGCAAATCCCACATACTCAACTATCATATAGTCTTCCATGATTGCTACCACTCAAAGCATATTTTTAGAAGAAATAGCATCCATCGAACACAGAGAAAGATAGGGGCTTAATGTTTCACCTCCCAACTTACTTATCATATAGATAATTATCAACAATAATAATTCATGATCAAGTATATTTGAATGGCCATATATGCTTGGATCTTTCACCACCACATGGTGCTTGCCAACTAAAGAATATGTTGGAATGAGAAGGAATACTACTGACTGGGCTCTAGGTTAATAGGTTAGTCCCAAAAATCATATAAAATAGCTTATAAATGCATATAAAACATCCAAGATAGATAATATAATAGCATGTAACAATAGAAAATTATAGTGACGTTGGAGACGTATCAGTGGTCCGCTCTTGCACTTTCACTTTTCCCCCGGCCTAGTTGCTCCCGGTCCCCGGTCGACCTGACCAAGCCGGTCGGGCTCTATTGGTCATTGCTTCACCCTAGCAATGGAGGGGATCTAGGACAACTTGTATCCGAGGAGACGACCATGGTGGTAGGAGACGTGATGCTCATGAGCTGAGCCCGCGGCCTAGGTGCAAGCTAGCTACCATGGCCGCGAGGGTGGCATGGTGGATGGTGTTTGTGTTGGGGAACGTAGCATGCAATTTCAAAAAAAATACTACGCTCACGCAAGATCTATATAGGAGATGCATAGCAACGAGAGGGGGAGAGTGTGCCATGTACCCTCGTAGACCGAAAGCGGAAGCGTTTGATAACGCGGTTGATGTAGTCGAACTTCTTCTCGTTCCGACCAGTCAAGCACCGAACGTACGGCACCTCCGAGTTCTGCACACGTTCAGCTCGATGACGTCCCTCAAACTCTTGATCCAGCAAAGTGTCAAGGGAGAGTTCCTTCAGCACGACGGCGTGGTGACGGTGATGGTGAGGTGATCCGCGCAGGCCTTCACCTAAGCACTATGTGAATATGACCGGAGGCATAAACTGTGGAGGGGGGCGCCACACACGGCTAACAATGTTTGTTGTGTGTTCTAGGCGCCCCCTCCCCACATATATATAGGTGGGAGGGGGAGGGGGACAGCCATGGGGTGCCCCAAGTAGGAGGAATCCTACTTGGGGCCTTGTCCAATCCCCCCCCCCTATCATCTCTTCCGGAGAGGGAAGGAAGGGGGAGAGAGGAGGGAAGGAAGGGGGAGGCCGAATTGCCTCCCCTTCCTTCTCTCTTCCCCTTTTACTTTCCCCTTCCTATTTGGCCAGCAAGGGGGGCGCAGCAGCCCATGCTGTCTGCTGCGTTTCCCCTCTTGGCCCAATAGGCCCATATAGTTTGCCGGGGGTAGCCCGGAACCCCTTCCGGTGACCCGATACGTACCCGGTACCCCCGGAACACTTCTGGTGTCCAAATACTATTGTCTATATATGAATATTTACCTCTTGACCATTTCGAGACTCCTCGTTATGTCCGTGATCTCATCCGGGACTCCGAACAACATTCGGTCACCAAATCACATAACTCATATAATACAAAATCGTCATCGAACGTTAAGCGTGCGGACCCTACGGATTCGAGAACTATGTAGACATGACCAAGACACCTCTCCGGTCAATAACCAACAGCGGAACCTGGATTCTCATATTGGCTCCTACATATTCTACGAAGATCTTTTATCGGTCATACCGCAATGACAACATACGTAATTCCCTTTGTCATCGGTATGTTACTTGCCCGAGATTCGATCGTCGGTATCTTCATACCTAGTTCAATCTCATTACCGGCAAGTCTCTTTACTCGTTCCGTAATGCATCATCCTGTAACTAACTCATTAGTCACATTGCTTGCAAGGCTTATCATGATGTGCATTATCGAGAGGGAACAGAGATACCTCTTCGATACTCGGAGTGACAAATCCTAATCTCGATCTATGCCAACCCAACAAACACCTTCAGAGATACCGGTAGAGCATCTTTATAATCACCCAGTTACATTGTGATGTTTGATAGCACACAAGTTATTCCTCCGGTATCCGGGAGTTTCATAATATCATAGTCAAAGGAATATGTATAAGTCATGAAGAAAGCAATAGCAATGAAACTTAATGATCATTATGCTAAGCTAACGGATGGGTCTTGTCCATCACATCATTCTCCTAATGATGTGATCCCATTCATCAAATGACAACAGATGTCTATAGTTAGGAAACTTAACCATCTTTGATTAACGAGCTAGTCTAGTAGAGGCTTACTAGGGACACCGTGTTTTGTCTATGTATCCACACATGTATCAAGTTTCTGGTTAATAAAATTCTAGCATGAATAATAAACATTTATCGTGAAATAAGGAAATATAAATAACAACTTTATTATTGCCTCTAGGGCATATTTCCTTAAGTCTCCCAGTTGCACTAGAGTCAATAATCTAGATTACATTGTAATGATTCTAACACCCATGGAGTCTTGGTGCTGATCATGTTTTGCTCGTGGAAGAGGCTTAGTCAACGGGTCTGCCACATTTAGATCCATATGTATTTTGCAAATCTCTATGTCTCCCTCCTTGACTTGATCACGGATGGAGTTGAAGCGTCTCTTGATGTGTTTGGTTCTTTTGTGAAATCTGGATTCCTTCGCCAAGGCAATTAAATCCTCCAGTATTGTCACAAAAGATTTTCATTGGACCCGATGCACTAGGTATTACACCTAGATCGGATATGAACTCCTTCATCTAGACTCCTTCATTTGCTGCTTCCGAAGCAGCTATGTACTCCGCTTCACACGTAGATCCCGCCACGACGATTTGCTTGGAACTGCACCAACTAACATCTCTACCATTCAATGTAAATACGTATCCGGTTTGTGACTTATTGTCATCCGGATCAGCGTCAAAGCTAGCATCAACATAACCATTTACGACGAGCTCTTTGTCACCTCCACAAACGAGAAACATATCCTTAGTCCTTTTCAGGTACTTTAGGATGTTCTTGACCGCTTGATGTCTGCTAGGACTACGTCGGTATTTCCCCAAAGAGGAAGGGATGATGCAGCACAACAGTGGTAGGTATTTCCCTCAGTGATGAAGCCAAGGTTATTGAACCAGTAGGAGCACCAAGGAACACAACGTAAACAACACCTGCACACAAATAACAAATACTCCCAACCCGACGTGTTAAAGGGGTTGTCAATCCCTTTCGGGTAACGGCGCCAGAAATTGGCAAACGGACGTGAGAGAGTTGTAAATATTAATAGATTGAACGCCAAATAAAATAAAGTGCAGCAAGGTATTTTTGTATTTTTAGTTTAATAGATCTGAAAATAAAAGGCAAATAAAATAGATCGCAAAGGCAAATAATATGAGAAAGAGACCCGGGGGCCGTAGGTTTCACTAGTGGCTTCTCTCGAGAAAATAGCAAACGGTGGGTGAACAAATTACTGTTGGGCAATTGATAGAACTTCAAATAATCATGACGATATCCAGGCAATGATCGTTATATAGGCATCACATCCAAGATTAGTAGACCGACTCCTACCTGCATCTACTACTATTACTCAACACATCGACCGCTATCCAGCATGCATCTAGTGTATTAAGTTCATGGAGAAATGGAGTAATGCAATAAGAACGATGACATGATGTAGACAAGATTTATTTATGTAGAAATATACCCCATTGTTTTATCCTTAGTAGCAACGATACATACGTGTCGGTTCCCCTTCTATCACTGGGATCAAGCACTGTAAGATCGAACCCACTACAAAGCACCTCTCCCATTGCAAGATAAATAGATCAAGTTGGTCACACAAAACCCAAATATCGGAGAAGAAATACGAGGCTATAAGCAATCATGCATATAAGAGATCAAAGAAGACTCAAATAACTTTCATGGATAAAAAGATATAACTCATCATAAACTCAAAGTTCATCATATCCCAACAAACACACCGCAAAAAAGAGTTACATCATATGGATCTCCAAGAGACCATTGTATTGAGAATCAAACGAGTGAGAGGAAGCCATCTAGATACTAACTACGGACCCGAAGGTCTACAAAGAACTCTCACGCATCATCGGAGAGGCACCAATGGAAGTGGTGAACCCTCCGTGATGGTGTCTAGATTGGAACTGGTGGTTCTGGACTCTCGGGCAGCTGGAATTGCTTTCTGTCGACTCCCCTATGGTTTCAGGAATATTGGGGTATTTATAGACCAAAGAGTCGGTTCAGGGGGCACCCGAGGTGGGCACTACCCACCAGGGCGCGCCTGGGCCTCCTGGCGCGCCCTGGTGGGTTGTGCTCCCCTCGGAGCACCCCTAGGCGCTTCTTCGGCCCACTGGATGTCTTCTGGTCCAAAAAAATTCTCCAAAAAGTTTCGCTGCGTTTGGACTCCGTTTGGTATTGATTTCCTGTGATGTAAAAAACAAGCAAAAAACAGCAACTGGCACCTGGCACTATGTTAATAGGTTAGTACCAAAAATGGTATAAAATGGCAATAAAATGATTATAAAACATCCAAGAATGATAATATAACAGCAAGGAACAATAAAAAATTATAGATACGTTGGAGATGTATCACCGCTGTCCAGTGATCCACTCCTGGATTACTTTGTGAAAGTCCAATTAAGCATCTTGATCTATCTCTATAGATCTTGATGCCCAATATATAAGCAGCTTCACCAAGGTCTTTCATTGAAAAACTCTTATTCAAGTATCCTTTTAGGGATATTTAAATTAGTGCCCCTGGTTCCTTAGTTGTGCTCACTTTTCCCCACGCTCCAAACTTTTGCTCACTTTTCCCCTCTTCCTTAGTTGAAACTCTCACAAATGCTCATAGCGGGCGTTTGCCGTCTTGACCGTCCATTGACCGTTAATTGCTGACGAGTGCGGCCGAGTCTTCGTCTGACTGTTGCTTGCTGACGGGTGGGACCGCAAGGAGACACGTATTGGGCAGCTTGTCTGAATCTGAAACAAACCTAGACAGGCCGCACTGCACCGCGCCGCCCCTCCCCCTCCGCCAGCGTCGTGCCGCGTCCACCGCAGTTGTTTCCTCCACCCTATGCCCCTATTCAGTTCGTCGGCGACGCCGCGTCTCCGGCAGATATAGCCCACCTCCCCACCTGGGATTACATAGCGATGTTGAGTGAGGACGGCCGGAATGCAGTCGACCGTGGAGAGGATTGGGTGGAATCTGCGGCAGATAATTCATGGATTAAACCTGGGTAAGCATTTTTTTCCTCTCGAATTGACATTCTAAGTCGTATTGTAGGCCGTATTTGACTTCTGTTTGCTTGAATCATTTGAATTTGTGCTCAATTTTACCCGGCTAACTGAAGCCTTTGTTTCCTTCAACAAAATAGGATTGATCCCGCGCTTGCTTTCCGGCTGGCGATTAGAATGGAAACTAGTGTGCTGCGTGGTACTAAACCGCATTTGATTTCATCATTTTTCTATCCCAAAGTGGTAGAAACCAGCATATCTTTCAAAGATTTGCGAGCTGAGCTCCGAAACACCTATCCCTGGAGTGATGCCGATGCTGTTGAACTGAATTACTTCAGCAGTGACGAGCAAAGATTTCTCCCACTAACTTGCGACGATCATATGCCGTTGCTTTTTGCTGGGATTGCTGGCTGCCGATTTGGTAAACTCCAAATCGATGTGCTTCAGCCACGCGCAGAACGGGCGAAGGGGAACGGAGTTCAGACATCATCTGTCTGTGCTAATAGCCAGCACCCCGGCACTCCTTGTAGGTCGACCCCAAGTAAAGCAAGTGGTTCATGGAGCCAGAACATGCCTGCTGCCAATTCTAGTTCCGATTCAGCTGCTGCTTCTCGTGTACCTTCTGCAGTTGGTGTAGAAGAAGATGCAGAACCTGACGAGGCAGTGCCTACAAATGATGATGAAGACGAGATGATGTTTCCTGAACTGGTCGATGTAGCCAGTCAGCAAGCAGTGGATGACGAATATATAGAGGAGCCCAACAGCCAAGCTAGGTTTGATGACACTGACGATGAAGAGAAGGTGGAGAACATGGACAGCTTAATCAAGGATGATTACGATGGTGATGACATGCCAACAATTGAGTGGAACAGGGAAAAAACTGAGCTTAGGGTAGGTACCATTTTCCAATCAATGGTGGACTGTCGGAATGCAGTGACAACATGGTGCATTATATCTGAAAACACCTATAAGATTAAAAGGAGTGAGCTAGCAAGGTTTACAGTATTTTGTCCATATCCTAGGTGTAGGTGGAAGTTGCATGCATCTCGTATGATCAAGAGCAAATATATTCAGGTAATCCAAGTTCAGTTAGTAATTTAGTTTCAGATCGTTGAGTAAGGTTTCTTAACTGTTTATTACCCTTTTATTTTGTTTCAGATAAAGAAAAACCCACACAAGCACACATGTCCACCTGGAGGGGGAGGGGGGAAGGCCAAAACCAAGCTAGCAAAAACTAGGTGGGTGGCAGATGCTATATTGGATTGGCTGAGAGAAGAACCTGGACTTGGTCCAACAACACTCCATGGGAAGCTTTTTGAGAAGTACAAGATAGAAATTCCTTACATGAGAATTTTCAATGCTAGGGAAAAGGCTCTTGACAGAATTAATGGTCAATGGAATGACAGTTTTCAGCTGCTTTACACTTTCAAAGCTGAAGTGGAGATGGCAAGTCCAGGGAGTGTTGCAGAGATTGACAAGCATATAGTTCCATTCAAAATAAAAGGGAAGTCATTTCAGAAGGAGTGCTTCAGAAGGGCTTTTGTTTGTTTCAAGGCTTGCTAGCAGGGGTTTCTAGATGGTTGCCGGCCCTATTTGGCTGTAGATGCTACACATTTGACTGGAAGATGGAGAGGACAGCTAGTAGCAGCTTCTGCAGTTGATGGACACAACTGGCTATTCCTAGTTGCATTTGGTGTGGTGGAGGCAGAGTCTGAGGAAAGTTGGGTCTGGTTTCTGCAGCAGTTGCGCAACATTATAGGCACACCCCCAGGTTTAGCTATACACACAGATGCTTGCAAGGGTTTAGAGAGTGCAGTGGAAATTGTATTCCCTGGAGTGGAGCATAGGGAATGTATGCGACACCTAGCGCATAATTTCAAAAAGAAGTTCAAAGGTAAAGTTTATGATGAGAACTTATGGCCAGCATCATACACATGCAGCAAAAGGAAGCATGAACACCATTTGAGAGTGTTGTATGCTCAAAATCCTCTTATGAAGGAGTACATGGATGCACATCATGGTAAGGTGTGGTCAAGAAGCCAATTCAACGAAATCTGCAAAGTAGATTATGTGACCAGTAACCTTGCAGAATGCTTCAATTCAAAGTTCAAGTCAGTGAAAGGGCTCTTGTTGTGGCAAGCATTTGACAAGATGAGGCAAATGATCATGATAAAGATGGCTCTTCGCAAAAGAATTGCAGAAACACAATATGTTGGTCATCAAATGCTCCCATCACTGATTAAGGCATTGCACTTGAAGGCAAGAGGACTGAAGATGAAATGTATTCGATCTGGTACATATGAGGGAGAGGTTACATATACTGACACTAAAAATAGGGTATGGAGGTATCCTGTGAACCTAAGTACTAGAGAATGTACTTGTAGGCAATGGCAGATCCGTGGGAAGCCATGCATACATGCCCTACATCTGATGACCGTTTTGGGGGGTGCAGATGGTGAAGTTGATCAATATTGCTCTGAGTATTTCTCTGTTGCCAAATTTATGTCTGCTTATGCTAACAATGTGCCTGCACTATTGGGGAAAGATCAATGGAACATAGTAGATCCAGGGTTCAAACTCCACGCTCCTGTCATTACTAGACCACCAGGAAGACCAAGGAACCAGAGGATTAGAGCAGGTGAGGAGGGTCGTCTACCAAAGAAGCATTCTTGCAAAAAATGTGGAGTTCTGGGGCATATTGCTAGGCTTTGTACCAATGCAGTGGATGCATCATTTGGAGAGGAGGAAAGATGGACAGCAACCAATGCTGAGGACAATGCAGCAGCAATGGAGACTGAAGATGCAGTGGAGAATGCAGCAGCAATTGAAGCAGTGGAGAATGCAGCAGCAAATGAAGCATCTTGGTATGTGTTTGCACCCTTTGTAGAATGCAGCTACCCTTTTGTTTGCATTTGTTGTCTTTTTGGCCTATGGCTTATAATTTTATTTACCAGCTCTAGGGAGAAAAGGCCAAGAGATGAAGAAGCGGAAGATTTTGAAACCATGGCCTTTGATGGTTTTGAAGCTATAAGAGAGGAAGAGGAGGGGGTAATTTTTCCAACTGTGCCTTTAAAGATTACTGAACCCATAGATGACCGTCAAATGGTCGTCAAGTGCTCGGCGAGTGGAACTACTCCATCAACACCTCCACGGGGAAAACCCCAAGTAAAGCCCAAGATCAAAAGGAACAAGAGTCTGAAAGAAAAGAGCATCTCAACTAGGGAAACCAGGAGCAAGACGGTGAAGCCAGCTGCAAACACAAGGAGCAAGTCAAAAATTTGAATTAAGTTGTTGGGAAATGTTTGTGTTGTCAATTTGAGGGCGAGTCGATCGCTTAAAACTTGGTAGATTTGTATTAAGATGTTGGCATCTTAAAACTTGGTATATTTGAGCTACTGTGAAAACTTATCAGTTGTAATAAGGGATCCCTTGTAATAATGTTGCTTCTACTTTGGTTTCTTATTTGTGTCAGAATTCAAATTTCCATCAAAATTTGAATTTAAATCAATATTTTAATTTGGGCCAAAATTTGGATTCGAGCCAAAGTTGAAGTTGAACATTGGAGGTTCATTGCTCTGTGCGGTGTATTTGATCGAGCATTTCAAGTCCAATATTCGTAGGTGAACGGTCCGAATGAGAAATGTGCTAGAAACAAGCTCGAAAGCTAGGGTAAACAGCCCTATTTGAAATCAAGTTTTTTTTGACCTTGGCTAAATGAGGCATATATATTTTTATTAACACTTGTTCCATATATATATGGTAAAAACGAAGTCTCACTATTTATTGATTAATATTCATATTACTACATTTTTTGAAAAAATATGCTTTTAATTCAAAACCGTCAAATAACACGTTTTAGATATGAAAATGAAAAAGTAAGTTCAAATCCTTCTTATTCACTCGAAAATGAAGCTATGGAGATTTTTCTGATTTTTTTGAATTTTTTTATTTTTTTCAAACCCTAAACCCTCTCTCCCTATTATACGAACTCTGAACATGTTCATAGGTGATAGCTCATTTGTGTGAAGCCTTTTTTCATGAAAATGATCTACACCAAGTTTATATTTTTTTCTCATAACCTTGTCACATATGACGGCTATGTGCACAAGAATTACAACATTTTGAGTTTTTTTGAATTTTTTAAAAACATTTGAACTTGATTTCGACAGATCACTTCAAAAAATGATTTTTCAAAAAAATGCCCCTATACCGAGTTTATATATTTTTATGGTAACTAGGTCTCATAAACGGACGAAGTACGTTTGTTTTATATTTTTGTGATTTTTTCTAATTTAGTTATGGCCATTTGAAATCTGGTCAAACCCTAATAACCCCGTTGACTCGCTCATAAACCCGCAGAAATGCTCCAAACCCAAGCGTCGAACGTCCGCCGTCGGATCCTACCAAGCGCCAAACACCACCCGTCAGATGTGGGCAGGCATGCGCGATCCGCGTGATGCATCCTGATTGGCTACTGCACTATCCTTCTCGGGTTTTTACGATCTGCCCCACTTTACATATGAAATTGTATTTTTCGCACATGACCACCACATGTCAGTGTTAAGAGTTGGTTCAAATATTCAAACTACAAAATACAATGTGGCAAATCGTCAATATAGCTTCCCCTTCTCCTCTTCTCCATCTGACAGACAAAGGCATCGAGCAGATCGGGCAATTCCTCTGTTTCTTTCCCCATCTTCTCGTTCTTCTTCCTCTCGAGCAATTCCTCTGTTTCTTTCCCCATCTTCTCGTTCTTCTTCCTCTCGAGCAATTCCTCTGTTTCTTCCTCTCGGGCGATATGTCGACCTCCTCGTCAGCCCCCCGTTCCACGTGGCCGGTGTATGGTCCAGTGCCGATGACTCAATGCACTGACTGCCCATGGACTGCGCCACTGAAGCGGTTGACTTCGAAGGAGGAGAAGAATGGGAACTTTGGGCGCGAGTTCGTCAAATGCGAGAGCAAGCCGGAGGGGCAGGTTAGATCAGAGTTTTCCTCGCATCCTTTATCTCTAATTTCTCAAAAAATCTATCAGATTTGGATTTAGGTTACATGATTTCGTTTTCAGATCGTGAAGAAATGCCACCATTTCGAGTGGATGGATGATTACATCCAGAGGCTTCAAGGGTTGGGCTTGCTGGATTCGAGGGGGAATGCAATCCGCGAGTTCAATCTGCCCCATGACAGTGCCGCTCCGGCAGCAGCAGCGCGTCCGGAATACCCGACGGTGGTAGATGTCGAACTGAAGACGGAATTGAAGAAGATGAACAAGAACTTCAAACAGCTGATTGAGTTAAAGAAGCAATCCAATCTGATAGCTTTAGGAATACTTGCTCTAGGAATTTTTTACTTGATGGCCATCTCTCGTTAGAGATGTTTGTCTACTATTGTTGCCACTATTTAGCAATCCAAGTCTGTTTATCTCAAATGCAACTCTGTTTAGTGCATGCAGTTTACTGTTAAGTTTCGACACTTTCAGTTTCGGCAGAAGACAAGTACCAGTTCAGTGATAGGATTATTTTGTTAGCAAATAACCTCGAGTGTTGGATCATACCCTAGCTCGTCAGATGACAGTAAGCAGTACTTGAGCAGCACAAGGGATATACATCAAGTTCATCTCTTCTCTCTCGCACTTGCCAAACTTTTGTCCTCGAGTTCGTCAGTTCTGCTAGAAACCTAGTTCGCGGGCCCAAAGAGAATCAAGCTGCAAAAGGCCCACAAAGGATAAATGAGGCCCAGAAACAAGCGATGTTTCTTTCTTTGTTTAGGAACGATTGCTTTGTCCTATTTTGTTTCTGATTGCTTTTTTCATTAATTTGATTGCCCAATCTCTTCTATCTCATTGAGGATTTTTTTTGCTTTCCTTTATGGGTCCCTTCATTTTTTAGAATCAAAGTATTTGCAAACCGCAGTATTATTATGCCTAGCGAACCAATACTTCATGATTGGAAAAAGAGGTCCAACCCTCTTTTTTATATACTTCAAACATAGTGTAGTTTTCTACATATTAAAGTATATAAAACTACACTTTTGACTAAAGCCAAACATCTCAAAGTATTTGATACTTCAATATTTCTGAAAACCAAAGTATTCTTGGAATACCTAAAAAATACAGAGCTCTCAAACCAAAGCCGTGTACAAATGTACAATATGTTCTTATTTTTAGAAGGCATCTATGAACACATCATTTTTAGTTAGTTTGGTTAATTTTCCCCATGCAAATTAGCCGTGTCTAAACTTGGTACAAACAAAATACAAACATAACAAAGCATTAATATAACACACATAAATTAACTTAGATAGGGTTGCTAGGGCAACAAACATAACAAAGCATTAATATAACACACATAAATTAACTTAGATAGGCCGGGTTGCTAGGGCAACATAAGTTCAAGTTCTTACATAGCTAGGTCGGGCAACACGCACACCAAACTCACACTCACACTACATAGTAGATAGGGATAGGGTAGCTAGGGCAACACGCACACCGCCGGCTTCACCGTCTTCTTCGCCGTCGGCTTCAGTGCTCCTCCTCCTCAAGGCCGTTGTCGCCGAGGTAGTACGGGAGGCTGTGCATGCGGTTGCGAGCGGGGAAGACGCTCTCGAAGTCCATGAAGATGTGATGGGTGGTGAATGTGATGAACTCGCACCCACACCAATACACCTTGCCGAGCAGGTAGTAGGCATCGAACCTGTTGGTGAAGTGGACGATGAGCCCTACCACTGGAGCGTTGGCGTGGGGACGCTGCTCCACAAGGTTGAACATGGGCAGCGAGCCCGGCAGGAGGTGGTGGAAGCCCGCACGGAGGAACCCCCGTGCAAGTTCAGTGCTACCCCTCCAGCGTGAGATCGCCCACACGCGGAGCGATGCCTCGATGACGACGTTGGCGGGGTATCACCGTTCCGGCACGGTGGGCGGCGCTTGGAACGTCGGCCCGTTGCACTGCATCTTGAAACACTTCGCTGAGTGGAACGGCTTTGGCTTTTGGGGGAAGAAGAGAAGTGGGAGGCGCAGATGGATCTGTAGAAGAAGAGGCAATGAAGGGCAGTTTAAATAGCCAGGAGAGACGAAGTGGGTACACGTGCAAACGGCGTAGATCGTGACTCAGTGCGTGCGTGAACTGATGCGATCATCAATGTGTGAACGTGAATCCATGCGAACGTGCTTTGTGTGCTCTGCGTTGGCGGCTGCCTGCCTCCCCCTTCTGCGTGTTGTGCGTTGGCGGCTGCCTGCCTCCCCCTTCTGTGTGCTCTGCGTTGGCGGCTGCCTGCCTCCCACAACTGAATCGAGCGGCACTCGTGCGGCATGAACCGATGCCTCGACATAGACGCGAGCGTGCGTGCAGCCTGCCCCTTCTGCCACCGGCACGTATGCCTGCGACGCGTGAAATGACGCTGCGGAGCGACTTGATCCACCGGCAACCGTGCGGCAAGGATCGATGCGTGCGTCTCGGCGTGCATGCATGCGTTTAGGTCTAGGTCACTAAATGCATGCGTGGCGGTGTTCGCATGCATAGCAGGCTAAATCGATGCCAAAGCCGGGCATGCATAGCAGGCTGCATCCATCGATAGCAGGCTTTTTTAATTTATTCCCAACAAACTAACGGGCCCGTCCTATGAACACAAACACGGCCCAACCAGCGAAGCCACAACCACAGTCAACAGAGTCCAACGTGGCCCCACAAGTCAGTTAACGGCCAAGACGGCAAACGTCTGTTATGAACATTTGTGAGAGTTTCAGCTAAGGGAGTGGGGAAAAGTGAGCAAAAGTTTGAAGCGTGGGGAAAACTGAGCACAACTAAGGAATTGGGGGCACAGATGGAATAAGCCCATCCTTTTATGCTACCTAGAAATTCTATATCATTTCCAATCAACAATATGTCATCCACATATAATATTAGAAATGCTACAGAGCTCCCACTCACTTTCTTGTAAATACAGGCTTCTCCAAAAGTTTGTATAAAACCATATGCTTTGATCACTTCATCAAAGCGTATATTCCAACTCCGAGATGCTTGCACCAGTCCATAAATGGACCGCTGGATCTTGCACACTTTGTTAGCACCTTTAGGATCGACAAAACCTTCTGGTTGCATCATATACAACTCTTCTTTAAGAAATCCATTAAGGAATGCAGTTTTGACGTCTATTTGCCAGATTTCATAATCATAAAATGCGGCAATTGCTAACATGATTCGGACAGACTTAAGCATCTACGGCTGAGAAGGTCTCATTGTAGTCAACTCCTTGAACTTGTTGAAAACCTTTTGCAACAAGTCGAGCTTTGTAGACAGTAACATTACCATCAGCGTCAGTCTTCTTCTTGAAGATCCATTTATTCTCTATGGCTTGCCGATCATCAGGCAAGTCAACCAAAGTCCATACTTTGTTCTCATACATGGATCATATCTCAGATTTCATGGCCTCAAGCCATTTCGCGGAATCTGGGCTCATCATCGCTTCCTCATAGTTGATAGGTTCGTCATGGTCTAGTAACATGACTTCCAGAACAGGATTACAGTACCACTCTGGTGCGGAACATGCTCTGGTTGACCTACGAGGTTCGGTAGTAATTGATCTGAAGTTTCATGATCATTATCAATAGCTTCCTTACTAGTTGGTGTGGGGATCACGGGAATGGTTTTTGTGATGAGCTACTTTCCAATTTGAGAGAAGGTACAACTACCACATCAAGTTCTACTTTCCTCCCACTCACTTCTTTCGAGAGAAACTCCTTCTCTAGAAAGGATCCATTCTTAGAAACAAAGATCTTGCATTGGGATCTATGATAGAAGGTGTACCCAAGAGTTTGGTTTGGGTATCCTATGAAGACGCACTTCTCTGATTTGGGTTCGAGCTTATCAGGCTGAAGCTTTTTCACATAAGCATCGCAACCCCAAACTTTAAGAAATGACAGCTTAGGTTTCTTGCCAAACCACAGTTCATACGGTGTTGTCTCAATGGATTTAGATGGTGCCCTATTTAACGTGAATGCAGTTGTCTCTAATGCATAACCCCAAAACGATAGTGGTAAATCAGTAAGAGACATCATAGATCGCACCATATCCAATAAAGTACGGTTACGACGTTTGGACACACCATTACGCTGTGGTGTTCCAGGTGGCGTGAGTTGTGAAACTATTCCACATCATTTTAAATGAAGGCCAAACTCGTAACTCAAATATTCACCTCTGTGATCAGATCATAGAAACTTCATTTTCTTGTTACGATGATTCTCCACTTCACTCTGAAATTCTTTGAACTTTTCAAATGTTTCAGACATGTGTTTCATTAAGTAGATATACCCATATCTGCTCAAATCATCTGTGAAGGTTAGAAAATAACGATACCCGCCGCGAGCCTCAACACTCATCGGACCGCATACATCGGTATGTATTATTTCCAATAAGTCAGTGGCTCGCTCCATTGTTCCGGAGAACGGAGTCTTAGTCATCTTGCCCATGAGGCATGGTCGCAAGCATCAAATGGTTCATAATCAAGTGATCCCAAAAGTTCATCCGCATGGAGTTTCTTCATGCGCTTTACACACATATGACCTAAACGGCAGTGCCACAAATATGTTGCACTATCATTATCAAGTTTTCATCTTTTGGCATCACTATTATGAATATGTGTATCACCACGATCAAGATTCAACAAAAATAGACCACTCTTCAAGGGTGCATGACCATAAAAGATATTACTCATATAAATAGGACAACCATTATTCTCTGATTTAAATGAATAACCGTCTTGCATGAA
This sequence comes from Aegilops tauschii subsp. strangulata, assembly GCF_002575655.3. Taxonomy (NCBI): domain Eukaryota; kingdom Viridiplantae; phylum Streptophyta; class Magnoliopsida; order Poales; family Poaceae; genus Aegilops; species Aegilops tauschii. Next base: position 411,956,256 of record NC_053036.3, on the reverse strand, counting down.
ACAAGATCCCGATATAATGTTCATGCTCAACGCTGGCACCAAATAACAATTATTTAGGTCTAAAACTAATCCCAACGGTAGATGTAGAGGTAGCGTGCTGACGGCGATCACATCGACCTTGGAACCATTCCCGACACGCATCGTCACCTCGTCCTTAGCCAATCTTTGTTTAATCCGTAGCCCCTGTTCCAACTTGCAAATATGAGCAACAGAACCAGTATCAAATACCCAGACGCTACTACGAGCATTAGTAAGGCACATCAATAACATGTATGTTCACTTTGCCATCCTTCTTATCCGCCAAATACTTGTTGCAGTTCTGCTTCCAGTGACCAGTCCCTTTGTAGTAGAAGCACTCAGTTTCAGGCTTGGGTCCAGACTTGGGCTTCTTCCCGGGAGTGACAACTTGCTTGCCATTATTCTTGAAGTTCCCCTTCTTTCCCTTGCCCTTTTTCTTGAAACTAGTGGTCTTGTTAACCATCAACACTTGATGCTCTTTCTTGATTTCTACCTGTAACGATCCGACCTCAGGCGGTCAAATCTCTGTGTATAAGTGTCATCCCTGGATCGGTAATGCTGAAACATAGAGTACTCGAGGATTTATAACAGAGTTCAATCACACACTTAATACATCGAATGTCTCAAAAGAGAACTTATTACAATAATATGGTTGAAGGCCATCTAAATAAGATAACAGTGGAAGATTCGAAGTTAAATGAGTCCATCAACTCCAACGGCATAGCTGAGTGCACGACAACAACCTAGCGCACCTTACTCTTCGTCTGAAAACTCTGCAACATAATACGTTGCAGCCTGTGTAGGTCAGCACATGGAATATGCTGGCAAAATAACACTATAGAGCAATGAACATGTGATAGCTATACTATATGCATATTTGGCTGGTGGAGGCTCTATGGTTATTTTTGCAGAAAGCTAGTTTTTTCCTACAACAAAGGAATACATCGAATGTCTCAAAAGAGAACTTATTACAATAATATGGTTGAAGGCCATCTAAATAAGATAACAGTGGAAGCTTCGAAGGTAAATGAGTCCATCAACTCCAACGGCATAGTTGAGTGCACGACAACAACCTAGCGCACCTTACTCTTCGTCTGAAAACTCTGCAACATAATACGTTGCAGCCTGTGTAGGTCAGCACATGGAATATGCTGGCAAAATAACACTATAGAGCAATGAACATGTGATAGCTATACTATATGCATATTTGGCTGGTGGAGGCTCTATGGTTATTTTTGCAGAAAGCTAGTTTTTTCCTACAACAAAGGAATAAATTTTTGTTTAACTACATAGTTTGTTGAGAACATTGAGAAGGTTCCTCCAACTCAATCCCAAATTAATAATTATCAACCCAACAAATTAATTAAGTAGAGTGATGAGATCAAATCAATAATTCATGTACCAGATACTCAAGATGTCCAGAACCGAGGACACGGCTAACCATGATTAGTTTATACACTCTGCAGAGGTTTGCGCACTTTTCCCCACAAGACTCGATCTCCTCCGTTGGATTTCTCACACTACATGATGTTTAAGAAATGGGTGACCGAGACACAGTCTTTTAGAAGCATTAACTCTTTACTCTAGGTAGACAGTACCACCAACATCCCCTACATCTGCTAGCCTACCACTGAAAGAGGTCACACAACATACTCAACTATGCCAGAGCCCATAATGGCTTGTGACTGCACACGGAAGTTTCTTGCATGAAAAATCTTATGATCCCTTTGAGCCTGGGTGGCGAACCATAGGATGATCACATGGGTACTCCGGGATATCCCAGGACAACGCTGGATTGCTCCAGGTGCCCAGACAACCACTGGGTGCTCCAAGGTGCCTCAACCAATCCACCCAGATGTGTATTTAAATAGCCACCTTAAGTTTAACCATTAGTTAAAAATATTCACTCACATCTGTCATGGATCACTCAAACCAAACCATGTCTACGAGCGTAGCATAGTATAGTAAGCATAACGCAGAAGTAACACCCAGGGTTTGAAATAAAGACAATAGGTTCTACCTCATCAACTACTTCCCAATACCCACATGTTAATCAGCTCCTAATCATGCAGTGTTTGAGGATTGAAACTAATGCATAAAAACTGGGTAATAAAGGGTATGATTAAAGTGTTACTTGCCTTGCTGACGATCTGAAAACCCTAGTGACTCGTAGTAGCACATTTCGCACTCCGGAAACTCTATCGTAAACAAACAATAGCATACATAAGCACTCAAGCATAATATGCAAGGGTAAAACTCAAAAGAAAAGATCCGAACTGAAAGTTCAACTGAAGAGCTTCGATTCGCAAAAAGAATCACTCGAATCGGAGCTACGAAACTCAAACTACGATCAAAAGAAGTTCGAATTCAAATCTGCTTGAAACAAAATTTTAAATTATAAAAATCATGTTCAAGTAGATTAACTGGAAATAGGGGAACAAGACGAAGATTTCGGCGTTGGTTTCACTGGATTTGGACAAACGAGCAAAAAGTTGCGGGGGTTTAAAGATCAGGGACTGATCTGTGATAAAAATAATCGCGGATAGGTCCCTGGCCAAAAATAAAATAAAAAGAAAAACCTAACGAATGAACGTTCGCTAACAGAACCAAACAAACGAATCCGTTCGTTAACGCGGATTAACGGACGAATGTCCGCTAATTTGATCCGAACCAAAATAAACCAAGAAAACCCTAAAAAAACTAAACCGGAGAAAAACCGAGATAACCGGAAAAAATGATCTAGGTTTATACCGAAAATCCGACAAAACCGGCGGGATCGGCGGCGGCTTCCGGCGAGACGGCGGCGGTTTCGGCATCGGGGCTCGGCGGCGGCGTCGGCGGCGGGGCTCGGCGGGGTGGCGACGGCGAGCGGTGGCGTGTGCGGCGACGCGGCGTGCAAGCAGCGGCAGCAGCAGCGGCGGGCGGCAGGTGGCGGCGGCTGCGGGTTGGGTGGGAGGAGGCGGTGGGGTGGGGCGGCTTTTAAAGCCCGAGGGGGGCGGCAATGCTTGCGGGAGGGGCGGCCATGGGGAGTCCAAGCCGGACTCCTCGGCGTCCGTGCGGTTGCGCGGCACAGTCGTCGTGTTGGTTCTAGGATGGAATGATCTTTTGATCCAAAGATGCCAGGAAGGCGGCGGCGCAGCCGGCCGACCTGCTCGGCTGGGCCTTCGGTCCAGTCGGGCGGGAATTTTTTTAAATGAAATTTTGCCCGAAGAAAATCCTAATAAAATATAGAAAAATTCTAAAAATATGAGAAACAATTTTTGCCGTCTAAACCTAATATTTAGAACAAAGTGAACATTTTTCTGGTCTAAAAATGCAATTTTCAAAAATGCATATTTTTTTCTAAATTCAAATAAAATAGCAAATAAAATAATGATTTGATTTTAAAATTCCTTCTCCAATATTCCTCTTTTGTTGAAGAAGTCGTAGTATCTTCTCTCATTTATTTTTATTATTGGAAATATTTGGAGAGAAAAATATTAAAACCAATTGATCCTCTTTTCAAATTTGAGAAAAATTCAAATATGAAAATATGTGAAACCTCCAACTCTCTCCTTGGGTCCTTGAGTTGCTTAAGATTTCTAGGATCAAAACCAAAATGCAAAATAAAATATGATATGCATATGATGACCTATGTATAACATCCAAATTGAAAAGTGGGATGTTACACTACCTCCGCAACTTTGAGCATAGCGAAGATCTCGGGAATTGTCTTATCCATCCCTTGCATATTATAGTTCATCACGAAGCCTTTGTAGCTTGGTGGCAGTGATTGAGGAACTCTATCAATAACACTATCATCCAGAAGATTAACTCCCAGCTGAGTCAAGTGGTTATGATACCCAGACATTCTGAGTATGTGTTCACTGAAGAACTATTCTCCTCCATCTTGCAGCTATAGAACTTGTTGGAGACTTCATATCTCTCAACTCAGGAATTTGCTTGAAATATTAGCTTAAACTCCTGGAAAATCTCATATGGTCCATGACGTTCAAAACGTCTTTGAAGTCCCGATTCTAAGCCGTAGAGCATGGCACACTGAACTATAGAGTAGTCATCAGACCGCGTCTGCCATACGTTCAAAGCGTCTACATTAGCGGGAGGGGGCTTGTCACCTAGCGGTAAATCAAGGACATAATTCTTTTGTGTAGCAATGAGGATAACCCTCAAGTTACAGACCTAGTCCGTGTAGTTGCTACCATCATCTTTCAACTTAGCTTTCTCTAGGAACGCATTAAAATTCAAGGGAACGGTAGCACGGGCCATTGATCGACAACATAGATATGCAAAAACTATCAGGACTAAGTTCATGATAAATTAAGTTCAATTAATCATATTACTTAAGAACTCCCACTTAGATAGACATCCCTCAAGTCATCTAAATGATCACATGATCCATATCAACTAAACCATGTGTGATCATCATGTGAAATGGAGTAGTTTTCAATGGTGAACATCTCTATGTTGATCATATCTACTATATGATTCACGTTCGACCTTTCGGTCTCCAGTGTTCTGAGGCCATGTTTGTACATGCTAGGCTCGTCAAGTTTAACCCGAGTATTCCGCATGTGCAAAACTGTCTTGCACCCGTTGTATGTGAACATAGAGCTTATCACACCCGATCATCACGTGGTGTCTCGGCACGACGAACTGTCGCAACGGTGCATACTCAGGAAGAACACTTATACCTTGAAATTTTAGTGAGGGATCATCTTATAATGCTACTGCCGTACTAATGAAAATAAGATGCATAAAAGATAAACATCACATGCAATCAAAATATGTGACATGATATGGCCATCATCATCTTGTGCCTCTGATCTCCACCGTCAAAGCACCGTCATGATTTCCATCGTCACTGGCTTGACAGCTTGATCTCCATCGTAGTGTCGTTGTCGTCTCGCCAACTATTGCTTCTACAACTATCGCTAACGCATAGTGATAAAGTAAAGCAATTACATGGCGTTTGCATTTCATACAATAAAGCGATAACCATGAGGCTCCTGCCAGTTGCCGATTACTTTTACAAAACATGATCATCTCATACAATAACGTATATCACATCATGTCTTGACCATATCACATCACAACATGTCTTGCAAAAACAAGTTAGACGTCTTCTACTTTGTTGTTGCAAGTTTTACGTGGCTACTACGGGCTTCTAGTAAGAACCGTTCTTACCTACGCATGAAAACCACAACGGTGATTTATGAAGTTTGCTGTTTTAACCTTAAACAAGGACCGGCCGCAGTCAAATTCAATTCAACTAAATTTGGAGAAACAGACACCCGCCAGCCGCCTTTATGCAAAACTAGTTGCATGTCTGTCGGTGGAACCGGTCTCATGAACGTGGTCATGTAAGGTTCCGGGCCGCTTCATCCAACAAAACCACCGAATCAAAATAAGACATTGGTGGTAAGCAGTATGATGATCACCGCCCACAACTATTTGTGTTCTACTCGTGCATATCATCTACGCATAGACCTGGCTCGGATGCCACTGTTGGGGAACGTAGCATGCAATTTCAAAAAAAATCCTACGCTCACGCAAGATCTATCTAGGAGATGCATAGCAACGAGAGGGGGAGAGTGTGTCCATGTACCCTCATAGACCAAAAGCGGAAGCGTTTGACAACACGCTTGATGTAGTTGAACTTCTTCTCGTTCCTTCCGATCAAGCACCGAACGTACGGCACCTCCGAGTTCTGCACACGTTCAGCTCGATGACATCCCTCGAACTCTTGATCCAGCAAAGTGTCGAGGGAGAGTTCTGTCAGCACGACGGCGTGGTGACGGTGATGGTGAAGTGATCCGCACAGGGCTTCGCCTAAGCACTACGTGAATATGACCGGAGGCGTAAACTGTGGAGGGGGGCGCCGCACATGGCTAACAATGTTTGTTGTGTGTTCTAGGCGCCCCCTCCCCACATATATATAGGTGGGAGGGGGAGGGGGACAGCCATGGGGAGCCCCAAGTAGGAGGAATCCTACTTGGGGGCCTTGTCCAATTCGCCCCCCCCCACCATCTTTTTCGGAGAGGGAAGGAAGGGGGAGGCTGAATTGCCTCCCCTTCCTTCTCTCTTCCCCTTTTCCTTTCCCCTTCCTATTCGGCCAGCAAGGGGGGCGCAGCAGCCCATGTTGGCTGCTGTGTTTCCCCTCTTGGCCCAATAGGCCCATATAGTTTGCTGGGGGTAGCCCGGAACCCCTTCCGGTGACCTGATACATACCCGGTACCCTCGGAACACTTCCGATGTCCAAATACTATTGTCCTATATATGAATCTTTACCTCCTGACCATTTCGAGACTCCTCGTCATGTCCATGATCTCATATGGGACTCCGAACAACATTCGGTCACCAAATCACATAACTCATATAATACAAAATCGTCAACGAACGTTAAGCGTGCGGACCCTACGGGTTCGAGAACTATGTATACATGACCAAGACAGCTCTCCGGTCAATAACCAACAGCGGAACCTGGATGCTCATATTGTTGGCTCCTATATATTCTACAAAGATCTTTTATCAGTCGTACCGCAATGACAACATACGTAATTCCCTTTGTCATCGGTAGTGTTACTTGCCCGAGATTCGATTGTCGGTATCTTCATACCTAGTTCAATCTCGTTACCGGCAAGTCTCTTTACTCGTTCCGCAATACATCATCCCGTAACTAACTCATTAGTCACATTGCTTGCAAGGCTTGTCATGATGTGCATTACCGAGAGGGAATAGAGATACCTCTCCGATACTCAGAGTGACAAATCCTAATCTAGATCTATGCTAACCCAACAAACACCTTCGGAGATACCTGTAGAGCATATTTATAATCACCCAGTTACGTTGTGACGTTTGATAGCACACAAGGTATTCCTCTGGTATCCGGGAGTTTCATAATCTCATAGTCAAAGGAATATGTATAAGTCATGAAGAAAGCAATAGCAATAAAACTTAACGATCATTATGCTAAGCTAACGGATGGGTCTTGTCCATCACATCATACTTCTAATCATGTGATCCCGTTCATCAAATGACAACACATGTCTATGGTTAGGAAACTTAACCATCTTTGATTAACGAGCTAGTCTAGTAGAGGCTTACTAGGGACACAGTGTTTTGTCTATGTATCCACACCTGTATCAAGTTTCCGGTGAATACAATTCTAGCATGAATAATAAACATTTATCATGAAATAAGGAAATATAAATAACAACTTTATTATTGCCTCTAGGGCATATTTCCTCCAGTTTGGCGCTCCATGACAGTGGTGCGACAGATGTCCTCGTGACTGGCCACACCTTGGCCGAGGGTGAAAAGCTTGACTGGCTTGGCCAGACCGACAAAGGCGACATCCGTGGATGTCGTCCACTTCTTGAAGTTTCCATCGTGGTTGCTCCTTGTCCTTTGTTGTTCTCTTGGTGAAATTCTTGATCCTTTGGATCAGACGATCGCAGCGCTTCGGTATAGTGATCTTCCTGGAGATACCGTCTTGGAGCTCATGGTTTGTTAATGTTCATCCCCGCCTAGCCGCGATGACTTTTCACAGTCAAGGGCTCCGTCGACTCCATAGTGTTGCCTAGTGTCCATCTATTGTTTGCTTAGAGTCGTATAAGGTGATGTTGTTGATCTTTGGCATCTTTGTACCTTGTCTTTTGTGTGTGCATTGTGTTGACGTACGGTGTGGTGATCTGAGTCGGATTGTATGGTGGTCGTTGCTTTACATTGAAAGCGGGACGAAAATTTCCCGATAAAAATAAAGAAGAAGAAAAGAATTAGCCAAAATAGATAAAGAGATCATAACGCATATATGATGGCAAATTTTAATAAATGCAGTACACTTTCTAACTCAAGAGGATTGTCCAAGTGATTTTCCAAAGACAAGCTTGTCTGTTGCTCTTTGACTGAGTGACATGCAGGACTCCTGTACATGAGAATGACACAAGCATAAGCACGGGAGTGACATATCCTAAAATTCAACTTAGGATGAAATATCCACATTACAATGGAGCTAAAAAGGCAGTTTAGCCATTTACTCATCTTCATGCTAAAGTGAGCAGATGTTCTCCGTTGGAAAGGCGCTTTGACTTTTGATTTCCTCCTTTATAAGTGGATAGCTAGAGATCTATTTGGGCAGCATTACAGTGAATGAACCTAATTCTCAGATAAATAATTAAATATCTATATTGATTTGAAAAGAGCGAGTTGCCGATATCCAGCAGGGAAACGTTTCACACCGGTGGACCGACTGAAAATTGTGCCGGTCGCGCACGACCGTCACGCACGTGCAACCTCAAGTGACCCCACCCACTGCCCTCCTCCTTCACCTTACCTTATCCCTTCAGATCACCAGCGACCAGATCCACTCATCCACACATCTCGCATCGCAGCCATCCCCACCTCTTCGCCGCTCGCTTCCACCTCATCCCGCACATCACCGCCGAGATCCTCTGCCACCTGTGACGCGGTGCCGGCTGGCCATGGTCACTCACTCCTACATTTTTTTCTTCTATCGTGTGATGGTCGCGGCTGCCCCACCACCCTTTTCCCCCGTTTGATGAAGAGAAATGCCACCATTTTTCCCCTGTGCTAGAACCAGCGGGGGAATTGCTTCAACCGGCGAGGGGGGTTGCTTCTACCGGCGAGGATGGTGGTGGGCGGCGAGGGCAATGGCTGTGGTAAGTTGCTGTATTTTTTTGCTGGAACCACTTTTGATTTTTGCGGGAACCAATTTTCGATTTGCTGCAACGGGGGGAAGATAGTGTTGCGCGGCGCGGCGGCAACCACCATTATTTTTGCTAGAACCGGTGACTACACCCGACATAAGCGATGGAACCTAGGGAACGGACGTGCTACCACCGGCTAGTGTGGATGCTACAATCGTTGTGGGGCGAGCTGCAATCAGGAAAGGAGTTGTTACTACCTCGACCGGTAGGCGCAACGGCGGAGCACACGGGATGCTACAACCGTTGAGGCAGGAGCTGCCACTGCGCCCGGTTTTTTGGGAACCGGTGACCGCGGCGAGCTACAGGGTGATCGCGGCGAGCTACAGGGTAACCACGGTGAGTTTGTCCAGAGGAGCGGGGGAGTGCTTCAATCATGACCAGGTTTGCTGGAACTAGCACGCAAAGATGCTCCCACCAGAATTTGTTCTTCTTGTACCAACGATATTTGCTACAACCATAGTTTTGTTTTGTTGGAACCAGTATGAGAAAATGCTTTCACCGGAGTTTAATTCTTTGCTAGACCAGGGACTTTTGCTACACCCATAGCTTCAAATTGTTGGAAGAAGGTTTTCAAATGATTCAACAGGGGTGGCGACACAGAGCTGCTTTTTGACAACTTTTTTTGTTGCGTCCATTGACGACGAGCATCAGCGGCGAGCACGGCCGTGGTTGTCGTTGCCGACAAATGGGGGAGGGCGGTAGTGTGCTGCGTGACGCTGCGATGGTGGGCGGCTGCCATGACTTGCGGTGTTTTGTTCAGATCTGAACGTGAACGGAGTGAGAAGGAAGAAGGCAACCTGGATGGATGAGGATCCAACGATTCAGAGTGGGCCAATCGGGCGGTTGGCGTGCGATCGGCCGGAACTTTGGGCTGGCGCGTCGGTGCTGATCAGTCGCTTATCCAACAAATCACATTCCGTCCAACTGCATCTATCCAACTGTCTATGTCCCTCAGGTATGTTAACCATGTTTACACAATTTTTTTAGCACAATTCATTAATTAATATCATTCCTAATATCAACGCCATGATTGACCAAGTAACTACATCCTACCTAATATTAACATGCAATTTATATCTTGCCTAATATTATATGTAACACAATAAATATCTTGCCTAATATTAACGTGATACACAATTTCTAGTCTATATGTATTTATATCTTTATGTCTATCTATATCTATATCTATATCTATATCTACTAGAACAATGCCCGTGTGTTACGACAGGATCTAAATATTGTAGACATTAGTACGTTAGCTTGTGATTTACCTGCCCATAATATGCGATTTGTGTATATAAATGTTCATCAAATTTTGTCTGTGATTTACCTTATATTTTGATCAGAAGTGATTTACCTGCCCATAGTATACGATTGTGTAAATAATTGTTCATCCAGTTTTGTCGTGATTTACCTTATATTTTGATCACAAGTAAATTAAAATGGAATTGGTTCAGAAGGTAAGTAAATTAAGATGATTGATTATTATACGGGGAATGTTGGATGAAGGGGTGATGGGAAAAAAGGTGAAACAGGAACCTTTATGTTCTTTTTAATCTACTAGAACAACGCTCGTGCGTTACAATGGGATATAAATATTCTAGTACGTTAGCTTATGATTTACCTATCAATAATAATGCAATTGTATAAATAAATGGGATATAATATTAGAAGTTTGGTAAGTAAATTAATGTGGAATTGTGTCGGTGTACAAAAGTAGGGGCACACCTTTGTACCCCTTTACTTGTGCACGGGCAGTCGGAGCCGCGCGCCACGGCCACACTAAGCAGGGTAGAGGAAGGGAGCCGGAGAGAATCCAGAGCACAAGATGGCCAAGGCAACGCCAAGACCAAAGATACCAAAGAGAGAGAGGGCGAGGTGGACTCCCCCGGCAAGGCCCTTCCCGGGGCAGCCTCCGCGGCCCCGGCAAGAGCCTTGCCGGGGCGACTTGCCCGATGCTGACAGAGCGAGCCACCCTTGAGCCCACAGGTTCCAACTCAACCAACCACATTGGAACTAGGGCTCGGGAGGCACCTCCGTGGTAGCATGGAAATCTTTGTCAAGACCATAGAGAAATGAGATCAGATGAGAACCAGAAGACGGTGACCCTCGGCGGGATCCTTGCCGAGGAGATCCACAAGACCCCCGGCAAGCGCCTTGCCGGGGACGACTGCAACGCCACGGCAAGACCCTTGTCAGGCCCCCGGCAAGGCCCTTGCCGAGGGCGTCAGCGGGGCCATAGCCAGGCCCGCGTCGACCAAGACTCCACCGCCGTCCCCAAGCAGCTGCTAGCTCAACCAGCTGGGCAGGCACCTGCGTGGCGACGGGCGGCCTCTTCGCCAACTCAGCAAGCATCTGCGTGGTGGCATGCAGATCTTCGTGAAGACCCTACCACCGCGCCACCTCAGCTGCCTGCCTGCCTGCATGGCGCTGCATGCACTGCTGGCCTGGGCGCGTGTCGAAGCAAGGCGAGGCGGCAACGGACGGGACGGGCCTCGTTCCCGTCCCCAATAAAGCTAAGGGACACCTAAGCTACGCATTAAACGCGTCTTGTCCTGTAACACGAGTGATAAGCTCGCAGCACTGTAGGCCTTTCCACCTCCTGTGTGCCACTGTGGCAGCCCCTTCCGACTATAAAAGGAGGCCCTTAGCATACTGGAGAGGGATTCGGCTCTTTTGAACTACGCAGCCACCATAGCTAGTTCGAGAGCTCAAGAACTCTCTCAAATACACACCAAAGCAGGACTAGGGTATTACGCATCCTCGCGGCCCGAACCTGGGTAAACGATCCTTGTGTTGACTGCTAATCCTACTCTTCTCACAACCCCGCGCCCCGGCAACCGTAGTAGGGATTCTTGTGATCCCATAGGTGTCGTTTCCCACCGACATCTTTGGCGCGCCACGTAGGGGGCGCATTTGTGAGAATCTAGTCTACTAGTTAGCCTAGCAGTTCTTCATCGCCATGGCTCCCAAGAAGAAGACGATCACGGCAATCGGCTCGTCGGGAGCCGAACGGCCCGTGCCAGTGCGGGCAAGCAGCGGGCCGGTCGCGGACAGGACCTGGGCGCAGTCCGCGAGGACCAGCATTGCTCTGGCAGTCAGAGCCTGGCGAGCGGCGTCATTCGTGCGCCAGGCGACGGGCCGCACGCCGCCAAATCCAAAGACGGAGCTGGGCCCCCCGTAGGCGGCGTGGAGCCCTCCAGGAGTGTCGTTGTGCCACCCACGGGCGGCGCAGCAACCTCCAAGGGGCCCACGCCGGCACCCACAGCACACTCTTCCTAGGGTGCGCGCGACGAGCAGTGCCACCATGCTGGAGACCCCAGACACCGCCGTGGGAAGAGCCATGTGCATCGTCCGCGGGACGAAGGAGTCCAGCATGCTCGCCGAAGTGCTGGCGAAAATGGCACGCAGCCGCTGGGTCGTGGTAGAGCTCCTTCTAACATAGTTCGAAGTCGAAGCATGCCACGGTCCACGCAGCTGTCGCCACCATCCACGCCAGCGGAAACTTTGGTGCGCGCGCAGCTGCTCCTCGACTTCCCTCCTGCTGCGAAGAAGCTCGACGAGTGGAGAGCCACCATCCGGAGCCTCGTCACCGTCGCCAATAAAGATGATCCGCGACCGGCGGGTGTCGGTGTCAAAACAGGCGGATATCGGGTAGGGGGTCCCGAACTGTGCGTCTAAGGCGGATGGTAACAGGAGGCGGGGGACACAATGTTTACCCAGGTTCGGGCCCTCTCGATGGAGGTAATACCCTACTTCCTGCTTGATTGATCTTGATGATATGAGTATTACAAGAGTTGATCTACCACGAGATCGAGGAGGCTAAACCCTAGAAGCTAGCCTATGATTATGATTGTTGTTGTCCTACAGACTAAACCCTCTAGTTTATATAGACACCGGAGGGGGCTAGGGTTACATAGAGTCGGTTAAAAGGGAGGAGATCTACATATCCGAATTGCCAAGCTTGCCTTCCACGCAAAGGAGAGTCCCACCCAGACACGGGACGAAGTCCTCAATCTTGTATCTTCATAGTCCAACAGTCCGGCCAAAGGATATAGTCCGGCTGTCCGAGGACCCCCCTAATCCAGGACTCCCTCAGTAGCCCCCAAACCAGGCTTCAATGACGATGAGTCCGGTGCACAGATTGTCTTCGACATTGCAGGGCGGGTTCTTCTCCAAATTCTGAATACCTGTCAAGTAGTGTCCGGCTTCCCATAAATGTTGCACTCCTTGGCTTCCGCGCCTAATAATGGCTATCTTCCACGTGTCGAGCGAATGCGAGAAGTCGGGGCATTTTTACACTTGCCACCCTAGCCATGTGAGTAAATCGTCTATTTAAAGAGCCGGGGATCCTCAGATCCAGATCACACCATCCTCCCACAGCGAGTATCCATTGGAGCCTGCCCGAAAAAATCCATCCTATCATGGCCGGCCATCGCAGCTCCTCCTCTTGCTCCTGTAGCCCTAAGCCAGGCAACTGGAAGAAGTGTTCCGTCTCCCACAGACAGTTAGTAGAGTTACAGACCCAGGGGTTTCTCCCTCCTGCGTATATGGTCCCCGTCCGAGCTGGACTAGCCACTTACAATGGCGGGGAGCAAGCGGAGAGCTTTCCCAACCCATCTATGGGGGAGCGGGTATGCCTTGTCCCGTACTTATTAAGGGGACTTGGATTTCCAATCCATCCGTTCCTCCGCGGGCTCCTGGAGTTCTACGGCCTCCAGCTGCATAATTTTACTCCCGCCTCCATATTACACATCGCTGGCTATGTTGCCCTTTGTGAGTTGTTTTTGGGCTGCGAAGCTCATTTCGAACTATGGAAGAGGCTATTCTGCCTCGTGCCCCGTACACAGGAGGGGTCAATATATCAAGTAGGCAGAGCCGAAATATGGCGCATCGCCGGGAACGGATATCTGTCCGGTACTCCGAAGAAGACATCCGAAGACTGGCCTTCGGAGTGGTTTTATATGGAGGACGTCCACATTCCAGACCCTATTCGGAAGGGCCTTCCTGAGTTTGATAATGCCCCTTTGAAGAAACGCCACAGCTGGCGCCCTCGGAGCCCCCAGGAGGAAGATAGCAGGGAGGTCCTGTACCTGATGGGCCGGATACAAATGCTGGCCAAATCAGGATTGACAATAATTGAGGTTATGTCGATATGCATAATGCGGGGGGTGCGGCCACTTCAATATCGGGGACAACCCATGTGGCACTTCAATGGAGAAGACGATGCCTCCCACTGCGGTCGTAAAGGTCCGGACTCAGACACTGCTCTAGCGAAAATACTGTCCGATTTATATAAAGGAGAGGAAGAGGAGTTCATCCGCATTAAGCCACGGGATGGATTCTCCATGTACAACCCCCCAAACTGGGTAAGCTGCTACTTTTTACTCCATACCTTCACGCATTATTTATCATAAATATTTACCTTGCTATTTCATAGCAGGAACTGTGAAAAGTCGTGAGGGAGGTCCACAACCCATCTCCACAGCCAGAGGACCCTGACCGGGCCCTCGACCCCGGACTCGAAGAAGATCCGGACACATTTGTGGAGCTCATTGATAGGACGTTCTATCAATTGAGCTGTGACGGTGCTTTTGTAGCCATCATAGCCGATTATCCCGGACTGCTCCCTGCATCGCATGTAAGTAAAACCGGAGTCCCAACTTCCGAGAAGGATCCCATTTTTTGCACTTCACCTACCGCACACATTTGGTGTCTTACAGGGAAGGCCCTCGGGACGCGATGACGAACCCGCAGTGGCCCACCAACAAGGGGCACCGGAACCGGGCAGGCTTAAAAGGAAGGCGGTCAGGACTGAGATGCCGTCGCAGAGGTATGAAAAAGAACCCTGCTCCATGGTTATTGTATTTTTAAAATATAATAAAGTCCATGTTTCCTAGTAGGAAAAACGCTCGCCGAACTATATCCGGAGAGGTTGCCGGCCACGCCACCACCAGCCGGGCTCCAGAGCCGGACTTAGAGGCGGACGCTAACATGGGGCCAACACCGGATGTTCCTCCTATAGAGGATACAGATAGGTTGTCCGCTATGAATTCCGAAGTGGAGAGTGCCATGAATCACAGGCGTCGCCTGGCCTTACTCCGCGATGCTTGTTTCTCCCAAGAGGCGTTCGATGCCTTCAACTCAGGAGACGCATACATCCGAGCTGCTCAAAATGGTCTTGCCAGAGCCACGGACCAGTATGTAAAGGATATACGGGTAAGAAAATCTGATAATTATGTATATCAGTGGCCCCTGAGACTTGAAACAGTTAACACAACTGATTTAAGGATCATTATTTGTGCAGGTTCTTACGGATAAGAATTCCCAGTTGTCTCGAGAGCTGGAAGAGTGCAAAGCCCAGCTACGGGCCGTGGTTGCCGCGATGAAGGAGTCCGAGAAGGCCCCCTCTGGTAACATTTGTCTCTATCAAAAATAATGACATGTACCGGTAGCATGCGGCATGCATGCAAATCTAACAATAGATTCTGCAGATGATCCCAGAATGAATCCGGAGGTCGTGGGAGGGGATGAGCAACATGCTCGACAACAGTTAAAGGCTGGCGAGCGTGTGCTTAAGTAGGTTAGGCGGGAGAAGAATGATCTCCAAGATGCCAATATCCGACTGGGCGTTGAGCTGAAAGATGTTCGAGCCCAGCTTGCTGACTCCGTACAGGAGAATAAGAGGCTTCGACGCGGCATTTTTAGTAAGTGCTTGAACGAACCTTTATAGAGTTCAGCGAAGAAACCAGCTAACAGAGTTATATCTGTAGGTATGCTGACGGGTCGTCCCGTAGAGGAAATGCCCGGGTCTGCAGGTGATCTTCTGCCAGAGCTCTCACAACTGCACGAACAAGTTCGGCAGGTGATGCAGGGCATTGCCCAAGCCTTGTGGCCATCCGCCTCCCTGCCAGGAGGCATGGGGGAGCTTGTAGAGAAGCTCAAGGGAGCGCGGCGGCGCTTATGATTATGGAAGATATCATCCTGCCGACAAGGTGCAAGGGAAGCCTGGGCCATGGTGAAGACGCGATATACCAAGGCTGACCCGAACCACATGGCCGAGGTCGGACCTGTGGGGTCTGATGGGAAAGAGATCCCCGTCAGTTTGGTGTATGACCAGGTAAAATTAGCCGCAAAGTATTCCCAACAGGATTGTAGGCTAGACAGCCTGTTGGATGGTATAGAAGAAGAATTTAGTCAGTCTAAGTGATTGTGTACTTCAAGTGACATATATTGTCCCTAGCCGGATTGTAAATCATTTGTCATGGCGGACCTTTTTGCTTCGACCTCTGGACCCGACAGTCCGGAGTGTATCCGAATACCCGCTCAGTTATGTAAAAACCGGGGTACGCGTGGAAACCAGTCATAGGGGTCATAAGTGCTTGAACAGACAAGTACCCAACTAGCTATGTTATATTACATGGATAGTAAGAAACATCTTCCAGGGAGAATAGTTCCTTTAAGGGTTCCTTTCCCTGGGTACGCATGCATTAATGTGCATGTCCGAACTGCGAAAAGAGACGCGGGATATAAACATCTGGGGGCATGTATTACAATAAATAAAAGTCATATTTTGTTCACCGACCGAATATTCCCTTAAGAACGCTAGCTTTCGGCTTCACCCAATTTGAGGTACACATCCGGCTGACCCGGCAGTAACAATCGCAGAGGTGCTCCCCTTATGCCCTAGCCAAATTAACGGGAACGTAGGGCATAAACACAAGAGCCAGGAAACCCAGCTTGGCCAAAACTTAAGTCATATCGATGCATATAATGGCGAAAAAAGGTACATGTGTAAAAGTAACACATGTGTGGGGCATAGAGCCCGGAAAATAGTTATATTAAGCTTCTGTATAAGAAGCCCCCAGGTATAATGAGCACGGCTAGCATGTCAAGATCGTGTAGTCACGACACATTTTAATCTTTTGAGGCCGTGGAGAAAAAAGGGAGAAAAGAAAGAAAGAAAAGACACATAACGGATATACATATAAAAATTGACGGAGGTAAGGAGACGAACAGAGAGTCCAGCAGTAGGCGTAAAACCTTCGGAGTCTAGCCGCGTTCCATGTGTTTGGCTCGAGTCGATTGTCCGATGCATCCCGCAGACGGTACGCTCCACCGGTCAGAACTTTGTCAATAATGAAGGGACCTTCCCATTTGGGCTCGAGTTTGTTCTTTTTCTTCTCTGGTAGGCGTAGAACTAGTTCGCCAACGTTATAAGTTTTGGCCTGTACTTCTCTGCTTTGATACCGTCGAGCCTGTTGCTGATAGAATGCGGGGCGGGCTTTTGCCACGTCACGCTCCTCCTCCAGGGCGTCCAAGCTGTCCTGCCGATCAAGCTCGGCTTCTTTCTCTTCGTACATGCGCACTCAAGGTGAGTCATGAATGATGTCGCAGGGCAGTACCGCCTCTGCGCCATACACCATGAAAAACGGTGTGTATTCGGTAGTGCGATTCGGCTTGGTCCGCAGCCCCCATAGTACGGAGTGGAGCTCCTCTACCCAGTGTGTGTCTGGTTCCTTCAAGCATCGCACTAATCTGGGTTTAATGCCGCTCATGATAAGACCATTTGCCCGCTCGACCTGACCGTTTGTTTGGGGGTGATAAACGGAGGCATAATCGAGCTTAATGCCCATGTTGCCGCACCAAGTTTTTACCTCGTCGGCTGTAAAGTTCGAGCCGTTATCGGTGATGATGCTGTCAGGGACGCCGTAACGGTGTACAACCCCGGATATGAAGTCTATCACTGGTCCGGATTCGGCCGTTTTAACTGGTTTGGCTTCTATCCATTTGGTGAATTTATCCACCATGACCAATAGGTACTTTTTCTTATGGCTTCCTCCTTTAAGGGGTCCGACCATATCAAGCCCCCAGACCGCGAAGGGCCAAGAATGGGGATTGTTTGGAGAGCGGTAGGTGGCATATGGCTTTGGTTGCAAAAAGCTGGCAACCGACGCAACGTTGGACGAGGTCCTGTGCGTCTGCTCGGGCCGTCGGCCAGTAAAAACCTGAACGGAAGGCCTTGCTTACAAGGGCTCGAGCTGCGGCGTGATGGCCACCAAGTCCAGCATGAATTTCTGCCAATAGTTGTCGTCCTTCCTCTTTGGAGATGCACCTTTGAAGTACTCCGGTAGCGCTTTTCTTATAAATCTCTCCCTCATGGACCTTGTAGGCTTTAGACCGCCGCACAATGCAACGTGCCTCGTTTGGGTCCTTAGGGAGTTCTTGCCTAGTTAGGTAGGCCAAGAAGGGTTCTGTCCACGGGGCGATGACAGACATAATCACGTGGGCCGAAGGTGTTATTTCGGTGGCAGAGCCTCCGATTACGTCAGAGTGTTCGGGATCTGGCATTGTGGCTGGGTCCGGACTAGTATTGCCGGTCTCTCCTTCCCATACCACGGATGGCTTAAACAGCCTTTCCAAAAAGATATTAGGTGGGACAGGGTCGCGCTTAGCGCCGATGCGGGCTAGAATATCTGCCGCTTGATTGTTTTCCCGGACCACATGGTGGAATTCAAGCCCCTCAAACCAAGCTGACATCTTTAGGACGGCGTTGCGGTAAGCCGCCATTTTCGGATCCTTCGCGTCGAAGTCTCCATTTATTTGAGATATTGCGAGGTTTGAATCCCCACGCACCTCCAGGCGTTGAATGCCCATGGAGAGTGCCATCCGGAGACCATGTAACAGGGCCTCATATTCTGCTGCGTTGTTGGAGTCTGTGTATAGTATTTGGAGTACGTATTGGACTGTGTCTCCGGTGGGGGATGTGAGGACGACACCAGCCCCCAGACCAGCCAGCATTTTAGAGCCGTCAAAGTGCATGATCCAATTGGAGTACGCGCCGTATTCTTTAGGGAGTTCGGCTTCTGTCCATTCGGCGACGAAATCAGCCAGTACTTGTGATTTAATGGCTCGTCGTGGTTTGTATATTATGTCAAACAGGAGGAGCTCAATAGCCCATTTAGCAATCCGGCCCGTGGCATCGCGGTTATTTATTATGTCATTGAGTGGTACTTAAGAGGCCACCGTAATTGAACACTCTTGAAAGTAGTGTTGTAGTTTCCGGGATGCCATAAAGACTGCGTATGCTATCTTTTGATAATGTGGGTACCGTCATTTGCATGGAGTGAGGACAGTGGACACGTAGTATACCGGCTTTTGAAGCGGGAACTTATGTCCGTCCGTCTCTCGTTCGACGACGAGCACTGTGCTTACTACTTGGTGTGTTGGCGATATATATAACAGCATTGGTTCGCCGATATTTGGCGCGGCCAAGATTGGGTTGCTGGACAAGACGGCCTTTATTTCTTCCAATCCGGCCGTCGCCGCATCCGTCCACTCGAAGTGTTCGGTGCGTCGAAGAAGACGATAAAGAGGTGGTGCCTTTTCTCCTAATCGGGAGATAAAGCGGCTTAAGGCAGCCACGCATCTAGTTAACTTCTGGATTTGCTTGAGGTCTGTTGGGATAGCCAACTGTGACAGAGCTCGGATTTTAGCCAGATTTGCTTCAATTCCTCTATTGGAAACGATGAAGCCCAAGAGCTTTCCGACGGGCACGCCGAAGACGCATTTTTCCGGATTGAGCTTGATGTCGTACGTTCGAAGATTGTCGAACATGAGCCTCAAGTCGTCTATAAAGGATTCGACGTGTCTGGTTTTAATGACCACATCGTCTACGTATGGCTCCACTGTTTTGCCGATTTGTGTTTCCAGGCATGTCTGAATCATGCGTTGATAGGTTGCGCTAGCGTTTTTGAGCCTGAAAGGCATGGTGTTAAAACACAAGGGGCCGTATGGAGTGATAAATGCCGTTGCGGCTTGATCAGGCTCTGCCATCTTAATTTGATAGTATCTGGAGTATGCATCGAGGAAACACAATGAGTCGTGTCCTGCGGTGGCGTTGATAATTTGATCGATGCGGGGGAGGGGGAAGGGATCCTTGGGGCAAGCCTTGTTAAGGTCCTTGAAATCGACACATAGGCGCCAGGATTTGTCCTTCTTTGGTACCATCACCAGGTTTGCTAGCCAGTTCCGATGTTTTATCTCTCTAATGAATCCGGCCTCAAGTAACTTGGCTAGCTCTTCTCCCATGGCTTGTCGCTTAGGCTCAGAGAAACGCCGGAGAGTCTACTTGACCGGATTGAACCCCTTTAGAATGTTAAGGCTGTGTTTGGCCAGCCTGCGTGGGATTCCTGGCATGTCTGAAGGATGCCAGGCGAATATGTCCCAATTCTCGCGCAAGAACTCCCGCAGTGCGGCGTCTGTTGTGGGGTTCAGTTGTGCCCCGATGGATGCTGTTTTTGTGGGGTCCGTTGGATGGACCTGGAATTTGACTATTTCATCTGCTGGTTTAAAAGAGGTGGACTTGGATCTTTTGTCGAGTATCACGTCATCTCTGTCCACTATGGAGCGCAGCGCGGTTAGTTCTTCGGTCGCGAGGGCTTCGGATAACGCCTCCAGGGCTAGTGCGGCGGTTTTATTTTCGGCGCGGAGTGCTTTGTCCGGATCACTAGCTAGAGTGATGATTCCATTGGGCCCGGGCATTTTGAGCTTCATGTACCCATAATGGGGTATAGCTTGGAAGATCGTGAATGCCTCCCGCCCTAAAAGGGCGTGGTATCCGCTACTGAATGGGGCCACTTGGAATGTGATTTCTTTGGACCTATAATTCTCTAGCGTGTCGAATACCACATCTAGTGTGATTTTTCCCGCACAGCGTGCCTCCCGACTAGGGATGATTCCTCTGAAGGTCGTGCTGCTTTGCTCAATGCGGCTCCTGTCTATTTCCATTTTTCTAGGAGTTTCTTCGTAGATGAGGTTTAATCCGCTGCCGCCGTCCATGAGCACTTTAGTAAGCCGGAAGCCGTCCATGATTGGACTAAGGACCAAAGCGGCTGGTGCTCGGGCTGTTCGGAATTGAGGTTCGTCACTGGCATTGAAGGTTATGGCCGTGTCATTCCACGGATTTATTGGTGCAACGTGGCAGACTTCGGCAAGGCTGCGGAGTGCTCGCTTGCGCCTATTATTTGAGGCGAAGGTCTCGAAGACTGTCAATACTGTATTGTTATTGTCCATGGGATGGTGCTCTGTGGTATTGTTGATGAGGAGATCCTCACCGCTCTTGGCCACCTGCCGGAGTGTCCAACATGCTCTAGGGCTATGTGTTGGCGTGGTATCCGGTGTACTTTGAATTTTGCATGGCCTATTGAGCCATCCCTCCAATATAGTTCCATGCCCTGTAGTGGGCTTTTGTTTCTTTGTAATTGAATCAGGTGACTTACGAGAGTACACCCTTTTAGCTCGGACGGGGGGTTTAGTGAGAGCCGGAGGATCCCAGAATTTTGTTTGGGTTTTCCAGGCGCTTTCCATCGCACAGTACTTCTGTACTATGGCCGCTAAGTCAGCGAAGTGTGTTATGTCACGGCGACTTATGGCGTTGAGGATTCCCTTGTCTGTGCAATTTTAGCAAAAGTATGAAATTGCGTCTTCCTCATGACAGTCCTTGACCTTGCTCATTACAAGGAGGAATCTGGCCCAATAGTGATGTACTGTCTCTTGGGGCTCTTGTCTAATGTGGGAATGATCACTTATATCTGGGTGGGTGGGTAGATTTAAGTCCGAACCCTGACCCGATCTGAGACCCAGGGGCGGAGAAGTTTCCGATCTTAGAAGTTCGGGCTCCGGGATGTTGCGCAATAGGTCTGGTCCGCTGTCTGATTCTAGGTTCAAAGTTTGGGCCATGTCCTCTCGTAGACGGGTATCCGGCTCGGAGAGCTCGGGAATCTGGACATAGTTCGTCCTCAAGATAGAGGAAGAATCGCTGCGTTGTTCATCCACCACCGCTATCTGATGGGTGACCGGCGAAGAGTTAATCTCCCTTTGGTCGGGTTTAAGCCCAATCCGATCATAGTCCATAGCGACTCCCAGGGCGGCAATGCGATCCAAGATCCCGTTCAAGGAAGAGATCTCCATTGGATCCATCTGCTCGGCGAATCCCGAGCCGACGTGGAGGTTGTTTTTTATGACCCTAGAAGTCATCGTCGGCGTGACGGTCGAACGGGCGGTCATGACGAAGCCGCCTAGTCTGAGAGTTTGGCCTACAGCCAGGGCTCCCCCAGAGGTAATGCTGTCCTTGACGACAAGAGGAGCCATCAAGCCTTCTCGTGACGGCACAGCGGAACTCTCAATGAAAGCACCAATGTCGGTGTCAAAATCGGCGGATCTCGGGTAGGGGGTCCCGAACTGTGCGTCTAAGGCGGATGGTAACAGGAGGCGGGGGACACAATGTTTACCCAGGTTCGGGCCCTCTCGATGGAGGTAATACCCTACTTCCTGCTTGATTGATCTTGATGTTATGAGTATTACAAGAGTTGATCTACCACGAGATCGAGGAGGCTAAACCCTAGAAGCTAGCCTATGATTATGATTGTTGTTGTCCTACACACTAAACCCTCCGGTTTATATAGACACCGGAGGGGGCTAGGGTTACACAGAGTCGGTTACAAGGGAGGAGATCTACATATCCGAATTGCCAAGCTTGCCTTCCACGCAAAGGAGAGTCCCACCCGGACACGGGACGAAGTCCTCAATCTTGTATCTTCATAGTCCAACAGTCCGGCCAAAGGATATAGTCTGGCTGTCCAAGGACCCCCTAATCCAGGACTGCCTCAGCGGGGCCTTCGGACCGGCGCTCCGTCGAACTACCGCATGCCAGTGGTGGAGGGGTCAGGGGTGCTGCGGCCACGGTGCACTCTCCTCCTCCACGCCAGCCACCGCGGGTGTCGGTCTGTCGCGATGACGCTTGTGATAATATTTCCATAGCGTCGTCCGACCCACGGACCCACCGCGACCAACACCAAATTCTTCGAGAATGAGCCCATGAAGATGCTCGAACCACTATCGAGCGCCGGCGCGATACGCGCCACCAGTCGGACAAGCGGGCGGGACCCCCTATGGACCGCCCAGCGCCGGGGAGCTCCGGCGGCCTACCTTACGAGGTGGGTTGCCCAGCTTTTACCCGTGAGCTACGACAGTTCCAGTGGCCGTCCCACCGCACGTTCAAGCCCAACGTTGGCGAGAAGTAGAATGGCAAGACCCATCTGTCAGAGTTCCTCAACATCTACACCATCGCGATGCAAGCTGCTGGAGCTCGCGACAACAAGGTGCTTGCCAATTATTTCCCGTTGGCACTGAAGCCCAACGTCATGTCATGGTTGATGCACTTGCCGGCGGATTCCATCTCTTCTTGGTCAGATCTGTGCCATGAGTTCGTTGGTGCCTTCACCGGGGGCCACCAAGCTCATGGCCAGACCAGTGATCTGCATATCATTCCCCAGAAGGAAGGGGAAACCCTGCGCAAGTACATCCAGAGGTTCAGCCGGGTGCAGTACAACATCCCCGATGTTCATCCCGCCGCCGTGATAAGCGCGTTCCATCAGAACGTGCGCAACCGCAAGATGCGCGAAGAGCTGGCGATGAACAAGGTTAAGGATGTGGCCGAACTTTATGTTCTGTCTGATAGGTGCGCCCGGGCTGAAGAGGGAAGGAAGTACCCCGGTGAGGACGCCAGCGCGGAAACCAACTCTACTGATGAAGACACCGCCGCCCCGACGAAGAAGGGCCGGCGTCGCAACAGGAAACGCAAGGGCAAGAACATGCTTGCCGTCGAGGGATCCGATAGCACCGGCGCTGCCAAGAAGGCCAAGGCAGACGACCCCGGCAAGGAGGTTGCCGGGTGCGCCGCCTGCCGGGCCTTGGCGGCTGCCGACGAGCCGGAAGCTCCGACAAGCAGTACTGCAAGATCCACCGCACCAAGGGCCACGACCTCCAGAAGTGCCGACAAGTCGAGCTGCTTGCTGAGAAGCAAAAATCTGAGTATGAGAGGTGGGACAAGGAGAAGAGCCAGGATGGTGCCGAGGGATCCGGAAAGAAGCATGGCGGCCAAGGAGGCCGCCGCGGCAAGGATAACCAAAAAGAGAGGCCCGCTCGGGGCCGCGACAAGAAGCAAGAAGATGATGATCATGACGAGGACGACGAGTCCGGCGAGCAAGAGTTCCAAAAGGCTACAGAGGCCATGCGCGTCGACGGTGGCGCCTCGCTGCATACTTCTCACCGCCGGCTCAAACGGTGGGCGCATGAGATTACAGCGGCAGAGCCCTCGTTCGACGCTCAGAAGCCGCTGAAGTGGTCCAGCACTCATCTTTAACGCCGAGGATCACCCTGACCGCACAACTGCGGTCGGGTGTTTGCCGTTGTTGGTTTCACCAACGATATGCAACCTCAAGGTGAACAAGATGCTGGTTGACGGCGGGGCCGGTCTGAACTTGATCTCACCCGTTGTGATCAAAAGGCTGCAAATTCCTGATGGAGACCTCGAGGAAACGGGCACGTTTCAAGGGGTCAACCCGGGGAGGAGCCAGCCAAAGGGGAAGGTCACGTTGCCCGTGACATTTGGAGGCGAGCTGAACTACAGGACGGAGAGGATTGTCTTCGACGTAGCCGAGATCCCCTTGCCCTACAACGGGATCCTCGGCCGCCCGGCAGTGGCCAAGTTCATGGCGGCGCACTATGCCTACAACACGCTGAAGATGCCTGGGCCAATGAACATCATCACCGTCCCCTCCGACAAGAAGGAACGCGCTGATCTGCGCCGACCTACTCTACCGGGAAGCAGTTGCAGCAGCTGTCACCAAGGCACTTGCTCCTGCCGCTGAAGCCCCGGGAGGGAAGAAGAAGACCGGCAAGACCTCTCGCACCCACTCCGGCAAGCGCACCTCTTCGGAGTGTTGTGCTGCCGTCGAGGACGTGCCAGAGGCTCCACCGGCAAGAGCAAGAAATCCAGAGCTACACCACCAGAGACCAAGAAGGTGTCCGTCAGGGAGGATGGCACGGGAGGGGCTTTCACCATAAGCTCCACCCTCGACAGCAAGTAGGAAAGCGCGCTCGTCACTTTCCTGCGGGCGAATGTCGATGTGTTTGCATGGCAAGCATCTGACATCCCCGGCGTTCCCACGGAAGTGATTGAGCACCATCTTGTTGTCTGTCCCCATGCGTGGCCCGTCAAGCAGAAAGTCAGGAAGCAAGCTTTGGAACGGCAGGAGTTCATCACAGACGAGATCAGGAAGTTGGAAGCAGCGGGCTTGGTGAGGGGAGTGCTCCATCCGACGTGGTTGGCCAATCCGGTAGTGGTGCGCAAAGCAAACGGGAAGTGGAGGTTGTGTATTGAGTACACAGATATCAATAAGGCTTGTTCTAAGGACTCCTTCCTGTTGCCGTGCATCAACCAGATTGTTGACTCCACGGCCAGGTGTGATCTGTTATCATTCCTCGACGCCTGCTCGGGCTACCACCAGATCTTCATGACAAGAGAAGATGAAGAGAAGCACTACAAAAAAATTACACTTCCGTGATGATACGTGTTTGTCACAGTAGGTCGCGTTTTTTGTCATGCATGTACATCCATGACAAATTTATGACAGAATCAAGATAGTCATACCTGTGCTGTCGTAGAAGTGTTCCATGACATTACCAAAATTATCATCACGGAAGTGTCCACTTCCATGACGATAAATCACGCGTCACAGAAGTGCTTTCGTCAAGGGTGACCGACACGTGGCATCCACCGTAACGGAATGCCGTTAAGCTATCGGGTCGGGTTTTGGATCCGATAACCCGTTAACAGCCCCGACCAATGGGGATTTTCCACGTGTAAAATCATCATTGGTTGGAGGAGACACGTGTCAGGTCCGCGGTTGCACAGGTGTCACTCATCCAATGGGCGAGACGCGCCTATGATATGTTGACACGTGGACCGACCCATCAAGTTTAAATGGGCCGGCCCAACTGAAGGCCCACAAGATTTTGCGGACCATAATGGGCCGGCCCAGCTAAAGGCCCATGAGATTTTGCGGACCATAATGGGCTGGCCCAGCTAAAGGCCCACAAGATTTTGCGGGCCATAATGGGGCGGCCCAGGTAAAGGCCCACAAGCTTTTGTGTGCCATAATGGGCCGGCCCAGGTAAAGGCCCACAAGATTCTTGCGGATCATAATGGGCCGGCCCAGCTAAAGGTCCACGAGATTTCGCCGACATTAATGGGCCGGCCCAGCTGTAGGCCTACAAGATTTTGAGGACCCTAGTAGGCCGGCCCATTAACTGGCTGCCATGTTTTGGGCCAAATGCCGGCCCATATTTGATCCGGTCCATTAATGGCCTGCCACGCTCCAGGCCTAATAGTGGCCCATATGAGATCCGGCCCGTTAAAAGCCTACCACGTTCTGGGCCAAATTATGGCCCAAATCAGGTCTGGCCCTTTAAGAGGCTTTGGGCTTAATTATGGCCCATATCAGATTCGGCCCGTCAACTGGACACTATGCTTTTGGGCCCACTTGCTAAAGGCCCACTTAGTAATTCGGCCTGATATTAGTTTTGGCCTGTTAAGGGCCCGTTTAACATTTCGGCCCTATATTAATTTCGGACTGTTAAAAGCCCGTCATATAGTTGGGCCTAACTACGGCCCGGTTTGCATCCGGCCTGCTCGCAGCCGATATCTGATTGGGCCAAACAAGGACCGAGACAATTTTGGCCTGTTAAAAGCCTGTGATTTGATTCGCACAATCATGGGCCGGGGTTCATTTCGGGCTGCTGCCGGCCCGTGAGCTGTTCGGCACGTTTTAGGCCCAACCTACATCGTGATTGCATGACGGCCCGATTATGTACCGTAATTTTACGGTTTGGCCGGTTTACTGCGAAGACAGGATATATATACAGTAAAATAACTGCAGCATCATGAATAAGAAAAAACATAGACTATACAATAAAGAAATTACGGCATATTACATCCACTGGGCATCAAAGTTCGCCACTATGATAATAAAGCACAAGAAGACAGCAGATTACATACACTGGGCATCAAAGATCGCCACCAGTGCAAATAAACACGCCGAAAAAATAATATACAAAACCGACAGCACTTCAATAGAGTTCAAGAAAGGTTAGTCCTGCTGGGGAGCTGCAGCGCAAGCAGCTGAGCAAGATGATGAGACTGCGCTTGTTCAACACTTATATCTTCCTCACTCTGAAAGATAAACAGGAAGACAGATGACAGGTTTTGCACATAAAAGTATCAGTGCTGACAATTCATCACATTTCTGACTAACGAATAAAGTGACACAGTTTAAAATTGCATTAACACAAAATGGTATTGTTCAGGTCAAGACATGGCAGGAAATGACATTGTGAAGGAGTTGGCAGCTTCACGACACCACTGGATTACAGATCAAGAACTCATAAGTATCAATGGTTAGTGTGCTGTCAATTTATACCATTTCAGATTGGCAAATAAAGAGACAGTTTAAATAATAGTAGAATGATATGACATTGTTCATAGTTAAGACATTGCAGAATATGACATTGTGCTGTAGTGGGTAGGTTCACCATACCACTGGATTACGGATGAAGAACAAAAGCATACATGCAGTGCAAAAGAAGATCACTTGCTCTGTGTAGTTTAATTTACATGGTATGAAGAAGGAACTTGGTTGTACAACTGAAAACTTAAATTGAGAAAGGACAAACTTTTGTTTATGAACTACATAATAAACTTTAAACAAGCAATTTGATGCAAACACCAAAAATAAACAGCTGTTGCAGTCATGCCTAACCAAATATATACAACAAAGTTTGAAGGCTTGAGTGTCACGACCGGTTTTTCAATAAAATAATTATTGAGAGACCAATCCCTTTTACGGACCAGCGAGGAAGAATTCCTTCTCACTGAGAGACAATATCTTGGTCACAGAAGAAAAATACCAGGAGTACTAAATATAATACAAAGTTGAGCAGAGACTGCCCAACAATTTATTACATGCACGCCGCTAAAACAAAACGGCGGATAGGGTGGCAACTACTAACTCACGACAATGATGGTGGTGGAAGTATCACCGCGAAGCGAGTGATATGATTCCAGAAGACTACAACTCATCGAGCGTCGGGGTGAGGCTCGAGAAGACTTATTGCGGGTGGCGGAAGCGTAAACGATACAAGTGACCAATATCCGGGATCGCGCAGGACTGACTGGGACTCCTCTAGGCGTCGGACGCGCTATCAAACTCTTCATCCAAGAGATCTCCTTCGTCAACATCTGGCCAAATCAACAAGCCAGGTGAGTACTATGAAAG
This sequence comes from Aegilops tauschii subsp. strangulata, assembly GCF_002575655.3. Classification (NCBI taxonomy): domain Eukaryota; kingdom Viridiplantae; phylum Streptophyta; class Magnoliopsida; order Poales; family Poaceae; genus Aegilops; species Aegilops tauschii. The sequence continues at coordinate 411,928,334 of NC_053036.3, read as the reverse complement.
TACTCGCAAGACAGTTCGGACATAAGGTATAACAAATGTAAACATGAAGCATATGAACAAGTTAACCAGTGCAATCAGACATAGAGATAATAAATACTGGGTGCCAAGCGAGGGTCTGAATGACGCCTCGAGCGGAAACTGCGGAACAGTAATACTGGTGCCAAACGAGTGTCTGAAAGACTCCTCGAGAGGAAAATGCGGAATAATAATACAGGTGTCAAACGAGTGTCTGAAAGACTCCTCGAGAGGAAAATGCGGAATATTAATGCGGGTACCAAACGAGTGTCTGAAAGACTCCTCGAGAGGTAAATGCAGAATAATAATGCCACAGTCGGGCGTCGGGGCGACACCACATAAAGGGCTTATAACAGAAAGTAAAGACAGTGCATGCCGCAGTCGGACGTCTGAGCGACATCACATAAAGGGCTTATATTGAAAGTGAGAAACGAGTACACGCCACAGTCGGACGTCTGCGCGACGTCACATAAAGGGCTTATCTCACATCTCATTAATACAACAGTTCGGGAACATAAATTATCACAAGCATGAGACACAAAATAAAGTTAGTCCATCCACAGGAATAACAATAAATCTGAATTTTACCACTTGAGCTTGTTCACCGGGGACAAGTTTTTCACACGGATAGATATGGATATAATGTTCTCATTACTTGATCATGGATACGATGATTTGGAAAGAATTGACTCTGCAGATTTTGTACTTAACCACAGCCAACGGATTTCAGTAGTCACGGGGACTAGTTCCGTCTACGGTGTTTTGGAAGAAACACGTCTAACCAGTACACACCCAATTCAACCATCCGAAGCCAGGGATCACCCTCGGCGACATTCAAGAAAAACCTTGAGACGGGGAGGCTACAACCTCGCGTAGCATGGGATCAAATTTCTATACGCGCGCTTTAAGGGGGTGCCCCCCCTCTCGGTCCCAACCGGAAACACCCATGCCCCCTGACCGGATGACTGGCTTTAATCCTGGGCCAAGGTACCATCATCCCGGCCTCTCTGTTTGGTGTGTACACGGAAAGAGGTTACCAACTTACTAAACCGCATCCTGGCAATGAGACATGTGGTACCACGGAAAGGGGAAAGAACGGTAACGCGGCTCCAACCACGTTAACGTTGGAGAAAGTCGGATGTCGCAAGGCTGGCATGCTACAACAGTACCACCTTGCTGCCATCCATGTCACCACATGATTTGGCCATCTCTCATCAGAGATCATCGCAACTTCGGAACATGCGGAAAAAGATCGATAACGTGGCTCCAACCACGTTAACGTCGAAGAGAGTCGGATGACGCAAGGCTGGCATGCTACAATAGTACCACCTTGCTGCCCTTCATGTCACCACATGATTAGGCCACCTCTCATCAGAGGTCATCACAACTTTGGAACAACTGGGTCGTTGCCTTGCAAGCAACGAGGTATTTACCGACACTCATATGCCACGCACAAACTCTCACGTGAACATATAAAACATCTGTCATATCAAATGTTCAAAACATGCTTGCCTGGTTCGGAGAAGTCGGAGTCTAACTCGGCGTAGTTCGCAGCTCCGTCACCTCCCCCGGAACCTACGGCAATCACGAAATGGGTACTAACGTGAAAACCAACACATACACAGAGACTTTTCCAAAAAAAATCAAATAAATCCCATAAAAAACTAGACAAAATTTGAAGATTGTCAGAAAAATAATCACTCAAAAATACCTTTTTATCAAAAAGTTATAAAGGTTTCTGTCCAGGGACTTATCTGTAATGAAACAGAAAAGTTCCAGGGTTTTAACTGAGAAAACAGAAAACGCTTCGGCTGGGAATGCGCAAGCGCAAAGGAGGAAACATATTCTGCCCGAAGGCGCCAACAGAAAACGGTTCGCCAATAAAAGGACAGAGGCTAACATGCAGGGTCCACATGTCAGGTTTGAAAAGCTCGCCGGCGCCCGAAGACTGCGGTGGACGCCGGCGTCGAACCACGGCGAGATAGGAGGAACGGAGGGTACCAAGAGCTTCAGCGTCCTCTTCCGCGTTGGTGGGTGGTGGACTCGTCCAACGGGGAGCACTATGTCGACGGCGACACTTTCTCCGGCGGACGGCGGCTCGGGTGAGGATGGGGAACTCCGGTGGAGGGCTGCAAACTTCAAATCGAAGTGCGGGTCAGAAAGAGGGGTGCATGGTGAAGCTACTGGTAAGAGAATGGAGGCGGACGAGCACACACGGGGGCGAATTGGGCTGGATCCCGTGGCGGGTCGCGGCGGCCGGAGTCAAGGAAGGAGACCTCCTCGGGGCTCTTCCAGTGGCTAGGCGTGCTCTAGGGGGAGTGCAGGGCTGGTGGGTGCTCGAGTTGAAGCTCGGGGCCTCTATTTATAGGCAGATCGACGGGGTGGCCGTGAACGGAGAATCTCCGGTGAGCGATTACGGCGGAGCAGTGGATTGGCAGGTGGTTTGAGCGGCCAGGCAGCATCAGTGGAGGTTACTGGAGTCATTTTACGGCTAAACGGAGACAGTCTTGGCGTAATGGCGGCGGTCCACGGTGAGGTGACCGCACGGGCTCAACGGCGGCAGAGAGCGCGCTCCGCGCCCTGCGGTTCACGACGAGAGCGGCAGCGCGTTCGGGGGAGTGGAAGGCCATGCGGCGAGCTCCGGTGGTTTGGGCGGCGCTGGGTGGCGTCGTCGGCGCCGTGTCTCCTGCTGGCGTCCGCAAAGCCGCCGCCGGCGTCGGTCACGGGGCGGCGCACCTTCTGCTGCTCGTCACCGACGCTCGCAAGGCGCCAGGCGTTCGTGCGGTGCAGGAACAAGAGGGCGGGGACGAGGAGCAAGGCGACGCGGTGGCACTGGCGAGATCGACGTCCGCTTCTGAAGAAAACGACAGCAGCCACTTGACTGAATCTCTGAAACTCTGAACTTGACAATGACCATGCACTGCAGGTGTTTGACAGGAGGTTTTGGTCATGAGATAAATTTTTCTGGAGCTGTAACTTGGTGAGGTGACCACTCAATGCACCCAGAGGCTGCCTGATTTTACTTGGAATTTTTGGAGAAGGTTTGGAATGAATTTCACCAAATTTGGCAAATCTGGTCCAAACTTGTAGCAAGTGTAGTTTGAAAATTTTGAACTGAAGACCAGTGGATCTTCATAGTTCTAGGTTGGGGTTTCAAAGGACTAGGAGGGAGAGTTGGTTTGGTGGCAAAAATTAAAACAGAAAAAGGAGTTCCTTTGTAAATCTCCAAGTGGTAGAATAGAGGACAGAAATTTGTTTGAATATAATTTGAATGGAAATAGATACATGGGGAGGTTCAACTTGCTGGATTTGGTGTAAAACATGATCCAAAGGTGAGGGAAGGGTTAGGAGAGATCATTTGTACTAGGGCCATGGCAAGGAGGAATTGTTGAAAGTGGCAAAGGACTTTCCAAAAGCCATAGTGAAAAATTCAAAAAGGTTTTCAAAAGTTACTTTTCCCAAATGAAAAACATTTTGTCTTGAGTCCAAATGAAAAGCAAGGACTTCCAAGACCAAAGGCAGATCTTGGGTGAATCCAAATAAAACTTTTGCCATAAGGAAAAGTATATGAGAGGGAGAGTTCTCTTGAAGAAAAATTTAAATCACTCCCCTCAAGTCAAATAAAATCTTTTGAAAAGTCCAAATAAAAACTTGGGTGTCACATTGAGATGGACAAACTTACATTATTGGTGAAGACAGGCTCTATAAAGGCCTTGTCCATGCTGATGGGGGGGCAATTCAAGAAGTTTACCATAGAATCTTCTTCAAAAGCATTGCCTTTATTCTACATTTTGTTAAGAGTAAATCTAGATGTGATAATATACGAAAAAATGGAGAATATTTAAGATAAGATGAAGAGTGATGCTACATAACCAAGTAGCTATAAATGTAAGTGCAGCGATACAGGCAAAAGGTACAGCCAAGAGCAATGCACAGGTAAACTTCTTCAGTACCAACCTTATGGTAAGAGTAAATATAGATCTGATGTGTAGAAAATGGAGGGCAAAGTAAAATAAGCTGCAGAGTGATGGTACATGAAGAACTACCTGTCATTATAAGTACACTGATAAAGGACAGCATGTACTTACAAGAACAATGCAGAGCTAAAAAAACATTGGCATTGGATATATTCTACACTAATGTAACCATTCATACAGATCAGATAATTTGGAGCGAACAATTGATAAGCAAGCTATCATGCATACTGATGTCACATAATGAACCAGGTATGTATGCAAGTACAGTGATACAGGACAACAGGTACTAACAAGAGCAAAGCAGCGGGCAGCATATTTGTGATATCCTGTCGTTCTTGTCAAACCGGAATTCTTCTTCGAGCAGATTTCCTGCAAAAAAGATCCGTAAGGCACATGCGGAAAAGTAGAAGTTCAAATTGTCATGTGATTTCATAGACAGTACCTCATCCTGGGAACGAGACCAGTGCATAACAAGGTTTTTCCATTCAATGTCTTCTAAATTTAGCACAGGAGACTTCACCGGAAATTCGTTTATAGACTTGCCATCAAAGTGTGATTTCCTCAGGTAACACCGATACTGCTGCAATGCTTCCTTGAAAAGCACAAGCAAGCTTTGCTCGTCATGACTATCCAGATTGACCCTCGCCTAGTTACAACAATGTAATGTAAATCATTGATGTGTTCAATCAGCAGAAAACAGAAAATAATAACCATGAATAATAGCACTTACACGTAAGTTGGACAGGAAGATGTGAAAATGGTGTTTGTCTTCACAATAATCTTCCCATGATGGGAATATATGCATGTAGTCCCTAACAACATTGAAAGCATTGTCTTTTAAACTGGGAATAAATGGAATGGGGTTCCAATCTGTAGGAATTGGCCATCTCTGCAGTTGGGATAGGTCTTCGGTCGGTGGACTTGCTGTACTTTTTGCTGGAGTGGGATTTTTCTGTGGTACAGCTGGTGCTATGGCAAATGAAATCGGTATACCTTTTGCTGGAGTGCAGGTCCTGTGTGGTGGGGCTAGTGGTGTGGCCAGTGAAGTATGGGTACAGTCTGCTGGAGTCGGTCCTACGTTTTGTGTCACAGGTTGTACAGCCAATATAAGTGGGGTGTTGTCTGATTTCTCCGGCACCACCACGTTTTTCAAGGACTTTGCTGGTGCTCCTTCAGGTTCGGCAATCACCCTCTTCCTTTTTGATGTCTGATGCACAAGAACAGCATTTGAGTGGAAAAACATGGTATGATGACAGATGGAATATGTATTGATAATGGATGGGCATGGCATATCGACATATATGATGAGTAAACTAAGCAGATGGCGGTGCAACAAAGTAGAAGAAATGCAAGACAACATATGCAAGATACCCGCAATCAATAAAACATTGCCAAATTAGAACAGGGACCTTGATGGGTGAACAGGACAGGCCATCTGCCTTTGACTCCTCGAGGTTAGAATAGTCATTAGGATCATATTCTGAACAAGAATCAACAGGTGGGAAGCGTATGAGTTTCATTGCATCCAGAATGGCACTCAATGCCTTGGTGCCAATTGTGTAAGTCATTGCAGTGTTTAGCTTCAAGAGTGGACTGCTGCTAGTGCGACACAAAGCAGCTACACAGATCATAGTGTAGATATAACGGGAAAACCTTAAGCATCAGAGTAAGATCAGCAAAGTGGAACTTGCTGGAATATATGTGCTAGTATTGCCGGTATGGCTAGAAAGGCTTCGGATACCAGCTCTCTTCAAGTGAAGGTGCGGTACTGTTAATATCAGTGTAACTCTCAAAGGCGACACAGCTTCCCGCATTTCCTTGCTATTCTTATAGGATTCAAGTGGGCAGGCCACTACAAATCCTATTCCTATGTTTACAAGATCCTACGAATCAAAGTGGCTCAAAGTGTCCATCACGACCGACCGTATAGACCTCTACACTGCAAATGTCCTTGCTCATCTTCAGTACAAGGAACATACTGTACTACTATCATACTCCCTCCGTTCCAAAATATAAGTCTTGGTAGATATTTCCACTATGGATCACATACAGATGTATCCAAATACATTTTAGAGTGTAGATTCACTCATTTGCTCCATATGTAGTCCATGGTGGAACCTATACAAAGACTTGTATTTAGGAACGGAGAGAGTACATATTAAAGAAGAACGGAAGAGGAACATGGTAAAGAAGAGCAAGCAGATTTTGGATAATAAAATGTTGGTTGCGCACTGCCCACACATGATGAACCAGAGCGCATTAAGAATGCAACTCCCAGCTGTCTCTCGACCATTTCAGGCGGTTGGATGAAGATCCTACGTCTCCTAACCCTTCTTCTTCCTCGTCTCTGATTCTTCCCATATAGAACACCGCACGGGCCGCCGGCCGGACCACCGGCCCCCACCGCCTGTGTTCCTCCGCCACCCTCACCCCCACCCCCGCCCCAACCCCCACCCGCATCGAGTTTTCTTCGTTCGGCGAGGCCCCACAACCACCCGAGCCCCTTCGATCGCACCGGCAAACTCCGGCGAGCTCTGAAAAATCGACTGACCCAATTTTGAAATTTAGTCTACTGTGATTTAACTAGTGTGGAATATAAAAGGGGAAAACCATAAGCATTGGGAGTATAGTGTTGAGCGTGCCATGGCGGAGCTGAAGGTGCAAACCGGACAAAGGCAACTTCGCAACCAAGACAAGAAATCAGAGTAAAGTAGTGGCGATCTATTTTCTTGCTGCGATAAATTAAGCAGATACGAAAGAGTACCGCCTCTGGTGCGGTGCCGTGTGAGAATTTGACGGTGCTGCGGTAGCGATGGCTGTCGGCGGCGTGGAAGCAGATCTAGGAGGGTAGACGGTGGCGGCGGGGCGTGGTGGACGAGACGGTCGTAGGAGCGGCGCCGACAAGGTGGACGACGACGGGGATGAAGCGAGAGGACGAGATGCAAGGATCCCGGTCCGAAGCCGTGGATGAGAGAGGTCGATCTCTTGTAATGGACGGCGGCGTCGGGGTATCAGCTCCGGCATGGTGGAGGAGGACGGCGATGGATGGGGTGGCGGACGGCGGCGGACGGAGGAGGGTGGGGTGGAGAGGGTGTTTTGGCGCCCACGGAGTACGAATGGGGAAAAGGGAGGTAGAGAGGAAGGGGGGAACCATGTATTCAGGGCGCGCTTGTCTCAAATGTGAGGAAATTTACAAACTTAGCCCCTGTTTCAAATTTCTACTACATCACAGCAACATTAGTCGGTTGGGGATAGGACGGTAATCTCGCATACACCGAATATTTGCCGACGAGAGTTTGTTTTTGGCGCCCACCGTGTATGAATATGAATCGGGGAGGGAGTCGATTTCGGCCGAGGACACACTGTGTTTTGGCGCCCACCGTGTATGAATCCGGGTGAGAGGCGTTTACGTCACGTTTGGGTGAAATTACAAACCTACCCCTATCGAAACCTATAGAAATCCAGCAGATAGGCTTTGAGTGGCAGGGATAGGCAGTAGTGATTTCCATCTCGCAGATTTTGGTTTCGGGTGGTTACTGCGACTTTCCCCGCTTCGTTCAAATTTTGTAGAGTGCATGTTTACCGTGCCAACTCAATTTGAATCCCGTTTTAAATTCTATTTTTTTCGGGCGGGATCCATTTTCAATTGGAATTACATTCTATATACATCATTTTTTATATATACTTTCAAAAGCACAACAAAGAATTCTGCTCCTTTATATGTATAATATGATTTACAAATACAACAATCTCGAAATCTTAAGGTTGAATTCAAAAAAAATTAACCAAATTATGTTCTACTAAAATGTATGGATCAGTAATATCTACATATTAAATAACATAGATGTGCGTGAATTCATATGAGTATGCATGTTTGATAGATCAATTTTGGTTCGAGTATGGATTACATGTATCATCATCTCGAATTCAAATATTTGAATCCCTTTTTTGTTCACTCCTTTCACGCCCATCTCTCTCGCATGCATGCTCCTTCAGGTAGCTATCACTCTCTTTTCTCCAGCTCACCCGCACGCTCACTTCATGTTTCTCCTATCCTCGCAAACATGGTCTCTCGACGTCTCCCTTGAGAAGTGTCACACTCTCCCTATCATTATACATTACACGGTTTTCATTATCTCTCACGTCTCTACTGTTCTCTGGTATCACTCGGTACCTAAGCTTTCTTTTTCACCGCCACACACACAGTCTCCACTCGTATTTCACTTTGTCTTTCTCTCTATGGGATTCTCTCACACACCCTATATGTCTCTACATATGACTCATACCACTAAAATTACTCTCTCTCTCTCCTGTAGACACAACATTTGTTGCGGTCTCCTTTTCGTCTCCATCCCAGACTGACATTATTCATTTGTTTACCGATCAGACAACCCTGACTACCATCTCCTCTCTCTCTCTCTCTCTCTCTCTCACAGACACACACACACACAACTCCTGCTTCCACTCCCCTTCCCGACTACCGTCTCTCTCTCACACACACAAAACTCTCGCTTTCGCACCCCGAATCGTATTTCTCTCACAAACATTTATCGACTAGCTAGCCTCTAGATAGGTTTATACACCCGCACACTCGTGCTTCCACCATCGCATACATGTCTCTCTCCCGCTCCTTGTATCTATGTAGATTTTTCTTCCCTTCTTGAGACACGCCCTCTCGATCGTGCACACACAGACTATCGCCTCATTTTAAGCTGATACCTATCGCACACACACTCCTTGTGTCTTTGTCACACATGCACTCCGTCCTCCTCCACTCTCCCTCTCTCTCACACACACATGGGCTTTTTGCAACAACTAGCAAGATGCCCATGCGTTGCACGGAACATCAAGATGCATTTGTATGAGTAGTTTATCTTGTGGGGGAAAAGGATGAACGAGGAAGGCCTTATTTGCAAATGTGGAGAGGGGTGCGGGTATCTTTTTGGAAAATTGCCATAGTTTCCTTCCTATCCGTCAGATATAGATTGGACGGCCTATATTGCAGGATGGCAGGCACACGATCATCACCGACAATGCTTTTTATAAGAGTAGGGATAAAAAATAGAGTTGGTGATGATGGTGGGCCTGCCATCCTGCAATGTAGGTCGTCCCATTTATATCTGACGGATAGGAAGGAAAATATGGCAATTTACCCGCACTCTTCACCACATTTGCAGATAAGGCCTTCCCTCATTCATCCTTTTCTCCCACAAGATCTTGATGTTCCGTGCAACGCACGTGCATCTTGCTAGTAAGAGTAGAAATTAGACATATACCACTTCTCGAATCTTGAAACCAACAACATTCCTCCCTTATCTCATCAAATCCGCCAAAGGAATATATTTTGAGTGAAACATAACATATTTTTAGTGATATACGTATTTCAAAACTAGACTTTTTTCTATCAAATCGGTGAATATGTATTAATCTACTTTGATCGTGAGGCAACGCATTGGCACATTGCTAGTAGTTATTATAATTTTTTGGACACCAGACAAACGGTGGAGTACATATACGAAGAGAAGAGGCGCACGCACGCAGTCGGCCTCTCATTGTATCGCACACATGAGTGTTATGTAAAGGCGACGTTAACAAATAAACCCTAAAACCCTAGGTGCACGATTGCTGCATTCACGGGTACCGGGTACGTGGTGGAGCACCTTTCTAGGAATAGTCAGCTCGCGTGATAATTTGATCCGTATGAGTTGATGGTCGGGACCACACGTGAACGACTTGGAGCGCGGTGGCTCGCCAGTTGCCACAGATCGATTAGCCACATTTGAAATATCGTTTTTTTAGCAGGGTTAAGAGTTCCGATTTTCAATGGTGCGTTATAAGTAGTAAGTAGTTTTTAGAACGATTGGTATGGAGCGAAAATGGAATTCATAGTACTACGTACCTCCTTGGCGTATGGTTGTATGGGTTTTTTTTGCGATGGAGGTTGTATGGGTTTATGTTGCGAGATGTTGAACCTGGTAGTTCTAGGGCAAATACTATGGTTTATATTTAGTTGCTGGTTTTCAGTAATGAAAATCGGAAGGGGAAACCCTTCTTTGATTAAAAAAACTACTACCTCCATTCTGGTTTACTAGTCCCCATCGTACTTTGGGTCAAAGTTTGTCCACGAATTTTACTTGTAAAATGTGAATGGAAAACGAGATTTTGTTATACCCAAACAAAAAAGGACTGGAGGGAGTGATTGCTCTGACACGGACGCGACCTCTCATAGCGCAGGCATTGAACCGGCGCGTCGGCCAAGAGGGCCGCACTCGCTGCAGACCCGGCTGAGCACGCCTCCTCGCCACGTGCAACCAGCTTAAGACTGCCCCGCCTGCCTTCATTGAATCCGCGCGTGTGCCGGCAACACGTCCTTCCGCGAGCCGGCAGGCATTTCAGAACACAAAAAATGACTAAAATATAATTAATTTACGCATGGTCTTGACTTGTTGTGCTCGCACTGGTAGCAGGAACTAGAGGATTTTCTTTATTTATAACTCTCCTCACATTTTTTTGGCTTTGAAGTGAGTCATGGTTGTGGACATTATGTATGAATGTGCAGATATATGTGAACATGAGTTTGATGTGGAAGTTGAACTTGGAATGTCGGGCTTGCGCGTGAACTATACCATGTCCAATGCTTCGTCTGTTATTGTTTGGAAAGTAATTGCTGTTATTACATGACCCAAAAAAACATTTTGTGCCACATCAGTAGATGCACGGACATCACAACAGGCATGCTGACTGGATAAACATTTGAACCTAGCTATTATGAAGGAAATTTTGTATTGACTACAGTTTTAGATAGCAGGAGACGCCTAGCCTGCTCTGCCTCTGCTAGCTTATTTCTGGCTTCTTCCATCTCTTCTTTGGCTTGGGTGAAGAGAGCATCTGATTGCTCTTTTCGCTTCTTCAGGAACTCAGCTACATTCTCAAGGGCTGCTGCACGCTTTCTTTCAGCCTTTACTAATGCCGCGAGGACACGAACAGCTGACAAATCCACCTGGCTTGTGTGTAATCCAGCATCATCTGGGAATTTGCACCTTGTGTCTAATCCAGCATCATTAGGGAACTGGCACCTTGTGTGTAATCCAGCCTCATTTTGGAAACATGATCTCGAGGTTGACCATACTTCCCTCCTCGCAGGAACTGCATCCTGACATGAAGTTACTTCTTTTTTAGATCAATACTCAGAGCAACCTAGATCCATTTAGTAGAAGCCAGATAAACAGAACTCGGAGAAGTGAATTCAAAAGGAAAAATATAAAAACAGACTACAAGGTGAGAACACCCACTTCCTACATCAAGCTAAAAACGAAAGCATTAGGACGATTAAGACTCTTCTTATTACACATCGAAGAACACCACGCTTAAGAGAAACAGAAACTACAACATATACACATCGAAGAACACGAGGCTACACGAAAGTAATTGAAAGGGTGTTACTTACCAAAGCTCGTTTTACAGGTTCGGTGCAGCTCCTCTTTAACTTGCCACGCTCCTTGAAGATGTCCCGAATATCCCGTGTTTGGTCTTCATTGCTCCTCTGCATGTTCACACTCGTGGTTTTAAAATCTCAACATGGCAAGAAAAATATACTACTAGTAATACTCGCGCATGTTGTGGGCAACATTAAAGCACTCGTCTGCCATGTTAGAGCATCTCCAACAGAATCGCAACGCGCGGCGCTTTAAAAAAGCGTTTACAGTGCTGATATCGAGAAGTAGATACTAGAGAGTAGAGGATAGTTCTCAGCATAGATAGATAAAAAAAGATAATTCAACTACTCCTCGTTGTCCGACTCCTCCTCGGTGATGTCCTCCTCTGACGTTTGACTGTAGGCGTGAAGATACCGATCATCGTCGGATTCCCAGGGCGACGCTGCTCCTAGCCTCATGTTGAATTGAGCGTCCACTTTTCGCCTACGCTTGTCCTCGCGATAGGCGGCTCGCTCCGCCCTCCTCTTATCCCTCTCCGCCCTCCTTTGCGCGTAGAACTCGCGCTCGTTGATGATGTCCTGCAGGAAGTGTTGGCGCCACAGCGCCCTAAGCCTCGGCAGAGGCGCGAGCTCCTGCGCCCGCTCCCGCGTTGGCACGTTGGGGAAGTTCAATGTTCTATGAGGCCACCGGAGGCGCCACACCGCCACGCCGTACATGCGGGCGGCCTCGTTGGTGGTGTCGAAATTGCCGAGGCCGAGGCGCGTCCCGCAGAACCGGATCTCAGCAGAGAAGCCGCCGGAGGGGCGCGCGCGGACGCTGCGGTATCCCAAAGTTTCCCGGCGACGCGGCGGCATGGTGGCACGGTGGTGGCGAGGCGAAAAAGAGCGGGGAGAGCGGTGGCGAGGCACAGAGCAGGGAGAGAGCGGTGGCAAGGCACGGAGCCGTGGGAGGGCATTGGATTTTATAAAGCGCGCCGGACGCCGCGCGCCAAAACTAGTGCACGCCCGGCCGCTTTTTCCCGCGCGCGCGCGATCCTTTCCCGACGTCTCTGCTATCTCTACTCTCTTCTCTACTAGTGCGATACAAGAGCGACGCACAATTACAAGCTGATATTCTGTTGGACAATGGAGGCTATAACCAATTACTTTTACGGGAACAATAGCACCCAGGAAATTTGAAGGGTAGGTATGAACAAAATTGGAACTGCACATGTACTGCTAAGTGATTCAATACACACATTACCAATCGAGGAGGAGAACGATGGTCGCGGTAGCCTCTGTGAGTCATGGTCGGCAATGGGAGTCAGTTCATTGTCCACGACGGTGGTACTTCTGCGCTTGGTGTCGGCTTCCGGGAGGCAGATCCGAGACCGTGGAAGACGATGCCGGGGAAGAGGCTCCGCGTACGACGACGACGGTGGACCGGCTCCAGTGCGGCGTACGAGGTCATCGATGAGGCAGATGCCCTGCGGTGGACGAGTGCGCCGATGTAAAGGGGAGGAGCACGAAAGCTGCGGTGCCGTGGAGAAGTCTATTTTGCGGTGGGGATAGAATATGGGGAGTATTCAGGTGTACTACTCTGGGTGCCGGGGTGGGGTTCGCTGGGTAGGGTGAACCTGAAGTTACGAAAACAGCCCCCTACCAAGCGTCATCCATAGGCCTGTTCCGAAGGCTATGATGGTAACTTCCCATTGCTCGAATCAGGGTCGCAGGAGATTTTCCCGCTGACCTCAAAATTTTGTGACAGTGGACTCCCCGTGTGGCGTGTTGAGTGATTCGGCTAAGCAACTAGCGAGTAGTAGTAGTAGTAAACTCTGCATATTAGGTTTGACCGAAGTCAAAACTTCCTAAAGTTTGACCAAGTTTATAGAAAAACATAAACATTTACCATAACAAATATGTATGATGTGAAAGTACATTCAATAATGAATCTAATGGTATTTATTTGTTATTGTATATGTTAATATTTTTTGTTATAAGCTTTCTGAGAGTTTACAAAACTTGACTTTGACCAATGCTAATACGCGGACTTAAATAAAAACGGAGGGAGTGCACATTTGTTTTCTTAGTTTGTAGTGAACTAATCATTTGTTGAAATTCTGAAATAAATATATTAGGCTATTGACTTCGAATGTAATGGTCTATACAATTCAATAGTTACAATCATTGTCGAATCCCAAGATCTATACAAGGTCTATAGTACTTCACAACATGCTCAAACTCACATAATCCCAGTCAAATGAGAATCTAAATGCATTTCATAGTTATTACTTTGTAGGATGCAACAAAAACAACCATAACTCTACATCAGTCATTATAGAAGCAACATTTTGACATATCCCAATGTGTGAATGAAATGTGCAGAGAGATCTTTTGAAGATGGAGCAGATAGGGCGGGAAAAATTGTATGTATGTGGACGAGAGAGTAGGAGACAAACCTGACGAGACAGAGAGAGAGAGATAGAGAGAGAAAGAGAGAGGAAGAAGTTAGGTCTGTGAGAAAGATGGATACATGTAATATACATGAGATGCGTGTGCATCTAGATTCTGTATACGTGGAAGGAGAAGAGACAACATGTTTGATGAGAGAGCTGAAAAAACATGGACGAGAGGGGAAGGATCTCGTGGGTTGAGGGATTGACAATTTTGTGCGGGGGAGAGAGGGATTGGTAATTTTGTGCAAGAGAGAGAGAGGGTGGGGGAGGAGTCAGTCAGCCGTCGTCACATCACCCTGCTTCCAAATGATCCCGCATTCTCTAGCGCGGTGTGGTCGCCGTCTTCGATCTGCTCAATGCCCTCTTTGAAAATTGAGGTGTTGTGCATGTTGGGGTGCAAAGAAGCACAAGCGAGAGTGGTCGCCGTATAACCTTGGATGGGGATGAATTGTGTGCTCGGGGGAGTGTGTGTGTGTTCTGCTGCGTGTGTCTGTGTGTGTGTGTGTGTTAGATATTGAGAGAAAACAAACCTAAGGAGAGAAATGGGTATTCACGAAGAGATTGTGCAGGCCTTGAGGTGGGCAGGGGCCGGGTGAGGGTGTCAAAATGTGCGCGTTGATGCATGTGTTGCATGCGACCGTGCGAGGGACGGACGAATCGAGAGAGATGGTTGTTGTGTTACAGATGCTCCTCTCTATGTCTCTCTCTCTCCCTCTCTCTCCCTCTCTCTCTCTCTCTCTCTCACACACACACACAAGTAAACTAGAAGACCGTTCTCTCATGTATACACAACATATCGGCATCTGTCTATGTCTCACTCATGCATGATCATTTGCACATTCACACCTCTCTATGTCTGTATCACACGCACACCGTCTCCACATTGCCCTTCCGCCACAACACACATATGGACACATACACACGTTCTCTCTCAGTCACACACACAAAACCAGTATTAAAAAAAACTAGGGCGCACCTAAAACGTCCAAATCCAAATAAACACGAACTGGAGCTAAATTCAAATATATGGAAATATTGCAGCGTCAAGAACTATCACAGGTAAAAAAAAGTTGAGTAATATTCGAGGATTGTTTTCACACACACAAAAAAAAAGGTTCGGTGGATGTCCTTCGAGCGCGACACGGTGACACACCGTTCGATCGACCGCGCGGCCGCGGTTCACGCACTTGCACATGATTCCGTATCGTGGCTGTGGTACTAACTAATAAAAGCGCTGCCTAAGTCTAATGTTTACGTGTACTAGTATGGTTTTCTTTTAAGTTTGACCAACCTTATATATAAAACTAAAGTAAGCTCCCACACGCGCACTCATCAATATGCCGCCACCGCCATTGCGCATGCCGGCGCCCGCCTGCTCCGGCCAACAATTTCTCGCCCATCACCGCCGTGTCGCCGCCATCCCTGTGCCATGAAGCCGAAGGCTCGCCCGCTCACGTCGTCTGCAGTCCCTCCTCGCGATGCCGCCGCGCTGCCAAGCACGCGAGCAGCTGGTGGAGCCGCGTCTATGCACGCAGCGTACGAAGAGGAGGACGAGCGCGTGCTCCAGCACGCCGGCGAAGAGGAACTAGCGTGTCATTGTCGTCTCCGCCCGCGCGGAGGAGGCGCGCATGGTGGCTGTCGCGACGGAAGCCGGTCGCGCGCGCGTCGAGCCCGCAAACTGGGTGCAGACGCGGAATCTACCTTCGAGACCTTGAATGCCACGTGGATCCTGCAATCTGAAGGAGCAATTTGGGTCAGTCGACTCATGTGAGCCGTTTGATGCAACATGGATGGCTAGAAGGGCTTCTTCCACCTCTTCTGCCATCTTCTTCCTTCGCTCCGTCGAACTTCTTTCACAAATCGACTGACCCAAATTATACTACTAGTACGAACGTATTAAGTACATTAGGAACACAAAGATACGAGCAGTAGTACCAACTGCAAGAAGAACAGTAGTAAGACATAGTACTAGTACTACTGTGCGTACGAAAGAGTTCAAATAACGAGAAAGAACATAAACATAGTTCTGCTGGGGCCTCAGCACAACACACCCTTGAAAATAAACTAAGCAACTAGTCCGCTTGACACTTCAGTAGAACCAGCATGAGCGACGGCACTGCCACCTACTCGAAGTCCGAGTCCACGTCCTCGACTTCGTCCTCGTCCCTCTTCCTCTTCCTCTTCACCGACGCTTCTTTGCTTGAACCGGACACTGGGCTCTGCTTCTTCATCCAACCCTTGTAGATATTTAAACAAAGGTAGGCATCCATTGCTGCATACAGGATGTGATCTTCATCTAATGTCTTCGACTCCCATGCATGATGAAACTCGTGATGAGGTTTCTTCACTTTAGCGTACGAAGGATCAATCATGGCTGCTGCCAGGGTCAGCATTGAAGGTTGAGATGAGGACACCAAGCTTGCCTTCTGGAGATCGAAGGGCTGGCCTACAACGAGACCTATCCGACACAGGACATCCCTGTCGTTCTTAAAGCCTACAGTAACGAATTTCACTCTTTTGTCCTTGAGGAAGTTCTTAAAATCCTGGCACTCAACGTCGGCATGGCATATGTGGTAGACCAAGCAAACGTTATGTACGCAAACCTGGATCACGGCGGGCTTCTTCCTCTCTTCGTCCTTTAGATCCTTCTCTCGTCCCAGGACTATGGTGTACTCAACATCTAGCCCAGCGACCCACTCATCCGTTGAACTGTTGAACATGCGTAGGAAGCGAGCAAGCCATGCTTTCACCGTCTCGGATCCACGTGTGTAGATGACGATGAACTGATCGCCGGTGATGGCTCTAACCTGGTACTCAGCGGCGACCATGGAGATTTGGGAGGCCAAGGATTTAGGAGGAGGGTTAGGAGAAGTTGAATTGTTGTACCCCGCAAAAAAACTGGGAGCGAACTAATGTGAAAGGACGGGACGACAGGGAGCGAACTATTGTAAGGTAGAAGACGGGGATGAGTAGGGCGTGCGAACAGCGTGGGGTTGCTGGCTTGCCCGGTGGATAAACGGCTGCAAGCCCCCAAAGAGTTCTCGAGAACTATGCGGGACCCACTAGATGTCATGTCTACTAGACCCATATCGTAGGCCTGACGGTATAGCTTCTGCCTGTTCGCACGCCATGTCGGCGCGTGGATGTAACTTCACTTAATTCCGTCAAACGTCGCACCTCCCACGACCTTCGCCTCCCTCGCGCGGCCGCGCCCTTTGAGACTTCGACCGGCTATAAATGAGCAATTTTTTTGCCTTTTTTAGACAAGCAATTTTTTTTGCCTACTCCGCATGCATGATACTCCCTCTGGTCCTTTTTACTCCCGTCAACCGTTTGCAAAGTGTTTGACCAAATTTATACTTTTTTTTAACACCACCTTATATTAATTAACCTGCCACACCAGTACACTCATTCGATACAATATTCACCACATAGGGCGGTACGTTATTTACAAGAATACCATCGAATCTATTGTCAAAGCTATACTTAGCGATTAAGTGTGCCACCTTATTGGCCGAACGGCTAATCTTTGACAATTGAAGATTGTTGATCAACTTCGAGATGCTCAACGCTTTCATCTTCAGGTCACGCATAGCAGACCTGTCATAGTCCCCTGATGCAAGAGACGCTACCACAAAAGCACAATCAGTCTCTAAAATTACAGGATTATGAAGAGAAATACCTATGTAGAGACCGGCAATGCAAGCCCTAAGCTCCGCTTCCTCCACGCTTTGACAGGCATCAATGAAATCCCGCGACGAAATTTATACTAAAAATATCAATATCTACAATACTGATTATAATGAGTATAAGAACTACGTTTTATAATGAGTGTAAAAATATTGATTTGACATTGTGAATGTTGACACATTTTTCTATAAGTCTCGTGAAAGTAGAGGTACATTGACTTCAGACAAAACTTAAATGCACAATGCAGACTAGTTCCTCCGTCCAGGTGCGTGCCATGTCCTATCTTGTCATCACAACAAGGTTAGCTATTAGGCTGGCCATAGTGGGGGTAACATAAGTAGTATCATGCACTTGGGACTCGCAAACATGCTAATGTGGTAGGCAATTAAAGAAGAGAGAGATGGTTATAGTAACATAGGTAGATACAGTAACATAATAAATGTGATGCTACTATGTGTCATGCATGGCAATAAATGAGACCACCTATGATACTAATCTATGATACTATGCACTATAGAGGTAGTAACATAGACTAGTAACATATGCATGTTACTAGTCTAGGTTACTCCCCACTATGACCAGCCTTAGAGTACCACTACCTCCCTTCTAGTTTAAAGGGCTCGATTCAAAAATTTCACCTACTCTTAGCAAGATAGTAGAGGCGGTGGAATAGTTTTTGAAGTCTGCAAAGGTACTCAACTAGTCATGTCGTTCTTCACAAAAAAATGTGTTTACCAATGCATGCATGAACACTAGTTACTCTAACCCCCTCTCTTTAATTCTTTGCCACATCAGCATGTTTGCTATTCCCGTGTGCATGATACCAGCTAAGATACCACCATTATGGCCAGCCTTAATCATCGCATGCAATAATATAGTGCACCTTGAAATATGAACATGTGTGGGGCGTGTATGTTTTTAATGACTTGAGACTATACCTAGCCCGGCATGCAAGATGACTTATTATGCACCGTTCCCCATACCTGCAGGAAGCCCGTTTGTCTCCAAATCTTTTCCTCTCCATCTGTGGAAACAATATGCCTGCCAAACTCTCCTTCTCCCTCCGGCGGTCCCACCACTCCACCCCGTGTGAAAAAATCTGCATGCATGACTCTCCTTCCCCCACGCTCGTCCAATCCGTTGTGACCAACAATATTTCCACCCCTTCGCTCCCCCGTAATTTACTCCAACAAATATGCCCACGTAGCTGTTACTTAACTGCAGGTGCATTGGGTCACTGACATATGGGCCCAACAGGGGTCTGGCCCACATGTCAGTGACGCAACTGGACCTGCAGTTAAGTCAGTGCAGCTCAGTCCATATCTTACGTAGGTGTGCCATTGCTCGCTATAAATACTGCGCCTCCCACGACATCACTATCTCCTCCCCCTCATGTTCACGTTCATCACTATCTCCTCCCCCTCCCTCTCACGTCGACGACCATGGCATCGCCCCTCCCAAGCCCTAGGAGCCCCTCGCAGCACCGCACGGACGGTCACGCGTCGCCGTTCCGTTCCTCGCCGCCACTAGTCGAGGAGGACGCATCGGTGTTCCTCTCCTCGCCGCTACGCGACGCGTCGCCGTTCCGTTCCTTGCTGCCACTAGTCGAGGAGGACGCGTCGGTGTTCCGCTCCTCGCCGCGACGCGACGCGTCGCCATTCCGTTCCTCGCTGCCACTAGTCAAGGAGGACGCGTCGGCGTTCCCAATCTCGCCAGCACGCGTGCCGGTGGACGCGTCGGCTCCCCGCTATGAGGAGCTTTGGAAAGAAATGGATGTCGTCTTGTGGGAGGCTTTGCCTCCAGCAGGGCGCGCCAAAATAGAGGCGGAGAACAAGGTCGAGGAAGAGAAGCGCACCGCGGAACAAGCTGCCTGGGAGGCCTATGTCGCGTCCGAGAGAGTCAGGCAATTGGCTCTTTGGCAGAAGGCTCGTGCGAGGGCCATGAGGGTAGCGGAGGGCGCCCGTGCCGACGCCCTGAGTGCACTCGGGCCCAAGCGCCTCATCTACGCTTGGCGGTACGTGGACCGGGTGCACGCTTCCAGCGAGGAGGAGTACCTGTTGGCGCCGGATCACCACACCGGTGAGATCACGCACGCCCGCCGGCAAGCCGCCAATCAGCACCTCGCGAGTTGCGAGGCTGAGGAAGAGGCATTGTGTCGGCCCGCTGGGAAACGCCCGCGCACCAGGCCACTCGTGGCGCGCCGCAAGCGCTCCTGCGAGCGTCGTGGCTTTTAGGAGGAGTATAATTTTTGTTTCGTAAGGCGATCTCATTAGTTTTGGGACGCAAATGATAAATCCCGAACGTTCAGGAATTTTTAGCGTCCTTAATTAAGTATGTAAAAGGGAAAGTTTGGAAACCTTGTGTATTCGTACGCATTTTGCAAGTACGTGCATATAGCACAAACTTTACTATATACTATCGCACTACATGTCTCTCTCGATATATGCTTGCAGACTGTGCTACTCCCTCCGTCCAGGTCAATAAGTCATCTTTGGTTGTGCACCATGACCAAGAAGGAGGGAAGACTTATACACCTAGACGGAGGGAGTACTACTATTACTTATGTACGTGCAAATGCACGTTTTAACATTACGATGCGGTTTTTGTAAAAGTAGAAAAACAGCACTAGTCAAGCTTGTGAAACGATTCAATGCAAAACAAATGCAAAAATGCTCGTTTGATTGTTTACTTTTAGCTTCCTTCTCTGTGGTTATTTCTCTGTCGTACTTTGTATGGAGTATCTCACTCGTTGGAAAGGCATGCAAATTCCCAAACCGCTTCCTACACCCTGTATCGAATTTTTTGCCTAACAAGTTGTGTCGTGCAATTGGAATTCCAACTTGAGTACTACTACTAGTAGGAGTACCAGGGGCCAGTTCTTTTAGGCTTCTAGATTAGTAATCCCATAACTACTACCTCCGTCCTGGTTTATTGGTCCCCATTGTAATCTGTGTCAAATTTTGATCATAAATTTAACTAATGAAATGCTAGTGCATGTCACATGCACTACTCCATCCGTCTAGGTGGGTAAGTCATCTTAGGCTGTGCACCGTGACCAAGGAGGAGGAGAAAACAAGAAACGTTAATGTTTATTTGCTAATTAATAGTATTGCATGCAATGAACTAACCACTGCATGTCGTGTTTGATATCTCAAGTCATTAAAAGCATGCACACTCTTTATCTCTTATTGGTTGATATGTCAAGAAACAAGAAACGAGGTACGGAGTAGAAGTTAATGCACCGCGCCTAAGTGTTTTGGGATTATTTGGTTTTCTTAAGATGACTTACACACCTAGACGGAGGGATTACAATGGTGAGGAATAAACCAGTTAAATCTTTGGTCAAAATTTAGCACAAATTACAATGGTGAGGAATAAACCAGGACGGAGTAGTAGTTTAGAAGCCCAAATAAATGAGTGAGGCGCCTTATTGTTACTCTCCACTGTGACTAGTCTTGTGGGAAAAGCTGGGGAAGCCGCCAAAAGAACTGGCCCTAGGAGTAGTAGCTAGGGATCGAGTGTGTGAGATGAACTAGAGAAAGTAAATGCAGAGAGATGAAATGCAAAAAAGACGAAGGGATGTGATGGTTGCTTGTCCGTTTATTTAACCAGGCCACTTATTACTGGGAGTGGTTGGGTTTTGTGATATGACGGCTTTACTACCGCGCCACGAGCGGGGTGAGAGGTGAGACTCCCGTGCAGCGCCGCCCTCCACACTTGTACTACATCGGTTGTGGTTTATTAGTCGCCCATTGAATTTGACTGAAGATTTAACTGACAAAATGTTAGTGCATGTCAACAAAAACTATATCGTTGGATTCGTATTTGAACATAGTTTTGAATGATATAATTTTAGGTGACATGCATCAGCATTTATCGTACTATATATAATGTTGGTTCAATTTTTGGTTGTACTAATCTATAGTAGTAAGGTGCCCGTGCGTTGCACCGAAGAGTGAAATGCATTGATCGGGGAGTTATTTATTGTGACAAAGGATGTGGGGGTCATCTCATGTGTAACGGGTATCGATAGGTTTCGTCGGATATTATTTCATCTCTAGAGCTCACAAACATCCGGGTGAAATAGATAAAAAGGTATCTTTTGCAAACAAAAGCGTTCAGCTGTTCAACCTGCATCCAAAACTTGTGAAGAAATAACACTTATTGTGCTTTGCAAGAAATGATCTTTAAGAATTAGTTTTTGAGTATCGATTGTTATACATGTTGGCTACAAATGACATGGCACTTTCTTATAGTCAACAGTTGACTATACTATTAAGTAATATTAACCATGCCCTTATACACCTAGACGGAGGGATTAAATCGGGATGACTTGCAAGCGGGCAGAGGAGATGTAAGAAATGGTTCATCGTAAGTCTTTCACCAGTACTATAGTAAAAATTCATACATGGAAGATTCTAGACTAAACCATAAACGGATACACTTTTATTCATGCGCGATACTTCAATAGAGCAAGATCCTGCATGGAAGTCTCCACATGCTTAGACAGCGGATTACATTGAGCGAAGACTAATGATCAACATTTAACTTGATAATGCGTATGTCCAGGTGAACCTCCTTGGAGTCCCCGTGCACCGCGTCGGCGGGTAAAGGATGCCATGGGTTTTCCAAGTCCACATTGGCGGGATAGTCCCAGCTCCACAGAGTCCAAGTCCGTTCGATGAGGCCAGTGTCGCCGCCCACGCGACCCGGAGGGGTAGTAACACTGACCACGCACCCGTACATCGGCCTCGTGTCAGTGTCAGCGTCAGCGGCGTCGCCCCTGACGCACATTACAGAGACGGGGCGGCGGCCTGCGCGGGCCTCGCCGGTGCCCACGATCAAGAGGAAGACGCTGCCGTCCTCCTCCGAGACTAGCAGGCGGCGGTGATCCTCTAGCGACTCCGGCATGGTGAACGGGTAGCACGTCTCGTACTGGATGTTCTCCGCCAAGGGCCAGCAGTGACCGCTGCACGCATCCGTGAGGTGATGCACCATGTCCGCCGACGAGCCACAAAACGGCATTGGGCACTCATAGCAGTGGACGAAGGGCTCCTTGGAGGCATCGATCAGGCCGTCCATGAAACGGGAGTGGCTGTAGGGGACGTTGCGCCAGTTGAATATATGAGCAAGTTACTACGAGATTTAATCCAAATAAGCACAAAATAAATCATGACGGCTATAACAGAGATGAAACTAATCATGTGGACTAGCATAGTAGTAGGATACAGAGTAGAAACATGAATTCTACCACGATTTCGAACAGGAAGGACAGACACCACGTAGACACGGTCTTTGAGCACGGATCGTAGTCGTTCCACGCTCGGGCATTGAAGTTTGTAACTATTTTAGATTAGAATATACTACTCCTCCGGTGCTACTAGTAGAGCACAGTCCTACTCTACTACTCTACTCAAGCAAGTTAGGGCATAGCACTGTAGGGAGTACCAGTATTGTGATCACTCAAGCAAGTTGTCTGGCATCGACATGACCCTACACTGCTGGTATGTGTCTCGTAAGTCAAGCGGCGTGCCGTAGTCATCATCACCTGTCCACTTCCCGCAGCACATATTCTCTTCTCCATCTTTGTCCGCACATAATCTCGTCCAATCTTCCATCCCCGCGGAGGCGCCTCCCCCCTTGTTCGAAACCCAAGCACTAACAATGGCAGAACCGAGCAGCGTCCGCCGAAAGAGTGGCTGGAATTCGCTCCCCACAGAGGTAATCAAGCTCATTGTTTCGCATGTGGACAATCTCAGTACCATGCCGCTTGCCGCGTGCTCGTCGGGGCTGTACCGTTTACTCAAAGCCCTCAGGCCGGAGCTTTTTAAGCCAGCTCCTTGCTTGCTGATGCCGCCTAATCTTCTGAAACGGCGTGTCACGCAGCATAACGATCGTAGGGTGGCGATCATCAACCCCCTTGACTGTGATCCGATCCCCGTCAGCCTCAACTACATTAACGGTATGTACTGGGTCAGCATGAACACGTCTTGGATGGTGCTCGTCAACGGTCGCGGCAGCTGGATGCTCGTGGAGGTCAACACCCGGCGATTGAGCCCCCTTCCTTCGATTAACACTGCACTGCTTTGGCACCGCGGCCCAGAATACTCGGAATCTTACAGTAGCCAACATGATACCAAGTTTGATTTGCTCAAGGTTGTAATCTGCCAAGTGCCCACAAGATCTTCGAATTATAAAGACTTCAGGCTAATTGCGTTCTTCAACCGCGGTCTCGCCTATCTGACAGGTCACTGCGGTAAGTGGATAAATCTGCACGTCCATCGCAGGATCATACATCCTCCATGGTTCTCTGATGCCATTGAACACAAGGGCTTCATTTACGCTGTCGACTCCTTCTATGGCTGGACGTATTGCTGGCCTACTCCAGTCATCGCTACAAACGGCTGTTACAGCAGTATGTTACTTTCCTATGATATCATGATGGCTTGCTTATATTACTGTCAACATTTGCTGAAAAAATATTCATGCTCATAACATGTTGTTCTTAAGATTGACTAAATCAAGAGCCCTTTTTTATTTAACTCCAACTTGATATGATGTTGTAGGCCGCCTGGTGTCCCTACCCTTCCTAATCCCAGAACCTTTCAAAGAAAAGCGGCATGGCAGTTGCAGGTGGTTCCTGGCTCGATCAGACAACGGCAAAAGATTGATGATCGTTCGCACGTACCGGACGTGTTGTTTCGCGGAATACAATCACAGTCACTGCAAGGTCTTTGAGCAGGATCCCAGCTTCTCTGGGCCTTCAGGAATTTTTGACTGGAGGCTGGTAAGTAGCCTTGTACACGCTCTCTGTTTGTTGGACTGAATTATCCGATTAACCAGGAGATAACCGACAGCAAGGATCATGATGGCAGCGCGGTTTCGTTCATCAGGCAAAACTGTGTGTACACAGCGTACCATGCGTCTCTGCATGCACCATACCCTGATATGTGCCGCCACGCTCTGCAGCCCAAAGTAGGAGAGAGGGTCGCAAGTATCAGACTTCGACCTGCTGGCTGGAGTTTCCCCGTCAGGCACCCATCTGGTTCAAGCCGTCAGCCAATCTCCATAGCTCAATAAATAGTAACATCTAACTGAGCCAGTTAGTTAGATGCATACACTTGGTGTAGTAGGATCTTTATTTAGTTTGATGCATACACTTGTTCTTTTTTGCTAGCCCTTTTGTAATGATGGCTAATGTTTGGTTTGGAAGAGAGAGCTGTGTCTTCACTCTTCTGGCCTGCTTACTGCTTCTGTTGCAGCCCCAGCCCTGGTTGCTGCTGGTGCTGTTTTCAATGTACAATCAGTAGTATATTTCGTCTGTTGGTTGAATAAATGTGTTGTTAGAACGACAAACACAATGTTTTGGAAGTCGTTGCACGGTTCGATCCTTTAGTGCCCCGTACCGTACGTAGCGCATACTATTTTTCGTACGGAACACATTTTCCACTTGTTGATAAGATGCAGCCCACTGATGAAGGCCCAATAGAGAAGCCCATAATTAACTGGAAGGGAGGCTCTCACATGAATCCGGCCCAGGTACATGCCTATGGTCCCCTAAACATAAATAAGTAAATAAATAAATAAAGCTAAATGCTCATGCACCAGTTCTTTGGGAAAATAGGTAGCCCAGTATTTCTTTTTGAAGAATACCCAAGCTAGGCCTATTTGTTTTCTCCGAATTACTGTTCTGCAAATCTTTTAAGACGAGGAGGGATGCATTCCGGCCTGGCTTAAGAGTATGGTCAATGTCTGTTAAAAGTAATATCAAAAGGGGTTGAAAATTCGGAAAAAATTATAGCAAATGGGATATAAGTTTCTTTTTTTGTTTTTGTTCTTCACTGATATCTTATACGTATTTCATTGGATTTAACATGACATAGTACTAATTTATTTTTAACTTTGTTTTAGTATGGCTATTAATTTTTGAATTAAGAATATTTCGTTCCCCAGCAAAAATTTGCGAATTTTCAAAATTTCCCACATATTTAGTTAATTTTTTGACCCTAGTACTGACCAGAAAATGGCCAGCAATTCTAAAAATGGAAAATGGGCTGCAATAAATTCCATATGAATTAGAAAATGAGTAAAAATTATCAAAATAATAGCAAATGGGCTGTACACGCCATAGATTTCGAGGCTGACTTGCTTACGCAAGGCTTTGTCAGTGAACACACGATTCTAGCAGCAGTGACTGTTGGATGTCCATCCAACGGCCGACGTGCTTCTTCAATCTATGATCTTCCTGCTCCAGCCGCCTAAACTAGCATCGGCGGGACTGCCTGCTCCCTCCTCTTGTGGCCCGGTGTGATGCCGCGCAGGCTTCCCCGGCCCACCCTACTCCCTCTGCTGGCCTGGCCGCATGCAATCAACTGCCTCCTTATTACGCCAAAAAAAATGATTCCTCCTACTGACATCTGGGGCGCACCGTTTGGGAGGCTGACCTGTGGGCCTACTAAGTTGACGCGTACGCAGGGCTTGTCAACTTAGTCAACAAATGATTCTAGCAGTAGTAACCGTTGGATTTGAATCAAACGGTCCTGCTGCTTCTTCAATCGCTGCTCTTCTTGCACCAGCCGCCCAAACCAACGCCGGGGAGACCGCCTGCTCCTGCCTCCAGTGGCCGGCTGTGCTGCCGTTGAGGCCTCATCACCCCCTACTACTCCCACCGCTAGCCAGGCTCTGCGGCGACGGCAGCCTCACACCACAGCCGAACCAGTGAACCCTCGTACTCCTCTCCGCGTGGGCATCCACTGCCGCGTCTTCCCCGGCTCCGCGTCGTCCCCTTCCTAGGCCTCGCCGTCGTCCACCACCTTGGTGCTCTCAGCGCGGTGTGGTCAACGACATTTCATCGGAAGAGTACTGTACGTGGAGAAGCTGACAGCTGGGTCCACGGCCACAGCCCAGTTTTTTGTGATTTGCCAAGTAAGTCGCTTTGCCAGGCCTGTAGGGCTGCAAATCTTTCAAGACGAGGAGAGTTTTCATTCGGCTGGCCGAGAAAATGGCCCATCAGTAATGAGAAATGGGCTGTACATTTTTAAAACACATCAAACCGGCAATTAGTTCAAATATCTTTTTTATATTTCGAGATTTTAAATTACATTAATTTTTATGCGTGGAGAATTTGTTGGATTTTATATTGATATACATTTATTTTTAAAATCAGTTTGAATGTGAGTCGAAATTTCGGGATTAAAAACAGTTCGGATCGCACCGAAATATGCAAAATTTCGTATAATTTTTTAACCGTGGCCACAATATGGGTTGTAATGCTAACAAAAAGAATATGGGCTCCAAAAAAACCTTAATAATTAGCAAATGGGTTGTAAATTATTAGAAATAATGGCAGATGGGTTGTATGTTTTCCACAGATTTGAGGCTTTCCTTAAAAAAAAGGTTGACGCACAAGCAGTGACTGTTGGATGGCCATCCAACGGTCGTCGTGCTTCTTAAATCTCTGCTCTTCCTGCTCCAGCCGCTCAAACAAGCGCCGGCGGGACTGCCTGCTCCCTCCTCCCCACGGCCGGCTCTGCTGCCGCGCAGGCCTCACCGCCCGACCGTACTCCCATCGCTGGCCTAGCCATCCCTCTACTCACCCACACCTGCTGTTATTCTCCGGCGACGGCAGACGAACCAGTAAACCCTGGTACAGTCGTACTCCCCTCCGCGTGGGAAACAGCTGCCGAGTCTTCCCTGCCTCCGTGTCGTTCCCTTCCTAGGCCTCGCCGTCGTCCACCGCCCTGGTGCTCTCGGCGCGGCCTGATCAACGTGGTCAACGACCGACATGCATCTAAAGTGGACTGTACGTGGAGAGGCCGACAGCTGGGTCCACGGCCGCACGCAAGGAAATGCCTCCTTATTACGCGCAAAATAATGATTCCTCCACCTGACATCAGAGACCCACCGAAAGGGCCTCTGTATTTCGCGAAAAAAACGTTACCGCCGCTGATAGCTCGGACCCACCAGCTATATCTTCGCACGCAAGGAAGTGCCTCCTTATTACGCACGAAAAAATGAATACTCCCCCTGTTAGCAGGGACCCAGTATAGTGGCAGGCTGACTTGTGGGCCTACTAAGTTGACAGGGACGGAGGGCTTTGTCAACTTAGTCAATATGCACGATTCTAGCTCCAGTGACCGTACGATGTCCATCCAACGGCCGTAGTGCTTCTTCAACCTCTGGTCTTCTTGCTCCAGCCGCCCAAACCAGCGTCGGTCGTGCCTCGTGCTCCTGCCTCCCGTGGACGGCTGCGATGCGGTGGAGGCCTCACCGCCCCTACTACTCCCACCGCTGGCCAGGCCATCCCTCTACTCACCCACACCCCCTGTTATTCTGCGGCGACGGCAGCCTCACACCGCAGCGAACCAGTGAACCCTCATACTCCTCTACGCGTGGGCATCCACTGCCGCGTCTTCCCCGGCTCTGCGTCGTCCCCTTCCTAGGCCTCCCCGTCATCCACCGCCCTGGTGCTCTCGGTGCGGCGTGGTCAACGTGGTCAAGGAACGGCTTCCATCGGACGTGGACTGTACGTGGAGAGGCTGACAGCTGGGTCCACGGCCGCAGCAAGGAAGTGCCTCCTTATTACGTGCAAAATAATTATTCCTCCACCTGACAGCGGGGACCCATCGGACGGGCCACTGTATTTTGCGAAAAAAACATTTCCCCCCTGACTGCTGGGACCCACCAGCTACATCTTCGCACGCAAGGAAGTGCCTGACAGTCGGGACCCACCTGGTCGAAGCGTACGTAGCGTTGTCATTCTGGTCGCGAACGTGTACGTACATATATACTGGTGGATGTAGAGGCGCGCACGTGTCGTAGTAGAGGCGCGCACGTAGCATGTACACGTACGTACAGTGGCCAGGGTGCCAGAAAGAAAATACGGCCACGTATGTGTACATACAGGCGGGGTCTCGAACGCCTACTAGCGCATACGTACGGCCAGGGCTAGTGTACATGGCTGGGTCGGAACGGAGAAACAGCGTCGTCGTCGTGTTCATGGGGAGGCAACGGAATGCGTCGTGTTCATGGGGAGGCAACGGAATGCGTCATGTTCATCGGGAGGCAACGGAACGCGTGGGAGCCAACCGGCTGGGTCGGAACGGAATGCGTGGTCGTGTTCATCGGGAGGGCTTGGACGGAACAGGCGATGGAAACGAGGCCTGGCGTACCGCAAAACGGAGGAAACGGACCTCCTACGTTCGGAACGGGGTCCTGTTGATCGGGAGGGGTGTGGCGTACCGCAAAACGGAGGAAACGGACCTCCTACGGTCGAAACGGGGGTCCTGTTGATCGGGAAGGGTGTGGCGTACCGCAAAACGGACGAAACGGACCTCCTACGGTCGAAACGGGGGTCCTGTTGATCGGGAGGGGTGTGGCGTACCGCAAAACGGACGAAACGGACCTCCTACGGTCGAAACGGGGGTCCTGTTCATCGGGAGGGGTGTGGCATACCGCAAAACGGGACTCCACGGGATACTGTTCATCTCCACCGTCGACCTCCTCCAGCCTCCACGGGCTACCGTCGACCTCCTCCAGCCTCCACCGCGCGCTACTCCACCGGCTACTGTTCAACCACCCCTCCACGGGCACCCCTCCACCGTCTACTGTTCATCCAGCCCTCCACACCACGGGGTCCTGTTCAACCACCCCTCCACGGGCACCCCTCCACCATCTACTGTTCATCCAGCCCTCCACACCACGGGGTCCTGTTCATCCAGAGGCAACGCCACCGCTCACTGTTCATCCAACCCCCCCCCCCCCCCCGCAACGCTCACTGTTCATCCAATCGATCGGCTTCAATTAGCAGTAGTAGCGAAGGAATCGCTCGATCGGGTTCAGTTAACAGGCATCGATCGATCGCTCGGGTTCAGTAACGCGTAGCCTGCAGTGCAATCGCTCGGGTTCAGTTAGAGCCCAACGCCTCGCTCGGGTTCAGTTAGAGCCAACGCCTCGCACACACGCGCGTACGTGTACGAGAGAAACGTGCATCGCTCGGCCCCCGACCTCCCACCGTAACCGGGAACTCCCCGAAATTTTCCTCCCCCTCGCTTCTACCACGGTTTTTTCCATCATGGACGGCCCAAAGAATGTCATGCAGCTGCGTCTCCGGCCCGCCCAGGACGAAAAGCCCATTTTCTGTCATGATTTTTTGTCATAGAAGTAGGAGCCCACCACATCTATGATAATACCGGGTTTTGTCACAATTATCGTCATAGAAGTGTCATATGTATGACAGAAAAAAATTCATTCGGTCCAAAATGTCACAGATGTGTCTTTTTTTGTAGTGACGACAGCATTCATCACCCCATGTGGTACGTACTGCTTTTTACGGATGCCTTTCGGGTTGAAGAGTGTTGGCTCAACGTTTGCAAGGGTAGTCCAAATTGCTTTTGAACCCCAGCTACATAGAAATATGGAAGCCTATATGGATGACATAGTGGTCAAAACCAAGGACAGGGCAACTCTTGTACAAGACTGAGAAGAGACGTTTGCCAACCTGTGCAAGATCAACCTCAAGCTGAACCCTGAGAAGTGTGTCTTCGGCGTTCCGTCCGGCAAACTTCTCGGGTTCTTCGTGTCGCAACATGGGATCGAGGCAAACCCAGACAAGATCAAGGCTATTGAGCAGATTGAGGCGCCCAAGCGGATCAAGGATGTGCGTCGGCTCACTGGCTGCGTTGCCGCCATGAGCCGATTCATCTCCAAGTCTGCCGAGCGCGCCCTTCCTTTTTTCAAGATCCTGAAGAAGGCGGGCCCAATGGAGTGGACCCCAGAGGCCAAAGCGGCATTGCAAGACCTGAAGAGATACCTTTCCTCTATGCTGATACTAGTTGCGCTAAAACCACAAGAACCGTTGCTCCTGTATCTGGCGGCGACGAACCAAGTGGTCAGTGCCGTGCTAGTGGCACAGAGGGAGATTGACGAAGAGGCAGTGGCAATGGCACGGCCGGCGGACGGCAAGTCAGAGACTCCCCCGGCAGGGCCTGGTGCCGGCAAGGCAAGGCTCCCGGCAGAGACTGACGCCGTCAGGGTGGGGCCCGCGCGGCCAAATGAGGTGGTGCAGAAGAAGAAGATGATGCAGCACCCAGTTTACTTTGTCAGCTCCCTCTTGCAGGGGGATAGGTCAAGGTACTCCGGTGTGCAGAAATATCTATTCGGCCTCCTCATGGCCTCGAGGAAGCTGCGTCATTACTTCCAAGCCCACGAGATCACCATCGTCACCCGCCTCCCGCTGCAACAGATACTGCACAACCCAGATGCAACTGGAAGGATTGTGGAGTGGGCCTTGGAATTGTCAAGCTTTGGGTTGAAGTTTGAAAGTACTTCAACCATCCAGAGCAGAGTCCTGGCGGAGTTCATTGCAGAATGGACCTCAACGCCTGACAAAGAGATCTAGGAGACCACTCTCCCCGGCAAGGAAATGGCTCGCGACTGGATTATGTACTTTGACGGAGCTTTCTCGCTGCAAGGCGCCGGTGCTGGTGTGCTGCTCGTGGCACCCACTGGAGAGCACCTCAAGTATGTAATCCAGATGCACTTTCCCAGGGAGATGTCCACCAACAACATTGTTGAATACGAGGGATTGCTTGCCAGTCTCAGGATCGCGACAGACCTCGGAGTAAAAAAGCTCATCGTCTGGGGTGATTCACAGCTTGTCGTCAGACAAGTCAACAAGGATTATCAGAGCCCATTGATGGAGGCCTACGTAGATGAGGTGAGGAAGCTGGAAGAGCGCTTTGACGGTATACAAGCGGAGAACGACATCCCTGACTACCTGTCAAGGCGCGTTGCGTTCAAGCTACCTATGGAACCAGGTACCTTTTTGCTTCGGTTGACTCAACCATCCGTCGAACCATCAACGGAGCAGAACAAGCGGGGGAAATCAGGCCCCGGCAAGTACTTTCCCACCGAGCCCCCAGGGGCCGCCGACAAGGGTGTTGCCGTGGGCCCTGAGCCTGCCAAGGAGCGACCGACTCCGGCAGGCCGTCAAGCCCTGGTCGTAGAGACGGCCGCTCCCATGGTAGAAGAAATGCCTTTGGTCCTTGCCGTCGAGCCCCGGGCTCCGGCATGGGCGCAGCATATCGTCTGATTCCTCCAAACAAGGTAGCTTCCTGAGGAGCAGGAAGAAGCGGAGAAAGTAGCCCGTCGGTCTGCTATGTATTAGTTCGTCGATGACGTCCTGTACAGAAAGAGACCAAACGGTGTGAAATTGAAGTGTATTCCCTGGGAGGAAGGACTGGAGCTGTTGGCGGAGATACACGGAGGCATATGTGGCTCCCACATAGGGTCGAGGGCCCTTGCCGGCAAGGCGTTCCGGCAGGGTTTCTTCTGGCCCACTGCCCTCTAGGATGCAACAGCACTAGTAACCAAGCGTGAAGCATGTCAATTCCATTCAAAGAAGCTTCATCAACCAGCTCAAGCCTTTCAAACAATCCCTCTCTCCTGGCCATTTTCGGTCTGGGGGCTCGACATACTGGGCCCCTTCCCCCGTGTTGTCGAGGGATTTGAATACTTGTACGTTGCAATCGACAAGTTCACAAAGTGGCCGGAGGTGGAAGCAGTGAGGAAGGTGACAGCACAGTCAACCATCAAGTTCTTCAAGGGACTAGTCTGTCGTTTTGGTGTGCCAAACAGAGTCATCACTGACAACGGCACGCAGTTCACAAGCCACACCTTCATGCAATACATTCAAGACCTCGGTAGCAAGGTCTGTTTTGCTTCCGTGGCACACCCACGGAGCAACGGCCAAGCGGAGAGGGCAAATGCTGAAGTGTTGCGAGGCCTGAGGACAAAGACTTTTGACAAGCTGCACAAGAGCAGAAGGCGCTGGATCAATGAGTTGCCGGCGGTTCTTTGGTCGATCAGGACAACGCCAAATCGAGCCACCGGCCAGACACCCTTTGCCCTGGTATACGGGGCAGAAGCAGTTCTCCCCATAGAACTCACATACGGGTCACCTCAAGTGCTCGCTTACGACGAGCTTGAGCAAGAGCAACTGCGGCAAGATGACGCAACGCTCCTTGAGGAAGATCGTCTTCGGGCGGCTGTGAGAGCAGCACGCTACCAGTAGGCCTTGCGCCGCTACCATAGCCGCAAGGTTCATGCCCGAAGCTTTGAGGAAGGCGACCTTGTTCTTCGGCGCATTCAGTCGGCCAAGAATACCAACAAGTTGACGCCGAAGTGGGAAGGCCCTTATCGGGTAATACGAGTCACCAGGCCCGGTGCAGTCCACCTGGAGACCAAAGATGATGTCCCAGTGAGCAACTCCTGGAACATCGAGCATCTTCGCAAGTTTTATCCATAAGGCGCGGCTTGCCGGGCCCCCCGGAAAGCCACCTTTTGTACAAGCTTTGCCGGCAAGGCATGTAACCCTTTGTACAAAGCCAGGCGCAGACCCTGAGCATAAATAAATGAAGCGCTGGCGCCCTAAGTTATAGCATGCATGCTAGGTTAAGTCTCTTCCTCGGTTAGGGTTGATAGTGCTTAGCGGCGACTAACCCCTAGCCTAGAGGTCGAGTGTGCGTCTTTCTGTCCTCTTTGGTTCGCAGGGCACGTGGACATATCTCCTGAGCCGCTTGGGAGAAAGAGGATGGACCGGCGCTCCGGCCCCGGCAAGTCAGAATCGCCGGGGGCTGAAGACACAAGGATCCAATCACGGCAAGCCAAGGTTGCCGGGGGGCTGCGGATTCAGATAAGTCTTTTATCCCCTGTTATGCACTTCAGTATAGAACTGGGACATATGAAACCTCGTTTACATTCTTAAAACCACTGTGCTCCCCTTTTCCCGTACCCAAGAGCTATCCCCTGGGTCGGAACTTGGTCATAGTCGCGGTGGCAAGAGAAATGAACGAGGGGCCTAACCCTGCTTCGCCCTGCCTCCGCCAAGAGCGTGAGAATGGTCGACCAAAGCGGGGGGATGGCAAGGCCTGTTGCCGGGCGACAATGTTTACCTTAGAAATAACAAGGATTCGTCCTTAGCATGGGCCTCGCTCACGCACAAAGAACCCGGCAAACACCCTTTTTCATAAAAAATGTCCCATACAGGTACAGTTCGTACGGAATAAAAAACATGAGCAAGGGGATTACAAGTCTAAAAATTAACAAGTGCATGTAGGCTTACAAACTAAAAATAGATAAGGTGCCCATAATCCCTTTCTTGCCCCTCTCCTCAGGAGGTGAAACAAGATAGCAGGAGGGAGAAAGGAGCGCCTAGGCGAGGTGCGAGAAGCAGAAGGTGCCAAGAGAGCATCCCGGTGCCGGTGGAGGGGCTGGAAGATGAGGCAACGGCCCGACAATACGCGACAAAGGCGTCGGTGCCCGCGTACTCCGAGTTGACGGCCGCCGCCCGCCTTCTTCGCCTTCTCCGGCCCTCCTACGCCAGCCGCCCAAGGAGGCGATGGGGAACGCGCTGATGGAGAGCTTGACGAGGAAGGCCCTCGGCACGGCGCGAGGCCGAGGGAGGGGCGACGCGATCAGTCGAAGTCGGGGTCGGCATCCTGCCGCCCGACTCCCTCGTCGTCGCTGTCGCTGTCCTCCTCGTCACTCCCGCTGGAGGAGGAATCTTCATCGTCGGAGGAGCTCTCCACACAGCACTTTAGGCGAGTTCCAAGATCTCCGAAGACCTTGACGGAGAGTAGGCCACCCTCCATTAACTTGAATTAAAGGACGAGCCCCACTGTCAGGCTATGGATGTGAGCAAATGTCTTCCATCCACGACGGAGATACATAACATCCCGAGCGAGGAAGTCGACGTCGACCCGCGTACCGCCGGTCCCGCAGCCCCTCATGTGCAATCTGAGGGTCTGGGGCGGATTGAGCTCCATCCAGCGAAGGGGTGGGGAGACGGAGATGATGATGCGGTGGCCAGCACAGCCTGATGAAGAACTCGCGGGGCTGGTCCCCGACGTGACCCTCCATCGCGGGAGGCACCGCTGGCGGGGGCACGTCGCCGTGCCACCTCGTCCCCCTCTCCCCCAACCACCGCGGCGACCTCGGCTACACCCCCTCCCCCTTCCTCTCATGGCTGGCTCCGCTGCCACGGGTTCGTGGGAAGGAGGGACGCGCTGACGAGCAGCAACCCTCGCCGCCACCGTCGAAGGCCCAGCGCCTCCTCTCGCCATGGCAGGTGGAAGAAAGAAGCGGAGGTGGAGGAGGATGGATGCTGAAGGAATGTGGGACGACGCCCCCCTCCCCCCTCCTTATAAAGGGGCGGGGTCGAGGCTCGGCCGCCCCACTCAGCCAATCCAGCCGTCGGAGGCGCAGGGAATCCGGACCGACCCGCTGCCCCAATCAGCGACGGCCCGGTTTCCCGCCTCCAACGCCCGCCACTTGCATGAAGGACGCGTGGCGAGCGAGCAGGCTCGAAAAGACGGATGAGGCGGCCGTTCCCTGCCCCGTGATCGGGGGGCATGGGCGCCTTGAAGACTGCGACCCAAGTCCATCCAACAAATGAACCGCGCCTCCACGCCTCCCTCTTTTTATGGGGAAGGCACGAGCCGCCTCTTTACTACGATGTGATGCATGCGTGCGAGAACCGCCCCACGCATGCCCCCCACGTCACGCACGATCCTCCACGATGCGCGTTCAACACGGGTCGTGGGGAAGCGCAGCGGACGAAGGGTTACTGCGGTGAAAATCCGCCCCGCCTGCCCGCTCACCGTTCTCAGCCTGGCCCAACAACGTGTCGCGCTTATGTGTGTCCCAGGCCCGGGGGCTCCTGTCGGTGTACAAAAGTAGGGGCACACCTTTGTACCCCTTTACTTGTTCACGGGCAGTCGGAGCCGCGCGCCACGGCCACACTAAGCAGGGCAGAGGAAGGGAGCCGGAGAGAAGCCAGAGCACAAGATGGCCAAGGCAACGCCAAGACCAAAGATACCAAAGAGCGAGAGGCCGAGGTGGACTCCCCCGACAAGGCCCTTGTCGGGGCATCCTCCGCGGCCCCGGCAAGAGCCTTGCCGGGGCGACTTGCCCGATGCTGACAGAGCGAGCCACCCTTAAGCCCACGGGTTCCAACTCAACCAACCACATTGGAACTAGGGCTCGAGAGGCACCTCCGTGGTAGCATGCAAATCTTTGTCAAGACCATAGAGATATGAGATCGGATGAGAACCAGAAGACGGCGACCCTCAGCGGGATCCTTGCCGAGGAGATCCACAAGACCCCTGGCAAGCGCCTTGCCGGGGACGACTGCAACGCCACAGCAAGACCCTTGCCAGGCCCCTAGCGAGGCCCTTGCCGAGGGCGTCAGCAGGGCCACAGCGAGGCCCGCGTCGACCAAGACTCCACCGCCGTCCCTAAGCAGCTGCTAGCTCAACCAGCTGGGCAGGCACCTGCGTGGCGACGGGCGGCCTCTA
Source organism: Aegilops tauschii subsp. strangulata (assembly GCF_002575655.3). Classification (NCBI taxonomy): domain Eukaryota; kingdom Viridiplantae; phylum Streptophyta; class Magnoliopsida; order Poales; family Poaceae; genus Aegilops; species Aegilops tauschii. The sequence goes on along the minus strand of NC_053036.3, from coordinate 411,892,426 downwards.
TGCCAACTCAGCAAGCACCTGCGTGGTGGCATGCAGATCTTCGTGAAGACCCTACCACCGCGTCACCTCAGCTGCCTGCCTGCTTGCATGGCGCCGCATGCACCGCTGGCCTGGGCATGTGTCGAAGCAAGGCGAGGCGACAACGGACGGGACGGGCCTCGTTCCCGTCCCCTATAAAGCTAAGGGACACCTAAGCTACGCATTAAATGCGTCTTGTCCTGTAACACGAGCGATAAGCTCGCAGCACTGTAGGCCTTTCCACCTCCTGTGTGCCACTGTGGCAGCCCCTTCCGACAATAAGGAGGCCCTTAGCATACTGGAGAGGGATTCAGCTCTTTTGAACTATGCAGCCACCATAGCTAGTTCGAGAGCTCAAGAACTCTCTCAAATACACACCAAAGCAGGACTAGGGTATTATGCATCCTCGCGGCCCGAACCTGGGTAAACGATCCTTGTGTTGACTGCTAATCCTGCTCTTCTCACAACCCCGCGCCCCGGCAACCGTAGTAGGGATTCTTGTGATCCCATAGGTGGCGTTTCCCACCGAGTTTAGAAGATAAGTAAATTAAGGTGATTGATTATTATATACATGAAAAGTTGGACGAAGGGGTGGTGGGAAGAAAGGTAAAATGGGAACCTTACGTTCTTATTAAGTAGTAGAGATCTTGCCTCATATTATACGTAACACAATAAAAATCTTGCCTAATATTAATGTGATACACAATTACTAGTCTATATGTATTTATATCTCTATGCTCTATCTATATCTATATCTACTAAAACAATGCCCGTGCGTTGCAACGGGATATAAATGTTCTAGAGTTAGTACGTTAGCTTGTGATTTACCTACCCATAATATGCGATTTGTGTAAATAAATGTTCATCAAATTTTGTCCGTGATTTACCTTATATTTTGATCAGAAGTGATTTACCTGCCCATAGTATACGATTGTGTAAATAAATGTTCATCCAATTCTGCCGTGATTTACCTTATATTTTGATCGCAAGTTTGGTAAGTAAATTAAAAAGGGATTGGTTCAGAAGGTAAGTAAATTAAGATGATTGATTATTATACGTGGAAGGTTGGACGAAGGGGTGGTGGGAAAAAAGTGAAACAGGAACCTTATGTTCTTTTTAATCTACTAGAACAATGTTCATGCATTGCAACGGGATATAGATATTCTAGCACGTTAGCATGTGATTTACCTGTCGATAATAATGCGATTGTGTAAATAAATGTTAATCAAATTCTACCCGTGAATTACCTTATATTTGGACTAGAAGCAAGGTACGGTGTCGCGGAAAGGGGTTAAAAACCGTTTGTATAGCACCTCGCTGTACCAGTGGCTAAGCGGACCTCAAGCCTTCTTTCTTGATTTCCAGTGGCGACTACAATGTGTGACCTGGCTTTTTCCATCTTTTCATTCATGTAATTCATAACCCTTTTATAGTAACGTGTGTTTTGGTTGTTCATGGTATGTAGCTCTGCTCTTTGACGTCTATCTCTGAAATAGTTCACCGTGCTATAGAAAATACCCTCAACGATGGCTATAAGTGGCAAGGCCCGGTTTCCTCTGAGGACAAAGTAATATGTTTCAGCGAGGTTGGTAGTCATGACACCGTACCTTTCTCCATGTGTGCCATGCAACAAGGACCACCTCTCCAGAGGCTCATGCTCTATCCACTGGTCAAAGGTTTTAATCGTCCTCCCAAGCCTTCAACTAGTACCAGGTGGGTCAAATCCTGGCAAGGCACAAGGCCCAACAGGCTCCTCCTCCATGGCTGTTGTTCCTGTTGCTAACTATGCAGCTACTGCTTCAACATGTGCCCTCACCATTGCATCTCGTGCAGCTTTCCTGTCCCTAACATGTCTCTGCGTGCACACATTAAGTCCGCCATGTATCAAATTGTACTTCCATAGCTGGTTCTGCTTACAGAGTTTTTTGAATAGATTCATGAGTTTCTTATTTCTGAACTACGAGAAGATATTAGCCCCCAGATGGCGCATGCACCAACGGCTCTGCAAGCCCTGCCATGGAGTTTGTTCCTCAGGACCAGGGTTTGTCAATTTCTTTATCGCACTGAGTATATATGCATGCCTGTCATGAAGGATGCACACATTTTTGGCTTATCCTGCACAATTACTATTTTTGGTTTCCTGAAGAACCATGTCCAACTTTCAATGTTCTCGCTCTCCACAAATGCAAATGCTAGTGGGGCTACTTGATTTTGGTCGTCTTGACCAATGGCGGTCAGGATCTGACCCTTGTACTTGCCAGTGGGAAAAGTGTCATCTACACATATGAAAGCACAAGTGCTCCCTGGGTGATTTTGGTAATTAATGTCAACATATTGGTTGTTGGACTAATAGTTTTATCAAGTATATTTCAGATAAGTTCAACAGTGGTGTGGCAAGGACAAGAGGATGTGGAACCCCTTCAAAATGCTAAGGACAAAGATTGGCAAAAGCTCAAGTCTCTTCATTTCTATTTTAGTGATCCAACACTACTGCAGGATGCTGCTAACGCGACACTACGATCAGACACCCTTTGACGAAACTGTGTGCGATGCAATAATCACAAACGGTGATGTAAAAAACCGTCAAAAAAGATGCAAAACATTTGCGATGACGGATGCATCAAACACGATTCAGATTTGAGGTTCGTGTGTGATGCAGGGCATACAGTTCAGTTCAATGAACTGTTTGCGATGAGGCAGAAGAAGTAAAATAGACAGCCAGATGAAGGTGTGTGCAATATACGGCATATGGTTCACTCGAATGAACTACTTGTGATTAGGCGGGACAAAAGAAACGGTCAGCCAGATCAAGGTGTGTGCGATAGAGGGCAAACAGTTCACTCGAATGAACTGTCTGCGTTGAGCCAAGATAACAGAAATGGTTCAATGTAACAAGATGTGTGTGATAACACGGCAAACAGGTCTGTAATCAGAAATGTGTGCGAAGACCGATAATAACACAGATGATTGCTGCTAATAAGACATGTGTGTTGTGCGTTGTGATTGCATACAGAACAACAACATATACATATACACACTTATAAGGACATGGTTGCACAACCAAATTAAACATCCAATTACATAGGTGGCTACTACACACATGACATTTGCACACACCAAAGTAAACTATTACATGCATAATTACATAGGTGGATACTACACACATGACATTTCCACACACCAAAGTCAAGTATATATTACATGCATAATTAACTAGGATAAACGATCATCTGATCATCATCTACTTCTTGTGATGCTTGCCGCTTCTACTCTGCTTGTGGCTCGATCTGGCCTCATCGATTTCGGTAACGAGGCACTTCCTCATGTCAACGATCCACATGTGCATCTCGTAGCATGTGTACACGCTCTTGGCCGCTAACCTGAGGTGAGGTTCATCCAGTTGCCGCATCCAGGCCCCATGCCAGGATACCGGACGTGTTCTGTTGGCATCCTGCTTCATCTTTTCGTAGTATGGGTCGATGATGGCTGAGGCGAGTTCAACCAGGGAGTCCTTCTTGTGCTTCGCCGGACCCTGTAGTGCTCACGGATTTCAACAATGTTCTTGTAGGCCAAGCTCGTAACCCTGAGCGCTTTTACATCGTTGGTGGTTTCCACCGTGGCGAACTTGTAGTCGATGCTGTTGACAAACCTGGTGAAACGGTCACAAGGCTCTGTGGCCATGCAGTAGTGGTAGATGAGGACATGATGGCGCACGCACAACTGGGCGACGGCAACCTTCTGATCTATGTTGGGACGACCGCCGGTGTACTGGAGGTCGATGCCGACCACCTTGTACTTTTCTCGAGCAAGCAACTGCTCAACGGTGTTGATGTAGTTGTCCACCACGGCCGGCTCGATGGTGTACACCACCGAGAGATCCGTCTCCCTCGCGTGCATCTCCACTTTATGCTCGCCAAACTCCATTGGAGCGCCGCTAGGCATCCCTTCTCTATGTGTCGTCGTAGGTTTGCTTGTTGTGTTGTGGGGTGTGATCGAACGGTTGAAGAGACTAAGGTTATAATGGCCGCAGGAATTAAAGGAGAAGCCGGACGGCCTGGAATATCGGCACGCCCGGATGGAAGTTCTAAGTTGCAGCGCGTAGCTCCATCGTGTCGCACGTAACTACATCGTGGTGACGCGCGCGGCGCAACCGCATGCATATGGGCCCCCAACATGATCGTGCGCATGCCCCAATCGCTGGCAGAGCGCGCGCGCATGGACGCGAGCAGAGCGCTCCGCGATTGCCTCAACGGCGAGCAACCATATATATGCATATAGTAGTTGAACACGCAAGGAAAAGTTGTCCACATGCCGAGCGCGTGGAGGTACGCGAGCAGAGCGCGCCGCGGCGCCTAACGATGAGCACAGCGTGCTGCGGCGCCTAACGGCGAGCAGAGCGCGCCGAGGGACGCGAGCAGAGGCCGGCACAGTGATACGTGGCAAATAAGACAAACTGTGCGAGCGATGGCAGAGAGATCAAGCATGAATCAGATTAGAATTGCGTGTGCGATACGTGACATATAGTTGATCCATCCGAGCTGTTTGTGATGGAATAAGCCGTGTGTGTTATGGGCAAATGCTTGCTAGTATACAACCGTTTGCGATTGATGAATTCATCACTGACGGGTTCCCTGGTGTGGTCCGTGTGCGATGTGATATGCTCTGTCAACATCTATTGGCCATTGGGCGACGGACGGTCATCCGGGTATGCCATAGGGATGCAAAGAGGCATCCTATATCAGCAAGGACTAGTTGTTCCACCAATAGCTCATCTAAGAGAACTCTCAAGTTAACTGTGCTCAGGCTGGAGCAGCCATCAGATGGGTGACTGGATGGGAAGTTGTCTTGATGTTAAATTAACTGATGGGATGGATCATAGAGGTCAAATTAAATGACATCTATGATCCATCCCATCAGTTAAATTAACCTCGAGGTCCTTGTTTTTTATTTTTCTTATTTTTTAACACATGTTAAAGAAGGTCTATCGCATTACTTTTTGACAATGTACGATACGTGACATACAATTGATCCATCCGAGCTGTTTGTGATGGAATAAGCCATGTGTGTTGTGGGAAAATGCTTGCTGGTATACAACCGTTTGCGATTGATGAATTCATCACCGACGGGTTCCCTAGTGTGGTCTGTGTGTGATGTGATATGCTCTGTCTGCACAACATCTATGCTCTGTGTACAGAAGAAGAACATATATATATATATATATATATATATATATATATATATATATATATACTTATAACAGGACATGATTGTAAAACCAAATTAAACATCCAATTATGTTATATAACAAATACCATAAATATTGCAACGTTCAAATTCAAAGATTACAAGGTTCAAACTATTTAGACACATAAAATTCATCTTCTTCAGAATCTCTTTCATGCATTATTTCTGCGAAAGGATCAGCCACCGAGAAGTCATATAGCGGCTCGATACAGTGACTTCCGAATAATCTGTCATACGAAGTTACAAACTGAAATTCAGCTTGTGCAGAGCCTTTTCCATTCAGCTGTAGACGCCTGCGCTCATTAGCAATCCATTCACTTCTGCGCAGTAAATATAGAGCAAACCACATTACCTTGAGCAACCTTTCTTTCTCAACAATGAACCTGGCAAATTTAATTTCTGGTGTGGTGCCCCGGTACTCGGTTAAAGTAATTTTTGTGAGATGAAGATCAAGGCATTCAATGGGATTGGTATATTCCCCAACATTTTCTACTTTTGGGCCCGCTAGTATCTGCAAACGAAGACAACATATTAGTGCATAGCTGTAGATTTGAACACTTCGGGCCTCTTTGATTTGCAGGATTTCTAAAATACACGAAAAGAGTGAAATGCCACCTTCAATCTTTCATGATAAACTTCTATCACGAAAGCATGTCAGGCGAAGGAATAAAACGCGTACAACACTAGCATCCTCCAAATTTCCTTTAGAAATCATTCTACATTTGTCATTGTAATCATGGGTAAAAGTAACAAAAAATTGTGCTCCGTTGTGGTTAACAATTAACAGGAAAGGAGCATCACCTCGATGTATAGCTTCTCCGTGCAAGGAAAGCATCTAAGGAATCTAACAACTTCATCCAGATCAGGGCCGACAGATTGTAGTGCCAAGATCTTCACTATGCGCAGAGGCCGGATCAAGCTTGTGGGAATCATTTTCTGGATGACAGGCGATCATATAGATCAACAACAATTAGATAAAATGTGTTGTTCGATAATATATAAGAAGGAGAAGAAGAAGACTGTTGTACCTGAACGGATAATGATCCAGTGACAAGTTCGTTGAATTCAGCACACGAATAGCCCAACACTGTCAATTTTGGTGTGTGAATGACCCTGATTCTTGCTGGACCTAATTTATCATGTACATACAATCTCTCGAGGAAAGGCGCATTCTCAATGACAATATCACGAAACACCTCAACTGACAGCCTTGGGCGGCGCCAGCAATGCACGTAAATCGCACGGACATTTGTCGAGGTGATGTGGAGGCTACTGAACCCATCCATCACATGAAGACGAAGGTACTCGAGCGCTGTACAGCCGACGAGCAGGCGCTCCAAATCCTCCTTCAAGATGCGAACAACAATGAGCTCGAGGTGCTTAAGTTTAGGGAGCTGAAGAGCGCGTGCGGCACTGATCCAGTGGAAATGCACCGCCTGAATGTAGCACATCGTAGCGTGGGCGCGAGGCGGAACACGGATGAAGCAGCGAGCAAGGACGTCTAGCATGAAGGCTGAGCTCCTCGAGCCGATCCAGGTCTGGGGATAGGAAGCAGTAGTGCAACCTGGGTTCGGTCTTGTTGTGGGGATTGAGCCTGCCGATAACAAGGCGTCTGACCGACCCAGGGTGCATGTCGAGGATGGGGGACAATGCGCCCATGCGTTGCTGCTCCCTGCTGCAGAACTCGTGATTGACGATGAGGTCCAGGGGGTGCAGCACCAGAGAGGGCGCCACCGCCGCGAGAGGACAATGGTCCGCACGCCATATTTGACGGGGAGGTGGGATATGATGGTTACCAACATCTTGTCGGGGAGGCTGCTGATGAAGTCCATGTTCGCCGGAGGCTCTTGCGGTTCTGGCTCGACCCACCCCCGCTTGCTGGCCGGCTCGTCCTCCATCTCGCAGCAGGTGGTGATCCTCGGCGGCGGTGCTTGTAGATGAGAACGGAGGACTATTCTACGTACCTTTCCGAGGAGGCCGAAACAAAAGTCCAAAAGCAGCAATAAATTACAATGCTCGCGGCGTGCGCGGCAGACTGCTCACAGTCGTCCCGTCTAATCAATCAGCTGCCCGCGGTAGTAAATGGTTAGTTGAACGCCCATGGTTTGACTACTACGACCGTTTGCGATAATACGTGGTGGCTATTTGTTGAAAATGACTAGGGAAATCAATGTATAAAAAGGCGAAACTAACCCTGAATAATTTCATATGTTTATCACAGTTGCATGTTGCCTTTGTAAAATAAATCAAGGAGGGAAGATACAGCGTATGTCATTTCGTGACCAGATCATGTGACCAAGTTCGCTCTCGGAACCATGAACCTTCTTGATAGAAGCTCCGGTTTGTATGAAAAAATATGGGTCAAAGCTGAGTTGAAAAGGGCAGCAATATCTAACCCCAGCATACAGAAGGTACAAAAGCACGATGACTACTTGTTCATCAGGTTTACACAAAATCCAAATTGAACAGGACAATAACAACTAACTCAACCAAAGTTTTGAGCAATCACAGTGAAATGGATCGGTCTGATCCATAAAATCAAGATCCTGGACCAGAAAATCTACTGGTACATGATAACAAGTTGTTGTAAATAGAAGCCGAGCACGTTTAGAAGCCCTTTTGTCCACGTGAAACTTGTTTTTATGCTGTTCAACGTGTCCATCCGTGAGAAAGTGTCTGTCAAAAAACTTAATCCTCATGGACAATAGGACTCTCGCATTCAACAGGAAGAATGTGACAAAGCTAGTGTTTGCATGGTTGGATGCATATCCTTGCAGCGTTATTGTCCTCAAACGAATGTCATGAGAACTGAGAAAATCCCGATGCTTCTTATTCCACCGATTGGTTATACCTTTTTGTCCATGTCCTTTAGCCTAAATAGACATGAAGACTGAAAACAGTTGATGTCAAAAAAATAGTATAGCTGAACGGTTAGTTCTAGTAAAGTATATCAATGTGCTTGATATCATCACCTATATATACAAATTCTCCAGGCATGGAAAGCATCGCAGCAAGCCGATAACCATGTTCAGATCAAAACACCACGTACTGATATGTAAGGTCTTGACAGAATCCAGCACCATTGATAGGGTACCCATGGACAAACTCTTCATTGAGCATAGAACATAATATTAGCACCAAAAGCGTACTCCAAGATTATATAAAGATTATGCACACAAACGAAAAATGTAGTTTATGATTACAAAAGTGTTGATGATATAAAACTTACACACACAAATGAAAAATGCTGCTTATGATTACAAAAGTGTTGATGGTAATATACAGTACCTGAATAAGTGTGGAGCCAACCACCATCTTGTAACCTTCAAACGGATCAGGAATTACACCCAAGGTCTTCAGTTTAGGCGCAGAGACCACAATTATTTAGGAAGGTGCATAACGATAATCAAGGAGAAGCCTTTGGAGTGAAGGGGCGTCTTTGATGATGAGCTCCTCTCCTTTAAAGAAAATTCCAATGCTTACAAGATGAGGCGGCTTTATTTGGAGACAACGGATACGGATTTCTTTTCCAAAAACAAGCAGCAAGTGCTCCAGGGCAGGGCAGCAGGAGTGGATGATGTTGTGCAGTGAGGCCTCTGACAGATCGACCACCACAAGCGTGAGTTTTTTTAGCAGTGGGAGTCGAAGCATTTGTACCAGATTGTACTGGGCTAGGGTGGTGGTGTGGAGAGAGGAGAAAAACCATGAGATGGACACTGGTGGTGAGGGCACAGCTACAACGTTTGGTGGACAGCTATTTGCATAGTAATGGTAGAACTCAAGATGTTGGAGTTTTTCGAATTGACGGGATGTCAGCCAGGCGTTCATCGCGAAGGGTATGTGCAGCAGGAAGTAGGCCGGGATGCATAGGCATTGAACGGAGCCCTGGTGGGAGCAGATGATGGCTCCATGGAGTTCAAAATCATGAACGACAGATAGCCGGCGATAGTCGAGATTAAGAGGTGCGGCGCGCCACAGAGTGCGCCGCCAAGATGCGAGGACCTGTGTGCGGCAGCCATCCTTGGTGGGGAGAAGGAAGATGATCGCCCAACGGATGGCATCCCGGAGATCGCTGATGCGGTCCGCCCGATATTCTACGGGTTCCTCAGATCCAGGGGCGAGGCCGCTTCTGCCCACGCTGCCAGGTGCAGGATCTACAGCCGGCAGCGCCGCTGGCCGGAGCCTCATTTGTGTACATAGCAATCTGGAAGGAAAAAAGGCAGAAACATACATGTAGGACATTCAAAATCAATTCTCGAGATCTAGAAGAAAAAAAGGGCACAAACATATATGTAGGACATTCAAAATCAATTCTCAAGAGCTGACTATGAATTATTAGCACGCACGCTAACCCTAGTCGGATTATTAGCAAAAAAAATCATTTGTACAGAACAAACAATTAATCACTAACCATAAATACCATTCAAACAATCAATACACTACACGGATCTAACGAATCTTACTCTGATTTCATGGACTGGGTGAACATAACCAAGGGTTTCTGTTCCCAACAAAGGGGGGGACTAACCGGTTTTCTGTCAGAGTCGGAGTCGTTGCCGGAGTAGCTGTGGACCTCCGGCTCCGGTTGGGGAGGCGCGACGACGGCGACGAAGTCAAGGTCGCGTTGTTGTCCGCGCGAGACCTCATCAGTGGCGACAGCAACCTCTGCGCCCAGCTTCATGTGTTGCGCGGGTGCTTCACCAGCCCCGGCGTCGCCACTCCCACCGATGGTGTGCTTCAGCAAAATCCTAATACACTCCATGCGGCGGTGACAACTATAGACGGGGTGTGCGGATGCGGATCGGGCTCGCCATTAATATGGAGCAGTGGGAGCGAGGTGGGCGGTGGTCAAAGGGCTGGCTCGCCTCCCGGTGAGCCTGCGCAGCAGACTGCTGGCACGCCTACCGTCATTTCACACAGCTACTAGCACGCCCCACGGTGAGTGCGTAGCGAACACGCTCATGCTTCGGCCTCCCGGTCTGCCTGCTAGAATGCGTCTCATCAACTCACCAATGCTTGTACGACACACGGGACGCGTGTGCGGCATGTATTATATTGATTTTTCCTTTTTATTGATTAATTATGTTGCTTTATTGCTTAACCAAAGCACTACACTTACATTTTGATGGTCTAAAGCAGAAGGTTCGAATAAAGAGTTCGTTTGCGATATTGGTTGATAATTATTTATAATTTCCTGTATGTGAGAAGATTATATCAAAGATTGTCTCAAATTTGAAAAACAAATCACAGTCTATTAGTGTCCATATGACACCACGATAAGTTTCATGAATTTCAACTTAGTTTTGGATTTATTGGATTTTAAAATCAAGATTCTAGATGTTAGAAATTTCTTGCATGGGGACTAAACATGCACCCAGGGACACGTATACATATGATTTTGCAATCCATTTTCGTGCACTGTCACGGGTCTCATGTAGATCAAATTTGATTTTTGCACATTTAAATCCGTGGGAAATCAATCAATGTATAAAAACGGATATATGTTATCTATTTTTTTCATTTTTCAACACTAAACTCCTTTGGTCGCATGTTCGTGAAGGAAATATGCCCTAGAGGCAATAATAAAGTTGTTATTTATATTTCCTTATATCATGATAAATGTTTATTATTCATGCTAGAATTGTATTAACCGGAAACTTAGTACATGTGTGAATACATAGACAAAAAAACATAGTGTCCCTAGTATGCCTCTACTTGACTAGCTCGTTAATCAAAGATGGTTATGTTTCCTAACCATAGACATGTATTGTCATTTGATGAACGGGATCACATCATTAGAGAATCATGTGATGGACAAGACCCATCCGTTAGCTTAGCATAATGATCGTTTAGTTGTATTGCTATTGCTTTCTTCATGACTTATACATGTTCCTCAGACTATGAGATTATGCAACTCCCGAATACCGGAGGAACACCTTGTGTGCTATCAAATGTCACAACGTAACTGGGTGATTATAAAGATGCTCTACAGGTGTCTCTGATGGTGTTTGTTGAGTTGGCATAGATCGAGATTAGGATTTGTCACTCCGTGTATCAGAGAGGTATCTCTAGGCCCTCTCGGTAATGATCATCACTATAAGCCTTGCAAGCAATGTGACTAATGAGTTAGTTACAGGATGATGCATTATGGAACGAGTAAAGAGACTTGCCGGTAACGAGATTGAACTAGGTATGATGATACCGACGCTTGGGCAAGTAACATACCGATAACAAAGGGAACAACGTATGTTGTTATGCGGTTTGACCGATAAAGATCTTCGTAGAATATGTAGGAACCAATATGAGCATCCAGGTTCTGCTATTGGTTATTGACCGGAGATGTGTCTCGGTCATGTGTACATAGTTCTCGAACCCGTAGGGTCCGCACGCTTAACGTTCGATGACGATTTGTATTATGAGTTATGTGATTTAATGACCGAAGTTTGTTCGGAGTCCCGGATGAGATCACGGACATGACGAGGAGTCTCGAAATGGTCGAAAGGTAAAGATTGATATATTGGAAGGTAGTATTCGGACACCGGAAGGGTTCCGGAGTGTATCGGGTACATACCGGAGTACCGGAGGGGTTACCGAAACCCCCCGGGGAAAGATATGGGCCATAGGAGGGAGGCTAACCAGCCCACAAGGGGCTGGTGCGCCCCTCACAAGGGAGGAGGCCGAATTGGACTTGGGAAGGGGGTGCCACCCCCTTTCCTTCTCCTACTCCCTCTCCTTCCCCTTTTCCCCCTCTGGTAGAAGGAAAAAAGGGTGGGGCTGAATCCTACTAGGACTGGAGTCCTAGTAGGACTCCCCTCTCCCTGGCGCGCCCCTTGTTGGCCGGCCTCCTCCTCCCTATACGGGGGCAGGGGCACCCCAAACACACAAGTTGACCTTTCAGCCGTGTGCGGTGCACCCCTCCACAGTTTCACACCTCGGTCATATCGTCGTAGTGCTTAGGCGAAGCCCTGGGCCGGTAACTTCATCATCACCGTCACCATGCCATCGTGCTGACAAAACTCTCCTTCGGCCTCAACTGGATCAAGAGTTTGAGGGACTTCACCGAGCTCAACGTGTGCAGATCGCGGAGGTGTCATGCGTTCGGTACTTGGATCGGTTGGATCGCGAAGACGTTCGACTACATCAACCGCAATACTAAACGCTTCCGCTTTCGGTCTACGAGGGTACGTGGACACACTCTCCCCGCTCGTTGCTATGCTTCTCCTAGATAGATCTTGCGTGATCGTAGGCAATTTTTTTTGAAATACTACGTTCCCCAACAATGGCATCCGAGCCAGGTCTATGCGTAGATGTTATATGCACGAGTAGAACACAAAGGGTTTTGGGCGATAATAGTCATACTGCTTACCAGCATGTCATACTTTGATTCGGCGGTATTGTTGGATGAAGTGGCCCAGGCCGACATTACATGACCGTGTTCATGAGACTGGTTCTACTGCCGTGATTCGCACACAGGTCGCTAGTGGGTGTCTGTTTCTCCAACTTTAGTTGAATCGAGTGTGACTACGCCTGATCCTTGTTGAAGGTTAAAAACAACACACTTGATGAAAAATCGTTGTGGTTTTGATGCGTAGGTAAGAACGGTTCTTGCTAGAAGCCCGTAGCAGCCACGTAAAACTTGCAACAACAAAGTAGAGGACATCTAACTTGTTTTTGTAGGGCTTGCTATGATGTGATATGGTCAAGACGTGATGATATATAAATTGTTGTATGAGATGATCATGTTTTGTAACAGTTATTGGCAACTAGCAGGAGCCATATGGTTGTCGCTTTATTGTATGAAATGCAATCGCCATGTAATTGCTTTACTTTATCACTAAGCGGTAGCGATAGTCGTAGAAGCAATAGTTGCGAGACGACAACGATGCTTCGATGGAGATCAAGGTGTCAAGCTGGTGACGATGGTGATCATGATGGTGCTTTGGAGATGGAGATCAAAGGCACAAGATGATGATGGCCATATCATATCACTTATTTGATTGCATGTGATGTTTATCTTTTTATGCATCTTATTTTGCTTAGTACGGCGGTAGCATTATAAGATGATCTCTCACTAAATTTCAAGGTACAAGTGTTCTCCCTGAGTATGCACCGTTGCGACAGTTCGTCATGCTGAGACACCACGTGATGATCGGGTGTGATAAGCTCTATGTTCACATACAACGGCTGCAGGCCAGTTTTGCACACGCAAAATACTCGGGTTAAACTTGACGAGCCTAGCATATGCAGATATGGCCTCGGAACACTAAGACCGAAAGGTCGAGCATGAATCATATAGTAGATATGATCAACATAGTGATGTTCACCATTGAAAACTACTCCATCTCACGTGATGATCAGACATGGTTTAGTTGATATGGATCACGTGATCACAGATGATTAGAGGGATGTCTATCTAAGTGGGAGTTCTTAAGTAATATCATTAATTGAACTTTAATTTATCATGAACTTAGTCCTGATAGTATTTGCATATCTATGTTGTAGATCAATAAGCTCGCATATAGCTTCCCCGTTTATTTTTGATATGTTCCTAGAGAAAAATAAGTTGAAAGATGATAGTAGCAATGATGCGGACTAGGTCTGTGATCTAAGGATTATCCTCATTGCTGCACACAAGAATTATGTCCTTGATGCACCGCTAGGTGACGGACCTATTGCAGGAGCAGATGCAGACGTTATGAACGTTTGGCAAAGCTCGGTATGATGACTACTTGATAGTTTAGTGCACCATGATTTACGGCTTATTACCAGGACTTCAAAATGTTTTGAATGCCATGGAACATATAAGATGTTCCAAGAGCTAAAATTTGTATTTCAGACTCATGCCTGAGTCGAGAGGTATGAGACCTTTGAAAAGTATTTTGCCTACAAGATGGAGGAGAAAAGCTCAACCAGTGAGCATGTGCTCAGAATGTCTGAGTACTACAATCGCTTGAATCAAGTGGGAGTTAATCTTCCAGATAAGATAGTGATTGACAGAGTTCTCTAGTCACTATCACCAAGTTACTGGAACTTCGTGATGAACTATAATATGCAAGGGATGACGAAAATGATTCCCCGAGCTCTTCGTGATGCTGAAATCGACGAAGGTAGAAATCAAGAAAAGCATCAAGTGTTGATGGTCAACAAGACCACTAGTTTCAAGTAAAAGGGCAAGGGAAAGAAAGGGAACTTCAAGAAGAATGGCAAACAAGTTGCCACTCCCATGAAGAAGCCCAAAGCTAGACCCAAGCCTAAAATTGAGTGCTTCTACTACAAAGGAAATGGTCACTGGAAGTGGAACTGCCCTAGATACTTGGCGGATAAGAAGGATGGCAAAGTGAACAAAGGTATATTTGATATACATGCTATTGATGTGTACTTTACTTGTGTTTATAGCAACCCCTTAGTATTTGATACTGGTTCAGTTGCTAAGAATAGTAACTCGAAACGGGAGTTGCAAAATAAACAGAGACTAGTTAAGGGTGAAGTAATGATGTGAGTTGGAAGTGATTCCAAGATTGATACGATCACCATCGCACACTCCCTTTACCTTCTGGATTAGTGTTGAACCTAAAATAAATGTTATTTAGTGTTTGCGTTGAGCATGAATATGATTGGATCATGTTTATTGCAATACGGTTATTCATTTAAGTCAAAGAATAATTGTTGTTCTATTTACATGAATAAAACCTTCTATGGTCATACACTAAATATAAATGGTTTATTGAATCTCGATCGTAGTAATACACATATTCATAATATTGAAGCCAAAAGATGCAAAGTTAATAATGATAGTGCAACTTATATGTGGCACTGCCGTTTAGGTCATATTGGTGTAAAGCGCATGAAGAAACTCCATGCTGATGGGCTTTTGGAATCACTTGATTATGTCACTTGATGCTTGCGAACCATGCCTCATGGGCAAGATGACTAAGAATCCTTTCTCCGGAACAATGGGGCGAGCCACTGACTTATTGGAAATAATACATACCAATGTATGCGGCCCGATGAGTGTTGAGGCTCGCGGCGGGTATCATTATTTTATGACCTTCACAAATGATTTGAGCAGATATGGGTATATCTACTTAATGAAACATAAGTCTTAAACATTTGAAAAGTTCAAAGAATTTCAGAGTGAAGTGGAAAATCATCGTAGCAAGAAAATAAAGTGCCGCAAAGAAGTTGTGCATATGGGGTATTAAAAACATCACCAACACATTGGGCCACGTGCGGATGATGGTTGTCACTCATTCGCCTGCGACTCTTCCCTCCATGGGCCCGCGAGGTCGTCGTCCATCTAATATATGACACAACGAGAAAGGTAATTTGATGAACAAGGAGGATTATTTTCGGGTTGTGTTACGGTACATAGGAGTATATATTACGCGTCGAAGAGGGGAGGGGGCACATATATATACTATGTGCCATGAACCTCGGTTCGTGTGGGGGAATTAAGGTTTCCGAGGCAGGTGCCACATCAAAGTTCTGCATACATATTAGGTATTCAAACATCACAACCACACATCTCCATACATGTGTTTGGCCCACAAGCAAGCGATGGCGGTTGTCCTCTAGCACTCACTCACGGGGTTATCAGCGAGATGCTTCGTCCAGCTCTGTGTGCCACTTGGCCGATCACTTCTACCGACAATGATAGAGGTTAATTTGACTTATAATTAGGAGGGGATTAAATTTCGGTTCATCTTATACGGTTTGGTACATGCAACTATATACTTCGCGCGCATGTGTACGCACGAATCCCTCCCACCAGGTCGAAGTGGGGGGGGCGAGCACGCGATGCATCATGAACCAGATCTGTGTGGGGACTGTGCGTTTTTCGACGCATGCATGCGCCACATCAAAATGTTGTTCTTTTGGTATTCAAACATATATGCATGCATCATGCATGTCCATACATATGTTTGGGGCACATATATACATGTAGTGGTTGTCTTTGGACACTCTCCCTCGCTTGGTTATCATCGACGACCTATATGTTTGTGGGCCCACGTGGACGTCCATCACTTCGACAAACAACGCGAAAGAGGTTACCAGGGTGGATTCTTCTTCTCTTAGTTCACGTTACCGTATAGTCGTACGTCAATCATGGTGAGATTGGAGACCTAGTTCGAGGGCTCGCATACACATGAATCCCTATATATGTAGTATACTATGCGTCGTGAATCCTCGCTCCGTGTGGGGACTTTCCGGTTTCAAAAGCATGCGGCCACATCAAAGTTGTGCATTGGGTATATTCAAACACCACATGACACTTCATACATATGTTTGGGCCACATGCACGCAGTGGTTGTCTTCAGGCACTCCCTCGCATGGTTATCGGCGACAAACTAGCCTATTTTGTGGGGCTGTGTGTGGAACGTTAATGCATGACTATGACCCAACAAACAAGAGAGGTTACACGACCAAGGTGGGTGATTCTTCTTGGTCAGTCTTACAATACGCCTTGGTGAGGTGCCCCCTCCCACCGACTCAAAGTGTGGGGGGCACAATACTACTTCGTACTAGATGAACCTCTGGGGGGTCGGGGATGCCCTGTTAATTTGCGATTCACATGTGCCACATCAAATTTGTGATTTGGTAACGCCAGAAGAACACATCTGTGGGCCCGCACACAGTCCACATTTGATCAGAAGCAAAGGGGGAAGGGGGTTAATGTACTCCTTTCGGTTTTGTGTTACGGTACGGTGAGATGTCAGACCTAGCTATTTGGGGGCATGCGTTCATAGCTAGGATTCCCCTCCAGGCAACATGAAGTGTGTGTGTGTGTGTGTGTGTGTGTGTGTGTGTTTGGGGGGGGCTAGCAATAATAATGTGCGCTTTGTGCGACAGGTGACACATCAAAGTTGTGTATTGGGTATTTGAACATCAAACCACCCTTTTCATACATATATTTGGTTCACATGCAAGTGTGTTTGTGTTCTAACCCTTTCCCGTGTTTTTTGGCCAAATTTATAAACAGCTGACGAGTCGAACGCAGCAACCGTCTGCGATCGGGTACGAAACAGACATGATTCCCTAGGACTACCCGTGTGCCGCGCCCCTGCCGTTGTCACCCACATGATCATAGTAGATTGGGCTCCACGAGGCTTCCCTCCCCCTCTCGAAAATATCTACTCCCTCGCAATCTCAAAAATTCTACGCGCGTCCGCGTAGATGGTTTTTCTGTTTGATAGCAGACGATTAGTATGTCTGGACCGTGTGCTATGTCTGTTACTCCCGCTCTGCTTCAATCAGTAGATCCAAATTTTCAGTAGCCCCGGCATTTTACTCCCGCCCCGCTCTGCTTCAATCCCTCGATCCAAATTTTCGGTAGCCCTGCCATTTTACTCTCGCCTAGTAAAAAATTTAGTACTCGTGGCATTTCCTCAAACACCACCTTGGACCCCCTCCACACACACACCCCAAATCCTTCGCTCACCCCAAATCCCCCGCTCACACACATACACACCACCCCTCCCTCGCTCCAAACCTAGCTAGGTCGCCGCCACCGCGCCGCCTCTATCGTCAACCTCTGCCGGTCTGCCCGTGCAGTTTACCCACCGATATGCATACCCTCGCCACCCTGAGTTTCTTAGATGACGCCAGCGAAATGCCCCCTTTCCTAGAGATCCCCATCCCAACCACCTCCCCCACACCAGAGCATCGCAGCCTAAGCCCGGCTATGCTTCCCGGGGAGCTCGAGGAGCCAATGGCCCAAAAGAGCTTTACCACGGCCTCTTCGTCCGACATCGGCGAGGTGGCCGCCAAGGAAGCTGGCGACGATGACTGGACCTGGATTAAGCCTTTCAATCAGCGGGCTAGAGTATTCTGGCATGTCGCGGACGCCGGATACGACATCGAGGTCGTCGACACCGATGGCTTGACGCGGGTTATGTCAAAGGTTAAGTTGCCCACCCCCAACTCTTTGGGTTTGACAGCCGTCGATCTCATCGATGGCCCTGCCGCTGATCTCCTGCGTCTCGTTATGAACAATTTGCCATCCTTCATCGCCATGGATCCCCTTTTGTCATTTCTGAAGGACACGTTCTGTGACGCCGGCCTGGGATCCTTAGCTGGCAAGTCAGACCTCATCGACGGTGACCACGAGGAGGAGCCAATCTGTGACAAGTGAGGAAACCCATGATTTGTTTTCTCGAACCCCTATTGTAGTGAGAACATGTCCAGTATTTATTGCTATATTAGGTTGTTTGAATTACGCCTTGTTTATTTCTACGGTTTATGGTTGTTCGGTTGTTTGTAGTTAGCATATGTCCAGTTTCAATTGCCATCTTTGGTTTCCCGTAGTATGCCTTTTTTATTTCAGCTATTAACAGTGTGATGTTCTATATGTGCTAGTATGAACTGTGCAGTTCAATTTCATCAATACCAAATTTAATAATAGCTCTATGAATGACTATATTTGGTTGTTGTTAAGCATGTTGTACTCCCTCCGAATCTTTTTAGTTCGCATATAAGATTTGTCTAAAGTCAAGCCTCTTAAACTTTGACCAACTTTATAGAACAAAATACCAACATTCACAATATGAAATAAATATCAGTACATCTATCATGACTTAAATTTTCATATTGTATAACTTTAGCATGCTAGATGTTGATATTTTTTCATATAAATAAGGTCAAACTTTATGAAGTTTGACTTCAGACAATTCTTATATGCAGAGTAAAAAGGACCGGAGGGAGTATTGAACACGCCTTTTCATTTGATTTAACAATGGCACTGTTTGGATACTCTAACTTAGCTAGAGGTTAAAGTTAGTAAGTATGAAAAAAAGTATGAAAAACAAGTACTCATGAGGTTCACTTTGGGTAGTGTTACGGTTCATTTTCGGAAGTGTTGTGGTCCACTCTCGTTCGAAAAAAAAGTTGAAAAAAAGACAACAAAAACTTGTGCGAGAAAGTTTATGTCCGACAAAAAGAAATCATGAAGTTCACTTGGCTGTCTGCTATAGTGCGGTTTTCCGTTTGAAGTAGTGCGTTCTTCTGTCCGATGAACTACACACGACGATTTTGTTCTCGCGAAAAACAGAGTGTCCGCTTTTCAGTAAAATCAAAACCGCTCTTAAACTGTAAGGAATTAGAGAGAGTGTTCTACATGAAAAAGTTGCGTCTCATCGATTCTTTCCAACGGCATATGATTTGAATCATTTCGACCAGCGGTTCGCAAAAATTTAGCGAAAAACCGCCGCTGTCACTCGTCGTCCGCCGCACGATTTCTAAAATTAACTTAAAACCGTAAGAAATCTCCAAAACATTTCCACGTATGAAAGTTGCACCTCATCCATGGATTTTCAACGGCGTATCGCATGCATAGTTTCGACAAACGGTTAAAAAACTGGAGCGAAAACAGTACCGAAAATTTGAAAATTTTGAACAGAATTCCGCAATTTAGTAAATTTGGAACTGCTCTTAAACCGTAATGAACTAAAGAAAATAATATATATGAAAAAGATGCAACTCGACGATATCTTTCCAACGGTGTATCATTTGCTTCATTCCGACGAGCGGTTTTAAAAAACGCGAAAAAACGCTCGCTGCCACTCGCCGTGGGCCGCACCATTTTCAAAATTGCTCTTAAACCGTGAGGAATCTCGAAAAGTGTTCAACATGGCGAAGTTGTGCCTAATCCATAGCTTTTCAACGGTATATTACATGCCTCATTCCGGTAAACGGTTAAAAACCTAGAGCAAAAAAGGTACCAAAAAAACACAAGCGTGCAGTTTTTTCCGACGCGAAGTTCACTCGCAAAAAACTGCACGCAGTGTTTTTTCGGTACCTTTTTTGCTCTATTTTTTAACCGTTTGTCGGAACGAGGCGTGTAATATACCATTGAGAAGCTATGGATTAGGCGCAACTTCGTCATGTTGAACACTTTTTGAGATTCCTCGCGGTTTAAGAGCAGTTTTGAAAACGGTGCGGCGTACAACGAGTGGCAGCGAACGTTTTTTCGCGTTTTTTTTTTCTAAACCGCTCGTCGGAATGAAGCAAATGATACACCGTTGGAAAGATATCGTCGAGGCGCGTCTTTTCATATATATTATTTTCTCTAATTCATTACGGTTTAAGGGCAGTTTCAAATTTACTAAATCGCGGAATTCTGTTTTTAATTTTTTTTCAAATTTTCGGTATTGTTTTCGCTCCAGCTTTTGTGGGGACCCCGACTCATAAGTCGGGATCACCGAATGCACGTGTACAGTGATCCCAGAGATCAATGCTCACTGAACACACAGAAGCTGAATAACAAGAGTCTTACATCCATACATACCGTCTTACATAAATTATGACCATTATGGTCGAGTCTTGAGTATAACTTTACAGCGGAATCTTCGTCGATAACTTGGACCCATGCCATCTGCCTTAACCCTACAGGCATTCTGACTGGGAAGTGTCCAAGCTCGCAAGTTCGTCACCAAGGTACTCTTCATTATATCATGTTCTTTCATGCCTGGCCAATAAAATAACCAGTGGCAAGCCAATGAGTACTTTGAATGTACTCGCAAGCAAACCAAGAGTGATAACAGAATAATGCAAGATTCTACTGCTAAATTGGCAGTTTTGCGGAAAGCTAGTTTTTCTCATGCAAGTATGATCCATATTTATTAAGGATATGAATGCGTCTGCAACAAGTATTAGGAGGTTACAGACATCAACATCATCGTGCGCGCATGGCGAGATATAGCCATGGGCCGGCCCAGTTGCTCTGCCGCGCCAGGCGGCGTCGATGGCGCACTTTTGGAACACGCCAACGGTGTGGGGGAGGCGCCAGCATGCGAACCCGCCTCCACTTAAATGACGTGGCCGCCGGCGGGTCGCTGACTCGTGGGACCCAGCTGCAGGGCCATCCCCCTCGCCCTGCATCGTCTTCTTCCTCGCGCGTGGGCGACTGCTGGGGAGGCAGAGGCTTGGTCGTCGCCCCACGCCGGCGACACGGGCCGTCCCCGATATGGCTGTGGGCGCTGGAGAGCTCAGGGGGTCCTACCGCGCCCGATGGCGGCCGAGAGGGTCGCCGGCGAGCTCGACAGCGAGCCCTCTGTTGGCTGGGGCGGAGGAAGACGAAGGTGAGGGTGGAGCCAGGAAATTCGGCCGCGGTGGAGAAGGAATCGAGGGCGGGGAGGTTACTGGAGGCCGTGGGGGTCCTCGAGAGCGATCAGAGGGAGCGAGGGAAGCAGTGAAGGCTCCGGTTGGTCCGGGGGCACAGCGGCGGGAACCCAGCCATGGAGGGGGCAGGAGACCACGAGGGGGAGAGAGGGAGTGTCTGAGAGGTTGCTGGGGGAGAGGGAGAGCGGGGAGAGGCCAGAGAAGAGGTCAGGAGGGGTTTATATGGGCACGGCCGCGGTGCACCGTGGACAGCGCCCATGGACGCGCTCGAGTGAGCTCATAGAGGGGAGAGGAGAGAGTTTCTAGAGGTGGCCGGCAGGGTTCCGTGTCCCGGATTCTGAGGTGTCTCGTCGAGCGCGCTAGGGAAGCCCGAGGTGCCCGGAGGTGCTTGGCAGGGGGCGGCTACAGTGCGCTCTCCAGAGCGCCCAAATGGCCGGCATGCCATTTTTTAGGCAGGATGGGCGCGTCCTTTGTTGTCTAGCAGGTCTAGGAGGGAGGAAAAAATGTGGAGAGGGCATTGGATCCCCTGGATGGCGCTGGAGTGAGAAGGAGAGGCGGGAAAGGATAGAAGTGTTGCTGTCCAGAGAGGGAAATGAGGGTTTTCACCCCCCCCCCCAATAATTGAGCTGGGGGCTGGCAAGACTTACTGGAGGTAGAAGAGGGTCAGGAGCAGCTGTGGTACAAAGTTGAGCCCATGGAGGTTAGTGGAAGAGGTCAAAAATGGAATTTTGGTAAAGTCGCAGAAGGTATTTGATGCTTGTTTGGTTAAGCAAGTGAACTCCATTTGGCATGAGACTCTACAGGGTGAAATGGCACATATAATTAGGTCCTTCAACCAATTTTGAGCTCATTTGGGCAAAGTTGCCAATGCAACTTTTGTAAACCCTGGAAATTAGCAGAAATGAACTTGTGTAGATCTAGTTGAGCAAATCAATTCCCCTTGATGCACCACTTGGTGTAGTAGCCTCATTTGGTCATGTGAACATCTCACAAAAGTTGGGGTCAAGGAGAGAAAGTTGGTAGTACAAAGTTGTTCAAATTTGATTCTGGTCAGAGAGGGTTTTGGGACATTTTGGTCAACCAAAGTGACCTTAATTGAGATGAGGCTTTGCAAGGTGATCACAATATGCATTTGTGACTTGCTGGATTTTCCTTGGATTTTTATGAAAATATTTCCTGTAGAAATATTTCAAATCCTTGAAATGGGCAGAAATGGTTTTGGGAGGTTTTGTCCAATATTTTGAACATGACCATGTGTTCAAACTCTTATAAATGGAAAATATATGTCCAGTGAGTTTCCCTGATTTTTTTCAAATATTTTTGGAACAATAAAATAATTTTTCCCTATTAAAGACCATTTCTGGCCTTAAGAAAAAGCTTTTAAATAAAGGGATAATAAAATAGGAAAATAACTTTTAAAATTATATTTTTGTGGTTTATGGGAATCCTATATCTAATAGGTTTCAAATATACCTTTTGAAAGATTTTTCACACCCCAAATCAAGTACTTGTAGTGCAAATCAATTCAGGGATTTTTGGAAAACTAATTTTTGAAAATACTATTTGGCCAAATTATTTTTGTAAGAAAATACTATACTGTTCTATACACATGGCATGGTTATTGGGCATAAGTTTGGAGCAAGGGGATAAAGTATAAGAGTTGGAGGATTTATTTGATTTTTAGAGCACTTGCAAACATCAAACAGAAAACTAGATCAAGCATAGTCCAAATTACTCAAAAGTTTTTGTCAAACCATATTTTAGCATGACTAATAGCTTAAGCGTAGTGGCATGAAAAACAGGGTGTGACAGACCTACCCCCCTTACAAGAATCTCGTCCCCGAGATTCCCAAACTAGGCGTGGAAAGGAATACGAAAACTTAGCTATGGGGTAGTCTTCATGTCCTCATACTGCTTGTGCTCCCGAGTGGTGCTCCATTGAACTTTGAAGTACTTGATGGCGTGGCTTCGTGTATGACGTTCTACTTGATCCAGATTGCAATTGAGGTCTCTCGCGTAGGTCATATTGGGCTGGAGGTCGATGGCTCGGTGATCGATGTCCTTGTAGAGACCGGACTAGTTAGGAAGTTGGAAACATTTTTGGAGTGGTGTCATGTGGAAAAAAATGTTGTGCGCAGTGGGTGACTCAGGTGGTAACTCTAGATGGTAGTCGTCTATTCTTCTTCTTGAAGTGATCTTGGAGAGGGGCGATAAATCTTGGTGTAAGCTTCCCTTTGACATGGAAATGCTTGGTTCCTTTGAGAGAAGTGGCTTGCAGATACACCTGGTCTTTGACGAGAAAGTTCACTCCTTGACGATGGTGGTTGGCATAGTTCTTCCTCCTTGGCATGGCGGTCTTCAAATGTTTCCTAACCAGATGAACGATTCTTCTTCCATCTTCAGTTAGACGAGTAGGTCACCAAGTAAAAGTGACAACCAACGTGACCAAGTACTCCATGAAGTTTCTGTTCATGGGGTACATAAGGTAGGCTGGGGCATTGGTGGTGGTAACGATTGAGTGTGGGCCAAGGTGTTCTCGACCTAGAGTCAAGACCCCAAGGTCATGATCCAACCGGGTTGTGGCTTGGTAGGGCTTAAGGGTTTCAAGGATCCTAGTGTGTGCAGGTGAACATCTATTATCTTATTTCAAGCACAGTTTCTGAGATGCCAATTGTTCTATCTAGTCCTTTAAACAAATCACATCATATCACCGATAGCATCATTTCGTATAGGTCAACTCCAATAATCACTCATGTGATTCATATCCTCATGACTCTCGAGAGGAGGTCTAACAAAATCATATATGTCTACAATCCCCAAACTCATATGTATGTCTACCCCTAAAAATCCATGGGTAGAACATACAAGCTGCTAAGCTTGAACGTGACAATCTAAGTGCTCGGCCTATTCTTCCAAGGTCTAAGATAAAGCATCTCTATCCTAAGGAAACACGTCGTAAGCCACTCCAAGACCTTGTTTCCTTCATATGATTCAACTCCAACAACCCATTAACTACACCAATCACTACATGATCCAGTAGTTCTATAAATCCAATCTCTATGGTGTTCCACAAGATCTTCTAATATCCTATAATTCTTAAATCCTTGAAAAGGCCTAGCCTTACTATAGTCAGTCCACTAATTTCCATTACCGTGGTCGAGTAAACTCCAAAGTCAGGCGTATATAGATCCCTAAATCAACTCCGACAATTAATCCAATCTCCTAGTTTATTGTCCACCGAGAAACATGGTATCATGATCGAGATCATCAGTCTAAATCCAATTTACTCCGAACCATGTAGACATACTCAGCATCTATATTCAACTAGAATCACCTACTTAAATCCAAATCTCATGTCCAACGAGAATTTCTTCACTTTTCCCCAAGTCATTATCGTAATATCATCTATCTCCTTTCAATATCCCCTGGCTAAGTCAATTCCTTATACTCCCAAGAATTTCATCTTGCGATTATAATTATCCTACAAAAATCCAATTTACTCAGGGGTAATGAAAGTTATGCTACTCCATTAACATGATCCCACCAAGTTCATCTTCCAATATGAAAGCCTCATATTCCACCAAAGAGCCTCAGATAATTCCTCATGATCACTGGTATAAACTCATCAAGTCATTAGTCCTTTATCCATATATCCTCAAACCGGTCTTCCCTATGGCGTCGTCAGTTTGGTGCTGTCTTAGAATGATAATGTGTTTGTTCACTATGTCCACTAGTTCCATAATGAACCCAGTGATGTGCAAGGTTACGGAGGCTTAACTGGTTCTCTTGCAATTCAGTGGGCTAAGCACATGGTTAAGGACTCGAGCTGGGGTATCTCGTGAAGTCTCGAAGGGTCTAGGAATGGGTTTCTAGTCTGGAGGGTTAAACATAACTCTACGGAGTTGCATTTGGTCTACGAGGCCGTAGCAAAAGTCTTTAGTGCCAGTTGGCCGCCGAGGTGGAATCCTTGGTGCAACTTGTCTTGCTGATCCTCAGTTGATGAGAGAGATGAGGGGGAGAAGTGGCATAGAGGAGGGGAATGCCTAAAGGGGGTTCTATAGTGCAAGTGTAAACAAACAGGTGTAAAAAGGGCCAAACACAAGCATTAAGATAAGGAAGGTGATATGGACGCGTACTTGTTGCCTAGGGAAAAAAGGGCGACTGATATCAAAGCACAAACAAATAAAAACAAGCAACACACAATAATGGTTCTTTTCGAACCATCATCTGGACTCGTCTGCGCATAGGGGGTACACGAATCATCCTACCCTAGGGGTTCTCGGATTCAGTAGTCGTGCTTTGCTCCGTGCCTCGTGCAGTCTTCGGGGTTTTCCTCGGGTGCCGCTACATCTCTTGTAGTTGTTCGATGAAACCATTCGGGTTGAGCCTGAAGATTCTTCAACAACTTCTCGCCTCTTGAAGTGATGGGGTGAAGGTGGCTCCTCATAGCAGGCATTAACTCGGTCTTCTGTTGTCTTCTTAATCAAGACGATCCCTTTCTGTCTTTTAAGGCGTTGATGGTACCAGGTAGGTAATACTTTATGCAATGACCTTAACAAGGCATAGTAGAGGTCCAACATGTCGGTTACGTTGATGACAACATCGACACCGAGAGCGGGGGATGAAGAGAACCGTTTTCCTGCTCACTATAGTGAGGCGGGCCAAATGGCGAGGTTCTCATACACCGGTGGTTGCCGATACAACAACGGTAAGGACATGATTGCTCTATTAGCGATGTATATCATGGTCTTGCATATCTTATACCCTATTCATCGCAAGACAAGGTTGCATCATCTTGGGCAACGTCAAAGGTGTCACCATCCTCTGGGTCTTCATGTCCTCATTCCTTGAGGCGGTTTGTTCTGTTGGTGTTGTCTCATCGTGGTGTCGCCAAACTTGTGTTCAGAAGATGTGGGTGAATGTCTGACAAGGCATCTTCCTTCTAGATTATCCACGAGGATTACAAGGAATCCAGTGGTCAGGGGCATAAGGGTTCTAGCGACCATAAGTTTTGAAGGGGAAGAGATCAATAAGGAAAGTATACCTTAGTTTTCAAAAAATTGAGAAGGGAAGAGAAGTATAGATAGTTTTGAAAACTGGTGGTAGTTTTGGAAATGGTTTTAACCCTAACTAATGACCATGCTAACTAAGGCTTCCTACCGTCAGGATGGCTCTGATACCAGCTCTGTGGGGATCCCGACTCATAAGTCGGGATCACCGAATGCACGTGTACAGTGATCCCAGAGATCAATGCTCACTGAACATACAGAAGCTGAATAACAAGAGTCTTACATCCATACATACCGTCTTACATAAATTATGACCATTATGGTCGAGTCTTGAGTATAACTTTGCAGCGGAATCTTTGTCGATAACTTGGACCCATGCCATCTACCTTAACCCTACAGGCATTCTGACTGGGAAGCGTCCTAGCTCGCAAGTTCGTCACCAAGGTACTCTTCATTATATCATGTTCTTTCATGCCTGGCCAATAAAATAACCAGTGGCAAGCCAATGAGTACTTTGAATGTACTCGCAAGCAACCCAAGAGTGATAACAGAATAATTATGCAAGATTCTACTGCTAAATTGGCAGTTTTGCGGAAAGCTAGTTTTTCTCATGCAAGTATGATCCATATTTATCAAGGATATGAATGCGTCTGCAACAAGTATTAGGAGGTTACAGACATCAACATCGAGAAAGAGTTATGAACAACTCATGCTCAAGCTCATCGTGACTTGCTCACGAATCACGTCGACAGATTTACCAAACCGTGTTGTTTTCCAGAAACATATGGACATAGTCTAAGCAGCACCACCCAACTGTCCTTGACCGTGGACATGGCTATTCAAATAATTTTACACTCTGCAGAGGTTGCACACTTTACCCACAAGATCTGGGGAACTTTCGTGTTTTCCACGACCCGCGGTACCTCAAGCACCCGGGGTAAGCACCCGATCACTATCTTTCCCTAGACGACACTAACATAGAGTCCACTCGATTGGTAGTAACCCCTGTTCCCAACATTTCACATCTTAAAATTGTGGAGCCTCGCTCCCATATTTATCACATACCACAAGCACGGGGTGCCAACGGTGTGTCCGGTGCCCTGTAAAAACAGTCATGGCCGCCCTACCTGGCATGACCCCGTCCCCAGAGAGAGCACCAACTCTCCCCCGTCACTAGTAATGCGGGCTCCAAGCTAGTATCGGCCTAGGTAATCAATAATGCCCTTTCCCATAAAAGGGTAGAGTGGTTGCGCATGTAAGGTTTGGACGGTCGACAAATCTTAAATCTAATCCGTCTCTGTAAACAACACTTTTATCAAGCCTCGGTACACTACTTCTCCACCAAGTAGTGACCTAGTTCATCATCATCTCCCAGGGACATTAGTGGCACCCACTGGGGCTGTTTGCAAGTATGTCAAACCACACTTGTTTCTTTCCATGCATAACCCTGACCCACTTTGCGTAGCCATTTACTATAGCATATTTCTACAACCCACCAACACAACTCTAAGCAAGGGCAGAGTCATGAACAATGCAAGTATCAATGGAGTATGCAACAGAGGCAAGTCTAGCAAGGTTGCCATTCAAGGTATATCATGCACTCAGTGAAGCAACGAAAATGCTATTATGATGTAAAATGGTTCATCATGGTCAAAGGGCTACTTGCCTGGTTCATCAGAGTCTTGAAATCTTCTGGTCCTTCTCCAAGTACTCCTTCTACTTCGTCAACTAATGTCGGAAACAATCACAATAAGCAACACAACAAGGCAAGAATAAATGTGCTCTAAAAATATGAAGTTGACTTTTCTAGGATACCTCTGGTCATATGAGGAATGACCAAAGTGATTTCAATGGAATTGGATAAGTGGATACTTTGGAACATTTCGATATGAAGGATATAAGGGATTTAATGGATCTGCAAGTTGTCTACAGAATGCCTTTTTACAAAAATGAGTAAAGGTACCCACTAAACAAGGAATGATTTTAGAAGTATTTAGAAATTGGTTCCACTGGATTTGGAGTCCAAATGAAATTCCTAGGGAATTGCAAAGTTGGCTATACATGGATAAATAGACCAATATTTGATGTGGTATAGAAAGCATTGGAAAAAAATGTTCAAAAACTAAGTTAGGAACATATAGGTATCTAGGAATTTGAATCATTGCATTTGGATCAATTTTGAGTTCTCTGTGATTTTCTAAAGTTTAACACCGAAATAGAAAAATAGGATTTTGATAAATATTTCTGAAGAGAAAGTTTCTAGAAAAATGTGCAAATAGCACCATGTGATGGATCAAGATTTATGGAGCTATTAGAAATTTGAATCATCAAATTTGGACTCCATTTGAATTATTTATGAATTTCTGAAGTTCTATTGGAAAAAGAAAAAGTGGAAAACTTTTACCCTCATCGTGCGCGCATGGCGAAATATAGCCGTGGGCCGGCCCAGTTGCTCTGCCGCGCCAGGCGCCCAGGCGATGTCGATGGCGCACTTTTGGAACACGCCAACGGTGTGGGGGAGGCGCCAGCACGCGAACCCGCCTCCACTTAAATGATGTGGCCGCCGGCGGGTCGCTGACTCGTGGGACCCAGCTGCAGGGCCATCCCCCTCGCCCTGCGTCGTCTTCTTCCTCGCGCGCGGGCGACGGCTGGGGAGGCAGAGGCTCGGGCGTCGCCCCGCGCCGACGACACGGGCCGTCCCCGATGTGGCTGCGGGCGCCGGAGAGCCCAGGGGGTCCTACCGCACCCGATGGCGGCCGAGAGGGTCGCCGGCGAGCTCGACAGCGAGCCCTCTGTTGGACGGGCCAGAGGAAGACGAAGGTGAGGGTGGATCCGGGAAATTCGGCCGCAGTGGAGAAGGAATCGAGGGCGGGGACGTTACTGGAGGCCATGGGGGTCCTCGAGAGCGATCAGAGGGAGTGGGGGAAGCAGTGAAGGCTCGGGTTGGTCCGGGGGCACAGCGGCGGGAACCCAGCCATGGAGGGGGGAAGGAGACCACAAGGGGGAGAGAGGTAGTGTCCGAGAGGTTGCTGGGGGAGAGGGAGAGCGGGGAGAGGCCAGAGAAGAGGTCAGGAGGGGCTTATATGGGCACGGCCGCGGTGCACCGTGGACAGCGCCCATGGACGCGCTCGGGTGAGCTCATAGAGGGGAGAGGAGAGAGATTCTGGAGGGGGCCGGCAGCGTTCCGTGTCCCAGACGCCGAGGCGTCTCGTCGGGCGCGCTGGGGAGGCCCGAGGTGGCCGCAGGTGCTTGGCAGGGGGTGGCTATAGTGTGGAAGCGCACTGTAGCGCGCTCTAGAGCGCCCAAATGGCCGGCATGCCATTTTTTAGGCAGGGTGGGCGCGTCCTTTGTTGTCTAGCAGGTCTAGGAGGGAGTAAAAAATGTGGAGAGGGCATTGGATCCCTTGGATGGCGCTGGAGTGAGAAGGAGAGGTGAGAAAGGATAGAAGTGCTGCTGTCCAGAGAGGGAAATGAGGGTTTTCACCCTCCCCCCCCCCCCCAATAATTGAGCTGGGGGCTGGCAAGACTTACTGGAGGTAGAAGAGGGTGAGGAGCAACTGTGGTACAAAGTTGAGCCCATGAAGATTAGTGGAAGAGGTCAAAAATGGAATTTTGGTAAAGTCGCAGAAGGTGTTTGATGCTTGTTTGGTTAAGCAAATGAACTCTATTTGGCATGAGACTCCACAGGGTGAAATGGCACATATAATTAGGTCCTTCAACCAATTTTGAGCTCATTTGGGCAAAGTTGCCAATGCAACTTTTGTAAACCCTGGAAATTAGCAGAAATGAACTTGTGTAGATCTAGTTGAGCAAATCAATTCCCCTTGATGCACCACTTGGTGTAGTGGCCTCATTTGGTCATGTGAACATGCTCACAAAAGTTGGGGTCAAGGAGAGAAAGTTGGTAGTACAAAGTTGTTCAAATTTGATTCTGGTCAGAGAGGGTTTTGGGACATTTTGGTCAACCAAAGTGACCTTAATTGAGATGAGGCTTTGCAAGGTGATCACAATCACTACGGGAAACAGGTAATTCGCCGTCAGGGAGATACAGACGGCAAAGGCCAAATTACTGACGGCAAAGACTTTGCCGGCAACATTTAGGCGGCAAAGAGATACTTTGCGGTCAGCTATACATCGGGATGACGACAAAGAATTTGCCGTCAGTTTTTTGTATTTGCCGTCAGCACAGTCAGCCAGACGGCGAAGAAAAGCAGACTAACAGAGCGTTCGCCCTAACGGACGGCGTCAGTGATTTGCCGTCAACGCAAATTAAAACAGACGGCAAAGAATCCATGTTTCGCCGTCATCCGGCCGAACCACCAGAAGGCAAAGTGTTTTTTTCTATTAAAAAAATAGACGCGACATGGTGTATGCGGAGACATGTCCAGCCGCCGGCATGTCTTCGGAGTTGGATTCGCCCGGACAACCGTACTGGTGTTTGCCTGCGCCGCTGCCGGAGTCGTACTGCTGTTTGCCCACGCCGCTGCCAGAGTTTCTGGTCGCTCGCCCGTGTTGGAGAGAGAGGAGGAGGAAGCGCCAGAGGTGGAAGGTAAACAGGGTCGGTTGCTCTGCTCTGCCTGCCGCCGCCCTCGCCGGAGGCCCTGCTCGCTCGCCCACGCCGCTGTCGAAGGGAGGAGGTGCGGAGGTAGAGAAGGAGGAGGCTGCCAGTGGGAGGAGGTGTGGAGGGAGAGAAGGACACCCTGCCCGCCGCCGCCACCATAGACGTCGTTTTGCCCGCCTTGGCCCGCCTGCCGCCGCCATGCACGACGCACACGCTGCCCTGTCATGTCCGCCATTCTCTCTCCCTTCCATGGCGACGGGGACGGGGCAGGCTTGATGGACGATGGGGGACGGGGCCGACTCGAGGGACAAGGAGAGAGGTCGGGCCGGCGGCAGCGAGCGTGGCGTGGTGGCCGGCGGCGACATGGGCGGGGTGGTTGGGGAGTCACGAGAGAGAGAGATGCGTACAAGAGTTTCTGCCACGAGATGAGAGAGAGCTGCGTACGAGAGAGATAACGGAGAGAGAATAGGTGGGGTCGGTTGGGAGAGAGCACGTGGTGAGGGGCATGGGAGAACGTGGTGGGGGCCTAGCCGCGTGGGAGAGAGACCAGGGAGAGACGTGCGGTGCCGATAGTGCCACCTCATCGATCAGGAGATCGATCCGCGAGGTGGGTTTCTTCTTTGCCGTTTGCGGTTTTAATTATAACGGCAAAGTTTGTCTTTGCCGTCTGCGATTTTTATTAAAGACGGCAAAGAACTTTGTCGTCTGTGGTTTTCTCTACAGACAGTAAAGTAAGTCTTTGCCGTCTGTGATAGAAAACGTAGACGGCAAAGTAAGTCTTTGATGTCTGTAATATAAACCGCAGACGGCAAATCTATCTTTTCCGTCAATCATTCTTCGCCGTCTGCTGATGACGGCAAACCTTTTCTTTGCCGTCTGCCCCGACGAAACGCTGACGACAAAGAAATTACTAACGGCAAATCTTTGTTTTCCCGTAGTGAATATGCATTTGTGACTTGCTGGATTTTTATGAAAATATTTGCTGTAGAAATATTTCAAATCCTTGAAATGGGCAAAAATGGTTTTGGGAGGTTTTTTCCAATATTTTGAACATGACCATGTGTTGAAACTCTTATATATGGAAAATATATGTCCACTGAGTTTCCCTGATTTTTGTCAAATATTTTTGGAACAATAAAATAATTTTTCCCTATTAAAGACCATTTCTGGCCTTAAGAAAAAGCTTTTAAATAAAATAGGAAAATAACTTTTAAAATTATATTTTTGTGGTTTATGGGAGTCCTATATCTAATAGGTTTCAAATATACCTTTTGAAAGATTTTTCACACCCCAAATCAAGTACTTGCAGTGCAAATCTCAATTCAGAGGTTTTTGAAAAACTAATTTTTGAAAATACTATTTGGCCAAATTATTTTTGTAAGAAAATACTATACTGTTCTATACACATGGTATGGTTATTGGGCAGAAGTTTGGAGCAAGGGGATGAAGTATAAGAGTTGGAGAATTTATTTGATTTTTAGAGCACTTGCAAACATCAAACAGAAAACTAGATCAAGCATAGTCCAAATCACTCAAAAGTTTTTGTCAAACCATATTTTAGCATGACTAATAGCTTAAGCGTAGTGGCATGAAAAACAGGGTGTGACAGCTTTTTAACTGTTTTTCAAAACGAGACATGTAATATACCATTGAAAAGCTATGAACGAGACGCAACTTTCATATGTTGAAATGTTTTTGAGATTCCTTACTGTTTTAAGT
Organism: Aegilops tauschii subsp. strangulata; assembly: GCF_002575655.3. Classification (NCBI taxonomy): domain Eukaryota; kingdom Viridiplantae; phylum Streptophyta; class Magnoliopsida; order Poales; family Poaceae; genus Aegilops; species Aegilops tauschii. Next base: position 411,859,760 of record NC_053036.3, on the reverse strand, counting down.
TAATTTTGAAAATCGTGCGGCGGACGACGAGTGGCAGCGGCCGTTTTTCGTAAAAAAATTCAAACCGATGGTCGGAATTATTCAATTGATATACCATTGGAAAGATATCGACAAGGTGCAAGTTTTTCATGTAGAACACTCTCTCTAATTCTTTACGGATTAAGAGGAATTTCGAATTTACCGAAATGCGGACACTGTTTTTCGCGACACCCAAATCGACGTGCGTACTTCATCCGACTGAAAACCGCGCTGCATCGGACGAAAAACCGCACTGCATCAGACGGGTAAGAGAACTGCATGGTTTCTGTGTTGGGGAACGTAGTAATTTTAAAAAAAATCCTACGCACACGCAAGATCATGGTGATGCATAGCAACGAGAGGGGGGGTATGTCCACGTACCCTCGTAGACCGAAAGCAGAAGCGTTAGCACAACGCGGTTGATGTAGTCGTACGTCTTCACGATCCGGCCGATCAAGTACCGAACGCACGGCACCTCCGAGTTCAGCACACGTTCAGCCCGATGACATCCCTCGAACTCTGATCCAGCCGAGTGTTGAGGGAGAGTTTCGTCAGCACGACAGCGTGGTGACGATGATGATGTTCTACCGACGCAGAGCTTCGCCCAAGCACCGCTATGATATTATCGAGGTGGACTATGGTGGAGGGAGGCACCGCACACGGCTAAAAGATCAATGATCAATTGTTGTGTTTATGGGGTGCCCCCCTGCCCCCGTATATAAAGGAGCAAGGGGGGAGAGGCGGCCGGCCAGGAGGGGGCGCGCCAGGAGGATTCCTACTCCCACCCTTCCTTGTTGGATTAGGAGAAGGGGAAAGAGGAGAGAGAGAGAGGAAGGAAAAGGGGGGCGCCCCCCCTCCTTGTCCAATTCGGACTAGAGGGGGAGGGGGCACGCGGCCTGCCCTGGCCGCCTCTCCTCTTCTCCACTAAGTCCCATGTAGGCCCATTAAACCCCCGGGGGGGTTCCGGTAACCTCCCAGTACTCCGGTATATATTCGATAACCCCCGGAACCATTCCGGTGTCCGAATATAGTCGTCCAATATATCAATCTTCATGTCTCGACCATTTCGAGACTCCTCGTCATTTCCGTGATCACATCCGGGACTCCGAACAATCTTGGGTACATCAAAACTTATAAACTCATAATATAACCGTCATCGAAACTTTAAGCGTGCGGACCCTACGGGTTCGAGAACTATGTAGACATGACCGAGACACGTCTCTGGTCAATAACCAATAGCGGAACCTGGATACTCATATTGGCTCCCACATATTCTACGAAGATCTTTATCGATCAAACTGCATAACAACATACGTTGTTCCCTTTGTCATCGATATGTTACTTGCCCGAGATTCGATCGTCGGTATCTCAATACCTAGTTCAATCTCGTTACCGGCAAGTCTCTTTACTCGTTCCGTAATACATCATCTCGCAACTAACTCATTAGTTGCAATGCTTGCAAGGCTACAGTGATGTGCATTACCGAGTGGGCCCAGAGATACCTCTTCGACAATCGGAGTGACAAATCCTGATCTTGAAATACGCCAACCCAACAAGTACCTTTGGAGACACCTGTAGAGCACCTTTATAATCACCCAGTTACATTGTGACGTTTGGTAGCACACAAAGTGTTCCTCCGGTAAACGGGAGTTGCATAATCTCATAGTCATAGGAACATGTATAAGTCATGAAGAAAGCAATAGCAGAATACTAAACGATCATGTGCTAAGCTAACGGAATGGGTCAAGTCAATCACATCATTCTCCTAATGATGTGATCCCATTAATCAAATGACAACTCATGTCTATGGCTAGGAAACATAACCATCTTTGATCAACGAGCTAGTCAAGTAGAGGCATACTAGTGACACTATGTTTGTCTATGTATTCACACATGTATTATGTTTCCGGTTAATACAATTCTAGCATGAATAATAAACATTTATCATGAAATAAGGAAATAAATAATAACTTTATTATTGCCTCTAGGGCATATTTCCTTCAGTCTCCCATTTGCACTAGAGTCAATAATCTAGCTCACATCGCCATGTGATTTAACACCAATAGTTCACATCACTATGTGATTAACACCCATAGTTCACATCGCCATGTGACCAACACTCAAAGGGTTTACTAGAGTCAGTAATCTAGTTCACATCGCTATGTGATTAACACCCAAAGAGTACTAAGGTGTGATCATGTTTTGCTTGTGAGAGAAGTTTAGTCAACGGGTCTGCCAAAATTCAGATCCGTATGTATTTTGCAAATTTCTATGTCCACGTTGCTCTACACAGAGCTACTTTAGCTAATTGCTCCCACTTTCAATATGTATCCAGATTGATACTTAGAGTCATCTGAATCAGTGTCAAAACTTGTATCGACGTAACCCTTTATGACGAACCTTTTGTCACCTGCATAATCAAGAAACATATCCTTATTCCACTAAGGATAATTTTGACCGTTGTCCAGTGATCTACTCCTAGATCACTATTGTACTCCCTTGCCAAAATCAGTGTAGGGTATACAATAGATCTGGTACACAGCATGGCATACTTTATAGAACCTATGGCTGAGGCATAGGGAATGACTTTCATTCTCTTTCTATCTTCTGCCGTGGTCGGGCTTTGAGTCTTACTCAATTTCACACCTTGTAACACAGGCAAGAACTTTTTCTTTGACTGTTCCATTTTGAACTACTTCAAAATCTTGTCAAGGTATGTACTCATTTGAAAAAACTTATCAAGCGTCTTGATCTATCTCTACAGATCTTGATGCTCAATGTGTAAGCAGCTTCACCGAGGTCTTTCTTTGAAAAACTCCTTTCAAACACTCCTTTATGATTCGCAGAATAATTCTACATTATTTCTGATCAACAATATGTCATTCACATATACTTATCAGGAATGTTGTAGTGCTCCCACTCACTTTCTTGTAAATACAGGCTTCACCGCAAGTCTGTATAAAACTATATGCTTTGATCAACTCATCAAAGCATATATTCCAACTCCGAGATGCTTGCACCAGTCCATAGATGGATCGCTGGAGCTTGCACACTTTGTTAGCATCCTTTGGATCGATAAAACCTTCAGGTTATATCATATACAACTCTTCTTCCAGAAATCCATTCAAGAATGCAGTCTTTACATCCATTTGCCAAATTTCATAATCATAAAATGCGGCAATTGCTAGCATGATCCGGACAGACTTAAGCATAGATATGAGTGAGAAACTCTCATCGTAGTCAACACCTTGAACTTGTCGAAAACCTTTTGCGACAATTCTAGCTTTGTAGATAGTAACACTACTATCAGCGTCCGTCTTCCTCTTGAAGATCCATTTAATCTCAATGGCTCGCCGATCATTAGGCAAGTCAATCAAAGTCCATACTTTGTTCTCATACATGGATCTCATCTCAGACTTCATGGCCTCAATCCATTTCGCGGAATCTGGGCTCATCATCGCTTCCTCATAGTTCGTAGGTTCGTCATGGTCAAGTAACATGACCTCCAGAACAGAATTACCGTACCACTCTGGTGCGGATCTCACTCTGGTTTACCTACGAGGTTCGGTAGTAACTTGATCTGAAGTTACATCATCATCAGCTTCCTCACTAATTGGTGTAGGAGTCACAGGAATAGATTTCTGTGATGAACTACTTTCCAATAAGGGAGCAGGTACAGTTACCTCATCAAGTTCTACTTTCCTCCCACTCACTTCTTTCGAGAGAAACTCCTTCTCTAGAAAGGATCCAAATTTAGCAACAAAAGTCTTGCCTTCAGATCTGTGATAGAAGGTGTACCCAACAGTTTCCTTTGGGTATCCTATGAAGACACATTTCTCTGATTTGGGTTCGAGCTTATCAGGTTGAAGCTTTTTCACATAAGCATCGCAGCCCCAAACTTTAAGAAACGACAACTTTGGTTTCTTGCCAAACCACAGTTCATACGGTGTCGTCTCAACGGATTTAGATGGTGCCCCTTTTTAACGTGAATGCAGCTGTCTCTAATGCATAATCCCAAAATGATAGCGGTAAATCGGTAAGAGACATCATAGATTGCACCATATCTAATAAAGTATGGTTACGATGTTCGGACACACCATTACTGTGGTGTTCCATGTGGCATGAATTTGTGAAACTATTCCACATTGTTTTAATTGAAGACCAAACTCGTAACTCAATATTCATCTCCGCGATCAGATCGTAGAAACTTTATTTTCTTGTTATGATGATTTTACACTTCACTCTGAAATTCTTTGAACTTTTCAAATGTTTTAGACTTATGTTTCATCAAGTAGATAAACCCATATCTGATCAAATCATCTGTGAAGGTCAGAAAATAACGATACCCGCCGCGAGCCTCAACACTCATCGGACTGCATACATCAGTATGTATTATTTCCAACAAGTCTGTTGCTTGCTCCATTGTTCCGGAGAATGGAGTCTTAGTCATCTTGCCCATGAGGCATGGTTCGCAAGCATCAACTGATTCATAATCAAGTGATTCCAAAAGCCCATCAGCATGGATTTTCTTCATGCGCTTTACACCAATATGACCTAAATGGCAGTGCCACAAATAAGTTGCACTATCATTATTAACTTTGCATCTTTTGGCTTCAATATTATGAATATGTGTATCACTACGATCGAGATCCAAGAAACTATTTTCATTGGGTGTATGACCATCGAAGGTTTTATCCATGTAAACAGAACAACAATTATTCTCTGACTTTAAATGAATAACAGTATTGCAATAAACATGATCAAATCATATTCATGCTCAACACAAACGCCAAATAACATTTATTTAGGTTTAACACTAATCCCGAAAGTATAGGGAGTGTGCGATGATGATCATATCAATCTTGGAACCACTTCCAACACACATCGTCACTTCACCCTCAACTAGTCTCTGTTTATTCTGTAACTCCTATTTCGAGTTACTAATTTTTAGCAACCGAACAAGTATCAAATACCAAGGGGCTACTATAAACACTAGTAAGGTACACATCAATAACCTGTATATCAAATATACCCTTGTTCACTTTGCCATCCTTCTTATCCGTCAAGTATCTAGGGTAGTTCCGCTTCCAGTGACCAGTCCCTTTGCAGTAGAAGCACTTAGTCTCAGGCTTAGGTACAGACTTGGGATTCTTCACTTGAGTAGCAACTTGCTTGCCCTTCTTCTTGAAGTTCCCCTTCTTCCCTTTGCCCTTTCTCTTGAAACTAGTGGTCTTGTCAACCATCAACACTTGATGTTTTTCTTGATTTCTACCTTCGCCGATTTTAGCATCGCGAAGAGCTTGGGAATTGTTTTCGACATCCCTTGCATATTATAGTTCATCACGAAGTTCTACTAACTTGGTGATGGTGACTAGAGAATTCTGTCAATCACTATTTTATCTGGAAGATTAACTCCCACTTGATTCAAGAGATTGTAGTACCCAGAAAATCTAAGCACATGCTCACTGCTTGAGCTATTCTCCTCCATCTTTTGGCTATAGAACTTGTTGGAGACTTCATGTCTCTCAACTCGGGTATTTACTTGAAATATTAACTTCAACTCCTGGAACATCTCATATAGTCCATGACGTTCAAAACGTCTTTGAAGTCCCGATTCTAAGCCGTTAAGCATGGTGCACTAAACTATCAAGTAGTCATCATATTGAGCTAGCCAAACGTTCATAATGTCTGCATTTGCTCCTGCAATAGGTCTGTCACCTAGCGGTGCATCAAGGACATAATTCTTCTGTGCAGCAATGAGGATAATCCTCAGATCACGGATCCAATCCGCATCATTGCTACTAACATCTTTCAACTCAGTTTTCTCTAGGAACATATCAAAATAAAACAGGGGAGCTAAACGCGAGCTATTGATCTACATAGATATGCTAATACTACCAGGACTAAGTTCATGATAAATTAAGGTTCAATGAATCATATTACTTAAGAACTCCCACTTAGATAGACATCCCTCTAATCCTCTAAGTGATCACGTGATCCATATCAACTAAACCATGTCCGATCATCATGTGAGATGGAGTAGTTTCAATGGTGAACTTCACTATGTTGATCATATCTACTATATGATTCACGCTCGACCTTTCGGTCTCAGTGTTCCGAGGCCATATCTGTTATATGCTAGGCTCGTCAAGTTTAACCTGAGTATTCCGCGTGTGCAACTGTTTTGCACCCGTTGTATTTGAACGTAGAGCCTATCACACCCGATCATCACGTGGTGTCTCAGCACGAAGAACTTTCGCAACGGTGCATACTCGGGGAGAACACTTATACCTTGATAATTTAGTGAGAGATCATCTTATAATGCTACCATCAATCAATGCAAGATAAGATGCATAAAAGATAAACATCACATGCAATCAATATAAGTGATATGATATGGCCATCATCATCTTGTGCTTGTGATCTCCATCTCCGAAGCACCGTCATGATCACCATCGTCACCGGCGTGACACCTTGATCTCCATCGTAGCATCGTTGTCATCTCGCCAATCTTATGCTTCTACGACTATCGCTGCCGCTTAGTGATAAAGTAAAGCATTACAGGGCAATTGCATTGCATGCAATAAAGTGACAACCATATGGCTCCTGCCAGTTGCCGATAACTCGGTTACAAAACATGATCATCTCATACAACAAATTTTTTGCATCATGCCTTGACCATATCACATCACAACATGCCCTGCAAAAACAAGTTAGACGTCCTCTACTTTGTTGTTGCAAGTTTTACGTGGCTGCTACGGGCTGAGCAAGAACCGTTCTTACCTACGCATCAAAACCACAACGATAGTTTGTCAAGTTGGTGCTGTTTTAACCTTCGCAAGGACCGGGCGTAGCCACAATCGGTTCAACTAAAGTTGGAGAAACTGACACCCGCCAGCCACCTGTGTGCAAAGCACGTCGGTAGAACCAGTCTCGTGTAAGCGTACGCGTAATGTCGGTCCGGGCCGCTTCATCCAACAATACCGCCGAACCAAAATATGACATGCTGGTAAGCAGTATGACTTATATCGCCCACAACTCACTTGTGTTCTACTCGTGCATATGACATCTATGCATAAAACCAGGCTCGGATGCCACTGTTGGGGAACGTAGTAATTTCAAAAAAATCCTACGCACACGCAAGATCATGGTGATGCATAGCAACGAGAGGAGAGAGTATGTCCACGTACCCTCGTAGACCGAAAGCGGAAGCGTTAGCACAACGCGGTTGATGTAGTCATACATCTTCACGATCCGACCGATCAAGTACTGAACGCACGGCACCTCCGAGTTGAGCACACGTTCAGCCCGATGACGTCCCTCGAACTCCGATCCAGCCGAGTGTTGAGGGAGAGTTTTGTCAGCACGACGGCGTGGTGACGATGATGATGTTCTACCGACGCAGAGCTTCGCCTAAGCAGCGCTACAATATTATCGAGGTGGACTATGGTGGAGGGAGGCACCGCACATGGCTAAAAGATCAATGATCAATTGTTGTGTCTATGGGGTGCCCCCCTGCCCCCGTATCTAAAGGAGCAACGGGGGGAGTGTTGGGGAACGTAGTAATTTCAAAAAAATTCCTACGCACACGCAAGATCATGGTGATGCATAGCAACGAGAGGGGAGAGTGTTGTCCACGTACCCTCGTAGACCGAAAGCGGAAGCGTTAACACAACGCGGTTGATGTAGTCGTACATCTTCACGATCCGGCCGATCAAGTACCGAACGCACGACACCTCCGAGTTCAGCTCACGTTCAGCTCGATGACGTCCCTCGAACTACGATCCAGCCGAGTGTTGAGGGAGAGTTTCGTCAGCACGACGGCGTGGTGATGATGATGATGTTCTACCGACGCAGGGCTTCGCCTAAGCACCGCTACGATATTATCGAGGTGTAATATGGTGGAGGGGGGCACCGCACACGGCTAAAAGATCGTTGATCAATTGTGTGTCTAGAGGTGCCCCCCTGCCCCCGTATATAAAGGAGCAAAAGGGGGGGTTCGGCCGGCCTAGAGGAGAGGCGCGCCAGGAGGAGTCCTACTCCTACCGGGAGTAGGACTCCCCCCCTTTTCCATGTTGGACTAGGAGAGAAAGGGGGAAAAGGTGGAGAAGAGGAAGGAAGGGGGGCGCCGCCCCCCTCTCCTTGTCCTATTCGGACTGGGGGGGAGGGGCGCGCGGCCCTGCCCTGGCCTCCTCTCCTCTCTTCCACCTAGGCCCACTAAGGCCCATTAAGTTGCCGGGGGGTTCCGGTAACCTCCCGGTACTCCGAAAAAATCCCGATTTCACCCGGAACACTTCCGATGTCCAAACATAGGCTTCCAATATATCAATCTTTATGTCTCGACCATTTCGAGACTCCTCGTCATGTCCGTGATCACATCCGGGACTCCGAACAACCTTAGGTACATCAAAACATATAAACTCATAATATAACTGTCATCGTAACGTTAAGCGTGTGGACCCTACGGGTTCGAGAACTATGTAGACATGACCGAGACACCTCTCCGGTCAATAACCAATAGCGGAACCTGGATGCTCATATTGGTTCCTACATATTCTACGAAGATCTTTATCGGTCAGACCGCATAACAACATACGTTGTTCCCTTTGTCATCGGTATGTTACTTGCCCGAGATTCGATCGTCGGTATCTCGATACCTAGTTCAATCTCGTTACCGGCAAGTCTCCTTACTCGTTCCGTAATACATCATCCCGCAACTAACTCGTTAGTCACAATGCTTGCAAGGCTTATAGTGATGTGTATTACTGAGTGGGCCCAGAGATACCTCTCCGACAATCAGAGTGACAAATCCTAATCTCGAAATACGCCAACCCAACAAGTACCTTTGGAGACACCTGTAGAGCACCTTTATAATCACCCAGTTACGTTGTGACGTTTGGTAGCACACAAAGTGTTCCTCCGGTAAACGGGAGTTGCATAATCTCATAGTCATAGGAACATGTATAAGTCATGAAGAAAGCAATAGCAACATACTAAACGATCGAGTGCTAAGCTAACGGAATGGGTCAAGTCAATCACATCATTCTCCTAATGATGTGATCCCGTTAATCAAATAACAACTCATGCCTATGGCTAGGAAACATAACCATCTTTGATCAACGAGCTAGTCAAGTAGAGGCATACTACTGACACTCTGTTTGTCTATGTATTCACACATGTATTATGTTTCCGGTTAATACAGTTCTAGCATGAATAATAAACATTTATCATGATATAAGGAAATAAATAATAACTTTATTATTGCCTCTAGGGCATATTTCCTTCAGTCTCCCACTTGCACTAGAGTCAATAATCTAGATTACACAGTAATGATTCTTACACCCATGGAGTCTTGGTGCTGATCATGTTTTGCTCGTGGAAGAGGCTTTAGTCAACGGGTCTGCAACATTCAGATCAGTATGTATCTTGCAAATTTCTATGTCTCCCACCTGGACTAAATCCCGGATGGAATTGAAGCGTCTTTTGATGTGCTTGGTTCTCTTGTGAAATCTGGATTCCTTTGCTAAGGCAATTGCACCAGTATTGTCACAAAAGATTTTCATTGGTCCCGATGCACTAGGTATGACACCTAGATCGGATATGAACTCCTTCATCCAGACTCCTTCATTTGCTGCTTCCGAAGCAGCTATGTACTCCGCTTCACACGTAGATCCCGCCACGACACTTTGCTTAGAACCGCACCAACTGACAGCTCCACCGTTCAATGTAAACACGTATCCGGTTTGCGATTTAGAATCGTTCGGATCAGTGTCAAAGCTTGCATCAACGTAACCATTTACGATGAGCTCTTTGTCACCTCCATAAACGAGAAACATATCCTTAGTCCTTTTCAGGTATTTCAGGATGTTCTTGACCGCTGTCCAGTGATCCACTCCTGGATTACTTTGGTACCTCCCTGCTAAAATTATAGCAAGGCACACATCAGGTCTGGTACACAGCATTGCATACATGATAGAGCTTATGGCTGAAGCATAGGGAATATCTTTCATCTTCTCTCTATCTTCTGCAGTGGTCGGGCATTGAGTCTTACTCAATCTCACACCTTGTAGTACAGGCAAGAACCCTTTCTTTGCTTGATCCATTTTGAACTTCTTCAAAACTTTGTCAAGGTATGTGCTTTGTGAAAGTCCAATTAAGCGTCTTGATCTATCTCTATAGATCTTGATGCCTAATATATATGCAGCTTCACCGAGGTCTTTCATTCAAAAACTCTTATTCAAGTATCCCTTTATGCTATCCAAAAATTCTATATCATTTCCAATTAGCAATATGTCATCCACATATAATATCAGAAATGCTACTGAGCTCCCACTCACTTTCTTGTAAATACAGGCTTCTCCAAAAGTCTGTATAAAACCAAATGCTTTGATCACACTATCAAAGCGTTTATTCCAACTCCGAGAGGCTTGCACCAGTCCATAAATGGATCGCTGGAGCTTGCACACTTTGTTAGCTCCCTTTTGATCGACAAAACCTTCCGGTTGCATCATATACAACTCTTCTTCCATAAATCCATTCAGGAATGCAGTTTTGACATCCATTTGCCCAATTTCATAATCATAAAATGCGGCAATTGCTAACATGATTCGGACAGACTTAAGCATCGCTACGGGTGAGAAGGTCTCATCGTAGTCAATCCCTTGAACTTGTCGAAAACCTTTCACAACAAGTCGAGCTTTATAGACAGTAACATTACCGTCAGCGTCAGTCTTCTTCTTGAAGATCCATTTATTTTCAATGGCTTGCCGATCATCGGGCAAGTCAACCAAAGTCCATACTTTGTTCTCATACATGGATCCCATCTCGGATTTCATGGCCTCAAGCCATTTTGCGGAATCTGGGCTCACCATCGCTTCTTCATAGTTCGTAGGTTCGTCATGGTCTAGTAACATAACCTCCAGAACAGGATTATCGTACCACTCTGGTGCGGATCTTAATCTGGTTGACCTACGAGGTTCAGTAATAACTTGATATGAAGTTTCATGATCATTATCATTAACTTCCTCACTAATTGGTGTAGGTGTTGCAGAAACTGATTTCTGTGATGATCTACTTTCCAATAAGGGAGCAGGTATAGTTACCTCATCAAGTTCTACTTTCCTCCCACTCACTTCTTTCGAGAGAAACTCCTTCTCTAGAAAGGATCCATTCTTAGCAACGAATGTCTTGCCTTCGGATCTGTGATAGAAGGTGTACCCAACAGTCTCCTTTGGGTATCCTATGAAGACACATTTCTCCGATTTAGGTTCGAGCTTATCAGGTTGAAGTTTCTTCACATAAGCATCGCAACCCCAAACTTTAAGATACGACAACTTTGGTTTCTTGCCAAACCATAGTTCATAAGGTGTCGTTTCAACGGATTTTGATGGTGCCCTATTTAGAGTGAATGCAGCCGTCTCTAAAGCATAACCCCAAAACGATAGTGGTAAATCAGTAAGAGACATCATAGATCGCACCATATCTAGTAAAGTACGATTACGACGTTTGGACACACCATTACGTTGTGGTGTTCTGGGTGGCGTGAGTTGCGAAACTATTCCGCATTGTTTCAAATGTAGGCCAAACTCGTAACTCAAATATTCTCCTCCACGATCTGATCGTAGAAACTTTATTTTCTTGTTACGATGATTTTCAACTTCGCTCTGAAATTCTTTGAACTTTTCAAATGTTTCAGACTTATGTTTCATTAAGTAGATATACCCATATCTGCTCAAATCATCTGTGAAGGTGAGAAAATAACGATATCTGCCACGAGCCTCAATATTCATCGGACCACATACATCTGTATGTATGATTTCCAACAAATTAGTTGCTCTCTCCATAGTACCGGAGAACGGTGTTTTAGTCATCTTGCCCATGAGACACGGTTCGCAAGTACCAAGTGAAGGAAATATGCCCTAGAGGCAATAATAAAGTATTATTTATTTCCTTATATCATGATAAATGTTTATTATTCATGCTAGAATTGTATTAACCGGAAACATAATACATGTGTGAATACATAGACAAACAGTGTGTCACTAGTATGCCTCTACTTGACTAGCTTGTTAATCAAAGATGGTTATGTTTCCTGGCCATAGACATGAGTTGTCATTTGATTAACGAGATCACCTCATTAGGAGAATGACGTGATTGACTTGACCCATTCCATTAGCTTAGCACCCGATCGTTTAGTATGTTGCTATTGCTTTCTTCATGACTTATACATGTTCCTATGACTATGAGATTATGCAACTCCCGTTTACCGGAGGAACACTTTATGTGCTACCAAACGTCACAACGTAAATGGGTGATTATAAAGGTGCTCTACAGGTGTCTCCAAAGGTACTTGTTGGGTTGGCGTATTTCGAGATTAGGATTTGTCACTCCGATTGTCGGAGAGGTATCTCTGGGCCCACTCGGTAATGCACATCACTATAAGCCTTGCAAGCATTGTGACTAATGAGTTAGTTGCGGGATGATGTATTACGGAACGAGTAAAGAGACTTGCCGGTAACGAGATTGAACTAGGTATTGAGATACCGACGATCGAATCTCGGGCAAGTAACATACCGATGACAAAGGGAACAACGTATGTTGTTATGCGGTTTGACTGATAAAGATCTTCGTAGAATATGTGGGAACCAATATGAGCATCCAGGTTCCGCTATTGGTTATTGACCGGAGAGGTGTCTCGGTCATGTCTACATAGTTCTCGAACCCGTAGGGTCCGCACGCTTAACGTTACAATGATAGTTATATTATGAGTTTATATGTTTTGATGTACCGAAGGTTGTTTGGAGTCCCGGATGTGATCACGGACATGACGATGAGTCTCGAAATGGTCGAGACATAAATATTGATATATTGGACGACTATATTCGGACACCGGAAGTGTTCCGGAGAAGTTTCGGATTAAACCGGAGTGCCGGAGGGTTACCGGAACCCCCCGGGGAAGTATTGGGCCTTAGTGGGCCTTGAGGGGAGAGAGAGGGCAGCAGCCAGGAGGTGGCGCGCCCCCTCCCAGGAGGAATCCTAGTTGGACTAGGAGAGGGGGCGCAGCCCCCTTTCCCTCTCCCTCTCCCTCTCTTTCCTTCCCCCCCCCTCTTTTCCTAGTTGGACTAGGAAAGGGGAGTCCTACTCCTACTAGGAGGAGGACTCCCCCCCTCTCCTTGGCGCGCCTAGGGCAGCCGGCCTCCCCCTTGCTCCTTTATATACGGGGGCAGGGGGGCACCTCTAAACACACTTGATATACGATATTTTAGCCATGTGCGGTGCCCCTCTCCACCATATTACACCTCGATAATACCGTTGCGGAGCTTAGGCGAAGCCCTGCGTCGGTGGAACATCATCATCGTCACCACGCCGTCGTGCTGACAAAACTCTCCCTCAACACTTGGCTGGATCGGAGTTCGAGGGACGTCATCGAGCTGAACGTGTGCAGAACTCGGAGGTGCCGTGCGTTCGGTACTTGATCGGTCGGATCGTGAAGACGTACGACTACATCAACCGCGTTGTTATAACGCTTCCGCTGTCGGTCTACGAGGGTACGTGGACAACACTCCCCCCTCTCGTTGCTATGCATCACCATGATCTTGCGTGTGCGTAGAATTTTTTTGAAATTACTACGTTCCCCAACACCAAGTGATTCATAATCAAGTGATTCCAAAAGTCCATCATTATGGAGTTTCTTCATGCGGTTTACACCGATATGACCTAAACGGCAGTGCCACAAATAAGTTGCACTATCATTATCAACTCTGCATCTTTTGGCTTCAACATTATGAATATGTGTGTCACTACTACCGAGATTCATTAAAAATAGACCGCTCTTCAAGGGTGCATGACCATAAAAGATATTACTCATATAAATAGAACAACCATTATTCTCTGATTTAAATGAATAACCGTCTCGCATCAAACAAGATCCAGATATAATGTTCATGCTCAACGCTGGCACCAAATAGCAATTATTTAGGTCTAATACTAATCCCGAAGGTAGATCTAGAGGTAGCGTGCCGACGGCGATCACATCGACTTTGGAACCATTTCCCACGCGCATCGTCACCTCGTCCTTAACCAATCTTCGCTTAATCCGTAGCCCCTGCTTCGAGTTGCAAATATTAGCAACAGAACCAGTATCAAATACCCAGGTGCTACTGCGAGCATTAGTAAGGTACACATCAATAACATGTATATCACATATACCTTTGTTCACCTTGCCATCTTTCTTATCCGCCAAATACTTGGGGCAGTTCCGCTTCCAGTGACCAGTCTGCTTGCAGTAGAAGCACTCAGTCTCAGGCTTAGGTCCAGACTTGGGTTTCTTCTCCTGAACAGCAACTTGCTTGTTGTTCTTCTTGAAGTTCCCCTTCTTCTTCCCTTTGCCCTTTTTCTTGAAACTAGTGGTCTTATTGACCATCAACACTTGATGCTCCTTTTTGATTTCTACCTCCTCTGCCTTTAGCATTGCGAAGAGCTCGGGAATTATCTTATTCATCCCTTGCATGTTATAGTTCATCACGAAGCTCTTGTAGCTTGGTGGTAGTGATTGAAGAATTCTTTCAATGACGCTATCATCCGGAAGATTAACTCCCAGTTGAATCCAGTGATTATTATACCCAAACATTTTGAGTATATGCTCACTGACAGAACTATTCTCTTCCATCTTGCAGCTGTAGAACTTATTGGAGACTTCATATCTCTCAATCCGGGCATTTGCTTGAAATATTAACTTCAACTCCTGGAACATCTCATATGCTCCATGACGTTCAAAACGTCGTTGAAGACCCGGTTCTAAGCCGTAAAGCATGGCACACTGAACTATCGAGTAGTCATCAGCTTTGCTCTGCCAGACGTTCATAACTTCTGGTGTTGCTCTTGCAGCAGGCCTGGCACCCAGCGGTGCTTCCAGGACGTAATTCTTCTGTGCAGCAATGAGGATAATCCTCAAGTTATGGACCCAGTCCGTGTAATTGCTACCATCATCTTTCAACTTTGCTTTCTCAAGGAACGCATTAAAATTCAACGGAACAACAGCACGGGCCATCTATCTACAATTAACATAGACAAGCAAGATACTATCAGGTACTAAGTTCATGATAAATTTAAGTTCTATTAATCATATTACTTAAGAACTCCCACTTAGATATATATCTCTCTAATCATCTAAGTGATTACGTGATCCAAATCAACTAAACCATAACCGATCATCACGTGAAATGGAGTAGTTTTCAATGGTGAACATCACTATGTTGATCATATCTACTATATGATTCATGCTCGACCTTTCGGTCTCAGTGTTCCGAGGCATATCTGCATATGCTAGGCTCGTCAAGTTTAACCTGAGTATTCCGCGTGTGCAACTGTTTTGCACTTGTTGTATTTGAACGTAGAGCCTATCACACCCGATCATCACGTGGTGTCTCAGCACGAAGAACTTTCGCAACGGTGCATACTCAGGGAGAACACTTTTATCTTGAAATTTTAGTGAGAGATCATCTTATAATGCTACCGTCAATCAAAGCAAGATAAGATGCATAAAAGATAAACATCACATGCAATCAATATAAGTGATATGATATGGCCATCATCATCTTGTGCTTGTGATCTCCATCTCCGAAGCACCGTCATGATCACCATCTTCACCGGCGCGACACATTGATCTCCATCGTAGCATCGTTGTCGTCTCGCCAACTATTGCTTTTACGACTATCGCTACCGCTTAGTGATAAACTAAAACAATTACATGGCAATTGCATTGCATACAATAAAGCGACAACCATATGGCTCCTGCGAGTTGCCGATAACTCGGTTACAAAACATGATCATCTCATACAATAAAATATAGCACCATGTCTTGACCATATCACATCACAACATGCGCTGCAAAAACAAGTTAGACGTCCTCTACTTTGTTGTTGCAAGTTTTACGTGGCTGCTACGGGCTTAGCAAGAACCGTTCTTACCTACGCATGAAAACCACAACGATAGTTTGTCAAGTTGGTGCTGTTTTAACCTTCGCAAGGACCGGGCGTAGCCACACTCGGTTCAACTAAAGTGAGAGAGACAGACACCCGCCAGTCACCTTTAAGCAACGAGTGCTCGCAACGGTGAAACCAGTCTCGCGTAAGCGTACGCGTAATGTCGGTCCGGGCCGCTTCATCTCACAATACCGCCGAACCAAAATATGACATGCTGATAAGCAGTATGACTTATATCGCCCACAACTCACTTGTGTTCTACTCGTGCATATAACATCAACGCATAAAACCAGGCTCTGATACCACTGTTGGGGAACGTAGTAATTTCAAAAAAATTCCTACGCACACGCAAGATCATGGTGATGCATAGCAACGAGAGGGGAGAGTGTTGTCCACGTACCCTCGTAGACCGAAAGCGGAAGCGTTAACACAACGCGGTTGATGTAGTCGTACGTCTTCACGATCCGACCGATCAAGTACCGAGCGCACGGCACCTCCGAGTTCAGCACACGTTCAGCTCGATGACGTCCCTCGAACTCCGATCCAGCCGAGTGTTGAGGGAGAGTTTCGTCAGCACGACGGTGTGGTGACGATGATGATGTTCTACCGACGCAGGGCTTCGCCTAAGCACCGCTACGATATTATCGAGGTGTAATATGGTGGAGGGGGCACCGCACACGGCTAAAAGATCGTTGATCAATTGTGTGTCTAGAGGTGCCCCCCTGCCCCCGTATATAAAGGAGCAAAAGGGGGGTTCGGCCGGCCTAGAGGAGAGGCGCGCCGGGAGGAGTCCTACTCCTACCAGGAGTAGGACTCCCCCCCTTTTCCATGTTGGACTAGGAGAGAAAGGGGGAAAAGGTGGAGGGGAGGAAGGAAGGGGGGCGCCGCCCCCCTTTCCTTGTCCTATTCGGACTGGGGGGAGGGGCGCGCGGCCCTGCCCTGGCCTCCTCTCCTCTCTTCCACCTAGGCCCACTAAGGCCCATTAAGTTGCCGGGGGGTTCCGATAACCTCCCAGTACTCCGAAAAAATCCGGATTTCACCCGGAACACTTCCGATGTCCAAACATAGGCTTCCAATATATCAATCTTTATGTCTCGACCATTTCGAGACTCCTCGTCATGTCCGTGATCGCATCCGGAACTCCGAACAACCTTTGGTACATCAAAACATATAAACTCATAATATAACTGTCATCGTAATGTTAAGCGTGCGGACCCTACGGGTTCGAGAACTATGTAGACATCACCGAGACACATCTCCGGTCAATAACCAATAGCGGAACCTAGATGCTCATATTGGTTCCTACATATTCTACGAAGATCTTTATCGGTCAGACCGCATAACAACATACGTTGTTCCCTTTGTCATCGGTATGTTACTTGCCCGAGATTCGATCGTCGGTATCTCGATACCTAGTTCAATCTCGTTACCGGCCAGTCTCTTTACTCGTTCCGTAATACATCATCCCGCAACTAACTCATTAGTCACAATGCTTGCAAGGCTTATAGTGATGTGTATTACTGAGTGGGCCCAGAGATACCTCTCCGACAATCGGAGTGACAAATCCTAATCTCGAAATACGCCAACCCAACAAGTACCTTTGGAGACACCTGTAGAGCACCTTTATAATCACCCAGTTACGTTGTGACGTTTGGTAGCACACAAAGTGTTCCTCCGGTAAACGGGAGTTGCATAATCTCATAGTCATAGGAACATGTATAAGTCATGAAGAAAGCAATAGCAACATCCTAAACGATCGAGTGCTAAGCTAACGGAATGGGTCAAGTCAATCATATCATTCTCCTAATGATGTGATCCCGTTAATCAAATAACAACTCATGTCTATGGCTAGGAAACATAACCATCTTTGATCAACGAGCTAGTCAAGTAGAGGCATACTAGTGACACTCTGTTTGTCTATGTATTCACACATGTATTATGTTTCCGGTTAATACAATTCTAGCATGAATAATAAACATTTATCATGATATAAGGAAATAAATAATAACTTTATTATTGCCTCTAGGCCATATTTCCTTCAGGGAGAGGCGGCCGGCCAGGAGGGGGCGCGCCAGGAGGAGTCCTACTCCCACCGGGAGTAGGACTCCCTCCCTTCCTTGTTGGATTAGGAGAAGGGGAAAGAGGAGAGAGAGAGGAAGGAAAAGGGGGGGCGCCGCCCCCCTCCTTGTCCAATTTGGACTAGAGGGGGAGGGGGCGCGCGGCCTGCCCTGGACGCCTCTCCTCTTCTCCACTAAGGCCCATGTAGGCCCATTAAACCCCCGGGGGGCTCCGGTAACCTCCCGGTACTCCGGTATATATCCGATAACCCCCGGAACCATTCCGGTGTCCGAATATAGTCGTCCAATATATCAATCTTCATGTCTCGACCATTTCGAGACTCCTCGTCATGTCCGTGATCACATCCGGGACTCCGAACAATCGTCGGTACATCAAAACATATAAACTCATAATATAACCGTCATCGAAACTTTAAGCGTGCGGACCCTACGGGTTCGAGAACTATGTAGACATGACCGAGACACGTCTCCGGTCAATAACCAATAGCGGAACCTGGATGCTCATATTGGCTTCCACATATTCTACGAAGATCTTTATCGGTCAAACCGCATAACAACATACGTTGTTCCCTTTGTCATCGGTATGTTACTTGCCCGAGATTCGATCGTCGGTATCTCAATACCTAGTTCAATCTCATTACCGGCAAGTCTCTTTATTCGTTCCGTAATACATCATCTGGCAACTAACTCATTAGTTGCAATGCTTGCAAGGCTTATAGTGATGTGCATTACCGAGTGGGCCCAGAGATACCTCCCCGACAATCGGAGTGACAAATCCTAATCTCGAAATACGCCAACCCAACAAGTACCTTTGGAGACACCTGTAGAGCACCTTTATAATCACCCAGTTACGTTGTGACATTTGGTAGCACACAAAGTGTTCCTCCGGTAAACGGGAGTTGCATAATCTCATAGTCATAGGAACATGTATAAGTCATGAAGAAAGCAATAGCAGAATACTAAACGATCGTGTGCTAAGCTAACGGAATGGGTCAAGTCAATCACATCATTCTCCTAATGATGTGATCCCGTTAATCAAATGACAACTCATGTCTATGGCTAGGAAACATAACCATCTTTGATCAACAAGCTAGTCAAGTAGAGGCATACTAGTGACAGTATGTTTGTCTATGTATTCACACATGTATTATGTTTCCGGTTAATACAATTCTAGCATGAATAATAAACATTTATCATGAAATAAGGAAATAAATAATAACTTTATTATTGCCTCTAGGGCATATTTATTCTGTTATTCAAACAAAAAAATCACGGACGAGAAAGTAGAGTGCACTTCACATCGGGTGTAAATGAACCACAACACTATCAAGAAGTGAACCGCATTACTTTTCTTCGCTTCTGTAACAATTTTTTGCACTTACGGGATGAACAACATCATACGGCCGACCGCACTGCTTCAGAGTGAAAACCGCACTACAACAGACGGGCAACTGAACTTCATGTTTTTTTTGTCGGACGTAAATTTTCCAAGGTGAGGAAGTGGAGTGCGCTTCACATCAAATGAGAGTGAACCGCGACACTATCGAGAAGTGAACCGCCATACTTATTTTGTCATTTCCGTAACATATTTTCTCTTCTTCATATTTTTTGGGGGGTAAACCGCAAGACAATCGAAAGTGAACCACAACACTAGCAGAAGTGAGCCACAACACAAACGGAAATGAACCATATTATTTCTTGAATGGAACAAGAGCATCTCATATTGAGGAAAAGTAAACCGCAACACAAATTGAAGCGAACCACATTACTTTTGCGAAGTTAACTGCGACACCAACCTAATTATATACTATGTCCATACAATTTTGCAAAAATAATAAAAAGTGAACTCCTCTGTACAATTTTTTTTACAAGGTGAGCACCTCTGTACCATGCACTGTGCTACAAATGTAAACAGACATTTTCTGTACAAGGCGAACTCCTTTGTACTCCTGTGGGAACCGCACGCTGGCACCAGCCGGACTGCATCATTTGATCTTTGCATGATCTAATAAAATATATTACAAGGCCAACCACATTTTTTCATGGAGTGAACCTCACTGAAGCGAACCGCTCTGTCCCATACTACCAGCAGTCATTTTCTTTGTGTCTTTTTTGCTTTGCATCACAAGGGAACATATAGTGAACCGCAGCAGATAGAGGAGCGAACCTATCCAAGAGACAGTGAATTCTTCCTACAAGGAAATATGAACTTCTAGTTCCCTAGGAAATTACAAAAACAGTGAACTGCATTTGCACTTTGATTTCTCCTCGAAAAACGACAAAAACAGTGTACTGCACACGACAAATCTCGTCGTCGTGGGGGTGAACCACCGGGGTGGATGCGCCATGGAAAGAGAGCAACTAAACAAAACTTAGGGAGCTTCAAAAATATTCAAAATGAACTGCAATCAGGCTCTGGCAGACACTGCTCCACGGCTGATGAAGCCGAACAAAGAGAGGACTCATCTGGGACAATCGGGGGCTCTTCTCGTGCACTGCGGGGGAGGAGAAGAACTAGAGAGGGGGTCAGGACAGAGGGTGGCCGCGCTATCGGGAGCAGATGCCCTATAGCTGGTCACAGGAGGAGCCGAGCACTGCAACGCCCGCGCAACCGCACCACCGGCTCGGCGCTAGCGAACTGCGCGCTGAGGTGGTAGGCGGCGGCGTCCTCCCAATGGACTAGTCCAGCAGGCTAAAGTACGGGGCCTGGCACGGCGCTGTCGGCAGTGCTTCTGGGACAGAGGAGGGGAGGTGGAAGAGGAGGGGAAGGCAGCTGCAGCCGCCGGAGGAGGAGGTGAGGTGGAAGAAGGGGACATAGGAGAGGGCTGACCTCATCGCCGGCCAGAAGAAGGAGGCGGCGACGGAACTTGGCAGGATGGGGTCGCCGGTTCCTAGCAGATCGGCGGGGGTTGGAGGAGCTGCCCGCCTGCCCGCCTGACGACGGAGGAGCTGCACAGCCCGCCGACGACGCCTCGCACCTGTCGGTGGGGTGAGCGGCGCGGGAACAACGAAGGAGGGTGGTGGAGGACCTGGATCCAGTGGTGAACGGCCTGGTGCTGCCCAGATCAGCGCCGAGGCAGTGGTAGCGGGGCGTCGAAGTGCTTTGGCAAGAGGCAAGGGAGGACAGCGGTCGGTTGCCGGCCCGGATCCGCAGCGGGAGGTGTGCTGGGGGCGGTTGCCGGCCCGGATCCACCGTTGGGAGGTGGTTCTGGTGGGCAGGGGTGGTTGTGGGCGGCGCGCTTGGAGGTGGTGGCCCGGCGGCGCAGGTGGTGCGGTGGTCGGGAGGGGGAGAGACAAAGAAGGCGGGATGGGTGGGTGGGCATGAGGAGATGGGGAGTGGGGGTGGGCGGGTGGGCTTCGGCCGGGGTTGATCTGCTCTTTTTGTTTCGTGGGTCGGGGCTGTGGTTTAGGGTGTGTGCAGAATAAGGATTGTATGTGCAGAATAAGAGTCTTAAGGGTGTTATCATAATAGACCACCCTATATATATATGTATATATATAGGAGTACATGGTTATCTTGGAGTA
Source organism: Aegilops tauschii subsp. strangulata (assembly GCF_002575655.3). NCBI lineage: Eukaryota > Viridiplantae > Streptophyta > Magnoliopsida > Poales > Poaceae > Aegilops > Aegilops tauschii. Next base: position 411,838,156 of record NC_053036.3, on the reverse strand, counting down.
CAAGTCAAGGTAGAATAAATCTTATGCTATCCTACGTTTCCTAAATAACAATGATACTCAACAATGACTAACCCTGAACTAACTCTAGCCAAAGAGGTGTTTGGATTACAGTGTTAGATTGACTATAAATGCACTAGGAGAACTAGCCCCAATCAGCACCTCTTGGGTGGGATAGTTGTTTTGGGTGGGTTTGACGCAAGTAGCTCAAACTAGCCCTCATGTTTGGATACTTTAGGGCTATTTGAGCCCAAACTAGCTCAAACTAACTCTAACCCATGGATCCAAACAGGGTCAATAACTAGTGTACTTAGACCTGCACAATACAAGTTTGAATGACTACGTTTGTTTGTTTTTAAATATTAGGCCTGTTGTGGTTAATAACACACCTTTCCACTTCTTGTTTTTAAATATTAGGTTTTTAACAATTTGGTCTTGCACATGTACGTAGGTCCTACTGTTAAAGGTTTTGACCCACTGTTTAACCCTTTTTGCATATATGGAAATGAGTTGTCCATTAATATCAGTCAAGTAAAGACACTCGAAAAGATTATTACGATAAAGAAATTAGCGACAAAAAACAACGAGATCTTTGTCTGCACAATGAAGAAGACATCGGTTCACTACGGGATGGTACTAACTGTTCTACCTTGCCTTTTTAATTCCTTTGTGCCATTTCAAATTTGGAGAAGATATTTATGCATATCCTTGTTTTCAAGCCTTCCCAAAGCAGTTCATTAATGATTACCGCTCAAACCACTTGTATGGTCAGGAGGCGAGGAAGGTTTTCATACAACACCCGCGGTTCAATATTGAAGTGTTCCTGAAGAGGACGAAGGATGGACGGTCAATCATCCATAGGAACTGGCCTAAAGTTGCAAAGACCTTCAACATCAATGAAGGCTCAATATTCGCCTTCCACTTCAGCAGTTTTCCAGATGAGATTCATCTGTCTATGTTCCGTCTATAATGCTAATTTCGAAAGGTTGTAGATGTTGCATGTGAAACTTGGTGCTGGTGCAGTTGTGTAATGGGGTAGCTGAGTGCTGAAGCTATATGATGTTGTACGTTGATGCATTTAAATTATGAAATCGTGCTTCCTTAATATGAAAATGAAATATATTGTGTGCTTAATAGGAAATGTCAATTAGATTAATAAATGGATTATTAACAATAGGGCAATTAGCCTGCTAACGGTCAATTAGCCTGCTAATTGGGTTTTGCTGTTGTAAACGGTTATTGAGAAAACACTGTGGGCGATGACCTCAGGCAACGCACACAGTTTCTAGGAATAAACCGTGCCGGATCAATGAGCAATCACACATGACATCCTCTTGAAAACTGTTTGCGTTAGGCCATCTTGCACAAACGATTACCACATAAAAAGTATGTGTGATAGACAGCATTTGCCACACAGTTTCTTCTATGCACCGTCTGTGATGCATTCAATAACGCAAATGATAAAATTGTTAATATCGTGTGCAATGGCAATGCTATCACAAATGATTTAATGGGGAAAATTGTGTGTGATGTACATGCGAACGGAAATGTTTTCATTGGAGTGACTGTGTGGGATGTATATACGAACGGAAACGTACTTCTTGGATTAACTGTGTGGGATGTACATACTAACGGAAACGTATTCCTTGGATTGAATGTGTGGAATGTACATACGAACGGAAACGTTTAGCCGGGACTGCATGTGTGGGATGTACTTACGACCGGAAATGATTTCGCCTGTATAATTGTATTTTTTAGCACTATTGTACGTATAACCGTATTTGATCGCTTGCCGGTCGAACACGACCTCATTTTGCCGAGCGTGTGTGCCAGGAGGGCATATCCCCGATGGTTTCTGGTTCATGTGGGAAGGACCCCCCTATCGCAGTCACTCACTAGGCGACGGTTGCAAATGTCGTCGCGGAAAGGGGTTAAAAACCGTTTGTATAGCACCTCGCTGTACCAGTGCAAGATCACATTGAGTCCATAGGAAAGCCAATACTACTAAAAGGGGATGAGGTGTTGCTTAATGGTCTACTTGCTCAAAGTGCTTAGTGATATTGCTCCAAAACCCTCAGCCACTTTCTCCATCCAAATATGTCAAAACCCTAAACTCCAATTCGGCCCCACCAATTCTTTCTATCCGGAGCCACCGAGTTGACATAGCCAGTGCGAGAAACCCTAACAGTGTGGTCACATTGTCGGATTCGGGGTTCTGCAGACCCTTGAGACGTTCAAACTCTGGGGTGCGTACGAAGAACTCTCTCTCCCCAGTCTGCCTGCTCAACGATTCCATGGCCTAGCTCGACGAACCCAAAGAACAAGAGACACAGATATTTATCCTGGTTCGGGCCACCTTGCGGTGTAATACCCTACTCCAGCTTTTTGGTGGATTGCCTCGATGGGCTGAGGATGAACTAGTATAGTGGACGAACAGCCTCAGGAGGTGAGGTGTTCTTGAGCTCGTTGAGCTGGTGAGGTGGTCAGGGTGGAATGGATCCGATCTGATCTCATCTCCTTCTATGGTGGTGGCTAAGTCCTATTTATAGTGGCCTTGGTCCTCTTCTCAAATGTAGGCGGGAAGGGATCCCACAATGGCTAAATTTGAAGGGAGACAACTAGTACAAGCTATCCTGACAAAAGTAGTCTTCGGCTGCAAAAGGGCTCTGGTGGTGACGCTGCGGTGGGCTCCGCGATGACTTCCTTCTTGCCGTCCTGGTGGTCTTGGTCTTGTTGCACCGATATGGAAACCTTTGCTTGATTCCTTGGGACCCCGCGCCTGCACTTGCCTCCTTAGCACCAAAGAGGAAACTGGTACACTGCGCCCACTGGCACCCGCCTAGTCTTGGTCGTCATGGCTCATGTCATATGAACCTCGCGAGGTGCACCTTGCATAGATATCTCCGCTCCTCGGGACCTAACCTAGCGAGGCCGCCCCCAGGGAGGTCTTTGTGTCATCCGCCTCGCGAGTCTCGGCCCCTCGCGAGGGTCTTGAGTTGTTGTCTTTGAAGCTGGGCCGTACCGGGCCGTTGACAGAGCCACGCCGTGGGCCGCAGGCAGGCAAGTCTGGGCACCCCCGGTCCCAGGACGCTGACAGTAGCCCCAGGGCCCGAGGCGCGCTCGAACTTGGCTTTGGGGCAAAGCCAAAGGGCAAGTGCAGAGCACAGCGGGCCCCAAGCGCCTGAGGCCTTGGCTGACGCGTGGCGATGGATGGGACGTGGGCGCCTCCGCTTGCCCACGCTGCCTCGGCAACCATCCTTGCCTCATAAAAAGGCTGGCGCCCGCTACAGAGCTTTCAATGCCCTTCCTTCGTCTTGCTCCAGATTCCCTTCTCCTTCTCGCCCAGAGAGACTCCAGATCCACCGAAACTCCTCCCCAAGCCCACAGCCGATGGCCACCGACAAGGCGAAGGCTGTGCGCTCGCCCTCCTGGTTCGAGCCTGCCATGAGAGCGTCTACAGTCACGAAGAAGAACCTCGCCGCCGCGCTCCTGGTGACGGCGAACGGCAGCAATGAGGGGGGAGAGACGGCGCTTCGGGCTGGCTCCGCCAAGCCGGAAACCTTGGGCGATACCTTCTACCCCTTCTTCTTGCACAGCGTCTTCGCGGGGCTGGTCCCCCCTTTTTCCGGCTTCTTCTATGCCGTCCTCCGCCATTACAATCTCCACACCCTTCATATCCATCCAACTCCGTCCTCCTCCTGTCGACCTTTGCCTTTTACTGAGAGGCATTCTTCGGGGTTATGCCATCTGTGGTGCTGCTCCGTCATTTCTTCTACCTCCGGGTCAAGGAGGGCCAGTATTCGGGGTGTGCCAACTTAGTCGCGGCCAATGGTAGCAACGCGATCTCGCAAGCCGAAAAGAAGGTGGAGGACTTTAGGAACAAGTGGATCTTCATGGACGCCAAGTGCTCCTTCCCTCGGCTGGCGCTGCCGACTGGGATGCCAGCACCTCATGATGGATGGTCTCACGAGAAGCTCAACGATCCCCGGGTGGAGCAGTCGATGGAGAAGATGGTGGCCGACCTGAAGTCGGACGACCTGAAGGCGGAGATGCTGACGGGGGCCATGATTGTCAAGGAGTTCTTGACACAGCGCCTGGCTCCGCTCCAGGCGCGCTCGCACCCCTTGTCGAAGCTCATGGGCGAGGGAGGCGACCTCCGGCTGTGCTCGGATGACTTGCCCGAAGAGGAGCTGAACAAGGTCCTGCGCCTCCTGGTCGGGAAGGACCAAGGTTGCCCGCCAGATACTCATCTCCCGCTATACCGCCGCCCGGACGGGGAAAAGGTCGCCGCCGCCATGCTTGTCTTCAACAAGCGCGGGCTCGTACCATTGGCGCCCACCGGGCCCCCGGTGATGTTGTCCTCCGGCGAGTCCGACCAGGAGGAGGGGTCGGACTCGGAGGCGACCCGGGAGGGGGCGGGGGAGACTTCTCCTCCGCGCCAGACCAATCTCCTCCGCACCCTCCAAGACGACGACGACACTGGCGAGCACCCGGTGAGGGAGTCGCCGCGCTCCGCCGGGGTCACCACGAGGTCCAAGGGCACCCCCTCCCCCCCAGAGAAGCCGAAGGTAGGGGTCCCGAAGAAGAGCAGATCGGCGCTGATCTCCCGAGGTGATGCTTCCTCTTCGTTGCCGGCCGGCGCCACTGCAGATCCGGGCGCCGTGCCCTTGTCTGCCCCTGGGGCTCGCGCGCCGGTGCCCCAGCCCGCGAAGCCTTCGGGCATGGTGCTTCACAAGAGGGTGAGGGATTACGCTGCCGTGGACCAGTAAGTGCTCCGCCTTGATCTCTTGTCCCTCGTTCTTGCTGTAGTATCTTGATGCCTTCCTCTTGTGCGGTTAGGCCAATGCCGGTGGTGAAGAAGAAGAAGAAGAAGAAGAAGAAGAAGAAGAAGAAGAAGGAGACGACCGCGATCCCCGAGACCCAGCAGCCTGTCGCGGTCGCGCCACCTCTCGCGCAGAAGGATGGTGATGGCTCTCGCGCTTCTGCCGCCGGGTCATCCTCGTGAGACTCGGAGGCCCGTCCTCAGGAGAAGGTGGTCTCTTTAGCCAGGCCGGCTCCAGAGGCGCTCGCCCTCAGCTCGCCTGTTGAGGTCCCGAAGGCTCCGGAGCCCCCGGCCCCCTCTGCTGCTGCTGACCAAGCTTTTAAATCTATGCCGATACGACCGATATATAGGCCGATATATCACTTTTAGGTCTCCATCTATATAAACATAACATATCATTTTGTAAATATCATTTTCAAACATATCATCTGATATGGACCGAAATATCAACAGATATGACCGATATCTAGCCGGATATGTCCACCGATATAGAACGGTATGTAGATGACAACAATTATTTATGAGAAAGCAGTGAAATAAGAATATGCATTTACAACTTCATTATATATTATCAAAGTCATGCACAATGTTTCGTACAAATTCATATATATCATATCGGTTTTTATCATAGAGTAAGGATTTTGTGAATCTTTCCTTAATAGTTTCTTAACTAACAAGTTAATAAACAAGCTAGGAATCTAAAAGTGTTATGTTAAAGCATTGACATGATACATTTTGTTTTAATAAAAATATATGTTTTGAACAAAAATAATGAAAAAAACTAGACATGTTTCCTCCGATATATCTACATATCGTCCGATATATCACCCGATATCCGACATCTGATATGTCGAAGTCAAACCGATACGGACCCAATATCTGATATTTTGAAGCTTGCTGCTGACTCGCAGATCCTGGCGCCGGTGTTGTCTCCTCCCCTTCATCATGCCGCTGGGCCGTGATTCTCCTGCTTCGCCTGGTGCTCTGGAGGATGCTCTTTCTGGGCTGACCCAGCTTCGCGACGACCTTCAAGGCGTCGACCACCAGCTGATGTCGGAGCGCCTGAAGTTGGTTTCGGGATGGCTGCGATCCGACGCGTCCGTTAGGGCGGCATGGAGCCAGGCCGTGGCGGCCTCTAAGGAGGGTAAACAGGCTACCGGCCTGGCCGCGGCCGCCCGCGACGTGGCATTGAAGGACGTTGAGGCTGCCAAGGAGCGCTGCCGGGTGGCGGAGGCCGAGCTGGAGACCCTGCGCAACGAGCGTGCCATCGAGGCTCGTCAGCGCGACGTGTGGGAGGAGAAGTTGAAGGCTCGAGAAGACACGGTCGCCGGTCGTGACACCGAGCTAGAGCAATCGGCACGGGAGCAGGCGCCGCCTGGAGAAGCTGAAGGAGGAGGTGGAGGCGGAGAAGGCCCGGCTGGAGGCCAAGGCGAAGGTTCTTGCCAAAGATCGTGCCGACTTCAATTCAGAGGTCCCGCAAGGCATTGCGGGAACTCTACGGGAGGGGGTTGAAGGAGCCATTGGTGACTGCTAAGGAAGGCCCCGCCGATCTGCTCCCCCAGCTTGTCACGGCGCTCGAGGGTGTTGTTGATGGAGTCGGCCCCATGGTGGAGGGGGAAGCTCACGCGCTCTCCGCTCCGGCTATGACGCGCGTCTACAGCCACCTCCATCTTCGCGACCCCAGCAACGACTTTGGAGCCCTGCTTGAGCCTATGGACGAGGAGCACTGTGCCGCCGCTGCCGAAGCTGCGAAGGACCAGGTGGAGGCCCTGTTGCAGAAGTTCCTCGCCATCGACCCCGCGACCCCGGTTGATGACGCCGCCGACCCTACGGCCACAGCTGACGGCATGGGCGACGGCGACGTTGTCGACGATGGGGCACTTCTGGCGGGTGATGGCGACGCCCAAGGCTGAAGGAGAAGCTTGATGGTGGCGCTCCCTCCTTTTTATTTCCTGCAACATGAATCGTGCCTCGCGGAGGCGTAAGAACTTGTGTTTGGTGCTTTGAGTAACAATATGTCTTGTAATAATTTGCTAGGATTTTGCGATCTCCTTCCCGTTTGCTTTAATGTTCTGCGTCGGCAGGGCCCGGCCCCGCGCATACCTCAGCCGCCGCTGGGTCGTCCGGATCACCAGGACGACACCAGGGTGAAGGGCTACGTGGCCAGTTAGGCTCCTGAGTCGCGATGCTCAGGAGTCCCCCTTGACGTACGAACAACCCTCGGGAAGGAGATGCGAGAGTAGGCCCTAGCGTTCTGCGTCGGCAGGGCCTGGCCCCGCGCGTACTCCAGCCGCCGTTGGGTCGTCCAGATCGCCAGGACGAGACCAAGGGGTGGGGGGCTACATGACCAGTTAGGCTCCTGAGTCGCGATGCTCAGGAGTCCCCCTTGACATATGAACAGACCTCCATACCATTCCTCGCCGAGGTCCCGCTCAGGAGGGGCGCGCGGCGACCAGGTTCGAGGAACCTGGAAGGGTGGCGTACGCTAGGCGTGACCTGAGCGTAGCCCCCATGCCCAGCCCCCTCGCGCGACTCTCACGAGGGGAAAGTGTTGCGATGAGGCTGGACACTGAGCCTGGCGGCTCCCTGAGGTTGATGCGGCCATGGGGCCGCCCCCAGTTGTTTATCACCAGCACGGAGCATGGCGCTTCCACACTTGCACGGGCATAGCCGCTCCTCGACCGTGTCGACTGCCAGCGCGGAGCATGGTGCTTCCACTGGTGCGTGGGTGGGGGCTCCCTCTAAGTGGAGCCCCCGGGGCATGTACAACCCCGCCCTGACACGTGGCTTGCACGGCAAGGCTAGAGGAGGTGTGTCTGGGCACTCGTGAGCCAGCGCGGGACTCACGAGGCCCTACCTCAAGGCGGGTTGCGCCTGAATTTGATTCTTGACACTTGTGATGGCCATGCGAGATGGTTAGACAACCTGCGCCGAATGAATCTCCTGAGGTTATCACATGAGAAGACCAAACACCAATGACCCCAGGAGGTGACGTGAACGGGACCAGCCCGCCAGACAGAGCTCAGTCGTTGAATTGATTGACGCTGCATGGATGGACCCAAGCACAGACGCCGTGCCCAGTCTTCTCATGCGAAAATCCTGAAGAAAGACAACCGGTGCACGGCTCCCGTGGTGACGAGGCACCAGGTCGCGCGCCCTGGCTCGCCTGCCTGCGATTATCTCATGCGAGAACAAGGCACCAAGGTCCATGGGAGGTGACGTACACGGGAGCTGGCCCGTGAGCCAGAGCTCAGCCTCTTGGGTTTAGCGACGTTGCAGGGACGGACCCGAGCATAGACGTCGTGCTAGTCCTTAATCATGAGGCGGTCATGGGTGGGTTTGCAAGGGCGTACGACGTTCATGGTATGGAAGTACCGGACAGGCAGATAATAATCATAAAGCGACTCATGGGAGGAGGTAAAGATAGTTCTGGTAGATGCAAAACAATACATGCCACATGGATGGACCCACGCGGCCTGGGGATGATGCAGCCCGAAGGGCGCCCCCAACAAAGTAAACCAAAGGCACAAAAGGATACACTTCACAGGGACAGGCCCATGCGATCTAGGGATAATGCAGCCCGAGGGGCGCCCCCAACTGAATAAATCGAAAAATGTCACCTGGCACCGTTGTTGAAGAGATGTTGGAGTAGCTGAAGGTGTGCGCTGAAGGAGTCGTTCCTCACGAGCCACCTGGGTCCTGAACCTCGGGAGGCTCAGGGGGCTCAGGAGGTTTGTGAAGAACCATCGCCATATCTGCCAGGACTGCCTGGTGCCTGGCCTCCTGAGCCGCCAGAACGCTCTGCAGGTGGCGCTGGATGGTGACAGCCGCGTTCGGCACGCCGAAAGGCATGCGAACATAGCTGTAAGGGGGGCCCTCACACCGACCAATGTGTGATGGCCAGAAGCACTCCTGAGATGCGGCCATGTTGAGCCCTGGAATGTTGACATAGATGCGCAGCTCGTCGTCTTCGCCAGGACAAGCGGCCGCGCCAGGTGGTGGGTGGCGGTCGTCGCGCATGGCTCTCGCCTCTTGAAGCTCCTCGGTCGCCTTGGTGATGAACTCCTGAGCACTTGGCACCCCGTGCCTTGTGCCCTCGTGAGGGAAGCGTGCGATGAAGCATGCCTCCACGTGGTGCCCAAGCGCCTCCCTCGTGACATTGGCTAAGTCAGAGGCCCTCCAGAAGAGAGCCCCCGAGCCCAGCCTGAGGAGGGCGCCGGGCGCGCCTTCCTATGCGAGAGAGGGAGGCGCCCCATCCGTGGGCGCAGGTCCTGAGGTGGTGCCGCCACCGCTCTCCTGAGGCTCTTGGCTGAGCAACTACTTCTTCTTCTTGGGGATAGGCTCAGGAGGGTGTTGTCTGGGTCCTCGACCACCGCGACATGGTAGGCGCGCTCGAGAGAGCACACCGCGTCCTTCTCCTCGCAGGCGATCGTGATGATGTCGCGGTTCCCTGGCATCTTGAGGACATTGTAGCCATGATGAGTCACCGCCATGAACTTGGCCAGGGCTGGATACCCAAGGTGGCGTTGTACGGGAAGCAGATGTGAGCGACGTCGAAGTCAATGAGCTCAGTGCGGTAGTTGTCGCGCTGGCCAAAGGTGACAGGGAGGCGGATCTGCCCTATCGGGGTGGTGGAGCCGACAGTCACTCCTGAGAAAGGCTTGGTAGGCTGCAGCTGATCATATGGCACTTGGAGGCGGTCGAACGTCTTGATGGAAAGGACATTGAGCCATGCACCACCATCGATGAGGGTCTTGGTGACAATAACGTTGCTGATGACGGGAGAGCAGAGCATTGGGAGGGCGCCGGCAGTTGTCGCGCACTTGAGCTGGTCGGACGAGTTAAAGGTGATGATGCACTTGGACCACCTGAGCGGGCATGTGGCCTGGAGCTTGGGGAGGGCCGCGTTTACCTCACGAGCGAACTGCTTGAAAATGCGCTGGGGGGCTGGGGCCTGAGCGCCGCCCAAGATGTAGGCGATGGCGTGAGGCTCCTGGAAGCCCCCAGCTCCTTGGCAGCCTCAACGTCCTTCATCTTCGCGCGCGTGCACCCTGCGCGGCGGGTCACGCCATGGGGCTGCGTGCCTCGGTCCGAGAACGACGTCTTGACGGGGGGTGGTAGAGGCGCTCCATGGGCTACGTCACCCACAGCGGGGGGCGGGCGAGGTAGCGAGAGGGACGGCACAGGCGAGCCCCCAGCGGCGTTGTGGTCCAGGCAGTCTCCGTAGAAGTCGTCGACGGGGCGGTAGCGCAGGAGCTCGCGCGCCATGAGCAGCGCAGCCTGCGCGTCCGCCGGCCCGCGACGAGCGTGAGACGACGAGCCAACCGGAGTCAGCGACGGGGTGGCGGTGCGCCCATCTTACCGCACGGAGGGGTGCAGCGACGAAGCTTGCTGCTCGTGTCCTGTCGGGCCGGTGGCGGCATTGGCGGCAGGCGATGGAGAGAGACGGGGAGGCCCACCGACGGGGCGCCGTCTGGGCGACGCGGGCAGCAAGGGCGGCCCGACGCTCAGCACGGGCTCGACGGGCGTTAGCCATGGAAGCAGTGGAGCGGTGGCGAGTCGACCGACAAAAGAGAGGCATCGACGCACCCCTACCTGGCGCGCCAAATGTCGGATTTGGGGTTCCGCAGACCCTTGAGAGGTTCGAACTCTGGGGTGCGTGTGAAGAACTCTCTCTCCCCAGTCTGCTTGCTCAACGATTCCACGGCCTAGCTCGACGAACCAAAAGAACAAGAGACACAGAGATTTATCCTGGTCTGGGCCACCTTGCGGTGTAATACCCTACTCCAGCTTTTTGGTGGATTGCCTCGATGGGCTGAGGATGAACTAGTACAGTGGACGAACAACCTCAGGAGGTGAGGTGTTCTTGAGCTCGATGAGCTGGTGAGGTGGTCAGGGTGGAATGGATCTGATCTGATCTCATCTCCTTCTATGGTGGTGGCTAAGTCCTATTTATAGTGGCCTTGGTCCTCTTCCCAAATGTAGGTGGGAAGGGGTCCCACAACGGCCAAATTTGAAGGGAGACAACTAGTACAAGCTATCCTGACAAAAGTAGTCTTCGCCTGCAAAAGGGCTCTGGTGGTGACACTTCGGTGGGCTCCGCGATGACCTCCGTCTTGCCGTCATGGTGGTTGGTCTTGTTACACCGATATGGAAACCTTTTCTTGATTCCTCGGGACCCCGCGCTTGCACTCGCCTCCTTAGCACCAAAGAGGAAACTGGTACACTACGCCCGCTGGCACCCGCCTGGTCTTGGTCGTCATGGCTCACGTCATATGAACCTCGTGAGGTGCACCTTGCATAGATATCTCCGCTCCTCGGGAGCCAGCCTAGTGAGGCCGCTCCCAGGGAGGTCTTGGTGTCGTCCGCCTTGCGAGGCTCGGCCCCTCGCGAGGGTCTTGAGTTGTTGTCGTTGAAGCTGGGACGTACCGGGCCGTTGACGGAGCCATGCCGTGGGCCGCAGGCAGGAAAGTCTGGGCACCCCCGGTCCCAGGACGCCGACTCACACTGATATGGATCTCGGTCCCACCAAGATGGCCTTGCCAGTGCTCTATGACTTGTTGCATTCACTTCGGTCTCACCAAGTTGTTGCGATCGGTCCCATCGAGTTGGCTTGACAGATTCTTTGTTGCCCGTTGCACTTACTTCGGTCCCACCGAGATGATGCAATCGGTGCCACCGAGATGAAGTTTTCCCTAAGCCCTAGCACATCGGTCCCATCGAGTTGTTCGAGTCGGTCCCACCGAGAATCCTAAGGTTCATATTTTTGAATAGATTGGTGCCACCAAGTTTCCTAATCGGTGCCACCAAGATGAGTCAAAAGTGTGTAACGGTTGGATTTTGTGTGGAGGCTATATATATACCCCTCCACCCCCTTCTTCTCATAAGAGAGAGCCATCAGAACGTGCCTACACTTCCACCATTCATTTTCTGAGAGAGAACCACCTACTCATGTGTTGAGATCAAGAGATTCCATTCCTACCATTTGAACCTTGATTTCTAGCCTTCCCCAAGTTGCTTTCCACTCAAATCCCTCTTCCACCATAGCCAAATCTATTAGAGAGAGTTGAGTTTTAGGGAGACTATCATTTGAAGCACAAGAGCAAGGAGTTCATCATCATCACACCGTCTATTACCTTTTGGAGAGTGGTGTCTCCTGGATTGGTTAGGTGTCGCTTGGGAGCCTCCGTCGTGATGTGGAGTTGAACCAAGAAGTTTGTAAGGGCAAGGAGATCGCCTACTTCGTGAAGATCTACCCAAGTGAGGCAAGTCCTTCGTGGATGATAGCCATGGTGGGACAGAGAAGGTTGTTTCTTCGTGGACCCTTCGTGGGTGGATCCCTCCATGGACTCGCGCAACCGTTACCCTTCGTGGGTTGAAGTCTCCATCAACGTGGACGTACGATAGCACCACCTATCGGAACCACGCCAAAAATTCTCCGCGTCTCCATTGCGTTTGCTCACTCCAATCCCATCCCTTTACATTCTTGCTAATTGCATGCTTTACTCTTTCCACTGTCTATACTCTTCTCATGTTTGCTTGAAATGTATTGGATGCCCTTTAACTTGTGCTAAACTCAACCTTAACTTGAAGAAATAAAAAACCGTCACTTTTACTTGTTAAGGGTCTAATCACCACCCCCCCCCCCTCTAGACCCATCTTCTCGATCCTTTCAACATATCACTGGTCGACAATAACTAAAAGTTTTGATGAATACACCAAAAGAGAAGAACAGTCGATGCAGCACCCTCACAGTTGGGAACTCTGGTATGAACATGTCTTGGATGTCAACATAGGTGCTTGGATTCCTGTCCTGCAGTGTCTGGAGGAGCCGGACAACAGAGTCATATGCATCGAAATACGAAGCAAATCTGGTATCAAGCGCCCTATGCTTAGCCCTCCACGCCTTGCCATAAGAAATTTTGTACTTCAACCTGATGAATACTTTTGTCTAGATAGCCTTCACTTCCATCGCTTTGCACTCCACTATCTCGTTGTAAAGCAACCGAGCAATAAGCGTGGACGAAAGGTTGTCATGATCTTGAGCTATACTGGGAATAACATAAGTGTGATGAACTAAGTCACTGATCACCCAACTTGTGCCATACTTACGGAGATAGCCATGCACCCTGGCAGGACAATGTATGTTCTTGCATACCATTGTCAAGTCTTTCTGACTTAACACATGAGCTCTGAAAACCCTTTGCATGGACATTGCCCATTTAATGATTGCATACTTCAGAGCTTCCTTGTTGGGATACATAGCACCTGTCGCAATGTTGTTTTGGTGATATTGCCAGGCAGAATCATGGCCATCGTTCACGGTCATTACAGATGAGATGTCCTGGTTCCATGATGCAGGATTCGGCACCTCCTCTATGTTCTTTTCTTCATCCAACTCGTCTGAATCATCGGCATGACCACTATCACCATCTGTATCTTCATCTTCCATCTGGTTTTGCATGTGCCCATCTACCTAGTCAGCATCTGCCTCGCCATTGTAATAACCATCGACATTTCCTCCTTCTACTTGACTATTCTTCCCTGGTTCATAACCATCATCTCCCGCATTTCCTCCTTCTACCTGACTACTCTGCACTGGTTCGTAACCATGATGCATCCCTTCACTACTCTGGCTAGGATCGTAACCACCCTCGCCTTCAGGTGCACTGGCCTCCTTCACGACGGGAAGCACTAAGGCAACAAGATGGCATCCCCTGCTTTCGCAACCTTGTAACCAGCGCACCCACTGAGAGTCTTACTCTATTGGCCTCAAATAAAAGTAAATGGTTGAACTTGACCGGGTCCATAATGCATGAACACCGACGATGTGTGTTTTAATATTAAGCCCTCAACATCTTGTCAACCAGTCTGTCAACTAACTAACATACCACATTTGAGGGGTAGTTAGTGGCACCTCTATGTGCTGAAAATCACTCAGATCAGCTCCCATCTCATTTGCTCGGACAGTACCATGGTTGTAGTAAAAAACAAACTTCACTACCTCAGACATCTCTGTTGACTTAAAAATTATTCAACATGGACAACTATTAAGCAGCAGGACAAACTAAAATATTCGCACACCTAAATATTTGACATCTAAATATATTATGGAATATTACCAGAGCAACTAAAAATATTCACACGCCTACATATTTGACATCCAAATATATTACGGAATAATACCAGACCAACTAAAAATATCCGCGCACCTAAATATTTGACATCTAAATATATTACGGAATATTACCGAACCAACTAAATAATCGCACACCGTAATATTTCACATCTAAAAAATTACCGAATACTACCGGAACAACTATGACAAAGAAAATGATAGTTGAATCTTACCCTTGAAGCGTGCGAAGCAACGACGATCGGCAGCCTTCAATCACCAGAGCCTCCACCACCTCCACCACCACCACCACCTCCACCACCACCAAAATGGTCACCACCACCACGAGCTATCCCATTATGAGATCGAGGTTTCCCTTGCCTCCCCAACACTCTAGAATGCAACTACGGTGGAAAATGGGCAAGAAATCGGCTAAGTTGTGTGTATAAATTAGAGTGTTTTCGGGTGGGGAGAGAAGGAAAGAAGGAAAGAAGAAGAATGAAGGAGGAAGAAGGGGGCGCGGGGCAGCCGATGGCTTAGCAGCCACCTATCGGCTTCGCCGCGGCCTGGGCATGATCGACTGCATGCCCACCAGGTCGAGTGGCTGTGGGGTGACGTGGTGCGGCCTATCATAGGCTTGCACATGGTCGATGGGCCACTTATCGGCCTCGCCATGGCTGACTGGGACCTGTCGGCCCCAACAAACCCAACTGAAGCCAGACGGCTTCGCTAACGCCGATGTTGTATTATTTTTAAAAAAAAATCAAAATGGCGTAATATTTCTCAAATTTATCAAAAAAAGTGCATTATTTAAAAAAATAGCAAAAAATCATCATTTTTTTAATACATGGTCAACTTTTTTCTATACACATTTAACATTTTCAAATGCTTGATCAACTTTTTTCAAATACTTTTTCAAAAAAGTTGAAATGATTGATAATTTTTTTAAAATACATGATCAAAAAAATTATACACATTTTTCGTATACGTGATAAACATATTCTCTATACGCATTTAACATTTTTCAAATGCTTGATCAACATTTTTCAAATATTTTTATAGTGTGTTTTGTGTAATATATTTATGTATATTTAGTTTTTTAAGTATATTAAAAAATAAAGCAAAAAACGAAAACAGGAAACGTTAGAGACAACAGGAAAAAGGAGGTTGTGGCCTCCCGCGCTCTTGGGCTAGCCCATCTTATCTCCCCTTCAACGAGAGGGTTCCTCCCCTCTTGCTGAACCCAAGATATAGGGGCGCCCGCTATGCGTGTTGTGTGCAGGTATTATACATATACTAAACCTAGCTAGGTTTAATTTACCTGGGTTTTTTCACTTTTTTCAATCAGTGAAAACCGAACCAATAGGGTGAAGACACGCTAAATAGTGGGGGATTTGCTGGGATACACCCATGGGTTCGCGTTGCTATTTCCTTGCAATTTTCTTTTCCCGGTCAACCGTCCGTTCTGTCGGGGGTGGCCTCCATCTCCTCACATGCATGCAACCCGTGGTGGCTAGCTGATTTTTTCCCTTTTTATAATTGGATGTTGACTGGCTCGAGACGCCTCTTCCTCTCTCGAGAAGGCTCCAGCCGGCCGCCGCCCGCCGCTTATCCCCACCGCCTCCGCACCACCGCCCAACAGATCCCTATATAAGAAAGAGACCCAACTTCGCCTATGCACAAGGACAGGGCACGATCGCAGAGGGACGGCTCCGTCGATCTGCCTCCAGGGGCGTACATGGGAGGGGCTGCGTCGAGCCGCCGTGTCCATCTCGCCGCCCAGCGCCTCATCCCCTCCGGCCGCCCAGATCCCCTCGCCATCTTGCAGGTCCAGCCCAACCACGACACGGCCGATGTCAAGCGGGCCTCGCTGTTATGGCCATCTTCGTGCCGTTGGGTCCTCCGCGCCGCCGATGCCTAGGCCGACCCAACGTGCGCCGCCCGCACCCCGCGCTCGACGGCCGGGGCTCCGCCGCCCATGATAGTGAGCACGCTCCAGCCTGGCTCACCATGCGCCATCTTCCCTGACGGCTGAGGGTGGCCACCCCATGACCTACCTGGCGGACGAGTTTGGGACGGGTCCAAGGTTCTTCGCCGAAGTCAATGGCTTCACGAGCCCAACGACCAGAAGCAGGCATCCATCGAGGAAGGGCTCGAGCCGAGAGCGCTGCCTCCGTCGGTCTCTGGCTCCCTAGCCCGTTTCCGCTATCCGGTGTCACTATCTGATCCTCGCAGGCCCTCTTCCCCTCCTCCGTTCCTTAACAAAAACAGTAAGTACTTCTTGCCTCTCCGTTCTCTTTTCTACAATTCAATTAACTGAGTCAGAAACATATTACGGGATATTGCCGGTTGATCGATTGCTTTAATTAGTTGTTGGTTAGTAAGTCTGCCGCGTGTACACGAGTACGAGCAATGGATGTTTGTGAAGGCTATGAGATACTGGAAATCAAGGAGCTAATTGTTTGGGTCACTTGACTGAATTGTAACTGCACCATTTGAGGCGATTTTGCCCTGGTTTTGCTGGGTGGTGAGGTGGTTTATGGGAGTTGCTGAGTTGGTGGAAGATTGGGGCATTTGCATATGGTTGGTACTGAGGAGGACTGTGCTGCTGGAGTGGGAAGCAGGAGAGGTATGTTATCCTAAAATGTACACTCTTAATTGTTTTCCATTTGCTGCGTGTTAGCCTGAAATTGGTTATGTAGGAAAAAATTTAGGTCGATTTGGCAGAGTTAATTCTTTTTATTTGGTGACTCGGTTTAACATGATGCACACCATATCGATGACAAATTTTTGTTGTTGCAGCAACCGTTGGGATCTTGGATTTTTTTTCCCCGAGCAGAATGTGGACTTACTACCTTTATATTGAAGATTCAGCAGTTGGAAGCTGATGTAACATGTCAGAAGTTCTCCATTCCTGCATAAATGGACTGCATCATCAACCTGCACTGTTAAGGTCATGCTTAATTGCTTATAGACGATCTAGGTTCAGATTGTGAAGTAGGAACATCGAATTGTGAATTTACTTAAAACAATACCATGTATTCTTGACACTTCCTCTGATTCTTCACGTGAAGTTGAAGAGAAGGAAAGAGAACACTTATTCATTCAGGAAAAACTGGATATGGAGCTGCAAGATCTAAATGAAGGACTTCGGGATGGTACTATTGTAATTGTTCATATGCGAATTTACAACTTGTCTGGCTAGACCTATGTTCTGAATAATCTTCATTCCTCCATCCATTGTAACTTCATGTTCAAAGCTAACCAACCACAACTGACATATATGATTCTAATAGTCAAAATTGTGCTCTGTTATTGTGTCTCTTTGTTCCATCTGGAAATTTAATTATACCCTTTCAAATTTAAATTACTGAACGCGGAGACGGAAGTTAAACGAGATGGGACAAGAAAAGAAGGCTTTTCAGGTTTTACTTGCTTAAATTTTCTGATTCATTAATTTTTAAGAAACATAATTGCATAAGTAAGCAGATTTACTTGCTATCCATTGGAATAAAAAAATTGAGCGGAGATATGATTTTACTGTTCATGTTCTTTCTTTTCTATTTGTATAGAGGTTCATGCTCGCTCAAATATATCATGTTGTGGGACTGTCTGATCCATGCATACTTTTTCCTTTCAGTTTGTTTTATTGATAGGCAACATCGTATTTTTTTAATCAAAAATCTCTATGGGGTTGGTGGGACGAGGATCCTCTACCGTGCCGCTGGGCCCAGCGGCACTCTGCCGTGCCTTCTTACCCAGCGTACGCATTGGTATTGGGCCTATCAGCCTATGGGTCAGAAATTAGAACTAACCAGCCCAGCCGTTCATGGTTCATCTATGCACAGTTTAACTAGAGTAATTACCTACTTATTATTGGGAATAAAAAGTTAAATTTTAATTAGCAATACACATGAGCAACATTCTTAAATGAAAATGAACTCGTATTAGAAAATTGGTTTTGCTAAATCTCAGTCATATTCTACGCGGAGCGATTTTTAATATTTAATATTTTTATTTCTCCTTTTTTTTGATTTGTTATTGTTTAATCAGTTTGATTAGTATTTTTTTTGTCTTTTTTGCGTGCCAATTGTGTAATTGGAGTTGCATACTCGTCGACCAGTTGCACACCAGATGCATGCCCGTCACTGCCCTTATGAGCACCTATGAGAGACACGTGAACACATCTACGCCCGCCCAACTGACGTGCACCTGTAATTACGTGCGATCCATGGACATGTAACTGCGGCTGCATGAATCCCCGGATATGGATTTTGGTCAACCGGATTTTCGACGGATATGGTAGCGGATACGGTATCGATAATATCCGACGGATGTGGATTATCCGGGCTTTTTGCAAATTATCTAAGGTTATCAAATAGGATTATCCGATAAATTTAGCCCAAACAACAAGTAGCAATCTATTTTTTGGTAGGCCGCTCCGCGAGCAAGGAGCACCGCAAGGAGAAACAAAAAGGCACAAAAAATAAAAATAAAAGGACCGATCCAAATGATAAAACAATAATAAGTAATAAAAATTAGGAAAAGGAAATATATAAAATACAAAATTCGCTCCGCATAATATATGACTGAGATACAAAATTGGTGTTTTTAAGATAATAATATTTTTGGGGAAAATAATAATACTTAATTACTTCTTCAAAAAAGTAATAGTTAATTAGTTAATATGTAGGGGTGTGATGCATTAGGTTTTTCTTTTGAGCGGTGTGTGATGTATCAGGTTTGCTGGCTGGTTGGATTCTGGCCCATATCTTCTTTTTTTAGGGATATTCTGGCCCATACCAGTGCGTACCCCTGGGTAGGAAGAAGGCACGGCAGAGTACCGTGCCGTTGGGCACGGTAGAGGAGCCGGATCCGGGTTGGTGAATCTGCGTTCATTGGATGATCTCTTCTTTAATATAATAAGAATGGTCCTTTCTTAGAATAGCAAGACAGAATCTGGTTAGGTTGGGTGTGAAATCACCCGACATGGAATGCACTCTATACATCAATTATCTACTTCCATTTTCAATGGCATGAAGTCTGCCATTAACATACATTTTTGTTAACATATGTTTTAGTAAATGCGGGAAGCACCACTGGGTATAGAACAACCACACCCTTGATAATTAACTTTGTCATTTGTTTCAGACTACAGAAGTTACAAATAATGTTACCCATAGGTTTTGTAATGTTCAAGTTAAGATTCTGACGGGGGATAATTACCATTCATCTTCAAATGTATATTCTGAAACAGTTCTTCAGCTCGAACACTAAGGAAGGCTATTTCAGTTTTCACAACTTCTCCCAAGTTGGACAATGAATTTCTATTTCTACTGCCAGTACTTATGTTTTCACTATACCTACAGGCTGCACGCAAGTCTGAATAAGGATGAACTAGATGATTAAGGCATTTTTCTATTATATATAATCATATATTTCTAAAATAAATCCCAGTTTATATGAAATGCTAATGAGATCTTGTACTGTAAATACATTCTAAAATCTCTGGGGCTTCCTTTGGAGTTTTGTTAGTACTTTCTATGGAAAAATCATTAACAGTTCTATCCAGTGAAATGCTGGCCCTTTTCATTCCAAAAACCGCACAACTATAAACTCAAACTATGCTGCTTAGTTGTGCTATAATATGCTAACTCTGAACAATTGATTTGCAATCAATTAGCACCAGACGCCATGTTCTTCATTTTCGTCAGCCAAAATGCAGAAGATTGAATTGCCCTTCTCGGCATCCTGCCCTGCCTCCTCTTCCACTTGAAGCTCCTCTGCAGCCATGGTGATGGCGGTGCGCCTCTGTTACTGCAAAACCGCCTACCTCGAGGTATAGAACAGCAGCCACTGTTTTTTTTTTTTTGCAAATGAAGCCACCAAGGCTTGGCAGGCCATATCCATCGCGCTGTGTTGTCAAAGTTGCTGCTACTACCTTTGTTTACTTGCCAAGATCGAACTACAACCACGGCATCAGATGGTTCCACGTGTGCTTTTGTTTGCCCTATAGTTAAATCAAGTGTGCTCTCTTTTGCCGGCCACTAAGAACCAGCTGGAGTGATGGCGGCCACGATGACATGGTGTTTTTCTCCATTAAAAGCAGTAAGTGTATTCAGTTCTGAGAGTTACCATGTATGTTATCAGGATGTAGTTAATGACATGGTTAGCATCATGTTATTTGTATAAATGTGTATCTTGATTACACGCAGAAAAAAGATGTGTAAACCACAAATAATTTGTCACTTCTCAAATTTAACTATGCAGCTGTAATACCTTTTGATAGGCTACGAAGCTATGCTACTCTTAATATACTATATTCTGCAAACTTTGAGTCTTCGAGTTAAGTTCCCATGTTTCACAGATATTACGAAGGAACATGAAGATGAAGCGGTGGACTGCCTTTGCAAATATAGAAAAATATCAATTGTGTTCTGTATCCATCAATATTATTTAGAGCACTCATCAGAAAGTCAGGATCTAGCAGTTCAGTAGTAGTTATGAGTTTGGGCCCCTTGTAAGAATATAACTTTTTGATAAATTTAGTAGTGACATGCCAGATGCCATACTAAAGGTATTCTTCAAGAATCAAGAGGATATATATGCTGAAGATCTCATATGTTAAGCGTGTTGATACATGCTTACATCTGTCAAAGTGGAAATTCAAGGAAGAGACGCAATGTATATAACCACACCGTATCGATTCTTACCAGGATCATATATAGATGTCGTCCTCGAAACTATGTGCTCCTTCTGGTTCCATTGTGATTCTTACCAGGATCTATGACGTGCGTATTGGTTGGCACTTGCCTTAAAGAATAAATGCAATTTATATAACCGCACCGTATTGACTGTCGCGTATTGGACGGGGAAGTGTCACAAAGAATAAACGCAATGTATATAACCACACCGTAGCACGCCGCGACGGGGAAAGGCTAGTATGTATTACGGCTCGCCTCAAAGTTTTCTGTGTAGCTGTGTGGGCCAGCCCATTTTATTTGGTTTTCTTTCTTTTGCTGACTCGATGTATAGTTTTTTTTTCTTCTTCTTTTTGTCTGGTGGTTGGACTGGTGCGATTTCATTGGGGTTTTTCCTTTCTTTTTTAGTATTTTCCTTTACGGTTTTCATTTCTTTACTCTATTTTTTTAACACGATACAGACACAAATGATCATACATATGCACATACATTCACCCCTATAAATGCACGCTTGCATACCCTATCCTATGAGCTCGCTTGCATACCCTATCCTATGAGCACCTCTGAGTGACTTGAGTTGGCACATCATCTTGAGATTGACGAAGTCGTCACGGGCGTCTTTGTAGTCGACGGGAACGTCTCCTCCCACTAAACGCACATCGCCAAAAGGCTTGTAATAAATCCAGAAAAATGTGAGCACCGGTGTCAAGTCTAGAACTTGAACCTGGTGGGCGGGCATATCACTGTCATACAAACCATTCAATCATAGGTCTGTTCGCTTTTCTGTGTGTTTTCATTATGGTTTTGTATGGTTTCCACTGTTTTTTTGTTTTTTTTATTTTTCTTTATGGTTTTTTTTGTTCTCTTTACAGCTTTCATTGGTGTTCAATGTTTTTAAATTATTTTCTTTTGTATGTGTTTTTCATGTTTTCATTGATTTTCTTTAGTTTTCATTTTTATGTGTTTTTCTTCACGGTTTTCTTTCATTTTCGTTTTCTATTTTCTTTTTTTCTCAATACATATCTACTTATTAAATACATTGTGTATATTTTTCTATACATCTAGAACTTTTTTTTGCACACGTAGGACATTTTTTAAATAGGTAATTAAATTATTTTTATCAAATACGGTATATATTATGATGTGTACTTTTTTATATGCATAGTAAATTTTTTGTATACATTTGAAACATTGTTTTGGTACTTGTTGAACATTTTTAATAAATATAGTTAACAGTTTTGTCAAATATATGTTTTGGTGCCAACTTTTTAACATATACTACCTCTATACCGAAATGCAAGACGCTTTTGTAGGCTAGTTTTTTATGTGGAGGGTATACATTGTATATATTTTGTATACATAAGAAAAAAATTATGTATGATTGATATTTTTTAAATACAAGATTAACACTTTTTTCAAATATATGTTTCTAAGCCTATTTTTCATACACACTGTACAGTTTTGTACACATCTAAAACATTATTTTTATACACAGTTAAAAAACGAATTCCTATTTTTTTAAATGAGAAAGAATATTTTTTAATATATAATTAGATTATTTTAAATATATACAAATGAAAAAAGAACAAACGGAGAAAAAAATGGGAAGGAACGATTAAAGCCTACTCTCAATCTGCTGAGGTTGCATCGTAAGCAATGATTTTTTTTTTTGAAATGGAGGAGGATCTCGGCCTCTGCATCTCGACGATGCATGCAGCCATTTTATTAATTATTCATACAAGACCTTAAAAAGTCATTCAAAAGTAAGACTAAAGCCACTGCTAGGCAACATCTGTCGCTACTCCTATCCAGTTGATGAAGGGATGCTGATAGTCTGGGCGTAATACCAAACAGACATCACAGCCAAATCTAACATCTAAGACCTGAGGTCCCAACCAGGACGCCTGCCGGGTATGGGGCACCCACCAGTCCGGCGCACTCTTCAACCAGGACGCCTGCCGGGTATGAGGCCGCCGCAGCCACTTGCGACCAATCCATCTTTAGTGATGTACTGATGCATGTACCTTGCCCGGTCTAGCTGCCGTCGACGCCATCACGACGCCAGACAACGCCACCATCCTGCGCTCGTCCATCATCACACGTCCACCGGCGAGACCCCGCTGCTCCATGCCGCTGAGACCCACCATTGTCGATGGTTTTATTTAATATGGAGTTGAGTATTTTCGTCAAAAAAGTAATTTTAGGTTTATTGGTTTCTCTCCATCGGATCCGATTTCACCTACTTCTCCTGGTCCTCCCATAATCTCCATTCCCCACATGGCTCAAGAGGAAAAGAAATGGCTCAAGGAAGTGCCCTGCTAAACAGCGTAGTGCCAGACCCAAAAAATCTGTGAGGTCAACTGACACAAACTCTTCAAATTTTATCAAAATTTGCTCAAATATATATAAAACTAAAGGCAGATTGTTAAAAGTTGTGGGGTCAACTGATGCGTATAGGAGTCAACGAGGAGTTCGTTTGGTTTACATAGCGAACAGACTTGACGGGGCCAACTAGGTGAGTGCGTCGGCGCTTTTTGCTTGCGGCTGCACGAACCGCTTCCAGTACCAGTGCTTGACCCAGACGGTGCCCATGGACTCGAGCGGCACGCCCTTGGTCTCCGGCAGGAACAGCGCGATGAAGACGGTCATGACGGCGACCCAGCCGGCGTAGTAGGCAAACGTGGCGTACTTGAAGCTGCAGAGCATCGGGAGGAACGACTGCGTCTGCACGAACGTGAGGCCGAGGCCGATGGACACGTTCATGGCCTGCCCCGCCGACCGGATGTCCACCGGGAATATCTCGCCTGGCACCACCCACCCCAGCGGCCCCCACGACCACCCGAACCCGGCGGCGTGCATGCACGTGAACACCAGGATCGCGACCCCGTACGGCCTCGCCATCGGCGCGTCGCCGCTCTTCCCCACCTGCGCGCCCATGATCCATGCCATCGCAACCTGCAATGCTCAAACGTGTGTCTGCGTGAGAAAACCCGACCATTCAAGTATACGTACGCATGGAACTGGACGTGGATGTGTACCTGGGCAATGATCATCTGGATGCCGCCGACCATGAACATCACCCTGCGGCCGTACCGGTCGATGACGAGGGTGGAGAGCATGAGGGCCCCCAGGTTCACGCCGCCGAGAATGACGGCGCCCATCAGCGCGGCGTTGCTGCCGAACCCGGCGGTGCGGAACACCAGCGGCGCGAAGAAGGAGAGCACGATGACGCCGGTGAGCTGGAAGAACATGGGCACGGCCACGGCGAGCACCAGGTGAGGGCGGTACTCGCGCCTCGTCGCCATCCGATGGAACGCGCCCTCCTCGCTCTCGCGCGCGACCGCCACGGCGCGCAGGATGTCCTGGAACTCCGCGTCTACGTCCGCGCCCGCCCCGCGCACCCGGACGAGCGCGGCGCGGGCCTCGTCGGCCTTGCCGCGCATGACGAGGCTGCTGGGGGTGTCCGTGAGGAAGAGGGCGCCCAGGAAGATGATCACAGCCGGCGCGCCGGCGAGACCCAGGGAGAGGCGCCAGCCCCAGGAGATGCGCGCCGTTGCGTAGTTTGTGAGGTTGGCGATGAGGACGCCGAGGGCGAGGAAGATCTGGAAGCCGGCGGTAAGGGAGCCGCGCCACTGCGTCGGGGCCATCTCGGACAGGAACACAGGAGTCGCCTATCATTTTGTCATGCATATATGGCATCAGTCATTAGATGAAATCATCGTCGTTCGGCAATCATATTTACACCGACGTTAATGCATCCGATGATACGAGCAAACATGGATCCGTTCTCCCCTTTTGCGTATGTCATCCTAGTGATGTAGTACTAGACTTTATTTACTTGTTCCAAATTTGATTCGATATATGTGAGGCTCTGGCGATGGAGGGGCGATAATGGTGGCGCGCCTTCAGCTTGCTTCAGTGCTTGTAATCGTCGCTAGGTGGTTTACGAATCTGGATGTAATTTTTATTTTCGGTGTTCGTTGTACTGCCATGATTGAAGATGAATAGATTGAAAGTTTTTTCGCAAAAAAAAGAGTAACTCTACCAGAGTCCGACATATGCCATATGAAGCGCGCTTTAGGTGCATCTCAAGGCTGCGGATGCAAAGCGCAAAAATAGGGGCACAATCCCAAATACGACGCCTCTTTGTCTTTGCCCTTTCACGCGCGGATTCGCATATCACATCGGCAAACCCTAAACGGCGCCTTAAGCGCCCATTAAAGGCCGGCCCGATTCTCTATTTTTCTCTGTTTTCCGAACTGTGAAAAAGTGCAAAACCTAGGATTCGAACCCGCGCTATGAGTGTTTTGTGCTAGACCCCGTCACCTCACCTGAGCGCGATTACATAGATGTTTCTTCAACTTTTCTTCTTTCTTCGATTTTTCTCCTTTCCTTTTCTTTATTCTTTTTCCTCTGTCCTTTTTTTCTTTTTCTAATTCTCGAACTTTTTCTTCAAACAGATGAACTTTTTTCCAATTCGATAAACTTTTTTCAATAAGGATGAACTTTTTCAAAATTCTACGAACTGTTTTTTGAAATTTGATGATTTTTTGGAAATCCAATGAACTATTTTCAAATCAATGATTTTTTTTAAAAATCGTGAACTAATTTTTCATATTCAATGAACTATTTTTAGATTTAATGAACTTTATTCAAAATTGATGAACTTTTCATTCACGTTAGTGAACTTTTTTTGAAAATTGATGAACTTTTTCTAATTCGTGAACCTTTTCTATTACATGAACTTTTCTAAAATTCGTGTTTTTTTAAAATCTGTAAACTTTTAAATTATGTTCATATTGTTTTCCAAAAAATCATGTTTTTCTATCTATGAGCAATAAACAATACAGCTATAGTTATTTTAAAAATGTTGGCGCCGAATTTTTAACTAGCGTCTTGTTGTTGTAGTGGTTAGGCAACCTGTACTGAAGCTAAACGTGCAGAGATCGATTCCTTTCGGCAGGAACATTTTAGAAATGATTTTTTTGCTATATGTACATTTTGGCTGCGCGGCATCGTGGGCCGGCCCAGTAAGCGCGGCCAGTGAGCGCCAGTTCCATAACGGGCTAGGCAAGCTACGAGCTGGGCCTGCCCAGCTGCGAGAGCAAGACGGTTTTTTTTTCATATTTTGTTGGGTGAGCTGGTTTTCCTCTCCGGGGTGTTGGGTCAATTTTCCTCTTTGATTTCGTTTGAGCAGATAGTATTTTTCTGTTTTCCATTTCATTTTTGTTATTTATTTTAATATTTTCCTTTTCATACTTTTTTTCCATATATGATCTTTCTAAAAATTGTAAAGTGATTTTATGACAAATACAAGATATCTGTTATAAATATATTTGTATAAGTAGTTTTAAAATATATTTTTAATATACCTTGAATATTTTTTAAATTTATGACGAACATTGAAATAATAATGTTGAAAATTATTCAGAAACACATTGAACAATTTTCAAAATATAGGCCGGACCATTTTTAATGCAACACATGACAAATAGTTTTAGTTAAAACATTATATAAATATACACTTTTTTAAAAAATAGGAACATTTGTTCAAATAGACGAATATCATTTATAAATATGTGAAAACTTTTAAAAAATAATATGATTTTTTTAATATGCGTTGAATATTTTTTTAATATATTTTTATAAGAAATAGTAAACTATCCAAATGTAAATTTTAGAATATTTCAAAAAAGTAGAGAGAACACGAAGTGAAAGAAAAAAGGAATGAAATAAACTTCCATGGCGCGCGGCTTGCCATGAAACTTGTATGTGTGTCATTTCCCGCTGGGGCAAGGCCCATGTACGCGAGTGGGTGAGCGACACGAGGCCTAGAAGTGTCAAGTGTCCACATCCCTCTCGTAGCATAAACCTCTTAAAGTAAAACTTATCATGGTCGGATGGTTAGGACTTAGGAGGGCCGTGGTACCCTCAGATCAAACTCCAAATTTGACACTTTGGTGTGACTAATGCGAATTATTTTATCGGTGGGATACGATGTTTCTATTGATAGTGTTGTGTTCATCGTGACTTGGTCAACCTTAAAGCTCTGCCACTCGGGCCCGATCTTCAGTAGACGATGTGTGTGTTTTCTGATTTGAGTGTCTGCGAGTGCACATCTACGTTGTAATCAGTGTTTCTTAAAAAATACTAAAGGAAAAATATCCACAAAGCCGTATTTGTTTTACGGGTCTTACACGGCAACTTTAGGGTTGGTGCAAATACAAAATCATTTCATGGTTGAAGTGTGTGTGTGCATGCACGTCTATCGTTGTAACCAGTGTTTCTTAAAAATAAAAAGGAAAAATATCCACAAAGTCGTATTTGTTTCTGGGGTCTTACACGGCAACTTTAGGGTTGGTGTAAATACAAAATCATTTCAATTTAAAACACTCATGAACAACGAGCAATATTCATATAGCAGGAACTCAGATCAGACAAACCGGTAGGGACTCCTATCTGTGACGTGGTTAGCCATGCTACCGGGTCAACCAGATAGGAGTGTGGACTAGGCTGTCTATTGCTACTTAAAATTTTAAGCAAGTGAGGTTGGTGGCTCTGGAGGATATCATCGCAATGTCAGATGACATTTGACATGAGAACTGAACACTAGCTGTCTAAGAATAAATATATCTGTCAAGTCCACAACCAGATATAGTAAGTCCAGTGAACAATGGCTGGCTTTATACGCTTCGTATGTCAGCGGAAGACTGAATCAATCAGTTGATAGCTGTAGCAGATTAACTCATTCAAATAATTGTTTAAAAAAAATTCTTTTCTCGCTCCCGTGCCGCTCCCAGGCGGCACCGGGGCGCCCCAGCCCTCAACCAGCGGCCACCTCCCCCCTCTCCTACCCCGCCGCCGCCGGCGTGCGCCGCCGGGCAAAGCCCGTGCGGTGCCGGCGGCGGGGGGTCTGCTCTTTGGCGGCGGCGGTCTCCCCTGGCATCGCGGAGTGGTGGGCGGGCGCAGCCAGATGCGGATCTGGCGCGGCGATGGGTGGTGCCTACAGTCCGTGCGGGATGGTGTTGCTCGGCTCGGCAGCGTCGCGGTGGTGCTCCGGCAGCTCCTAGCGCTGTGGGTCCGGCGGATGGCAGCGGCTTGGTGGCTCCTGGCACGTGGATCCGGCAGATGGGGTGGCGGCCGGCGACTCCTGTTCGGCGGCGCCCTCTTGGCGGTGCAGCGGCTGCTGCGGGCTGCCTGGCTTCGGCTCGGCAGCTCTGTGTTGCGGGATGGGGCGGGGTGGCGGCCCCCTCCCTGCTTGGTGCTACAGATCTGGCCGGCTTGCTAGTCCGGCGGCCTCGTCCTTTCGGTGGTTGCAGGCGGCTGGGGTTCCGGCGTGAGGCTAGATGGTGATCCGGTTGCGGCTGGGTCCTGCCCGGCTTGCTGCTGGCGAGGTATGTGGTGGCTCCCGTACGGTGACAGCGCGGTTGCTGCGTGGGAGGCGAGCGGGTCAGCGGATTGAGGCGCGTGGGGGTGGTGTTCGAGATGCTCCTGGTGAAGACCTGCCCCGTTGTTGCCGGCCGGCGGCGGCGGCGCCCGCGGGCGCCGTTCCCCTCCTTGGAGGCGCTGCCGTGGAGATCTCCGACCTCCTACCCTTGGTTCAAGATCTTCGGGCAAATGCCTAAGGCCCAGCTTCGGGTCGGGCGACGTCGTCGTCCTCGTCGCATCCTCCCTTGGGGGCGTTGCCTTGAAGAGCTTCGATCCTGTTCGCGCATTCCATAGGCTGGACGCTCGCAACATTGCGGTTGGTAGTTGTCCGTCCGGCAATGTGATGTGGCGCGACTTCTTGTGTGGCAACGATGGCAGCTTCGGACGGAGTCGGAGCTGCCTGGTCGTCGGCGCGTGTGGTGGATTGTTTTGCATCGACCAACGCAAGCCTCGGCGCTTGCTTGCGGTGAGGGCTACTTCGGTGGTCGTTGATGGTGGAGTCGGAGTCGCCCTCGCGGAGGTGTGATGACGATGACACCGGATTGCAACCTCGACGGCGTGTGTGCGTTTTTGTGTGGGTTACCAGGTCGCCTTGTGTGCTTGTTTTTACAGACATGTTGTGACGGTTTTCGCCCGGTTTTTCGTTAATTAACTGGGCAACTCTCTTCGACCTTTTTTAATAAATCAGGCCTTAAGGGACCACGTTTCAAAGAAAAATATAGCTGTAGCAGATTAACAACTGATAAGGAGCTTTGGTTCGTTCCATTCTACACGAACGGCTCTCCCGAGTATCACTGGACAACGGTTTTAAACACTGTTTTTGTCATTTCAGTAGCAAACCCTTTACTGGTAGAGCTCGATTAATTCACATAAAAAATGTCAGTTTTTCTAAAGCACCGAAGTACTAGCGTTCAGATATTTTATTTCTTTTTTCTTGCAGGGGGCAGATATTTTCTTTCTGCTGTCGAAACAGCAGGAAAACATTGGGTAAAAATCCATTTTCGGATGACATGGTGGGAAAAACGTATTTTTGTGCACACGCTTGCGAAGCTGTATTAGCAGAATATTATGGATGGAGCTCGAAACTGCAATCACAGTGATACTCCTATATTCGCAAAAAAATATAAAAAAACAATGATACTCGTATGACATACGGCGTTGATTATTGGTATAGAGAACTGAGCTCTATCCGCAAAAAAAAAGAGAACTGAGCTCAGTAGTCGCTGGTCCAGGGCACTCCCGACGGTGCTTAGGTACAGTATTTAACAAAAAACTACCGCAATTCTTGGAACCATGCCTACAAACTATTACTTTATAAATTTGTGTCGAAAACTACATTTTTTTATTAATCCTTAACTAAAAACTACCGAGTCTGAAAAGAGCCTGATTTGGCTCTTTTAAACGCGTTTCTGACAGAGTTGGCCCACACATAAGCGGATAAAAAATCAATCGGGTCCCTAGTTTTTTTTTTTAAAGCAATCCAGTCCTCCAGCGACTGGAGGGGGCCGGCGGCTGCGTGCGCGTGTGCGAGGAGGCGCTGGGATGCGCGACGCGCGCGCTGGCCACGACTGTGGGTCGCGGCAGCCAGGCAGGCGGCGGCCTGGTCCGGCGCGAGGGCCCTGGCGGCGTGGCGAGGAGGCCCGTGCTTTGGCCGTTCTGGTCAGGCGCGGCGTGGATCTGGTGAGGCGAGCTCGCGGCGGCCCTGCGAGCTGCGCGTGCTCCGGGCGTGCCATGGGGCCCGGCTGCGTCAGGCGAGGGGAGGATCCTGCTCGCGCTGCTGCGGCGGGCCGGCGGGGCGGCTGCTCGAGCGGCTGCGCAAGGGCTGTGCGCGCGGCTGCGTGTGTGCGTGCGGCGGTGGGGCTGCGACGAGGTGCGGCTGTGCAGTGCGGCGGGGCTGCGCGAGAGGAGGAGCTCGTGCCCGTGCTGCTGCTGCTGCAGGAGAAGGAGACGGAGAGGAGGCAGTGGAGAAGGAGAAAAGGGGCTGGGCTGCTGCTGCTCGGCGAGCTGCTGCAGCGAGGAGAAGTAGAGGAACACGAGCACCGCTGCCACGACGCTCGCCGCTTGCTGGCCGGCTGGCTTGCGTGCGTGCCGCCGCCGCCGTCGCCGCGAGCGTGCTAGCCAGCTGTGCTGGGCCTCGCCAAGGACTGGATTGCTTTTTTAAAAAAAACTAGGGACCCGATTGCTTTTTAGCCCGCTTATGTGTGGGCCAATTCTGTCAGAAACGCGCTTAAAAAAGCCAAATCGGGCTCTTTTCAGACTTGGTAGTTTTTAATCAAGGATTAATGAGAAAATGATAGTTTTAGACATAAATTTGTAAAATGATAGTTTGTAGGCACGGTTTCACGAATTGTGGTAGTTTTTTGCTAAATACTCTTACATAACCTTATCTACCACTCAAAAAAAAACTTATCTATTTTTGGCCTTTTGCCACAAAGGATAGGGATGGATAAAATGGTTCTATCTAATTTTGGAAGGGCCCTTCCTCACAAACAGTCTTTTCCTTTTTGAACTTCTCTTGCTCACAGATTTTTTTTTTAGAACTTCTCTTGCTCACAGATTTCACCGCTAAAACTCTGACGTACTCCTACCGGCGAGTCGCTCCGTCCGCGAGGCCCCGAGCCCATCGGTCCCGTATGAGCGTGCGTTAGTTAAGCCACATCAGGATACGATGCATGTTTGCATTGAGGGAAATAACATTTTCCGTATTTTGCTGTTTCTAAGTACTTAAGGGTTACTACCCCATAATAATTCTTGACTGGTGACTACCATCAAGTACAAAAGTGATACTGGTGGCTATGAGCAGTCCACTGTTGACTGAGAAATAACTAATCACTTCCATAATATACTAGTACTACTACTCCATTTGTTCGATCGACAGGACTGCCCGTAGGGACTGACCTGGTTGGTGAAGCCGACGCCAAAGCCGAGCAGCATGCGCCCGATGATGAGCATAGCGATGTTCATGGCCGCGCCAGTGATGGCGCCGCCGGCGAAGAAGAGCGCGCCGCCCACGAGCATGACGCGCTGCCGCCCTATGGCCTTGGTGACGCGGCTAGCCACGAGCGACGCCAGCAGGCCGGCGATGTACAGCGACGACGTGAAGGCCGTGAGCGCCTGGCTGTCGTAGAGGCAGTAGTCGTTGTGCTTCGCCACCGCCATCTTCTCCAGGACGTGCGGGAAGAAGCGCCGCAGGAACGGCTCCATTTGCGACACGCCGCCTGAAGTCAACCATCAAACCCCATCCGGCTGCCGTAGCTCAAGAAACATCGATCGAGGTCGAGGCCGGGGCCGAGGCTCACCTGAGATGCCAATGTCATAGCCGAAGATGAGGCCACCGGAGGCGGCCACGAAGCAGGTCATGAGCACCGATAGCGTCAGCCGTCCGCCGTAGTCCGGGGCGGGGCCATCGTTCGCCACGAAGGCGCCACCGGCCATCTCTCCCTCAGCGCACGCTTTCTTTCTACGTCCTCCCGATCCAACGACGAGTCGACGACACAGCTCTCGTGAGATCGCCTGGGTGTTTCAAGGGCGCAGAGCAGAGCAATATATGTAGACTTGCAGATGCTGGTAGACAAACTCGAACGGCATCGTGCAGACAGGTAGCCAGCCAACAATGGCCGAAATAAGAGGTTGGTCAGCCAAGTAAGCATGGCTGATTAGTAGGTGAACATGCTGAAGATGGCCCACTAATCAGCACGTTTCATTAGGCAAGACACATGTGTACATATGTGGAATGACGCGGTGACAATTAATACCATCCATTATCCAAGCTGTCAAGAGAAAAAACGTCCATTATCCAAGATAGCAAGATCGCGATTTCATCCGCAAGTCAATGCAGAGGATATTAATTATTTGTGTTCAGCAAGTTGGAGCTTGAGCAAGAATAATGGTACATATAACACTTAATTAAGTTCTAACTGAAGATACGAGCACATCATGTTTATTCTACTTATTGGCACAGATACATCTAAGTTATCTTTGAGCCAGACACCAGAACAGCTCATGTTCATGTTATCGAGCCAGACATGATCTTCTATTCGTTTCTTTTGTTAAATTTGGCGTAACTTAACACCATCTGACTTTGGACAACATTTATGCCTTCCTTTTCGAGCACGGATGGGAGCACAAACTTTCTACGCTTTGGGTTTATCTCTCCAAGGAGTAACTCCAATAACTCCCATAAACCTTAAATAACTATAGCTTATGGGAAGTTGAGGCAAAAAAAGCTCTCCAACAGCTTCTTTAAACCCAAAAAAAATACGAGATCCCATAAAAACATCCCTCCTTCCTGCAAGTATACGGGAAGATTGTCCTCCTGTAGATTATTGGCAGTTATAAAACCGCTTTAAAACTCAACCCCCCCCCCCCCCCCCCCCCCCGCCGCGCGCCACATAGCCGCCGCCACCGTCACATCGTCGCACTGCTGGGCCACCACCTCACCGCCTGCTGCCACGTGCCGCCGCATCATTTGGCCGTCGGGCGGCTGTGTCATCACCGCCACACTGGACCACCACCTCGCTGCCGCTACATCGCACCTCGCCGGTCACCGTCACGTGTCAATGACATGCATGTCCTGGTTAGCTAGGTTTGTTTGACAAAAAAATGATTTTAAGGAAAGAGGTTTACATGAACTAAGAAAAGTTGGTGTCTGATAACTTCTCATAAATTATACGTTCATCCCATAAAATTACTATTACGGAAATTCATGAGTTATTTTTTCCATATGATCCAGACTGGATCGGGTTCCACTATCAACAGACGGACAAAAAAGCAAAAAAAGCGTCCTTGGCGCAAACATAAAGGAAAAACAAACGCAACACAGAAACTAAGCACTCCTTAGAGCATCTCCACTCGCACCCCCCCCCCCCCCCCAAGCCCCTTTTTTTATCGCCGGCTCGAAAAAATCGGCCCAGTCGCGCCCCCAGAAGGCCAGTTTTCGCCGGTTAGGGTCAAAATTGATGCCAGCAGATCCAAGCCGAACCCGGCACGCTGGGCGGCGCCCGGGGGCACCGAGGGAAATGTTTTTGGCGCGGAAGCCTGGTGGACCCGCCTAGTCAGCGACAGCGCGTCGCCGAGAATCTCATCCTCATCACCTCGTTTTCCCACGGGAATCAATGTGAAGGCTCCTCCCCGTGAAGAAGGAGCACGTGGCCATGGCCGCTGACATGGAGACCAGCCACAAATGAGCGCGGGACGACTACGTCCGGCAGGAGATGGAGCGCCAGCGCCGCGCCCTCAAGGAGATCGCCGCCCGGCGCCGCGGCCGCGAGGAGGGCGGCATCGTCATCCTCGACGACAGTGGCGAGGAGGTGCCCGGGCCGTCCAACCACGTCCGCCACGGCAACCTAGGGTAGGGGTGCAGTAAGGACGGCGGCGGCTACACCAACTTCTACAGGCTCCTCGGCATGTAAAAGGCTCAAGGCGGCGGCGGCCAGTAGCGGAGCTACACAATTTTTTTTGGGTGGGCCAAGCTGAAAGAACGCGTTGTTTTTCTCCCACATGAGCCAACTTTTGCCTTCATTATTCACTGTTTTGGTCGTGGATTGGGCGGGCCACGGCCATGTTTTGTTTCAACTAAGCTCCGCCTCTTGCGGCGGCGACGTAGTAGTAGACGGCGGCGGCGTTTGGCCGAACGGCTAGAGACGCTCTTAGGTTCCAAAAAGACCTAACCGCCACTAGCAAGAGGAGGCAGCTGCAACATATACCAAAAGGAAAACGCCCACAAGGGACCCACGCATTACAGTTCAACGCCTTCATACATGCGGCAAAAAGGCACACGTAGTCGTAGGTGCTCAAATATTTTTTTTTTCGAAAAGGAGGTGCTCAAATATATGCTACTCTCATTGAATCAAGCATTGTTCTCCTCTTCAGCATCCTCCGCCATTGCTCATCCACATTCGTAGCAGCATCCTGTTATCCTCCACCATCTTCCAGCCGGAGGGCATCCCTACCTCGTACCATGACAGACTCGGCATGTGTCTCCAGAGCCATTCTTTGTAGCAGATTCGCCCCTTGTTCCAGCATCTCTCGGTGAGCATCATTTTGAAGGCTTGCCCAATAACACAAAACGAGCATGCGTAACAAAACATGCTATGTTCCTGAGCTTCCAGATGACCAACACAAAGCAGCAACACCCACAATTTGCACATTTATGCTTTGTGGGATAAAGCTGGGGACACACCAGAAATACCGAGTAAAGCATGTGAGCCTAGAAACAGCACCCAGACATTTGCACACAAGACACCAAAGAAATTTAGCTGCAGATCAGCTAAAGAACAGGTGGTTGATGCTTTCGTTTTCATGACAGGATCCAGTTCCTTCTTATCATGTTGCCTTTTGTGGCTATAGCATTATGCCAAATTAACCACAGCCAGATTTTGATTTTCAAAGGGATCTTGGCTTTCCATACATGTTAGAAAAGTCTGTCAAGATGCATTTCATACAGGTGGTTGTAAACAGATTTGAGAGTGAACTTGTTTTTATTATTCCATGTCCAAACTATTATGGGAAGGTTTTTACACGAGCTATTGGAGTTGCTCCTATATCATCGACAGTTTCGCTTGACAAAAAATGGCAGTTCACCTGTCGTTCACTGAAAAAATAGACAAGCATACACATGGGGTCGGGGCTCGAATGCCTCCACACTCTAAGCTAGCCGTCCTGAACCAATCGCTTCCTCGCCATTGGAGGCTGGACCTCCACCAAAACAGCCCCAAGACTCAAGCGGGACAGTGCGATATGGATGGTCACATGCACAATAGTGAGGAACGACAGGAAGACTGAGATTCCATGCAGCAAGACGACCATGGGCTCACAGCTCATGACAAAATGGAAACATGCTGAATTTAACATACTTCCCCATCGAGGCATCTACTGCATTTATACACACAAACAGGGTTCGTGGGTATAATGATCAGCGCAACTCCAAAGACTAAGCCTAATATGGCAGCAGCAGCACGGTATCTTTCAGCCTTCTACAAAGAGCAGTCCAAAAAGGTATCAGGACGTTGGGCAGTAATTTCCTCTGTTGAAATTCTCTATTCCATAGATGACGAGGTCGGTTTATTTACACAAGCGCACCTGCGTACAAGATAACCACTCACAGTGCTCATCATAGAAATGTTCCAGACACACCAACGCACGTTGTTAACAGTCATATGAACACTGGGATGATCGGATATCATGACCAGGGCAGGCAGCAAAATCATCGATTAGACCTGGCGGCAGCAGGGAATTATGCAATCCAGATTACGTTTCCATGCTTCTTAAGATCAGCACCAATAGCCGTGAGCTGCAAAATTAGGTGTAGTGTCAGTTCAGGAGCAGTTAATTTTTCTGGGACAGAATATAACATCAAACTTGAGATGCATATGAACAACCAGCTCTTACAAATGAAAATGGATCAAATAGTCAGCAAATTGAACATTCTTGTGCTGAAAAACACAAGTAACTATGGAAGGCAATTACACCATCTACAAATGTATCAAAATTTGAAAGGACACGTGTTCTAAAGAAAGCCCATAGGATACCCTCTATAGAGTACTCAGATTGGTTAACTACTGAACTAAAATACTACTCCCAGTTCTAGATACATCCATTTCTATCCATTTCTGCGACAAGTAATTCAGGACGGAGGGAGTATCACCTATCATTAGAAACAGGAAATATACCTCTACATCGATGGTCAAGTCCAGGTTGTCAAGAAAATGTTTGCAAACCAAGAAACTATAATGCACTAACGGGCCTTTCTGATCAGTTGTTGGCAGTAAGCAGCATTGAAAAGTTAGTAACCCCAATCTGCAAACTAATCATGGTGCCATGGCGAAAATAAGTCAAGAGCGGTCGCTGTTAAAACAATATTTCTGGACTCAGCAAACTTGTCGAATCATATAACCATTTCCAGAGCATGATTACAGTTTATAGTTCGATATCTCTATTAGATTTAAACACTACTTGGCACATCCATCTGTCGTACAAGGATGGTGATTGTATTCTTATTAAACAAATTACAAAATTCTAAGCCTGATCGGACTTACACTATTGATCCAAGTGACAACTTGAATTTTTTAGAGATGCAAATGTTGGGTGTGAGATTGTTATAACGCTGTTCTCCAAAAACGACGAACTGCAATAGTATTGCAGGATATTATTATGGTTTACCTTCTAGCCAAATGCATAAGGGTCATCAGCATATGGATTCAAGGAGCCCTCAGAAAATAATTCACCGATATTAGCAGGATGGGGACG
Organism: Aegilops tauschii subsp. strangulata; assembly: GCF_002575655.3. Taxonomy (NCBI): domain Eukaryota; kingdom Viridiplantae; phylum Streptophyta; class Magnoliopsida; order Poales; family Poaceae; genus Aegilops; species Aegilops tauschii. The sequence goes on along the minus strand of NC_053036.3, from coordinate 411,801,846 downwards.
GGATCCTGCAACAACCTGCAGAATGCCAATACATAAATGTCAAAAGTAATGCAGAACTTATATCACGCAGAGAATCATCATGCTCAGAATGCTTGTCCATACAGTTTCTGAACAATTTTTTTATTGCAAGATCAATCACTGTAGAAAAGCAGAGCATGAGCTAATGCTTCAAATTGTTTTCTTTTGTGCTTACTCCAAGAACATTGCTAGATACAGTGGGTACACCAAGAGAAAAAACCGGTGATGCCACGAGAGAATAACAAGGAAACAAACAGTGGACTGTGGAGCGTTGGAGACTAACTGGTAAAAACACTAGAACAACATTTTCATCACATTTTGAATGATAGCTGACTACAGTCTAAGGAAAAGTTGTAGCAAAACCTGGCTGCATTGCACCCCAGGCTTACAGTCTAAACTCTACATGAAGTGGTGTTCAATGTGCCATAGGAAATAAGATGCATGACTTTTTAAGAGAAACACAATTAGTTACCATTCTTGAATAATCAAACAGAACATATCATTTAGCTAGGATCAGGATTTCAAGAAAACTAAGATTATGTTTGTAACAGCATCCATCTGAGCAAACATTAAACAGGAAAGTCTGTTAGTACAAAAATATTGCTTAAACCTTTGAAAATCAATACTGGGAAGTTGAAAGTACCAGTTATCCTATATAACTAAGAGTTGATCCCCACTAACATATTTATCTCAACATGCAACTATGCTACCTCATCATGCATGGTAAAAGGCCCAACTCAACATGCAACATGCATGCAAAAAAGCTCAAGTGTTTTAATTACATTATTCTCAGTATACTCAGTAAGTATTTTATAATTACATTTAATTACACTTTTTATATTGTTAATGCAAATATCCATGTTCACATAATCAAATCTTACTGAAACATATTACAAGCAATTCTCGCAACAACATGTGGGGTATCATCTAGTTTGTACTAATCATCATACCTTTCTTGTTTTTGTAACATCCTTGTCAGCAGTATTTTGCAATGACTTCTGAGTATTCGGTTCCTGGATGGTAAAAGACAGTATTAAAATGAATGAACAGGCAGGCAATCAAACCCAAAGAAAAAACAGGAAAAGCTTGTACCCCAAACATGACAGTGCTCTTAGTTTTCCTGCGCTTTGTGATTTTTCCATTTGCTGTCTCCACTTCATATTCATGGTGTGTTACCTAATTAAAGGAATGCCAAAAATGGCAACAAAATACACAGCATGTAAACATGCATTTTCAGACTAACTGGAAATGAAACCTGGTTCATGCTCAAAATGGATGAAAGAAAGAATCTATATGTAACAAAAATCACCTTTCTGTGATTAGTAACATCCTGACTTGCTTTCTCTACCTTCCTCAGTACGTTAGAAATTGGCGAGTGTATAACTCCAGATATGTTAACATCCTGAAACACAACATAGAACATTCAAGTTTGAAGTTTCTAAAATGCGGGGCAATCAAGTTTATCGTTGAAGAGAAGATATATACCTTCCGTTTGGTCTCAGGACCTGGACCTGGCAACTGAAGCTGACTTTCTTTTCTGACATATGGCTCTCTCCTCTTTATCAATGAAAGAGAGAATTTGTAACTTAATTATTTCATAATGAATGTATACAAGTTAATTATGAGATGAACTAGAAAGGAAAACCAGCAAATGGCTAACATTATAATAGTAAAAGGGCAGGATGTGGACTGAGAAACTAAGTGATCCTGCCCCAAAATAACCAAATGATAATAAGCAAATTTTCAAGTGAGAACATATGCGGCTATTTTTTTTTTCTTGAATTCTTAGCATGCTTTGCCACCAGGCAACAAAAATTAAATAGATACCACACACACATTGCTTAGCAAAATAGTGAAATGTAGTTACCAGGCTTGACAAGAGCATATACCTTTTTAGAATTAACTTCCTGATCAACTTGTTGACTTTCGCCCATCACTTTCCACTGTAACTGTAATAATGCTCTTTGCTTCTCCTCCTGCACCAAACACTGTTCAGTATAGTTTCGATTCACAGCCTTCAGAAGAAAAAAGTGTCAAGAATCACCACCTTTGACTTCTGAAGCTCCAGTTCATCCTGAAGTTTCTGACAATCTTCTTCATGCCGTATGTTCACTGTTTTTATTTGAGCTTCATGCTCTTGTCTGAGCGACGACAGCCTCTACATTTTTGTACAGATTTAGTAAGTTAAAAAAGAACTGATGCAATCAAAACATCTGGTTCAACTGATGACTGACCTCCCTCAATTCACTCTCACCCTGAGAACGAATGCGCTGCAATTCTTCTTTGTGATAAGCCCGAAGAGTTGATTCCTTAAGCTCATTATCCTGTTGAATTCTTGCCACCTGGATATCAGGAAACAACCTTCGTTGTCATTTCAGGAGAAAAATAGCTCTACTGTACATCTTCACTATAGTATGCAGTATTCCCTAGTCCTGACAGGCTGACACCATGCAAACACTCTTTTGGACAAGTGTATACTGGTGCTATAGTGAAGGATTCTACTGGTAACAATATGATTATGGAAGTTCCAAGATTAACAGCAGCATTTTCAGCATAGCTCTATCTGTACATATACTAAATAGCATCTCTGAACTGCTGTGGAACAAATGTAACGTCAAAGCTCTATTGCTAGACAACTACATAAAGTGGTTTCTGATACACTTTCCACTTTAAACATCAGGTATTTTGATTGCTTAAGATCTCATGATGTTTTAAACCAGTCTAAAGATCATTAGTAATGTACATTGGTGAAATATACAGTGTGGTTTTCGAACTTTTCACCAGTATGTTGCAGATAATTAAATAAAAGATAAAGTGGATGGAAATGTTACTCTAAAGCAGCTTGGAAATACTTTGAACTCATTTAGATGTCAGTGAGTACTTCCGTATAACTCTTACATGTCAAGTCTAATTAGCGCAAGAATACAAGATACCAAGAAAACTCTGTAGTTTTTTAGGTAATAAAGCATCTTCAACAGTGAGCAACGTGCAAGAACAAACTTCCTTAGAAGTCTGACATGCGGTTATTTATCCATGCTATCTGAAGCTGAACTGTTCAGCTTACTTTGTTTACTACTCTAGTACTAGCATATTCCATCAAAATCGGTACATGCATTGTCATTATAACTAGATTGTGAATATTTATTTGTTTCAAAATAAATGTAGCCTTTATTGAGAAACCGAACTAGCTCTACCTACCACTGCGGCATGTTCCTCCTTAAGACGCATCAAACACCTCTCAGATTCTCGCTTGTTCTCTAATATCTTTTCGTTGCATTTGTGCTCCATTTCCCTTATGAGCTTTTCTGCCTGAAATTTAGAACAGTAGGATAAACAGAGAGTAGCAACCATATTAAGATACCAAATATCTAGCATAAAGAACTTCTGAAAGGGGATGACTTACCTTCTCTTTTTCAGCACTAATGATTTCTACCTTTTCTAATTCATATTTCTTACGGATGACATTGATTGCCTGGAAAATCATTTGTAGACTGTCATTTGTGATTCAGAAGATAAGTGCTACACAATAAATAGAAATGTGATACCTGATCATTTCTGAGTGACAACTCTTTCAAATGTTTTGATAGCTCTATCTGTTTACCCTGAAGCATGAGATCGTACTGTTTTTTGGCCTCGGTAAGTTGACATTCTGTGGCAGCGAGTGATGCTTGGATCTGGGCAAGAGGTTGAAAAGGTTATATGTTGTCTACAGTGAAGTTCTACATTCTAATCATTACATCATGAGATTGCAAGATATAATAAACACAAACCTGTAACTTTTGTTCCTCCAAACTCTTCTCTCTTTCTACAGAAGAAATATACAACTGTTCCTTCTCATCAAGAACACTGCGGAGCTCACTGATCTGTTTTTCTTGTGTGTCAACCTGCTGGTCACGCTTAGCAATCTCGCTGTGCAGAGATTCTGTATCGTTAGATTTCTCATCCAAAACTGACTGCACTCTGCCTAGAAGCTCCTGATTATCTGATTCTAGCTTCAAAGTCTTCTGTAACAGCTCTTCCTGCAAAATTCCAATTTCATGAGTCAGGAAGAATACAAGTTAAATAGTAGCAGTTTTCTGTTTATTTGTAACCAGCTAGTTGCAAACCTTCTGATTTTCAGCAAGGCTAGAATCCTCCAGTAACTTTTGAACTCTCCCTTGTAGTTCCGAAGATAACTTTTCTAAGCAATTCACATTGGAGGCAGATATTTCTGCTTCAGACTCCAGTCTTCTGATTTTATCTTCAGCCACTTGGCATTCTTCTACATGCTGAACCATAACAGCTTCTTGAGTTTTTTGTAACTCTGTGATTCTGGACTTCAGTTCCCCAATTTCACTTTTGAGACCACTGTTTTCTGATGTCAAATCTACAAACTGGTTTTGAAGATGTTCCAATTTGTCCTTAGCAGATCTTGTTATCAGCAGTTTCTCCTCTTGGACCATTCCATAGTACTTATCAAATGAAGAAAGCAATCTGGCGACATGACTTGACATTGATGCATGCTCTTTATCTAGCTCAGCTACTTTAGCCACAAAACTGCTAAGCAATTCATTAGCATCCTTATTGTCCTTGTACAGTCTTTCGACTTCCAGACTGTATCTCTGGTTCCTAAGCTCCAAGTCATTTTTTTCTTTTTCAGCACATGCAAGGTTTTCTTTCAGGTAAATGCAAACGTCTTGTTTTAGCTTTAACTCTTGCTCCATGCACTGCAAGCGGGAGTCAGCACACAATAAGCGGGATTTATTTTCTTCAACTGAACCCTCCAACTGTTTGATGAGAGAATCTGCATTGAAGAGCAAAGACAGCTTAATGCTTGTAATCACTACCGCTCGCTAATATGATTTATCTCCTCAGTAAATTGGTACAGAAAAGCTAACACTTACCTTTTTCCTTTATGGTAGTATCATTTGCGTAAAGCTGTTCCTTGTAACTCTGATCCATTTCTTCTTTCTCTTGTTTGATCCGCAAAATCTCCTGTTTACCTAAGTAAATAGGACAGTTGACAATGTTATCACACTATTATGTAAATATTCCTGCTGAACCTTTCGCTATTGAGGGGTCAGCAAAAAACAGACCTGATGTGTTATCAACTGGGAGCTTTGCTCCTTAATTCGAAAAAAAAATGTATATCTATTTAGCAGACTGCTAATTATTCTATCTATAAGCATATCATATAAATAAGCACATAATTGAAAATGACATCAGAGTTTAGATGCATAAACAGCAGTATAGCAGATAGGGATACCCTAGCCGATATGCAGCGTATAGTGGTGAGTTAACTAGTTGTCAACATTCTAAAAGATTAGCACTAACTGTGAAGTGAGAAGAGACAAACCAACCTGACATGATGCTTTGTTCTGCACATTCCAGCTTTGCCGAGGAATCATGCAACAAGCAGTTCAATTCATCTAAAGCTTTAGAGTTCTTCCCAAGCATCCCCTCAAAAAACTTCTTATCTTCCTCAGCTGCCATTGCATTGTTTTGCCAGTTAGATCTAAACAACAGGTGTGCATGAAAAAATGCCACAAAAAACATTACCTCTTTCTGCCTGGCTTGCTAACTGCTGCAGAGTTTCAGTTAACTGATCGCACAGCATCTTTGTTGAGGAAACTTTTGAATCTAGCCCCTGCCAGAGCTTCGAATCCTCAGTCTGCTTCACCTTAAGCTTCATGTTTTCATTGACAGCTTGTTGAAGTTTTGCTTCTAACATATTTATCTGTTCTGTTGCTCTTCTCAGCTTGGTATGCTAAAGTTACATAACGTGTGTGCATCAGTAATAGGATATTCTGTGAGAAACTAATATAATATGTTGCTGTGCAAAAATACTGCAATATGATATAATTTTGTTTTGTACTTGAGCCAACATGCCATGACAACAGAGCACTGGAACATCTAAACCATGAAGGGTGACTGGTAAAGTGGTAATCAAAATCTCATACATATGACATTCTGAATTTAATAGAACTAGATGCAACAAGCATATAAGTCATGTATTGTGACACGGTAGTGATTCTAAAGGACAAGCCCGTGTTTAAATAAGTTCAGGACTAGCCATCAGAAATAAGCCCATTGAAATAAGATAAATGAGAAATGAGAAATTGGAATTTCACCTAATCTGCCATACGTTTAGCAGAACCTAAAGACGGAAACATACCCTATACTTTCCAAGTGAGCAATCTACAGAGCTCCTTCACAAAAATAGTTCAACACTTTAAAGAATAAAATCAAATACTACCAGAGAAACAAACACCGAGCGTGCTTCACATAACATGCATAGGTTTGGCGCAGTTACATATATGTAACATATGGGGAAATAAAGAGTCTAAACACCACAGAAGGACGCATAAAATCATGAGATTCAGACTACATATAACACATGCAGCCCCAGAATGATAAAGTTTCACATTTGTATGCTGTGCTGCCGCCTTTTTGGTCTAACATTTCACTGCCATGTCAATGTTGCATACATGATTAAACGATGGATTAACAAGGATACTAAAGTTCATCTGTTTTGCACAGAGAGTAATATAAAACATCACAGGATCCAAGACAAAATGAGAAACAGAAAACTACCCGTGTGTTATGCGAGCAGAGTAATACAACTGGGACATAGCATACAACTATGCAATTTTGGCATTGATGAACCAGAAGACAGCTGGTCTTCTATCGGCACCACCCAAACAGATAACAATTCTATGCAGAAACCTAATTAGTGGCACGGTGACAGGATGTTTGGCTAAATTTCAGAAACAATTCGCAGTTCATACAATTGAATGGTAGGAATTCGCTCAGTCAAGTGCCCGACAGATGACCAAAAACTGCAAAATGTTCAGAAATATACCGCCATTTCTAGATCGGACTTCACTGAAGCCTGCTCCTTGACTAATTTCTCTGCAAATAGACAGAAATTAAGAGGAATCGGGAAATCAGTGCAACGCACGAAATAAACAGCCTCCTCAATCAAAGCAGAGAGAGAGAGAGAGAGAGAGAGAGAGAGAGCGCAAATCGGTACCTGCTGTGATCTTAAGGTTGGCGAAGCTCCCGTATGTGCTACCTCCAGCATCCGACGAGGGCTTGGGGTTCGTGGCCTTCCCAGCCGTAGAGGTGGCACCAGCGAGAGATCGGAACCCATCGAGGCCCCTAAGCCCCGAGAGCCCCAGCTTCTGCATCCTGTCGCCGAACCCTAGGTTTCGCCGGGGGCGGGAGAACTGCGGCCAGAGCAGGAGAGGATCTAGATGGTTCACCCCAAAATTTCTGGAGGTCGGTGGAATTTAACTAGTCGCAGGATGTCGAAATGCTCGTACCTCGGGAACCACCGCGGGCGGGGTTGAGACAGCGGGGGCGCGGTGAGGTGTAGGACGGGAACGGCGACGGCGGGGGCGACGCGCGTGAGAGGCGGAGGGGTTAGGGTGAGGCGGCGGCGGCGGCGATGCTATGCTACGTCACGGCGACGGCGGCAGCACCGGGGCGCACGGGCCGCGGAGGAGTGAGAGGGGAGGAAGGAAGGTACTGGACGAAATGGCGGAGAGGACGGTGGAGGGGATGGGTTTTGACTCCGCGCTACAGAGTTCGCGCGCTTGGCCGGGCGGCTCGGTTTTGGGCCTGTTGGTTCGTTTACTTCTTGTGGGCTTCTTTCGGACTAAAAGGGCAATTCCTAAACGGCGCCTAGAACACTCCACTTTCCCATGTCGCGACAAGTGGCGCACATGCAGCGCGCCACTTGTCGCAACCTATGAGTTTTTCCTTTTTTCGTAGATCCGTTTATTCAAAACATTTTATCTCTTAAATCGTGCGTCCAAATCTCGAACAGTTTTCACCATTGGATTCCTTATGTCGGGATTTTCAAAACTAGATCCCATGTTGATAGGTTTTGACGAACTTTTTTTTACGAAAAAACCGAACGAAAAAATCGGGCGAAAAAACCGAACCAGAGCACGGTTTTTCCCTTTCCGAAAGAGGCACGCCCGTGCCTCTCGCGAAATCACAACCGTGCCTCTCGTGGAAGCAAAACCGTGACTCTCGTGAAAGGAAAAAAACAGAAAACACTTTTTTTTCGTTTCCAAGAGGCACGGCCGTGACTCTCGCGAAAGCACAATCGTGCTTCTCGCGAAAGCAAAACCGTGACTCTCGCGAAAGAACAGAAAACGCGTATTTTTTTCCCTTTTCGAGAGGCACGGCCGTGATTTTCGCGTAAGCACAACCGTGCCTCTCGCGAAAGCAAAACCGTGACTCACACGAAAGAAAAAAAAAACAGAAAACGCGTTTTGTTTTTCCCTTTCCGAGAGGCACGGCCGTGACTCTCGCGAAAGCACAACCGTATCTCTCGCGGAAGCAAAACCGTGACTCTCGCGAAAGAAAAAAAAACAGAAAATGCGTTTTTTTCGTTTTCGAAAGGCACGGGCGTGACTCTCGATAAAGCACAACCGTGTCTCTTGCGGAAGAAAAACCGTGACTTTCGCGGAAGGGGAAAAAACACGTTTTTTCGCGCAAAAAAGAATTTTTTCGAATTTTTTTTATCGAAAAGCTAAGAAAGACCGGTGGAAAACCAAAACGTCGAAAAAACCCGAAAAAACCGTTTAAAAAGCCAAAAACGCGTGCGCAAAATAAAAAAAATCCGAAGAGAGTGTCCAGAGCGTGACACGTGGCGAATGGCTGAGAGTTGCGAGGCTCCCGAAGGAGCGCTCGTTAACTAGTTGCTCCTCCTTAAGCGCCCGTTTTAGTTATTTATGCAATCGGGCGAACACCCTCCCGCCACACTGGGCCGGCCCATTCTTCTTCTTTTTTGCTGAATAAAAAAAACACGCCGGGCAAGATTCGAACTGGTGACCTCTGCGCGCTGCCATAACCACTAGACCATCTTACCTATTCGTGTTCCGTCAGAGCTTTTCACCCTTTTGTTTCCATATTGTTTCTTTTTATCTTTTTTCTTAGGAACGATTTTGTTCGGTTTTTTCCTTGTTTTTTTTCCTTTCTTCTTTTCTGCTCAGTGCGTGATTTTTTTTAATTCATGAACTTTATTTCAAATCAGTGATTTTTTCTTTCAAAATCGATGAACCTTTTTTCAAAGTCGATGAACCTTTTTTCAAATTGATGAACTATTTTCAAATCGGTGAACTTTTTAACAAATTTGATGAACTTTTTTCAAACTCGATGAACTTTTTTCAAACAAATGAACCTTTTTTCAAAGTCGATGAACTATTTTCAAATCGGTGAACTTTTTTCCAAATTTGATGGACTTTTATCAAATTCGATGAACTTATTTTCAAATTTAATGAACTTTTTCCAAAAGCAATGAACTTTTTTTTTCAATTTTGTGAACTTTTCTTCAAAAATGATGAACCTATTCAAATTCATGAATTTAATGTAAATAATTCATAAAATTAAGTGATACAGTGCAGATGCAATTAATAGCGCAGCCGCGCGTTCTTATACTGTTGGCGCTTCAATAATTCACTGAAGTTAAGTTGTTCTAGTGGTTAGGCATACTCGTACAGGAAGACATGGTCTTTGGTTCTCCCTACTAAAAGAACTCCTGTCCAGGTCTGCTCTAGCCCAGCCGAGCCTCCGCCGAAGCCCATCCATAATGATAGAATAACCGAGATTATTCCTATTCTCCTAGGGCCTGGCGGCGCTAGGGTTCCACACTTTCCTTCGGCGATCTACCGTCGGAGTCCACGTAAAACCTCCCCGATGGCCGGCGTTCCGGCTAAGGGGAGTCTACCCACACCTGTTGGATCCACTCCGGCGGTTTGCATGGAGGATCTACCACAAGATCGGGCGGCGTCTGAAGGGGAAGGGAGGAAGGAGGGGTCACGTTCGACGGATCTACCCGTCAATGGGGGATCTGATCTGACCGGGGCAGAAGATGGAGAGGATAGAGAGAGGGAGGAGGAGGAGCAGGATCTTGAGGAGGAAGAAGATGACGGTGGATATGACGGGCCCGAAGTAGACTTGGAAGATCAGTTTGCGGGGATGAACCTGCACGGGGAAGAGACGGAAGATCTTGATTTTTCTGGCGAAGTGGATGATCTGATCAAAGAGGTGCGTTGGCTAGGGATTTTTAGAGTTCATACAACTCATCCCTTTGGGCACTCAGCGCTTCTAAACCAGATGTGCAATGCATGGGCTGCTGCGAAGGGGGTCACGTTCAACATCAAAGGCCCCAACTTGTTCCTTGTTTAGTGTCATTGCCTTGGTGATTGGAAGAGGATCATGGATGGGGGGCCTTGGCTGTTCCGCAAGGCGCCGGTGGTTATTCAAGAGTATGATGGTTTCTCTGATGTTTCTCAGTACAAGTTAAACAAAATCCCGGTGTGGGCTAGGATCAAAGGCTTGCCGCCGGGGCTGACTGCCAAGAAGGCACTAGCAGAAAAGGTTGCAGCTAAGGTCGGAGGCCCACCTTTTACGGTTGTGGTGAATGAGGGGGTTATAAACCCTAACAATACTTTAAGGGCGAGGGTATTTCTGGATGTTAATGAGCCCCTCGTTTGATTTGTGCCAATAACCCTAAGGGAGAGCAAGAGGTACCAGTTACCTACGAAAAACTCCCTGATTTTTGCTATATGTGTGGATTGATGGGGCATATAGTAGAGGAATGTGGGGGCGGGGTGCATGATCCCAGAGCTTATGAATGGGGCGACTGGCTGCTTTGGGCTCCGGAGCCGAATCCTGGAGCTCCAACAGAGCAAGATGGAGGAGGCAGAGGTGGAACTAGAGGGAGAGCAGGTGGAAGGGGAGAAAGAGGAGGAAGGCAGGGGAGAGGCGACAGGGCAGGCGGAAGAAACAATACAGGAAGAGGTGTTGGGGGGATGAGGAGGCGAACTACTAGTCGGGAAACATGGGTGCAGGGGAAAGAAAGATACGCAAGAGGCTGGTCTCGCCTGATGGAACACTTAACGTTAGAGGACAACCAGTCCCTAATCTGGCAGGCAAAGTGGCGGATATGGTCCTTTTGCTGGAGGGAGGCTCAACCTCAACAAGCAATGATGGAGGTTAGAAGACACCGGGAAAGGCGACGGTAGTGAAGAGAAGGAAGCAGGGGGGTATAGGAGATGCTCAACGCGATGAACTGATGTCGGAGGCGGCCTCCCGAGAGGAGGACCGCCGAACCCAATGTATGCTTTGTGCTAGAACTGCCGCGGTTTGGGCAACCCTGCGACAGTTCGTGAAGTCCGTGATCTCACGGCTAAATTTGCCCCGGCCGTGTTGTGCTTAGTAGAAACTCAGTTGTCGAGTGCACGAGTCAAGATATTAGCACCATCTTTTGGATTTGATAGATCTTTTGCTATTAGTAGTTCGGCGCGGAGCGGAGGTCTTGTTATTTTCTGGAATGATTCAATAAAACTAGAAGTTACGGGCTACTCGAAATATCATATAGATAATATATCAGATCTTGGATCATCACCTATGCGTGTACGGAGAAGCACAGGTGTCGGAAAGATACAAAACTTGGGACACACTATGTTCTATTTTGGGATCTTCAACGCTGCCTTGGGTAGCGCTTGGAGATTTTAATGAAGTTCCTACCCAGTCAGAACATGAAGGAGTAAACTTGCGATGTCCAGGTCAGATGGATGGGTTCAGGGATGCCCTGGATATATGTGGCTTGCTGGATTTGGGCCACAAAGGGAGATGGTGGACTTTCGAGAAAAGGGTTGCGGGTGGGACATACACAAGAGTTAGTCTTGACCGAGTAGTCGCAGATGCAACGTGGAGTTCTGCTTTCCCTTTCGCTGAAGTTAGGAACGATACGGCTGCATGTTCAGATCATGGGCCTATAGTTCTTAAGCTAACTGATGAGGAGGATACCAGGAGGAAGGCGAAGAGTTTCAAGTATGAAGTAATGTGGGAGAGACGTCCAGAGCTGCAATCATTTATTGAAACAAAGTGAAATGGCAAACCAAAGGGGTTTTCGGCAAGTGAGGTCAGGGACAAGCTAGAGGATCTCAGCGAACACTTGCACAGCTGGGATAGGCACACGTTTGGCAATGTTAAGAAAGAGATCAAACAACTCACTAGAGAACTTAAGACTCTAAAGAACGTACCAGGACGGACAGAACAGAGCCACCTTGAAATCAAAGTAGTTGACAGGTTGGTCGAGCTATACCACAGGGAAGAGATCCTGAGTAGACAACGGTCGCGAGTAGACTGGCTTACTTATGGCAACAGTAACACAAAATATTTTCAGCAAAGAGCATCAATGAGGAGGAGGAAGAACAGAATCACGGCCCTGGCTAGGCCGGATGGACAGATAACGGAGGATGTAGAGGAGCTAGAGGGGATGACAGCTGAGTTTTATAAAGGCCTATACACCTCTGAGGGCTGTAACAACATGCAAGAAGTTTTGGACTCGGTTCCGGTGAAGGTTACGAATGATATGCGGGCACAATTGGATGTGGTTTATACAGAAAAGGAGGTCAAAACAGCGCTCTATCAAATGTTTCCTACGAAGGCGCCGGGGCCTGATGGTTTCCCAGCGCATTGTTTTCAAAAACATTGGGGTGTTTGTGGAGAAGAAGTCACTAAGGCCGTCCTGGCGATCGTGGAGGGGAATGAGAGTGCGGAAGGCATTAACCAAACTTACCTGGTCTTAATACCGAAGGTAAAAAAATCCTTCTCTATTATCACAGTTACGACCGATAAGTTTATGTAATGTGCTTTATAAGATAGCTTCCAAAGTTATCGCCAACCGCCTGAAGTCTGTTCTCCCCGAGATAATTTCAGCAGAACAGTCGGCCTTTGTGCCAGGCCGCTTGATCACGGATAATATTATTGTAGCTTATGAGTGCTTGCACTTTATGAAGTGTAATAAAGCAATCAAACACTGACATTGTGCTCTCAAACTGGATATGATGAAAGCATATGACAGGTTGGAATGGGATTACTTAAGAGGAATAATGTTGAACCTGGGGTTTTCGCAGAGATTGGTTGACATTGTTATGAACATGGTCACATCAGTTTCATATTCAGTTTTATTTAATGGAAAGAAGTTGGAGGAGTTCAGACATAGCAGAGGAATTCGTCAGGGAGATCCTACCTCCCCTTACCTGTTCTTATTGGCAGCGGAGGGCCTTTCAGGCCTATTGAAAAATTTAAGTCAGTCATCTCAACTGGGTGTGGGATACAAGTGGCGCCCTCAGCACCACCTGTTAATCACTTGTTGTTCGCGGATGATAGCCTGCTGTTCTTTAAAGTAACTAGAGGAGGGGCGAACGAGGTGTCAAACCTGTTGGAGAACTATTGCCAGGCTTCAGGTCAGAGAATCAACCCATCAAAGTCTACTATCTTTTTTAGTAAGGGGTGCCCAACTACTATCAAAGATGAGACTAAAAACATCCTAAATGTTCCCAATGAATCCCTGAATGAAAAGTACCTAGGGATGCCTTCTGACATAGGTACTTCAAAGAATGGGCATTTAAGTATCTGAAGGACAGGCTATGGAGCAAGGTAAAGGGTTGGATGGAAAAGTGCTTGTCGTCTCAAGGAAAGGAAGTTTTGGTGAAATCAGTGGCACAAGCAGTGCCAATTTTCTCAATGTCATGTTTCAAGTTTCCAAGGGGATTATGCGAGCACCTAAACAAGTTGATAAGACAGTTTTGGTGGGGAAGCAAGGAGGGTAAACGGAAACCAGCTTGGGTTTCATGGAAGTCTATGACTCAGCCCAAATTCATGGGAGGGCTAGGGTTCCGTGATTTTGAACTTTTCAACCTAGCTCTCCTCGCAAGACAGTCCTGGAGACTTCTACAGCAACCAGATTCTTTGTGTGCGAGAATTTTGAAGGTTGTCTACTACCGTCAAAACACAATTCTGGAAGCTGAACTTGGCAACTGGCCATCTCAGGTATGGCGGGCTATTATGGAGGGAAGAGACGTCCTTAAGCAAGGGATCATTAGGAGAATTGGAGATGGCTCAACAACGAGAATTTGGGCTGATAACTGGATTGCAAGGATCGCTACTATGAGGCCGTTAGCTTGTCTTTCGGCTAATCCACCTCTTTTAGTAAGCGAGTTGATTGATGCACACAATGCAGCATGGAACAGAGAAGCCCTGGATGCAAACTTTATAGCGGCTGGCAATCTTGGCCATCCCGGTTTGTACGAGGCAGATGGATGATCACTGGGCTTGGAACTTTGAAAGAAACGGAATTTTCTCGGTAAGATCTGCATACCGAATGCTAGCTGACACAAAACGCAGAAGGGAGGAGTTGCTAGAAGGAAGGTCTGGTTCCTCTAATTTCAAAGCGGAAGCCAAATCTTGGGGGACATTGTGGTCTGTTCAAGTTCGTGGAAAAATTCAGCATTTCATGTGGAGGCGTCCAAGCTTTCGATCCCAACAGAGGACGTAAGACACGCAAGAAAAATGGCGAATGATGATAAGTGCCAGCTTTGCGGAATGATAGATTCATGGCGACATTCACTGTTTGAATGCTTAGTTGCCAGGTGTGTTTGGGCCCTAGTAGATGAAAACATACTTGACTTTATACAGGCGTCGAATGCCAAGGTGTGGTTATTCTCAGCTATTGATCATCTACCTCGAGACAGTCCGGTGACGATGGCAGTGACCATGTGGGCAATATGGTGGGCTCGTCGGAGGGATATCCATGAGGGAGATTTGCAAAGCCCACACGCGACTCACTTTGTTAGAAATTTCATTGCAGAACTTGCAACTATTCAAACTGGGCCGGGGGCATCACAAGGTGTGACAAACGCAACTACGAGATCTGGTGCCAGTCAAGGATGGAGGGCGCCCGATGTTGGAGTTGTTAAAATCCAAGTCGATGGGGGAGTCTCCAGAAACGGGAGAAGAGGGGCAGCCGCTACCATAGGCAGGAACCATGATGGTCTTTTCCTTGGATCATCAGCAATGGTTTTTGATGAAATAAGTGACCCACCGATGTTGGAAGCATTGGCTTGCCGCGAGGCTCTTGCCCTAGCTCAGGATCTATATCTAGACAATATTGTTGTTGCTTGTGATTGCAAGACAGTTGTGGAGGAGATCAAGAAGGGGACAGAAGGGAGATATAACACTATCATCAAGGAGATCCAGGCCCAGGCTGACAATTTGTTCGATGTGACTTCATCTTTTAAGGTCGACAAGGTAATGTTGATGCTCACAACTTAGCTAAATTTTGTACTTCTTTAGTTCAAGGGCACCATATGTGGCTGGGAGTACCCCATGACCCCTTTGTTATTCCTGTAAACCGAAACAATGATCAATAAAGTCTGGTTTACCACTAAAAAAACTAAAAGAACTCCTCTTGCGGAAGAAATAGTGGAGCATATGTGTGACAGCATGAGTTTAAATGCTAAAAACTGGATCTTCACAATGCATGAGAAACTAAAGCAGGAAGAATTTACGCGCATGATTGTTACTCTTTGGGCAATTTGGAGATCAAGGCGTAAAGCCATTCATGAGGATATATGTGCCAGCCCTATGCAGGTCCATCAATGCTTTTTTGAGGGATATACAGATACTTTCAATGCCAGTACAACGAACTAATGCAAGCCGGGCACCCAGGTCAGCTCTCTGGCAACCTCCGCCGCTGGAGCATGTGAAGTTTAATGTTGATGCCGCTGTTTCAAGTGGAAATTTTGGTGCGGTTGGAGTAATATGCAGGGACATGGCTGGCACTTTCCTGGGTGCCTCTTCTCTTACTTTCCAACACATATTTGATCCTGTTGCATTGGAAGCATTGGCGGTAAGAGAGGCGCTTGCACTCATGGAGGATTTATATGTGCATAAGATACAAGTGGCGTCTGATTGCAAGATCGTGGTGGATGAAATCAAGCAAGGTACATCATCGAATCATGCAGCAATCGTACATGAAATCATAGAGAGATCGAGTGCTTTTATTGCTTGTAATTTGTCCATGAGTTTAGGATCTCGAATTTCGAGGCTCAAAATCTTGCTAGGCATGCACTTTCGCTCGGGTTAGGCCGCCGTGTCTGGTTAGGCCTCCCCGGAGATTTGAATTTTATCCCTGTAAATGTTGTGCCAATTTAAATAAAGCCTGGCGAGGATGTCTCAAAAAAAGAACTCCTTCATTTCTCAAAAAAAAAAACTAAAAGAACTCCTTCACCAAAAAAACTAAAATCTAAAAAGTGCATGCGCACTATCTGGAGAGAACGAGCAGCCGAACGAGAGCCGCTTGATCTCGTTCCGATCGACGGCGCGGGTGTCCAGGTGTTACTTGGTCGGGTGGTGGAGCCGCGCCACTTGGACCTGCGCGTGGACCGGTCGCCTGGTCCGATCGCGCTGTGCCGCACCAGATAACCCTCCCCCAGGACCCACATGTCATAGAGGATTAGGCAGTTCCCCGGTGCGATAGCCGTCGTGCGTAGTGGGCGGCGGTTTTGAATTTCGTGCCATTATCCTGTCCATCCCCCACCTCTTGCGGTCCATTCCTCTTTCCCCCTTGCCTTCGCCGTTGGGTGGTGCTGCAGAGGTGGTTCCAAATCCGCCAGGGTGTGGTCGACGGCGGGGCGCGCCACGAGGGTCGTCCTACGCGCGCTCCCCGTTCTTCTGCTTGTTTCTCCACTCGCCCGCCCTCCTTTTTCTGGCGAGGTCGCATGTTTTCCGATGAGGTCGCGGTCGGTGTCAGGGAGGTCAAGGTAGAGGTCGAACTCGAGGTCGCGGTCGGGGTCAGGATGTGCTCATTTTCCGGCGAGGTTGAGGTCACCCCCGCGGACTACTCCATTTGGGAAATAGCCGGATTGGCAGGGGTGGGCTAGGGTTGTGCTTATCCCGTCATTTTTGCGTTGCAATAGGGGAGAGCTCATGCATGTACGTACGGGATGTCTACGGGATGAGTGGTTCAGGGAGGAGGAGTGGTTCGCGGTGATAGAGCCTCGTCTGTGGATTGTAGCCTCGTGGTGGATCTGATGTTTTTGATGTGTGTTTTCCCCCGCGGTGTGCAACTAGGTTGCCCCTTGCGTGCAAACTAGGAGCAGTAGTAGGCAATTTTTTAGATAATATAGCCAATCTGCCAGTCTTGTGGTGGATCTCCTGGTTCATGTGTGTTCCCCTGTTGTGTGCAAGTTGGGACCATTACCTATGCAAATTAGTACCTATGCTTGCCAATTTCCCAATATACTCTATCCAAGCTGCCAACCTTTGTGATGGATCTGGTGGTTCGTGTGTTTTCCCCCTATTGTGTGCAACTAGCGACCCTTGTTTGTGCAATTTAGCACCAATGCTTGCCAGTTTTCCAATATAGTCTACCCAATCTGCCAGCCTTGTGGTGGATGTGGTGGTTCACGTGTTTTCTCCTGTTGTGTGCAAATAGGGACCATCACTTGTGGAAATTAGTACCAATGGTTGCCAATTTTCCAATATAGTTTACTGATTTTTCTGCCAGCCTTTGTGTTGGATCTGGTCGTACATGTGTTTTTCCCCTGTTGTGTGCAACTAGGGCCCCTTGATTGTGCAAATTAGTACCAATGCTTGCCAATTTTCCAATATAGTCTACCCAATCTGCCAGTCTTGTTGTGGATGTGGTTGTTCATGTGTTTTCCCCTGATGTGTGCAACTAGGGACCCTTATTTGTGCAAATTAGTACCAATGCTTGCCAATTTTCCAATATAGTATACCCAATTGTTTTGTTGGATATATTCTTGTTGGCTATGCATTTTTTGTTTGTCCCAGTTGCACAATATATCATACTCAGCTGGTTGCCTTTAGTTAACTATTTTCTGCCTAGTTCTTACTTGCCACAGTTAAACTTAGTTGGCTTATATGATGTCCAGTTGCACAAGGTTGACTGCCTAGTTGGCTGCATCACTGTAGTACTTGGTTGTCCACATGTTTTACAGTTTTTTGCACTAGGTGTCCTGCTTATGTGTAGAGGTCTGCAGATCAAAGCAACCTTTTATGTTTTCTCTAGTTTGTTTGCGCATCTTCTAACTATGTTTTCTTTTCTTGTTTTCCCCTGCAGGGTAAAAATGGTTATAATAGGAGAAGATGCGGATGGCAATGAAGATGTATTTTTTCACTTTTTCTGTGTTTTTGAGTTGTTTTCAACCTATCCATGTATGCTAATGTCCTTTTTCATGTTTTTGGTTGCTTAATCAGGGTTCTGGAACTCAGTCCCTTCGCTGGAACTCGAAGCGTGCTGCTAATCGCCAGCCACGACCTGCGCATAGTGTTCAACAGGGAGAGGAAGTTGAGGTAAGTGGCATGCTGATGACACAAGCACCTTATTTTGGTTTTGTTTGGGTCATATAATATTTTTTTTGTTTTTTCCCATGCCCATGTTTTTTATTTTCTTAGGATGTTGACCAGTTTCGGGTTGTAAAGCGGACTAGACGTGCAGCAATTGCAGGGGGAGCTAAATCATCTACTAGGGTAAGTAAATCCTTGAATATCAATGTTTCTCGCTATACGCTGATGAAATTATGCAGCCGTTGGCACCACTATCTTTGTTGTAGTTGCTCAATAACCATCTTGTAGTTGACATCATTGGTCATCTTGATCTAAATATAGTTTTCGCAGAAGTTGACATGAGTTGGCATCTTGTAGTTGACATCACTGGTCATCATTTTGTGCAGGGAGCAGCTGCTGGAGGAGGTGCCTCATCTTCCGCAGTAGATGCTGAGGTACGTGGTTTTTTGTGTGTTTGTGAGATATTGAAAAGTTTCTTGCAAACCTCTTTTTTTCTTAGTTGTTGTTATCTTCTTGCAATATCATGCTTATCATTGCACATCCCCTAGAACTTTTTGTAGTTGTCAGGTCTAGTATGTTTTCTTAGTTTTCTTGCAGGTTGCACACTGGTAGTCTTCAGTTGTCATGATGAGCTTTCATAGTTGCACAAAAACATCATATTAGTTGGCATGATCCATTTTATGTTTATATAGTTTTTGCAACACTGATCCAAATGATCATTGCTAGTTTTTTCTCAGTCCAGTTTTTTGTCTTGTGTTTAATTTATTTTTCTCATCATCAGGCCAGTGGTGAAGGAGTTGAGGTGGATGCAGGGCAAGATGTGGAGCGACCATCATAAGCGGGCAGGATAAGGGCATCACCAGGGCGGTTTGCGAAGTTCGACAGCTCGCTATCCCCACCACAGGAGTCTGAGCTAGTTTCGAGGTTGTTTGGGGGCCTCTTGAACTTATCAGACACACTTCCAGCGGACCTCACTAAATTCCTGGTGCAGTCCTACCAGCCAGAGAGCTCTGAAATGGTGTTCCCAGGCAGGGGAAGGATCCGTGTCGATGCTGACAATGTCCACAGGGTATTTGATCTCCCAAACAGGGGTCAAAAAGTCAGGTATGTAGTTGACAAGGATGCAACTAGGAGATTCAGAGAGGCTTTCAACATAACTGGAGATTCTCATCCCCAGATCACTACATGGTGCAAGATGATTAAGAATATGGCGGGAAGAACGGATGACACATTCTTTATGGCCTGGCTTGCGGTCGCATTCAACACTTTTCTAGCACCAACCACGGTCCTAAAGCTAAGCCCAAAGTGCTACGGACTTGTGCTAGATCATGAAATGCTCAAGAACACAAACATCTGCCTCTTTGTAGCAGAACACATAAATGAAGCTTTCCGAAACATGGACCAGGAGAAGCAAACTGTCTGTTGATGCTTGTATCACTTGATGGTTAGTGAAAACGAGCACTTCCATGTGTTTTTCTTCTTTGTGTAGTTATAGTTTCTGAAATACTCCTCATAATAACCGAAGTTGGGTTTCCTTTGTTGGTTCTGCTGCAGATACTATACCTTGATGCACTCGTTCATGATATCCCAGTAAGCAACTGCACGATGCGAGCGAATGCATGGGACAGTAGCCTAATTGCCAAGGTGATCAAGAAGGACACAATCTCTCCTGGTGTGTTCGGCAAATTATAAGTGAGTTCTCTTTGTTTTTTCCAACAGCGGCTCTTTTTATGTTCTATTCATGTCTGCTCAGTTTTTAATTACTTGGTAGATGCACATATGCTTTTGAGATCAGCTTTCGACACTTTTTGGTAGTTGCACAAAAACTATGATCAGTTGGCACAACAATGCCTGTAGTTGCACAGCTTGTAGCTTTAACTTTGGCATCTGCACACATGTTCATTTTTAATTGGCACATCATCTGTTTTAAGTTGCGTAGTTTTACTTACCTTGTTTCACAGATGTGTGACATCAGTTGCCAGAAACTTTTTTTAGGTGCCCTGTGGGTTGCACAGTTTTTTTGGTTTGTTCAGTTGCATATATGTAGAATCCAATTGTCTACCTAGTATCTTGTTGTAGTTGCACATGTTATAAGGTTTGGTTTTCGTTCAACACAAAATCTGTTTTGATAATCTTGTTCTTTTCTTTTTCTCTTTTTTACATCAGCTTAAAGAGGAGTATAGGGGCACGGAGTAGACACCACTGTTTGGTGGTATTTTGCAAGCTGAAGCATTCATGGCATCCAAGTTACCAATAACCTACAATCCGCAGGTTAGTCTTTGCATATAGGAGTTTGGATCAGTTACCAACATTTTTCTTTGGCTGGGATGTATGTTCAGTTGCACATATATGCTTTTTTAGTTGCGAGAATACATGATTCAGTTGGCTGGGATGTATGTTCAGTTGCACATATATGCTTTTTTTAGTTGCACATATTCTTTGGACAGTCAATGTGTTCATTTGCAAACAATAACTTCAACTTGGTAGAATGCATGTTTAGTTGGCTAGAATCATGTTTTAGTTGGCTAGAAAATATGTCTTAGTCGGCTTGCTGAACACATCATGGTCAGTTACTGACATTTTCTTTTTTTTAAATGGTTTCTAACTGAATCAGTATTGAATCTTTTTTTGTGCTGATGCAGAAAAAGGCAAAGATTGCCAAAGTGGTTAATGACCTGTTTAAGGCAGTAACTAAACAGGTTGGCACCTTCATTGAAGCAGTTGCCAAGATCAATGACGAGGAGCCGTATATTGATCCCTACGTACAGCAGCCATCAATGGGAACCAGGACGTCACGCCGTGCTCCAAAAAGAAAGAGACGGGTTTCACCTATACAAGAAGAAGAAGATTTTGTTGAGGAGGAGTCAGAAGAAGATGAGGAAATGGAAGCAACACTAGATGTTGGAGATGACGAGGACACAGATGCGGATGAATCAGAGGAGGAGGACAAAGAGGAGGATGACAAAGAAGAAGATGCAGAGGAGGAGGAGGAGGAGGAAGAGGAGAAAGAAGAGGAGGACAAAGAAGAAGAGGACAAAGGAGAGGAGGAGGACAAGGAAGAAGATAGTGAGGTAGAGGAGGAGGAAGAAGAAGATGAGGCCAAAGAGGGGGACGGAGACAAAGGTGCAGCAGTTGATGGTAGTGAGGGGAAAGGAGATGACGAGGAATAAAACGAGGATGTTGATGGTGATGATCAAGGGGGATCCAATGGAGACAGTGACAGCAGCGATGACGATGATGACAATGGCCCTGCTTCTGGGGGTACAGGCGGCAACACATCCAGGGGGACTAGCAGCTCTGCCAACCCTGCCAGCAGCAGCAATTAATTGAGCAGCAGGAGCACACTACAGATGTTGATTGAGAAAACTTGCTGGAAAGAGAAGGATTTGCCGAAGTCAAAGAAAAATGACGAAGCGGAGTCTCAAGGGAGCATTGATATGTCCAAGCTGTGCAACTTGAAGCCAGCTTTGCCAACCACTTTCCCCGTGCCAGATTTTAGTGACTAACAGATGTGTTAGAAGATCGATTTTGCCATTGATCAGAAGCTGTTCTTATCAAGTGAGGCTGAAAAGAATCAAGTTGACATGGAGGAAGCAGGAAAGGGTCTTGACTGGGTTCATTCAAAGAAAAAATACAAGGAATATTTGAAGCAGCTTCTAGATATAAGCTCCAGCAAGAGCAAGGAAGCATCCGTGGCAAACCCTCACATGGTCCAGAAGCGCAAAGCAGTTTCATTGAAGAAGAATCCGGAGTTGCCTCAAACCAAGGAGAAGATGGTGAGGGCAGATGCTGAAATAAATGTGGTCAACGAAGCTGTGGTTCCAACTGATATGCCAACTGTAGTGAGCAGAGAGCCAACCACCACTCAAGATGTGACAACAATGCATGTTGAGCCTACAACCATCACAGGAGTTCAACAGATCAAGGGGAAGACTCCTCTTTCAGCAGTCCCACCTAAACCAGCTAAGCAGCAAAAGATTGTCAAGTTTGCCAAGGGCACAAAGGGGGAACAGGGCACAAAAGGTGTGGGGTTTAGACACGAGACAGAACTACATGCCACAACCATCAATGCAGGGGTGCCAAGTTTTGCTAGATTGCTGCCAACTCAGATTGGAAAGGTGCCAACTGCAGATACTAGTGTACCAACTGAAGTGTCAATTAACAGCGTGGTCACAGTCAAAACCACCACTGCAACTGCAAGCCCCAAGGTGCCAACTCATAGAGATACCTCAATGCCAAACACGGAAGGAGGTGATCAAACTGCCAAAGTGCCATCTCCAAGAGCTAGCACATAGCATCCAAGCAAGCCTGCATCACCAAGAGCTGACTTTCAGCACTCATTAACACAAGAGGAGGTGTTCAACATTGTAAGCAGGTGCAAGCCTCCTAGGCCGCCAACTACAACATTATTGCGAACCAAGTCAACGAATGATGCACCTGTGAATGTGCTGCAAGGAGATGCCCTGGGCCTTCAACCCATACGCAGATCAAATTCTTACAGCTATCATGGTGACGGGTTCTGCGATGCACCATCTTTTGACATGGGCATAGATGGTGATGCTAGGGCTGCTCCAGCACTTGCTCCAGCAGCAAACAGGGGAAGCCAGTGTGGTTGTCATAGACGAGGGTGAGTTGGACCCAGCAACTGTGAACGAAGGATGTGCTGCTGCTGATGCTGGCAAGGGATTAGCTCACCAGCCAGATGTTGGATCACCAGACAACTACCACACCTCGATATGCGCAGAACCAGCAGTTGCATGAGCAGTTCTTCAGGACCACCTGTTGCACGAAGACAGAGGAGGGTAATAAGGCCCGCGGCATCTCAAAGGTCGCCATTCATTGATTACAACAAGAAGAAGACATTCAACTCCAATGAGGCAGTCAACAAGCTTTACGCTGCCCTCTTGTATTGGGTCAGGCATCACCCAGGAGCAAATGATGCTCTTAAAAGGTAAACCAACTCCCCATAGCCTACATACATATCTTTTTCAGTTGCACAGTAGCACCCACTTAGTTGCACAGCATGCAGAGCATGTTGCACAGAATATTGCTTTTAGTTGCACACTCTTGTTTTTTAATACACATTTTTTTGTTGCTGTGACCCTTCAAGCTAACTTGTCTTTTATTTTATTTTTAAATTCAGCCCTGAGATAATCAGGTATGGTGATTTCTACATTTCTATGAAGGAGTTAGTTGATTCCATGAAGCCGGTTCAATGGGTGTCAAGAATTGTTATTGAGACTGGAATCATACACATCATGGATAACTTACCAGAAGGGTCAGAGAAGGTTGTTATGCCACTGAGGTTTTCTATAAGTTTTTTCAAAACCTTTTTTACCCTCATCTTGTTTGTAGCACTTTTGTTGACCAATTCAGGGAGTCCTTTCATCTAGTAAGGAGTTTGAGGCATGTTTATAATCTCTGCAGATCAATTTACAGCAAGGGGTCCACAACGTGAATGAGATAAACAAGAGGTTTGAACACAAGAACCGTCTCGACAAGCAAGACTTGGTCAGTGTTGTGCCCAGATGATCCATCTCTTTAGTTGGCACCCATAGCATGTTCAATTGCACATGATACAACTATTAGTTGGCAAATACTTTCTTGCAACCTGTTTTAACTTCACCAATTTTTTATTGTTTTTCTTTACCTACAGCGTGTATCTGCGTCTGAATCGTTCATGTGTGTAGGTCATGCTGCCAGTGCTTGAGTGCGCTGATATAAACGATAAGGAGGGAGGCAGGCATTATTGGGTCTTCAATGTCAACTTGAGGGACGGACGTTTCGAAGTTCTTGATTCAAGCAGGAAGCTTGATGATAACCCACAAGTATAGGGGATCAATTGTAGCCTCGTTCGATAAGTAAGAGTGTCGAACCCAACGAGGAGCTAAAGGTAGAACAAATATTCCCTCAAGTTCTATCGACCACCGATACAACTCTACGCACACTTGACGTTCGCTTTACCTAGAACAAGTATGAAACTAGAAGTACTTTGTAGGTGTTTTTGGATAGGTTTGCAAGATAATAAAGAGCACGTAAATAAAAAGTACGGGCTGTTTAGGTAAAGAAGCAATAAAGTTAGTATAGCGAGTGTGGAAAAGTGGTGGTAGGAGTTGCGAAATTGTCCCTAAGCAATTGACTACTTTACTAGACCGATAGCAAGTTTTATGTGGGAGAGGCCACTGCTAGCATGTCATCCCTGACTTGGAATTCTATGCACTTATGATTGGAACTATTAGCAAGCATCCGCAACTACTAACGTTCATTAAAGTAAAACCCAACCATAGCATTAAGATATATTGGTCCCCCTTCAATCCCGTATGCATCAATTTCTATGCTAGGTTGAAGCTTCTGTCACTCTTGCCTTCCAATACATAGTCCTATCAACATACAACTAACCCTATGGTGTGATCCACGCGCGCGCTCATATGATGGGAACCAAAGGACAACAACATAACCACAAGCAAATTAAACCAATCATAGCAATTCACCAATTACCGATAGGACAACGAAAATCTACTCAGACATCATAGGATGGCAACACATCATTGGATAATAATATGAAGCATAAAGCACCATGTTCAAGTAGAGGGTACAGCGGGTTGCGGGAGAGTGGACCGCTGTAGATAGATGGGGGAAGGTGATGGAGATGTTGGTGAAGATGGCATAGGTGTTGGTGAAGATCGCGGTGATGATGATGGCCCCGGCGGCGTTCCAGCGCCACCGAAAGCGAGGGGGAGAGAGCCCCCCTTCTTCTTCTTCTTCTTCCTTGACCTTCTCCCTAGGTGGGAGAAGGGTTCCCCTCTGGTCCATGGTCTCCATGGCGTGGGAGGGGCGAGAGCCCCTCCGAGATTGGATCTGTCTCTCTGTCTCTCTCTGTTTCTGCGTTCTTGATTCTGCCCTTTCACCGTTTGTCGTGGAATTGTCACGGAAGATGTCCTAGTGTAAGGACTTAGTCGTGAGGCCAACGCATCTATGCGGTAGCTTGAGAGGGGTTGGGCGGAATCGAGAGACGCAACACAAGACAAGGATTTAGACAACTTCGGGCCCCGGGAAACATCATCCGGTAATAGCCCTACATGCTGTTTGTGGCTAGGTCTCATTATGATCATGAGAGAGTCGCCGGCTTGGCCGGCTCTTTGTGTATATCCCTAGAGATTGTTTCTTGTTGCCTGTCCCTCTTTGGGGTGCCCTGCCCCTCCTTATATAAGTTAGAGGGGCGGGTTACATGCGAGTCCTAGTAGGACTAGGACTAGTCTATCTTTTCTTACAAGTTGAATACAAGTCCGGGTCTTGCTTCCTCGTAAAGGAAATATTCGTCATCCCTTTCTCCTTAAGCCGACCCATCATAAACGTGAGCCGGCCTTCTGGGCCTTGGGCCTTGTCATCCATCTGAAACACCCGCCGGGTCACCAATGAGTCTTCAGGCTCGTGAATCGTCACACCAGTGAACCGCCAGACACATGAATCGCCAATCTTCTGGGGGTTGCCAATGAAACGCCAAGTCCGGCCGGGCCATATATCCGGCCGGGTCATACCGCGGGGTATATCCCCGACATTAGCCCCCAGTTTAATTTGGATCTATCCATGTTTAACTAATCTGCAATATAAACACAAGAACAAATTTGACAGGTTGTGCTCCGGGTTAAATATTTTCCTGAACCGGCACCTGATCATCTTTAAGTCCTTGTCATTTTCCTCCTGGATGCATACTCAAGATCTTATAGCAAATCTCTTTTAACAGATATGTCCAAACCTTGCCAATGCAAATAATCCAGGCACTTCTTCTAAAAAATCCGGGTCAATAGGCCAGCTTCATAACCAATTTGCTGACATTGGCTTTTGTAGAGAAATATTATAAGAAATAATCCATTTGAGTCGGCCTTCAATGCTCTGACTTGACAAAAATATTGGTCTTGAAATATTCAACTGATATTCAGCCGGCTTAAAGATGTAGATCTTGCCGATTTATGATTTGCAAAATCACCGGGTTATAAAAACTGATGGTTCCGGGTCACAACTGTTTATAGACGACGGGTCACAATTGTTGCCAAAGCCGGGTCATAATTATTATTGATGACGCCGGGTCAATCTGGTTTGCTCAAAACTGAGAATTTTGAAAATATTTCTTCTTATATCCGTGTTACCTGTAGCCCCCAAGTCTTGAGCAGAGCAAAATGATGACTTAAGACTTGCTTCAATATAAATATTACCACTTTGAAGAAATCCATATTGTTCATCTCAATCACTAGTCAGAACTGAGTATTCCTCATATGTAGCCCCCAAGTGCCGGGTTGTCATGCTTGCAGCAACCTGGGACTTGTAATTGCCTTATGCTCATAAAAACTTCAACCAATGTAGCCCCCAAGGGCCGGGTCATTATGCAATAATGAGCAGGGACTTCGTAAATATAATCATGTATACCTGAGTAGCGACGTGTAGCCTCCAAGGGTCGGCTCAGTAAGATAATACTAAACTGGGACTTTTCATTGAAAATAATATCATATGATGTAACCCCCATCCTGGGGCTTGAACCCACGTCCACAAGGTTAAGAGCTTTGTGCTTTACCAACTGAGCAGTGGATCCTTCAATATAATGAAATAAGGCTTGTGTACCTTGAATTTTAACAGGAGCAATTGGTAGCCCCCAAGGGCCGGCTCATTACGATGTGATGAGTCGGGTCTTCAATAAGTTGAGCAAAAAATGACTTTGCATTAGCCCCCAAGTGCCATGGTACATGCTGGCAGTGACACGGGACTAGCATATTCGATGTAATACCAATTTGAATAATGTAGCCCCCAAGTGCCGGGTCGTAAGCCTGCAGCGACTCGGGACTATTCCTTCCATTGTAGAATAAATCATATCCATTGATAAAATAATAGCCATTGCGCCAAAGCGACTTTGAATACCTCATCTGTTGATAAGTACATCCGGAGTTTAAATACCCGGCGGCTCTTGGCCGATGGCGATTTAATACGCCTCCATTGTAAGCCAGAATTTTTATAACCCGGCGGCTTATAGCCTTTGAGAAAATCAAGAATTGATAACCCTTTTGAGACACCAATTTCAATCTTTGATGATGGGCTTGAACTTAATCATTTATGTAAGTCATAGCTCTGTAAATCCTGCACAGAGTTTAAACAACATATGCCCTGGCGACTTAACGTTAAAAGCCAGGGTGGGTAACCACCCAAATGTAGTCTTATCCTGCACACAAGTAGATCACAAGATCCCTTGGCGGTTTACCGCAGGGTGGGTCATAATATCTCACATATAACCACTGTGATATTGAATTTGTACTGCCGGTTTACATGACCTATGCAGTAAGGGTGATAACCCAATCCTTAGAAGCCAATGCTTCCACATAGATGATGATTGTCATAAGCTGGCGATTTATCATCGAAAATCAAGCCGGGTTAAATAGCAACCACTCATATACACTTTAGATATGAAAAAGAGCTTCAAATAAAATCCAAAAAATTGTTTGCAAAAAGAGACTTCAAAATTTTTGAGGCTTCTGATTCGAATACGATCAGAAAACCGTCCCAAAGGGGTTAAGCTAAGATTCGAATATGATCATATAGCCCCCAGTGGCTTTGGCGTTGCAGATCAAGAGGGTACCGACAACTATGTTCTCTTTGGTTCGAATACGACCTATGTTTGAACAGGAAGCCCCCAAATGACCTTGAGAATTGTTTAACGACGCTGATTCGAATACGATACACGTCGGTTCCCAAAAGGGGTTGAGCTATGATTCGAATACGATCAAGAAGCCCCCTAGTGAGCTCGGCAGTGTGCCAATCAAAAGGGTACCGACAGTTAGTTTCTCTTTGGTTCGAATACGACCTATGTTTGAACAGGAAGCCCCCTAGTGATCATGAGAATATTTAACGACTCTGATTCGAATACGATCAGGGTCACACCTAAAGGGCGAAGCTAAATTCGAATACGATCAGCTCCCAATGGTCATTAAAGCAGGGTACTTATGTTTGGGTTGTGCTTTGTAACAGACTCTTTTTGGTCCCTTTAATTTTTCCTGAGAACTCGAACTTTTGCGAGAGATAAATTCTTTTTGAACCGGAAAACAGGATATTGAGAGTTTCAAAGCTTTGTGATAAACAAATTTACCTTAAACCGGATTTTGAACCGGATTTGAGAGCTTCAAAACTTTGTGGCAGATAAATTTCCCTTGAACCGGATTTTAAACCAGATATTTAAGAGCTTCAGTGCTTTGTGGGGGATGTCAAGTCTCTTGAGCCGGATCTAAACCGGAATCCTTCTTTTTAAGCCGGAAATTTTCTGACGGCCTTTAAACCTTTTACCAATATGGCGGTAGCCTCCGGGACCGGGTTATTTTTCCCTCCAATGACCCAGAGTTCTTGAATGCATTGAAACCGACCAATGCTGCCGAGTCATATCATTGTAGCCCCCGAGTCTCAAGACGACTTGAGGAGTTGGCTTTGAGATTCTCCATATTGACCATAGCATAAGGTGTATATCATTGGTGTTGATAGCGCGATGTGAATCCATAGAAGGTTGAAGTGACTGCGGCGGGTTATAAATAATCCCGTATGAGCCGTGTCAGCGACTCGGCCAATGGTTCCTTCCAACTGGATGTTTTGAAGTTAACCAAACTGTAGTGGCGGCGACTTGTGCGCCTGCCCATTGAACCATCCAGTGCAGACGGCGGCTGATAATACATGATAATTCGCCTCCAATTTGTTGGAAGAAAACCGGGCTTCCCAAGCAGTGACTCGCTCATATTCAATAAACAGCTCATGCATACAGGCGCGGCCCAGTGTGTTTATATAGACCAACCCGCGAGAGATGGATGGTAAAGACGACCGTTGCATCAGAGGCGACACAGACAGATGAGCCGGCCGTGGTGTTGTAAGCCGGTCCGGACGGGCGAATCGATCGCCGGCGCGGTAAGCCGCGCGGATGGGCGAGTCAACCACGTTGTGTTGATGTAGTGAACAATTGTCCTGTATCAAAAACCTCGCAAGCCAGAGTAATTGCTCTTTTTAAAGAAAACAATATATAATATATAAAAATTTACTGGATTGATTTCACCTGATATGTCAGGCCAGAAATTATCCACCGTGGAGTTGATGATCATCACGGTGAAGCTGAAACCAATCATGGCCGAGTCGGCCGCGGGAGCAGACAGATGAGCGGGCCGCGGCGTTGTAAGCCGGTGCGGTCGGGCGAGTCAATCGCAGGAGCGGTAAGCGACGCGGACGCCGAGTCGGCCGCAGGGGCGGATGGGTAAGTTGTCCGTCACATTGTAAGCTGGTCGCAGACGTGTGAGCCGGCCGCGAGGGTGGACGGGCAGGTCGTCCATGGCATTGTAAGGCGGCGCGGATGGGCGAGTCGGCTGGCGCGT
Organism: Aegilops tauschii subsp. strangulata; assembly: GCF_002575655.3. Classification (NCBI taxonomy): domain Eukaryota; kingdom Viridiplantae; phylum Streptophyta; class Magnoliopsida; order Poales; family Poaceae; genus Aegilops; species Aegilops tauschii. The sequence goes on along the minus strand of NC_053036.3, from coordinate 411,772,282 downwards.
TGATGTAGACCGGGCCGCAGGGGTGGCGGCTTGCGCCCACCTGTTGAACAGTAAGCAGTCGCAGATGCCGTTACATGATGATGCTACCGCACACTCCATGGATACGGCATTACACCATCTTTATGATGAATCATTGTCCTGCACATAAAAGTGTACATACCAAAGAGATTGTTTTTTGACAAAAAACAATATGCGCTAATAAAATAATCTTAGATGGATATCACCTGATTTGTTCGGATGACCGATGATCCATTCAACGCAACAGAAAATAGCTCAGGTAGACCGGCAACCCAAAATAGCCTCGACGTCTTATCACAGTAGTGGCGGCTCAATGCGGCCCCGGTGAATCAATACAGCAGAGGCGGCTTAATGTTGCGCATTTTTTAACTTCGTCCGATTTTTTTAAATCTCCAGACACGTATTTTTGCACCATAGTTTCGTGTAGCCTTCTGATGTCCATCTTGAGCCGGACAGATAAATAGTAGTAACAAAGTATTGCCAGTAATGGCAGCGCACACTGACGGAGCTGACTGCTGACGCGACCGCAGTCCAGAGTGGCCACCGTTTAATATTCCCAAGCATGTCAAAACAGAAGGCGGGCCGGTTTAAGGAAAACCACTGTGGTGAAACCGGGTCACAGCCGTATCCGCATCTGGGTCATGGCATTTTTTTTGAGGTAGCAGTAGCCGCGTACACAGGAAACCACAGCAGCAACTCTCGAGTAATAGATCGACACATCAAACCCAGTTGGAAACTGGACTCCTTAAAAGCCAGGTACAGTACTTGAAAATCGGAAACTCACGTGAGCAACCACTTGGAAAGCTTTTTGTGAGATTAATTGCAAGGTAATGATTGGCCTAGGAATCTGTGCCCTTGAGGGGTTTGCTTCTCTGCGTAACAAACAGAAACGTAAAAGCATGTGTCAATCAACTTGCAGCAGGCTTCAATCTTCACGCTAGAGGGTAGCAATCAGACCAGGTCACTAAATCGGACCAGTTGACGTATACTTGCGGTAAAAAAACTCCGGTTGATCTCGGTGACTTGCGGCCGCGTACAGACGCAACCCTAATTCCCGATCTCAATCTTGTATTCATCCTTCCAAAATTAATGAGTGGAATTAATTAATCCGGCCGACGGCAGGCTTCCTGCGCGATTGTTTCATGCCGGCTCTTCTTCATCTGATCACATCGCGAGCTTTTGATCCCTAGGAGAGATCCTTCAAGAACTCATCACCACCGTGCGCAGGCCCCACGGTGGGCACCAACTGTCGTGGAATTGTCACGACAGATGTCCTAGTGTAAGGACTTAGTCGTGAGGCCAACGCATCTATGTGGTAGCTTGAGAGGGGTTGGGCGGAATCGAGAGACGCAACACAAGACAAGGATTTAGACAGCTTCGGGCCCTGGGAAACATCATCCGGTAATAGCCCTACATGCTGTTTGTGGCTAGGTCTCATTATGATCATGAGAGAGTCGCCGGCTTGGCCGACTCTTTGTGTCTATCCCTAGAGATTGTTTCTTGTTGCCTGTCCCTCTTTGGGGTGCCGTGCCCCTCCTTATATAAGTTAGAGGGGTGGGTTACATGCGGAGTCCTAGTAGGACTAGGACTAGTCTATCTTTTCTTACAAGTTGAATACAAGTCCGGGTCTTGCTTCCTCGTAAAGGATCTCGTCATCCCTTTCTCCTTAAGCCGGCCCATCATAAACGTGAGCCGGCCTTCTGGGCCTTGGGCCTTGTCATCCATCTGAAACACTCGCTGGGTCACCAATGAGTCTTCAGGCTCGTGAATCGTCACACTAGTGAACCGCCAGACACATGAATTGCCAATCTTCTGGGGGTTGCCAATGAAACACCAAGTCCGGCCGGGCCATATATCCGGCCGGGTCATACCGCGGGGTATATCCCCGACACCGTTTCTTTTATAACCGGAGATCCGTAACTCCGATTGGGCTGAATTTTGGACACGATCTCTATCCGGATATTAGCTTTCTTGCGGCGAAAGAAGGGCTCCAACCGCCTTACGGGGTGGCCACGAGGGTCCAGGGCGCGCCTGACCCCCTGGGGCGTGCCCCCCTGCCTCGTGGCCCCCTCGGGCATCGTATCACGTTGATTCTTCTTCCAAAAAATCATAAATATTCCAAAAAAATCTCCGTCAGTTTTTATCCCGTTTGGACTCCGTTTGATATGGGTTTTCTGCGAAACAAAAATATGCATCAAACAAGAACTGGCACTGGGCACTGGATCAATATGTTAGTCCCAAAAATAGTATAAAAAGTTGCCAAAAGTATATGAAAGTTGTAGAATATTGGCATGGAACAATAAAAAATTATAGATACGACGAAGACGTATCAGCATCCCCAAGCTTAATTCCTGCTCGACCTCGAGTAGGTAAATGATAAAAAAGATAATTTTTGATGTGGAATCCTACCTAGCATAATCTTGATCATGTAATCTAATCATGGCATGAATATTAAGACACGAGTGATTCAAAGCAATAGTCTATCATTTGACATTAAGACAATAATACTTCAAGCATACTAACCAAGCAATTATGTCTTATCAAAATAACATAGCCAAAGAAAGCTTATCCCTACAAAATCATATAGTTTGGCCATGCTTCATTTTCTTCACACAAAATGCTCCCATCATGCACAACCCCTATGACAAGCCGAGCAATTGGTTCATACTTTTTAACGCGCTTCAGCCTTTTCAACCCTCACGCAATACATGAGCGCAAGCCATGGATATAGCAATATGGGTGAAATAGAATATGATGATGGAGGTTGTGTGAGAAGACAAAAAAGGAGAAAGTCTCACATCGACGCGGCTAATCAACGGGCTATGGAGATGCCCATCAATTGATGTCAATGTGAGGAGTAGGGATTGCCATGCAACGGATGCACTAAGAGCTATAAGTGTATGAAAGCTCAAACTAGAAACTAAGTGGGTGTGCATCCAACTTGCTTGCTCATGAAGACCTCAGGCATTTGAGGAAGCCCATCATCGGAATATACAAGCCATGTTCTATAATGAAAATTCCCACTAGTATATGAAAGTGATAACTCAAGAGACTCTCTATATGAAGAACATGGTGCTACTCTGAAGCACAAGTGTGATAAAAGGATAGTAACATTGCCCCTTCTCTCTTTTTCTCTCATTTTTTGTTTTGTTTTTGTTCTTTTTGTTCTTTTTGTTCTTTTTTTGTTTCGGTGGGCTTCTTTGGTCTCTTTTTTTATTTGGGCTTCTTTGGCCTCTTTTATTTATTTTTAAAGTCCGAAGTCTCATCCCGACTTGTGGGGGAATCATAGTCTCCATCATCCTTTCCTCACTGGGGCAATGCTCTAATAATGATGATCATCACACTTTTATTTACTTACAACTCAATATTACAACTCGATACTAGAACAAAGATATGACTCTATATGAATGCCTCCGGCGGTGTACCGGGATGTGCAATGATCTAGCGTAGTAATGACATCAAAAAACGGACAAGCCATGAAAACATCATGCTAGCTATCTTACGATCATGCAAAGCAATATGACAATAAATGCTCAAGTCATGTATATGATGATGATGGAAGTTGCATGGCAATATATCTCGGAATGGCTATGGAAATGCCATGATAGGTAGGTATGGTGGCTGTTTTGAGGAAGATATAATGAGGCTTATGTGTGATAGAGTGTATCGTATCACGGGGTTTGGATGCACCGACGAAGTTTGCACCAACTCTCGAGGTGATAAAGGGCAATGCACGGTACCGAAGAGGCTAGCAATGATGGAAGGGTGAGAGTGCGTATAATCCATGGACTCACATTAGTCATAAAGAACTCATATACTTATTGCAAAAGTTTATTAGCCCTCAAAGCAAAGTACTACTACGCATGCCCCTAGGGGGATAGATTGGTAGGAAAAGACCATCGCTCATTCCCGACCGCCACTCATAAGGAAAGCAATCAAAGAACACCCCGTGCTTCAAATTTGTCACACAACGTTTACCATACGTGCATGCTACGGGACTTGCAAACCTCAACACAAGTATTTCTCAATTTCACAATTACTCAACTAGCACGACTCTAATATCACCACCTTTATGTCGCAAAACTATTGCAAGGAATCAAACATATCATATTCAGTGATCTACAAGTTTTATGTAGGATTTTATGACTAACCATGTGAATGACCAATTCCTGTCATCTCTCTAAATAGATATAAGTGAAGCAAGAGAGTTAAATTCTTTCTACAAAAGATATGCCCACGCTCTAACAGATATAAGTGAAGCAAAATAGCATTCTACAAATGGCGGTTTTCTATGTGAAGAGAAACAGGCAATCCAAACTTCAAATGATATAAGTGAAGCACATGAAGCATTCTATAAAGCCATACTCAAAAGATATAAGTGAAGTGCAAAGAGCATTCTATAAATCAACCAAGGACTATCTCACACCAGCATGGTGCATAAAAGAAAAGTGAAAACTAAATGCAAAAGATGCTCCAAGATTTGCACATATCGCATGAACGAAACGAATCCGAAAACATACCGATACTTGTTGAAGAAAGATGGGATGCCTTCCGGGGCATCCCCAAGCTTAGACGCTTGAGTCTCCTTGAATATTTACTTGGGGTGCCTTGGCATCCCCAAGCTTGAGCTCTTGCCTCTCCTCCTTCTCCTCACATCGAGACCTCCTCGATCTTCGAACACTTCATCCACACAAAACTCAACAGAAAACTCGGTAAGATCCGTTAGTATAATAAAGCAAATCACTACTCTAAGTACTGTTGCAAACCAATTAATATTTTGTTTTTGCATTTTAGCTACTGTAATATAACTTTTCCATGGCTTAATCCACTGATATAAATCGATAGTTTCATCAAAACAAGCAAACTATGCATCAAAAATAGAATCTGTCTTAAACAGGACGGTCTGTAATAATCTGAACATTAACCATACCTCTGGTGCTCCAAAAATTCTGCCAAAATTAGGAAAAATAAACAATTTGTATATAAAGACAGTGCAAAAGTTTCAGAACCATTTGAAATTCCAGTAAAAAATGTAAAATCGCGCACTATAGCCAAAGTTTCTGTCCTGCACCGCACAAACCAACAAGTAGTCTAAAACATCCTAAAGGCAAACCTCGGCACATTATTTTTATTTTTAAACTTTATAAAAGCACACAACAGAAATAAATGACTCTCTAAAACTTCTGGGTTGTCTCCCTGGCAGCGCTTTCTTTAAAGCCATTAAGCTAGGCATATAGTGCTCATGTAATGGATCCACCTGGATCCGAAGGTATATCAAAGCCAATTTGAATTAGCAATGACTTGGCATTTAGTAGTGAGCACAAAGCAACATATATCAAGCAATGATGAAGTCTAACTCTCTTCCTATGCATCGGCATGTCATAGAAGAACAATTCATGCACACCTAGTAAAGGCCAATGCATAGTATAAACAGTTTCTTGCAATTTTATCATGTGGGAAACATGGAGAGGTGGAGATGTAGTTCCTCTCTCATAATAATTGCAAGTAGGAGCAGCAAGCACATGCATATTATATCTATCAAAATCATCATGTGCAACGGAAAAAGGCAACCCATCAATATAATCCTTAATAAGGGCAAACTTCTCCGATATAGTGTAGTCGGGAGAATTCAAAAAGATAATAGGACTATCATGTGTGGGTGCAATAGCAACAATTTCATGTTTAACATAAGGAACTACAGCAAGTTCATCTCCATAAGCATAATTCATATTGGCATCTTGGCCACAAGCATAGCAAGCATCATCAAAAAGGGATATTTCAAAAGAATCAACGGGATCATAACAATCATCATAGCATTCATCCTTCGGTAAGCACGAAGGGAAATTAAACAATGTATGAGTTGAAGAGTTACTCTCATTAGAAGGTGGGCACGGGTGATCAATCCAATCTTCCTCCTTTTGTTCTTCGCTCTCCTCATCATCTTTTTCATCCAATGAGCTCACAGTTTCATCAATTTCTTCTTCCATAGACTCCTACAAAATATTAGTCTGTTCTTGGACAGCGGAGACTTTCTCAATAAAATCATCAATATCGGAATTGAATTCATAATTCTCATAGCAATATTTAAGTATAGCTAAATTTTCAGGTCTATAAACTGAATCATCAAAATCTTCAAACATTTTAAACAAAGATTCAATTTCATAAGCACCCATAAAAGCAATGAATTCTTCTATTTGTTCCACATCATAGTAATCATATATACCATTAGGATAAGAAGCCAAGGTTTTATCATCATTAAATTTGCATGAAAAGGGAAGGTGTGGAACCTTCATCCTAGAGCAACAAGTATAATCATATCTCAAGCATAATTCCCGAGCATACCAATGCAACATATGAATTTGATCCCATAATAGTTTCCCTTTTTGAGTCAAGCGATAATCCCTAAAGTATTCACGTTGATCCAACATGTCTCCCATTACATAATTGAATGGGGTTTTCTCAGGATTATCAAAGTAGTACATAATATTTTTCACATAACTAGCATCGAGGGTTTTAGGAGGTTCCCCATCTCCATGAGTAGCAAGTACACCTATTTTTTTTTTGGTATTTCGTGTTCCATATCCATAACTAAAGATAGAGAACAACTTAGAACATCAAATAAAAACTACTTAGTGATAAAGCAAACAAGCACACACGAGAATATTCACCCCACGCTATGACTCCTCGGCAACGGCGCCAGAAAAAGGTCTTGATAACCCACAAGTATAGGGGATCAATTGTAGCCTCTTTCGATAAGTAAGAGTGTCAAACCCAACGAGGAGCTAAAGGTAGAACAAATATTCCCTCAAGTTCTATCGACCACCGATAAAACTCTACGCACGCTTGACGTTCGCTTTACCTAGAACAAGTATGAAACTAGAAGTACTTTGTAGGTGTTTTTGGATAGGTTTGCAAGATAATAAAGAGCACATAAATAAAAAGTAGGGGCTGTTTAGGTAAAGAAGCAATAAAGTTAGTATACCAAGTGTGGAAAAGTGGTGGTAGGAGTTGCGAAATTGTCCCTAAGCAATTGACTACTTTACTAGACCGATAGCAAGTTTTATGTGGGAGAGGCCACTGCTAGCATGTCATCACTAACTTGGAATTCTATGCACTTATGATTGGAACTATTAGAAAGCATCAGCAACTACTAACGTTCATTAAATTAAAACCCAACCATAGCATTAAGATATATTGGTCCCCCTTCAATCCCGTATGCATCAATTTGTATGCTAGGTTGAAGCTTCTGTCACTGTTGCCCTCCAATACATAGTCCTATCAACATACAACTAACCCTATGGTGTGATCCACGCGCGCGCTCATATGATGGGCACCAAAGGACAGCAACATAACCACAAGCAAATTAAACCAATCATAGCAATTCACCAATTACCGATAGGACAACGAAAATCTACTCAGACATCATAGGATGGCAACACATCATTGGATAATAATATGAAGCATAAAACACCATGTTCAAGTAGAGGGTACAGCGGGTTGCGGGAGAGTGGACCGCTGTAGATAGATGGGGGAAGGTGATGGAGATGTTGGTGAAGATGGCATAGGTGTTGGTGAAGATCGCGGTGATGATGATGGCTCCGGCGGTGTTCCGGCGCCACCGAAAGCGAGGGGAAGAGAGCCCCCTTCTTCTTCTTCCTTGACCTTCTCCCTAGGTGGGAGAAGGGTTTCCCCATAGGTCCATGGTCTCCATGGCGTGGGAGGGGCGAGAGCCCCTCCGAGATTGGAGTTGTCTCTCTGTCTCTCTCTATTTCTGCGTTCTTGATTCTGCCCTTTCACCGTTTCTTTTATAACCGGAGATCCGTAACTCCGATTGGGCTGAATTTTGGACACGATTCTATGTGGATATTAGCTTTCTTGCGGCGAAAGAAGGGCTCCAACCGCCTTACGGGGTGGCCACGAGGGTCCAGGGCGCGCCTGACCCCCTGGGGCGTGCCCCCCTACCTCGTGGCCCCCTCGGGCATCGTATCGCGTTGATTCTTCTTCTCAAAAATCACTAATATTCCAAAAATATATCCATCAGTTTTTATTCCATTTGGACTCCGTTTGATATGGGTTTTCTGCGAAACAAAAATATGCAACAAACAGGAACTGGCACTGGGGACTTGATCAATATGTTAATCCCAAAAATGGTATAAAAAGTTGCCAAAAGTATATGAAAGTTGTAGAATATTGGCATGGAACAATCAAAAATTATAGATACGACGGAGACGTATCACTGGACAACATTGAGTTGATGAGCACTGCATCTACCATCGTGGGGGAAGTACGCCAGCTATGGAGGAAGCATTACCCAAAGTTCAGCATCGAGCACTTCCAGATTATTGACATTGACGTACCGAAGCAACACAGCAAGTAAGACAAGAAGCATGACATTCTTCTCAATTTTTACCATCAATCTATAGTTGATTCATATAGTAGTTGGCTGTCCTTATGTTCTGCAGTTGCACCAGTTGTCTTGCCCAGCTGGCCTACTGTTTGTACTAGTCGGGTGTCTACACGCTGTTCAGTTGCACAAGCTGCCTGCTCAGTTGGTTGCATCACTTTACTAGTTGGTTGTGTATATGTTGTACAGTTGCACTAGTTGTCCTGCTTAGGTGGTTTGCTGTTTTGCACTAGGTTGGCTGTCTATATGTTGTTCATTTCCACAATTTGCCTGCTTAGTTGGCTGCATCCATATACTAGTTGGTTGTCCACATGTTTTGCATTTTTTGCACTAGTTGTCATGCTTAGGTTGCTTCCTGTTTTGTACTAGGTTGGCTGTCTATATGCTTCCGTGTTCGAGTTGCCCCCGTAGGTGCCCTGCTGGTGCACCTACTTGTCCATATATTCTAGTCGGCTATGCACTTTTTTCCTAGTCCTTTTTTTGTTTGTCCTAGTTGCACAAGTTATCATACTCAGCTGCCTGCCTTTAGTTAACTATTTTTCTGCCTAGTTATTAATTGTTTAAATGATTATTTGTTTTATAGATGTACAATCTATAGTTTTTTAAGACACACAACTAGTTTGCAATATGTTTTTCATTTTTATGACTTTCTCATGGATTATCTAGCGATTTGCACGGTGGAACATCAGTAGTTGCACAGTGGCACATAATTAGTTGCATAGTGCCACAGAGTACATCATCTTTTTTTGGTTTTAAATTTCTGTGACAAATTTTCCTTTTCCCCACCGCAGCAACGAGTGTGGGCTGTTCGCACTACTTAACGCCACTGAGTGGAACGGTAGCCAACTGCCCAACTACGAGCCAAAGGAATTACTCAACATCAGGAAGAAGCTGGCATATGATTGGGTCACCAGCGTGTACAACTCCGCCCCATGGAGGAAGTTGCTGAGATACGACAAGGACTAGATCAGTACTCTTTTTATTCTCTGCCCTTTTTTCAATGCCTTGCTGGTTTGCACAATTTCTGGACAGATTTGTAGTTGCACACTAGTAGTAATTCCGTTGCAACTCAATGTCATCACTTTTGTTGACACATTAGGAGCACTGGGCATACAATTGTTCAACAACTAAATATTAAACCATTTGCCAACAAAGGCACAAATAGCAACCATTTTACACAGTGCATGAACTAATTCAAGGAAAACAACTTAGAGAATAGAAAGCATAGATGCTGAATGTGTCCACTTGGTCCCAACATTGCTAAAAAACCATCATTCTTTTCCTTGTTCCCTTTTTTCATACAAACGATGCAAGAGAATCACAATAGCCTGAGTGGACACACACCGGCAGTGTGTTCTGTAGATTGGCAGTGGCTGCATTTGTTTTTCTTCTTTGGGTGTAGCTCCAGCGCCGATTTGTACCATCGACTCTTCTCCCTATATTTGTAGTAGACCTTGGAGGATCCTTGGGCACAAAATCATCAAAGGCTTGTGCAGGGGCTCTGACGGGGCAGTAGGACCAATGTGCGTGGGCGCTGGACCATCACGAGGTTGTGTTCGATCACCTGTGGAATAATCATATAAAAAGTTTAGTATTTTTTTTACGCAACCAGGACTCATGTTCTCTGCAACCACACAACTCATGTTGTGCAACTAAGTGGTTGTTGTGTGCAAGTTAAATTGAAAAGAACCTGTAGTAGCACGGCCCGTCGTGGCACTTGGATGGTAATCATCTATAGCCAGAACAGGAAAAACAAGTTAGTTGTTTATCTTGATGCTCGAACTAACATAGAGTACGCAACTAGGTAGCCTGTTCTGTGCAACTGGGCACCATGATGTGTGCAACTGAAGTTACACACCTAGTTGCATGGGGAGTTGGGGCAGGTAATTACCTGGATGATGAGCCCCGTGAGTGCTGCTTGTAGGGCCATTGGGAGGAGCACGCGGGGCACTGCTTGTTGGGCCAGGCGGGGGAGGAGGTGGCGGAGCATGCCGTGTAGGGCCTGGAGGTGGAGGGGGTCCTCGAGGGTTGCCATCATCTGATGGCCCCGTAGCAGCAGCCAGTTTTTTCTTTTTCCTGGACTTGTTCAGGTGGCCGATCTCGGTACGTGCTCTGCGCATATGCTTGTATACAATGGCCTGTGCTGCATCAGAGCCACTCGCAAACTTGGCTAGTTTCCAAAAATCGAATATCATGTTTCTCTCCCTTATGTGCTTCTTTGATTGAGGAGGCATTTCATCCGGTTGCTCATACCCGGTCCCTGGCGCACTAGGGATAGCAATAGGTGTCCACCGTCTTAGCATGTACCTTTTCGGTATGACATCAACTCCAAGATGGGTGAACACCTTGAGGATGTGGCAACAGAGCATGCCGTCCTTCCGACCAAAAAAATAGAGCATGCCATCCTTGTTCATTTTGCAGCACTCACACAAATAGGAACCCTCCCTCACCCTTGCCTGCACCAAGTAGTTTCGAGAACCATATTTGGCAACAAATTCCTGGTTCGGTCTGAGCTAAAAAAGGCCAGCACCAACTTGGAACGCATTATAACGTCCAATCAGCACAAACTCTTCTCTAAACTTGCGGTAAAGGTCCCTAGTGTAGGTTTCTAAGCTTGCCTCTCTATTGGGAAGTTGGACCATAGCTCAATCTCAAGGTGTTCTATCCTGTAATCATTGCAGCCTTCCTTGGCAAGGATGTGGTTTTGAATTTTTCATATTGCTTGACGAAGTTCAGCATTGAGTTGTGTAGGTTCACATATCTTTTTAGGACGGCGTTGAACCCCTCACTACGCTGTGTAGACTGCAGGAAGGGGAAGAACCTGTGTTTGAAGTAGCACGGCACCCAAGTTGACATGTATTCGTACAACTTCTCAAAGTGTGTGTATGTGTCATAGCCTCGTACTTCATCATTAACCCAACCCAATTCTGCTCAAACTCGTCTATAGTGAAGCTGAAGTCAACACAATAGTTGAAATCATCGGAGTGTTGGGGAACGTAGTAATTTAAAAAAATTCCTACGCACACGCAAGATCATGGTGATGCATAGCAATGAGAGGGGAGAGTGTCGTCCACGTACCCTCGTAGACCGTTAAGGGGAAGCGTTATGACAACGCGGTTGATGTAGTCGTACGTCTTCACGATCGACCGATCCTCAGTACCGAATGTACGGCACCTCCGCATTCAGCACACGTTCAGCTCGGTGACGTCCCGCGAACTCATGATCTAGTAGAGCTCGAGGGATAGTTTCTTCAGCACGATGGCGTGGTGACGATGTTGATGAAGCTACCATCGTAGGGCTTCGCCTAAGCACCGCTACGATATGACCGAGGTGGATTATGGTGGAGGGGGGCACCGCACACGGCTGGGAGAGATCAATGATCAACTTGTGCGTTCAAGGGTGCCCCCTGCCCCCGTATATAAAGGAGAAAGGGGGGAGGCCGGCCGGGCCCTGTAGGGCGCGCCAGGAGGAGGAGTCCTCCTCCTAGTAGGAGTAGGACTCCCCTCTTTCCTACTCCTACTAGGAGGGGGAAAGGAAGGGGGAGAAGGAGAAGGAAAGGGGGGCACCACCCCCTTCCTAGTCCAATTCGGACCAGAGGGGGAGGGGGCACGCGGCCTGCCCTGGCCGGCCCCTCTCTCTCTCTACTAGGGCCCAACTAGGCCCATTAACCCCCGGGGGGTTCCAGTAACCCCTCCGGCACTCCCGTAAAATCCCGATTTCACCCGGAACTCTTCCGACGTCCAAATATAGGCTTCAAATATATCAATCTTTATGTCTCGACCATTTCGAGACTCCTCGTCATGTCCGTGATCATATCTGGGACCCAGAACTATCTTTGGTACATCAAAACATATAAACTCATAATACCGATCATCACAGAACTTTAAGCGTGCGGACCCTACGGGTTCGAGAACTATGTAGACATGACCGAGACACGTCTCTGGTCAATAACCAATAGCGGAACCTGGATGCTCATATTGGTTCCTACATATTCTACGAAGATCTTTATCGGTCAAACCGCATAACAACATACGTTGTTCCCTTTGTCATCGATATGTTACTTGCCCGAGATTCGATCGCCGGTATCTCAATACCTAGCTCAATCTCGTTGCTGGCAAGTCTCTTTACTCGTTCCGTAATGCATCATCCCGCAACTAGCTTATTAGTCACATTGCTTGCAAGGCTTATAGTGATGTGCATTACCGAGAGGGCCCAGAGATACCTCTCCGACAATCGGAGTGACAAATACTAATCTCGATCTCTGCCAACTCAACAAGTACCATCGGAGACACCTGTAGAGCACCTTTATAATCACCCAGTTACGTTGTGACATTTGGTCGCACACAAAGTGTTCCTCCGGTAATCGGGAGTTGCATAATCTCATAGTCATAGGAACATGTATAAGTCATGAAGAAAGCAATAGCAGTAAACTAAACAATCAAGTGCTAAGCTAACGGAATGGGTCAAGTCAATCACACCATTCTCCTAATGATGTGATCCCATTAATCAAATGAAAACTCATGTCTATGGCTAGGAAACTCAACCATCTTTGATTAACAAGCTAGTCAAGTAGAGGCATACTAGTGACATTATGTTTGTCTATGTATTCACACATGTATTATGTTTCCGGTTAATACAATTCTAGCATGAATAATAAACATTTATCATGATATGAGGAAATAAATAATAACTTTATTATTGCCTCTAGGGCATATTTCCTTCAGTCTCCCACTTGCACTAGAGTCAATAATCTAGATTATATAGTAATGATTCTAACACCCATGGAGTCTTGGTGCTGATCATGTTTTGCTCGTGGAAGAGGCTTAGTCAACGGGTCTGCAACATTCAGATCCGTATGTATTTTGCAAATCTCTATGTCTCCCACCTGGACTTGATCCCGGATGGAATTGAAGCGTCTCTTGATGTGCTTGGTTCTCTTGTGAAATCTGGATTCCTTTGCCAAAGCAATTGCACCAGTATTGTCACAAAAGATTTTCATTGGACCCGATGCACTAGATATGACACCTAGATCAGGTATGAACTCCTTCATCCAGACTCCTTCATTTGCTGCTTCCGAAGCAGCTATGTACTCCGCTTCACACGTAGATCCCGCCACGACGCTTTGTTTAGAACTGCACCAACTGACAGCTCCACCGTTCAATGTAAACACGTATCCGGTTTGTGATTTAGAATCGTCCGAATCTGTGTCAAAGCTTGCATCGACGTAACCATTTACGACGAGCTCTTTGTCACCTCCATAAATGAGAAACATATCCTTAGTCCTTTTCAGGTATTTCAGGATGTTCTTGACCGCTGTCCAGTGATCCATTCCTGGATTACTTTGGTACCTCCCTGCTAAGCTAATAGAAACGCACACATCAGGTCTGGTACACAGCATTGCATACATGATAGAGCCTATGGTGGAAGCATAGGGAACACTTTTCATTTTTCTCTATCTTCTGCAGTGGTCGGGCATTGAGTCTGACTCAACTTCACACCTTGTAACACAGGCAAGAACCCTTTCTTTGCTTGATCCATTTTGAACTTTTTCAAAACTTTGTCAAGGTATGTGCTTTGTGAAAGTCCAATTAAGCGTCTTGATCTATCTCGATAGATCTTGATGCCCAATATATAAGCAGCTTCACCGAGGTCTTTCATTCAAAAACTCTTATTCAAGTATCCTTTTATGCTATCCAGAAATTCTATATCATTTCCAATTAGCAATACGTCATCCACATATAATATTAGAAATGCTACAGAGCTCCCACTCACTTTCTTGTAAATACAGGCTTCTCCAAAAGTCTGTATAAAACCATATGCTTTGATCACACTATCAAAACGTTTATTCCAACTCCGAGAGGCTTGCACCAGTCCATAAATGGATCGCTGGAGCTTGCACACTTTGTTAGCTCCCTTTGGATCGACAAAACCTTCTGGTTGCATCATATACAACTCTTTTTCCAGAAATCCATTCAGGAATGCAATTTTGACATCCATTTGCCAAATTTTATGATCATAAAATGTGGCAATTGCTAACATGATTCGGACAGACTTAAGCATCGCTACGGGTGAGAAAGTCTCATCGTAGTCAACTCCTTGAACTTGTCGAAAACCTTTTGCAACAAGTCGAGCGTTGTAGACAGTAACATTACCGTCAGCATCATTCTTCTTCTTGAAGATCCATTTATTCTCTATGGCTTGCCGATCATCGGTAAGTCAACCAAAGTCCACACTTTGTTCTCATACATGGATCCCATCTCATATTTCATGGCCTCAAGCCATTTTGCGGAATCTGGGCTCATCATCGCTTCCTCATAGTTCGTAGGTTCATCATGGTCAAGTAACATGACCTCCAGAACAGGATTACCGTACCACTCTGGTGCGGATCTTACTCTGGTTGACCTACGAGGTTCGGTAGTAACTCGATCTGAAGTTACATGATCATCATCATTAGCTTCCTCACTAATTGGTGTAGGAGTCATAGGAACAAATTTCTGTGATGAACTACTTTCCAATAAGGGAGTAGGTACAGTTACCTCATCAAGTTCTACTTTCCTCCCACTCCCTTCTTTCGAGAGAAACTCCTTCTCTAGAAAGGATCCATTCTTAGCAACAAATGTCTTGCCTTCGGATCTGTGATAGAAGGTGTACCCAACAGTCTCCTTTGGGTATCCTATGAAGACACATTTCTCCGATTTGGGTTCGAGCTTATCAGGTTGAAGTTTTTTCACATAAGCATCGCAACCCCAAACTTTAAGAAACGACAACTTTGGTTTCTTGCCAAACCATAGTTCATAAGGCGTCGTCTCAACGGATTTAGATGGTGCCCTATTTAACGTGAATGCATCCATCTCTAAAGCATAACCCCAAAATGATAGCGGTAAATCAGTAAGAGACATCATAGATCGCACTATATCTAGTAAAGTACGATTACGACGTTCGGACACACCATCACACTGTGGTGTTCCGGGTGGCATGAGTTGCGAAACTATTTCGCATTGTTTCAAATGTAGACCAAACTCGTAACTCAAATATTCTCCTCCATGATCAGATCGTAGAAACTTTATTTTCTTGTTACAATGATTTTCCACTTCACTCTGAAATTCTTTGAACTTTTCAAATGTCTCCGACTTATGTTTCATTAAGTAGATATACCCATATCTGCTCAAATCATCTGTGAAGGTGAGAAAATAACGATACCCGCCGCGAGCCTCAATATTCATCGGACCACATACATCAGTATGTATGATCTCCAACAAATATGTTGCTCGCTCCATTGTTCCGGAGAACGGCGTTTTAGTCATCTTGCCCATGAGGCATGGTTCGCAAGTACCAAGTGATTCATAATCAAGTGATTCCAAAAGTCCATCAGTATGGAGTTTCTTCATGCGCTTTACACCAATATGACCTAAACGGCAGTGCCACAAATAAGTTGCACTATCATTATCAACTCTGCATCTTTTGGCTTCAATATTATGAATATGTGTATCACTACTATCAAGATTTAATAAAAATAGACCACTCTTCAAGGGTGCATGACCATAAAAGATATTACTCATATAAATAGAACAACCATTATTCTCTGATTTAAATGAATAACCGTCTCGCATCAAACAAGATCCAGATATAATGTTCATGCTTAACGCTGGCACCAAATAACAATTATTAAGGTATAAAACTAATCCCAAAGGTAGGTGTAGAGGTAGCGTGCCGACCGCGATCACATCGACTTTGGAACCATTTCCCACGCGCATCGTCACCTCGTCCTTAGCCAATCTTCGCTTAATCCATAGTCCCTGTTTCGAGTTGCAAATATTAGCAACAGAACTAGTATCAAATACCCAGGTGCTACTGTGAGCATTAGTAAGGTACACATCAATAACATGTATATCACATATACCTCTGTTCACCTTGCCATCCTTCTTATCCGCCAAATACTTGGGGCAGTTCCGCTTCCAGTGACCAGTCCGTTTGCACTAGAAGCACTCAATCTCGGGCTTAGGTCCAGACTTGGGTTTCTTCTCCTGAGCAGCAACTTGTTTTCTGTTCTTCTTGAAGTTGCCCTTCTTCTTCCCTTTACCCTTTTTCTTGAAACTGGTGGTCTTGTTGACCATCAACACTTGATGCTCCTTCTTGATTTCTACCTCCACAGCCTTTAGCATTGCGAAGAGCTCGGGAATTTTCTTATCCATCCCTTGCATATTAGAGTTCATCACAAAGCTCTTGTAGCTTGGTGGCAGTGATTGAAGAATTCTGTCAATGACACTATCATCCGGAAGATTAACTCCCAGTTGAATCAAGTGATTGCAGTACCCAGACATTCTGAGTATATGCTCACTGACAGAACTATTCTCCTCCATCTTGCAGCTGTAGAACTTATTGGAGACTTCATATCTCTCAATCCGGGCATTTGCTTGAAATATTAACTTCAACTCCTGGAACATCTCATATGCTCCATGACGTTCAAAACTTCGTTGAAGTCCCGGTTCTAAGCCATAAAGCATGGCACACTCAACTATCGAGTAGTCATCAACACGCGACTGCCAGGCATTCACAATGTCTGCAGTTGCCGGCGCAGGTGGCACATGTCGGTGTCAAAACGGCGGATCTCGGGTAGGGGGTCCCAAACTGTGCGTCTAAGGCGGATGGTAATAGGAGGCGGGGGACACGATGTTTACCCAGGTTCAGGCCCTCTGGATGGAGGTAATACCCTACTTCCTGCTTGATTGATCTTGATGATATGAGTATTACAAGAGTTGATCTACCACGAGATCGTAGAGGCTAAACCCTAGAAGCTAGCCTATGGTATGATTGTTATTGTCCTACGGACTAAACCCTCTGGTTTATATAGACACCGGAGGGGGCTAGGGTTACACAGAGTCGGTTACAAGGGAGGAGATCTACATATCCGTATTGCCAAGCTTGCCTTCCACGCCAAGGAGAGTCCCATCCGGACACGGGACGAAGTCTTGAGTCTTGTATCTTCATAGTCCAACAGTCCGGCTGTCCGAGGACCCCCTAATCCAGGGCTCCCTCAGTAGCCCTTGAACCAGGCTTCAATGATGATGAGTCCGGCGTGCAGATTGTCTTCGGCATTGCAAGGCAGGTTCCTCCTCCGAATACTCCACAAAAGTTTTTGAACACAAGGATAGTGTCCGGCTCTGCAAAACAAATTCCACATACCACCGTAGAGAGAATAATATTTCCATAAATCTAAACTGCTGACAACTTTTCATGACATGGCATCACACCACCGCCCGGTCATTATTCGAATCGTTTTTTCACAACCAGCCACTGCACATATCGCGAGGCGGTTTCCTTGGCACGTCTTGTCGAAGCAGAGATCGTGTCCCCTTGTCATGGGATTCTCATCAATATGGGTGTGGGTAACCCAACCGCACCATCAATTACGGTGCATGGGGAATAAGCGGTTTTACCAGGCAAGTGGGGAGGCGCAGAATCCCTGCTGCCTTTATAAGGGGGTAAGGACTCCCTTTCGCACCCATGCTTTCTACTTCCCGATTCATTCCCCTCCGCCCAAGCTCCAGCGCCCAGGCATTCATCTTCTCTGCCCACAAAAGGCCTTCCGAAGATGTCCGGATCTGGAGCAGGAGGCAAATGGATGGCCTCTACCATCCGAGAGAAGGATATCAAAAAGCTTCGGGAGGCCGGGTACCTGGCCAAGAAAATCAGCCACCGACTCCCGACGGCGGGACAGATCGTCCCTACCTCGGAACCCCACGAGAGGGTTGTATTCCTCCCTCACTTTGTCCGCGGGCTAGGGTTTCCCCTCCACCCGTTCTTTCACGGCATCATGTATTACTATGGGATCGATCTTCACGATCTGTCCCCTAATTCTTTTCTCAACATCTCGACATTCATTGTCGTGTGCGAGGCTTTTCTCCGCATCTCGCCGCACTTCGGTTTATGGCTGAAGATTTTTAACGTGAAGCCCAAGGTGGTGGGCAGCGAGCACGCCGAGTGCGGGGGCGCTATGGTGAGCAAGATGCCCAACGTCATATTGCCAACGGGAACCTTTAATGATTCTGTCAAGGAGTGGCAACATCAGTGGTTTTATATCACTGAGCCGCGCGGCACAGAGTTGGCCGCCTCTCCCGAGTTTCGATCTGGTGCCCCCCCTGCGGCTTACATCCTGGGTCAAGAACGGCCTGGACTGGTCCTCGTCCGACGAACTGACGGTGCTCCAGACGCGCGTTAAAGATATGGGAGACAAGAACATTGAACTTGTCAATGTGGTCCAGGTGATGCTAGTTCGCCGGATCCTGCCTTGTCAGCACCGGACTTGCAATCTATGGGAATTCGATCCGGCCAGGCACCAAACCTTGCGAGAGCTTTTCGGCTCTTCGCACAAGGATATCTGGAAGGTGCTTTTCAAGTCCAGCAAATCATGGCCGGACTCCACCGAGGACCACGGGTACCAACTGTCCCGCCCTGCAAGTTCGGTAAGTCATCAAACTTTTTATCCGCGTAACCCAAAGGAAGCGCTTAACGTGTCTTATACAACTCTCCCAGGGCTGGACAAAGAAGGCGGAGCGGATCCATTGTCCGGCCCCGCTGCCCGAAGAACCGGCCGTCCCACTTCTGACGAAGATGCTGGTCCCGGCGCCTTACAAGGTGCTGAAGAAGATGGCCGAGAAGGAGGCCAAGAAGACCCGGGGCAGCCTTCGTCACCGCGGCACTTCGGACACAATATCCGAAGGCTCTGATGCCCATTCCACCTCCGAAGAGGACGAGGAGGAAGAGGAAGATGAATCCCCTGCGGGGGAAGAAAGAAGAGGACGACCTCCGTGCACTTGGAAGCCGAGCCGCCCAAAAGGGGAAGGCTCCTCTTCCGGAGGAGTACACCGCCGCCGACAGCGGCCCGACGTGGGATCCCAAGGCCCAGCCCCTGGTGAACTCGTAAGTATATGCAATCCAAGTATGCTTTATGCATCCAGACTCATCATGGCATAGTATTTTAACCTAAGCCATATTTTTTGTAGTCCGGCGAGGTCCCGTACCAAACAATCCTCATCAGAGGATTCACTGAGCTCAGATGCTATGGAGAGCGGGATGCCCCCAAAGGCCCCTTCCTCCAAACAGGTGCATAACACCGAGGCTTCATCCCAGAAGGACCCCGGCCAAGGAGGAGAGGAAAAGACCGTGAAGGCGGCGCCTGGAGGTCAAACCTCAGGGGCCGGACACATGGGGGAAAAGATTCCCATGGGAGCTGACGGCGGGGGCCAGCCTGAGTTCGGCTCCCGATCGGATGCGATTCCGGAGATCTATACGGCTCCAGAATCAAGCAGGCAGCCTCCCTCGGCTGGAGGGGGCGTGCCTGTTCCATCGGCAACCTCTGTCCAGCCAGAGGTGTCGGATGCTTTGTTGGTGGCGCTGAAGAGCGCCTCCATCGTTGATGAACACCGTGCCCTTATGGGTGCGGTGATTGAGAAGATTCAGTCAGCTGAGAGTGGACTGAACGAAGCCTGTATCAGCCTTATAAGAGGCTTTGAGGTATGTTTTATGAGTTTTCGAAGAGTGTCATAGTATAGATAGTAGCCCCTGATGCACTGTTCGGTGAAAGAAAGAACCGGACAGAGGATCGAATCTATTTTCACAAGAAGACTCATTGAATGACATCTATCTCTCTTCTGTTATAAGCAGACGTCTGCAGCGGCTGCTGCTTCTCATACTGCGGAGATCTCCGGACTGAATCAAAGTCTGGAGCGGGCCAAAGAAGAACTTGGCCAAATGAAAATGCAGTTGAGAGATAAACAAGGTATGCACAAGTCTTGTTCGCATTTATTGCGAATGAATTTTCAGTATGAAATAAGCTTCATGATTTGTGCTAGGGATTGTGACCGAAGTCGAGGCCCTTAAGAAGGCTGTGGCCAAGGCCGAGAAAAAGGCAGCCATAGAACATGCTCTTCGTGAGAAGCACGAGGCCAGGGTTATTAAAGCTGAGCAGGAGCTGCAAGAGGTCGTGAGGAAATGCGAGACCTTGGAGCAGAGTTTAACGGAGAAAGAATCCGAACTCACCAAGGCGCACCAGGCCACGAGCGATGCCCGAGGGGAAACCCAAAGCGCCCTGTAGGGGATCCAAGAGGCGAGAAAGATCGCGGCGGGTAAGGCTTTTTCCATGTAAAGCAAGTATTTAAGGGGAAAACTATGTTTCTAATTTTGAATCCGGATTTCTCAGGGGTATTTGCCGAGCTACCCCGCAGCATATCAGATGCCGCCCAATTCTACCGAGCCGAAGAAAGGAACACTGCAGATAAGCTCTTCTGGTCGCAGTATTTGGCACCGAATTATCCGGTGCCTTTTGCCGATCAAATGAAATAGCTGATCGAACTGCATAAGGCGACGGAACTAGCCATGAAGGATTTGGTTATCCAGCTATGGCCTGCCGAGCCAATTCCAAGCAGCTACTTCGGGCTCGTGAAGCGGCTTGTAAGCGCTTGCCCTCGACTTGACTTCATCAAGCGGTCAGTCTGTATAGAAGGTGCGCGAATGGCCTTCGCCTGCGCAAAGGTGCACTGGGGGAAGATGGATGCTGAGAAGCTGATGACCGAAGGGCCGCCAGAGGGAAAGGAGCACCGCAAGCCCGAATTATATTATGAGAGTGTCCTGGAAGGATCCTACCTTGCAGCGGAGCTATGCGCCAAGGACATTATATTTCCATGAATGCCAATCATGTTGTCCTTTGTAATGTTTGAACAAGGCCATTTATTTGTTGCCTGTTATATAAAAGTTTACCCTCCTGTGCGGCCGTTTTATATGTTAAACCTGAGAGTTGGCCAGTCGTCGGCTTCTGCCCCCACATAAGAAGTACGGGGGTGTTCGGGATAAACCTGAGCACTCTTTATCCCAGTGTTTGGTCCTTCGAAGGAGGTGCTCAGCACAACAAACTAGGCAATCGGACTATAGGGCTTTATCACTCTCACTTAGCCATAGGAGCTTTAGTAAGGTAGGCGCAGCCCCTGGTGTTCGGAAGACCGTACTAGGGGCTCTATAAGCGCCTGATCGGAGAAAAAACCGATCCATTGCACGCTACATTGGTTATGGCATTATGCGGGAGAAATCCTTAAAGATTTTGTGACCTCTCGAACAGCTGACCAACTCTCGCCGTATCATGACAGTCAGTTTTTGGCTTTCTCTACTGAGGTGCTCGTCCGGAAGAACCGGGACACAATCGCAGTAGTTCTCCTAGTGCTACCTTAGCCGATATAGCGTAACGTAAGGTACCAAAACATGGGAGCCGGGCAAACCCAACTATTGACCCAAGACATGATTCGGAGCTGATGCATATAATGTTATAGGTTCGGGGTGCCGAACTTCCATGAAGGTGTTCGGAATTTATTGCCGTGTTATGGGTAAAAGGAAGCCCCTTGCATATTTTAAGGCATATCGCTGTGTACGGATGCCACTTGACGAAAGAATTTCAATGAGAAATAACAGCAGGTAAACGTCATATAAATCCACATGTTGTATTTGAATAGTACGTCTATGCGTATGGGTACAAGTAATGTGATAAAAAAGGAATATGATTGCGGAACCTGCTGAGACCAGGGGGAAGAGGCTGAGTGCGGATCCGTAATATAGCCGGATGGTCATTGCGGGGAATATCTAAGGATTCCCTTGCGCGTTCAAGCTGCCTCCGTATAGCCCGTCCTAGTCGGCGCGAAGGTGAACCTGTGAAGGAAATGTAAGAAATATTTGCGTGCCGGAGAGCGGTTGAGCCCGCTGAATGCGGCCTGTCCTGGCCTTCGCCGCAGTGTTTAATTGAGCTCTGGACGAGCCGGGCTATCCTTCCGCGAAGTAGTTCGGAGTCCCTTGACGGTGTCCGGGAGCCTGGACGTCGACGCAAGGTTCGGCAGCAAGGTGCTGCTCGTGGCTTCTACTGCTAAGGTAGTGGTGTATTTGCTGGTGCCGAGGGAAGGTTCGGCCTTGCCATTAACCGTGATGACGCCGTGTGGACCGGGCATCTTGAGCTTATGGTAGGCGTAATGTGGCACCGCGCTGAATCGAGCGAACGCGATTCGTCCGAGCAGTGCCTGATAATCACTACGGAAAGGGACGATTTCGAAGATTAACTCTTCGGTACGGTAATTTTCTGGTGATCCGAAGACTACCTCAAGGGCGATGGAGCCTGTACAGCTGGCTTCCACACCTGGTATAATGCCTCTGAAAGTGGCTTTAGTGGGTTTGATCGCCCAATGATCAATTCCCATCTTGCGCACTGTGTCCTGGTAGAGCAGATTTAGACTGCTGCCTCCGTCCATAAGGACTCGAGTGAGGTGGAACCCATCTATTATTGGGTCGAGGACTAGTGCGGCTGGATTGCCCTGATTGGCGTTAACCGGACGATCCGTGCGGTTGAAGGTGACCGGCCCTAGTTTATATTGTGGGACGACTAGTTCCGTTAAGTCGGCATCCCTAAGGGTGCATATCCGGTCCGAGTTGGTAATTTGGGTGGTATTTACCACATTCACCGATTGAATATGCGGGGGAAATTTCTTTTGCCCTCCTGTGTTCGGTGATCTGGGCTCTTCGTCGCCATCATCGCTTTGAGGCCCCCCCTCTCCGTCTTTGGCACCTGTCCTGTCGGCTTGTTTGAAGACCCAGCATTCTCTGTTGGTATGGGTGGCTGGCGTTCCTGGGGTGCCATGAATTTGGCATTGGCGATCGAGTATGCGGTCCAGACTGGATGGACCTGGATTGTTATTTTTGGGTGGCCCTTTCCTCTAACCGGACTTTGAGCCCCTGAACCCGGCATTAACTGCCGTATTTTCAGCGTTTCACCATATTTGCGGCGCTTGTGTTTGTTGCGTTGTGGTTTGCCGTTGCTATCCATGGCTTCTGATATGCCAGGTTTGCTTGCTGTATTGGTGCTACGAGCCAACCAGCTATCTTCGCCCGCGCAAAAGCGGGTCATAAGTGTCGTGAGGGCTGCCATTGATTTTGGCTTCTCTTGGCCGAGGTGCCGGGCGAGCCATTCGTCGCGGATATTATGCTTAAATGCCGCTAAGGCCTCTGCATCCGGACAGTCGACAATTTGGTTCTTCTTAGTTAGGAACCGGGTCCAGAATTTCCTGGCCGATTCCCCTGGCTCCTGAGTTATATGACTTAAATCGTCAGCGTCTGGCGGTCGCACATAAGTGCCCTAGAAATTGTCCAGGAATGCATCTGCCAGGCTCTCCCAACTTCCGATGGAGTTTGCCGGCAAGCTATTGAGCCAATGCCGAGCCAGCCCTTTGAGTTTTAGCGGGAGATACTTGATGGCATGTAAATCATCCCCGCGGGCCATGTGAATGTGGAGGAAGAAGTCTTCTATCCATACCGCGGGGTCTGTAGTACCATCATATGATTCAATGTTTACGGGTTTAAACCCTTCTGGGAATTCGTGATCCATTACTTCATCAGTGAAGCATAGGGGGTGTGCAGCGCCTCTGTGCCGGGCTATATCACGACGCAGTTCATATGAGTCTTGTCTGCTGTATTCGGCCCGGCCGGATTTGCTTTTAGCATATCCGGCGTGACGGTCATCGTCCCGCATTGGGGGGCGCCCCCGTGATTCGTAGATCGATCTTGCATGTTTTGCTTTGTTTTCCAATTCGTCTCGCAGGTTCCGCGTGTTACCCCGGGCCTTGGTATTTTTGTTTGAATGGCGGCAGGGTGCGGGCTGTACTTCGGGCTGATAAGCCTCTCTGTCTCGGCCACGAGGTGGCCGATCAGCCGCATCCTACGCTGGTGATGTAGGTTTCAATGCTTCCTCCTCGAGTTGGGGTATCAACCTGCGCTTTGGGTAACTCTTGGTTGGTCGCTCGAGTTCGTATTCCTCAGCTGCCAGGACTTCAGTCCATCTATCCGCTAGCAGATCTTGATCAGCTCGAAGCTGTTGTTGCTTTTTCTTCAGGCTGTTTGTTGTGGCTATAAGCCGGCGCTTGAAGCACTCCTGCTCGACGGGATCCTCAGGCACGATAAATTCTTCGTCGCCGAGGCTCACCTCGTCTTCGGAGAGAGGCATGTAATTGTCATCCTCTGATTCTCCGTTTGCTGCCTGTTCCGGAGGGTTAGCTTGTTCATCCTCCCGCTCGAGGTCTGGCTGGAGGGAATTATCGTCGTCTTCAGCACTATCCGGAGCGTTATTGTCTCTTGTGCCGGTATCGCTGCTTTTGCTGTGGCGAGACTTAGAGCGGCGCCGCTAACGTCGGTGCTTGGATTGCTTCTTGGAGGGATTATCCTCCGTTGTCTTATCGCCATCCCCCTCTTTGGGGGTGTCCACCATGTATATGTCATATGATGAGGTGGCAGTCCAGCGCCCTGTGGGTGGTGGTTCCTGTTCGTCTCCTGCATCGTCGTCCATAGCGTCAATGTCTTCGGAGTCGAAATCGAGCATGTCGGTTAAATCGTCGATAGTGGATACTAAGTGGGTGGTGGGTGGGGCGCGAATTTCTTCGTCGTCTGCATCCCATTCTAGCCGGACATAGTTCGGCCAAGGGTCTCCTGACAGGGAGAGAGACTTCAACGAGTTTAGTACGTCGCCAAAAGGTGAGTGCTGAAAGATATCCGCGGAGGTAAACTCCATGATCGGTGCCCAATCGGATTTGATGGGCACGGACGCACGCGGCTCGGAGTCCGTGGCCGGGGACGAATCCAACGGTTCGGCAACACGGGTCTCGTTGGAGGTGAAGTCAGTATTTGGCTCTATCGCCACTGAGTGTGTGGCCTCCGTGGCGGGGTCCATCCACCCGTCCTCAGATGGCGCAATTTGTTCCGGATTGAGGGCCGGAGTGGTTGCAGGTGTGATCTCCCGAACACTGTCCGACGGCAGAGCTAAATCATGCTCGTCGTGATTGTGCGGCGGACCTGACATGGGCTCGAATCCATCGAAGATCAAGTCTCCGTGGATGTCGGCAGTATAGTTCAAGTTTCCAAACCTGACCTGATGGCCAGGGGCGTAGCTATCGATCTGCTCCAGATGGCCAAGCGAGTTGGCCCGCAGTACGAAGTCGCCGAATACAAAGATCTGTCCGGGGAGGAAAACCTCACCCTGGATCGCATCGTTGCCGATGATCAAAGGAGCCATCTAGCCTTACGGTGATGGCACAGTGGAACTCTCAATGAAAGCACCAATGTCGGTGTCAAAACCGGCGGATCTCGGGTAGGGGGTCCCAAATTGTGCGTCTAAGGCGGATGGTAACAGGAGGCGGGGGACACGATGTTTACCCAGGTTCAGGCCCTCTGGATGGAGGTAATACCCTACTTCCTGCTTGATTGATCTTGATGATATGAGTATTACAAGAGTTGATCTACCACGAGATCGTAGAGGCTAAACCCTAGAAGCTAGCCTATGGTATGATTGTTATTGTCCTACGGACTAAACCCTCCGGTTTATATAGACACCGGAGGGGGCTAGGGTTACACAGAGTCGGTTATAAGGGAGGAGATCTACATATCCGTATTGCTAAGCTTGCCTTCCACGCCAAGGAGAGTCCCATCCGGACACGGGATGAAGTCTTGAGTCTTGTATCTTCATAGTCCAACAGTCCGGCCAACGGATATAGTCCGGCTGTCCGAGGACCCCCTAATCTAGGACTCCCTCAGTACACCTAGCAGTGCTTCCAGGACGTAATTCTTCTGTGCAGCAATGAGGAGAATCCTCAAGTTACGGACCCAGTCCGTGTAATTGCTACCATCATCTTTCAACTTTGCTTTCTCAAGGAACGCATTAAAATTCAACGAAACAACAGCACGGGCCATCTATCTACAACAACATAGACAAGCAAAATACTATCAAGTACTAAGTTCATGATAAATTAAAGTTCAATTAATCATATTACTTAAGAACTCTCACTTAGATAGACATCCCTTGAATCATCTAAGTGATCACGTGATCCATCTCAACTAAACCATGTCCGATCATCACGTGAGATGGAGTAGTTTTCAATGGTGAACATCACTATGTTGATCATATCTACTATATGATTCACGCTCGACCTTTCGGTCTCAGTGTTCCGAGGCCATATCTGCATATGCTAGGCTCGTCAAGTTTAACCCGAGTATTCTGCATGTGCAAAACTGGCTTACACCCGTTGTATTTGAACGTAGAGCTTATCACACCCGATCATCACGTGGTGTCTCGGCACGACGAACTTTCTCAACGGTGCATACTCAGGGAGAACACTTATACCTTGAAATTTAGTGAGGGATCATCTTATAATGCTACCGTCAATCAAAGCAGAATAAGATGCATAAAGGATAAACATCACATGCAATCAATATAAGTGATATGATATGGCCATCATCATCTTGTGCCTTTGATCTCCATCTCCAAAGCACCGTCATGATCACCATCGTCACTGGCGCGACACCTTGATCTCCATCGTAGCAATAGTTGTCGTCTCGCCAACTATTGCTTCTACGACTATCGCCACCGCTTAGTGATAAAGTAAAGCAATTACAGGGCGATTGCATTGCATACAATAAAGCGACAACCATATGGCTCCTGCCAGTTGCCGATAACTCCGTTACAAAACATGATCATCTCATACAATAAAATATAGCATCATGTCTTGACCATATCACATCACAACATGCCCTGCAAAAACAAGTTAGATGTCCTCTACTTTGTTGTTGCAAGTTTTACGTGGCTGCTACGGGCTGAGCAAGAACCGTTCTTACCTACGCATCAAAACCACAACAATAGTTCGTCAAGTTAGTGCCGTTTTAACCTTCTCAAGGACCGGGCGTAGCCACACTCGGTTCAACTAAAGTTGGATAAACAGACACCCGCCAGCCACCTGTGTGCAAAGCACGTCGGTAGAACCAGTCTCGCGTAAGCGTACGCGTAATGTCGGTCCGGGCCGCTTCATCCAACAATACCGCCGAACCAAAGTATGACATGCTGGTAAGTAGTTTGACTTGTATCGCCCACAACTCACTTGTGTTCTACTCGTGCATATAACATCTACGCATAAACCTGGCTCGGATGCCACTGTTGGGGAACACAGTAATTTAAATTCTTTCCTACACGCACGCAAGATCATGGCGATGCATAGCAACGAGAGGGGAGAGTGTCGTCCACGTACCCTCGTAGACCGTTGAGCGGAAGCGTTATGACAACGCGGTTGATGTAGTCGTACGTCTTCACGATCGACCGATCCTAGTACTGAACGTACGGCACCTCCGCGTTCAGCACACGTTCAGCTCGGTGACGTCCCGCGAACTCACGATGTAGTAGAGCTCGAGGGAGAGTTTCGTCAGCACGACAGCGTGGTGACGATGTTGATGAAGCTACCGTCGCAGGGCTTCGCCTAAGCACCGCTACGATATGACCGAGGTGGATTATGGTGGAGGGGGGCACCGCACACGGCTGGGAGAGATCAATGATCAACTTGTGTGTCTAGGGTGCCCCCTGCCCCCGTATATAAAGGATCAAGGGGGGAGGCTGGCCGGCCCCTGTAGGGCGCGCCAGGAGGAGGAGTCCTCCTCCTAGTAGGAGTAGGACTCCCCTCTTTCCTACTCCTACTAGGAGGGGAAAAGGAAGGGGGGAAGGAGAAGGAAAGGGGGGAGCCGCCCCCCTTCCTAGTCCAATTCGGACCAGAGGGGGAGGGGGCGCGTGGCCTGCCCTGGCCGGGCCCTCTCTCTCTCTCCACTAGGGCCCAACTAGGCCCATTAACCCCCGGGGGGTTCCGGTAACCCCTCCGGCACTCCCGTAAAATCCCGATTTCACCCACAACTCTTCCAACGTCCAAATATAGGCTTCCAATATATCAATCTTTATGTCTCGACCATTTCGGGACTCCTCGTCATGTCCGTGATCATATCTGGGACTCCGAACTATCTTCGGTACATGAAAACATATAAACTCATAATACCGATCGTCACAGAACTTTAAGCGTGCGGACCCTACGGGTTCGAGAACTATGTAGACATGACCGAGACACGTCTCCGGTCAATAATCAATAGCAGAACCTGGATGCTCATATTGGTTCCTACATATTCTACGAAGATCTTTATCGGTCAAACCGCATAACAACATACGTTGTTCCCTTTGTCATCGATATGTTACTTGCCCGAGATTCGATCGTCGGTATCTCAATACCTAGCTCAATCTCGTTACCGGCAAGTCTCTTTACTCGTTCCGTAATGCATCATACCGCAACTAACTTATTAGTCACATTGCTTGCAAGTCTTATAGTGATGTGCATTACCGAGAGGGCCCAGAGATACCTCTCCGACAATCGGAGTGACAAATTCTAATCTCGATCTATGCCAACTCAACAAGTACCATCGGAGACACCTGTAGAGCACCTTTATAATCACCCAGTTATGTTGTG
The DNA here is from genome assembly GCF_002575655.3 of Aegilops tauschii subsp. strangulata. NCBI lineage: Eukaryota > Viridiplantae > Streptophyta > Magnoliopsida > Poales > Poaceae > Aegilops > Aegilops tauschii. The sequence continues at coordinate 411,743,518 of NC_053036.3, read as the reverse complement.
ACGTTTGGTAGCACACAAAGTGTTCCTCTGGTAATCGGGAGTTGCATAATCTCATAGTCATAGGAACATGTGTAAGTCATGAAGAAAGCAATAGCAGTAAACTAAACGATCAAGTGCTAAGCTAACGGAATGGGTCAAGTCAATCACATCATTCTCCTAATGATGTGATCCCGTTAATCAAATGACAACTCATGTCTATGGCTAGGAAACTCAACCATCTTTGATTAACGAGCTAGTCAAGTAGAGGCATACTAGTGACATTATGTTTGTCTATGTATTCACACATGTATTATGTTTCCGGTTAATACAATTCTAGCATGAATAATAAACATTTATCATGATATGAGGAAATAAATAATAACTTTATTATTGCCTCTAGGGCTATTTCCTTCACAGAGAGCCCTGGATTCCGGCACAACAGCCAACCAACTTTTTCTTGAGCCTTTTTCATGATGTGCCATCGACAACAGCGATGCACGGTGGTTGGAAATATGCTCTGTATTGACTTCCTCATTGCACCATCCTGATCGGTGATGAAGTTGTCAGGAGGTTTGCCATCCATAGCCTCTAGGAATGCTCGGAAGACCCAATCAAAGCTCGATGCCAACTCCTGCCTCACAAACGCGCAACCCGGCATGAAAGATTGGCCATGTTGGTTTATTCCAATGAAGGGCGCGAACGACATATTGTACATGTTGGTCATGTAGGTGGTGTCAAACGATATGCAATCGTGGCACACCTCCGCATAAGCTTTTCGAGCTAACCCATCCACCCAAAATATGTTGACAACTCTGTCCTCTTCATCATATTTTACCTTATAGAAGAAGTCTGGATCGGTTTTTTGTATATCCTTGAAGTGCGCAATTGTCTCAATCATGTCACCCTCCTTTGTGTCATCTCTACGGAAACTTGTACACACACTTAAGGCATTTTAGTTGCACACCAGTACCATAACAGTTGCACACTGGACTGCCTAGAGGGAAACTTAATTCTGTAAGGGATATAGAAACACACCTGTAGTCAAGTTACAGTTATACAAGATGCGCAAAAACTCCTTTTCATCAGGAGAGATGCCTTGGTGGGATCTCAAGTATTTGGACAATGAAGGTTTGTTCACCAGCGGATGATTGTGGTCACGAACAAAGTGCGTCACCTCCCATCGCCCATCCATCAGCTTCACCAACATTTTTTCCTTGCATTGAGTCTGCTTTATTGTCTCGCGTTTTCGTTTCTTCTTTTTCTTACTAGGACCAGCCTCCTTTTCAGCAAAGATTGGAGGTTCATCTTCCATTTCCTCATTAGTGTCAACAGGTTTTGGATCTGGTATAGGGTCCAGGACAGGAGGAGCCTCAGCTCCTCCATCATCAGCTTTTGGCTTCTTGTACTTGTTGCAGCGAAACTGTTGTTTTACCAATACATTTGTGCGACCTGTCCGCCTAGAGGTGTTCATTTTGATAGAGAAACCCATCCGTAGGGCATAGCTATTGTAGTGATCCTTAGCAATTTGAAGGCTGTCAAACCTCATGCCAACATAGGGTTCCATGGGCTAAGAACCAACCTCATCTTCTCCTTCTTCTCCTTGCACAGCACCGTCAACAGCAGCAGCTCCGAGCTCAGTCCCGGTTGGACCAGGAACATTTGCCGCGGTGCCCGTGTCATCAAGAGTATGGCTCTCTGACTGCAAAGACACCACTACAGGGGCACCACAGGTTGATGACTGCCCTGCCACATTGTCATGGCACATAGGGTTAGGCCCACGAGTTGTCTGCATGTAGTAAACAAAACGCCCATTTTCTGTCCAATTTCCTTGTGGTATGCCGTGTTGCTGCTGATCCATATCATGAGGAAGCTCATTGAGATCAGGAGGCAACTCATTGAGATCAAGCATTTCTTTTTCCCTTTTATTGCTACTGCCTGACACCCGCTGCACAAAAAAAGAAGGAAGTGATGTCAAGTTTTAATCATCAAAGAGTGTTTCAAACAACCTAAAAACCTAGTAAATAGGCAGTTGCATACCATTTATGACAATCTTAGTTGCAGAAGCTACATGTCTATAGCAGAATCTTTTTGATAACAGGTATGCATTTTTTTGTTTGCACAGACTTGTTATGTTAGTTGCACAGTTTGCAATAATAGGTGGCAAGAACATGACTTTTTTTACTATAGAGTTTTTCTGACTTTTTCCTCTGTTTGTTGCAATGATCCGCAGGTTTTCTGCTGGCAAGGAGCTGATTCAGATTTTTCTGCACATAATTTGGACATAATTTGATGCTACAATTGAGATGGAAAATCCAGGTGAAAGAAGAAAGAAGAATTGGATGACAGACTATAGATATTTGTTTTTCATCGGCATTTCTGTTTTTACTTCTAGTATATTGAACATATTTTTACTATAGCTTTGCAATAGGTGTGGTACCAGAATATATGTGTGGGACAAGAATATATGCGTGACTATTTTAATATGGTTTATGGTTTCATTAGCCTTGTTCATTTTTCTGTTGCACAAATTGCTGGAGAAGTTGCTATGGATCATTGTGTGTTTTTCACAAAAGTTCTTGTGTTTTAGCTATCGTACTGCAGATTTTTGGCTAGAATAGATGTTTCAGTTGGCCAGGATGCATATATCAGTTGGCCAGCATGCATGTTCAGTTGGACAATCAATGCGTTCAGTTGGCTAGAATAGATGTTTCAGTTGGCCAGGATGCATATTCAGTTGGCCAACATGCATGTTCAGTTGGACAGTCAATGTGCTCAGTTGCCTAGAATAGATGTTTCAACTGGCCAGGATGCATATTCAGTTGGCCAACAGGCATGTTCAGTTGGCCAGAATACATGTTTTTATTGCACATATACTTCAGGTTTTCTAAAGTGTTCACTCACAAACATGCAGTACATGTGGGGTACAATGCATGTTTTAGTTTGGCTAGCATGCATGCTAAGTTGCCAGAATACATGTTCAGTTGGCTGGGATGCATGTTCCAGTTGCACATTTATGCATTTTTCATTGGACATATCTTTTGGACAGTCAATGTGTTCATTTGCAAACAATAACTACAAGTTTGTAGAATGCATGTTTAGTTTTGGCTACCATGCATGTTGAGTTGGCTAGAATCATGTTTTAGTTGGCCAGAAAATGTGTCTTAGTTGGCTTGCTGAACACATCCAGGGGGGGGACTTGCATGCCATGCATGTTAGAAAACATGTTCAGTTTTTGTTAAACCTGATCTCAAACCATGTTTAGTGTGCAGATGCACTCATGGGGGGGGGGGGGTTGGTGTGATGTTGACAATGGGGTGATGTGGCAGATCAGTAGCTTCTCCATGGATTTGCTGATAGATCCATGGAGAAGGGGGTTTACAGATGCAGTACAAGAAGGGGGAGAACTGAAGAGGGGCAGAGAGGAATTACTTGCCTCATGTTGCTGCCTGGTATGGCTCTGATCACCCTGCCCTTAGATCAATTTCTTGAAGCAGTTTCTTCTACTTTTGGGCTACCATGGCGGCTGTACAGGAGGAGGAAGGAGCCTTGGATCCCCTTCTTTCGTGGAGAAGAAGAAGGTAGCGCGGGAGGGGCTGGGGCGTGAGGGTGAGCAGGTGTGGGAGGGGCTGGGACGCTGGGGACAGCTGTCCACGTGGGGATCGCCTTTTTTGTTCGGGATTGGGCGTTCCATCGCCTCGGTTTGGTGGCCGCCTGTCCCCTTCCTTTTCTGTACCGCAAGGGGACAGGGCTTACCTTTTTAGGACGGCCGCTCGATCGCGCTAGTGGGCAGCCGACCGCCCACTAGACGCGTCCAAAAACCTAAAATCTAAAAAACTCCTTCGTGGAGGAAAGCACGGGAAAATCGTTGCAACGAGACTAATGCGCATATGTCAATTACGGTCACACAATCCAGGGCAGCGATGTACTGTATCTTTTTTCAGGGCAGCGATGTACTAGTACTCCCTGTATCAAGTCATGTTTTAGGACTTGATATATCTATATCTAGATAAATCTAAGACAAGAATTTTGGGACAAAGGGAGTATCTTTTTTTACAGCTCCCATGAAATGTTGGGCTCTGGTTCATTGGGGCTTTGGAGGGCGTTGGTTGGCCCATTTGTAAGTCGATGTATCGCTGTCGGTAGGCCCACTATAGTCGGTTGTGTTCATTCTTCGTCGACCTTTTGCTCTCGCACAGCCGCACAACACCCCTCATACACCTTACCTCATTCACTCCCAAGCGCCCCTGCTAGGGTTTCTGCCTGCCACCCGCGCCCGTCTGCCGCCCTGCCACCGCCGGTGGATCTCCTTCCCGGCGGCACTTCCTACTTCTCCATTGTCGTCACGCTCCTCTTGGCCTGCCGGTGCCATGGCCGCCCTCCCTCCTATTCGCACGTTGTCATGGAAGCTTCCCCTGTTCCTCTTCGAGAACCACCGATACGGCCGCCCCTGTCTCCATGACTCCATCTACTCTCCACCGCTACATCGCTCCGCTCTCTGCCCCGCTACCATCCCATCACCATCTCTGCCTCCTTGATTCACTCATAGAGTTCCAAAGTAAAGGTAGCAGAATGGATCTGGCTAAGCTCCTCCTCACACCATGGAGCTCAGCAAGTGCTCCCGCTGGGTGTGTTCCTCCTGAGTGAATCATTAATAATTTTTTAAAGCTTGCATCTCTCTTGTATGATTAACATGTTTGGTTGCTAAATTGATTGGGAATCATGGAAATTTACCAAACCTTTAATCCTTTCTGAATGATTTTCATTTGTTGCTTTAAGAGAATATATTCGGTTGTTTCTCATTGTCTTGCATACTAAAAGTGCACCTAAGATTTTATTGGTTTGACTCGGGCAGTTTGGAAGGTGGATTAGGTTGGGGAGCAACCAATATAGACTTCAAGCACTTCAAGCGGACCATGACTTCCTCATTGTTGCAAGTTCACCGGCGGTGCCCTCGACAAGCAGTGGAACCATAATTATTCTAAACTTCTATGTGTTTATGTTCAAACACCGACCAATTCAGGTAAGAGCACACTCTAGCCAACCATCTTAGTTTGTAATTCCTCATAATCACGTGGTGTGTTAAGTTACAACAAATATGGAACTAAATTTGTCATATATGGCTTGCAAGAACATGAATTCAGTGGTTTTCGTGAGATACAAGATAATATTGTTGTAGCACACATGATATTTTGAAAGTGGAACCAATCCACAAGTGGTTTTGGTAATTAATAATAACATATAAGTCATTGATCTATCGTAGGGGTGTGGGGGTGCAAGTTCACCGCGGAAGCATCGCATAGGTGCCTATCTTAGGGTTACGTGGGGGTCAAGGTACTGCTGCCGCCTGACTGGATGACAGCGAGTCTTTGAGGTATGGCCGGGGGCGGCGCAACCACGACAGCGCGGTGGGGCGGGGACGGGGAAGTGGTCGTAGGATGTTCGGGGAAGATCCTGATGTCACATCCTAGCTAGTTCATGCATTAGAGTGTTGCATCATGTCTACTTTTCCCAGAAACTTGAAATGGGGATGCCAGAAACCCCCAGCACCCCCCTGAACACAACTAGGGTTTACTAAAATCCTTTTCAATGAACCTGAAATGCCCTCCATAAATGTTCACCATCTTTGGTCCTGGCTAAAACCTCTGCCAAAAATGGTTTCATATTTTTGGAGGCCATTCTGGATTTTTGCACCAAGCCATAAGTATTTGCATTTGGGCAATTTAAATCCTATAAATATTTTAAAATGCCCAAATAGTCATGAAGGTATTTTTAGGCTGTTGAGAATATTTTCAAAGGTGCCTCTGAATATTTTCAGGATTTTCCTAAATGGAATAGTATCTCTACTATTTCAAAACACAGAACAGAAACAAATAAAAAAGAAAAACAGAAAGCAGAGAAGGAACTTACCTGGCAGCCCACCTGGCGGCCCACCACTGTGCTGGCCCATGGCCAGTCAGCCGCTTGCTCCCGCCAGAGCAGGCACAGAGGTGACGCCGGCGTGCGCGAGCTCGCCACGGCGCCACCTGCTTGCCGCCTCGCCCGTGGACGAGCTGGACGACCTCCACGTCGCGCCCCCGAGCCCCTGGACACCCCCATTCGCCCCCATCGCCTCTCCCTCGCTCTCTCTCGCCATGGCCGAAGGAGCCGCTGCCACCTCGCCGGCGTAGCCGCGCCCACCGTCGTCCTCGCGCCGCCCCACCGTGTCCAGCAGCTCCGCCGTCGCCTTCTCCTTCGAGCAAGTCGAGCCCCGAGTGCTCGCTTGCCCCGAAGCCACTGCTTCGACCTTGCCTTCACCGCCCACCGCCGGAGATCCCCTTCGCCGTCACCACCGCAGCAGTTTGTCCCCGACAGCGCCACCTAGCTCATCGCCTCTGCCGTGAGCTTCTGCCCCTTCCCCATCCTCTCATTCCCGCTGCCGCCCCTTGCGTCGACCGTAACCAGCAGCACCGCACACGCCGCCGCACGAGCTCGTCGCCGACGAGGCTCCGGCCATCCAACGGTCGCACCACCATGGCCGTTAGCTTCACTGCATCGCCAGGAGCCCGTAGCACCATCGCACGCCCCTCGCCGTGCTCTCTAGCGACGGGTTCGACTACACCCGTACCCCGGCAGCCGCACGGCTCGTCGCCGGCATTGATTCCGGCGACCCCGAGCTCCACCACCACCACCAGTCGATGCGGCTCGTTCCCAGCTGCGTGTAGATGCTCTCCGCCGCCCATTTGGTCGCCGGAGCACGGATCCCGCACCCCACCGCCGCATCTGGACATCGCCGGCGGCTAAACGCCGGCGAGTCAGCGTGGTTTGACCATGGGTTTGACTCCCCAGAGTCACTGACAAGTGGGGCCCGCCTGCTAATTAACCTGGTTAGGTTTAAGTTAATTCTAATTAGTTTAATTATCTAACAGTGACACTGACACAGGGGACCCACACGTCAGGTTTGACCTGGACGACCCCGTTGACCGCTGACGTCATCATGACACACTACTGATGTAATAAGTAACTTAATTATTGGAATTATTCTTATAAAGGAAATTCCAGAAATTATCACAAACTTCAAAAAATCATAGAAAATAATCTATAGCTCAGAATGAAAAGATTTATATATGAAAAATGATCAGAAAAATCCATTCTATCCATTTGTACTGGTTTGATGCATGTTTAAGCAAATTAACCTACTATTTAATGCAGAACAAGATAAAGCACTAACATGGGCCATTTATGAACTTGGAATTTGGATCTTTGATTCAAAATAGTCCAAACCCATCTGGTCTTAGTTGCATTAGCCCAATACATCCATTTTGCCATGTCTCATGCATGCATCATATTGTTGCACTTGCTTGGTGTTGATTGTGCTTCGTTGTGTTCATCGTGGTAGGTCCTGCCTCCGAGGATATTCACGAGTATCCAACTGAAGGGCAGTATCCCACCACCACTCCGTCAGGCAAGCAACCCATTGATCATTTCGATACAAACCCATCTTCTCGCTCCTGCTCTCATTTACTGCATTAAGACAACGCGATTCAAACTGCTGTGTGTTGCGGTAGTTGAACCCACTTTCCTTTGCATGACCTGTCATTGCCACAGTAACTAGATGAAACCCACTAGCATGTGTAGGAGTTGATTGAGCCATGTTGTGTTCCTACAATGCTATGCTTGCTACGCTTAGGGTCGTGTCAGGTCTGGCTCATCAGGGTGATGAACTAGAGTGAAAGCGTGTGTCAGTAATGAGAGTGAGGTGTTGAATACGATTTGGTAAAGGTATCGATGGGAGGCCATGTAGGAGTGCGTGGTGGGTTGTTTCATTGAGACCGTCCCTAAGAACTGAGATCTGTATGCGTGATTTAATATTCAGCTACTACCACGCATCGGGCCTGAAACCAATGGACCCCCTCGGCTTCTTAATCACCCTTGTCCTCTGTCCAGGAGTTGCACGTAGTTTCTGGTGTTTGTAGTAAGCTGGAGGCCGTGGACAGCGCTGACCAAGGGGCGGGCGGTGATGCGGTAGGCTCGTGGCCCGGTGTACCGAGTCGCCCGTTTGGTGTCTCGGGAACCCTGCACACATCGTTCGGGGCCGTATGTGGAAACCTCGGCCGGACTCCCTGCGGATGGAACCTGAATAGGCGATAAACCTGGACTAGAGACTCGAGTGTTTAGGTAGGCTGTGGCCGACACCCTCGCTGGGCTTCCGCTTGAAGGTTGCCGAGTACACACTGTGTAAACGGTGGTAAGTGGTGAGAGCGTGTGTGACGAAGTACACCCCTGCAGGGTATAAAACTATTCGAATAGCCGCGTCCGCGGTAAGGGACTACTTGGTCGCTTATGCAGTTCATAGACAAGTAAATGGATACTACTAAAAGCCTCAAGATAAGTGTGAGTACCGCGGATGGCTCTCTCGGGGAATGACGAGGGAGGATCCACGGTGGAGTATTGGAACGGTGATTAGTGGACTCGTGTGCGAAAACTATTTCACAAGTGGTGTCTCGTAGGATAGCTTAGCCAAGAGTCAAAGCTGGCTTGCTGCAATAACTCCACTACCTTCTTGAGAATGAACATGTATAGTAGGATCTGTTGTAAGACTTGCTGAGTACCTTTGTACTCATGTTGCTTCAATTACTGTTTTCAGACGACAACACCGCCCCTTCCAATGGGTTCTATGTAGAACTCGACGACAACGAGTGACTTGCCACCCAGGTGGTGATCTAGGCTTGTGAAGGGCCTACATAGATAGGCAGGCTTCGTCAAGCCTTCTTTCTTTCTAGTGTCTGTACCCAGACAAGTTTGCTTCCGCATGTGCTTGTATGTTTGTATGACTTGAGTGTCGGGTCATGTGACCCCTATCTGTATGAACATGTTATGTAAGGCTCTCTGGAGCCCTTTAAATAAAGTACTTTGAGTTGTAGAGTTTTGTTGTGATGCCATGTTGTATTTGCACATATCGAGCATATTGTGTGTATGATTGAAATGCTTGGTATGTGTGGGATCCGACAATCTAGTTGTTTATCCTTGGCAGCCTCTCTTATGGGGAAATGTAGTCTAGTGCCTCCTTGAGCCATAGTAGTCCGCTACAGCCCGGTTCATCGGAGTCCTGCTAGCCCAGCACTACTGCTCTGGACACTTGACTGGCCGGCATGTGATTCATATCGTTCCTGTGTCTGTCCCTTCGGGGAAATGTCACGCGGTGACATCCGGAGTCCTGCCTAGCCTGCTACAGCCCGGGTTCCCAGAGTCCTGTTAGCCCAGTGCTACAGCCCGGATTCACACGCTGCTGGCCGACACGTTCGATGTTGATTCATGTATGCCTGTCCCCGTACGTTAGTGCCGCTTTGGGTTCACGACTAGCCATGTCGGGCCCGGGTTCTCTGTCATACGGATGCTAGCGACATTGTCATATACGTGAGCCAAAAGGCGCAAACGGTACCGGGCCATGGTAAGGCGACACCCGTGGGAGTACCGTGCGTGAGGCCGCAATGTGATATGAGGTGTTACAGGCTAGATCGGTGTGACTTAGAATCGGGGTCCTGACAGCGTTGGCATCAGAGCCAGGCTGCCTGTAGGTGCGTTAAGCCAAACTGGTCGATGTCGAGTCTAGAAATGCTTTAGTTATATGTAGGGGAATTGATTGTGGGAGGGAACGTAAGGCGCTTTTACTCCTTTACCTCATGCCCTCTGATCTGAGTCATTCTCTTCTCATTCTACGTGGGTTAAGGACTAGGCTCTCTTCTCTCTATCAGGTTCACGTGTTACTAATCCGTAGTAACTTATAGGATTGTTGGTTCCATGCTTCGGTTCAGTTTCTACTACCTTAGTATGTTGTCGGTTGAACCAGAACCTTGATATGATGTTGTTGAGTGGTATTGCAAACTGTTGCGAATGTCTCAAATCTTTTTCCGAGCATTATAGCCGTTATGCTGTCCGAATTCTCCTAGAAATACTAATGCCTTGCATTATTTCGTGCTTTCAGATGGCCACCCGTTCCCAGAATCAAGTGGTTCGTCTGACCCGGTGCCTCGGCGTACCTGGTCACATGGCCATGCTGGTCCGAGTGATGGTTGAGACAGGCTATCATTGGTATCCCGAGTATACCGTCGAGGAGCAGTTTCAAGACTTTAATCAAAGCCAATATTTTTGCACAGTCAGGATTTACCCTTCCTATCCTGGAGCTACTGAACCCCTCCATTGCTCTTATGGACTTGGGGTTACCATCGAGATGTCCGTGCAGGACGCAGCTTACTCGATGATGACTATCATATGAGCCAGAACTGCCTTGCTTCAGAACACTGACTTCCACTATATGCCAGCATCACTCCCTGGGGCACAGGGGTACTATCAGGCTACCTACTGTGATCCTACCCATGAGGATTCACTACTCCGCACCACCACCGAGATGCTTGAGGACAAGGACCGTGAGAATCGTGCCTTGCGAATGGAGCTCTTTAATGCCGGTTCTGATCACTGGGCCACTCTGACATGGTTTGCACCTGCCGTGCAGGCCGGGTATATGGACATGAGGGACTTGTACCCCGTGCGGCCTGGTCTGCCAGAATGTATGGAATGGCGTGATGTAGGAGGCATCACCCCTCCTCGTGGACCCCGTCTGCCACCGTTTGTTGGACCAAGGCCACACCCGAGTCCTTATGGACCGCAAGCTCCACAGGACTGACTGTTTCCAGATGATCATGTTCAGCTCCCAGGACATGGTGGTGACTTCTATGAAGATTACTACGGAGACGTCTGAGTTGGTGGTAGTTCCACTAGTATTGTAACAGTTGTATTCCCCACAGTCCTGCGTGTCTTGTGGGATACGACCTGGTGTGTATCACGTTTCGGAGGTGTAGAAAAATAATGTATAGGAGCTTGGAATGCCTCTGATGAGATGTATTGTCTTTCATCGTAGCCGTACTCTAGCCTGGGCTTGTACTAAACTATGTATGGTGTGTATGACCGTTGGTATATATATGTCAGTTTCTATATTACCATGTCATACTGATGATCATCTCTGCATTCCGTGTTATCCATTACATTCCGCATTTCCCTGCCAAGATTTAGCCATCCTTGTCTAAACCGTTGTTTTGTTTCTCCTAGGATGGTTAACACCCGCAACAACCCTGCTGTCCAGGCGCAGGGTGAAGCCAATGCAGCTAGGGGGGAGAATCTGCCTCAACCGCCTTCCCTGGCCGAAGTCATGCTGGAGGCAGAAAGAAACAAGCGTGAGACTAACCGCTTGCTAGAGCGAATTGAGCAGAATACTGCATGTCATCAGAGGAACGACTTGGTGTCCATCAATGACTTTATCAAGTTGTACCCACCGAAGTTTAACCATTCCGTCGAGCCCCTCGATGCGGATGATTGGCTTCGCAGCATCACCCATAAGCTACGTTCTGCCAACGTAGCCGAAGCTGATAAGGTCACCTATGCTGCCTATCACCTCGAAGGCCCTGCTAGCCTTTGGTGGGAAAACTTTGAGGCTATGCGCCCAGCCGGCCAAATCACTACTTGGGCTGAATTCAGTGAGGCTTTCCGTGAGCATCATATTCCGGAGGGTCTCATAGATCGTAAGCGGGAAGAATTCTGCAACTTCACCCAAGGCAGACTGACCGTGGATGCATACAGCCGTGAGTTTGGAAATCTAGCACGCTATGCTCCTGAAGAGGTATCCACCGACGCCAAGAAGCAGGCAAGGTTCCGCAAGGGACTTAGCCCCGAGCTTCGCCGTGATCTTCGTCTGCACGAGTGCACCTCTTTCCAGAAATTGGTCAATAAGGCCATCAGTGCTGAGACAGGACAGACTGACTATGACGCTACACGCAAGCACTCTCGCGATTTTGGTTCCTCATCTGGCTCCGGATCTCAGAAGCGCCGGGTCTGGATTCCAAACACTGCTCTGCCACCTAGGTTCACTCCGAGGCCATCCTTCGAGGCGCCTCGCCCCAACCAGCAGTATGCACCGCCCAAGGTCTATGGTGGCCCTGCTGCTAATGCTGCTCCACGCCCCAATGTTGTGACATGCTTCAAGTGTGGAGAAACGGGTCACTATTTGCGCGAGTGCCCCCGAAACAACCCCAATCAACCTGGACAGTCCGTTGGCCGTGGTAAGCCAGTAGGAAAGACTTACTACGCCAAGACAGCCACCACTGCACGTGGCCATGTCAACTACATTTCAGCTGAAGAAACTCATGAGGATCCCAACGTCGTCCTTGGTACGCTCCTTGTTAATTGCCATCCGGCAACTGTTCTTTTCGATACTGGAGCATCTCATTCATTTATCTCTGAGAGCTATGCTCGAATGCACAACACCACATTTTGTGACATGCCCACCTCCATGGTAATTCAAACCCCTGGTTCTAAGTGGCAAACCTCTAGGATAAGCCATGGAAATGAAATTCTTGTCGACAGATTGGTCTTCCTTGCATCACTAATAGCTCTCAAGTCCTCGGACATAAATATCATCTTGGGTATGGACTGGATGTCAGCTCATTATGCTAAGATTGATTGCTCTACTAGAACTGTTCAACTCACCCATCCGTCGGGCAAGACAGTGAATGTTCTGACCTGAGTGTCTAAGCGTCAGCTTTACTAATTAAATGCCAACCCTCTTCCAGACCTTGAAGATGTTCCGGTAGTCCGTGACTTCCCGGATGTCTTTCCAGAAGAACTGCCAGGTATTCCACCTGACAGAGATGTCGAGTTCGTGATAGACCTTGTTCCAGGAACCGTCCCAATCTCTAGAGGACCTTATAAGATGGCACCCCTAGAGCTAGCCGAGCTTAAGAAACAACTCGATGAGTCCTTGAAAAAGGGTTTCATCCGTCCTAGTTCTTCTCCGTGGGCTTGCCCCGTCCTCTTCGTCAAGAAGAAGGATGGTACGGATCGGATGGTTGTAGATTACCGACCTGTCAACCTAGTCACTATCAAGAACAAGTATCCGCTCCCCAGGATCAACGACCTGTATGATCAGCTCGCTGGATCCTCAGTCTTCTCTAAAATGGATTTGAGGTTGGGCTACCATCAAATCAAAATCAAGAACGGGGACATTCCTAAAACGGCCTTTGTTACTCGTTATGGCCAATACGAGTATACCGTCATGTCTTTCGGTTTAACCAATGCTCCAGCCACCTTCTCTCGGTTAATGAACTCAATCTTCATGGAGTATTTGGATAAATTCGTCGTAGTATACCTCGATGATATACTCATCTACTCCAAGAATGAGGAAGAACATGCCGAGCATCTAAGGCTAGTATTGACGAAACTTCGAGAGCATCGCCTTTATGCTAAATTCTCTAAGTGTGAATTCTGGTTGCCAGAAGTGACCTATCTAGGCCATGTAATCTCTGGTAAGGGTATTGCTATCAATCCCGAGCGAGTTCAAGCCATCCTTGACTGGACTCCACCTGAATCGGTCAAGCAAGTTCGGAGTTTCCTTGGCTTAGCGAGCTACTGTCACCGCTTCGTCGAGAATTTATCCAAGGTTGCTAAACCTCTAACTGAACTCCTCAAGAAAGATAAAAAGTTTGAGTGGACCCCACAGTGCGAGTTCAGCTTTCAGGAACTGAAAAGACGCCTGACATCTGCCCCCGTACTCATACCACCAGATTTTTCGAAGGACTTTGTTATCTATTGCGATGCCTCGCGACAAGGACTAGGTTGCATACTCATGCAAGATCGTCACGTGATTGCCTACGCTTCCCGACAGTTGCGTCCACATGAGGATAATTATCCCACACATGATCTAGAGCTTGCAGCCGTAGTCCATGCACTCAAAACATGGCGACATTACCTTCTCGGTAATCGTTGCGAGATTTTCACCGATCACCAAAGTCTGAAATACATCTTCACCCAACCGGATTTGAATCTCAGGCAAAGACATTGGATCGAGTTGATCACAGATTACGACTTAGGAATAACTTACACCCCGGGCAAAGCCAACGTCATGGCTGATGCGCTAAGCCGTAAATCTTACTGTAACAACTTGATGTTACAACAAAGTCAACCACTTCTCCACGAGGAATTCTGTAAGCTTAACCTTCACATTGTTCCTCGAGGGTTCCTATCCACCCTGGTGGTGAAACCTACCCTTACGGATCAGATCATCAAAGCTCAGAAGGTAGATCCGGGAATCTCCCGTATTAAGAGAAACATCAAGAAAGGAGTTGCGGATTGTTTCTCCGTTGATTACCAAGGTGTTGTGTTCTTTGGAGACCGTCTAGTGGTTCCCAAGGTACGCAACCTGAGGCGATTGATCCTTAAGGAAGCTCATGAATCTCCTCTCACCATTCATCCCGGTAGTACTAAAATGTATCAAGACCTACGCCGGAGGTTTTGGTGGACTAGGATGAAGGGAGAAATTGCTCAATACATTGCTAATTGCGACGTCTATCGTCATGTTAAAGCAGAGCATCAACGGCCTGCTGGCACCCTTCAACCTTTGGCTATTCCTGAATGGAAATGGGATAAAGTCGGTATGGATTTCATTACCGGGTTTCCCAGGACCAAGAGAGGGAATAATGCTATCTTCGTTGTTGTCGATCGTCTTTCCAAAGTAGCCCACTTCCTACCTGTTCGTGAGAGTATAACCGCGAGCCAGCTAGCTGACTTGTACATCTCCCGAATAGTGTCTCTTCATGGTGTTCCATTAGAAATTAACTCAGACCATGGAAGTCTCTTCACCTCTCGATTTTGGGAAAGTTTCCAGAATGCTATGGGAACTCGCCTCTCCTTTAGCACCGCCTTCCACCCTCAATCAAGTGGTCAGGTAGAATGAGTTAATCAAATTCTGGAGGATATGCTCCAAGCTTCTGTCATCTCTTTCGGCATGGATTGGGAGAAATGCCTTCCATTCGCCGAGTTCGCTTATAACAATAGTTATCAAGCTAGCTTGGGCAAAGCTCCTTTCGAGGTTCTCTATGGACGAAAATGTCGAACGCCTCTTAACTGGTCAGAAACCGGGGAAAGACAACTCTTTGGCCCGGATATGATTCAGGAAGCAGAAGAGCAGGTTCGCATTATTCGTGAGAAATTGAAAACAACCCAATCTCGCCAAAAGAGCCATTATGATCGCAAACATAAGGCTATGACTTTTGAGGTTGACGAGAAGGCTTACCTTCGGGTTACTCCTTTAAAGGGAACCCATCGATTCGGTATCAAAGGCAAATTGGCTCCTCGTTACATTGTACCCTTTCGCATTCTTGCCAAGCGAGGAGAAGTTGCCTACCAATTGGAACTACCTCCGCATCTTTCCAAGGTTCATGACGTCTTCCACGTTTCTCAACTCAGGCGTTGCTTCTCGGATCCTATCCGTGGAGTGGACCACGAAATGCTTGATCTCCAAGATAATCTCACATATCAGGAATATCCCGTTCGAATCCTTGATCAAGCCGAGCGTACCACTCGACGCCAAAACATCAAGTTTCTCAAGGTTCAATGGTCACACCATTCCGAGAAAGAAGCTACTTGGGAAAGGGAGGATCGTCTTCGACTTGAGTACCCCACCTTCTTCCCAACGGATCCTAAATCTCGGGACGAGATTCTTTTGAGTGGGGGTGAGTTGTCACATCCTAGCTAGTTCATGCATTAGAGTGTTGCATCATGTCTACTTTTCCCAGAAACTTGAAATGGGGATGCCAGAAACCCCCAGCACCCCCCTGAACACAACTAGGGTTTACTAAAATCCTTTTCAATGAACCTGAAATGCCCTCCATAAATGTTCACCATCTTTGGTCCTGGCTAAAACCTCTGCCAAAAATGGTTTCATATTTTTGGAGGCCATTCTGGATTTTTGCACCAAGCCATAAGTATTTGCATTTGGGCAATTTAAATCCTATAAATATTTTAAAATGCCCAAATAGTCTTGAAGGTATTTTTAGGCTCTTGAGAATATTTTCAAAGGTGCCTCTGAATATTTTCAGGATTTTCCTAAATGGAATAGTATTTCTACTATTTCAGAACACAAAACAGAAACAAATAAAAAAAGAAAAACAGAAAGCAGAGAAGGAACTTACCTGGGAGCCCACCTGGCGGCCCAGCACTGTGCTGGCCCATGGCCAGTCAGCTGCTTGCTCCCGCCAGAGCAGGCACAGAGGTGACGCCGGCGTGCGCGAGCTCGCCACGGCGCCACCTGCTTGCCGCCTCGCTCGTGGACGAGCTGGACGACCTCCACGTCGCGCCCCCGAGCCCCTGGACACCCCCATTCGCCCCCATCGCCTCTCCCTCGCTCTCTCTCGCCATGGCCGAAGGAGCTGCTGCCACCTCGCCGGCGTAGCCGCGCCCACCGTGTCCAGCAGCTCCGCCGTTGCCTTCTCCTTCGAGCAAGTCGAGCCCTGAGCGCTCGCTTGCCCCGAAGCCACTGCTTCGACCTCGCCTTCACCGCCCACCGCCGGAGATCCCCTTCGCCGTCACCACCGCAGCAGTTCGTCCCCGACAGCGCCACATAGCTCATCGCCTCTGCCGTGAGCTTCTGCCCCTTCCCCATCCTCTCATTCCTGCTGCCGCCCCTTGCGTCGACCGTAACCAGCAGCACCGCACACGCCGCCGCACGAGCTCGTCGCCGACGAGGCTCCGGCCATCCAACGGTCGCACCACCATGGCCGTTAGCTTCACTGCATCGCCAGGAGCCCGTAGCACCATCGCACGCCCCTCGTCGTGCTCTCTAGCGACAAGTTCGACTACACCCGTACCCCGGCAGCCGCAGGGCTCGTCGCCGGCATTGATTCCGGCGACCCCGAGCTCCACCACCACCACCAGTCGATGCGGCTCGTTCCCAGCTGCGTGTAGATGCTCTCCGCCGCCCATTTGGTCGCCGGAGCACGGATCCCGCACCCCACCGCCGCGTCTGGACATCGCCGACGGCTAAACGCCGGCGAGTCAGCGTGGTTTGACCACGGGTTTGACTCCCCAGAGTCACTGACAAGTGGGGCCCGCCTGCTAATTAACCTGGGTTAGGTTTAAGTTAATTCTAATTAGTTTAATTATCTAACAGTGACACTGACACAGGGGACCCACACGTCAGGTTTGACCTGGACGACCCCGTTGACCGCTGACGTCATCATGACACACTGCTGATGTAATAAGTAACTTAATTATTGGAATTATTCTTATACAGGAAATTCCAGAAATTATCACAAACTTCAAAAAATCGTAGAAAATAATCTATAGCTCAGAATGAAAAGATTTATATATGAAAAATGATCAGAAAAATCCATTCTATCCATCTGTACTGGTTGCATGCATGTTTAAGCAAATTAACCTACTGTTTAATGCAGAACAAGATAAAGCACTAACATGGGCCATTTATGAACTTGGAATTTGAATCTTTGATTCAAAATAGTCCAAACCCATCTGGTCTTAGTTGCATTAGCCCAATACATCCATTTTGCCATGTCTCATGCATGCATCATATTGTTGCACTTGCTTGGTGTTGATTGTGCTTCGTTGTGTTCATCGTGGTAGGTCCTGCCTCCGAGGATATTCACGAGTATCCAACTGAAGGGCAGTATCCCACCACCACTCCGTCAGGCAAGCAACCCATTGATCATTTCGATACAAACCCATCTTATCGCTCCTGCTCTCATTTACTGCATTAAGACAACGCGATTCAAACTGCTGTGTGTTGCGGTAGTTGAACCCACTTTCCTTTGCATGACCTGTCATTGCCACAGTAACTAGATGAAACCCACTAGCATGTGTAGGAGTTGATTGAGCCATGTTGTGTTCCTACAATGCTATGCTTGCTACGCTTAGAGTCGTGTCAGGTCTGGCTCATCAGGGTGATGAACTAGAGTGAAAGCGTGTGTCGGTAATGAGAGTGAGGTGTTGAATACGATTTGGTAAAGGTATCGACGGGAGGCCATGTAGGAGTGCATGGTGGGTTGTTTCATTGAGACCGTCCCTAAGAACTGAGATCTGTATGCGTGATTTAAGATTCAGCTACTACCACGCATTGGGCCTGAAACCAATGGACCCCCTCGGCTTCTTAATCACCCTTGTCCTCTGTCCAGGAGTTGCACGTAGTTTCTGGTGTTTGTAGTAAGCTGGAGGCCGTGGACAGCGCTGACCAAGGGGCGGGCGGTGATGCGGTAGGCTCGTGGCCCGGTGTACCGAGTCGCCCGTTTGGTGTCTCGGGAACCCTGCACACATCGTTCGGGGCCGTATGTGGAAACCTCGGCCGGACTCCCTGCGGATGGAACCTGAATAGGCGATAAACCTGGACTAGAGACTCGAGTGTTTAGGTAGGCTGTGGCCGACACCCTCGCTGGGCTTCCGCTTGAAGGTTGCCGAGTACACACTGTGTAAACGGTGGTAAGTGGTGAGAGCGTGTGTGACGAAGTACACCCCTGCAGGGTATAAAACTATTCGAATAGCCGCGTCCGCGGTAAGGGACTACTTGGTCGCTTATGCAGTTCATAGACAAGTAAATGGATACTACTAAAAGCCTCAAGATAAGTGTGAGTACCGCGGATGGCTCTCTCGGGGAATGACGAGGGAGGATCCACGGTGGAGTATTGGAACGGTGATTAGTGGACTCGTGTGCGAAAACTATTTCACAAGTGGTGTCTCGTAGGATAGCTTAGCCAAGAGTCAAAGCTGGCTTGCTGCAATAACTCCACTACCTTCTTGAGAATGAACATGTATAGTAGGATCTGTTGTAAGACTTGCTGAGTACCTTTGTACTCATGTTGCTTCAATTACTGTTTTCAGACGACAACACCGCCCCTTCCAATGGGTTCTATGTAGAACTCGACGACAACGAGTGACTTGCCACCCAGGTGGTGATCTAGGCTTGTGAAGGGCCTACGTAGATAGACAGGCTTCATCAAGCCTTCTTTCTTTCTAGTGTCTGTACCCAGACAAGTTTGCTTCCGCATGTGCTTGTATGTTTGTATGACTTGAGTGTCGGGTCATGTGACCCCTATCTGTATGAACATGTTATGTAAGGCTCTCTGGAGCCCTTTAAATAAAGTACTTTGAGTTGTAGAGTTTTGTTGTGATGCCATGTTGTATTTGCACATATCGAGCATATTGTGTGTATGATTGAAATGCTTGGTATGTGTGGGATCCGACAATCTAGTTGTTTATCCTTGGCAGCCTCTCTTATGGGGAAATGTAGTCTAGTGCCTCCTTGAGCCATAGTAGTCCGCTACAGCCCGGTTCACCGGAGTCCTGCTAGCCCAGCACTACTGCTCTGGACACTTGACTGGCCGGCATGTGATTCATATCGTTCCTGTGTCTGTCCCTTCGGGGAAATGTCACGTGGTGACATCCGGAGTCCTGCCTAGCCTGCTACAGCCCGGGTTCCCGCAGTCCTGTTAGCCCAGTGCTACAGCCCGGATTCACACGCTGCTGGCCGACACGTTCGATGTTGATTCATGTACGCCTGTCCCCATACGTTAGTGCCGCTTTGGGTTCACGACTAGCCATGTCGGGCCCGGGTTCTCTGTCATATGGATGCTAGCGACATTTTCATATACGTGAGCCAAAAGGCGCAAACGGTCCCGGGCCATGGTAAGGCGACACCCGTGGGAGTACCGTGCGTGAGGCCGCAATGTGATATGAGGTGTTACAGGCTAGATCGGTGTGACTTAGAATCGGGGTCCTGACACCTGAACAGTGACAGCAGGGAGGCACAAGACAGTCATCCGGTGTAGATCGAACAGTACAAAAAAAGCATGTGACCCCAATTTATTTTTCAGTCAATTGACGTGTCACCAGTCTCGTACCTTAGTGTTGATCTCTTACGGTATTACTTCTGATCAGAGATATGTGTCGTTCTTAACATTGTGTGTTTTCTGCATCTTCAGCCACACCGTCTTCCTTCTCACCAGAGTTGTCCAACAAGAGAAGCATACACTAGAAGTGAGCCATACTCCCCACTCAAGAGTCCCCTGCCTCGAATGTGCCTGCCTGACATGGACAACCACAACAACCGCAGCGTCATCAACGAGTCAGCAGATGATGCTCACTCGTACGGAGGACGGCAAGATAGGTTGTACCCTCATCTTACTTGTGTGCAACATTTATGGCTTCATTATTCATCTAAGCATGGAAAATAGAGTATCACATGTCATTGTACATTCATGCTGATCTCTTAAGAGTCTTACTTTAGATAAAAGACTTGTTCAGGAGTTAATGTTATTCCATAGTTATCATCCCTCAGCCAATGCTATCCCATAGGCTGGTGATTATACCCCTTCTAGTATTACCTATGTTGTTGTTCTTTAATACTTTTGTGCGACATCTAGTTAATCTCAAGTACAAGCAATACACATTTTGTAGCTATCATTTGTGCTCTCTCTTTAGTTATTGAGACCCATTGCTGCTAGTTAAGTCCAGTCCTACTATTTAAGTCGTCTTCTATAGGCACTCATTACATAATCTCACTACTAGTTGTCTTCCATGCATGCCAGGTATTATTGCACACACTGATATTGTGTATTAGAACAAATCCACTAGAAGAACCTCGCGGAGCAATGTAATGGCCAACAAACTCGACATTAATGATATCCAATATGATGGAACAGCTAAATGTAGTTCTTCAGAAGAGTTGCAGAAAGATGATGATTCCTATTCACTCCACAAGGTCCTTGCTCCAACTTGTCCCATGATATGGGTAGCATCATGCATATAATGTCCTGCAATATATCTACTCTGTTGCAATGCCATGTGCTTAGCCCGCTCATCATACATGTGAATATGTCATGCCTTCCTGTTTTTCAGTACCTATTCCATTCATGATAACATGTCTTCAAATTCAAGTATTGTCATTCTACTCTGTCGCAATGCCATCTGCTTAGTTTGGACATCATCCTTCTGAATATCTCATGCATTGTTATTCATCGCTATGTACTCCATCCGTCTACCATGCCATGTTTTTTTTACATTGAAGTGTTGTTCTACTGTTCTGTTGCAGTGCCATCTTAGTTTCCCCATCATACACACATATGTTGCCTGCCTATTTTTTGTACCTATTCTAGCTATCATACACTTTTACATTCAACTAGTGTTTATTTTACTCTGTTTTCCTATTATATCCCTAGCTCTTATATCATACTCCCTCCATCCGGATTACATGTCGCAAAAATGGATAAAAATGGATGTATCTAGAACTGAAATACACCTAGACACATCCATTTATTTCCAGATGGAGGAAATACATGTCAATATGTCATGCCTTTCTATTCTTTGGTACCTATTCCATCTCTCTGTCGTAGCATGTTTTATAATTGAAGCACCATTCTTCTATATAAGGCATGCAAGGGGAAGACGACTATGTTAGAATCTGAAGGGCTACAAACAAGGTCTTTGCAAAAGATCCAAAATCCAGGAGATAGAAACCCAACTCCAGTGTTCATATATACTGCTACAGCACAGAGATACCCAACTCCTCCAGATAATAACCACATTCCGGTGGCCAAAGAACTAGTCTGCTCCAGTCCAGCAAAAATATGTCAACTACTTTCCAAGAAGCGTGTGCGTATCCTCGCATCATGAAATTTTATAGCAGATCACATTTGAACTTATATTTTCTACATGTTTCTTACACATCTCTCTTGTAGAAAATATGCTTAAAGGATAGAAAATGTTCTAATCTGGGATCGTGTTCGAGGAAAGTATCTTGCAGGAATGCTCTGTGCTCCAACGTTGATGTAAGTACATGTTGTATGTCACTATATTTTTACATCAGTATGTATTTTGTTAAGTAGCATCGCAGTCAATCCAACCTTCACTACCCTACACCAATTATCTGATCTGAATTTACTTGTAGCAAAATGTATAATTAAGGTGTTAATGTAGATTTTTGTAAGGAGAACTGTCTGGTAGTTTTGCATAGTGAGCTGCATGATTGTACTATCGCATATCTTGCACATTACTGATAACCCACAAGTATAGGGGATCGCAACAGTTTTCGAGGGTAGAGTATTCAACCCAAATTTATTGATTCGACACAAGGGGAGCCAAAGAATATTCTCAAGTATTAGCAGTTGAGTTGTCAATTCAACCACACCTGGATAACTTAATATCTGCAGCAAAGTATTTAGTAGCAAAGTAGTATGGAAGTAATGGTAACGGTAGCAAAAGTAACAGTAGCAATTTTGTAGTAATTGTAACAATGGCAACGGTAAAGTAACTAAGCAAAGATCAATATGTGAAAAGCTCGTAGGCATTGGATCAGTGATGGATAATTATGTCGGATGCGATTCCTCATGTAATAGTTATAACATAGGGTGACACAGAACTAGCTCCAGTTCATCAATGTAATGTAGGCATGTATTCCGAATATAGTCATACGTGCTTATGGAAATGAACTTGCATGACATCTTTTGTCCTATCCTCCCGTGGCAGCGGGGTCCTATTGGAAACTAAGGGATATTAAGGCCTCCTTTTAATAGAGTACCGGACCAAAGCATTAACACTTAGTGAATACATGAACTCCTCAAACTATGGTCATCACCGGTAAGTATCCCGATTATTGTCACTTCGGGGTTAACGGATCATAACACATAATAGGTGACTATAGACTTGCAAGATAGGATCAAGAACTCACCTATATTCATGAAAACATAATAGGTTCACATCTGAAATCATGGCACTCGGGCCTTAGTGACAAGCATTAAGCATAGCAAAGTCATAGCAACATCAATCTCAGAACATAGTGGATACTAGGGATCAAACCCTAACAAAACTAACTCGATTACATGATAAATCTCATCCAACCCATCACCGTCCAGCAAGCCTATGATGGAATTACTCACGCACGGCGGTGAGCATCATGAAATTGGTGATGGAGGAAGGTTGATGATGACGACAGTGACGGATTCCCCTCTCCGGAGCCCCGAACGGACTCCAGATCAGCCCTCCCGAGAGAGATTAGGGCTTGGCGGCGGCTCCGTATTGTAAAACGCAATGAATCCTTCTCTCTGATTTTTTTCTCCCCGAACGTGAATATATAGAGTTGGAGTTGATGTCGGTGGAGCACCAGGGGGCCCACGAGGCAGGGGGGCGCGCCCAGGGGGGTAGGCGCGCCCCCACCCTCGTGGACAGGGTGTGGGCCCCCTGGCCTTGATTCTTTCGCTAGTATTTTTTATTAATTCCAAAAATATTCTCCGTGAATTTTCAGGTCATTTCGAGAACTTTTATTTCTGCACAAAAATAACACCATGGCAATTCTGCTGAAAACAGCGCCAGTCCGGGTTAGTTCCATTCAAATCATGCAAGTTAGAGTCCAAAACAAGGGCAAAAGTGTTTGGAAAAGTAGATACGATGGAGACGTATCAACTCCCCCAAGCTTAAACCTTTGCTTGTCCTCAAGCAATTCGGTTGATAAACTAAAAGTGATAAAGAAAAACTTTTACAAACTCTGTTTGCTCTTGTTGTTGTAAATATGTAAAGCCAGCATTCAAGTTTTCAGCAAAGATTATGAACTAACCATATTCACAATAACATTTAGGTCTCATGTTACTCATATCAATGGCATAATCAACTAGCGAGCAATAATAATAAATCTCGGATGACAACACTTTCTCAAAACAATCATAATATGATATAACAATATGGTATCTCGCTAGCCCTTTCTGAGACCGCAAAACATAAATGCAGAGCACCTCTGAAGATCAAGGACTGACTAAACATTGTAATTCATGGTAAAGAGATCCAGTCATAGTCATACTCAATATAAATTAATAGTAATGGATGCAGATGACAGCGGTGCTCTCCAGCTGGTGCTTTTTAATAAGAGGAGGATGACTCAACATTAAATTAAATAGATAGGCCCTTCGCAGAGGGAAGCAGGGATTTGTAGAGGTGCCAGAGCTCGATTTTGAAATAGAGATAAATAATATTTTGAGCGGCATTCATTGTCAACATAACAACCGAGAGATCTCGATATCTTCCATGCTACACACATTATAGGCGGTTCCCAAATAGAATGGTAAAGTTTATACTCCCCCAACACCAACAAGCATCAATCTAGGGGAGTTTTGTTTGCAATTATTTTGATTTGATTTGAGCATAGGACATTGAGTGCAAGCATGAGTAGGATATAATCCACCATGAACATAAATGTCGTGGAGGCTTTGTTGATTTTGTTTCAACTACATGCGTGAACATGTGCCAAGTCAAGTCACTCGAATCATCCAAAGGAGGATACCACCCTATCATACCACATCACAACCATTTTAATAGCATGTTGGCACGCAAGGTAAACCATTATAAACTCCTAGCAAATTAAGCATAGCATAAGCAACTATAATCTCTAATTGTCATTGCAAACATGTTTCATTCATCATAGGCTGAATCAGGAACGATGAACTAATCATATTTACAAAAACAAGAGAGGTCGAGTTCATACCAGCTTCTCTCATCTCAATCAGTCCATCATATATCGTCATTATTGCCTTTCACTCGCACGACCGAACGGTGTGAATAATAATAATAGTGCACGTGCATTGGACTAAGCTGGAATCTGTAAGCATCTGATACAAAGGAGAAGACAAGGTAATATGGGCTCTTTGTTAAATCAACAATAATGCATATAAGAGCCACTACAACATTTTCATTATGGTCTTCTCCTCTCGACCCCCAAAGAAAAGAAAAGAAATAAAACTATTTACACGGGAAAGCCCCCAACGAGCAAAAGAAGAACGAAAAATCTTTTTGGGTTTTCTTTTAATTATTACTACTACAGGCACGGAAAGTAAACTAACTAAAAGCTACAACTAATATTTTTGGTTTTTCTTAAGGTTATTCAAACACACAAGAAGAAAGCGTGAAAAAGGAAAATAAACTAGCATGGATATTACAATGGAAAAGTATGAGCACCGACAACTATAATGAGTGTGTGAACATGAATGTAATGTCGGTGAGAAATACGTACTCCCCCACGCTTAGGCTTTTGGCCTAAGTTGGTCTATGCCCAAGGATCAAAGTTGTAGCTGGGGTCATACTGAGATGCAGCAACTATTGCCTCATGAGCTGCAGCTTGGAGGCGAGCTACCTCCGTCCTCCTCTCATACTTGTTCGCCTCCTCCCTAGTTATAATATATCTCCTTTTTGCCTGAAAGTCAAAGAAACCAGGAGCAGGGAGAGCAACATGGACAATGCGACGCTTGTCGAAGATTAGTCGGTATTGGAGGAGCTATTCGTTCCTCTCAACAAACTGATGACGAACCATAGCATCATAATCTAGATAAGCGGGAGGCAACTCCATATCATTTTCATGTATGGGTATCTCAAGAAAATTAGCCACACGGGTTGCATAAATCCCACCAAACAAGTCTCCACTTAAACTATTACTCCCTCCGTTTCTTTATGTAAGGTGTATTATTTTTAGCACGGTGACCAAGGCACATAATTATAGACATGTTAGGACAAAATTACCCTTGGCAAATTTTTTGGTTGGAGGCATGTAAATCAGTTAGTCCAGGAAAGTAAGAGATACGTGCAATCAACACAGAGATAGTTTCCATATTTTGCTACAAGGAGAGATATGGACAATCGGGAGAGAGATATTTTCCTTTTTTTCTGGAGGGCTAACAAGGGAATTATGAGGAATTAGAAGAAATGCACCTTACATTCTGGAATTTTATCAAAAAACAAATGCACCTTATATAAAGGAACGGAGGGAGTATTATGCAACCTTCGTGCAACAATGGCCCCCAAGTTATATTGTTTATCTCCTAAAACAACACTCTTGAGAACACTAAGATCTAGAACACACATGTGACATGCCTCATCCTTACCGTTTATGCATCTACCTATAAAGAGAGCAAAATAATGTGTAGCAGGAAAATGAATGCTCCCTATGGTAGCTTGTGTTATTTCTCTAGATTCCCCCACAGTGATACTAGCAAGAAAATCTTTAAATTCAGATTTGCGAGGTTCACTAGCACTACCCCATTTGTGGCACCCGGCTCAGAGCAACCGGTTTACCATGCATTGCCAGCCCAGAGACCATGTCTTCTGGCAACACACAACATCTTGGTATAGAAAACAACCGCTTATTGATGCTAGCAGATCAAAGTTTATATTACAACAGGTAGCGAGGCCAAGCGGCACACACGGTGCGGCTGAACAATATGTACATTATTTAGTGAACATAAAGGGGCCTCGATCATAACAACTACGCGGCAGCGGAACAACGTCGTAGTGGAACTCCATAGCACAGGGACACCGATGTGGACACGATCTAGACTCGGACAACACTCCTTTCCAACAAGACTTTCCTAAAATCTGGCATGACACACCAGGTCAGTACATTGAATGTACTTGCAAGCTCACAACAGACATAAACATAATGACAAACAATATCATGATAATTAACCAAGTATTAATAATGCAACAAGATAGCAACATGCTGTGATCATGCTCCTGAGAGAAAAATCTCTCGGACTGGCTTACCAATCGTGATCGCTCTTGGATCACAAACGTGCCAACCTCAAGGTCTTAACTAGGGATATCTCGTGATCTTTCCGGCGATCACAACCACGACCAATATTTGGTCTCAAGCGGTGATCCTTTCGGCGATCACAACCACGACCAACACTTGGTCTTGAACAACAAGATGACCTTTCCGCCATCATC
This sequence comes from Aegilops tauschii subsp. strangulata, assembly GCF_002575655.3. Classification (NCBI taxonomy): domain Eukaryota; kingdom Viridiplantae; phylum Streptophyta; class Magnoliopsida; order Poales; family Poaceae; genus Aegilops; species Aegilops tauschii. The sequence continues at coordinate 411,716,971 of NC_053036.3, read as the reverse complement.
AATAGTGCAAAGTTCATAACTTAGTGTGCAAGATTTATTAAACGTTGACCCATGGTGTGACCTACTTTCGAGCGTGTCCGTAACCGTGGACTCGGCTATCGATGGATTAATACACTCTGCAGAGGTAGCGCACTGTACCCACACCACGGAACCCATGGCCTCGCACTCCCATTCGGGTGGACCAACGGCATTCCGACGAAACCCCTCCATTGCCATGACACTCTCCCGGCCACTCTGACTTACTCCCCACTGGGCTAGTCCTGGGTGGCCCCGTGTCTACCAAAGACACAACGACCACCGTCGTGGCCAAAAATATAAACTGTCCCACACGGGGACACGGTACCAGAAATCTCAACAACGGGCACACAAGGTTATGTCTGCTTACCGGACCAGGGTACCGCACGCCCATAACCTTCCCTCGTTGGAGGCACCGACCAGAGGCATGACAACGGACTAAATAAAGGCCTTCCCGTAAAGGCAAATGTGGTTGCACTGGGAAAACTCGATTCAGTGGCACCATGACCCGGTCAACGATATATTTAAGTTGAGTTATTATCAGGTTCAACTTAAAATGAAAATAACCGGTGTCATAGAATGCCATGAAAATGCAACACTAAGATATGCATCACATATCAACGGTAATGACTGAGTCAACCATCTCCACACTAAGCATAAACATGAACAACTCATGACACCTCTCTGTTTAGGATTAAACCTTACTTTAAACAGAATCTTTTCTAGCAAATTTATCATTTTTCTCATGCATGAAAAATAACTCCATATAATTATTTATATCCATAACTATATTACTCTTTCATAACAAAAATTAATTCTAGTTTCTTTACCAACTTAGTTAGCTTTAAACTTTCTGTAAATCAAGCATATTAACTTAAACAAGCAACTAACAGAATATAAATAACATAATAGTGATTTAAATACATGGATTAAATCATTCATTCAAGTAGGAAAATCACAAATATTGTAATGGCACCATGAAAATGTTGCTGTGGCTTGCCTTAGTGCAGATGAGGTTCACAAGCCTCCTGGTGATCCTCAAGACAAGCCTCACCCTCTGAAAATATTTATAAACACAAAAAGAAAACATCAAGAACCCTTCTGAAATTCACCAGAAAATCTAGACAGCAGGGAAAAATCCCATTTTTGGTGAGTTGCTAGATTTCTTTACAAAGAATACAATGCAAAAAGAATCAATTCATTTGGACTTATGGTTAAAGAGTTTTGGCTGTTTGAAGCTCTTTGGAAAAATATGAAATTTGAATTTAAATGAAAACAGACTGGGGGTGACGTCGAAGGCGTAAAGCCTCAGGGCACCACCACTCATACCGCTTCACGCGCGTACTGAGTGGCTGACTAGCGGGCCCTGCTAGTCAGGTGAGGGGGAGAGGGAGAAGGAAACAGAGGACGGTGCGGCTTCACCGGAGCACACGCCGGGACGAGGGCTTCTTGGCCAAAACAAGAGGGGGGGATCGAGAGAGGAGACAGAGGCGCACCTGCCCGTACCCGTAGAGTAGCTAGGGGTGGTCAGACGGCGTCGGAATCAACCTCTCAAGCGGAGGTCGCCAGAGACGAAGACGACGGCGAACAGAGGCGGCTCCAGGGGCTCCAACCAGGCGGAACAGCACCACCGGAGAGCGGCGGAGGCCCTGGAAGGGTTGCCCAGGCCTGGGAGGGGCCAGAGCTACGGAGACGACCCGAGGGTATCGCTGGCGAGCTCGAGCTCAGGGACGGCGGCCCGCGGCCTGCCCTACCGGGCTACGGCTATCTACGAGATTGTGGAGTGTGTGGGAGGCGTGGATGGTGCTCGAGGAAGCTGGGGAGGGCTCCATTTACAGCCGAGCGTCGAGGGGGGTTCGGGCTCCGCCGGTGGACACCTGGACACGGCGCCCGATGACGAACATCGTCAGTGAGAGGGGGAGAAGGCGTTGCAGCTCACGCGGGGACTGTGGGCGAACGGGGACGAGCACAGGGGCACTGGGGTGACAACGAGCACAGTGCGCACCGCACTGTTACGTTGACCGGACCGCGCCCGTGCTCGCTGCGGCGAGCTCCGACGTCGGCGAGCGCCAGGAGGGAGTTAAGGGAGCTTGGACGAAGATTGTGGCGAAGTTTGGCAAGGCTAGGCAGTCAGGGAAGCGAGCACGCGAGCAATAGAAGCTCGGGCGCGACGCAGAGTGCATCGACACATAGGTTGGCATCGTGTACACGCGTGGTCTACGATGGAATTACTCACGCGCGGCGGAATTACTCACGCACGGCGGTGAGCATCATGAAATTGGTGATGGAGGAAGGTTGATGATGATGATGACGATGGATTCCCCTCTTTGGAGCCCCGAACAGACTCCAGATCAGCCCTCCTGAGAGAGATTAGGGCTTGGCAGCGGCTCTGTATCGTAAAACGCGATGAATCCTTCTCTCTGATTTTTTCTCCCCGAGCGTGAATATATAGAGTTGGAGTTGAGGTCGGTGGAGCACCAGGGGGCACACGAGGCAGGGGGCGCGCCAAGGGGGGTAGGCGAGCCCCCACCCTCATGGACAGGGTGTGGGCCCCCTGGCCTTGATTCTTTCGCCAGTATTTTTTTATTAATTCCAAAAATATTCTCCGTGAAGTTTTAGGTCATTCTGAGAACGTTTATTTCTGCACAAAAATAACACCATGGCAATTCTGCTGAAAACAACGTCAGTCCGGGTTAGTTCCATTCAAATCATGCAAGTTAGAGTCCAAAACAAGGGCAAAAGTGTTTGGAAAAGTAGATACAATGGAGACGTATCAATTACTAAAATGTAGTGTTGTGGTCTGGTTGTCCAATCGTTCATTTTGTCAATGTTGCTTTCCTATTAACTTACCCGGCTGATGATAGCAGTGCCATATTGTGTTAATTTGGTGTAGGCTAGTGTGGTCTAGTTGCCAAACGTTCATTGTGTAAATGTTGCTTTCTTATTATCCGGCCTGGCCAATGATAGCAATGCTAGTGTGTTAATTTGGTGCAAGCTGTTGAAGTTAAGAAGACAAAGTCTGAAGACAGCAAGGCAACCCCGTTGTTTCTCTCCAATAAATCTTGTGCAGGTAATATGGCAATAACTCTTGATTAATCTATTCAGTTCCCCTCCTAATTTATGTTATGATGCAGTGGTCGATACACTCTCCATTATCAATGATAGAAGCCTGCCAAAATTGTCATCTGAATCTGTTCAGTTTCCTCTATCTCGAATCCAACGAAAAAATATATGTTTGTGAACCAATTACTGAATGAAGCAATGATGGAAATCATGGAGGAATCAGAGGTGCACATTCTTGCGCAGCAACAACTGATCGATAGTTTCAGAGACAATATAGCAAAGAAGGAAGAACTTGCTCACATGCTTATGGGCGTCATCCACGCTAAGGTTGCAGATTGTAAGGTTGTAGATCATTAAGTTCTGTTCATTTATTTGCACTGGCATCAATCTTTGATTGCCCAATGGATGCAATTTCCTATAATATATGCTTCGATGCGCTACGTTTTTTCCTTGTATGCCGTACATTTTCTTAGCGCAGCTCACAATCCAGCTTTCTGGGTCGAAAGCTCAACTGGTCGCTAACAAGCCAAAGTAAGCAGTGAAATTAATAACTACAACAAAGCAACATGGGCCCTTCATCAAGGGGAGTGGCCCACTGCCCATAATGGGCCCCGTATTGGGCTCGTAGTTATTAGCTGGGCGAAAACTTTCTTGGGCCTTTGATTGATAGGATTTGGCCCTATCCATAAATGGTCCTTGTAATAGGCTCAAAGTAATAGCTGGGCCAAAATCGACGTTGGCTAATTGGTCCTATAGCCATGCTGGAATTTTAGCGGGCCCAATTAGTTGACGGGCCGTTAACAGGCCAAAAGCTCTATTGGGCCGCAATAATTGAAACGAGCCAACGGGCCTTAGCAGGCCAAAATAGACTACAGTTAATGCTTGGTTGAGTTCCATGTCGGGCCGTTAACAGGTCAAAATCCAAGCGGGCCATATGTGGGCTGATTAACCAAATGGGTCGTTAACAGGCGGATAGTAAGGTTGGGACTGGAAGGCCGCTAAGAGGCCAAAAGGTCAGGTGGGACTGTAAATGGCCCAACTCAGTTGTGGACCTTTAATAGGCTGAAAGACACACTAGGCTGGAATTGGACCATGCAGAGCATGCACTAGTACAGCGAGGTGCTATAGAAACGGTTTTTAACCCCTTTACACGACGGCATTTGGAACCGTCGCCTAGTGAGTGTGGGCGATAGGGGGGTCCTTCCCACACGACCCAGAGACCGTCGGGGATATGCCCTCCTGGCACACACGCTCGACAAAATGAGGTCGTGTGCGACCGGCGAGCGACCAAATACGGTTATACGTACAGTAGTGCTAAAAAATACAATTATACAGGCGAAATCATTTCCAATCGTAAGTACATCCCACACAGTCAGTCCCCGCTAAACGTTTCCGTTCGTATATACATCCCACACAGTCGCTCCAAGGAAAACGTTTCTGTTTACAAGTACATCACACACAATTTTCCTCATTAAATCGTTTGTGATAGCGTTTCCATTACACACGGTATTAATAATTTTATCGTTTGTGTTATTGAATGCATCACACATGGTGCGTAGAAGAAACTGTGTGGCAAAGGCTGTCCATCACACACCATTTTTATGTGGTAAAGGTTTGCACCAGGTGGCCTAACGCAACCAGTTTTCAAGAGGATGTCGTGTGTGATTATTCATTAATCTAACACGGTTTATTCCTAGAAACTGTGTGCGTTATTGAATGCATCACACACGGTGTTTTCTCAATAACCGTTTGCAATAGAAAACCCAATTAGCAGGCTAATTATCCTATTATTAATAATCCATTTATTAATCTAATTGACATTTCATATTAAGCACACAATATATTTCATTTTCATAATTGAAATACATCATAGTACAACAGCATATAGCTTCAGCACTCAGCTACCCCATTACACAACTACACCAGCACCAAGTTTCACATGCAACATCTATAACCTTTCGAAATTAGCATCATTACGGTACATAGATAGATGTATCTCATCTGGAAAACTGCTGTAGCAGAAGGCGAATATTGAGCCTTCATTGATGTTGAAGGTCTTTGCAACTTTAGGCCAGTGCATGTGGATGATTGACCGTCCATACTTCATCCTCTTCAGGAACACTTCAATATTGAACCGTGTATGTTGTATGAATACCTTCCTCGCCTCCAGACCATACATGTGGTTTGAGAGGTAATCATCAGTGAACTGCTTTGGAAAGGCCTAAAAACAAGGATGTGCATAAATATATTTTCTATATTGGAAATGGGGCAAAGGAATAAAATAGGCAAGGTATAATAGTTAGTACCCTCCTGTAGTGAACTGATGTCTTCTTCATTGTGCAGACAAAGATCTTGTTGTTTTTTGTCGCCAATTTCTTTATCCTAACAATCTTTCTGAGTTTCTTGACTTGACTGATATTCATGGGCAGATCATTTCCCCATATGCAAAAAGGGTCGAACAGTGGGTCAAAACCTCTAACAGCAGGACCTACATGTGCAAGACCAAATTGTTAAAAACCTAAATATTAGAATGGTTCCTGCAATTGCACAATAATGTGCTATTAGACAAAGGAGCAGGCATGTGCAAACCTCGATTGTAAACCTCAGTGCTTCCCATTTGTTTCCCTGCAACACATATAAAGGTAGTTAGTCATCAGGTTAAGTGAGGGTTCGCATGCTATCAGTAAAATATGTTGATGAAAAATAAGCACATTGCAGATTCATCAGATTAATTCAAGCCACATGGAAAACCCATGTATTCGAACCAAGCATGATTAAGAACTAGGAAATATAGCACTTGTATATGTTTCTCATGTATTAAGTGCAACCAAATTCGATTTATTCCTCACATGCACAACAATACAAAATTCTACCCACGACAATTGGACATCGCATTGCAGAATTGAACCAAACAGTTAACTAAACACCACAACAAATGAACCAAACACTAACTAAGCACCACATTGCACAATATAACATACTCCTAAAAGAAGATCAGGCAGTTAACCAAACCAAGCATGCTTAACAACTTGGAAATATAGCAATTGTATTTGTTTCTCATGTATTTACTACAGCCAAATTCAATTTATTCCTCACATGGTATACAATAACATAATGCACCCACAACAATTGAACATCGCATTGCAGAATTGAACCAAACAGTTAACTAAACACCACAACAAACGAACCAAACGCTAACTGAGCACCACATTACACAATATAACATACTCCTAACAGAAGATCAGACAGTTAACCAAACCAAGCATGCTTAAAAACTTGGAAATATAGCAATTGTATTTGTTTCTTACGTATTTACTACAGCCAAATTTGATTTATTTCTCACATGGTATACAATAACAGAATGCACCCACAACAATTGAACATCGCATTGCAGAATTGAACCAAACAGCCAACCGCATCGCATCATCGGCGCGCAAGGCGTCGATGGTGGCCTCGACGGCGAGGTGCTCCTCCAAGATCTGGGGGTTGACATGAATGGAAACCATCGCGACCTCATCCGCGCGTGCGGCCGCGATTTTCTTCTCCGCTGCCAAATGCTTCTTGAGATCCTGGCTATACTGCGCGCACCATGGCTTAGGGCGGCACTTATTTGGTGGAGGGGTTGGTGATTTGGGTGGAAGGTGTCATGCCAGCGGTCGGGGCATGTGGGATGTGGAAGGAGGAGGATGGGGATCGGGTGTGGATTACCTGCATTGATAGGCGAGGCCGAGCAGCGTGAAGGAGGGTCATCGGCGAGGAGGCGGCGCTGCAAGCAAGGAGTGAAGGTTTCAACTTGGAAAGGAAGGCGGAAACAAGGGAAATGTGGCTTTTGGTAAGGGGGAGGGGCGGGGAGGTAGATATTTCCGCGGAAGCCGAAAATTTGGAATCGCTTCAGCGAAAAAACTGGCGCGCAAAGTGTCATCAGACACGGTGCCTTATTCAGAACTTTGTACGATATGTGAACATTACAAACGATTCAGATAGCTTAACCCGTGTGTGATGAGTTTGAACGTCAAAAATTTTGGTTCGAATTTCCCTGGTTACAGTGGTCATCCACGTCATTGCATAATTTCGGTACACAAAGGAGACTACAGCACACCCACACTTCTTAATCGAGCAAGTTCGGCAATAAAACAAAGCTAGCTGACCTAAACATTACTCTAACAAATTAAAGACCGACGCTCTAAATTAAACAAAACAAAGAGTACTAGTATGGCTGGTGCTCGTCGATCTCTGCCGCCGCCTCCATGTCCAGCTCACGCCCGACAGTCTCCTGGGGAAGGGGCTCCATGGCATCAATCACACCATACTCGGCAAGCATCTCGCAATCCGCGTCCGCCATATCTTTGGAATAGGCCGCCATGAGCTGGGCGTGGCCGGCCGCGATCTGGGCTTTGGCGGGCTCCGTCGTGGCAAGGTATGCCGCGTAGGAACGGACGGCTGCTCAAACGCTCTCAACGATTGCCAACTCTTCGGCCGTGGGTTGCCGACCGTTGTCGGAGAAGCTTCGTTCGATTTGTGCGGTGACCGCCACGAGCTAGGCGTGGATGGCCTCGACATGGTCGTGGGCGGCCTCCATTAGGGCTAAGGCCGCCACTGCGGAACGGACAACTGTTGTGCCGCTCTCGCCAGTTGCTATCCCCGAGGTAGATGCTGCTGCCACCGCCTGAGAAGCAACATCGGCTGTTTGGGCTGCCTTGGCCGCCCGGACGCAGATTGCGGGTGCCCTCACGAAGCTTGTTAGCACGTGCCTGGCGGCTGCGGCTGCGCTCTTGCCGGAGTGGGCCGCTGAAGTTGCCCTCACGACGCGGGTCCACGTCCCCATCTTTCACCGGCGACTATTGAACAGTGAAATGATATTTGAGGAGCGGGCTAGTGTGCTTGACACTCCGACGGTGCTCCAAGGTATTTTGTGCTGCATCTCACACGGTTGGTGATAATAAACTGTGTGCAATCTACTTGATTTTTTGTCTTGATTTGAATTACATAATGGGGTCACAGCTGCAAAGGATGGTGTTTGGATTGCTAGAACTTTTATCTGCAGTGAACATGCAACTATAGGTGTGTCATCAAAAAAATTGGAATTATTCAGGGTTCGTTTGGACGTTTTTATACATTAACTTGGTTTTGTAGGCATTTCAGGTGCATAATTCAAATTTGAACTACATGCACATGCTCCAGTGCGTATAAATGGGTTAAAAAAATCAAATATGTGTCCTTGGTTGCATGCTTAGGTCCCATGAAAGAAATGGGAATGAATGTCAAACACCCACTACTGCAGGATGGTCCAAACGAGACACTACGACCAGAGACCCTTCAACGAAACTGTGTGCGATGCCATAATCACAAACAGTGGTGTAAAAAACCCGTCAAAAAGGTGCAAACCGTTTGCGATGACAGATGCATCAAACACGGTTCAGAATTTAGTTGCGTGTGCGATGCAGGACATACGGTTCAGCTCAATTAACTATTTGGGACGAGGAGGAACAAAAGAAACGGGCAGCCAGATGAAGGCGTGTGCGATATACAGCATACGGTTCACTGAGATGAACTCTGTGTGATTAGGGAACACAATGGAAACGGTTCAACTGAACAAGATGTGTGTGATACACGGCAAACAGGTCCGTAATCAGAAATGTGTGAGAAGACCAATAATAACACAAATGATTGCTGCTAATAAGCCGTGTGAATTGCTCTGTCTACAGTAGAATAACATGTATATATATATATAACTGAAATAAACATCCAATTACATAAGTGAATATATAGATCATTCGCACACACCTCAATAAACAATTGCATGCATTCTAAAGTAGGAGAAACGATCGTCTAGTCATCTACTTCTTGTGACGCTCCCGCCACTGCTATGTGGCTTGATCCCTCGTCTGGGTCAAGAAGAAGATAGTGCCTCATGTCAATGATCCGCCTGTACATCTCGTAGCTTGTGTATGTGTCCATGGCCGCGTACTTGACATGTTGTTCATCCAGTCTCTCATGCCACACACTGTGCCACGCGTTCTTGTCCTTATTGCTCTCTTCCTTCATCTTCGCGTAGTAGGGGTCGATGATGGCCGAGGCGAGGTCAACCAGGGATTTCAGTTTGTTTTTTTCGCTGCCCCAGACCTTGTAGTGGTGCTGGATGTTGACAAGATTCGGGCATTTCAAGTCCGAAACCTTGAGCGCTTTTAGATCGTTGGTGGTGTCCACCGTAGCGAAACTGTAGTCGGAGCTGTTGATAAACCTGGAGAAACGCTCGCAAGGCCTTGTGGCAAGGTGGTAGTGGTAGACGAGGACGTCATGTCGCACACACAACTGGGCGACGGCAACCTTTTGATCATGCCCGGCACGACCGATGGTGTACTCGAGGTCGAAGCCGACCACTCGGTACTTGTCCTTGGCAAGGAACTGCTCCATAGTTTGGATGGAGTTCTCCACCGAGCTCGGATCGTTCGTGTACACCACCGAGAGGGCCTTCCCCCTCACATGGGTGTCCACTACGTGATGCGTGGTGAACTTCCCGCTGTTGTCGTCGTCAGCCGCTGGGAGCGCCATTGGAGGCACGGGGAGCGCCATTGGAGCCGCTGGATGTCCTCTGTGTATGTGTCCTCGTCGGTGTGCTTATTGTGTCGTGTGAGACGAGAGATGAAGGTAAATGGCCGCAGGAATAAAAGGGGGCCGGGCGGCGTGGATTCTCGATGCGTCCGCATGGCAATTTTTGCAGCGCGTAACTGCATCGTCGCGCCGCGCCCGGCGCAACCGCTTGCATATGAACGTGCGTGATCGTGCACCGACCCCAAAAACTGGCAGCGCGTGTGGAGGGACGAGGGCAGAGCACCCGGAGGGACGCGAGAGCAAAGCGCGCGCGGCGGGACGCGAGCAGAGCGCGTCACGGCCGCCTGAACCGCAAGCAACCACACGCATAGAGCAGTTGAACACGCAGGAAATGGTTGCCTACAAGCCGGCCAACAGTTGCGTCGCTGCATAGAGAGTGGCCATGTGCTACCACCTCCGTCTAGTCTATAGTCTCCTTTATATTTTGTGCCATACTTTGCCCTCAAATTAACCAACAAAATGTTAATGCATGTTTTAAAAATTATATAATTGGAAAGTATGTTCAAATACAAATCCAACTATATAAACTTTGGCGACATGCATTCGTATTTTATTATTTAAATCATACTTATAAACCAGGACGGTGGTATAGCAGGTAATGAAATCGCAAATGTTTTTTATTAACCATATGTGTACGTGGCCTTTCGTCCTCCTCTCGCATGTCTTGTCACCCCGCTGCCGCAGACGGCTTATAGCGCAAGCTTGCGCAGCGCGCGGGGGCGTTCTTTTGGCCAAACGGTGGCGCCAATGAATCGTCAGTGAGCCCGTTCCCGCGCAACCTCGCAGGTTCCCGCGCAAGCTTCCCGCCCGACTCGATGAAATCCCCCAAAATCCAAATGCTTACTGGCCTGCTATAAAACCCCTCACGGCCGGCGAGTCCTACGTCGCATTTTCCCCTCCCTCCCTGTAGCTTATCTCGTCTGCTTCTCCCACAATCGCCAATGGCACCAGTCTGTCGTCGTCGCTCAGCCACTCTGTCGTCATCAAAGGACAGCTCCAGCTGGGAGGCTACACCACGGCGGCGGCGCACTCCCCGGCGTAGTGTAGTGCGCGTGGCATCCCAGTTGAGTGTGCGCAGAACACCCACCACACGCTCCGGTGCCGGTGCCCGTCGGCAGCTGTTGCTGGCCGGCGTTGCCGCCACACCACCGTCGAAAGCCAGGGCCATCGCCCGCTCCGCCACCGCGGCCCGAAGGCGGGAGGTGGCCGTCGTGGCCGCCACCCCACTGCCGGCCACTGTGGCCATCACTTGCTCCGCCACCGCAGCCCGAAGGCGAGAGGTGGTGGTCGTGGCCGCCACCCCATCGTCGGCCGCCATGGCCGCCGGCCCACCGTCGACCGCTGGGGTCATCACCCACTCTGCCACCGTCGCCCGAAGGCAGGAGGCGGAGGTGGATGCCCGCACATGCATCATCGACCTTCCGCGCTACAGCGAGTTCCTGCGGGAGGAGGAGGAGCGCCTCATCGAGCATGCAAAGAGCCTTACCGCCGCCGTGGCCGCGGCACACGCCGCCTCAGAGGCGAGGAATCAGGAGATCTATGAGGAGAACCACCGCTTCGAGAGGGGTCGTCTAGAGCGGCAGAGGGCGCTCGAGGTGAGCGTCACTAAAGCTGCAACAGCGGCAGGCACCATATTGCGGTTGCCCGGCTCGTCGGTAGGCTCCTCCTCCTCCGCCTCTTACTCAGCACGCTCGGCAGAGGAGAGGCAGCCGGCAGTAGTACAAATCCCCTCCGCAGCAGCAGCAGTAGTAGTATTTAGGGGCTATTTTGTTCAGTTCATCTGACTATAGATGTGGTGTAACTGCACAACGTACTTAAAATTAGCTAGTATATATAGTTGAACTAGCTATTTCAGTACGTGGTTGGCTACAATTGGGGAAAATTTTGGTCGGTTCAGCTGTCGAGTTGAACTGTTTGTATAAATTAAGAACGACTGCTTAATCTATGAATGAAATCTATGCTTAATTACTGAATTTTTGTTGCAAAAATTAGACACTGCTAGTGATTTTTAGCTTCATATTTTGACAAATCATAGTGTTACAAGGATTGACAAATCTTACCAAATTGTTTGTACGTGGTTGCACACGGGTCATCCAAAACAACCATTTGCATTGACGGGATGCACAAATCCTGCGCTGCTCTCACTTTGCATACGGGTGTTCTATCTAAAACGTTTGCGATCAAGAGCTGCAGAAATCCTGCTCGGCACATTTTCTCTTGGCTTCCTGGGGAAGCTGTCGGTTTGCATACGGGTGTCCTAACTAAAACGTTTGCGATGAGTGTTTTATATTTAAAAAGCGAATTAAACTACGGCTTGGGAACCATTAATGGAGAGGATGCGAGCAAGGCGGGCAGCCATGGAAGTCAAAGGGCTCCCTTCCCAATGAGCCTGCGCAGCGTACAGCTCGCACGCTTCCCAGTGAGCCTGCGCATTCGAGGACAACTTGCACGCCTCTCGGTCAGCCTGCGCACTAGACGGCGCTCGCACGCCTCCCATTCAGTCAAGGTCAAGCAGCTGTCCGCACGACACCTCCTACAACCATTAAAACCAAGACACATGGCGTCACGTGAATGGTTCACAGAACGCACACGGTTTGAATTGTACAAACGTTTGAGATATTAAAGTGGTAGCTTTTTCAAAATGCCTTTGTTGGCTGTCATTATTCGAGTGCGCCTTCTCTCAAAATGGACACAAAAAAATACCACAGCATGTCGGGTCCCATTCCATGATAGAATGCCAAGTTTCATGAATTTCAGACAACTTTTGGATTTACTAGAATTTAAAAACCAGACATCTCAATGTTTTGTCAGCAATCAACGGTGCCCTGGTGTTTGAAATTCATTCCCATTTCTTGCATGGGACCTAAGCATGCACCCAAGGACACAGATTTGATTTTTCAACCAATTTATATGCACTGGAGCATGCACATGTAGTTCAAATTTGAATTATGCACACAAATGCATCGAAAACTCAGTAAATACATAAAAGTGTCCAAACGAACCCCGAAAAATCACAAAAAATCACACAACACTCCTGTTGTTCTATGTTTACATGAGAAAAAAAATTGAAAGCAATAAGAGGCAATGGATATCGTTTCGTCCCCAAAGGTGGGACGTTCCCTACCGAAAACCATCATGCTGGTTGTGAGAAGCTCCGGTTTGTGAGAAGCATACACCCAAACCTGCCCCAAATGGGACAAATTTTTTACCACGGCATGTTGATGCTGCTCCATGATAGCATGCCAAGTTTCATGAATTTCAGACGAGTTTTAGATTTACTAGAATTTAAAAACCAGGCATCTCAATGTTGTTCCGGTAATCAACGGTGCCCTGGTGTTTGAAATTCATTCCCATTTCTTGCATGGGACCTAAGCATGCACCCAAGGACACCTATTTGATTTTTCAACCAATTTATATGCACTAGAGCAAGTGCTTGTAGTTCAAATTTGAATTATGCACATAAATGCATCAAAAACTCAGTTAATGCATAAAAATGTCCAAACGAACACCGAAAAATCACAAAAATTCACACAACACTCCAGTTGTTCTATGTTGACACGAGAAATTTTTTTGAAAGCAATAAGAGGCAATGGATATCGTTTCATCCCCAAAGGTGGGACGTTCCCTACCGAAACCACCATGCTTGTTGTGAGAAGCTCTGGTTTGTGAGAAGCATATACCCAAACCTGCCCCAAATGGGACAAATTTTTTACCACAACATGTTGATGCCGCTCCATGATAGCATGCCAAGTTTCATGAATTTCAGGCGAGTTTTGGATTTACTAGAATTTAAAAACCAGGCATCTCAATGTTTTGCCGGCAATCAACGATGCCCTCGTGTTTGAAATTCATTCCCATTTCTTGCATGGGACCAAAGCATGCACCCAAGGACACATATTTGATTTTTCAACCAATTTATATGCACTGGAGCATGTGCATGTAGTTCAAATTTGAATTATGCACATAAATGCATTGAAAACTCAGTTAATGCATCAAAATGTCCAAATGAACCCTGAAAAATCACAAAATTGACACAACACTCCTGTTGTTCAATGTTGACACGAGAAATTTTTTGGAAGCAATAAGTGGCAATGTATATTGTTTCGTCCCCAAAGGTGGGATATTCCCTACCGAAACCATCATGCTTGTTGTGAGAAGCTCTCGTTTGTGAGAAGCATATACCCAAACCTGCCCCAAATGGGAATTTTTTTTACCACCGCATGTTGATGCCGCTCCATGATAGCATGCCAAGTTTCATGAATTTCAGATGAGTTTTGGATTTACTAGAATTTAAAAACCAGGCATCTCAATGTTTTGCCGACAATCAACGGTGCCCTGGTGTTTGAAATTCATTCCCATTTCTTGCATGGGACCTAAGCATGCACGCAAGGACATAGATTTGATTTTTCAACCAATTTATATGCACTGGAGCATGTGCATGTAGTTCAAATTTGAATTATGCACATAAATGCATTGAAAACTCAGTTAATGCATAAAAATGTCCAAATGAACCCTAAAAAATCACAAAAAGTGACACAACACTCCTGTTGTTCTATGTTGACACGAGAAAAAATTTGAAAGCAATAAGAGGCAATGGATATTGTTTCGTCCCTAAAGGTGGTTCGTTCCCTACCGAAAACCATCATGCTTGTTGTGAGAAGCTCCGGTTTGTGAGAAGCATATACCCAAACCTGCCCCAAATGGGGCAAAATTTTTACGATGCATGTTGATGCCGCTCCATGATAGCATGCCAAGTTTGATGAATTTTAGACGAGTTTTAGATTTACTAGAATATAAAACCAGACATCTCAATGTTTTGCCGGCAATCAGCGGTGCCCATGGTGTTTGAAATTCTTTCCCATTTCTTGCATGGGACCTAAGGATGCACCCAAGGACACATATTTGACCTTTCAACCAATTTATATGCACTGGAGCATGTGCATGTAGTTTAATTTTGAATTGTGCACCTGAAATGGCTCGAAAACCAATTTAATGTATAAAATGTTCAAACGAACCCTGAATAATTCCAATTCTTTTATGACACACATATAGTTGCATGTTCACTCCAGATAAAAGGTCTAACAATTCAAACACCCTCCATTGCCGCTGTGACCCCATTATGTAATTCAAATCAAGATGAAAAATCGAGTAGATCGCACATAGTTTATTATCAGCAACCGTGTGAGATGCAGCACAAAATATCCTGGAGCACCGTAGGTGTATAGTACGCCTATGGCTTATGCGAGAAGGTGCATCGGATACAGTACTCAGCCGGCGTCCCAAGCACACTAGCTCGCTCCCCAAATATCATTTCACCGTTCAATTGTCGCCGGTGAAAGATGGGCCCGCGTCGTGAGGGCAACTTCGGTCGCCCACTCCGGCGAGAGCGCCGCCGCAGCCGCCATGCGCGTGCTAACAAGGTGCATGAGCGCGGCCGCAATCTGCGACCGGGCGGCAAAGGCAGCCCAAACGGCCGCTGTTGCTTCTCAGGTGGCGGCAACAACATCTGCCTCGGGGATAGCAACTGGCGAGAGCGGGACAACAGTTGTCCGTTCCGCAGCGGTGGCCTTAGCCCTGATGGAGGCCGCCCACGACCATGTCGAGGCCGCCCACGCCCAGCTCCTGGTGGTCACCGCACAAATCGAATGAAGCTTCTCCGACAACGGTCGGCAACTCACGGCCGAAGAGCTGGCAATCGTCGAGAGTGTTCGAGCAACCGTCTGTTCCTCCACCGCATACCTTCCGACGACGGACCTCGTCCAAGCCCAGATCGCGTCCGCCCATGCCCAGCTCATGGCGGCCTTTTCCAAAGAGATGGCGGACGCAGATGGCGAGATGCTTGCGGAGTATGGTGCGATGGATGCCATGGATCCCCTTCCCCAGGAGACCGTCGGGCGCGAGCTGGACATGGAGGCGGCGGCGGAGATCGACGAGCACCAGCTGTAGTAGTACTCTTTGTTTTGTTTAATTAAGAGCACCGATCTTTAATTTGTTAGAGTAAAGTTTAGGTCAGCTAGCTCTGTTTAATTGCTGAACTTGCTCGATTAAGAAGTGTGGGTGTGCTGTAGTCTCCTTTGTGTACCCAAATTATGCAATGATGTGGATGACCACTGTAACCATGGAAATTCTAACCAAAACTTTTAACGTTCAAACTCATCACACACGGGTTAAGCTATCTGAATCGTTTGTGATGTCCACATATCGTACACAGTTCTGAATAAGGGATCGTGTCTGATGACACTTTGTGCGCCAGTTTATTGGCTGACGCGATTCCAAATTTTCGGCTTCCGCGGAAATATCTACCTCCCCGCCCCCTCCTCCTTACCCAAAGCCACATTTCCCCTCTTTCTGCCTTCCTTTCCAAGTTGAAACCTTCACTCCTTGCTTGCAGCGCCGCCTTGTCGGTGACCCTCCTTCACGCTGCTCGGCCTCGTCTATCCAGGCAGGTAATCCACACCCGACCCCCATCCTCCTCCTCCTTCCACATCCCACATGCCCCGACCACCGGCGCGAGCGCGACACCTTCCACCCAAATCAACGACCCCTCCACCAAATAAGCGCCGCCCTATGCCATGGTGCATGCAGTATAGCCAGGATCTCAAGGAGCATTTGGCAGCGGAGAAGCAAATCGCGGCCGCACACGCGGATGAGGTCGCGATGGCTGCCATTCGTGCCGACCCCCAGATCTTGGAGGAGCACCTTGCCATTTGCTAGCTATGCCGGTTAAGCATGCTCAATTTACCCGTTGTGTGTGCTGCTCCTGCCTTTCCTTCACAAATTCTAGTGAATTGTGCTATCTAATTTTACCATGCAATCTATTGCTCTAGTGTATATGTTCTATATGTCGTGCAGTGTGGTGCTCACTTATTAACTGTTTTGTTAATTAGTTATCGTCTTCAGTTAACTGTTTGGTTCAATTCTACAAATGTGATGTTCAATTCTTCAGGCTGCAATTTTGTATTGTCTTCCATGTGAGAAATAAATCGAATTTATCTTTACAAAATACATGAGAAACGAATACAATTGCTATATTTCCAAGTTGTCAAGCATGCTTGGTTTGGTTATACATTGTGCAATGTGGCGATCAGTTAACGTTTGGTTCATTTGTGTTGTGGTGTTTAGTTAACTGTTTTGTTCAATTCTGCAATGCGATGTTCAATAGTTGTGGGTGCATTCTGTTATGTATACCATGTGAGGAATAAATTGATTTTGGCTATAGTAAATACATTAGAAACAAATGCAATTGCTACAATTGGTTGTAGTTAACTGTTTGGTTATCTGTCTGATCTTCTATTAGGAGTATGTTATATTGTGCAATGTGGTGCTCAGTTAATGTTTGGTTCATTTGTTGTGGTGTTTAGTTAACTGCTTGGTTCAATTCTGCAATGCGATGTCCAATTGTCATGGGTAGAATTTTGTATTGTTGTGCATGTGAGGAATAAATCGAATTTGGATGCACTTAATATATGAGAAACATATACAAGTGCTATATTTCCTAGTTCTTAATCATGCTTGGTTTGGGTAAATGAGTTTTCCGTGTGGCTTGAATTAATCTGATGAATCTGCAATGTGCTTATTTTTTACCAACATATTTTACTGATGGCATGCGAACCCTTACTTAACCTGATGACTAACTACTTTATATGTGTTGCAGGGAAACAATGGGAAGCACTGAGGTTTACAATCGAGGTTAGCACGTGCATGGTCCGTTCTCTAATAGCACATTATTGTGCAATTGCAGGAACCATTCTAATATTTTGGTTTTTAACAATTTGGTCTTGCACATGTAGGTCCTGCTGTCAGAGGATTTGACCCACTGTTCGACCCTTTTTGCATATGGGGAAATGAGTTGTCCATGAATATCAATCAAATCAAGAAACTCAGAAAGATTGTTAGGATAAAGAAATTAGCGACAAAAAACAACAAGATCTTTGTCTGCACAATGAAGAAGACATCAGTTCACTACAAGATGGTACTAACTATTATACCTTGCCTTTTTTTTATTCCTTTGCCCCATTTCCAATATAGAGAAGATATTTATGCATATCCTTGTTTTCAGGCCTTTCCAAAGCAGTTCACTGATGATTACCTCTCAAACCACCTCTATGGTCAGGAGGCGAGGAAGGTTTTCATACAACACCCACGGTTCAATATTGAAGTGTTCCTGAAGAGGACGAAGGACGGATGGTCAATCATCCACAGGCACTGGCCTAAAGTTGCAAAGACCTTCAACATGAATGAAGGCTCAATATTTTGCCTTCCGCTTTAGCAGTTTTCCAGATGAGATGCATCTGTCTATATACTGTCTATGATGCTAATTTCGAAAGGTTCTACATGTTGTATGTGGAAGTTGCTGCTGGTGCAGTTGTGTAATGGGGTAGCTGAGTGCTGAAGCTATATCATGTTGTACTCTGATGTGTTTCAATTATGAAATTCTTCTTCCTTAATATGGAAATGAAATATATTGTGTGCTTAATATGAAATGTCAATTAGATTAATAAATGGATTATGAATAATCAGATAATTAGCCTGCTAATGGCAAATTAGCCTGCTAATTGGGTTTTACTATTGCAAACTATTGTTGAAAAAATACCGTGGGCGATGACCTCAGGCAACACACACAGTTTCTAGGAATAAACCGTGTTGGATCAATGAACAATCACACACGACTTTCTCTTGAAAACTGTTTTCGTTAGGCTACCTTGCGCAAATGTTTACCACATAAAAACTGTGTGTGATGGACAGCCTTTGCCACACAGTTTCTTCTACGGACCGTGTGTGATACATTCAATAACGAAACGATTTAATGGGAAAAAATGTGTGTGATGTACCTGTGAATGGAAATGTTTTCCTTGAAGCGACTGTGTGGGATGTACATACGAACGGAAACATTTAACGGTGACTGACTGTGTGGGATGTACTTGCGACCGGAAACAATTTCGCCGTACAATTGTATTTTTTTAGCTCTACTGTATGTATTTCCGTACTTGAGCGCTCGCCGGTCGCACACGACCTCATTTTGCTGAGCGTGTGTGCCAGGAGGGCATATCCCCGATGGTTTCTGGGTCGTGTGGGAAGGACCCCCCTATCGCCCACACTCACTTGGCGATGATTCCAAATGCCGTCGCGGAAAGGGGTTAAAAACCGTTTGTTAAGGACCAACGCGTACTAGTGACCCTGCCACCGTCACTCGGCCGCAAACATTGAGATACCTGGTTTTTAAATTATAGTAAATCCAAAACTTGTCTGAAATTCATGAATCTTGGCATGCTATCATGGAGCGGCATCAACATGCCGTGGTAATTTTTTGTCCCATTTGGGGCAGGTTTGGGTATAAGCTTCTCACAAACCAGAGCTTCTCACAACAAGCGTGATGGTTTCGGCAGGGAACGTGACACCTTTGGGGACGAAACGATATCCATTGCCTCTTATTGCTTTCAAAAATTTTCTAGTGTCAAAATAGAACAACAGGAGTATTGTGTTTAATTTAGGAATTTTTCGGGGTTCGTTTGGACATTTTTATACATTAAATGGGGTTTCTAGGCATTTTACGTGCATAACTCAAATCTGAACTACATGCACATGCTCTAGTGCATATAAATTGGTTGAAAAATCAAATCTGTGTCTTCAGATGCATGCTTAGGTCCCATGCAAGAAAATGGGAATGAATTTCAAACACCCTGCCACCGTTACTCGGCCGCAAACATTGAGATACTTAGCTTTTGAATTTTACTAAATCCAAAACTCGCCTGGAATTCATGAAACTTGGCATGCTATCATGGAGCGGCATCAACATGTCGTGGTAAAATTTTTGTCCCATTTGGAGCAGGATTGGGTATAAGCTTCTCACAAACCAGAAGCTTCTCACAACAAGCGTGATGGTTTCGGTAGGGAATATGCCACCTTTGGAACGAAATGATATCCGTTGCCTCTTATTGCTTTCAAAGTTTTTATAGTGTCAACATAGAACAACAGGAGTGTTGTGTTTAATTTTGGAATTTTTAGGGGTTCGTTTGGACATTTTTATACATTAACTGGGTTTTCTAGGCATTTTATGTGCATAATTCAAATTTGAACTACATGTACATGCTCGAGTGCATATAAATTGGTTGAAATCAAATATGTGTACTTCGGTGCATGCTTAGGTCCTATGCAAGAAATGAGAATGAATTTCAAACACCTTGCCACCGTGACTCGGCCACAAACATTGAGATACCTGGTTTTAAATTCTAGTAAATCCAAAACTTGTCTGAAATTCATGAAACTTGGCATGCTATCATGGAGCGGCATCAACATGCCGTGGTAAAAATTCTGTCCCATTTGGGGCAGGTTTGGGTATAAGCTTCTCACAACCCAGAGCTTCTCACAGCAAGTGTGATGGTTTCGGTAGGGAACGTGCCACCTTTGGGGACAAAATGATATCCGTTGCCTCTTATTGCTTTCAAAATCTTTCTATTGTCAACATAGAACAATAGGATTGTTATGTTTAATTTTGGATTTTTGGGGGTTCGTTTGGACATTTTCATACATTAACTGGGGTTTCTAGGCATTTTATGTGCATAATTTAAATTTAAACTACATGCACATGCTCTAGTGCATATAAATTGGTTGAAAAATCAAATCTGTGTCCTTCGATGCACGCTTAGGTCCCATGCAAAAAATGGGAATGAATTTCAAACACCCTGCCACCGTCACTCGACCGCAAACATTGAGATACTTGGTTATTAAATTCTAGTAAATCCAAAACTCGTCTGGAATTCATGAAACTTGGCATGCTATCATGGAGCGGCATCAACATGCCGTGGTAAAAATTCCGTCCCATTTGGGGCAGGTTTGGGTATAAGCTTCTGACAACAAGCGTGATGGTTTCGGTAGGGAACGTGCCACCTTTGGGTACGAAACAATATCCGTTGCCTCTTATTGCTTTCAAACTTTTTCTAGTGTCAACATAGAACAATAGGAGTTTTGTGTTTAATTTTGGAACTTTTCGAGGTTAGTTTGGACATTTTTATACATTAACTGGGGTTTCTAGGCATTTTACGTGCATAATTCAAATTTGAACTACATGCACATGCTCCAGTGCATATAAATTGGTTAAAAAATCAAATCTGTGTCTTCGGTTGCATGCTTAGGTCCCATGCAAGAAATGGGAATGAATTTCAAACACCATGCCATCGTCACTCGGCCGCAAACAGTGAGATACTTGGTTTTTAAATTCTAGTAAATCCAAAACTCGTCTGAAATTCATGAAACTTGGCATGCTATCATGGAGCGGCATCAACATGTCGTGGTAAATTTTTTGTGCCATTCGGGGCAGGTTTGGGTATAAGCTTCTCACAAACCAGAGCTTCTCACAACAAGCGTGATGGTTTCGGTAGGGAATGTGCCACCTTTGGGATCGAAGAGATATCCATTGCCTCTTATTGCTTTCAAATTTTTTCTAGTCTCAACATAGAACAACAGGAGTGTTGTGTTTAATTTTGGAATTTTTCGGGGTTCGTTTGGACATTTTTATACATTAACTGGGTTTTCTAGGCATTTTATGTGCATAATTCAAATTTGAACTACATGCACATACTCGAGTGCATATAAATTAGTTGAAAAATCAAATCTGTGTCCTTCGGTGCATGCTTAGGTCCCATGCAAGAAATGAGAATGAATTTCAAACACCCTGCCACCGTCACTAGGCCACAAACATTGAGATACCTGGTTTTAAATTCTAGTAAATCCAAAACTTGTCTGAAATTCATGAAACTTTGCATGCTATCATGGAGTAGCATCAACATGCCTGGTAATTTTTTGTCCCATTTGGGGCAGGTTTGGGTATTAGCTTCTCAGAAACCAGAGCTTCTCACAACAAGCGTGATGGTTGCGGTAGGGAACGTGCCATCTTTGGGGACAAAACGATATCCGTTGCCTCTTATTGCTTTAAAAAAATTTCTAGTGTCAACATAGAACAATAGGAGTGTTGTGTTTAATTTTGGATTTTTGGGGGTTCGTTTGGACATTTTTATACATTAACTGGGTTTTCTAGGCATTTTATATGCATAATTCAAATTTGAACTACATGCACATGCTCCAGTGCATATAAATTGGTTGAAAAATCAAATCTGTGTCCTTCGGTGCACGCTTAGGTCCCATGCAAGAAATGGGAATGAATTTCAAACACCCTGCCACCATCACTCGGCCGCAAACATTGAGATACTTCGTTTTTAAATTCTAGTAAATCCAAACCTTGTGAAATTCATGAAACTTGGCATGCTATCATGGAGTGGCATCGACATGCCGTGGTAATTTTTTTGTCCCATTTGGGGCAGATTTCGGTATAAGCTTCTCACGACAAGCGTGATGGTTTCGATGGGGAACGTGCCACCTTTGGGGACGAAACGATATCCGTTGTCTCTTATTGCTTTCAAATTTTTTTCTAGTGTCAACATAGAACAACAGGAGTGTTGTTTTTAATTTTGGAATTCTCGGGGTTCGTCTGGACATTTTTATACATTAACTGGGGTTTCTAGGCATTTTACGTGCATAATTCAAATTTGAACTACATGCACATGCTCCCGTGAATATAAATTGGTTGAAAAATCATATCTGTGTCTTGGGATGCATGCTTAGGTCCCATGCAAGAAATGGGAATTAATTTACAACACCCTGCCACCGTCACTCGGTCGCAAACATTGTGATACTTTGTTTTTAAATTCTTGTAAATCCAAAACTCATCTGAAATTCATGAAACTTGGCATGCTATCATGGAGCGGCATCAACATGTCGTGGTAAATTTTTTGTCCATTTGGAGTAGGTTTGGGTATAAGCTTCTCACAAACCAGGGCTTCTCACAACAAGCGTGATGGTTTTCTGTAGGGAAATGTGCCACCTTTGGGAACGAAACGATATCCGTTGCCTCTTATTGCTTTCAAACTTTTTCTAGTGTCAACATAGAACAACAGGAGTGTTACGTTTAATTTTAGATTTTTTGGGGTTCGTTTGGACATTTTTATACATTAACGGGGTTTTCTAGGCATTTTATGTGCATAATTCAAATTTGAACTACATGCACATGCTCCAGTGCATATAAATTGGTCGAAAATCAAATCTGTGTCCTTCGGTGAATGCTTAGTTCCCATGCAAGAAATGAGAATGAATTTCAAACACCCTGCCACCGTCACTCGGCCGCAAACATTGAGATACCTAGTTTTAAATTTTAGTAAATCCAAAACTTGTATGAAATTCATGAAACTTGGCATGCTATCATGGAGCGACATCAACATGCCGTGGTAAATTTTTTGTCCCATTTGGGGCAGGTTTGGGTATAAGCTTCTCACAACAAGCGTGATGGTTTCGGTAGGGAACGTGCCACCTTTGGGGACAAAACGATATCCGTTGCCTCGTATTGCTTTAAAAAAATTTCTATTGTCAACATAGAACAATAGGAGTGTTGTGTTAAATTTTGGATTTTGGGGGTTCGTTTGGACATTTTTATACACTAACTGGGTTTTCTAGGCATTTTATGTGCATAATTCAAATTTGAACTACATGCACATGCTCAAGTGCATATAAATTGGTTGAAAAATGAAATCTGTGTTCTTCGGTGCACGCTTGGGTCCCATGCAAGAAATGGGAATGAATTTCAAACACTCTGCCACCGTCACTCGGCCGCAAACATTGAGATACTTGGTTTTTAAATTCTAGTAAATCCAAAACTCGTCTGAAATTCATGAAACTTGGCATGCTATCATGGAGCGGCATCAACATGCCGTGGTAAATTTTTGTCCCATTTGGGGCAGGTTTGGGTATAAGCTTCTCACAACAAGCGTGATGGTTTCGGTAGGGAACGTGCCACCTTTGGGGACGAAACGATATCCGTTGCCTCTTATTGCTTTCAAATTTTTTCTAGTGTTAACATAGAACAACAGGAGTGTTGTGTTTAATTTTGGAATTTTTCGGTGTTCGTTTGGACATTTTTATACATTAACTGGGTTTTCTAGTCATTTTATGTGCATAATTCAAATTTGAATTAGATGCACATGCTCCAGTGCATATAAATTGGTTTAAAAATCAAATCCGTGTCCTTCGATGCATGCTTAGGTCCCATGCTAGAAATAGGAATGAATTTCAAACAGCAGGGCACCATCACTCAGCCGCAAACATTGAGATAAGTTTTTTTAATTCTAGTAAATTCAAAACTGTTCTAAAATTCATGAAACTTGGCATGCTATCATGGAGCGGCATCAACATGCCATGGTAAAATTTTTGTCCCATTTGGGGCAGGTTTGGGTATAAGGTTCTCACAAACCAGAGCTTCTCACAAACCAGAGCTTCTCACAACAAGCTTGATGGTTTCGGTAAGGAACGTGCCACCATTGGGGACAAAACGATATTCGTTGCCTCTTATTGCTTTCAAATTTTTTCTAGTGTCAAAATAGAACAATAGGAGTGTTGTGTTTAATTTTGGATTTTTGGGGGTTCGTTTGGATATTTTTATACATTAACTGGGGTTTCTAGGCATTTTACATGCATAATTCAAATCTGAACTGCATGCACATGCTCCAGTGCATATAAATTGGTTGAAAAATCAAATCTGTGTCTTCGGACGCATGCTTAGGTCCCATGCAAGAAATGGGAATGAATTTCAAACACCCTGCCACCGTCACTCGGCCGCAAACATTGAGATACTTGATTTTTGAATTTTAGTAAATCCAAAACTCGTCATGAAACTTGGCATGCTATCATGGAGCGGCATCAACATGTCGTGGTAAATTTTTTGTCCCATTTGGAGCAGGATTGGGTATATGCTTCTCACAAACCATGAGCTTCTCACAACAATCGTGATGGTTTCGGTAGGGAACGTGCCACCTTTGGGAACGAAATGATATCCGTTGCCTCTTATTACTTTCAAAATTTTTCTAGTGTCAACATAGAACAACAGGAGTGTTGTTTTTAATTTTGGAATTTTTCGGGGTTCGTTCGGATATTTTTATACATTAACTGAGTTTTCTAGGCATTTTATGTGCATAATTCAAATTTGAACTACATGCACATGCTCCAGTGCATATAAATTGGTTGAAAAATCAAATCTGTGTCCTTCGATGCATGCTTAGGTCCCATGAAAGAAATGGGAATGAATTTCAAACACCCTGCCACCGTCACTCGGCCGCAAACATTGAGATACCTGGTTTTTAAATTCTAGTAAATCCAAAACTCGTCTGAAATTCATGAAACTTGGCATGCTATCATGGAGCGGCATCAACATGCCGTGGTAAATTTTTCCCCATTTGGGGCAGGTTTGGGTATTAGCTTCTCA
The DNA here is from genome assembly GCF_002575655.3 of Aegilops tauschii subsp. strangulata. NCBI lineage: Eukaryota > Viridiplantae > Streptophyta > Magnoliopsida > Poales > Poaceae > Aegilops > Aegilops tauschii. The sequence continues at coordinate 411,691,977 of NC_053036.3, read as the reverse complement.
GAAACCAGAGCTTCTCATAACAAGCGTGATGGTTTCGGTGGGGAACGTGCCACCTTTGGGGACGAAACGATATCCGTTGCGTCTTATTGCTTAAAAAAAATTCTAGTGTCAACATAGAAAAATAGGAGTGTTGTGTTTAATTTTGGAATTTTTGGGGTTCGTTTGGACATTTTTATACATTAACTGGGTTTTCTAGGCATTTTATGTGCATAATTCAAATTTGAACTACTTGCACATGCTCTAGTGCATATAGATTGGTTGAAAAATCAAATCTGTGTCCTTCGGTGCATGCTTAGGTCTCATGCAAGAAATGGGAATGAATTTCAAACACCAGGGCACCGTCACTCGGCCGCAAACATTGAGATACTTGGTTTTTAAATTCTAGTAAATCCAAAACTCGTCTGAAATTCATGAAACTTGGCATGCTATAATGGAATGGCACCCGACAGACTGTGCTATTTTCTGTGTCCATTTTAACAGAAGGCGCACTCGAATAACAACCAACGCAGGCATTTTGAAACAAATAGCTGCCACTATAACATCTCAAACGTTTTGTATAATTTAAATTGTGTGCGTTCTGTTAACCATTCACGTGACGCCACGCCTCACTATTTTAGTGGCTAGGAGGTGCCATGCGGACAGGTGATTGAGTGCTTGACTAAACGGAGGCGTGCGAGTTGTATACTCCAATGCGGAGGCTCACTAGGAAGCGTGCGAGCTGTACGCCGCGTAGGCTCACCGGGAAGCAAGCCCTTTGACTTCCATGGCCACCCGCCTTGCTCGCATCCTCTCCATTAATGGTGCCCAAGCCGCAGTTTAATACGATTTTTTAAATATAAAACACTCATCGCAAACGTTTTAGTTAGAACACCCGTATGCAAACCGACAACTTCCCCAGGAAGCCAAGGGAAAATGTGACTAGCAGGATTTGTGCAGCTCTTGATCGCAAACGTTTTTGTTAGAACACCCATATTCAAACCGACAGCTTACCCAGGAAGCCAGGAGAAAACGTGCCGAGCAGGATTCTGCAGCTCTTGATCGCAAACGTTTTAGATAGAACACCCGTATGCAAAGTGAGAGCTATGGTCTTCCCCCTTAAGTCAAGGAAAATTCACAGCGCAGGATTTGTGCATCCCTTCAATGCAGACGGTTGTTTTGGATGACCTATGTGCAACCACGTACAAATTTTTTGGTAAGATTTGCATTTGTCATATTGGGTATGTTGCCATTTGTCAAACTGGAAATATTGACATTTGTTGATCTAGTAACATTGCTATTTGTCAATCCTTGTAACGTTGCGATTTGTCAAAATATGCAGCTAAAAATCACTAGCACTATCTAATTTTAGCAACTAAAATTCAGTAATTAAGCATATATTTCATTCATAGATTAAGCAGTTGTTCTTAATTTATGAAAACATTTCAACTCGACAGCTGAACCGACCAAACTTTTCCCCAATTTTTTCCAACCACGTACTAAAATAACTAGTTCAACTATATATATTAGCTAATTTTAAGTATGTTGTACAGTTCCACCACATCTATAGTCAGATGAACTGAACAAAATAGCCCCTAAATACTACTACTACGAAGGGGCTTTGTGCTACTTCCGGCAGCCTCTCCTCTGCCGAGCGCGCTCAGTAAGAGGTAGCGGAGGAGGAGGAGCCTACCGATGAGCTGGACAAATGCAATACGGTGCCTGCCGCTGCTGCACGTCCAGTGACGCTCGCCAGCTCCAACGCCCACTGCCACTCCAGACGATCCCTCTCGAAGTGGCCAGACTGCTCGTAGATCTCCTGATTCCTCGCCTCTGCATCGGCGTGTGCTGCGTCCACGACTGCGGTAAGGCTCTTTGCGTGCTCGACGAGGCGCTCCTCCTCCTCCCGCAGGAACTCAATGTAGCGCGCAAGGTCGCTGACGCACGTGTGGGCCTCCACCTCCGCCTCCCTCCTTCGGGCGGTGGTGATGGAGCGGGTGATGATCCCGACGGTCGACGGTGGGCTGGCGGCCACGGCGGCCGATGATGGGGTGGCGGCCACGACGGCCACCTCCCACCATCGGGCCGCGGTGGCGGAGCGGGTGATGGCCGACAGTGGGGTGGCGGCCACGACGGCCACCTCCCGCCTTCGGGCCGCAGTGATGGAGCGGGGGATGGCCGGCAGTGGGGTGGCGGCCACGACGGCCACCTCCTGCCTTTGGGCCGCGGCGGCGGAGTTGGCGATGGCCCTGGTTTTCAACGGTTGTTTGGCGGCAACAGCTACCGACGGGCGCCGGTGGCGGAGCGTGTGGTGGGTGTTCTGCGCACACCCAATAGGGACGCCACACGCACTACACTACGCCGGGGACTGAGCCATCGCCGCGGTGTAGCCTCCCAGCTGGAGCTGTCCTCTGATGATGGCGGAGTGGCTGAGCGACGATGACGGGCCGGTGCCATTGGCGATTGTGGGAGAAGCAGACGAGATAAGCTACAGGGAGGGAGGGGAAAATGCGACGCAGGACTCGCCGACCATGAGGGTTTATATAGCAGTCCGGTAAGCATTGGGATTTTGGGGTATTTCACCGAGTCGGGCAGGAAGCTTGCGCGGGAACCTGCGAAGTTGCGCGGGAACGGGCTCACCGATGATTCATTGGCGCCACCGTTTGGCCAAAAGAACGCCCCCGCGCACTGCGCAACCTTGCGCTGTAAGCCGTCTGCGACAGCGGGGTGACAATACGTGCGAGAGGAGGAGGAAAGGACACTTATACATACGGTTAATACAGAAAAACGTTTGCGATTTAATTACCTACTATGCCCCCGTCCTGGTTTAGAAGTAGGATTTAACTAGTAAATACGAATGCATGTCGCCAAAGATTATATCGTTGGATTTGTATTTGAACATAGTTTCTAGTTATACAATTTTTGTAACATGCATTAACACATTTTTTGGTTAAATTTAAGGTTATATACCAGCAAGTGTTTGCCCGCAACACACATGGCTTATTCCATCACAAACAGCTCGGATGGATCAACTGTATGCCACGTATCGCACAGGCAACTCTAATCTGATTCGTGCTTGATGTCTCCGACATTGCTCGCACAGTTCGTCTTATTTGCCACGTATCACTATGCCGGCCTCTGCCCGCATCCCTCGGCAAAAGTTTGCTTGGATTTACTAAAGGGTTGCTTAGATTTAAGAAAAGGTTTTTTAGATGTATACATGATTTGTTCCTTATTTAAAATTTGAAAATTTGAAAATTCACTTCTTTATTTTATTAATTTAGGATCCAGAAGAAGTAGTTTTTCTTTGATCCATATCTTATTTGATTCATATTATAGTATATGAATACCCTGCTCGCCGTTAGGCGCCGCGGCGCGCTCTTCTCGCGTCCGTCGGCGCGCTCGGCTTGTGGACAGCTTTTCCTTGCGTGTTCAACTGCTATATGCATATATATATATATGTGTGTGTGTGTGTGTGTGTGTGTGTGTGTGTGTGATTGGCAGAAGATCGAGCAGCTGCACATGCGACAGGGAAACAAGTAGAGGCGATGGTTTCTCGCCATTGAGGCAACCACGGAGCGCTCTGCTCGCGTCCCTTCGCATGCGCTCTGCCAGCGGTTGGGCGTGCGCACGATCACGTCGAGGGCCCCATATGCATGCAGTTGCGCCGCACGCGTTGCCACGTGATGCAGTTACGTGCGACACGATGGAGTTATGCGCTGCGAATTAGAACTGCCATCAGGGCTTTCCGATATTCCTGGCCGTCCGGCTTCCCCTTTAATTCCTGCGGCCATCATAACCTTAGTCTCTTCAACCTTTCGATTGCGCCCCACAACACAACAAGCACACCCACGACGACACATAGAGAGGGGATGTCTAGCGGCGCTCCAATGGAGTTCGGCGAGCATAGAGTGGAGACCCACGCGAGGGAGACGGATCTCTCGGTGGTGTACACCATCGACCCGGCCGTGGTGGACGACTACATCAACAACGTTGAGCAGTTGCTTGTTCGAGACAAGTACAAGGTGGTAGGCATCGACCTCCAGTACACCGCAGGTCGTCCCAACATAGATCAGAAGGTTGCCGTTGCCCAGTTGTGCGTGCGCCATCATGTCCTCATCTACCACTACTGCATGGCCACAGGGCCTTGCGACCGTTTCAACAGGTTTGTCAACAGCACCGACTACAAGTTCGCCACGGTGGAAACCACCGACGATGTAAAAGTGCTCAGGTTTACGGGCTTGTCCTTCCAGAACCTTGTCGAAATCCATGAGCATTACAGGATCTGGGGCAGAACGAAGGACTCCCTGGTTGAACTCGCCTCGGCCATCATCGACCCCTACTATGAAAAGATGAAGCAGGATGCCCAGAGCACAAGTCCCGTATCCTAGCACAGGGCCTGGATGCGGCAACTGGATGAACCTCACCTCAGGTTCGCGGCCAAGAGCGTGTACACATGCTACGAGATGCATGAGACGTCCATTTTGCATCATGCTTTTATATCGATATCTATTGCATTATGGGCTGTTACTACCCATTATGTCACAATACTTATGCCTATTCTCTCTTATTTTACAAGGTTTACTCGAAGAGGGAGAATGCCGGCAGCTGGAATTCTAGGCTGGAAAAGGAGCAAATATTATAGACCTATTCTACACAACTCCAAAAGTCCTGAAACTCCACGAAAGTCAGTTTTGGAATATATAAAAAATATTGGGCGAAGAAAGTACCAGAGGGGGGCCACCCACCATCCACGAGGGTGGGGGGCGCGCCCTACCCCCAGGGCGCGCCCCTGCCTCGTGGGCCCCCTGACAGGCCTCCGGTGCCCATCTTTGGCTATATGAAGTCTTTCGCCATGGAAAAAATCAGAAGGAAGCTTTCGGGATGAAGCGCCACCGTCTCGAGGCGGAACCTGGCGAAACCAATCTAGGGCTCCGGCGGAGCTGTTCTGCCAGGGAAGCATCCCTCCGGAAGGGGGAAATCATCACCATCGTCATCACCATCGATCCTCTCATCGGGAGGGGGTCAATCTCCGTTAACATCTTCACCAACACCATCTCATCTCAAACCCTAGTTCATCTCTTGTATCCAATCTTTGTCTCAAAACCTCAGATTGGTTCTGTGGGTTGCTAGTAGTGTTGATTACTCCTTGTAGTTGATGCTAGTTGGTCTATTTGGTGGAAGATCATATGTTCAGATCCTTTATGCATATTAATACCCCTCTGATTATGAACATGAATATGATTTGTGAGTAGTTACGTTTGTTCCCGAGGACATGGGAGAAGTCTTGCTATAAGTAGTCATGTGAATTTGGTATTCGTTCGATATTTTGATGAGATGTATGTTGTCTTTCCTCTAGTGGTGTGATGTGAACGTCGACTACATGACACTTCACCATTATTTGGACCTAGGGGAAGGCATTGGGAAGTAATAAGTAGATGATGGGTTGCAGAGTGACAGAAGCTTAAACCGTAGTTTATGCGTTGCTTCGTAAGGGGCTGATTTGGATCCACATGTTTCATGCTATGGTTAGGTTTACCTAAATACTTCTTTTGTAGTTGCGGATGCTTGCAATAGGGGTTAATCATAAGTGGGATGCTTGTCCAAGGAAGGGCAGTACCCAAGCACCAGTCCACCCACATACCAAATTATCAAAGTAACGAACGCGAATCATATGAGCGTGATGAAAACTAGCTTGACGATTATTCCCATGTGTCCTTGGGAGCGTTTTCCTTTATATAAGAGTTTGTCCAGGCTTGTCCTTTGCTAAAAAAAGGATTGGTCCACCTTGCTGCACCTTATTTACTTTTATAACTTGTTACCCATTACAAATTACCTTATCACAAACTATCTGTTACCCATAATTTCAGTGCTTGCAGAGAATACCTTACTGAAAACTGCTTGTCATTTCCTTCTGCTCCTCGTTGGGTTCGACACTCTTACTTATCAAAAGGACTATGATAGATCCCCTACACTTGTGGGTCATCAATACTCTTTTCTGGCGCCGTTGCCGGGGAGTGAAGTGCCTTTGGTAAGTGGAATTTGGTAAGGAAAAATTTATATAGTGTGCTGAAATTTACTGTCACTTGTTACTATGGAAAGTAATCCTTTGAGGGGCTTGTTCGGGGTATCTTCACCCTGACCAGTAGAGCAAAGAGTTTCTCATCAACCTACTGAACCTACTGAAAATTTTTACTTTCAAATTCCTTCGGGTATGATAGAGAAACTGCTAGCTAATCCTTTTACAGGAGATGGAACATTACATCCCGATTTGCACCTAATCTATGTGGATGAAGTTTGTGGATTATTTAAGCTTGCAGGTATGCCCGAGGATGTTATCAAGAAGAAGGTCTTCCCTTTATCTTTGAAGGGAAAGACATTGACATGGTTTAGGCTATGCGATGATATTGGATCATGAAACTACAACCGATTGAAATTGGAATTTCATCAGAAGTTTTATCCTATGCATCAGGTTCATCGAGATCGTAATTACATATATAATTTTTGGCCTCGCGAAGGATAAAGTATCGCTCAAGCTTGGGGGAGGCTTAAGTCAATGTTATATTCATGCCCCAATCATGAGCTCTCAAGAGAAATTATTATTCAAAATTGTTATGCTCGGCTTTCTCTCAATAATCGCTCCATGCTCGATACTTCTTGTACTGGTTCTTTTATGATGAAGACTATTGAATTCAGATGGGATTTATTGGAAAGAATTAAACGCAACTCTAAAGATTGGGAACTCGACGAAGGTAAGGAGTCAGGTATAACACCTAAGTTTGATTGTGTTAAATCTTTTATGGATACCAATGTTTTCCGTGAATTTAGCACTAAATATGGACTTGACTCTGAGATAGTAGCTTCTTTCTGTGAATCATTTGCTACTCATGTTGATCTTCCTAAGGAGAAGTCGCTTAAATTTCATCCTCCCATTGAAGTAAAAGTAGTTGAACCTATTAAAGTTGAAGAAAAGACTATCACTTATAATGTTGATCCTATTGTTCCTACCGCTTATATTGAGAAACCACCTTTCCCTGTTAGAATAAAGGATCATGCTAAAGCTTCAACTGTGGTTCGTAAGAGTAATACTAGAACACCTACACCCCCTGAGCAAATTAAAGTTGAACCTAGTATTGCTATGGTTAAAGATCTCTTGGTCGATAATATTGATGGGCATGTTATTTACTTCTGTGATGAAGCTGCTAGAATTGCTAGACCCGATACTAAAAATAAACATAGACCTGTTGTAGGCATGCCTGTTATTTCTGTTAAAATAGGAGATCATTGCTATCATGGCTTATGTGATATGGGTGCTAGTGCGAGTGCAATACCTCATTCTTTATACGAAGAAATTATGCATGATATTGCACCTGCTGAGTTAGAAGGTACTGATGTTACAATTAAGCTTGCCAATAGAGATACTATTTCACCAGTTGGGATTGTTAGAGATGTTGAAGTCTTGTGTGGGAAAGTTAAATATCCTACTGATTTTCTTGTTCTTGGTTCCCCACAAGATGACTTTTGTCCTATTATATTTGGCAGACCCTTCTTGAATACTGTTAATGCTAAGATAGATTGCAAAAATGATGTTGTTACTATTGGTTTAGGGGATATGTCTCATGATTTTAATTTTGCTAAATTTCGTAGACAACCCCATGATAAAGAATTGCCTAGTAAAGATGAAATTATTGGTCTTGCTTCTATTGTCGTGCCTCCTAATGATCCTTTAGAACAATATTTGTTAGACCATGAAAATGATATGTTTATGAATGAAAGAAGGGAAATAGATGAAGTATTCTTTAAATAGGGACCTATTTTGAAACAAAACTTGCCTGTTGAAATTCTAGGGGATCCTCCTCCACCCAAGGGCGATCCCGTGTTTGAGCTTAAACCATTACTTGATACTCTTAAATATGCTTATCTTGATGAAAAGAAGATATATCCTGTTATTATTAGTGCTAACCTTTCAGAGCAGGAAGAAGAGAAATTATTGAAAACGCTGAAGAAGCACCGTGCTGCTATTGGATATACTCTTAATGATCTTAAGGGCATTAGTCCCACTCTATGCTAGCACAAAATAAAATTGGAGAAAGACGCTAAACCGGTTGTTGATCACCAACGACGATTAAATCCTAAGATTAAAGAAGTGGTAAGGAAAGAAATACTAAAGCTTCTAGAGGCAGGTATAATTTATCCTGTTGCTGATAGTCAGTGGGTAAGTCCTATCCATTGTGTCCCTAAGAAGGGAGGTATTACTGTTGTTCCTAATGATAAAGATGAATTGATCCCACAAAGAATTGTTACAAGTTATAGAATGGTAATTGATATTTGCAAACTAAATAAAGCTACTAAAAAGGATCATTACCCTTTACCTTTTATTGATCAAATGCTAGAAAGATTATCCAAACATACACATTTTTGCTTTCTAGACGGTTATTCTTGTTTCTCTCAAATACCTGTGTCAAAAGAGGATCAAGAAAAGACCACTTTTACTTGCCCTTTCGGTACCTTTGCTTATGGACGTATGCATTTTGGTTTATGCAATGCACCTGCTACCTTTCAAAGATGTATGACTGCTATATTCTCTGACTTTTGTGAAAAGATTGTTGAGGTTTTCATGGATGATTTCTCTGTTTATGGAACTTCTTTTGATGATTGCTTAAGCAACCTTGATCGAGTTTTGTAGAGATGTGAAGAAACTAATCTTGTCTTGAATTGGGAGAAGTGCCACTTTATGGTTAATGAAGGTATTGTCTTGGGGCATAAAATTTCTAAAAGAGGTATTGAAGTTGATAAAGCTAAAGTTGATGCTATTGAAAAGATGCCGTGTCCTAAGGACATTAAAGGTATAAGAAGTTTCCTTGGTCATGCCGGTTTTTACAGGAGGTTCATTAAAGACTTCTCAAAAATTTCTAGGCCTCTGACTAATCTTTTACAAAAAGATGTTCCTTTTGTCTTTGATGATGATTGTGTAGAAGCATTTAAAATACTTAAGAAAGCCTTGATTTCTGCACCTATTGTTCAGCCACCTAATTGGAATTTACCCTTTGAAATTATGTGTGATGCTAGTGATTATGCTGTAGGTGCTGTTCTAGGACAAAGAGTTGATAAGAAATTAAATGTTATCCAATATGCTAGTAAAACTCTAGACAATGCCCAGAGAAATTATGCTACTACTGAAAAGGAATTTTTAGCAGTTGTATTTGCTTGTGATAAGTTCAGACCTTACATTGTTGATTCTAAAGTAACTATTCACACTGATCATGCTGCTATTAAATATCTTATGGAAAAGAAAGATGCTAAACCTAGGCTTATTAGATGGGTTCTCTTGCTACAAGAATTTGACTTACATATTATTGATAGAAAGGGAGCTGAGAACCCCGTTGTAGACAACTTGTCTAGGTTAGAGAATGTTCTTGATGACCCACTACCTATTGATGATAGCTTCCCTGATGAACAACTAGCTGTCATAAATGCTTCTCGTACTGCTCCATGGTATGCTGATTATGCTAATTACATTGTTGTTAAATTTATACCACCTAGTTTCACATACCAGCAAAAGAAAAAGTTTTTCTATGATTTAAGACATTACCTCCGGGATGACCCACACCTTTATAAAGAAGGATTAGATGGTGTTATTAGACGTTGTACATGAGCATGAACAGGAACAGATCCTACGCAAGTGTCACTATGAGGCTTATGGAGGACACCACGCTGGAGATAGAACTGCACATAAGGTATTGCAATCCGGTTTTTATTGGCCTACTCTCTTCAAGGACGCCCGTAAGTTTGTCTTGTCTTGTGATGAATGTCAGAGAATTGGTAATATTAGTAGACGTCAAGAAATGCCTATGAATTATTCACTTGTTATTGAACCATTTGATGTTTGGGGTTGTGATTATATGGGACCGTTTCCTTCCTTTAATGGGTATACACATATTTTAGTTGCTGTTGATTACGTTACTAAGTGGGTAGAAGCTACTCCAACTAGTAGTGCTGATCATAAAACCTCTATTAAGATGCTTAAAGAAGTTATTTTTTCGAGGTTTGGAGTCCCTAGATACTTAATGACTGATGGTGGTTCACATTTTATTCATGGTACTTTTTGTAGAATGCTTGCTAAGTATGATGTTAATCATAGAATTGCATCTCCATACCACCCACAGTCTAGTGGTCAAGTAGAACTGAGTAATAGAGAGATTAAATTAATTTTGCAAAAGACTGTTAATAGATCTAGAAAGAATTGGTCCAAGAAACTTGGTGATGCATTATGGGCCTATAGAACTGCATATAAAAAATCCTATGGGTATGTCTCCATATAAAATGGTTTATGGAAAAGCATGTCACTTACCTCTCGAACTAGAACATAAGGCATATTGGGCCATTAAAGAGCTCAATTATGATTTCAAACTTGCCGGTGAGAAGATACTATTTAACATTAGCTCACATGATGAGTGGAGAACCCAGGCCTATGAGAATGCCAAGCTGTTTAAAGAGAAAGTTAAAAGATGGCATGACAAAAGGATACAAAAGCGTGAGTTTAACGTAGGTGATTATGTTTTTGCTATACAACTCTCGTTTAAGATTTTTTGTAGGAAAACTCCTCTCTAAATGGGAAGGTCTCTACGTTATCGAGGAGGTCTATCGTTCCGGTGCCATAAAAATCAACAACTTCGAAGGCACAAATCCGAAGGTGGTGAACGGTCAAAGAATCAAACATTATATCTCAGGTAATCCCATAAATGTTGAAACTAATGTTATTGAAACCGTAACCCCGGAGGAATACATAAGGGACACTTTCCAGAACATTTCAGACTCCGAAAAGGAATAGGTATGTGGTACGGTAAGTAAACCGACCCCAAAACAGTTCTAATGGCAATTTTCTCCGTTTTGGAATATTTAAGAAAATAGGAAAAATAAGAAGTAGTCCGGGAAGGACACGAGGCGTCCATGAGGGTGGAGGGCGCGCCCTACCCCCTGGGCGCGCCCCCTGCCTCGTGGGCACCTCGTGTGCTCTCCGGACTCCGTTTTCTTGCACGATACTTCTTTTGGTAGGTAAAAATTCATTATATAATCTCCCGAAGGTTTTGACCACCGTACCACGCAAATATCCTCTGTTCTTGTTTCGAGCTATTTCCACCGCAAATTAGAGCAAGATGTCTTCTCAAGAGTCAGTTGGGGAGAGTCGGGTGTCTCATCCGACACCAGGACTAGGAGCATACAGTGATGCTGACCACTTTGGGCCATCAATGGAGGAAGAGATGGAGGCCGACTTGAAAAGGATAGATGCCATAGAAGAGGATCAAGAAGTTACTTCTCGTTTCCGAGCCGGATTCACGATGGGGGAACTACAGAGCTTAGCTATTCCAAACTCGGTCATCCCTTCCAATGTTAGATTTCTTTCTTATGAAAATATGAAAAAGAGTGTTACTTGTTCTCCCGCAGCTATGCAACATCCATGGGTGAAAGGAGCTTTAGCCGTCACGGGCAAGCTCCGTAAGGAAATGATGGACCTCAAACAGCAAGTCAATAAGCTCGAGGAAGAGAATCCTATCCTGAGGGGCATCATCGCCAAGAATATCACATCACCACCTCCGAAGAAGGAGACATAAGCACATGGGTATGGGCACTCCCCTTGGCAACTGCCAAGCTTGGGGGAGGTGCCCCGGTATCCTATCACCATCACACTCCTATCTTTACCGTTTTTCTTAGTTTGATCCTTTTGGTAATATCTTGATCTAGTAGAATAAAGTTTTAGTATGATCTAGTTTTGAGTTATGCTTTATGATCCTTCTATGTAATCGAGTCCGTGAGATATATATAATAAAGATTAGTTTTGAGTCAAGGGCTTGATTATCTTGCTATGATCTTGAGGGAATAAAAATAAAAGAGAAGAGAAAGAGTAAAAAGAATTAAAGAGATCATATTGATCTTATGGAGAGTAATGACTTCACATATAAAAGAGTATGATGAATAAAAGTTGTTGGTAGTTGACAAACATAGTTTTGGTCATCGATGCAATTAATAGGAAGTAATAAAGACAGAGAGGTTTTCACATATAAATATACTATCTTGGACATCTTTTATGATTGTGAGCACTCATTAAAATATGACATGCTAAAAGTTGATGTTGGACAAGGAAGACAACGTAATGGGTTATGTTTTCTTATATCCGAAATAAAGTATATTGTCATGGATCATCCAACATGTTGAGCTTGCCTTTCCCCCTCATGCTAGCCAAATTCTTTGCACCAAGTAGAGATACTACTTGTGCTTCCAAATATCCTTAAACCCGGTTTTGCCATGATAGTCCACCATATCTACCTATGGATTGAGTAAGATCCTTCAAGTAAGTTGTCATTGTTGCATGCAATAAAAATTGCTCTCTAAATATGTATGATTTATTAGTGTGGAGCAAATAAGCTTTATACGATCTTGTGATATGGAAGCAATAAAAGCGACATACTGCATAATAAAGGTCCCTATCACAAGTGGCAATATAAAGTGACGTTCTTGTGCATTAAGATTTCATGCATCCAACCATAAAAGCACTTGACAACCTCTGCTTCCCTCTGCGAAGGGCCTATATTTTATTCTTGTCTTATACATTATGCAAGAGTCGCGGTGATCTTCACCTTTCCTTTTTACACTTTATCCTTTGGCAAGCACATTGTGTTGTAAAGATCCTGATATATATATATATATATATATCCAATTGGATGTAAGTTATCATAAATTATTATTGTTGACATTACCCTCGAGGTAAAAGGTTGGGAGGCAACACTATAGGCCCCTATCTTTCTCTGTGTCCGATTAAAACTCCATACCCATAAGTATTGCATGAGTGTTAGCAATTGTGAAAGACTAAATGATAGTTGAGTATGTGGACTTGCTGAAAAGCTCTTATATTGACTCTTTCCGATGTTATGATAAATTGCAATTGCTTCAATGACCGAGATTATAGTTTGTTAGTTTTCAATGAAGTTTCTTATTCATACTTGACATTGTGAATAGATTGTTACTTTAGCATAAGAAATCATATGACAATATATATATATATGTTGCTATTATAAGAATGATCATGATGCCCTCATGTCCGTATTTTATTTTATTGACACCTCTATCTCTAAACATGTGGACATATTTTTCGTTATCGGCTTCCGCTTGAGGACAAGCGAGGTCTAAGCTTGGGGGAGTTGATACGTCCATTTTGCATCATGCTTTTATATCGATATTTATTGCATTATGGGCTGTTACTACCCATTATGTCACAATACTTATGCCTATTCTCTCTTATTTTACAAGGTTTACACGAAGAGGGAGAATGCCGACAGCTGGAATTCTGGGCTGGAAAAGGAGAAAATATTAGAGACCTATTCTGCACAACTCCAAAAGTCCTGAAACTCCACGAAAGTCAGGTTTGGAATATATAAAAAATATTGGGCCAGAGGGGGGCCACCCACCATCCACGAGGGTGGGGGGCGCGCCCTACCCCCTGGGCGCGCCCCCCTGCCTCGTGGGCCCCCTGACAGGCCTCCGGTGCCCATCTTTGGCTATATGAAGTATTTCGCCCTGGAAATAATCAGAAGGAAGCTTTCGGGATGAAGCGCCACCGTCTCAAGGCGAAACCTGGCGAAACCAATCTAGGGCTCCGGCGGAGCTGTTCTGCCGGGGAAACATCCCTCCAGGAGGGGGAAATCATCACCATCGATCCTCTCATCGGGAGGGGGTCAATCTCCATAAACATCTTCACCAGCACCATCTCATCTCAAACCCTAGTTCATCTCTTGTATCCAATCTTTGTCTCAAAACGTCAGATTGGTTCCTGTGGGTTGCTAGTAGTGTTGATTACTCCTTGTAGTTGATGCTAGTTGGTCTATTTGGTGGAAGATCATATGTTCAGATCCTTTATGCATATTAATACCCCTCTGATTATGAACATGAATATGATTTTTGAGTAGTTACGTTTGTTCCTGAGGACATGGGAAAAGTCTTGCTATAAGTAGTCATGTGAATTTGGTATTCGTTCGATATTTTGATGAGATGTATGTTGTCTTTCCTCTAGTGGTGTTATGTGAACGTTGACTAGATGAAAGTTCACCATTATTTGGGCCTAGGGGAAGGCATTGGGAAGTAATAAGTAGATGATGGGTTGCTAGAGTTGCAGAAGCTTAAACCCTAGTTTATGCGTTGCTTTGTAAGGGGCTGATTTGCATCCACATGTTTCATGCTATGGTTAGGTTTACCTTAATACTTCTTTTGTAGTTGCAGATGCTTGCAATAGGGGTTAATCATAAGTGGGATGCTTGTCCAAGGAAGGGCAGTACCCAATCACCGGTCCACCCACATACCAAATTATCAAAGTAACGAACGCGAGTCATATGAGCGTGATGAAAACTAGCTTGACGATAATTCCCATGTGTCCTGGGGAGCGTTTTTCTTTATATAAGAGTTTGTCCAGGCTTGTCCTTTGCTACAAAAAGGATTGGGCCACCTTGCTGCACCTTATTTACTTTTATTACTTGTTACCCGTTACAAATTACCTTATCACAAAACTACCTGTTACCGATAATTTCAGTGCTTGCAGAGAATACCTTACTAAAAACCGCTTGTCATTTCCTTTTGCTCCTCGTTGGGTTCGACACTATTACTTATCGAAAGGACTATCCCCTGTACTTGTGGGTCATGAATGCATAGGTGGATCGTTGACATGAGGAAGTGCCTCGTTACCCAAATCGACGAGCCCGGATCGAGCCACAAGTAGAGCAAGCGTCACAAGAAGTAGATGATGATCAGATGATCGTTTATGCTAGTTAATCATGCATGTAATATATAGTTTACTTTATTGGTGTGTGGAAATGTCATGTGTGTAGTAGCCACCTATGTAATTATGCATGTAATAGTTTACTTTGGTGTGTGCAAATGCCATGGTTGTAGTAGCCACCTATGTAAGTGGATGTTTAATTTGGTTATGCAAGCATGTCCTTATAACTGTGTGTGTGTTTGTGTCTATATATATATATATATATGTTGTTGTTCTGTATGCAATCCCATCGCACAACACACACGTCTTATTAGCAGCAACCGTCTGTGTTATTATCGGTCTTCGCACACATTTTTGATTACAGACCTGTTTGCCGCGTATCACACACATCTTGTTATATTCAACCGTTTCTGTTCTCTTGTCTCAACGCAAACAGTTCAACCGAGTGAACCACATGCCATATATCACACACAACTTGATCTGGCTGACCGTTTCTTTTGTGTTGCCTAATCACAAATAGTTCATCCGAGTGAACCGTATGCTGTATATCGCACACACCTTCATATGGATGCCCGTTTCTTTTGTTCCTCCTCATCGCAAATAGTTAATTGAATTGAACTATATGCCCTGCATCGCACACACAACTAAAATTTGAACTGTGTTTTATGGCTCCGCCATCACAAAAATTTTGCACCTTTTTTGATGGTTCTTTTACACCACCGTTTGTGACTATTGCATCGCACACAATTTCATCAAAGGGTCTCTAATCGTAGTGTCGCGTTAGCAGCAAACTGCAGTAGTGATGTGCCGTTAAGAGGCCAAAAGTCGGTTCGTACTATAAATGACCCAACTCCTATATGGGCCGTTAACATGCCGAAAGACACACCGGGCTGGAAATTACCCAATACTTGAATGGGTCGCTAAAGGCCGAAAGACGTACGCCCTGAAAATTGGCCCATCTCTAGAATGGGCTAATAAAAGGCCAAAATAACCTCGGGCCGCTATTGAGCCCAAATATATAGCGGGCTATTAATGGGCTTGAACTGACGATGGGTGCTACTTGTGAGTTGCGTTGGGATTTCCTCGAACAGGGGAGGATGATGCAGTACAGTAGAGATAAGTGATACGTCTCGAATGTATCTATAATTTTTTATTGTTCCATGCAATTAAAGTATCAATCTTGGATGTTTTATATTCACCAGTCAATGCGTACATGCAATGCACGTTAATTTTGAAGTATATTAAGTGCATGTAGATATTAAGAAGGATATTATTTGCATGTTATTATGTGATTGGCACTATATTTGGCATGAAATTAACCGCACGCTAAACGTGTTGAGCGCTCGACATTGAAGCAGTCTAGGTCGTTGGATTGACATGATTTGATGGCCGAGATTAATTGGATCTGCCCCTATCATTTTTTGCGACTAACCTATTGACATAATACCTACTGCCAGTTGTTGTTTTTTGCTTATTGCTACCTCTTGAGCATGCGTTGGTTTTCCCTTGAAGAGGAAAGGGTGATGCAGCAAAGTAGCGTAAGTATTTCCCTCGGTTTTTGAGAACTAAGGTATCAATCCAGTAGGAGACTACACGCGAGTCACCTAGTACCTGCACAAACAATCAAGAACCTTGCAACCAACGCGATAAAGGGGTTGTCAATCCCTTCACGGCCACTGTCGGTGTCAAAACCAGCGGATCTCAGGTAGGGGGTCCCGAACTGTGCGTCTAAGGTCGATGGTAACAGGAGAGGGGGGACACAATGTTTACCCAGGTTCGGGCCCTCTCTATGGAGGTAATACCCTACTTCCTGCTTGATTGGTCTTGATGAATATGAGTATTACAAGAGTTGATCTACCACGAGATCGTAATGGCTAAAACCCTGGAAGTCTAGCCTGTATGACTATATTTCTTTTCGGACTAAGCCCTCCGGTTTATATAGACACCGGAGGGGACTAGGGTTATACAAAGTCGATTACAGAGAAAGGAATCTTCATATTTGGTTGCCAAGCTTGCCTTCCACGCCAAGGAGAGTCCCATCCGGACACGGCTAGAGTCTTCGGTCTTTGTGTCTTCACAGCTCATCAGTCCGGCCCATGTACAACAGGTCGCACGCCCGAGGACCCCTTAGTCCAGGACTCCCTCAGTAGCCCCTGAACCAGGCTTCAATGACGAGGTGTCCGGCGCGCAGATTGTCTTCGGCATTGCAAGACGGGTTCCCCTTCCCGAATACTCCAAGATAGTCTTCAGATGCAACGAACGTGTCTGGATCTGGAACATAACGACCACACACAACCGCAGAGAGTATAATATTTCACGAGTCCAATCTGCTGACAACTTTTGGTAACGTGACATCACATTTTTCCCGGTCATTATTTCGAACCGTTTCCTGCACTGCCGTTCCATGTTTCAAGGCGTGGTTTTTATTGGCACGTCTTGTCGAAGCAGAGATCGTGTCCCCTTATTGCGGGATTCTCATCAATACGAGCGTGGGTAACCCAACCATTCCATTGGGAAGATTCCTTAGGAATAGGCAGGTTTTCGGGCTTACGAGGAGGCGTTCGATACCCGTTGCCTTTATAAAGGAGCCAAGGGCCTTCTCTTTTCACGCCAAACCTCTCCTCAGCCTTTCCAGCCTCGATTTCTAGCACCCAAGGTTCAACTTCGTTGCTTCAAGCTTCCCAATCATGTCCGGACCCAGCCCATAGGGCTGATGGGTGGCTTCCTCTGTTACAGAGGAGGACATTGCGAAGCTTCGGGTGGCCAGATACCTGACCGCGGAGATCCCCCACAGGCTTCCTGCTCAAGGACAGGTTATTCAAACTCCCAGATCCGGTGAGAGGGTCGTATTCATCTCTCACTTCCTCCGAGGGCTAGGGTTCGCTCTTCACCCCTTCGTTTGGGGGCTCATGTTTTATTACGGACTAGATTTTCACGATCTAGCCCCAGATTCTTTCCTCCACGTCTCGGCGTTCATCATCACATGTGAGGCCTTCCTCCAAATTCCCCCACACTTCGGCTTATGGCTCAAGACCTTTAGTGTGAGGCCGAAGGTGGTCGACGGGAAACAAGTAGAGTGCGGCGGCGCTGTAGTGAGCAAGCTTACCAGTACTCTCTGGCCAAAAGGCTCTTTCACCGAAACTTCCAACCAATGGCAGCGGGAGTGGTTCTATGTCACCAAACCCCACGGTACCAAGTGGGCGGCTACACCTGCGTTCCGTTCTGGCCCTCTGTTACAGCTTGCATCATGGATTAATAAGGGGCTGGACTGGGGATCAGTTGATGAAGTGCAGACTCTACAAAGCCGCATCCGAACCCTCCTTGAGAAGGACATCGATCTTGTTAATGTGATTCAAGTAATGCTAGTCAGCTGAGCCCTGCCATGCTAGCGTAGGCCTCTTCGCATGTGGGAGTTTAATCCGGAAGGACCACGAACCCTCCAACACTTCTTCGGCACTACGCACAAAGAGATGTGGAAGTCGTTTTCTGGGAAACGAAAATAGTGGCCGTACACCACCGAGGACATCAGCCTCGACTGCAACCATCCGGATACCTCGGTAAGCGCTCAACTCCTGAACACTTTGTAGTTAAGTATGCCGCAATATGTTACTGAGCAAACTGTCTTCTTCCAGGGCTGGATAAAGAAAGCGGAGCGAATTAGGTGTCCGGCCTCCCTCCCCGAAGACTTAGTGGATCCCGTACTAACAAGGATGTTGGCCCCGGCACCGTACTAGAGGCCTGTGGAGGAGGACAAGGCGGAAAGCGGGAGGACCAAAAGCGGCCTCCATCCCGAAGGTATAGCAGACATTGCGTCCGGGGGAATCAAAATTCCATCGTCCAAAGACAAAAGTGAAGGAGAAGTCAAGGTCTCTTCCCCCCAGGGTAAGAAAAGGGCTGCCTCCGAAGATTGGGAGGAAAGGGCTTCTAAGCGAGGCAAGGCGCCCCAGTCGGGCGGCTTGGGCTTGGAGGATGGCGTCCTCGCACAGTCCCACGATGAGGACAAGCCTCTAGCCGAATCGTAAGTGAACAAGGATGTTTTAAACATATCTCGTTCCTTTCCTGTTACCAAGGTAACATCTAGAATATATGTTTTTGCAGCTCGGCAAATAGTCTTCTTCACCAATCCTCTTCCTCGGGAGATCTTCTTTCGGAGATGATGGAAAGCGAGAAACCTCCACCGGTCTCCTCGCCCAATAAGGCGGATGACTTTGAGGTGTCATCCCGGAGGGTTTCTCCTGATCAACAAGTGGTGCGAGGGGTGACGAAGACACTACCCGGAGGTGATACTTCGGTAGCCCAGGATCCAGGGGCCGACAATAAAGGCCCCGGACTGTTCGGTTTACAGCCAGAGACGACTCTAGGGACAAATAAACAGATCCCTTCGTAGGGGGGCGTACTCATACAGCAGCTTCAGGAGGTCCAGAAGCACCAGATATATTGACGAACATGCTGCGACAGGCGTCCTTCTCGGAGGAACATTGTACCTTGATGGGTACGGTGGTTGAAAAGGTTCTGTCCGCGAAAGGCGGCTTGAATGAAGCCTACGCGAGCCTGTTAAGAGGCTTCGAGGTTTGTACTAAAAAATCTTTGAGTGTGTTTTATTCACAAACTGCACCTGTGTATAGGTAGTAGCCCCTGAGACTCTGATTGGCTTCCCAAGGGAGGCGATCAGAGGATCAAAAAGATATGCCCAGGAAATAATCTGATTAATTGGAACACAGGCTGTTACCCCCCTGGCGACTGCTCGGACTACAGATGTTGCAGATCTGTAGCGGAAGCTTGATGTAGCGGATGATGACATTACGCTTATCAACAGGCGGCTTGACGAGATGCAAGGTATGTCTTGGGGGTAGTCATTACATGCACATGCTTGTAATTGATCATGATGCCAATAATTGTATACTGAGGTATGCATGACTGTAGATGGTGCCGCCGCAGTCGAGATCCTTTGGGCTCAGCTGGCCCGGGCCAAGGAGCAAGCCCGGATTGATAATGCGGCTACTGAGAAGGCATCTGCCGAGTTAAAGGCCGAACAGGCTGCTCGGCGCCAATGCGAGGAGAGAATATCCAAGATGGCGCATGAGTTAAAGGATGCCGCTAGCCGCTGTGAATTCCTCAAGAAGGAGAATAAAGCAAAAACGGCTGATCTTGACAAGGCCTTACGAGAGGCGAAAGAAGCGCGGTCCGAATCTAGAGCGGCCCGGGAGGAGACCCGACAAGCTGGGGAGATCGCGGCTGCTAAGCCCTTTTTATTGCAAACTAAGTTTAGCGATCCGAATTATGCTCCGCTTAATCAAGTGTGGAGTTTTCCAGATGCATTATTGGACTTGATGAAGAGTGCTTTCGATGCGGCGCAGTTTTACCAGGTGCAAGAAGGGTATGCGACGGAGAAGCTTTTCTGGTCACAATTCGGTGCGTCAAAACGCCCATTGTTGCTGAATGAACAGATGACCCAATGGGCCGAGCTCCATAGACTATCCGGTTCTGCCATGAAGGACGCCGTGATCGGGCTGTGGCCGAATGAGCCAATTCCGGATAGTTATTTTGGTTTGGTGCGGCGACTCGCTAATGCGGTGCCGCGTATCGACGTCGGTAAGCGGTCAACGTGCATTGAAGGTGCACGGATGGCCTTTGCCCGTGTCAAGACATACTGGGCAAAGATGAAGGCAACTGGTGTTGCAGTGAAGGGTCCACCCAAGGGCAAGGACCATCACGCACCAGAGCATTATTTCGAAGATGTCCTGGAGGGTGCCCGCTTGATAGAGGGTCAATGCTCGAAAAACATGATATTCGAGTGAGATGTATGGAAATTTGTAAGAGACAATATTATAATAAGGCTATTTTTTTGTAGTTTCGCCTAAAACTTTTGTTCCTCCTGTGCGGTCGTTTTTGTATTAATCTGAAAGTGTTCCAGTCGTCGGCTTCAGCCCCCTCGTATAAAGTGCGGGGGTGTTCGGAAAAGCATTTGATCACTCTTAACGCAACGTCTTGGTCCATTAAGGAGGTGTCAATGCGGTGAACTAGGCAATCGGACTATAGGGCGTTAACACTTTCACTTAGCCATAGGAGTTTTATGGGGGGGGGCTACGATATAGCCCCTGGTATGTACACGGCTTACTCCAATACAGTGCGTTACATATATGACCTGAAGAAAAAGGTCCTTCGTATAATACGGAGGGAATCGCGAAAGATTCCAATAAGTCATCGACTGGTTGACCAGCTCTCGCCGCATCATGACAGTCAGTTTTTGGCTTTCTATACTGAGGTGCTTGATCAGATGAATCGGAAGCACAATCGCATTAGTTCTCCCTTTACTACCCTAGCCGATAGAGCGGAACGTAAGGTAGCAAGCACAGGAGCCGGGCAACCCAACTATTGACCCAAGACATGATTCGGAGCTGATGCATATAAGGCCAAACTCCCGATGCCAAAGTACGCTATAAAGCTATTCGGACTTGTCGGCAACTCATTTGTTCCCATACCGAGGCCCTGGCAAGTTATGCCGAGGTGTATGTGTGAAACAACCGCAGGAGCCAAATTCGGTTCTTTTAGAAAAAAGCGAATGCTGGATGCGGATTATGTTTACTGGGACCTGAGTGATATGCCCATCGTTATTTTATAGATAACAGAGCCGCAACCCCGGCTATTTGACATGCCCCGGTTCGAGGGCGGAGGAAAAAGGCACTTTACAGGCTCAAAATAAAGAGTGCAGTCTACAAAAATTATTTTGGACCTCCTGTCGCACGTCTGCGCCGCCTGTCCTCGGTGAGGGGACTCCTTAACGGAAATAGCCCTTAGGTGAGTGTACGAACCCGAACTCCGATAGAGTCCATGGGAAGACCAGCCTTTGCGTCACCTGTGGTAAAGAATAATGAAAAAGAAAGAGTAGTTAGAAAAGAAACAGAAGTTATGGGAGTACTTGCAGGCTCGTCCGTATTGTGCTTCCGCCGATGCCAAGGGTATCTTAAGTGCATAGTTATGTACATGCGGTATAGATTTCGCAGGTATATGAGGTGGACGGCGGAAGCCGAACTGCTAGTCCTGCTCCGGAATTGGTCGATCCTGTTGAATGGAGACCGGTGGCTTAATGGCCGACAAGGTATGCGGTTTAATAAGACCGCTTTGTACTTCGGCTAAGGTTGCCATAGTATGATCCTCGGTCTAGAGGGAGTGCTTCTCTTGCTCCCTTGTAGAGTTGTGTGTCACGTATACCATGTTCACTGTTTTTACTTCAGGGGGAAATTGCTTCTGACCCCCGATATTTGGTTGGTGAGTCTCTTCGTCGTCGCTATCACCGGGCGGCCTCCTCCCCTTGCGTTCGGTGTTGAGCTTACCGGCCTGCTTGAAGACCCAATAGCTTCTGTTGGTATGATTAGCTGGTTTATCGGGGTGGCCATGAATCTGGTAGGGCCAATTCAATATCTTGTCTAAATTGGATGGTCCGTCTCTGTTTGCCTTGGATGGCTTTTTCCATTGACCAGGTTTGGGACCGCTGAATCCGGCGTTGACCGCTGTGTCATCTGTTCTTTCATTATCATTGCAACGTTTGTGTTTGCTGCGTCGTGGTTTGCCATTGCTGTCTCGGTCTTCGAAAGTGCCCGGATCGCTGGCGTTGTTGCTTCTACGAGTGAGCCAGCTGTCTTCTCCCGCGCAAAAGAGGGTCATCAGAGCGATAAGGGCTGACATGGATTTTGGTTTTTCTTGACCGAGGTGGCGGGCGAGCCACTCGTCCCGGACGCTGTGTTTGAAGGCCGCTAGGGCTTCCGCGTCCGGACAGTCGATGATTTGGTTCTTTTTAACTAAGAACCTAGTCCAGAGCTTTCTGGCTGACTCTCCGGGCTACTGGACAATGTGACTTAAGTCATCAGCATCTGGATATGTACCTTGGAAGTTGTCACGGAAGGCGTCTTCCAAGTCCTCCTAGTTGCCAATGGAGTTTTCCGGCAGACTGTTTAACCAGTACCGAGCCGGTCCTTTGAGTTTTAATGGTAGCTATTTAATGGCATGGAGGTCATCTCCACGGGCCATATGGATATGGAGAATAAAATCCTCGATGCACATCGCGGGATCAGTTGTTCCATTGTATGATTCGATATTCGCGGGTTTAAACCCTTCTGGGAATTCATGCTCCATTACTTCGTCAGTGAAGCAGAGTGGGTGTGTGGCGCCTCTATATTGGTCTGCGTCGCGACGTAGCTCGGATGGAGTCCGTCTGCGGCTTTCGGCTCGGGCGTGACTAGACTTGTGTGACACCCAAGTTTTTATTTGGATTTTTCAAATGATTTTATTTGACTTGAGGGGAGTGATTTAAATTTTTCTTCAAGAGAACTCTCACTCTCAAATATTTTTCTTTATGGCAAAAGTTTTATTTGGATTCAACCAAGATCTGTCTTTGGTCTTGGAGGTTCTTGCTTTTCACTTGGACTCAAGACAAAATATTTTCACTTGGGAAATGACTTTTGAAAATCTCCTTGAAATTTGCACTATGGCTTTTGGAAAATCCTTTGCCACTTTCAACAATTCCTTCTTGCCATGGCCTTAGTGCAAATCCCCTCTCCTAACCCTTCCCTCACCTTTGGATCATGATTTGCATCAAATCTAGCAAGTTGAACCTCCCCATGTGATTATTTCCATTTATATTCTATTCAAATAAATTTCTGCCTTCTTTCCTAGCACTTGGAGATCTGCAAAGGAACTCCACTTTCTGTCTTGATTTTTGCCCCCAAACCTTTTTCCCCTCCTAGTCCTTTGAACCCTCAACCAAGAACCATGAAGATCCACTGGTCTTCAGTTCAAAATTTTCAAACTACACCTGCTGCAAGTTTGGACCAGATTTGTCAAATTTGGTGAAATTCATTCAAAACCTTCTCCAAAAATTCCAAGTAAAATCAGGCAGCCTCTGGGTGCATTGAGTGGTCACCTCACCAAGTTACAGCTCCAGAAAAATTCATCTCATTGCAAAATCTTTCTGTCGAACACCTGCAGTGCACTGTCTATGTCAAGTTCAGAAAATTCAGAGATTTAGTTAGTGGCTTGCTGTCGTTTTCTTCAGAGAAGGACATCGATCTCGCCAGTACCACCGCGTCGCCTTGCTCCTCGTCCCCGCCCTCTTGTTCCTGCACCGCACGAACGCCTGGCGCCTTGCGGGCGTCGGCGACGAGCAGCAGAAGGTGCGCCGCCCCGTGACCGACGCCGGCGGCGGCTTTGCGGACGCCAGCGGGAGACACGGCGCCGACGACGCCACCCAGCGCCGCCCAAACCACCGGAGCTCCCCGCGTGGCCTTCCACTCCCCCGAACGCGCTGCCGCTCTCGTCGTAAACCGCAGGGCGCGGAGCGCGCTCTGTGCCGCCGTTGAGCCCGTGCGGTCACCTCACCGTGGACCGACGCCATTACGCCAAGACCGACCCCATTTAGCTGTGAAACGACTCCAGTAACCTCCACTGATGCTGCCTGGCCACTCAAACCTCCTGCCAATCCACTGCTCCGCCGTAATCGCTCGCCGGAGATTCTCCGTTCACGGCCACCCCGTCGATCTGCCTATAAATAGAGGCCCCGAGCTTCAACTCGAGCACCCACCACCCCTGCACTCCCCCTAGAGCAAGCCTAGCCACTGGTAGAGCCCCGAGGAGGTCTCCTTCCTCGACTCCGGCCGCCGCGACCCGCCACGGGATCCAGCCCGATTCGCCCCCGTGTGTGCTTCCCCGCCCCCATTCTCTTGCCAGTAGCTTCACCTTGCATCCCTCGTTCTGACCCGCGCCTCAATTCGTAGTTTGCAGCCCTCCACCGGAGTTCCCCATCCTCACCCGAGCCGCCGTCCGCCGGAGATAGTGTCGCCGTCGACGTGGTGCTCCCTGTTGGACGAGTCCACCACCCACCGACGTGGAAGAAGACGCTGAAGCTCTTGGTACCCTCCGTTTCTCCTAACTCGCCGTGGTTCGACGCCGGCGTCCACCGCAGTCTTCGGGCGCCGGCGAGCTTTTTAAACCTGACAGGTGGACCCCGCCTGTCAGCCTCTATTCTATTCTCCTTCGGACCGTTTTCTGTTGGCGCCTTCGGGCAAATACGTTTTCTCCTTTGCGCTTGCGCAATCCCAACCGAAGCGTTTTCTGTTTTCTCAGTTAAAACCCTGGAACTTTTCTGTTTCATTACAGATAAGTCCCTGGACAGAAACCTTTATAACTTTTTAATAAAAAGGAATTTTTGAGTGATTCTTTTTCTGACAATCTTCAAATTTTGTCTAGTTTTTTATGGGATTTATTTGAAAAATATTTGGAGAAGTTTCTGTGCAAGTGTTGGTTTTCACGTTAGTACCCATTTCGTGATTGCCGTAGGTTCCGGAAGAGGTGAAGGAGCCGCGAACTTCGCCGAGCTAGACTCCGACTTCTCCGAACCAGGCAAGCATGTTTTGACCATTTGATATGACAGGTGTTTTACATGTTCACGTGAGAGTTTGTGCGTGGCATATGAGTGTCGGTAAATACCTCGTTGCTTGTAAGGCAACGACCCGGTTGTTCCAAAGTCGCGATGATCTCTGATGAGAGATGGCCTAATCATGTGGTGACATGAAGGGCAGCAAGGTGGTACTGTTGTAGCATACCAGCCTTGCGTCATCCGACTTTCTCCGACGTTAACGTGGTTGGAGCCACGTTATCGTTCTTTCCCCGCATGTTCCAAAGTTGCGATGATCTCTGATGAGAGATGGCCAAATCATGAGGTGACATGAAGGGCAGCAAGGTGGTACTGTTGTAGCATACCAGCATTGCGTCATCCGACTTCCTCCGACGTTAACGTGGTTGGAGCCACGTTACCGTTCTTTCCCCTTTCCGTGCTACCACATGTCTCATTGCCAGGATGCGGTTTAGTAAGTTGGTAACCTCTTTCCGTGTACACACCAAACAGAGAGGCTGGGATGATGGTACCTTGGCCCAGGATTAAAGCCAGTCATCCGATCAGGGGGCATGGGTGTTTCCGGTTGGGACCGAGAGGGGGGGGGCACCCCCTTAGAGCGCGCGTATAGAAATTTGATCCCATGCTACGCGAGGTTGTAGCCTCCCCGTCTCAAGGTTTTTCTTGAATGTTGCCGAGGGTGATCCCTGGCTTCGGATGGTTGAATTGGGTGTGTACTGGTTAGACGTGTTTCTTCCAAAACACCGTAGACGGAACTAGTCCCCGTGACTACTGAAATCCGTTGGCTGTGGTTAAGTACAAACTCTGCAGAGTCAACTCTTTCCAAATCATCGTATCCATGATCTAGTACTGAAAACATTATATCCTTATCTATCCGCGTGGAAAACTTGTCCCCGGTGAACAAGCTCAAGTGGTAAATCCAGTTTTATTGTTATTCCTGTGGATGGACTAACTTTATATTTGTCGCATGTTTGTGATAATTTATGTTCCCGAACGATTGTATTATTGAGCTGTGATATAAGCCCTTTATGTGACGTCGCGCAGACGTCCGACTGTGGCGTGTACTTGTTTCTTACTTTAAATATAAGCCCTTTATGTGGTGTCGCCTCGACGCCCGACTGTGGCATTATTATTCTGCATTTTCCTCTCGAGGAGTCTTTCAGACACTCGTTTGGCACCCGCATTATTATTCCGCATTTTCCGCTCGAGGAGTCTTTCAGACACTCGTTTGGCACCTGTATTATTATTCCGCATTTTCCGCTTGAGGAGTCTTTCAGACACTCGTTTGGCACCTGTATTATTATTCCGCATTTTCCGCTCGAGGAGTCTTTCAGACACTCGTTTGGCACCTGTATTATTATTCCGCATTTTCCGCTCGAGGAGTCTTTCAGACACTCGTTTGGCACCTGTATTATTATTCCGCATTTTCCGCTCGAGGAGTCTTTCAGACACTCGTTTGGCACCAGTATTACTATTCTGCAGTTTCCGCTCGAGGCGTCATTCAGACCCTCGCTTGGCACCCAGTATTTATTATCTCTATGTCTGAACGCATGGGTTAACTTGTTCATATGCTTCATGTTTGCATTTGTTATACCTTGTGTCCGAACTGTCTTGCGAGTACTTTCATAGTACTCACCTGGCTTGTTGATTTGGCCAGATGTTGACGAAGGCGATCTCTTGGATGAAGAGTTTGATAGCGCGTGCGATGCCTAGAGGAGTCCCAGTCAGTCCTGCGCGATCCCGGATATTGGTCACTTGTATTGTATACGCTTCCGCCACCCGCTATAAGTCTTCTCGAGCCTCACTCCGACGCTCGAAGAGTTGTAGTCTTCTGGAATCATATCACTCGCTTTGCGATGATATTTCCACCACTGTTATTATCGTGAGTTAGTAGTTTGCCACCCTATCCGCCATCTTGTTTTAGCGGCGTGCATGTAATAAATTGTTGGGCAGTCTCTGCTCAACCTTGTATTATATTTAGTACCCCTGGTATTTTTCTTCTGTGACCAAGATATTGTCTACCAGTGAGAAGGAATTCTTCCTCGCTGGTCCGTAAAAGGGATTGGTCTCTCAATAATTATTTTATTGAAAAACCGGCCGTGACAAGCTTGGTATCAGAGCCAGGCTGACTGTAGGAAGCCACTAGGTGCGATCGCTAATCAGTTATTAGCGTCTTTTGTGCTTTTTCAGCATTTTGCAATTTTAGCTATTTTCTGTTGGTCATCATAAATTTATGACATGACTACTCAGAATTTTTGCCTACTTTTGTAGATGGTTGGCAGCAGCTGTGAGAATCGAGTGTTCACCAACGTGCCCGAGGGGTTTGTCAAGCTCCTCGTCTCCATCACCAAGCTCGCGATCGGGCCAGCAGCTCGCCCGGAGTTCACACTCTACCAGCACAAGCTCAGTGACGACGTGTCTATGCACCAGGCTGTGGTGCAATTCAAGGGAGGACGTTCTGCTGCTCGCCACTTCCGTTTTGTGGGAAGGGCCATGCCTACGGAGAGGCATGCCATGCAGATGGCTGCCCGTGAGGCGATAGCTCGCCTTCGGGACATCCTTCCTACGATGAAGACTCGTCGCTACCGCTACCTCCCATGCCATGTGCCTTACACCAGCCACTATGCGTTTGCCTGCCATCGGGGAGAGCGAGATGGAGCCATCGAGATGGTTGTGGAGTATCTCAAGGCTCTGGAGGAATCTTTCGACAACCTCGTAGATGATCTTGTGGCTGCCCGCATGGACTTA
Source organism: Aegilops tauschii subsp. strangulata (assembly GCF_002575655.3). Taxonomy (NCBI): domain Eukaryota; kingdom Viridiplantae; phylum Streptophyta; class Magnoliopsida; order Poales; family Poaceae; genus Aegilops; species Aegilops tauschii. The sequence continues at coordinate 411,664,081 of NC_053036.3, read as the reverse complement.
GTCCGGGGCGGTCCTGCCAGCAGGAAGGAACTTCTCAACACGGCGCCGCCCCTGACATTCGTCTCGTCTTCAGCCTCTTATGCACCGGCCATTTTGGCCACTGCTCACCGTCTGCCTACCACTGAGTAGTTCGACCGAGTCATCGCTCCTACTCCAGTCAGAGCCGCACCACCTGCCGCACACGCTCTACCACCAGTCGCCCCCGCACCATCACCGTAGCGCAGCGTCACGTGCCAGGAGCCAGCTAGAGAGGAGGTGGAGGTTGATTCTCCTGGACCGCTGAGCCTTGCCATCGGCAAGGGGAAGGAGATCTTCACCATCTCCGACTGAGAGCACCGAGTAGCCGCGTGTTATGTCTGCCTGTATGGTGTGTTGTTTTTCTGTACGCTAGTTTGTATTGGTGTGTTTGCTGCCTTCCGGAGTAGTACGCTAGTTTTTAATAACATGGCAGGATTGTGTACGCGCATCCTGAGTGCTGTATCTTGTGTTTGCTTTTCGCATGTAAGTTTTATGTTAAGCAGCCCTTCTCCGTGCAAAATCATTTGTGTTTCTTTGAAAACCTTGAGGTCTTTTAAATTTGTTGCCTTTGCAAGATTTCTTTTCTTGTGCTACACAGTTTTTCTCATGGGTTTTGCAAATAATACCCCAGACTGGAAAAAATGTCTCGCCCGTGGACTCGCTCCATGCCCAATCAGCCAGAAGAGGTTTACAGGACACAGACCAGCAACAATTCCACTCAGGGTCAGTCCAACCAACAGGACAGCGAAGCAGCACTGTCTCAAGTATGCCGTCTCTTCGAGCAAAGCCAGCAACAACACCAAGAGATGATGAACCATGTCATCAATATGGGAAACCACCGTGAACCCTATCAACCACATTCCAAGTTATCCGAGTTACAGAAGACTCGCCCGTCAACTTTTGCTCACACCGATAGGCCGCTGGAAGCCGATGATTGGCTTCGTGAGATTGAAAGGAAACTGATTATTGCTCAGTGCTCAGATCATGAGAAGGTGCTTTATGCACCACACTACCTTACTGGAGCAGCCGCAGCATGGTGGGAAACTTCCTACACATGCATCCCAGGGAACACAACATCACCTGGGAAGAGTTCAAGGAAGGCTTCCATGGGGCACACATCCCCAGAAGCATCCTAAAGATCAAGAAGAGAGAGTTTGATGACCTGAAGCAAAGAGGCATGTCAGTGACAGAATACAACGGTCAGTTCACCCAGCTGTCTCGTTATGCCTACGACGAGCACATGACAGAAAGCAAGAAGATGGAAAAATTCCTGGACGGCCTGGCACCAGCACTGAGATGGCAACTGATTGTGCACACCTTTCCGGATTTTAAGACGCTGGTGGACAAGGCCATCACCTTGGAGAATGAGCACCGTAGTCTGGAAGATATTCGTAAGCGAAAGAGGGACAAGATGACTCTTGCCCGCAGCAACCGAGGCAAGACTGAGGTCCCAAGGACAGACGCAAGGAAATCAACGACTACTGAGCCAAGGCCCGTCGGACAGTTTCAAGCCAGGGACAAGGAGTTCACATACCGTCCAGGGGTCACCTGCTATGCTTGTGGTCAACAAGGGCATTATGCTAAACAGTGCCCGAAGCCAAGAGACTCGGCACCCAAGCCGAACAATGGTGGGAATAATCCCGCCCCCAAGCGCAACAATTTCAACCCCAACAACAACCACAGGAAGGGTCACCTGAACCATGTGACCAGGGAAGAAGCGCAGAATGCCCCAGACATCGTGCTCGGTACGTTCCCTGTCAACACAGTACCTGCCACGGTTTTGTTTGATTCTAGAGCTTCCCATTCGTTCGTTTCAAAGAGTTTTGTTTCGCAACATGATTTTCCGATACTCCCCTTGGAAAAATCTATGATCATCAAGTCCCCCGGAAATAAGCAAATCGCTCAGGGTTACTGCCAAGGAGTGGTCATTGAGTTCGAAGGACTACAATTCCACGCGAATCTCATCGTGTTGGAAAGTAAAGGACTGGATGTCATTTTAGGGATGGACTGGTTGACCACCAACAAAGGATTCATCGACTGTTTCAATCGGACAGTGATTCTCACTCACCATCACGGCAAGACTATAAGAGTTTCTGCTCAAGAAAGGCCACGATCACAGAAACCAAAACTGAACAAAATGGACATTGCAGAATTGAGAAAAGTTCCAGTGGTATGCGAGTTTCCTGATGTGTTCCCGGAAGAACTGCCAGGCATGCCACCAGACCGAGAGATAGAATTCAGCATTGAACTAGCACCTGGCACCGCTCCCATCTATAAGAAGCCTTATAGAATGGCACCCTCAGAATTGGTGGAGTTGAAGAAGCAGATAAAGGAATTGTTGGACAAAGGATTTATTCGAGCCAGCTCCTCACCTTGGGGTTCGCCTGTGTTGTTCGCCAAAAAGAAGGATGGGACACTGAGGCTGTGCATAGACTATCGAGCCCTCAATATGGTCACCATCAAAAACAAATATCCGATGCCACGAATAAATGATTTGTTTGACCAGCTCGCACAGGCCAAGGTATTCTCAAAAATTGATTTGAGATCGGGATATCACCAATTGAAGGTACGGACGGAAGATATCCCCAAGACAGCTTTCACTTCCAGATATGGGTTATACGAGTTCACAGTGATGCCTTTTGGACTAACGAACGCCCCCGCATATTTCGTCCACCTCATGAACAAAGTGTTCATGAAATTCATGGACAAATTTGTGGTGGTATTCATTGACGACATTCTGGTTTACTCGAGGACACTAGAAGAGCATGCTGAGCACCTCAGAATTGTTTTGGGAGAATTGAGGAAACATCAGTTGTACGCCAAATTTAGCAAGTGCGAATTTTGGCTAAGACAAGTTGGCTTCTTGGGCCATATACTGAACCAAGAAGGCGTGGCCGTAGACCCAGAAAAAGTCAAGGCCATACTGGACTGGAAGCCACCCGCCAATGTTACTGATGTGTGGAGTTTCCTGGGAATGGCCGGATATTACAGAAGATTTATTCAAGGTTTCTCCACTGTGGCAAAACCTATAACACAGTTACTCAAGAAGGACAAGAAATTTGTATGGACGGAAGCATGCGAGCAGAGCTTCCAAGAACTCAAGAAGAAGCTGACAACCGCACCGGTCTTAACTGTGCCAGACATACACAAGAGCTTTGAGGTGTATTGTGACGCATCCCGAAAAGGACTCAGATGCGTACTAATGTAGGATGGCAAGGTTGTCGCATATGCCTCCAGGAAGCTGCGAAAACATGAGGAAAATTACCCAACACATGACTTGGAGCTAGCAGCAGTCATACATGCACTCAAGGAGTGGAGGCACTTTCTGTTGGGAAATCGCTGTGAAATATATACAGACCATAAGAGCCTCAAATATATTTTCACACAGCCAGAGCTGAATTTACGCCAACGACGCTGGTTAGAACTGGTCAAAGACTATGACGTTGGCATTCACTACCACCCAGGGAAAGCAAATGTAGTGGCCGATGCCCTTAGTCGAAACCCCAGCCCGGACAGTGACGGTCAGCAAAATTTGAGGCCTGAGTTTCAGCGAGAGTTCGCTAGGCTCAACATGATGTTAGTCTCCGAGGGCACCGTATCGAACCTGGAGATACAACCCACACTGGTGGAACAAATCAAGAAGGCTCAACAGGGACATCCCAGCATCGAAGGCATAAAGAAGAAAATGAATCTTCGTAAGACTTCCGAGTTCGTCACCGACAGTGAAGGAACATTATGGTACCGAGACAGACTTTGCGTACCTAACATTGAGAAACTCAAGCAGCAGATCTTGACGGAGAGCCACACCGCTCCATACTCGATCCATCCTGGAGGAACCAAAATGTACAAGGACATTCAGGAAAGATTTTGGTGGCATGGTATGAAAAGAGATATAGCCACATTCATTGCTTGTTGCGATTCGTGTCAGCGCATCAAGGCCGAGCATCAAAAGCCAGCAGGGCTACTCCAGCCAAACAGGATACCGGAGTGGAAATGGGATGAAATAGGAATGGATTTCATCGTCGGACTACTCCGATCACAGCGTGGGAATGACGCCATATGGGTCATCACAGACCGACTAACCAAAGTTGCTCATTTCATTCCCGTAAAGACTACCTACTCCACACAAAGACTGGCAAAACTTTATCTCTCCCGTATAGTTTGTTTGCACGGAGTCCCAAAGACTATAATATCAGACCGAGGCACCCAATTCGTCTCCAAATTTTGGGATCACCTACAACAAGCTCTGGGCACGCAACTAGCCTTCAGTACAGCATACCACCCTCAGACTGATGGACAAACGGAACGTGTGAACCAAATCCTAGAGGATATGCTAAGAGCCTGTGTGCTCACCTATGGATCCAGTTGGGAAGAGAGTTTGCCGTATGCCGAATTTGCTTACAACAACAGTTACCAAGCCAGCTTGCAAATGGCACCCTTTGAAGCATTGTACGGACGAAGGTGTCGTACCCCACTGAATTGGTCAGAAACAGGAAACAGCCGTATCTTCGGCCCAGACATGCTTAAAGAGGCCGAGGTGAAAGTTAAGGAGATCAGGGACAGACTCAAGACAGCACAGAGCCGACAAAAGAGCTACTATGATCAGAAGCACCGTGAGGTCAGCTTTGAACCCGGTGATTCCGTATACCTCCGAGTATCTCCTATGAGGGGTCTACAACGGTAGCCTACCAACTAGACCTCCCCAAGGAGCTGTCAGACGTCCATGACGTGTTCCACGTCTCACAGTTAAGAAAATGTGTGAGCAACCCAGAAAAGCATGTACCTCATGAGGACATTGATATGCAACCAGATCTCACCTACAGAGAAAGACCAGTAAAGATTTTAGAAGAGTCTGAACGGAGGACCCGTCAGAAAACGACAAAGTTTTTCAGGGTTCAGTGGAGCAACCACACTGAGGATGAAGCTACATGGGAAAGGGAAGATTTCCTTCGGGCAGAACATCCATATCTATTTGAGGATCAGCAGAAATCTCGAGGACGAGATTTTTCCTAAGGGGGTAGGTGTTGTGACACCCAAGTTTTTATTTGGATTTTTCAAATGATTTTATTTGACTTGAGGGGAGTGATTTAAATTTTTCTTCAAGAGAACTCTCACTCTCAAATATTTTTCTTTATGGCAAAAGTTTTATTTGGATTCAACCAAGATCTGTCTTTGGTCTTGGAGGTTCTTGCTTTTCACTTGGACTCAAGACAAAATATTTTCACTTGGGAAATGACTTTTGAAAATCTCCTTGAAATTTGCACTATGGCTTTTGGAAAATCCTTTGCCACTTTCAACAATTCCTTCTTGCCATGGCCTTAGTGCAAATCCCCTCTCCTAACCCTTCCCTCACCTTTGGATCATGATTTGCATCAAATCCAGCAAGTTGAACCTCCCCATGTGATTATTTCCATTTATATTCTATTCAAATAAATTTCTGCCTTCTTTCCTAGCACTTGGAGATCTGCAAAGGAACTCCACTTTCTGTCTTGATTTTTGCCCCCAAACCTTTTTCCCCTCCTAGTCCTTTGAACCCTCAACCAAGAACCATGAAGATCCACTGGTCTTCAGTTCAAAATTTTCAAACTACACCTGCTGCAAGTTTGGACCAGATTTGTCAAATTTGGTGAAATTCATTCAAAACCTTCTCCAAAAATTCCAAGTAAAATCAGGCAGCCTCTGGGTGCATTGAGTGGTCACCTCACCAAGTTACAGCTCCAGAAAAATTCATCTCATTGCAAAATCTTTCTGTCGAACACCTGCAGTGCACTGTCTATGTCAAGTTCAGAAAATTCAGAGATTCAGTCAGTGGCTTGCTGTCGTTTTCTTCAGAGAAGGACATCGATCTCGCCAGTACCATCGCGTCGCCTTGCTCCTCGTCCCCGCCCTCTTGTTCCTACACCGCACGAACGCCTGGCGCCTTGCGGGCGTCGGCGACGAGCAGCAGAAGGTGCGCCGCCCCGTGACCGACGCCGGCGGCGGCTTTGCGGACGCCAGCGGGAGACACGGCGCCGACGACGCCACCCAGCGCCGCCCAAACCACCGGAGCTCGCCGCGTGGCCTTCCACTCCCCCGAACGCGCTGCCCTCTCGTCGTGAACCGCAGGGCGCGGAGCGCGCTCTCTGCCGCCGTTGAGCCCGTGCGGTCACCTCACCGTGGACCGACGCCATTACGCCAAGACCGACCCCATTTAGCTGTGAAACGACTCCAGTAACCTCCACTGATGCTGCCTGGCCACTCAAACCTCCTGCCAATCCACTGCTCCGCCGTAATCGCTCGCCGGAGATTCTCCGTTCACGGCCACCCCGTCGATCTGCCTATAAATAGAGGCCCCGAGCTTCAACTCGAGCACCCACCACCCCTGCACTCCCCCTAGAGCAAGCCTAGCCACTGGTAGAGCCCCGAGGAGGTCTCCTTCCTCGACTCCGGCCGCCGCGACCCGCCACGGGATCCAGCCCGATTCGCCCCCGTGTGTGCTTCCCCGCCCCCATTCTCTTGCCAGTAGCTTCACCTTGCATCCCTCGTTCTGACCCGCGCCTCAATTCGTAGTTTGCAGCCCTCCACCGGAGTTCCCCATCCTCACCCGAGCCGCCGTCCGCCGGAGATAGTGTCGCCGTCGACGTGGTGCTCCCTGTTGGACGAGTCCACCACCCACCGACGCGGAAGAAGACGCTGAAGCTCTTGGTACCCTCCGTTTCTCCTAACTCGCCGTGGTTCGACGCCGGCGTCCACCGCAGTCTTCGGGCGCCGGCGAGCTTTTTAAACCTGACAGGTGGACCCCGCCTGTCAGCCTCTATTCTATTCTCCTTCGGACCGTTTTCTGTTGGCGCCTTCGGGCAAATACGTTTTCTCCTTTGCGCTTGCGCAATCCCAACCGAAGCGTTTTCTGTTTTCTCAGTTAAAACCCTGGAACTTTTCTGTTTCATTACAGATAAGTCCCTGGACAGAAACCTTTATAACTTTTTAATAAAAAGGAATTTTTGAGTGATTCTTTTTCTGACAATCTTCAAATTTTGTCTAGTTTTTTTATGGGATTTATTTGAAAAATATTTGGAGAAGTTTCTGTGCAAGTGTTGGTTTTCACGTTAGTACCCATTTCGTGATTGCCGTAGGTTCCGGAAGAGGTGAAGGAGCCGCGAACTTCGCCGAGCTAGACTCCGACTTCTCCGAACCAGGCAAGCATGTTTTGAAAATTTGATATGACAGGTGTTTTACATGTTCACGTGAGAGTTTGTGCGTGGCATATGAGTGTCGGTAAATACCTCGTTGCTTGTAAGGCAATGACCCGGTTGTTCCAAAGTCTCGATGATCTCTGATGAGAGATGGCCTAATCATGTGGTGACATGAAGGGCAGCAAGGTGGTACTGTTGTAGCATACCAGCCTTGCGTCATCCGACTTTCTCCGACGTTAACGTGGTTGGAGCCACGTTATCGTTCTTTCCCCGCATGTTCCAAAGTTGCGATGATCTCTGATGAGAGATGGCCAAATCATGAGGTGACATGAAGGGCAGCAAGGTGGTACTGTTGTAGCATACCAGCATTGCGTCATCCGACTTCCTCCGACGTTAACGTGGTTGGAGCCACGTTACCGTTCTTTCCCCTTTCCGTGCTACCACATGTCTCATTGCCAGGATGCGGTTTAGTAAGTTGGTAACCTCTTTCCGTGTACACACCAAACAGAGAGGCCGGGATGATGGTACCTTGGCCCAGGATTAAAGCCAGTCATCCGATCAGGGGGCATGGGTGTTTCCGGTTGGGACCGAGAGGGGGGGCACCCCCTTAGAGCGCGCGTATAGAAATTTGATCCCATGCTACGCGAGGTTGTAGCCTCCCCGTCTCAAGGTTTTTCTTGAATGTTGCCGAGGGTGATCCCTGGCTTCGGATGGTTGAATTGGGTGTGTACTAGTTAGACGTGTTTCTTCCAAAACACCGTAGACGGAACTAGTCCCCGTGACTACTGAAATCCGTTGGTTGTGGTTAAGTACAAACTCTGCAGAGTCAACTCTTTCCAAATCATCGTATCCATGATCTAGTACTGAAAACATTATATCCTTATCTATCCGCGTGGAAAACCTGTCCCCGGTGAACAAGCTCAAGTGGTAAATCCAGTTTTATTGTTATTCCTGTGGATGGACTAACTTTATATTTGTCGCATGCTTGTGATAATTTATGTTCCCGAACGATTGTATTATTGAGCTGTGATATAAGCCCTTTATGTGACGTCGCGCAGACGTCCGACTGTGGCGTGTACTTGTTTCTTACTTTAAATATAAGCCCTTTATGTGGTGTCGCCTCGACGCCCGACTGTGGCATTATTATTCTGCATTTTCCTCTCGAGGAGTCTTTCAGACACTCGTTTGGCACCCGCATTATTATTCCGCATTTTCCGCTCGAGGAGTCTTTCAGACACTCGTTTGGCACCTGTATTATTATTCCGCATTTTCCGCTCGAGGAGTCTTTCAGACACTCGTTTGGCACCTGTATTATTATTCCGCATTTTCCGCTCGAGGAGTCTTTCAGACACTCGTTTGGCACCTGTATTATTATTCCGCATTTTCCGCTCGAGGAGTCTTTCAGACACTCGTTTGGCACCTGTATTATTATTCTGCATTTTCCGCTCGAGGAGTCTTTCAGACACTCGTTTGGCACCAGTATTACTATTCTGCAGTTTCCGCTCGAGGCGTCATTCAGACCCTCGCTTGGCACCCAGTATTTATTATCTCTATGTCTGAACGCACGGGTTAACTTGTTCATATGCTTCATGTTTGCATTTGTTATACCTTGTGTCCGAACTGTCTTGCGAGTACTTTCATAGTACTCACCTGGCTTGTTGATTTGGCCAGATGTTGACGAAGGCGATCTCTTGGATGAAGAGTTTGATAGCGCGTCCAATGCCTAGAGGAGTCCCAGTCAGTCCTACGCGATCCCGGATATTGGTCACTTGTATTGTATACGCTTCCGCCACCCGCTATAAGTCTTCTCGAGCCTCACTCCGACGCTCGAAGAGTTGTAGTCTTCTGGAATCATACCACTCGCTTCGCGATGATATTTCCACCACCGTTATTATCGTGAGTTAGTAGTTTGCCACCCTATCCGCCGTCTTGTTTTAGCGGCGTGCATGTAATAAATTGTTGGGCAGTCTCTGCTCAACCTTGTATTATATTTAGTACCCCTGGTATTTTTCTTCTGTGACCAAGATATTGTCTACTAGTGAGAAGGAATTCTTCCTCGCTGGTCCGTAAAAGGGATTGGTCTCTCAATAATTCTTTTATTGAAAAACCGGTCGTGACAACTTGTCACGTCCGAATAGGTAGCCGACGTTGCGTGTCGAGGCACGTCCTCGCGATCCGTAGATCGATCTTGTATGTCTTGCTCTACCGTCCAGGTCCTGCCGAAGGTCATATGTATGACCCCGAGCTGCTTTATCTCTACCTTTACGGTGAGGTGGGGCGGGCTGGTGTTCGGCTTGAGTTGCCGCTTTATCCCGACCACGCTGTGGTCAGTCAGCCGCATTGTCCCGACTGCGTGGTACAGGTTCCGTCGCCTCCTCATCAAACTGAGGTAGCAATCTGCGCTTCGGGTAACCCTTGGTTGGGTGCTTGAGGCCGTATTCTTTGGCTGCTAGGATATCTGTCCATCTATCGTTGAGCAGGTCTTGGTCAGCTTGAAGCTGTTGCTGCTTCTTTTTCAGGCTCCTTACAGTGGCTATTTTTAAAGCGCTCCTGCTCGAGAGGTTCCTCAGGCACGATGAAATCCTCGTTGCTGAGGCTCTCCTCATCCTCGGAGAGCGGAAGATAGTTACTGTCCTCCGAGTCTTCGTGTATGGCCTGTTCATCAGGGCTAGCGTGCCCGTCTTCCCGTTCATCCTGTTCGGAGGTTGCCTCAACAGGGTCTTCATTGTCTTCGGCATCGTCCGGAGTATTGTTTTCTCCGGTGCCGGTATTGCTATCTTTTGCATGACGTGACTTAGAGCAGCGCTGCTGACGCCGGCATCTGGGCTGTGTCTCAGGAGGTTTATCCTCAACTGGATATTCTTTGTCATCGTCGTTAGTTTCTTTAGGTGTATCCACCATGTATACGTCGTACGAAGAAGTGGCCGTCCAGCGTTCGGCAAACGGCGGGTTTTGGCCTTGTTCCTCATCGGCATCGTCATCCATACCGTCGATGTCTTTAGAGATATAATCGAGCATGTCGGTTAAGTCCTCGACAGTGGCTATGTAGTGGGTGGCGGGTGGGAAGCAAAATTCCTCGTCATCAACCTCCAGTTTGAACCGGATATAGCTCGGCTGTGAGTTCCCCGCTAAGGATAGATTTCTAATGAGTTCAGCACGTCGCCTAAAGGCGAGTGCCGGAAGATGTCCGCGGCGCTGAATTCGACGATCGATGACCGATCTTTCCTGACATACGCGGATGCACATGCTTCGGAACTTATTGCCGGAAACGAGTCCGAGGTTTCGGTGACACAGACATCACCCGAGGTTAGGTCTATGTGCGGCTCCAACGCCGTGGAATCTACGGTTTCCGTGGCGGGGTTGAGCTTCCCGTCCTTGGATGGCCGATCTGCTCCGGATCTAAGGCCAGAGCGGTTACAGGTGCAATTACCTGGGCATGGCCCGATGACAGAGTTAAGTCATGTTCATCGTGGCGACGGGGAGCGACTGCCATGGTCTGGAATCCGTCGAAGATCAAGTCTCCGCGGATGTCTGCGACGTAGTTCAAGCTCCCGAATCTGACCTGACGGCCAGGGGCGTAGCTATCGATATGCTCCAGATGGCCAAGCGAGTTGGCCCGCAGTGCGAAGCCGCCGAACACAAAGATCTGTCCGGGGAGGAAGACCTCTCCTTGGACAGCATTGTTGTGGATGATTGAAGGAGCCATCAAACCTTTGGAGGACGGCATAGTGGAACCCTCAATGAAAGCACCAATGTTGGTTTCAAAACCGGCGGATCTCGGGTAGGGGGTCCCGAACTGTGCGTCTAAGGTCGATGGTAACAGGAGACGGGGGACACAATGTTTACCCAGGTTCGGGCCCTCTCTATGGAGGTAATACCCTACTTCCTGCTTGATTGGTCTTGATGAATATGAGTATTACAAGAGTTGATCTACCACGAGATCGTAATGGCTAAAACCCTAGAAGTCTAGCCTGTATGACTATATTTCTTTTCGGAATAAGCCCTCCGGTTTATATAGACACCGGAGGGGACTAGGGTTATACAAAGTCGGTTACAGAGAAAGGAATATTCATATTTGGTCACCAAGCTTGCCTTCCACGCCAAGGAGAGTCCCATCCGGACACGGGTAGAGTCTTCGGTCTTTGTGTCTTCACAGCCCATCAGTACGACCCATGTACAACAGGTCAGACGCCCGAGGACCCCTTAGTCCAGGACTCCCTCAGCCACTTGCAAAAGTGAGATCTGATAAAGATAATAAGATAAATATTTTTGGTATTATTGTTGTATAGATTGGAAAATAAAGATTGCAAAATAAATAGTAAACTAGAATTGTAGATTGGAAACTTATATGATGTAAAGTAGACCCGGAGGCCATAGGTTTCACTAATGGCTTCTCTCAAGATAGCATGTATTACGGTGGGTGAACAAATTACTGCCAAGAAATTGATAGAAAAATGCATAGTTATGATAATATCTAAGGCAATGATCATGAATATAGGCATCACGTCCATGACAACTAGACTAAAACAATTTTGCATCTACTACTATTACTCCACACATCGACCGCTATCCAGCATGCATCTAGAGTATTAAGTTCATAAGAACGGAGTAACGCTTTAAGCAAGATGACATGATGTAGAGGGATAAACTCAAGCAATATGATATAAAACCCATCTTTTTATCCTCGATGGCAACAATACAATACGTGTCGTTTCCCTTTCTATCACTGGGATCGAGCACTGCAAGATTGAACCCAAAGCTAAACACTTCTCCCATTGCAAGAAAGATCAATCTAGTAGGCCAAACTAAACCGATAATTCGAAGAGACTTGCAAAGATATCAAATCATGCATATAAGAATTCAAAGAAGAACCAAATAATATTCATAGATAATCAAGTTCATAAACCCACAATTCATCAGATCTCGGCAAAGACACTGCAAAAGAGTATTACATCGAATAGATCTCCAAGAACATCGAGGAGAACTTTGTATTGAGATCCAAAGAGAGAGAAGAAGCCATCTAGCTAATAACTATGGGCCCGAAGGTCTGTAGTAAACTACTCACACATCATCGGAGAGGCTATGGTGTTGATGCAGAAGCCCTCCGTTATCGAATCCCCATCCGGCAGATCGCCGGAAAAGGCCCCAAGATGGGATCTCATGGGTACAGAAGGTTGCGGCGGTGGAAAAGTGGTTTCGTGGTTCCCCTGGATGTTTTCAGGGTATAAGAGTATATATAGGCGAAAGATGTAGGTCGGTGGAGCTACGAGGGGCCCATGAGGGTGGGGGGCGCGCCTACTGACGACGACATGTACCTAGGGTAGGGTCATAGGCCTGACCTAGACACCCTCCCCAAGGACATTACCCTAAAGTTAGAAGCATTTAAGGGATATCATCATCCACTCGACTAGAAGCATTCCACTCGGAAGATTCAATGTCACTCGACCATGACAATAGTCACTTGACGACCAGAAGATCGAAAGCCACTCCGTACAGCAATGGTCGAGCGTTTACTCTGTAGACTTAATTGTCATTTATGTACCTTTATTACTGGCGTTACCAGAAACGCCCCATCTTTGTGTACCTTAAACCCTGTGTAACTTAGGGCGGGAGGGGTCTGGCAAACTCTATATAAGCCACCCCCTCCTCAGGGACAAGGGTTCGCACCCCCCAGTAACTCCACACACACACATATAATCCAGTAGACCGCCTCCGGGCACCGAGACGTAGGGCTATTACTTCCACCGCGAAGGGCCTGAACTCGTAAACCTTGTGTATACAACTTCACCATAGATGGGATCTTGCCTCCTCATACCTACCCTCTATTCTACTGTCAGTCTTAGAACCACGACAGTTGGCGACCATCGTGGGGCAGGTGTCTTAGCGACTTTTTGGTTAGGTTGCGATTTTTCCGATTCCCATCATCATGGTTTCTCGCGGTGGATTGGCTGAGGGCCGCGAGATCCATCTCGGCGTGCTCGTCTTCGTCGCCGACGACTCCGCTGGCTTCAAGAAGCCCCCCTCGACGTCGAGACGCTTCCCGTCCGCGGGGCGACGCACTTTCGCGCGTGCGTCTGTGGCGTCCTTCTCTGGCAGCCGTCGACCCAGTATCGGTCGGCTCCCATGGTGTCCCCACGCCCCGCTGTTCGCCGATGCAAGCAATCTGATCGGTTACGACTTTAGTGGTGGGTGAAACACGCGGTGGCTCGTTAGTCGGCCACCCAACAAGTCGCAGCAATCGAGCCTGACGAAACTCTCTACGGCCTGTTCGATCTGCCGACTGGCTCCGTTGAGACCGCATCCGAGTGCGATAGCAGCGATCCTGCGGCTGAAGTCTTGATGGTCAACGGGCCACATAGCCCGCCTAGCTTCCGCCGCGACGGTGGCAGCGATGGTGGCGGCGATTCGTCACGCGTTCACGAGGAGTACCACCCCGAAACCCTTTCTTCGCAGCAGAGGGAAGAGCTTCGTCGCCGCAACATGGATGCGCTCCACACGCCCATCATTGGGGAAACCTCCAAGGTTCGGGCCTTGGAGGAGGCACGCCTGGCCAATTTGGCTGAGCGCACTCGACTGGAGAACCTTCAGCATGCATTCGACGAGCGTGCTCGGCAGCGGATCCCTGAGTCTAGTCGAGGATAGCTTTTTCCGCCTCAACCTCAGGTATACCGCACTCTGATTCAAAATCTTAGAGCTGCGGCCCGTATATCGGAGTCAATTCAGCCTTCCCAGTCGGAGGCTGGTAGGGGTTTGGTGCAGATCCGGGCCTTACTCCGAGTAGCAGGAGAGCAGAACACGATGGTATCTCAGTCGTGGAATAGGATTCATAGCAGATCCGTGATGGCAGATACAGTCCAGTCGGCCCACAGCCCCAGATCGCCCCCGCGGCTTGAGGGACGTGAGCACCGGCAAGACCAGTACATGGGACGGAACCATGAGTAGTATGATCACCGACTCGGCCATGATGACCATCGTCGAGTACCCACACCTCCTCCGAGGAGTCGATCATGTGTGCCCCGGCAATATGATGACAGACGCCCGCACAGTGGTGAGCGAAGAATTCCAGTCGACCCAAGGGAGCCAGGCTTTGATGCAAGATCTATTCTCGTTCAAGGTCTGGTCGACAGGAACAGGGCACACAGAGAGGGCCTTGACAGAGATCGCCCAACTGGCATCAGAGTACATGTTTCAAGTCCAGAGTGTTTCAGCAGAGCCATCAGGGCTGCAGAGATTCCTCCCAACTTCAGGTTGGTGACTGGAGTCAGCAAGTTCACTGGTGAGTCCAAGCCCGACACTTGGCTTGAGGACTACCGAGTGGCCGTGCAGATTGGTGGCGGCAATGATGAAGTGGCCATGAAGCATCTTCCTCTGATGTTGGAAGGTTCGGCCAGAGCATGGCTGAATCAGTTAACCCCAGGCAGTATATTCAGTTGGGAAGAACTTGCCCGAGTGCTTGTTAGAACTTTTGAGGGTACTTGCAAACGGCCAGCAGGATTGACGGAATTGCAACATTGTGTGCAAAAACCGAATGAAACTCTGAGGGATTACATTCAGAGGTGGACCACGTTACATCACACGGTGGAAAATGTGTCCCAGCATCAAGCAGTTTGTGCCTTCAAGGAAGGCGTTCGGTATCGAGAGCTGGTCCTAAAATTCGGTCGGACGGGAGATATGTCTCTGACTCAGATGATGGAAATAGCCACTCGGTACGCTAATGGAGAAGAAGAGGATCGACTCTGCAGTGGAAAGAGTAAACCAGCCGGCCAGGACACCGGTGGAGGCAATTCCAATCGAAAACAGAAACATAAAGCTGAGCCTGCAAGACCTGGTGAAACTGCGGCAGTGATTCAAGGAAAGTTTAAAGGGAAATCTAAGGGGCCCTGGACCCCCAAGAAGGTACAAGATCAAGCAGGAAATGATGTGTTGGATTTGCCATGTCACATTCACACCAAGAAGGATGAATTGGGTAATCTGATTTATCCTAAGCACACCACTCGACATTGTCGACTCCTGATCCAGAAATTCCGAGAGAAACAACCCAGTGAAAAGGAAAAGGAGTCGGACAAGGATGAGGACAAGGAAGAAGGTGATGATGGTTTCCCCAACATTAATTCCACTCTGGTGATTTTTGCTGATGTCGAGAGCAAAAGTCGTCTAAAAGTGATAAACAGAGAAGTGAATATGGTTGCTCCGGCAACAACAACATACCTGAAGTGGTCACAGACAGCTATCACATTCGACCAATCTGATCATCCTGCACACGTTGCCACTCCAAGGAGGCAAGCGTTGGTAGTCGACCCAGTTGTTGGAGGCACTCGACTGACCAAAGTGTTGATGGATGTCGGAAGCGGCCTGAATATTCTTTACGCTGAAACCTTGAAGGGGATGGGCATCCCGATGTCCAAGCTTAGCAAAAGCAACATGAGTTTCCATGGCGTTATCCCTGGAAAGAAGGCCGAATCACTCGGTCAGATCTCTCTCGACGTGGTTTTTGGTGATTCAAAGAATTACCGGAAGGAAAAGTTGACATTTGAAGTAGTGGATTTCCAGAGTGCTTATCATGCTATTTTGGGTAGGCTTGCATATGCACGTTTTATGGCTCGACCATGTTACATGTACCTCAAATTGAAAATGCCTGGTCCCAGAGGAGTGATCACGGTCACTGGCAATCGGCAGAAGGCAGAGGAATGCCTCCAGAAGGGTTCTAAAATTGCCGATGCACAAATGGCAGCATTTGAAATGCAAGAGTATCATAAAAATGTAGATCCGAGTGATTTGTTGCGCCAAGAAGCCTGCCACAGATTCTGCATTTCAGTCGTCCGGTGAAACAAAGCTGATTCATATTCACCGACCGATCCTAATGCTGCTCCTACTCATATCTCAACATCACTCGACAGCAAATAGGAAGAAGCGCTCATCCAGTTCCTCCGTGAGAACTGTGACATCTTTGCATGGAAACCTTCTGACATGCCGGGTGTACCCAGGGAACTGGCTGAGCACCATTTGCGAGTCGACCCGAAAGTAAAACCAGTCAAAGAGCATCTTCGACGGTCTGCCGTACAGAAGAGAAAGGCAATTGGCGAGGAAGTGGCTCGGCTTCTGGCAGCTGAGTTCATCCGAGAGATTTACCACTCCGAGTGGCTCGCCAATGTTTTCATGGTCCCCAAGAAGGACGACTCACTTCGTATGTGTATTGACTTCAAGCATATCAATCGGGCCTACTCGAAAGATCATTTCCCACTCCCCCGCATCGACCAAATCGTCGACTCAACTGCGGGATGTGAGCGTTTGTCTTTTCTGGTCGCATATTCCGGGTATCATCAAATCCGACAGTATGGACCCGATGAAATAAAAACAGCTTTCATCACTCCATTCGGGTGCTTTTGCTATGTCACCATGCCATTCGGTCTCAAGAATGCTGGTGCCACATTTATGAGGATGATTCAGAAGTGCCTGCTAACTGAAATCAGTCGGAATGTGGAAGCATATATGGATGACATTGTGGTCAAGTCGCGTAAAAGTTCCGACCTGCCGATTGACCTCGCTGAAACCTTTGCCAACCCGAGAAGGTATGATATCAAGCTTAATCCGTCGAAGTGCACATTCAGAGTTCCAGGAGGAAAGTTACTCGGTTTCCTCGTTTCCGAACGAGGGATTGACGCGAACCCAGAGAAAGTTGGGGCCATACTCTGGATGAAACGCCCTGTGCGTGTGCATGACGTTCAGAAGCTTACTGGTTGTTTGGCTGCCTTGAGTCGATTCATCTCTCGCCTCGGTGAAAGGCATTACCTCTTTACCGACTAATGAAGAAATCTGATAAGTTTGAGTGGACTCCTGAAGCTGACGCAACGTTTGCGGAGCTCAAAGCCCTGCTTTCCACCCAGCCGGTGCTTGCTGCTCCAATCAGCAAAGAACCTTTACTGCTTTATATTGCAGCCACTGGACAAGTTGTCAGTACAGTACTCACGGTCGAGCGGGAAGAAGAAGGAAAAACTTATAAAGTTCAGCGCCCAGTGTACTATATTTCTGAAGTCCTGACTCCATCCAAGCAGAGATATCCGCATTATCAGAAGCTTGTTTATGGAATTTACATGACCACAAAGAAGGTTGCACATTATTTCTCTGACCACTCCATTACAGTCGTCAGCGATGCTCCATTGTCAGAAATTCTAAACAACAGAGATGCAACTGGTCGAGTGGCAAAGTGGGCGATTGAACTCCTTCCCTTGGATATCAAGTTTGAGGCAAAGAAAGCTATCAAGTCCCAAGCAATAGCAGATTTCCTCGCCGAGTGGGTTGAGCAACAACAGCCGACTCAGATTCACTCAGAGCATTGGACCATGTTCTTTGACGGATCCAAGATGTTGAATGGTTCTGGTGCTGGAGTGGTATTGGTATCCCCCCGAGGAGACGGGCTCAGCTATGTTCTTCAGATTCATTTTGATTCCTCCAACAATGAGGCTGAATACGAAGCACTTCTGTACGGGTTGCTAATGGCCATTTCACTCGGCGTCCATCGCCTAATGGTCTACGACGACTCAGATTTGGTGATTAATCAAGTAATGAAGGAGTGGGACGTCAGGAGCCCGGCTATGACTGGCTATTGCAATGCAGTGACAAAGTTAGAAAAGAAGTTTGAGGGGTTAGAGCTCCATCATATCCCCCGACTGGAAAATCAAACAGCTGATGATTTGGCAAAGATAGGCTCCAAGTGTGAGCCTATTCCCAGTAATGTGTTCTTGGAGCATCTTCACACGCCGTCTGTCCAAGAGGATCCCTTCACGAAGGAGCCCCCATAGCCTAAGAGCCCTACTGATCCAACTGAAGTTGAAATCCCAGCCGTGGTCGACTTGGTCATGGAAGTTTTAGTCGTCATACCCGATTGGACAGTGCCGTACATTGCATATATTCTCAGGAAAGAGCTCCCAGAGGATGAAGAAGAGGCCCGTCAGATTATCCGTCGATCTAAAGCTTTCACAGTAATGGGTGGACATATTTACAGAGAAAGTGTTACCGGAGTCGCTCAGAAGTGCATAACACCGGAAGAAGGTCAAGTGATCCTCAATGACATCCACTCGGGGACCTGTGGTCACCATGCGTCCTCTCGGACCATTGTGGCCAAAGCATACCGAGCGGGATTTTATTGGCCACGGGCGAATGAAATGGCAAAAGACATAGTCGACAAATGTGAAGGTTGCCAGTTCTACTCCAACATGTCTCACAAGCCTGCATCAGCCCTGAAAACCATTCCACTCGTCTGGCCTTTTGCTGTTTGGGGATTAGATATGGTTGGACCTCTGAGGACTGGCAGGAGCAGCTTCACCCATGTGCTCGTAGCAGTCGACAAGTTCACCAAATGGATCGAAGCCAAGCCTATCAAAAACCTCAAAGCCAGTACTCCTGTCAGCTTCATCAGAGAATTAACGTTCAGATATGGTGTTCCGCAGAGCATCATCACTGTTAATGGGTCGAACTTCGATTCGGATGAGTTCAGAGCCTTCTGCGCTTCCCAAGGCACTCGGGTCGACTATGCTTCAGTCGCCCATCCCCAGTCGAATGGACAAGCTGAAAGAGCAAACAGATTGATTCTCAAAGGACTAAAACCCCGATTGATGCGTGACCTCAAGCATGCAGCAGGCGCTTGGGTCGATGAACTTCCATCAGTACTTTGGGGATTGAGGACAACTCCTAATCGGTCTACTGGTCGAACTCCATTCTTCTTGGTCTATGGAGGTGAAGCTGTGCTTCCGAGTGACTTGCTTCACAATGCACCCCGAGTCGAACTTTTCTCTCGGAAGATGAAGCAGAACAGGCTCGGCAAGATGCAATCGATCTCCTGGAAGAGGAAAGAGAGATGGCTTTGATCCGGTCTACCATTTATCAGCAAGACTTGCATCGATTCCACGCCAGGAATGTAAGAGGTCGAGCATTTCAAGAGGGGCACTTGGTTCTTCGAGTGGATCAGCAGCGACCACACAAGCTTGCTCCTGCTTGGGAGGGTCCCTTCATCATCACCAAAGTGCTCCACAATGGAGCGTATCGCCTCTACAATGTCGAGCACAATAAAGACGAGCCACGCGCTTGGAATGCGGAGCTGCTCCGCCCCTTTTATACTTACGCATTCAGACTATTGAGATGTAATAAGAAATACCTCCTAGTTTGATTATCAAAAGACACAGTTTTTCAGTCTCCTAAATGATTGTTGTTTCTTTTTATGTGTTCTAAATCCCCAGTGGGTGCCTTAGCTGCGAATCCGCTTCGCCTAAGTTCCAAAAAAGAAAATCCTGCTGAGTGGAGAGTAAGCCTCTCACTCGGGGGGCTTAGCTGCGAATCCGTTTTGCCTAAGTTTAAAAAATCCTACCGAGTGGTGAGCAAGCCTCTCACTCGGGGGCTTAGCTACAGTCCAGTACTCGCCTAAGTTTAAAAAATCCTACCGAGTGGTGAGCAAGCCTCTCACTCGGGAGCTTAGCTGCAGTCCAGTACTCACCTAAGTTTAAAAAATCATACCGAGTGGTGAGAAATCCTCTCACTCGGAGGGCTTAGCTGCAGTCCAGTGCTCGCCTAAGTTTAAAAAATCCTACCGAGTGGTGAGCAAGCCTCTCACTCGGGGGCTTCGCTGCAGTCCAGTACTCGCCTAAGTTTAAAAAATCCTACCGAGTGGTGAGCAAGCCTCTCACTCGGGGGCTTAGCTGCAGTCCAGTACTCGCCTAAGTTTGGAAAATCCCACCGAGTGGTGAGCAAGCCTCTCACTCGGGGGCTTAGCTGTAGTCCAGTACTCGCCTAAGTTCGGAAAATCCCACCGAGTGAAGAGCAATCCTCTCACTCGGAGGCCTTAGCTATAGTCCAGTACTCGCCTAAGTTTAAAAAATCCTACCGAGTGGTGAGCAAGCCTCTCACTCGGGGGGCTTAGCTCCAGTCCAGTACTCGCCTAAGTTTAAAAAATCCTATCGAGTGGTGAGCGAGCCTCTCACTCGGGGGCTTAGCTGCAGTCCAGTACTCGCCTAAGTTCGGAAAATCCCACCGAGTGCAGAGCAATCCTCTCACTCGGGGGCTTAGCTGCAGTCCAGTACTCGCCTAAGTTTAAAACACATCCCGATCCGCAAGGACGACGAGGTGCAGGTTGACTGCGACCTTCTCCTCAGAGCTGCGCCATAAGTACAATGTGCGCTCCATCCCGATCCATAAGGACAATGAGGTGCAGGTCGACTGCTACCTTCTCCTCAGAGCTGCATCACAAGTACAAAAACTATTCCGAGTGAAGAACAAGTTCCACTCGAAGACAAACACAAGCATATTCAGAGATAAACCAAGTTCAGATAAATCCTAAGGTTCCACACCACGGATTAAAATACTCGGGCATCAGGCCTGAAGGAGTTTTAGCAATTACAAAATCACTTGGCATTCCGAGGCAAATTTAAGGCGAGGCATAAAGTTTGTTCACTCCACAGGAGGAGGGCTAGCAGGCTCGACGAACTCGTCCAGGTCGATTCCGTCAACAATCCGAGCGCAGCAGCAATGAAGGTTTCCATGAAGGATTGGAATTCATGCCTTTTGGTATTGGCAACCTTGATCGCCGCCAACTTCTCTTCTCGGGCTTCCTTGCAGTGGACACGAACCAGCGACAGAGCCACGTCAGCACCGCATCGAGCAGAGGACTTCTTCCATTCCTGCACTCGACCAGGGATCTCATTTAGTCGAGTCATCAGAGACTCGAGGTCATTTTGGAGCGTCGCCCCTGGCCAGAGTGCTGTGTCGATTTGCGACACCGCAACTTTCAGTCGAGTAAGGTAGTCGACAACACCAGCAACACGGGATTCCAATCGGAGCACGTTCATGGTAGCTTCGTCCTTAACAGGAGAGAGGATGAGGGTCCAAGTTTGTCTCAATTCGCCCGGTCTCTTCCTCAAAGTTCTGGCAAAATTCTGCAGACGCAATACAACGATGAGTCAATGGTTATATATCGAGTCGACATCAACAAGTCAGTCGGACAAAGGAAAGCACCTTCAAGCATGACGAACAGCTTCTTGGCAAGACCTCCCAGATAATTCTCCAAGTCATCTCTCTTGCGGGCGATGTCTTCTACCTTATCGGTCCGAGCCCTCTTGTCCTTCTTCAGACGAGTCGCCTCCTTTTTGGCTTCTTCCAGGGCAGTCTTCAGCTTGGCGTTCTCTTCCTCCAGTTTGCCGACTGAAGCTAGCTTCTGGTCGGCAAGTGCAGTTTTCTTTTTGGCTGCTTTCTGCACAGCTGCAAGGTCCAGATCCTTCTGCGCCAGAGCATGGTTCGTTGTTTCTGAAAGAAATAACGCTCGGTTCAGAAAAAGTAAATAACACCCAGTTCAGGAACAAGTCAGTCGACAAGTTTTTCTTACCAACGGCTTCATCCTTGGCCTTTTGCAAGTTTGTCTTGGCTAGCTCCAGATCGAGATTGAGCTGAATCTGCTTGTGCTCCAGGTCAGCAAAACGAGCTCCAAGTTCGCAGGATTTCTGTAATCAAAGGACGGTCAGTCGATAGATGAAAAGGTTGGCTACTTCAGAGCAATAAGAGTGATAAATTCAACAAGTTCTAAGACTACTGCCGAATCAGACATCCAACAGTAGTCTCGGGGACTACACCCAGTGGGTGCACTTAGCATGCCCCCACTGGTCCAGTTTCCACTCGACATGGTCTGTCCAGACCGAGTGTAAAAAAAAGTTGTTCTCAGACCACAGTCGACTGCCGGCAGTCGACTACGGTCTCGGGGACAACACCCAGTGGGTGCACTTAGCATGCCCCCACTGGTCCAGTTTCCACTTGACATGGTCTGTCCAGACCGAGTGTAAAAAAAAGTTGTTCTCAGACCACAGTCGACTGCCGGCAGTCGACTACGGTCTCGGGGACTACACCCAGTGGGTGCACTCAGCATGCCCCCACTAAGTTCAAGTTCCACTCGACATGACCCGTTCAGACCGAGTGAGAAAATTCCGATTCTCAGACCACAGTCGACTGCCCGCAGTCAACTATGATCTCGGGGACTACACCCAGTGGGTGCACTCAGCGTGCCCCCACTGGTTCAAAAACTCAATCGACATAGCCTAGTCGACCCAAGAAACAAAATTATTCAGCAGTAAGTTAAAACACCCAGCAGGTGTACAAATGCAAAACGCAGACTGATGGAAAGATCCCTCAAGGAAAGTTTTCAGGTAGCATATCCTAACAGAACAAGCGACAAGCTAAAAGGGTCAGTCGGTGATCAACCAACCTGGACGTTGCTCTGGAGAGCTGAGCTGGCGTCGTAAACAGCTTGGCTGGCCTCACGGACCACCTTCATCTGTTCCATCATGATGCCCGCCTGGCATATAGCCTCCTTGGCAGCACCCACTTGGTCCTCTGGGACGTGATGTGCAGTGAAGGGTGAAGATGGATCGACTGGAGTCTGTGCAGTCGACGCTGAATGCTGGGCACTCAACAATGGTACGGCGAAAGTCACAGAAGTCCGATTGGCATCGCCGGTCTCCTGGATTACCGGTTCCGTCACTGGCGTCGACTGAGGCGCCTTGCCAGTTGATGTCTTCCTGCTTCTCCTTCCCATAGGCCTCAGCGGCACATCCTCGTCGTCATCCGGAAGATCAATGACATTGGGAGGAGCTGCAAAAGAATCAATCGCCAGAATTCAGTCGACCAGTAAAATGGATGAGAAAGTAAAGACAAGATCGCAAAAGTCATACCTGGGTTGGAAGTGACCGCGTCCCCCATTTCTTCGTCACCGTCTCTGTAAGCAGAAGTCCCAGAGGTAGCACTACAAGTTTCAAGATTCACTCGGTTAAATCAAGAAGAGAGTCGACAGCACAGGTCCTTGAGCAAAAATGAGGACAAGACACTTACGCAGAAGCGACGGGAACATCGATCTTGATCTTGGGCAGGGTCTTCCGAGACTTCGATGCAGCAACTTTGGGTTGCTTTGAAGCCTTTTCATTTGGCATAGGGGAAGAGGTCCGAGTGCGCTTGGAAGTCTGTCCAGTCGATACAGCTACTTTGCCACAGACGCTTGCTGGGTCGTGCTTGTTCTTGGAACGCCTTTCGTTGCGAGGTGGTGACTCGACTTCTTCGCCACTGCTCGAGTCCTCGCTTTCCTCCTCCTCTTCTCCTCCATCAGACTGCCAATCCATGCTTTCGCCTCCGTTTTCTTCTCCTTCCTGGTACTGCTCTTGCTCCCTGTTCGGCATTGAGTATGTCTCCATATAGATCTGCGAAGCAAGAGAGGTGAACAAAGGATGGTCGACTCAGTAAACAATTGCAAGTCAGAATGAAAAACACTCGGAAGTAAAGAATAGACCTTGTCTGGTTGGTTGTTGGTGTCGAATGTCAAAACTCTTCGGGACCGCCTGGGGTTGTCCTTGTTTCCTGTGATGCCTTGCACCCACTGCGCCACCGTCTTCTCATCTACATCCTCCGGGTGGACCCTAGTGGAATCTTCAATCCCCGAGTACATCCACATCGAGTGATCACGAGCCTGGAGAGGCTGGATACATCGACTGAGAAATACCTCGAGCAAATCCATTCCAGTCACACCCTCATGAATCCGCTGAACTACTCGCTCCATCAACATGGCCACCTCCACCTTCTCTACTGGAGTCACTTTCAAGGTGGTGGGTTTCTGGACTCGCGCCAAAGAAAAGGGAGGGAGACCGGTCGAGTGGCCAGGAGTCGACTTGTCTTTGCAATAAAACCAAGTCGACTGCCACCCTCTAACCGAGTCAGGGAGAGTCATCGCAGGAAAAGCGCTCTTCCCCCGCATCTGGATTCCTAAGCCCCCACACATCTGGATTACCTGGGTTTTCTCGTCACTCGGGCTAGCTTTTTTCACAGTCTGCGGGCGACATGTGAAGATATGCTTGAACAGACCCCAGTCCGGTCGACAGCCTAGAAAATTCTCACACAGTGAGACAAAGGCAGCAAGGTATGTGATAGTATTGGGAGGAGTTGAGCTTCGAAGAAGTTCAGGAAGGCACGGAAAAAGGGATGTGGGGGCAAGGAAAAACCACGGTTGACGTGGGTGGCGAGCAAGACGCATTCACCCTCCTCGAGTTGTGGCTCAGTTTCGTCCTCCGGGAGCCTCCAGGAACCATGCTCGATCAGCCCACTCTCGGCAGATACCGCAGATCATCCAGCTCGATGGTGGACTGGATCCAGTCGCCCTGAACCCAGCTGCGTGGCAAGCCGGATCTCGACGACGACCCGCTCCTGCCGGTCTTCTTCCCCTTCCCCTTCGCCGCTCCCTTCTTCGCGCGTTCCAGCACCGCCGTCTTGTCCTTCGCCATCGAAACAAGAGGAACACAGGCGGGAGGTGGCGTCGAGAACGGAAGCGGCAGCGGTGGAGAAGCAGAGGAGGAAGAAAGGGGAATTGGGGCGCACTGTGCAGAATTCCCCAATCCAATGCCTTATATGGAATCGTTTACGAGTGACTGACCACTTGGCCCGGGCGATCCTGTCAAATCCCGCAACTGGCGCTCGCTCGGTACGTGGCGAAAAAGGTGGCGCGGATATCGAGGCATCCCTGCCTAATCCGTCCCGATTACTGCGGCCTCCTCCGTCCCGCGCGCTTCCCAAAATTTCAAATCCCACAAGATCCGGGAGCAGCAGAGCAGTCTATCAGACCGAAGATTTTTTCCATATCAACACCTGAAACTTAGCAGCAAAGTTCACTCGACAAACTAAGAATGGATCAAGGCGACTGAGAAAGAAGTTGAAGCCATCATGTTGATTCATTGGTTCCAGCAAGATGCTTCCGAAGCGCAAAAATTGAGTCGGAATTATTTTCAACTCCTTCACCACTCGAACCCCGAACCATTCGGGGGCTAATGACGATGACATGTACCTAGGGTAGGGTCATAGGCCTGACCTAGACACCCTCCCCAAGGACATTACCCTAAAGTCAGAAGCATTTAAGGGATATCATCATCCACTCGACCAGAAGCATTCCATTCGGAAGATTCAATGTCACTTGACCATGACAATAGTCACTCGACGACCAGAAGATCGAAAGCCGCTCTGTACAGCAATGGTCGAGCGTTTACTCTGTAGACTTAATGGTCATTTATGTACCTTTATTACTGGCGTTACCAGAAACGCCCCATCTTTATGTACCTTAAACCCTGTGTAACTAAGGGCGGGAGGGGTCTGGCGAACTCTATTTAAGCCACCCCCTCCTCAGGGACAAGGGTTCGCACCCCCTGTAACTCCACGCACACACATATAATCCAGTCGACCGCCTTCGGGCACCAAGACGTAGGGCTATTACTTCCACCGCGAAGGGCCTGAACTCGTAAACCTTGTGTATACAACTTCACCATAGCTGGGATCTTGCCTCCTCATACCTACCCTCCATTCTACTGTCAGTCTTAGAACCACGACACCTACCCCCCTGGGCGCGCCCTCCTGCCTCGTGGCCGTCTTGTTGCTTCCTTGACTTCCACTCCAAGTCTCCTAGATTGCGTTTGTTCCAAAAAGATCCCTGCGAAGGTTCCGTTCCGTTTGTATTCTGTTTGATATTCCTTTTCTGCGAAACACTGAAATAGGCAAAAAAACAGCAATTTGCACTGGGCCTTCGGTTAATAGGTTAGTCCCAAAAATAATATAAAAGAGCATAATAAATCCTATTAAACATCCAAAATAGATAATATAATAGCATGGAACAATCAAAAATTGTAGATACGTTGGAGACGTATCAAGCATCCCCAAGCTTAATTCCTGCTCGTCCTCGAGTAGGTAAATGATAAAAACAGAATTTTTGATGTGGAATGCTACCTAACATAATTTTCAATGTAATTCTCCTTTTTGTGGCATGAATGTTTATATCCAAAAGATTCTAGACAAAGTTTTAATATTGACATAAAAATAGTAATACTTCAAGCATGCTAACCAAGCAATTATGTCTTATCAAAATAACATAGCCAAAGAAAGCTTATCCCTACAAAATCATATAGTTTGGCCATGCTTCATTTTCGTCACACAAAATGCTCCCATCATGCACAACCCCGATGACAAGCCAAGCAATTGTTTCATACTTAACCTTTTCAAACTCTTTCAACTTTTACACAATATATGAGCGCAAGCCATGGACATATCACTATGGGTGGAATAGTATATGACGATGGGGGTTATGTGAGAAGACAAAAAAGGAGAAAGTCTCACATTGACGCGGCTAATCAACGGGCTATGGAGATGCCCATCAATTGATGTCAATGCGAAGAGTAGGGATTGCCATGCAACAGATGCACTAGAGCTATAAATATATAAAAGCTCATCAAAAGAAACTAAGTCGGTGTGCATCCAACTTGCTTGCTCACGAAGACCTAGGGCATTTTGAGGAAGCCCATCATTGGAATATACAAGCCAAGTTCTATAATGAAAAATTCCCACTAGTATTTGAAAGTGACAAAATAAGAAACTCTCTATCATGAAGATCATGGTGCTATTTTGAAGCACAAGTGTGGAAAAAGGATAGTAACATTGCCCCTTCTCTCTTTTTCTCTCATTTTTTTGTTTGGGCTTCTTTGGCCTCTTTTTTTTATTTTTTTATTTTTCGTCCGGAGTCTGATCCCGACTTGTGGGGGAATCATAGTCTCCATCATCCTTTCCTCACATGGGACAATGCTCTAATAATGAAAATCATCACACTTCTATTTACTTACAACTCAAGAATTACAACTCGGTACTTAGAACAAAATATGACTCTATGTGAATGCCTCCGGCGGTGTACCGGGATATGCAATGAATCAAGAGCGACATATATGAAAGAATTATGAAGGTGGCCTTGCCACAAATACGATGTCAACTACATGATCATGCAAAGCAATATGACAATGATGGAGCGTGTCATAATAAACAGAACGGTGGTAAGTTGCATGGCAATATATCTCGGAATGGCTATGGAAATGCCATAATAGGTAGGTATGGTGGCTGTTTTGAGGAAGATATAAGAAGGCTTATGTGTGATAGAGCGTATCATATCACGGGGTTTGGATGCACCGGCGAAGTTTGCACCAACTCTCAAGGTGAGAAAGGGCAATGCACGGTACCGAAGAGGCTAGCAACGATGGAAGGGTGAGAGTGCGTATAATCCATGGACTCAACATTAGTCATAAAGAACTCACATACTTATTGCAGAAAGCTACAAGTCATCAAAACTAAGCACTACGTGCATGCTCCCCGACCGCCACTCATAAGGAAAGCAATCAAAGAACACCCCATGCTTCAAATATGTCATACAACGTTTACCATACGTGCATGCTATGGGACTTGCAATCCTCAACACAAGTATTTATCAATTCCACAATTACCCAAATAGCATGACTCTAACATTACCACCTTTATATCTCAAAACAACTATCAAGTATCAAACTTCTCATAGTGTTCAATGCACTCTATATGAAAGTTTTTATTATACCCATCTTGGATGCCTATCATATTAGGACTAATTTTATAGCCAAAGAAAATTACCATGCTGTTCTAAAGACTCTCAAAATAATATAAGTGAAGCATGAGAGATCAATAATTTCTATAAAATAAAACCACCACCGTGCTCTAAAAAGGTATAAGTGAAGCACTAGAGCAAAATTTATCTAGCTCAAAAGATATAAGTGAAGCACATAGAGTATTCTAATAAATTCCGATTCATGTGCGTCTGTACCAAAAGGTGTGTACAGCAAGGATGATTGTGGTAAACTAAAAAGCAAAGACTCAAATCATACAAGACGCTCCAAGCAAAACATATCATGTGGTGAATAAAAATATAGCCTCGAGTAAAGTTACCGATAGACGAAGACGAAAGAGGGGATGCCTTCCGGGGCATCCCCAAGCTTAGGCTTTTGGTTGTCCTTGAATTTTACCTTGGGGTGCCTTGGGCATCCCCAAGCTTAGGCTCTTGCCACTCCTTGTTCCAAAATCCATCAAATCTTTACCCAAAAACTTGAAAACTTCACAACACAAAACTCAAACAGAAAAATCTCATGAGCTCCGTTAGTATAAGAAAACAAATCACCACTTTAGGGTACTGTAATGAACTCATTATTTATTTATATTGGTGTTAAACCTAATGTATTCCAACTTCTCTATGGTTCATACCCCCCGATACTAGCCATAGATTCATCAAAATAAGCAAACAACACACGAAAAACAGAATCTGTCAAAAAGAGAACAGTCTGTAGTAATTTGTATCAAACGTATACTTATGGAACTCCAAAAATTCTGAAATAAATTGGTGGACGTGAGGAATTTGTCTATTAATCATCTTCAGAAAGAATCATCCTAAAATTACTCTCCAGTAAAAAATGGCATCTAATCTCGTGAGCGCTAAAGTTTCTGTTTTTTACAGCTAGATCGCAAAGACTTCACCCAAGTCTTCCCAACGGGTCTACTTGGGACAAAAACTAATTAAAATATAAAACCACATCTAAACAGAGGATAGATGAATTATTTATTACTAAATGGAAACAAAAATCAAGGAACAAAAATAAAATTGGGTTGCCTCCCAACAAGTGCTCTCATTTAACGCCCCTAGCTTGGCATAAAAACAAGAATAGATCTAGGTATTGTCATCTTTGGTATGCAATCCATAGGTGGATTTCATAATAGATTCATAAGGTAATTTAATTTTCTTCCTAGGAAAGTGTTCCATGCCTTTCCTTAACGGAAATTGGAATCTAATATTTCCTTCTTTCATATCAATAATTGCACCAATCGTTCTAAGGAAAGGTCTACCAAGAATAATAGGACATGTAGGATTGCAATCTATATCAAGAACAATAAAATCTATGGGCACATAATTCCTATTTGCAACAATAAGAACATCATTAATCCTTCCCATAGGTTTATTAATGGTGGAATCCGTGAGATGCAAATTTAAAGAACAATCATCAAATTCACGGAAATCTAGCACATCACACAAAAACTTTGGAATCGTGGAAACACTAGCACCCAAATCACATAAAACATAGCATTCATGATTTTTAATTTTAATTTTAATAGTAGGTTCCCACTCATCATAAAGTTTTCTAGGGATAGAAACTTCTAATTCAAGATTTTCTTCATAGGATTGCATTAAAGCATCAACGATATGTTTGGTAAAAGCTTTATTTTGATTATAAGCATGATGAGAATTTAACACGGATTGCAACAAGGAAATACAATCTATCAAAGAACAATTATCATAATTAAATTCCTCGAAATCCAAAATAGTGGGTTCATTGCTATGTAAAGTTTTGACCTCTTCAATCCCACTTTTACCAATTTTTGCATCAAGATCTAAAAACTCCGAATCATTGGGACGCCTTTTAACTAAAGTTGACTCATCTCTAGTCCCATCATTATCAAGATTCATATTGGAAAACAAAGATTTAATAGGAGACACATCGATCACTTTTAGATCTTCATCATTATTAACATCAAAACTAGAAGAACACGCTTTCACAAAGCAATCTTTTTTAGCACGCATCCTAGCGGTTCTTTCTTTGCACTCATCAATGGAAATTCTCATGGCTTTGAGAGACTCATTGATATCATGCTTAGGTGGGATAGATCTAAGTTTCAAAGAATCAACATCAAGAGAAATTCTATCCACGTTCCCAGCCAACTCATCAATCTTAGGCAATTTTTCTTCAAGCAAAGCATTGAAATTCTTTTGCAAATTCATAAATTCTTTAAAACTAGTCTCAAAATCAGAGGGCATCTTATTAAAAGTTCCATAAGAGTTGTTGTAGGAATTACCATAATTATTAGAGGAATTACTAGGGAACGGCCTAGAATTAAAGTTTCCTCTATACACGTTGTTACCAAAATTGTTCCTACCGATAAAATTCACATCCATAGATTCATTATTATTCTAAATCAAAGTGGACAAAGGCATATCATTAGGATCAGAAGAAACACTCTTATTAACAAACAATTTCATAAGTTCATCCATCTTTCCACTAAAAACATTAATCTCTTCAATCGCATGAACCTTTTTACTAGTAGATCTTTCGGTGTGCCATTGAGAATAATTAACCATAATATTATCTAGGAGTTTAGTAGCTTCTCCTAAAGTGATTTCCATAAAAGTGCCTCCCGCAGCCGAATCTAAAAGATTTCTAGAAGCAAAATTCAATCCAGCATAATTTTTTTGTATAATCATCCATAAATTCAAACCATGTGTAGGGCAATTACGTATCATTAATTTCATCCTCTCCCAAGCTTGTGCAACATGCTCATGCTCAAGTTGCTTAAAATTCATAATATCGTTTCTAACAGAGATGATCTTAGTGGGAGGGAAATACTTAGAGATAAAAGCATCTTTGCACTTATTCCATGAATTATACTATTTTTAGCAAAGAAGAGAACCAAGTTTTAGCACGATCTCTAAGCGAAAACAGAAATAGCTTCAATTTAATGATATCATTATCCACATCTTTCTTATTTTGCATATCACACAAATCAACGAAGTTGTTTAGATGGGTAGCGGCATCTTCACTAGGAAGGCTTGAAAATTGATCTTTCATGACAAGATTCAACAAAGCAGCATTAATTTCAAAAGATTCAACATCGGTAATAGGATAAATCGGAGTGCTAATAAAATCATTATTGTTGGTATTGGAAAAGTCACACAATTCAGTATTATCTTGATCCATCGTGACAAACAATCAATCCAACACACAAGCACAAAAGAAGCAAGCGAAAAGAGATGAATGAAAAAGGGTGAATAAAACGGCAAGGGTGAAGTGGGGGAGAGGAATGCGAGAGGCAAATGGCAAATAATGTAATGCAAGGGATAAGAGTTTATGATGGGTACTTGGTATGTCTTGACTTGTGCGTAGATCTCCCTGGCAACGGCGCCAGAAATCCTTCTTGCTACCTCTTGAGCATGCGTTGGTTTTCCCTTGAAGAGGAAAGGGTGATGCAGCAAAGTAGCATAAGTATTTCCCTCAGTTTTTGAGAACCAAGGTATCAATCCAGTAGGAGACTACACGCGAGTCACCTAGTACCTGCACAAACAATCAAGAACCTTGCAACCAACACGATAAAGGGGTTGTCAATCCCTTCACGGCCACTTGCAAAAGTGAGATCTGATAAAGATAATAAGATAAATATTTTTGGTATTTTTGTTGTATAGATTGGAAAATAAAGATCGCAAAATAAATAGTAAACTAGAATTGTAGATTGGAAATTTATATGATGTAAAGTAGACCCGGGGGCCATAGGTTTCACTAGTGGCTTCTCTCAAGATAGCATGTATTACGGTGGGTGAACAAATTAATGCCGAGCAATTGATAGAAAAGTGCATAGTTATGATGATATCTAAGTCAATGATCATGAATATAGGAATCACATCCGTGACAAGTAGACCGAAACGATTCTGCATCTACTACTATTACTCCACACATCGACCGCTATCTAGCATGCATCTAGAGTATTAAGTTCATAAGAATGGAGTAACGCTTTAAGCAAGATGACATGATGTAGAGGGATAAACTCAAGCAATATGATATAAACCCCATCTTTTTATCCTCGATGGCAACAATATAATACGTGTCATTTCCCTTTCTGTCACTGGGATCGAGCACCGCAAGATTGAACCCAAAGCTAAGCCCTTCTCCCATTGCAAGAAAGATCAATCTAGTAGACCAAACTAAACCGATAATTCAAAGATACTTGCAAAGATATCAAATCATGCATATAAGAATTCAGAGAAGAACCAAATAATATTCATAGATAATCAAGTTCATAAACCCACAATTCATCAGATCTCGGCAAACACACCGTAAAAGAGTATTACATCGAATAGATCTCCAACAACATCAAGAAGAACTTTGTATTGAGATCCAAAGAGAGAGAAGAAGCCATCTAGATAATAACTATGGACCCGAAGGTCTGTGGTAAACTACTCACACATCATCGGAGAGGCTATGGTGTTGATGTAGAAGCCCTCCGCGATAGAATCCCCCTTGGCAGATCGCCGAAAAAGGCCCCAAGATGGGATCTCACGGGTACAGAAGGTTGCGGCGGTGGAAAAGTGGTTTCGTGGCTCCCCTGGATGTTTTCAGGGTAAAAGAGTATATATAGGTGAAAGAAGTAGGTCGGTGGAGCTACGAGGGGCCCACGAGGGTGGGGGCGCGCCCTCCTGCCTCGTGGCCGCCTCGTTGCTTCCTTGACTTCCACTCCAAGTCTCCTAGATTGCGTTTGTTCCAAAAAAGATTCTCGCGAAGGTTTCGTTCCGTTTGGATTCCATTTGATATTCCTTTTCTGCGAAACACTGAAATCGGCAAAAAAAACAGCAATTTGCACTGGGCCTTCGGTTAATAGGTTAGTCCCAAAAATAATATAAAATAGAATAATAAAGCCCATTAAACATCCAAAACACATAATATAATAGCATGGAACAATCAAAAATTATAGATACGTTGGAGACGTATCACTTATTTTTTAATTCACAGAATATCAATACCAAATGAAGTCCAAATGCCACAAAACTTTTTGGAGATTTTTTCTAGCCAGAAGACACCAGGGAGCCAAAGGAGTACGCGAGAGGAGGCTTGTGGGGCCTGATGTCTACTACGCAACTTTATTCTTGTAGACACATGTTGGGCCTCCAAGCGCAGAGTTTTGTAGGACAGTAGCAATTTTCCCTTAATTGGATGACCTAAGGTCTATCAATCCGTGGGAGGCGTAGGATGAAGATGGTCTCTCGCAAACGACCCTGCAACCAAATAAAAGAAATCTATTGTGTCCCCAACACATCTAATACAATGGCAAATTGTATAGGTGCACTAGTTCGGTGAAGAGATGGTGATAAAGTGTAATATGGATGGTAGAAATATATTTTTATAATCTGAATAAATAAAAACAGCAAGGTAGCAAATAGTAAACGGGCACAAAAACGATATTGCAATGGTTGAAAATGAGGCCTACGGTCCATACTTTCGCTAGTGCAATCTCTCGACAATGCAAATATAATTGGATCATATAACCATCCCTCATCGTGCAACGAAGAATCACTACAAAGTTCCTATCTAGCGGAGAACATAATAAGAAATCGTTTGTAGGGTACGAAACCACCTTGAAGCTATTCTTTCCGATCGATCTATCCAAGAGTTCGTACTAAAATAACACCAAATAATTTCAGATTCATAATGCTCAATCCAACACAAAGAACCTCAAAGAGTGCCCCAAGATTTCTACCGGAGAAACAAAGACAAGAACGTGCATCAACCCCTATGCATAGATTACCCCAATGTCACCTCAGGAATCCGCGAGTTGAGTGCCAAAACATATATCAAGTGAATCAATATGATACCCCATTGTCACCATGAGTACTCAATTGCAAGACATATATCAAGTGCTCTCAAATCCATAAAAGTATTCAATCCGATAAAACGAAATCTCAAAGGGAAAACTCAATTCATCACAAGATAGAGAGGGGAAAACACCATATGATCCGACTATATTAACAAAGCCCGCGATACATCAAGATCGTGACATCTCAAGAACGCGCGAGAGAGAGAGAGATTAAACACATAGCTACTGGTACAAACCGCCAGCCCCGAGGGTGGACTACTCCCTCCTCATCGTGGTGGCCGCCGGGATGATGAAGATGGCCACCGGAGATGATACCCCCCTCCGGCAGGGTGCCGAAACGGGGTCTAGATTGGTTTTCGGTGGCTATAGAGCCTTGCGGCGACAAAACTTCTGATCTAGGTTAACCCCGAGGGTTTCTAGAATTTTCGGGAATTTATAGGGTAAAGAGGGGGTGCGGGAGGCCACCGAGGTGGGCACAACCCACCTGGGCGCGCCTGGGCCCGGGTGGGTTGTGCCCCCCTCGGGGCACCCCCAGGTGCTGCTCTGGCCCATTGGTGGTCTTCTGGTCCATAAAAAATCCACAAAAAGTTTCGCGGTGTTTGGACTCCGTTTGATATTGATTTCGTGCGATGTAAAAAACAAGCAAAAAACAGCAACTGGGCAGTTTCGTTCAATAGGTTAGTCCCAAAAAATGATATAAAGTTGCTATAAAATGATTGTAAAACATCCAAGAATGATAATATAACAACATGAATACTTCATAAATTATAGATACATTGGAGACGTATCAGCATCCCCAAGCTTAATTCCTACTCGTCCTCGAGTAGGTAAATGATAAAAGAAATAATTTATGAAGTGTGAATGCTAGCAAAGTGCACAAGTTTGATCAATGATAATTTCAATCACTTTTCGTAGCATCATGACAACAATTCTTTCTTATAAAGTTTCTCATGTTTAAAGTAGCAACCAATTCACATGTTAAGGTTCAAACAATGAATTCTCTTGAAACTCAACAACCTATGTTCTCAGTCACCAAGCAATTGTAATTCAACTTATTCAATAGAGTTTAAGTAAGAGCTCCACATACTCAACCATCATATAGTCTTCTATGATTGCTAACACTCACCGCATACACATGAGCAAAACGTTTCAACCGTACACATAGAAAGATAGGGGCTTATAATTTCGCCTCCCAACGTATTCACCTCAAGGGTGATGTCAACAATAATAACTCATGCTACCCATATCCAACTAGATATATGTGCCTAGATCTTTCCTCACCACATGATGCTTGCCGAAAGAGAAGAATAAAAAAGGAATAGAGAGAAGAACTTTGACTCTTTACATAAAAGTAAATACATAAAAGTAAAAGATAGGACCTTTGCAGAGGGAAGCAGAGGTTGCCATGCGCTTATTTGTTTGAATGCTCAACCCCTTAGTGCAAAAGAACGTCACATTATATTGCCCCTTATGATAGTAACCTTTATTATGCAGTCTGTCACTTTTATTCCTTGCCATCACAAGTTCGTACAACGCTCAATTTTCTCTTACACTAAATGATCTAACATTTTTAAAAGCAATTTTTATTGCCTTATTGCACCAATGGCAACTTACTTGAAGGATCTTATTCAATCCTTAGGTAGGTATGGTGGAATCTTGAAAATAAGATATGGGTTTAAGGGTTTTTGGATGCATAAGTAGTATCTCTACTTGGTGCGGAATTTTTGGCTAGTAAAGATGGGAGGCAAGCACCACATATTGAAGGATCTATGACAATATAGCTTCTATGAGAATATGAACAAACATAAACCATTACGTTGTCTTCCTTGTCCAACCTCAATAATTTTGGCATATAATATTTTTATGGGGGCTCACAATCACAGAAGATTTCCAAGATAGTGTATTTGCATGTGACAGTTCTCTTCCTTATACTAATTATTCATGAATTGCTTGCATGACCAATATTGTGATTGTCAAGCCTAAAAATATTTCACTTTCTAAACCCAATGTGAAGCTACCACTAGGCATGATATGATTTCAACTTCATGACATCAATTTATTCAACAATTTACTCATAGGATATAAGTGAAGCACAAGAGTAAATGACAAGCTACTCCAAAAATATATAAATGAAGATCATGAGCATAATGTTTCTTTCTCTCAAATTAATTTAAGTGAAGCAAGAGAGAATTTCTTCAAAAATACTAAAGCACACCATGCTCAAAAAGATATAAGTGAAGCACTAGAGCAATTCCATAGAAAAGAGCTTCGTTGACGGGATGTGAATGCCGCTTACCTAGCCTCCCTGGTAACTATTTGAGGACTCTATTTTATTTAAAAAAATCAGATCTTAGTACTTTATTAAAACAGCAAGCAAAACAAAACAAAATGATAATCCAAGGATAGCACACATCATTTGAAGAAGCAAAAACTTAGGCTCAACCGATACTAACTGATAATTGTTGAAGAAGAAAGGTGGGATGCCTACTGGGGCATCCCCAGGCTTAGATGCTTGAGACTTCTTGAAATATTATATTGGGGTGCCCCCAATCTTGAGCTTTTGTGCCTCCTTAATTCTTCTCATATCACTATTTTCCTAAATCTCAAAAGCTTCATCCACACAAAACTCAACAAGAACTCATGAGATAAGTTAGTATAAACCAATGCAAAAACCTCATCATTCTCTACTGTAGCAAATCACTAAAATTATTATTCAACATGCACACTAAATGCCTCTGCATATTTAATACTCCTATCCTCAAATAGATTCATTAAACAAGCAAACATATGCAAACAATGCAAACATAACAACAATCTGCCAAAACAGTACAGTCTGTAAAGAATGCAAGAGTATCAATACTTCCCTAACTCCAAAAGTTATGAAAAAATTTCCACACTACAGAAAATTTATCAGTTGCAAAAAGTTTCAACATTGTATCATATTCCGACTTTTCTAGGGAATCTTTGCAACAT
Organism: Aegilops tauschii subsp. strangulata; assembly: GCF_002575655.3. Taxonomy (NCBI): domain Eukaryota; kingdom Viridiplantae; phylum Streptophyta; class Magnoliopsida; order Poales; family Poaceae; genus Aegilops; species Aegilops tauschii. The sequence continues at coordinate 411,627,611 of NC_053036.3, read as the reverse complement.
TGATAAACTTTCTGTTTTGGAACAGCAACATGTAGACTTGAAAAATAAGCATAGTAAAGGCTATCATTGCCACTTTTATTGAAATAAAAGATGCAAAACATTATTCTAAATAACAGCAATAAAATCCTAACAAAATAAAATGATGCTCCAAGCAAAATACATATCATGTGACGAATGAAAACATAGCTCCAAGTGAGGTTACCGATAACGTTGAAGACGAAAAAGGGGATGCCTTCTGGGGAATCCCCAAGCTTAGTTGCTTGGATATTCCTTGAATATTACCTTGGGGGTGCCTTGGGCATCCCCAAGCTCAAGGTCTTGTCACTCCTTATTCTCCTCATATCGACATCTCACCCAAAACTTGAAAACTTCAATCACACAAAACTTAATGGAACTTTGTGAGATAGGTTAGTATGATAAAGAGCAAACCATTTCACTTTTGGTACTGTCAAAGACAAGATTCATAATTGTTCTCACACAATGCCTACTGTAGCATATCATTTCCACAATTTATATTGAGCAATATAAGCCATAGAAACTAGAAAAGAAGCAAACTATGCATTGAAAACAGAATCTGTCAAAAATAGAACAGCCTGTAGTAATCTGTACTCCAACCATACTTCTGCTATTGCAAAAATTCTTAAAAAATAGTAAATCATGGGAAATTTGTCTATTAATATTCTTAAAAAAGAACCAGCATTTTATCACGCTTCTGTTAAAAATGAGAACAGTTTTCCTGAGTGCAAAAGTTTCTATTTTTCAGCAAGATCAAATCAACTATCACCGTAAGCCATCCCAAAGGTCTTACTTGGCACTTTATTGAAACAAAACCAATAAAACATTATTACTAAAATAGCTTAATCATGTGAACACACAAAAATAGTAGGTAAAAGTGTTGGGTTGTCTCCCAACAAGCGTTTTTCTTTAGTGCCTTTTAAGCTAGGCATGATGATTTCAATGATGCTCACATAAAAGATAAGAATTGAAACACAAAGAGAGCATCATGAAGCATATGACTAGCACATTTAAGTCTAACCCACTTCCTGTGCATAGGGATTTTGTGCGAAAACAATTTATGGGAACAAGAATCAACTAGCATAGGAAGGCAAAACAAGTGCAACTTCAAAACTTTCAACATAAAGAGAGGAAACTTGGTATTATTGAGACATGTAAAAGCATAAGTTCCCCTCTCATAATAATTTTCAGTAGCATCATGAATGAATTCAACAAAACAGCTATCACGTAAAGCATTCTTTTCATGATAAATAAGCATAGAAAATTTCTCACTCTCCACATAAACAAATGTATTCTCATGAATAGTAGTGGAAGCAAACTCAACAAAATAACTATCATGGGATTGAAAATTAAAATCATGATGACAAGTTTCATGGTTATCATTATTCAATATAGCATACATGTCATCACCATAATCATCATATATAGCAACTTTGTTATCATAATCAGTTGCAACCTCTTCCAAAATAGTGGATTCATCATTAAATAGAGCCATGACCTCTCCGAATCCACTTTCATCAATATAATCATCACAAATAAGAGGTGTGAAATCATGATAATAAATTTTCTCATCAAAACTTGGGGGACTAAAAATATCATCTTCATCAAATATAGCATCCCCAAGCTTATGGCTTTGCATATCATTAGCATCAAGGATATTCAAAGAATTCATACTAGCAATATTGCAATCATGCTCATCATTCAAATATTTTGTGCCAAACATTTTATTGACTTCTTCTTATAACAATTGAACACAATTTTCCGAACCATCATTTTCAAGAAAGATATTACAAAGATGATCAATACTTTTATAAACCAAACTAGTGATGTCTACTACACAACTTTATTCTTGTAGACACATGCTGGGCCGCCAATCGCAGAGTTTTGTAGGATAGTAGCAATTTTCTCTCAAGTGGATGACCTAAGGTTTATCAATCTGTGGGAGGCGTAGGATGAAGATGGTCTCTCGCAAACGACCCTGCAACCAAATAAAAGAAATCTATTGTGTCCCCAACACATCTAATACAATGGCAAATTGTATAGGTGCACTAGTTGGTGAAGAGATGGTGATAAAGTGTAATATGGATGGTAGAAATATATTTTTATAATCTGAATAAATAAAAACAGCAAGGTAGCAAATAGTAAACGGGCACAAAAACGGTATTGCAATGCTTGAAAATGAGGCCTAGGGTCCGTAATTTCGCTAGTGCAATCTCTCGACAATGCTAATATAATTGGATCATATAACCATCCCTCAACGTGCAACGAAGAATCACTCCAAAGTTCCTATCTAGCTGAGAACATAAGAAGAAATCATTTGTAGGGTACGAAGCCACCTCGAAGCTATTCTTTCTGATCGATCTATCCAAGAGTTTGTATAAAATAACACCAAATAGTTTCAGATTCATAATGCTCAATCCTACACAAAGAACCTCAAAGAGTGCCCCAAGATTTCTACCGGAGAAACAAAGACAAGAACATGCATCAACCCCTATGCATAGATTACCCCAATGTCACCTCGGGATCCGCGAGTTGAGTGCCAAAACATATATCAAGTGAATCAATATGATACCCCATTGTCACCACAAGTATTCATATGCAACACATATACCAAGTGCTCTCAAATCCATAAAAGTATTCAATCCAATAAAACGAAATCTTAAAGGGAAAACTCAATTCATCACAAGATAGAGAGGGGAAAACACCGTATGATCCGACTATATTAACAAAGCCCACGATACATCAAGATCGTGACATCTCAAGAACACAAGAGAGTGAGAGATTAAACACATAGCTACTGGTACAAACCCTCAGCCCCGAGGGTGGACTACTCCCTCCTCATCGAGGTGGCCGCCGGGATGATGAAGATGGCCATCGGAGATGATTCCCCCCTCCGGCAGGGTGCCGGAACGGGGTCTAGATTGGTTTTCGGTGGCTACAGAGCCTTGTGGTGGCGAAACTTCTGATCTAGGTTAACCCCGAGGGTTTCTAGAATTTTTGGGAATTTATATGGTAAAGAGGGGGTGCGGGAGGCCACCGATGTGGGCACAACCCACCTGGCAGCATCTGGGCCCCCAGGCGCGCCCTGGTGGGTTGTGCTTGATGTCTACTACGCAACCTTCTTCTTATAGACGTTGTTGGGCCTCCAAGTGCAGAGGTTTGTAGGACAGTAGAAAATTTCCCTCAAGTAGATGACCTAAGGTTTATCAATTCGTGGGAGGCGTAGGATGAAGATGGTCTCTCTCAAGCAACCCTGCAACCAAATAACAAAGAGTCTCTTGTGTCCCCAACACACCCAATACAATGGTAAATTGTATAGATGCACTAGTTTGGCGAAGAGATGATGATACAAGTGCAATATGGATGGTAGATATAAGTTTCTGTAATCTGAAAATATAAAATAAGCAAGGTAACTAATGATAAAAGTGAGCGTAAACGGTATTGCAATGCGTTGAAACAAGGCCTAGGGTTCATACTTTCACTAGTGCAAGTTCTCTCAACAATAATAACATAATTGGATCATATAACTATCCCTCAACATGCAACAAAGAGTCACTCCAAAGTCACTAATAGCGGAGAACATACGAAGAGATTATTGTAGGGTACGTAACCACCTCAAAGTTATCCTTTCTGATCGATCTATTCAAGAGTTCGTAGTAAAATAACACGAAGCTATTCTTTCCATTCAATCTATCCTAGAGTTCGTATTAGAATAACACCTTAAGACACATATCAACCAAAACCCTAATGTCACCTAGATACTCCAATGTCACCTCAAGTATCCGTGGGTATGATTATACGATATGCATCACACAATCTCAGATTCATCTATTCAACCAACACATAGAACTTCAAAGAGTGCCCCAAAGTTTCTACCGGAGAGCCAAGATGAAAACGTGTGGCAACCCTATGCATAGATTCCCAAGGTCACGGAACCCGCAAGTTGATCACCAAAACATACATCAAGTGAATCAATAGAATACCCCATTGTCACCACGGGTATCCCACGCAAAACATCCATCAAGTGTTCTCAAATCCTCAAACACTCAATCCGATAAGATAACTTCAAAGGGAAAACTCAATCCTTTACAAGAGAATAGAGGGGGAGAAACATCATAAGATCCAACTATAATAGCAAAGCTCGCGATACATCAAGATCGTGCCAAATCAAGAACACGAGAGAGAGAGAGAGATCAAACACATAGCGACTGATACATACCCTCAGCCCCGAGGGTGAACTACTCCCTCCTCGTCATGGAGAGCGCCGGGATGATGAAGATGGCCACCGGTGAGGGATCCCCCCTCCGGCAGGGTACTGGAACAGGGTCCTGATTGGTTTTTGGTGGCTACAGAGGCTTGCGACGTCAGAACTCCCGATCTAGGTTTCTTTTCGGGGGTTTCTATATTTATAGGGATTTTTGGCATCGGGAACAAGTCAGGGGGGTCTCCGAGGCGGCCACGAGGTAGGGGGCGCGCCAAGGGGGGTAGGGCGCGCCCCTCACCCTCGTGGGTGCCTCGGGACTCTTCTGGTCCATCTCCGATACTCCGTGGGCTTCTTCTGGTCCAAAAATAATCTCCATGAAATTTCAGGTCAATTGGACTCCGTTTGGTTTTCCTCTTCTGCGATACTCAAAAACAAGGAAAAAATAGAATCTGGCACTAGGCTCTAGGTTAATAGGTTAGTCCCAAAAATCATATAAAATAGCATATAAATGCATCTAAAACATCCTAGATGGATAATATAATAGCATGGAACAATAAAAAATTATAAATACGTTGGAGATGTATCAGTGCCCCCTCGGGGCACCCCCGACGTGCCGCTCTAGCCCATTGGTGGTCTTTTGGTCTATAAAAATCCACAAAAAGTTTCACGGTGTTTGGACTCCGTTTGATATTGATTTCCTGCAATGTAATAAACAAGCAAAAAACAACAACTTGCACTTGGCACTGGGTCAATAGGTTAGTCCCAAAAAATGATACAAAGTTGCTATAAAATGATTGTAAAACATCCAAGAATGATAATATAACAGCATGAATACTTCATAAATTATAGATACGTTGGAGAAGTATCAGGGCCCACTAGGCACCAGGGCACGCTAGTGGCTCCGGCGTGCCCTGGTGGGTATTGGAGCCCACGGGATCCTTCTGGACCTACCTCCGCCTCTATAAATACTCTAAAATCCCCAAAACCCTAGGGGAGTCAACGAAACACTTTTCCAGCTACCGCAAGTTTCAGAACCACGAGATCGAATCTAGAGGCCTTTTCCGGCATTTTGCTGGAGGGGGCAACGATCACGGAGGGGTTCTTCATCATCCTTGCTGCCCCTCCGACAATGCGTGAGTAGTTCACCATAGACCTACAGGTCCGTAGTTAGTAGCTAGATGGCTTCTTCTCTCCTTTTGATCATCAATACAATTTTCTCCTTGATGTTCTTGGAGATCTATTTGATGTAATGACTTTTTGCGGTGTGTTTGTTGGGATCCGATGAATTGTGAGTTCATGATCAGATCTACCCGTGAATATTATTTGAGTCTTTGTTGAACTCTTTTATGCATGATTGCTATAGCTTCGTATTTCTTCTCCAAAATTTTGTTTTGGTTTGGCCAACTAGATTGATTTTTCTTGCCATGGTAAGAGGTGCTTGTTGTGGGAACGGATCTAATAGTAGAGATGGGGGTACGTAGGAGTGGACAGAGTCCTTGCTACGGTGAAGTTGTACACTCAGATTTACGAGTTCAGGCCCCTCTCGGAGGAGGTATAATCCCTACGTCACGGTGTTGCGGGAGCTCTGTTGATTGGAGTGTGAGTTACAGGGGGTGCAAACCCTTGTGCAAGAGGGGAGGGGTGGCTTATATAGAGTGCGCCGACCCCTCGCTGCCCTCAGTTACACAAGGGTTCAATGAGAATTAAGTCACGTACGTTACTGGTAACACCCGTATTAAATGGTCTTTATGATGACGGAGTCAACGCCTGACTGTTGCAATCCGAGGGGTGGCTCTAGGTAAAGATAGATCTATACTTTGAGTGAATCCCAGACTTGCCTACCTGCGGCCCATGGCGTGGCTCCACTAGCGGCCTGGTACGACCCATCTTCACCAGCAAACACTCAAGACCCTCGCGAGGTAGATGACACAAGACCTCCTCAGGGGCAGCCTCACCAGGCTGGCTTACGAGGAGCGGAGAGATAAAGGCGAGGGTGCTACCTCTTGAGCATGCGTTGGTTTTCCCTTGAGGAGGAAAGGGTGATGCAGCAAAGTAGCATAAGTATTTCCCTTAGTTTTTGAGAACCAAGGTATCAATCCAGTAGGAGGTTACACGCAAGTCGCCTTGTACCTGCACAAACAAATAAGAACCTTGCAACCAACGCGATAAAGGGGTTGTCAATCCCTTCACGGCCACTTGCAAAAGTGAGATCTGATAGAGATAATAAGAAAACTATTTTTGGTATTTTTATGATATAGATTGGAAAGTAAAGATTGCAAAATAAACGGCGGAAGAAATAGTAAATTGATAGGAAAATAATATGATAAAGATAGACCCGGGGGCCATAGGTTTCACTAGTGGCTTCTCTCAAGATAGCATAATCTACGGTGGGTGAACAAATTACTATCGAGCAATTGATAGAAAAGCACATAGTTATGAGAATATCTAGGCATGATCATGTATATAGGCATCACGTCCGCGACAAGTAGACCGAAACGATTCTGCATCTACTACTATTACTCCACACATCGACCGCTATCCAGCATGCATCTAGAGTATTAAGTTCATAAGAACAGAGTAACACATTAGGCAAGATGACATGATGTAGAGGGATAAACTCAAGCAATATGATATAAACCCCATCTTTTTATCCTCGATGGCAACAACACAATACGTGCCTTGCTGCCCCTGCTATCACTGGGAAAGGACACCGCAAGATTGAACCCAAAGCTAAGCACTTCTCCCATTGCAAGAAAGATCAATCTAGTAGGCCAAACCAAACTAATAATTCGAAGAGACTTGCAAAGATATTTCAATCATGCATAAAAGAATTCAGTGAAGAATCAAATATTATTCATAGATAATCTTGATCATAAAATCACAATTCATCAGATCTCGACAAACACACCGCAAAGAGAATTACATTGAATAGATCTCCAAGAAGATCGAGGAGAACTTTGTATTGATATCCAAAGAGAGAGAAGAAGCCATCTAGCTAATAACTATGGACCCGAAGGTCTATGGTAAACTACTCACACATCATCGGAGAGGCTATGGTGTTGATGTAGAAGCCCTCCATGATCGATTCCCCCTCCGACGGAGCGCCGGAAAAGGCCCCAAGATGGGATCTCATGGGTACAGAAGGTTGCGGCGGTGGAAATAGGGTTTCGTGTTGCTCTCGGTTGTTTTCGGGGTATATGAGTATATATAGGCGAAGGAAGTAGGTCGGTGGAGCCACGAGGGGCCCACGAGGGTGGGGGCGTGCCTAGCCCCCTGGGCGCGCCTCCCTACCTCGTGGCCGCCTCGTTGCTTCCTTGACGTCCACTCCAAGTCTCCTGGATTGCGTTTGTTCCAAAAATAACTCTCCTAAAGGTTTCATTCCATCTGGATTCCGTTTGATATTCCTTTTCTGTGAAACACTGAAATAGGCAAAAAAACAGCAATTTGCACTGGGCCTTCGGTTAGTAGGTTAGTCCCAAAAATAATATAAAAGCGCATAATAAAGCCCATTAATCATCCAAAACAGATAATATAATAGCATGGAACAATAAAAAGTTATAGATATGTTGGAGACGTATCAGAGGGGCACCTCGTGAGGTTCCCGTGATGTGAGCCATGACGACCAAGGCCAGGCGGGCACCAGCGGGCGTAGAGTACTGGTTTCCTCTTCGGTGCCAAAGGAGCAGGCGCAGGCGAGGAGTCCCGAGGCAGCACACAAAGGTTTCCATATCGGTGCAACGAGACCAAGACCAGCAGTACGGCAGGATGGAGGTCATCGTGGAGCCCACGACGGTGTCACCACCAGAGCCTTTGGCAGGTGAATACCACCTTTTGTCAGGATAGTTTGTACTAGCTGTCCCCCTTCAAATTGGCCGTTGTGGGATCCCTTCCCGCCTAATATTTTGGAAGAGGACCCGAGCCTCTATAAATAGGACTAGCCACCACCCTAGCAAGGGGACGGATCATTCAAATCATCCTCAACCGCACAAGCTCACCGAGCTCAAGAACACCTCTCGTCAGGAGGTAGTTATACCCTTGTACTTTATCATCCCAACCTATAAGGCAATCCACCACACCACACTGGAGTAGGGTATTACACCATATTGGTGGCCCGAACCAGTATAAACTCTTGTGTCCCTTGTTCTTCAGGTTCGGCGAGGTAAGCTTTGAGATCGTGGTGAGAGAGTAATCTAGGCGAAGAGAGATCTTCATGCGCACCCCAGAGTTCGAACCTCAAGGGTTTTGCCGGAACCCGTAATCCGACATTTGGCGTGCCAGGTAGGGGTGCGCTGAAGCTTTCCTTCCGTCGATCCACGCTCCACCGCATCCATGGCAGATGCGCGCCGAGCTCGCACCGAGCGTCGGGCCGCCCTGGCCACCCGTGTCGCTCAGACTGCCCCTGTCGGTGGGCCTCCCCGTCGTTCTCCATCACCCGCCGCCAACGCCGCCACCGGCTCGGCAGGAAACGAGCAACAAGCATCCTTGCTGCACCCCTCTGTGCGGCGGGACGGCCGCACTGCTACCCGTCGCTGACTCCGGCCGGCTCGTCGTCCCACGCTCGTCGCGCGCCCACGGATGCACAGGCCGCGCTGCTCATGGCACGCGAGCTCCTGCACTACCGCCCGGTCGACAACCTCTACGAGGACTGGCTGGACCGCATCGCTGAGCTCGTCAGTGCCGCTGGGGGCTCCCTCGCACAGTCCCTCTCGCCGCCTCGCCCTCCTCCAGCTGCGGGCGATGTAGCTCACGGAGCGCCTCCGCCGCCTCCGCCCCAAGGCGGCGCCCTGGCACCAAGACGCGCGGCCCCACGGCATGACCCGCCGTGCCGGGCGCACGCGCATGAAGAAGGAAGCTGCCAAGAAGTTCCCCGGCCGCGAGAAGACGCTCCCGCACTCCCGGCGCCACCACGTTAAGACCGCATGCCGCCTGCGGCAGCGGTACGCGGACATCAAGACCAAGCTCTGCCCCCACGGCGGGCCCCAATGGTTACAGCAGGCTACCGTGCCTTCACTCCGGAGCTGCATAGCATCGTTTTGCCAGGCAAGTTCAAGCCAGACCTGCCTCCGCGCTACGGCGGCACCCCCGACCCTGCGGAGTTCTTGCAGCTCTGTGAGCTGAGCATCGAGGTGGCCAACGGCGACGAGAAAGTCATGGCGAACTGGTTTCCCATGGCTCTCAAAGATGGTGCTCGCTTGTGGCTCCTGAATCTGCCCCCGGGTTCGATCTCCTCCTGCGGAGAGATGCGCGACCGCTTAGTCGCCAACTTCCAGGGCACTCGCTACCGCCGGCCGGCCGTAGGTGACCTACGCCGCATCAAGCAGCAGCCGGGAGAGACCCTACTGAAGTACATCCAGCGCTTCAACATCGTTCGCCTCAAGGTCCCCAAGGTGACGGATGAGGCCATCATTTCAGCGTTCTCTGATGGCATCCGTGATGTCAAGATGAAGGAGGAGCTCACTATCCACGAGGAGCTATGCACGGCACTGGAGATGTTCAACATGGCGACCAAGTGTGCGAGAGCTGAGGAGGGGCGCCTCTCCCTCCTTGAACTCCCTACTACCGGCCTAGAAGAGAAGAAAGCCAAGGCCAAGGACGTGAAGCGCAAGGGGGTAGCCGTGCTCGTGGCAGAGCCAGATACGAAGCACGGTCGGGACCACCCCGAGTCATCCAAGAGTAGCCGTCCGTTCTCCGCCTTCCACAACATACACAGCCACAATACCGATGACTGCCAAGAGCTCAGGGCCATCCGAGATGGACGCTTCAGTCGACGCCCCGAGCGCAATGACCAGGGCTATGGCCGAGGAGGAGGACGAAGTGGAGGACGCTGGGACGACCACGGCCCCCGTCAGGAGTGGCGCGACCGGCCTCGCGAGGACCACTGGTAGGACCAACCTTGTGAGGGCGCCTGGAGGGACCAGCCTCGCGAGGACCGTCCTCAGGGCAATCCTGGCCTCCCTCCGCTGCCGCCACCGCCAAGACGGAATGACGACCACCATCAGGACGAGGGGGCTAGGGGCTTCCAGGAGTCGTGCACTATCTCTTCCATCTTGGGCGGTGCTTAGGCCCCAGCTTCCCAACGCATCTTCAAGAAGTTTGCTCGCGAGGTGAACGCGGCCCTTCCCAGGCTCGAGGCCATGCGCCCGCTCAGGTGGTCCAAGTGCGCCATCACCTTCAGCTCGTCAGACCAGCTCAAGTGCACAGCTACTGTCGGTGCCCTCCCGATGCTTTGCTCACCCGTCATCAGCAACGTCCAAGTCACCAAGACCCTCATCGACAGTGGTGCAGGGCTCAATGTTCTGTCCGTCAAGACGTTCGACAGCCTCCAAGTGCCATACAATCAGCTACAGCCTACCAAGCCTTTTTCAGGAGTGACCGACGGCTCGACCACCCCGATAGGGCAGGTCCGCCTCCCTGTCACCTTTGGCCAGCGCGACAACTACCGTACCGAGCTCATTGACTTCGACGTCGCCCACATTCGTCTGTCGTACAACGCCATCCTTGGGTATTGATAAGTCTCCGTCGTATCTATAATTTTTGATTGTTCCATGCCAATATTATACAACTTTCATATACTTTTTGGCAACTTTTTATACTATTTTTAGGACTAACATATTGATCCAGTGCCCAGTGCCAGTTGCTGTTTGTTGCATGTTTTATGTTTCGCAGAAACCCCGTATCAAACGGAATCCAAATGGAATAAAAAAGGATGGAGAATATTTTTGGAATATTTGGAGAATTCCGGAAGAAGAATCAACGCGAGACGATGCCCGAGGGGGGCACGAGGCAGGGGGGCGCACCCCACCCCCTGGGCGCGCCCCTGACCCTCGTGGCCCCCCCGTAAGGCGGTTGCTGCTCTACTTTGGACGCAAGAAACTAATTTTCGGAGAAAAATCTGGGCGAAGGTTTCAATCCAATCGGAGTTACGGATCTCCATATATACACGAAACGGTGAAAGGGCAGTAGAGGAGAACGCAGAAACAGAGAGAGACAGAGAGACAGATCCAATCTTGGAGGGGCTCTCGCCCCTCCCATGCCATGGAGACCAAGGACCAGAGGGGAAACCCTTCTCCCATCTAGGGAGGAGGTCAAGGAAGAAGAAGAAGGAAGGGGGCTCTCTCTCCCTCGCTTCCGGTGGTGCCGGAGTGCCACCGGGGGCCATCATCATCACCGCAATCTTCACCAACAACTTCACCGCCATCATCCCCAACTCTTCCCCCCTCTATGCAGCGGTGTAACCTCTCTCTTACACGCTGTAATCTCTACTTGAACATAGTGCTCAACGCTATATATTATTTCCCAATGATGTATGGCTATCCTATGATGTTTGAGTAGATCTGTTTTGTCCTATGGGTTATTTGATGATCGTGATTGGTTTGAGTTGCATGTTTTATTATCGGTGCTGTCCTATGGTGCTCTTCGTGTCGCGCAAGCGTGAGGGATCCCCGCTGTAGGGTGTTGCAATACGTTCATGATTCGCTTATAGTGGGTGGCGTGAGTGACAGAAGCACAGACCCGAGTAAGTAGGTTGTTTGCGTATGGGATAAATAGGACTTGATACTTTAATGGTATGGTTGGGTTTTACCTTAATGATCTTTAGTAATTGCGGATGCTTGCTAGAGTTCCAATCATAAGTGCATATGATCCAAGTAGAGAAAGTATGTTAGCTTATGCCTCTCCCTCAAATAAAATTGCAATAATGATTACCAGTCTAGTTATCGATTGCCTAGGGACAAATAACTTTCTCGTCACAACAAGCTCTCTACTAAAACTAACTTAGTTTTGTCTTTATCTAAAGGAACAATTGTATTCGTGCCCCTAGTTGGGTCACGCTCGACTGATTTGCCCCTAGTTTTTTCAATAATTGCAGTTTTGCCCAGCTCACTTCACTCGCCTTGTGTTTTTGCCCTTCTGGCACGGTTCCGACCAGTGAGTAGTCGCCGTCGGTATCAAAACCGGCGGATCTCGGGTAGGGGGTCCTGAACTGTGCGTCTAAGGCGGATGGTAACAGGAGGCGGGGGACACAATGTTTACCCAGGTTCGGGCCCTCTCGATGGAGGTAATACCCTACTTCCTGCTTGATTGATCTTGATGATATGAGTATTACAAGAGTTGATCTACCACGAGATCGTAGAGGCTAAACCCTAGAAGCTAGCCTATGGTTATGATTGTTGTTGTCCTACGGACTAAACCCTCCGGTTTATATAGACACTGGAGGGGGCTAGGGTTACACAGAGTCGGTTACAAGGGAGGAGATCTACATATCCGAATTGCCAAGCTTGCCTTCCACGCAAAGGAGAGTCCCATCCGGACACGGGACGAAGTCTTCAATCTTGTATCTTCATAGTCCAACAGTCCAGCCAAAGTATATAGTCCGGCAGTCCGAGGACCCCCTAATCCAGGACTCCCTCAGTAGCCCCTGAACCAGGCTTCAATGACAATGAGTCCGGCGCGCAGATTGTCTTCGGCATTGCAAGGCGGGTTCTTCCTCCGGATACTCCATAGAAGAGTTTGAACACAAGGATCGTGCCTGGCTCTGCAAAACAAATTCCACATACCACCGTAGAGAGTATAATATTTCCACAAATCTAATCCGCTGACAATGTGACATCACGCCGTGGTCCGGTCGTTATTTGAACCGTTTTTCTCAACCAGCTACTGCACATATTGCGAGGCGGTTTTCTTGGCACATCTTGTCGAAGCAGAGATCATGTCCCCTTATCACGGGATTCTCATCAATACGGGTGTGGGTAACCCAACCGTGCCATCAATCACGGTGCTTGGGGAATAAGCGAGTTTACCAGGCAAGTGGGGAGGCGTAGAATCCCTGCTACCTTTATAAGGGGATAAGGACTCCCTTTCACACCCACTCTTTCTTCTTCCCGATCCATTCCCCTTCGCTCGAGCTCCAGTGCCCAAGCGTTCATCTTCTCCGCCCACAAAGGCCTTCCAAAAATGTCCGGATCCGGAGCAGGAGGTAAGTGGATGGCTTCTACCGTGTGGGAGAAGGATATCAAAAAAGCTTCGGGAGGCCGGGTATCTGGCCAAGAAAATCAGCCACCGTCTCTCAACGGCGGGACAGATCGTCCCTACTCCGGAACCCCACGAGAGGGTTGTATTCCTCCCTCACTTTGTCTGCGGGCTAGGGTTTACGCTCCACCCGTTCGTTCGCGGCATCATGTATTATTACGGGATTGATCTTCATGATCTATCCCCCAATTCCTTCCTCAACATCTCGACATTCATCGTCGTGTGCGAGGCTTTTCTCCGCATCTCGCCACATTTTGCCTTATGGCTGAAGATTTTTAATGTGAAGCCCAAGGTAGTGGGCGGCGAGCACGCCGAGTGCGGGGGTGCTATGGTGAGCAAGATGTCCAACGTCACATGGCCAACATGCACCTTTAATGATTCCGTCAAGGAGTGGCAACATCAGTGGTTTTACATCACCGAGCCGTGCGGCACGGAATGGGCCGCTACTCCCGAGTTTCGATCCGGAGCCCCTCTGGGACTTACATCCTGGGTTAAGAAGGGCCTGAACTGGTCTTCGTCCGACGAACTGTCGGTGCTCCAGACACGCGCCAAAGATATGGAAGACAAGAACATCGAACTTGTCAATGTAGTCCAGGTGATGTTAGTTCGCCGGATCCTGCCTTGTCAACACCGGACTTGCAATCTATGGGAATTCAATCCGGCCAAGCACCAAACCCTGCGAGAGCTTTTTGGCTCCTCGCACAAAGACATCTGGAAGGTGCTTTTCAAGTCCGGCAAATCATGGCCGGACTCAGCCGAGGACCGCGGGTACCAACTGTCCCGCCCTGCAAGTGTCGGGTGGTTGGTGCGACATATGCCAAAGGATGGCTTATCATTGTGGGAGCCAATAAAACGTCGCCGGTGCCTGGAAACGGGATGAGGCGAAGACATGCACGCCGGCGAATCTTACCCAGGTTCGGGGCTCTCCGAGGAGATAACACCCCTAGTCCTGCTCTGCGGGGTCTCCGCATGATCACTAGCTCGATAAAGAGTAGCTACAATCGCTCCTAGAGCTGTTGGGATCAAGGGAGAAGAAGAACAAGGCTAGCTCTTGCTTCTCTCTATCTATGGTGTGTGTGCGTGTGCTATGCTTGGAAGCCAAATATGCAGAGGTGCCAACTATGCTTGGGTGCGAACCCTTTGCATGGGTGCTCCGGGGGGTTTATATAGGCCTACCCCCCGGGGGTACAATGGTAATCCGACTGGGAAATGGCCCCAGCCGTCAGTGTCTACGCCTGCCGGCTTCTCCGCCGGCTGCTGGGTCCAGCCGGCTGGTGGGTCCCGCCGGCTGCCGGCTACTCGGTCGACAGGCCGGCCCCACCGCCTAGGGTCTTGTCGGCGGCTGCTTACTTTAGCCGCGCCTCTGATGATGAGGGCTTTGTCGAGGTAAGCGTGGCTACAGTGATCCACGTCGGGGGCTATCACTGTTGCCTCACCTCGTCTTGTCTCCTTAATGGGGCTCCTGCTTCGAGGAAGGGAGTCGCCGGCCTCTGGAGGCTGGCTATGCTCCTGGCCGACTAGGAAAAGCCGGGCCGCCTTCACGCCTCTCTCTGGCTAAAGGGGCCCGTGGTCCTTGGGCCGTGCAGGAGTGGGTCGTGGATGACGTCGTAGCTGGCGTGGCTACAGTGCCCGGCCGCTCGGGAGACATCCCTCCCGTACGGCCTCCTGTAGCCATGCCTGCCTCGGGCTTCGGGGGTCGTGGGCCGCACTGTGGCCATGCCCCGTCAGGTCGTCGTTATGTAGGGGCGGTTTTGGTCTCGGCCGGCTTCTAGGAGTCGGCGTTTCTCTTGGCCGGCTTCTTGGAGTCGGTGAGGCTGGGTCGCCTTCCAGGAGTCGGCTTTAGTGGTAGCCGGCCGGGGAAGGCGGCCCAAATGCTTGGAGTGCTTGAAGGCCCAAAGGCCTGATAAATTTTCTGAAGAGCCAGGGGTAGCCGGTTTGGCTACCCGTGGCCACTTACTCCGACAGTAGTCCCCGAAGCTGATCGGGCTTCGAGGTGGAGTAGGGTTCGAGAAGCTCGAACAGCTTCCCATCGCGACAAGCCGGCAGCTGGGAGCCGGCCTTGGTCAGGCACGTCGCCTGAGCCGAAATCTTCTGGAGTCGGAGGGCGGGAATCCGCTGGCATGTGCGCCGGGCCGCGGGCCGGCCGCGGGCCGACGGCGCGCCACGTAGCCGGAAAGCCTGCCAGCCCACGCGCGAGACGGGGCGTTGCCGCAGAGAGGGGGCCCGCCACGTCCGCGCCCCGGCCCAGGCGCGGATCTTTTGTATCCCGGAACCGCCCGCACGTTCCGTGCGGCAGTTTCGGCTCGTACTTATGCGTAATAAACGCGAGACGTGGGGGGAGTGGGCGCAGTTAATCCCACGTCTCCCCCCCACGTCCGGCCTCTTCTGCCGCGTGAGGCTATAAGTAGGGGGAGGTGGAGGGCGGCAGACCCTCGCACGCTCCTGCTACTCCCTTCGTCTTCTTGCCTTGCTCGTTCTCGCAACAGCGCCTCGCCGCCGCGCTCTTCCTCCGCACGCTCCTCCGCCGCCGTGCTAGCTTCTGCCATGCCTCCCCACGTAGAGCAGCGTGGCGGGGATTGGGATGGCTCCATCGTCCACAACGACCACATCGACTTCCTCCGCGACACACGGCGTCTGCCCAGTGCGGACAAAGTGGAGGTCCGCCTCGCGCCGGAGAAAGAAATCAGGCCGGCGCCGCGGGATGGCCAGCGGGTGGTCTTCCGCTCGCACTTCCTGCGCGGCTTCGGCTTGCCAGTGAGCGCCTTCTTCCGCACCTGGCTGGACTTCTATCAGCTCCAGCCGCACCACCTCACCCCCAACGCGGTGGTGCTGCTGTCGGCCTTCGTCACCTTGTGCGAGGGCTATCTCGGCGTCCTCCCCACCCTTGAGCTCTGGGGGGAGTTCTTCCAGTCGAAGCTGGGTACGCGCAGCCAGGGCGTGCCGGCCCACACTGGCGCCTTCATCGCGTCGCGGAGATCGGGCGCCGACAACCCCTTCCCCGTCATCACGCTGATCCAATCGGTGAAGAAGTGGCAGAAATCATACTTCTACATGCGGAACATCGCTCCACGGGGCGACTACGTCAACCTGCCGGCTTACGTAGCCGGCCCGCCGGCGGGGAGGCTGCCCCAGTGGTCCTTCCGGGCGGTGACGCTGTCGCAGGGAGGAAACGCCGCCATCGCCCGCCTGCGGGTGATGGTCCAGACGGAGGGCCTGACGGGGCCCGACCTCCTGGCCGCGTTCGTCACACGCCGGGTCCTCCCGCTCCAGAGCCGGCCTCATCCGATCTGTCAGATGAGCGGCCAGCTCGATCCGAGCCGGATGTGTACCAAGGAGATGCCGCAGGCCGACGCTGCCGACATGGTGAACTACCTCGCCAACTGCCAGCTTCCCGACGACTGGCAATTCGGCAAGGAGCCATACAGCCGCGCCAATCCTCCGCCTACGGTACACTCCCCTTCTCTTTTTCTCCTTGTCGCCGAGTTCCTCCGGGCCGACTCTAACTCAGTCGGCTCGCTCTTTCGACAGAATCCTCTGCTTCGGCCGGCCAGCGGGGCAGACGTGGAGCGCCGCTTCGTCCCCGACCGGACCGAGCACGACCAGGAGGACCCCGATCTGGGGGCGGTCCATATGGAGGAAGGCGCCGAGCCGGCTGGTGGCCAAGCCGGCGGCGAAGCAGGCGGCGCCGGGTTCTCCGCGACCTTCGACGATTGGCCGGACGAGGGCGAAGCCGAAGTCGTCCCGCCCCGCCAGCCAGCCTCCGGACGCGGCGCGGGCTCCTCCGGCGCGCAGCCTGCTCGGGGTAGAGGCCAGAAACGTCGCGCCACCCATGGCATGTTCGGTAGCCGGACAAAGAAGCCGAGGGGTGGGGCGGCAGCCACTAGGCGGGAAGAAGCGGCCGCGAAGGCGGCTCGCTTCCGCAAAGTGGTGAAGCAGCCGCAGGCTGTGTCAGCGTAAGCTTTCTTTCTTTCTGTGTATTCTCCTTCTTTCTTTTCTTGAGTGGTCTTCTGAACCTTTGTCTTCTTTTCTTTGATCAGAGCTCCACTGTCACTCGAGCGGGCGGCTGCCGGCTCCGTTGTCGAGTCGCCAGGGGGCTCTAGGAGCACCACCCGCCGCGTAGATCCCCGTGCCGCCCTCCTGGAGGCGACGGAAAGGAACGCGCGGGAGGTGCGGGAGGAGCAGGAAGCGCGGGAGGCGGAGGCACGGAAGGCAGCCGCCGCCCAGGCAGCTCGGGACGAGGAGGCGGCGAAGGCGCTCGCCGAGGCTGCAGCCAAGGCCCAGGTAGAGGCCGAGGCCGAAGCGGCGGCAGGGGAGGCCTTGATGGTCACCCCCCTGCGCGCCATGGCGCCCGGGGACGCGGATCCCTCGCCAGGGGGAGCCAGCGGTTCCCAGCCGGGTCTGGGCGGGAGCGGCGACGACGTCATCTTCGTGAGGGAGGCGCCGGGGCCGACTCCTCCGACTAGGGCGGCCCAAGGCGGCCAGACTGAGCCTGGGCCCGCACAGTCGGCGGAAGGCGAGCCGGCCGCGGGAGCTGCGGTGGCGGTCCGGGTTCCGCCAAGCCGGCGCGCAGGGAAGGCCGCGTCGGAGCCGCAGAAAGCGGCGTCGGAGCCACGGCCGGCCGTGGGCTCCAGCTCGTCGGCCCGAGACGCGGAGGCGGCCAGTGCTACCTCAGGGTGGACGCCAGGCGGAGGGACAGCCGTGGTGAACATCGCTGCGCAAGACGTCCGGACCCGGCTCCAGGGCCAAGCCGCGGCGCTGAGGCAGTTCACCGACGAATTCCTCGCCACGCGGGCTGCCATCCGGGTTAGCATTCTCATCTTCTTCTTGATTTCTCTCGTGGGGGCGCGTCAGCGCACCCACTGGGTGTAGTCCCCGAGATTCGGGCCGACTGCTGAGCAGTCGGCTCGGATCTTCCTTGATGATTTCTCATCGTTGCTTTCGTTCTCACGTCGATCTTCTGTCCATCTGGCAGGACTATCACAACCTCCGAGCGGCCGCCTTCAACTCCCAGGCTCGGGAGCTGACGCAGAAGACCGCCGATCTCACTGAAAGCCGAGGTATGTGACTTGATCTCTATCTCATGTGGGGGCGCGTCAGCGCACCCACTGGGTGTAGTCCCCGAGATGCGGGCCGACTGCTGAGCAGTCGGCTCGGATCTTCCTTGCTGATTTCTCATCGTTCTTCTTGTTCTTCTATCTCTGCAGCGGCCAACGCCAGTCTGAGGGCACAGCTGGGGGAGTCCCAGACTGCTCTTCGTGCCAAGGACGCGGAGCTCGCCGCCTTGGTGCAGGAGCGCGACCGCCTGGTCAAGAAGCTGGCCGACCAGGAGGAAAGCCACAAGGCGGCGCTGAAGGCCGCGCAGGACCGCGAAGCCGCCCTCCAAGCCGAGTTTGAGACGGAGGCGGCCGCCTGGGACGAAGCCAGGCAGACTCTGGTCTCCGGCTATGGCCAGATTGAGGATCTGGTTGACGGTAAGTCGTCTACCCCTTCGTCCTTTCTTGCCATCTGTCATTTTGACTTGTTTTTCTGATTTGGGGTTCTTCTTTTCTTTTCTGCGCAGAGTACTTCCCCGGCTATTCCACTGCCGCCAACCAGGCCATCGAAGCTCGTCGCCAGGCGAAGAGGCAAGCCGGTTTCGAGATTTCGCCGACTGCCGGCCGCTCGCTGGCGGAGCAGCTCCTGGCGATCCAGGCTCGTATCCAGCCGGCTCACAGGCTGCTCCGCCGGCTTCAGCGTGCTGGGTCGCAGGTCCTGGCTGCCCTCTGGCCCGGCCAAGTGATCCCGCGCACTCCCAGTCGGACCGCCGACTGGCTGGAGGTGGCCGTCGGGCGCTTCGAGGCTTGGAAGGCGTCAGCGGCTCGCTCCGGCGCCGGGCGGGCGCTGGAGTTCGTCAAGGCCTGGTACCCAGGCCTGAATCTGGACCAGCTGGCCACCTGGCGGCAGCAAGCCGACGCGGAGCTGGAGCCGGCGCGGCCGCCCATCATTCGACGGGCTTCGGCAATCGCCGACTACACCGACACCAACGTCTTCGCCCCCGAGGTGGACGACAATGGAGTCGCCCAGCCGGAAGATTGGTTCGGGCTGGACCCGGCGTACGGCATGGACTCGGCGGAGGAGATCGACTCCAGCGACGAGGGCGAAGAGGAGGAGGAGGAGGGTGAAGACGTCGAGTCGGCTGGTGGAGCAGCCGGTCAGCCTGACCGCGCCTCCAGCACTACGCTGCGTGCGAGTGCGTCTCCTGTTGCGGGAGGCGGTCAAGCCGGGACCAGCTAGGCGGCCACTCCTTCAGCCGGCGAGCTGCCTTCACCGACCAACTCGGCCTTCGCGCCTTTGTCTTCTTTCTTTTGTTTCCTGTCTTGTTACTTTTGAACAATGTTTTTGGTTAAGTCTGCACAGTTCCACCTACTGGGTGTATTGAAACTCAAGTCTGTTGCCGCCTATCGGGGGCTTTTATGTATATAAGTTATGCAATCGGTCTTTCCTTGTACTTTCGCTTTTTGTCCTTCCGCTTTTTTCCTTTGCCACCCTCCCTTGGTTGCCGCCTCCCTAGTCAAACAGTTGCTCTGCAATCTGTAGCCGGGGAGTGCCTGGCCGATTGGGGAGGGGGAAGTACTTTTAGCTCAGTCGGACTTAAGCTAAGTTTTTAGGAAGCCGGCCAGCCGACTGCTGTGACAGTCGGCAGGCATATATGGAGGCCGTCTTTTTGCTATATAGGTTAGTTGTTCCTTAGCCGTTTTCGTGTGGGCGTCCTTTCTGTCTTCTCTCTTGCTAGTCGGACAGTCAGTTCTTTGAGCTGCGACTTTCAACAAGAGAGGACTGGGGAGCCGGCGCACTACTTTGCTGACTTCGAGAAGAACTTATAATATAGCTTAAGGCGGCCAGTCCCCGGGCCGACTAGTCGGACCCGATGCCGGAAAAGAATTCAAAATGTAATAAGACACTCACGGATATGACACTCGTCATCCATAGATAAATAAAAGGCAGTCCCCGAGTACTGTTCGGGGGGCCTGTAGGTTTGTAACTTAATACAAAAGGGGTAGCGTGATACATACTGCTTTTCAGCTGTAAAATCGTCTTAGGAGGTTTGCGTTCCATGGTCGCTCCGACTCCTTGCCGGAGTCGTCTCTCTTGCGTGCTCTTGGCTTTTGCGCGTCGATCAAGTAGTAGGAGTCGTTGCCGAGTGCCTTGCTGACGACGAAGGGGCCTTCCCAAGGGGCCGAGAGCTTGTGCTGGCCGGCTGTTTGCTGGATCAGCCGGAGCACAAGGTCGCCCTCTTGGAAGGATCTTGGCTTGACCTTGCGGTTGTAGTAGCGGCGCAGGCCTTGTTGGTAGATGGCGGACCGGCTGAGGGCTAACAGCCGGCCTTCTTCCAGTAGGTCGACGCCGTCTTCTCTTGCTTCTTTGGCTTCCTCCTCCGTGTACATGGTGATCCGAGGCGAGTCGAACTCGATGTCTGTTGGGATGACAGCCTCGGCACCGTACACGAGGAAGAATGGAGTGAAGCCGGTTGACTTGTTGGGTGTAGTGCGCAGACTCCAGAGGACAGCCGGCAGCTCTTCGAGCCAGCAGCCGGCCGATCGCTCCAGTGGTACAACCAGTCGGGGTTTGATGCCGGAGAGGATAAGTCCATTTGCTCGCTCGACCTGGCCGTTTGACTGCGGGTGGGCAACGGACGCTAAGTCCAGTCGGATGCCCTGTGTCGCGCAGAAACGTGCCAGTGCGCCTTTGGCGAAGTTCGTGCCGTTGTCGGTGATGATGCTGTGCGGCACGCCGTACCGAGTAGTGATGTCGGTGATGAATGTCACGGCAGTCGGCCCGTTCAGCTTCTTAATCGGCTTTTCTTCGATCCACTTTGTGAACTTGTCCACAGCAACGAGTAGATGTGTCAAGCCACCGCGGGCCGTCTTGAAAGGGCCCACCATGTCCAGTCCCCAGACGGCGAAAGGCCAGGTGAGGGGAATGGTCTTGAGGGCAGAAGCCGGCAGGTGTTGTTTGGAACTGAAGACTTGACATCCTCTGCAGGTCTTGACTATTTCTTTAGCATCCTCCAAGGCAGTCGGCCAGAAGAACCCATGGCGGAAAGCCTTGGCCACGAGGGATCTTGAGGCGGCGTGGTGGCCGCATTCGCCTTGGTGGATGTCTTTGAGGATTGCCACTCCTTTTTCTGGCTCGACGCAACGCTGGAAGACTCCAGTGACGCTGCGCTTCACAAGCTCCCTGTTGATTATTGTGTATGCTGCGGCTCGTCGTTGCACTAGTCTTGCTGCGATCTCATCAGTCGGCAGCTCTCTGCTGACTAGGAACTTGAGGATGGGCTGGGCCCATGAGGGAGCTGTGACTTCTTCTGCTGTTAATGTAGCCACCATGACTCGGGTAGGTGGGTTGGGTGTTGCGTTGGGGTCGACCACCACTTCTTGCGTCGTTGCAGTCCCCGGGCCGACTGCTGCAGTCCCCGGGCCGGGCTCTGAGGTCCCTGGGCCGGGTGCGACTACGTCATTTCCCGGGGCAGTCGTCGAAGTCCCCGTGCCGCCTGCGGGATTTCTTGAGCCGGATCCGGCTGTTTCTGGCGCAGGCGGTACGAAGATGGAATCCGACTCTGGAGACGGCTTGATGGACGGCTTGAGGAGGCGTTGGAGGGAGACGCCAGTCGGTATGGCTTGTCGGGTGGAGCCGATCCGTGCTAGGGCATCTGCTTGGTCGTTGTCGGCCCTTGGCACATGAAGGAACTCGCACCCTTCGAAGTATCCGCTCATCTGCTGGACGAGGAAGCGGTAGCTCGCCATGTTCGCGTCCTTGGCGTCCCAATCGCCAGATGATTGCTGGACCACTAAGTCGGAGTCGCTGTAGCACAGGATCCGGCGTATGCCGAGCTCTTTGGCTAGCCGGAGCCCATGTACGAGCGCCTCGTACTCGGCCACGTTGTTGGAGGCGGTGAAGTGGATCTGCAGAGTGTACTTGAGCTTGTCGCCTTTGGGAGAGGTGAGGACAATGCCGGCTCCCAAGACGGTGCGCATCTTGGACCCGTCAAAGTGCATCCGCCAATGGGTAGAGTCGGGAGCCGGCGGTAAGTACTGGGTCTCGGCCCAGTCGACGAGGAAGTCGGCCAATGCTTGCGACTTGATGGCGGTGCGGGGTTGATAGAAGATCGTGTAGGGCGCCAAGGCAATGGCCCATTTGGCCACCCGGCCGGATGCATCCCGGCTGCCTATGATCTCGGCGAGCGGGGCAGTGCACACGACCGTGATGGGGTGCTCTTGGAAGTAGGGCTTCAATTTCTTGGCAGCGAAGTACACCCCATAGCACATCTTCTGGTAGTGCGGGTAGTTTTGCTTTGAGCTGGATAGTACTTCGCTGAGATAGTAGACCGGCCTCTGGACCAGCTGGGCTCGGCCTTCCTCCGGGCGCTGGACCACAACAACAGTGCTGACGACTCGGCTTGTCGCGGCGATGTAGAGGAGCATGGGCTCCTTCTCAGTCGGCGCGGCCAGGACAGGCGGAGTGGTCAACATTTTCTTCAACTCATGGAAGGCTTGGTCGGCTTGATCACTCCACTCAAAGTGAGTGGACTTCTTCATGAGTCGGTACAGGGGGAGGGCCTTCTCTCCTAGTCGGCTGATAAAACGGTTCAGGGAGGCTAAGCAGCCAGTGAACTTCTGCACATCTCGCAGCTTGGTGGGTATCTCCATCCTCTCGATGGCCTTGATCTTGACAGGGTTGCACTCAATGCCGCGTTCGGAGACCAGGAAGCCTAGCAGCTAGCCGGCTGGTACTCCGAACACGCACTTCTCGGGGTTGAGCTTGATCTGGAATCGGCGCAAGTTGGCAAATGTTTCCTTCAGGTCTTCCAGCAAGGTACCGCGCTTCTCTGTCTTCACCACAATGTCGTCTACGTAGACGTGGGCATTTCTGCCGAGTTGTTTCAAGAGACATTTCTGCATGCAACGCTGAAAAGTGGCACCGGCGTTTCTCAAGCCGAATGTCATTGTCAGGTAGCAGAAAGCTCCAAAGGGTGTGATGAAGGCAGTCTTCAGGCGGTCAGCTGGGTCCAACTTGATCTGATGATACCCTGAGTATGCATCCAAAAAACACAACAGCTCGCATCCGGCTGTAGAGTCTATCACTTGGTCAATCCGTGGCAAAGCAAACGGATCCTTTGGGCAGGCCTTGTTCAAGCTCGTGTAGTCTATACACATGCGCCACTTGTTATTCTTCTTCAAAACCAGAACTGGATTGGCAAGCCATTCTGGAAAGAACACTTCCATGATGAAGCCGGCTGCGAGGAGCCGGGCTATCTCTTCTCCCACGATTCTTCGCTTCTCTTCTGATAGTCGGCGGAGGGGTTGCTTGACCGGCTTCGCATCAGCGCGGACATGTAATTTGTGCTCGGCGAAATCCTTCGGGACACACGGCATGTCCTTTGGGGACCATGCAAAGATGTCTCGATTCTCACGGAGGAAGTCGGCGAGCTCGCCTTCCTATTTACTGTCCAAGTTCGCCCCAATCACGGCGAACCTCTCCGGGTGCTCCGGGTCTAGAGGTATCTTCTTCGTCTCTTTGGCAGGCTAGAAGGAGCCCTGCGCATCACAGTCCTTGGGGTTGGGGGACAAGGTCAGCTGCTTGCCGGCCATGGCCACAACCCGTTCCAGCATCTTCTTCTCTTCCGCCACCACGAGGGACTCGGCCAGCCGGCTGCTGGCCATGGCACACTCGATGGACTTCTTGTAGTCGCCGGCTATCGTGATGATCCCTTTCGAGCTCGGCATCTTCATCTTCAGGTAGGCATAGTGGGGCACAGCCATGAACTTGGCCAAAGCAGGTCGGCCAAGCAGTGCATGATAGGGGCTCTCCAGGTCCACCACCTTGAACCATATTGCTTCCCGGCGGAAGTGATCTTTGTCTCCGAAGAGAACATCCATCTTGATCTTGCCGATTGGAGAGCAAGATAGGCCGGGTACGATACCATGGAAGACTGTGCGGCTCGGCATGAGCTGCTTTGCTTTGATGTTCAGCTTGTCCATGGTGTCGCGGTACAGTATGTTGATACTGTTTCTGCCGTCTATCAGGACGCGGGAAAATCTGGCAGCTCGCCTCTCCGTCGCAAGGGTGACGTCCAAGACCATAGCATAGGAGCCAGGCGAAGGCATCACCTCTGGGTGGTCGGCCTGGCTCCAGCTGATGGGCTTTTCCGACCAATGCATGAACTCGGCGGTGCTAGAGGCGACTGCGTTTACTTCTTGGTGTTGCCGGCGTCGGCTGCGCTTGTCGTCGACTTGACTCGTGAAGACGACGTAGGCGTCGTGCGCTTCGGGGAACTCGTCTTGGATAGCGCCGACTGCCGGCCGGGCCGCCGGCTGCTGGGGAGCTGGAGGCGGCGGGCCGGGAGGCGGAGGCGGCACTATTCCTTCGCCCTTGGTGATGCAGGTGAGCCAGTGGCATTTCCGTGTTGTATGGTTGGACGGCTTCGCGCCGCTGTGGAACTTGCAGGGAGCATCGAGTGCTTGTTCGTAGGAGAAGGATGGCTGCCAGGGCGGCCGGCCTCCCTTCTTCTTGGGAGCAGGCCGCTCTTCGGGCTGCTCGTCTTCGACTGTGGCCACCTGCCGATTGGAGGAAGTCGGCATGGGGCCCTTGCGCTTGTGGTCGTTCTGGTAGGGGCGCCGGTTGGGGTCGCCAGCCGGCGGCTTGGGAGCCGGGGCGACCACTTTCCCCGAGGCGTCCACTCGAAGCTCGGTCTTCATGGAGGAGTCGGCAGTGGCGTACTTGTCGGCGGTGACCAGCAACTCATCGAGGGTAGCCGGCTCGTCGCAGAGGAGTCGGTGCTTGAGGAGGGTGCCCTCTCGGCACCCGGCAGTGAAGTACTCGATGGCCTGGACCTCATGCACTCCCTCGCAGGAGTTGCGGAGCTCGGCCCATCGCGTGAGGTAGTCGCGGGTCGACTCGTTGGGCCCTTGGACGCAGAGGGAGAGCTGGCGAGGCTTGGGAGGCCGCTTGTAGGTGCTGGTGAAGTTGCGGACGAAAACCTCGGTGAAGTCCAGCCAGCTGTTGATGCTGTAGGGCTTGAGGCTGTTGAGCCATGTGCGCGCCGTGCCCTGCAGCAGCAGGGGGACATACTTCACGGCAACGCGCCGGTTGCCGTTGGCGATGCTGACGGCTGTGGAGTAGTCGATGAGCCAATCTTCCGGCTTCACCGAGCCGTTGTACTTGGGCGTGTCTCTGGGGAGCGAGAACCCTTTGGGAAAGGGCTCGTCGCGGATGCGGGGGCCAAAGCATGGCGGGCCGACATCGTCTTCTTTTTCTAACGCCAGGGACCGAGCAAGGCGGTCGATCCTGTGGCGGGCGTCACTCTCGCCGACTCCTTCTCGGCGGCCGAGTCGGTCGCCAAGAGTCGGATGTGTGATGGGCGGCGGAGTGAGGCGTCTTTCTCTTCGAGGCGGGGGAGGCGGCAGGTTTCCTTGGTGTTCGACCGCCCGAGGGCGGCCTTCCGCGTCGCGCTCGATAGTGATTCGGGTCCGGCTGCGGCTGGCAGCCGACTCCTTGTCTTTCTTCTGGCGCGTGCCGCTCGCAGTCGGCGAGCGGGACGTCGCGGCGTGCTCCCGGCGCGGGGGATGGCTATCAGCTCGGGCGCCGGCTTCGTGCCGTTCTGCAGCCGCATCGATCAGCTGCTGGATCCGTCTTGTCATGTAGGGGAGCTCATCGGCTCCCAGCCCATTGAGCTCCTCTGCTGCCGCCTGAGCAGCTCGCAGATTCTTGAGCGGGGTGGCGTAGACGGGGCGATCTGCGCCCAGCATGCTGGCAACGGCTACGCCGCGCTTCTGGACGAAGCCGGCTCGGCTCGGGCCGCTCGGAGGCGGCGTCCCGAAGGCGGCGCGGTCGACTTCGCGCTGGTGGGCCTCGGTGAGGCGTCTCATCGAGGCTATCTTCTTGCTCTCCGTGATGAGGGCAAGACGGCGTGCCTCCAGGGTCTCGGCGTCGGCATCGGCCGGGAGGGGGATGGAGAGGTCGTGCATCGCTGCTTGCTGAGCGTCGCGGGCGCTCCCGCCCGAGTTGGAGACGTGGCTGATGACCAGCACTTCGGTGACAGCGCTGCTGCCGCTGTCAGCTCGAGGGAGTGGGTCGTCGAAGACCACCACGTCGGAGGGGTAAGCGTCGAGCGACGCGGTGTCGGAGTCGATGAGCATCGGGTCGGTGGAGCCGACAGACGCCATGTCCGCAGCAGGCTCGCTGGAGACGTGAAGTTGGTCGAGGAGGCTGACGAGGCGGCTCTCGGGGTAGTCGGTGCCTGCGTCGGACGCAGGCTCGTCGGAGATGCGAGTCTCGCCGAGCAGATCGGCGAGGCGGCTCGCTGCGCAGGCATCGTCGACGCCTTGCAGCGCGTCGGGGCAAGCGCCATCCGGCGCAGCAGGCTGGCTGCGCTCGCGGGGAAGGAAGAAGGTTCCCGTCCAGAACAGGTCTCCGGACGACGGTGCACCTGGCCCCACGGTGGGCGCCAAATGTCGGGTGGTTGGTGCGACATATGCCAAAGGATGGCTTATCATTGTGGGAGCCAATAAAACGTCGCCGGTGCCTGGAAACGGGATGAGGCGAAGACATGCACGCCGGCGAATCTTACCCAGGTTCGGGGCTCTCCGAGGAGATAACACCCCTAGTCCTGCTCTGCGGGGTCTCCGCATGATCACTAGCTCGATAAAGAGTAGCTACAATCGCTCCTAGAGCTGTTGGGATCAAGGGAGAAGAAGAACAAGGCTAGCTCTTGCTTCTCTCTATCTATGGTGCGTGTGCGTGTGCTATGCTTGGAAGCCAAATATGCAGAGGTGCCAACTATGCTTGGGTGCGAACCCTTTGCATGGGTGCCCCGGGGGGTTTATATAGGCCTACCCCCCGGGGGTACAATGGTAATCCGACTGGGAACTGGCCCCAGCCGTCAGTGTCTACGCCTGCCGGCTTCTCCGCCGGCTGGTGGGTCCCGCCGGCTGGTGGGTCCCGCCGGCTGCCGGCTACTCGGTCGACAGGCCGGCCCCACCGCCTAGGGTCTTGTCGGCGGCTGCTTACTGTAGCCGCGCCTCTGATGATGAGGGCTTTGTCGAGGTAAGCGTGGCTACAGTGATCCACGTAGGGGGCTATCACTGTTGCCTCACCTCGTCTTGTCTCCTTAATGGGGCTCCTGCTTCGAGGAAGGGAGTCGCCGGCCTCTGGAGGCCGGCTATGCTCCTGGCCGACTAGGAAAAGCCGGGCCGCCTTCACGCCTCTCTCTGGCTAAAGGGGCCCGCGGTCCTTGGGCCGTGCAGGAGTGGGTCGTGGATGACGTCGTAGCTGGCGTGGCTACAGTGCCCGGCCGCTCGGGAGACATCCCTCCCGTACGGCCTCCTGTAGCCATGCCTGCCTCGGGCTTCGGGGGTCGTGGGCCGCACTGTGGCCATGCCCCGTCAGGTCGTCGTTATGTAGGGGCGGTTGTGGTCTCGGCCGGCTTCTAGGAGTCGGCGTTTCTCTTGGCCGGCTTCTTGGAGTCGGTGAGGCTGGGTCGCCTTCCGGGAGTCGGCTTTAGTGGTAGCCGGCCGGGGAAGGCGGCCCAAATGCTTGGAGTGCTTGAAGGCCCAAAGGCCTGATAAATTTTCTGAAGAGCCAGGGGTAGCCGGTTTGGCTACCCGTGGCCACTTACTCCGACAGCAAGCTCGGTAAGTCAACATACTTTTTATCCGCATAACCCAAAGGAAATGCTTAATGTGTTTTCCACAACTCTCCTAGGGCTGGATGAAGAAGGCGGAGCGAATCCATTGTCCGGCCCTGCTGCCCGAAGAACCAGCCGTCCCACTTCTGACGAAGATGCTGGTCCCGGCGCCTTACAAGGTGCTGAAGAAGACGGCCGAGAAGGAGGCCAAAATGACCCGGGGCGGCCTTCGTCGCCGCGGCACTTCGGAATGCCCGTTCTGCCTCCGAAGAGGACAAGGAGGAGGAAGATGAATCCCCGTGGGGGGAAGAAAGAAGAGGACGGCCTCCGGGCACTTGGAGGCCGAGTCGCCTAAAAGGGGAAAAGCTCCTCTTCCGGAGGAGTCCTCTGCCGCCGCCGACAGCGGCCTGGCGTGGGATCCCAGGGCCCAGCCCTGGTGAACTCGTGAGTATATAAAATCCGAGTACGTTTATGCGTCCAGACTCATCATGGCATAATATTTTAACCTGAGCCATATTTTTTGTAGTCCAGCGAGGTCCCGTTCCAAACAATCCTCATCAGAGGATTCGCTGAGCTCGGATGCTATGGAGAGCGGGACGCCCCCGAAGGCCCCTTCCTCCAAACAGGTGAATAACACCGAGGCTTCGTCCCAGAAGGACCCCGGCCAAGGAGGAGAGGAAAAGACCGTGAAGGCGGGGCCTGGAGGTCAAACTTCAGGGGCCGGACACATGGGGGAGAAAATTCCCATGGGAGCTGACGGCGGGGGCCATCTTGAATTCGGCTCCCAGCCGGATGCAATTCCGGAGACCAATACGGCTCCAGAATCAAGCAGGCAACCTCTATCAGCTAGGGGCGGGGGGGGGGGGGGCGTGCTTGTTCCACCGGCAACCTCTGTCCAACCAGATGTGTCGGATGCTTTGTTGGTGGCGCTGAAGAGCGCCTCCATCGTCGATGAACACCGTGCCCTTATGGGTGCGGTGATTGAGAAGATTCAGTCTGCTGAGAGTGGACTGAATGAAGCCTGTATTAGCCTTATAAAAGGTTTTGAGGTATGTTTTATGAGGTTTCGAAGAGTGTCATGGTATGGATAGTAGCCCCTGATACACTGTTCGGTGAAAGAAAGAACCGGACAGAGGATCAAATTTATGTTCGCAGGAAGACTCATTTGATGACATCTATCTCTCTTCTGTTATAAGCAGGCGTTTGTAGCGACTGCCGCCTCTCATACTACGGAGGTCTCCGGACTGAATCAAAGTCTGGAGCAGGCCAAAGAACTTGGCCAGTTGAAAATGCAGTTGGGAGATAAACAAGGTATGCGCAAGTCTTGTTCGCGTTTATTGCGAATGAATTTTCAGTATGATAAAATATGTTTCATGATTTGTGCTAGGGATGATGACCGAAGTCGAGGCTCTTAAGAAGGCTGTGGCCGAGGCCGAGAAAAAGGCAGCCTTGAGCAGGCTCTTCGTGAGAAGCACGAGGCCAGGGTTATTGAAGCTGAGCAGGAGCTTCAAGAGGCTGTGAAGAAATGCGAGACCTTGGAGCAGAGTTTAACGGAGAAAGAATCCGAACTCACCAAGGCTCATCAGGCCACGAGCGATGCCCGGGGGAACCCAAAGCGCCCTGCAGGGGATCCAAGAGGCGAGGAAGATTGCGGCGGGTAAGGCTTTTTTCCATGTAAAGCATGTATTTGAGGAGAAAATTATGTTTCTAATTTTGAATTCGGATATCTCCAGGGGTGTTTACGGAGCTGCCCCGCAGCATATCGGATGCCGCCCAATTCTACCGAGCCGAAGAAAGGAACCCTGCAGATAAGCTCTTCTGGTCGCAGTATTTGGCACCGAATTATCCGGTGCCTTTTGTCGATCAACTGAAACAGTTGATCGAACTGCATAAGGTGGCGGAACTAGCCATGAAGGATTTGATTATCCGGCTATGGCCCGCCGAGCCGATTCCAAGCAGCTACTTCGGGCTCGTGAAGCGGCTTGTGAGTGCCTGCCCTCGACTTGACGTCATCAAGCGGTCAGTCTGTATAGAGGGTGCGCCAATGGCCTTCGCCCGCGCAAAGGTGCACTGGGGGAAGATGGATGCTGAAAAGCTGATGACCGAAGGACCACCAGAGGGGAAGGAGCATCGCAAGCCCGAATTATATTATGAAAGTGTCCTGAAAGGATCCTACCTTGCAGCGGAGCTATGCACCAAGGACATTATATTTCCATGAATTCAAATCATGTTGTCCTTTGTAATATTTGAACAAGGTCATTTATATTATTTATTGCCTGTTATATAAAAGTTTATCCTCCTGCGCGGCCGTTTTATATATTAATCCTGAGAGTTGGCCAGTCGTCGGCTTCTGCCCCCACATAAGAAGTACGGGGGTGTTCGGGATAAACCTGATCACTCTTTATCCCAGTTTTGGGTCCTTCGAAGGAGGTGTTCAGCACAACGAACTAGACAATCGGACTATAGGGCTTTATCACTCTCACTTAGCCATAGGAGCTTTAGGAAGGTAGGCGCAGCCCCTGGTGTTCAGAAGACCGCACGAGGGGCTTTATAAGCACCTGATCGGAAGAAAAACCGATCCATCGCACGCTGCATTGGTTATGGCATTATGCGGGAGAAATCCTTAAAGATTTTACAACCTCTCGAACAGCTGACCAGCTCTCGCCGTATCATGAAAGTCAGTTTTCGGCTTTCTCTACTGAGGTGCTCGTCCGGAAGAACCGGGACACAATCGCAGTAGTTCTCCCAGTGCTACCTTAGCCGATATAGCGGAACGTAAGGTACCAAAATATGGGAGCCGGGCAAACCCAACTATTGACCCAAGACATGATTCGGAGCTGATGCATATAATGCTATAGGTTCAGGGTGCCGAACTTCCGTGAAGGTGTTCGGACTTTATTGCCGTATTATGGGTAAAACGAAGCCCCTGGCATATTTGAGGCATATCGCGGTGTACGGATGCCACTTGACAAAAGAATTTTAATAAGAAATAACAGCAGATAAGCGTCATATAAATCCACATGTTGTATTTGAATAGTACATCGATGCGTATGAGTACAGGTAATGTGATAAAAAAAGAAATATGACTAAGGAACCTGCTGAGACCAGGGGCGAAGAAGCTGTGTGCGGATCCGGAGTATAGTCGGATGGCCATCGCGGGGAATATCTAAGGTTTCCCTTCGCGTTCGAGCTGCCTCCATATTGCCCGTCCTGGTCGGCGCAAAGGTGAACCTGCAAAGGAAATGTAAGAAATGTTTGTGTGGCGGAGAGCGGTTGAGCCGCTGTGTGCGGCCTATCCTGGCCTTCGCCGGAGTGTTTTAATTGAGCTCTAGACGAGCCGGGCTATCCTGCCGTGAAGTAGTTCAGAGTCCTTTGGCGGTGTCTGGGAGCCTGGCCGTCGACTCGAGGTTCGGCTGCAAGGTGCTGCTCGTTGCTTCTGCTGTTAAGGCAGCAGTGTTCTCGTTGGTGCTGAAGGAAAGTTCGGCCTTGCCATTAACCGTGATGACGCCGCGTGGACCGAGCATCTTGAGCTTACGGTAGGCATAATGTGGCACCACGTTGAATTGAGTGAACATGGTTCATCTGAGCAGTGCCTGATAGTCACTGCGGAAAGGGACGATTTTGAAGATTAACTCTTCGGTACGGTAATTGTCTAGTGATCCGAAGACTACCTCAAGGGCGATGGAGCCTGTACAGCTGGCTTCCACACCTGGTATAATGCCTCTGAAAGTGGCTTTAGTGGGTTTGATCACCGAATGATCGATGCTCATCTTGCGCACTATGTCCTGGTAAAGCAGGTTTAGACTGCTGCCTCCATCCATAAGGACTCGTGTGAGGTGGAATCCGTCAATTATTGGGTCGAGGACTAGTGCGGCTGGATTGCCCTGATTGGCGTTAACCGGATGATCTGTGCGGTTGAAGGTTACCGGCCCTAGTTTATATTGTGGGACGACTAGTTCCGTTAAGTCGGCTTCCCTAAGGGTGCGCATCCGGTCCGGGTTGGGAATGTGGGTGTTGTTTACCACGTACACCGTTTGGATTTGCGGGGGAAATTTCTTTTGCCCTCCCGTGCTTGGTGATCTGGGCTCTTCGTCGCCATCATCGCTTTGAGACCCCCCATCTCTGTTTTTGGCGCCTGCCCTGCCGGCTTGTTTGAAGAACCAACATTCTCTGTTGGTATGGGTGGCTGGCGTTCCTGGGGTGCCATGAATTTGGCATTGGCGGTCGAGTATGCGGTCCAGACTGGATGGACCTGAATTGTTATTTTTGAGTGGGCCTTTCCGCTGACCGGACTTAGAGCCACTAAATCCGGCATTAACTACCGTATCTTCGGCGTTTTCACCATATTTGCGGCGCTTGTGTTTGTTGCGTCGGGGTTTGCCGTTGCTATCTCTGGCCTCTGATGTGCCAGGTTTGCTTGTTGTGTTGTTGCTACGGGCCAACCAGCTATCTTCGCCTACGCAAAAGCGGGTCATAAGTGTCGTGAGGGCTACCATGGATTTTGGCTTCTCTTGGCCGAGATGTTGGGCGAGCCACTCGTCACAGATGTTATGTTTAAAGGCCGCTAGGGCTTCGGCATCCAGACAGTCGACAATTTGGTTCTTTTTAGTTAGGAACCAAGTCCAGAATTTCCTGGCTGACTCTCCGGGCTGTTGTGTCATGTGACTTAAATCGTTAGCATCCGGTGGTCGCACATAAGTGCCGTGGAAGTTGTCCAGGAATGCGTCTGCCAGGTTCTCCCAACTTTCGATGGAGTTTGCCGGCAAGCTATTCAGCCAATGCCGAGCCGGCCCTTTGAGTTTTAGCGGGAGATACTTGATGGCGTGTAGATCATCTCCGCGGGCCATGTGAATGTGGAGGAAGAAATCCTCTATCCATACCGTGGGGTCTGTAGTGCCATCATATGATTCAATGTTCACGGGTTTAAACCCTTCTGGGAATTCATGATCCATTACTTCATCTGTGAAGCATAGGGGGTGTGCAGCGCCTCTGTGCCGGGCTGTATCACGACGTAGTTCATACGAGTCTTGTCTGCTGTGTTCGGCCCGGCAGGATTTGGTTTTAGTGTATCCGGCGTGATGGTCGTCGCCACGCGTCGAAGCGCGCCCCCGTGATCCGTAGATCGATCTTTTATGTCCTGCTTTGTTTTCCAATACGTCTCGCAGGTCCTGCGTGTTGCCCCGGGCCTTGGCGTTCTTGTTTGACTGGCGACGGGGTGCGGGCTGGACTTCGGGCTGATATGTCACTCTGTCTCGGCCACGAGGTGGCCGATCAGCCGCATCATATGCTGGTAATGTAGGTTTTAATGCTTCCTCCTCGAGTTGGGGTAGCAACCTGCGCTTTGGGTAACTCTTGGTAGGGCGTTCGAGTTCGTATTCCTCGGCCGCCAGGACCTCAGTCCATCTATCCGTTAGCAGATCTTGGTCAGCTTGAAGTTGCTGCTGCTTTTTCTTCAGGCTTTTTGCTGTGGCTATAAGCCAGCGCTTAAAGCGCTCCTGTTCGACGGGATCCTCGGGCACGATAAATTCTTCGTCGCCGAGGCTCACCTCGTCTTCGGAGAGGGGCATGTAATTGTCATCCTCAGATTCTCTGCCAGCTGCCTGTTCCCTAGGGCTAGCTTGCCCGTCCTCCTGCTTGAAACCTGGCTGGAGGGGATTGTCTTCGTCTTCTGCATTATCTGCAGCGTTATTGTCTCTTTTTTCGGTATCGCTGCTTTTGCTATGGCGGGGCTTAGAGCGGCGCCGCTGACGCCTGTGCTTGGGTTGCTTCTCGGAGGGATTATCCTCTGTTGCCTTATCGCCATTGCCCTCTTTGGGGCTGTCCACCATTTATATATCATATGATGAGGTGGCAGTCCAGCGCCTTGTGGGCGGTGGTTCCTGTTCGTCTCCTGCATCATCGTCCATACCATCGATGTCTTCGGAGCCGAAATCGAGCATGTCGGTTAAGTCGTCGACAGTGGCTATTAAATGGGTGGTGGGTGGGGAACGAATTTCTTCGTCGTCCGCTTCCCACTCAAGCCGAACATAGTTCGGCCAAGGGTCTCCTGACAAGGAGAGAGACCTCAATGAATTTAGCACATCGCCCAGGGGCAAGTGCTGAAAGATATTCGCGGAGGAAAACTCCATGATCGGTGCCCAATCAGATTTGATAGGCACGGACGCATGCCGTTGCATCCTAGAGGGCAGTGGGCCAGAAGAAACCCTGCCGGAATGCCTTGCCGGTAAGGGCCCTGGACCCTATGTGGGAGCCACATATGCCTCCGTGTATCTCCGCCAATAGCTCCAGTCCTTCCTCCCAGGGAATGCACTTCAATTTCACACCGTTCGGTCTCCTCTTGTACAGGACGTCATCGACGAACTGGTACATTGCAGACCAACGGGCTATCTTCTCCGCTTCTTCCTGCTCCTCAGGAAGCTCTCCTGTTTGGAGGAATCGGACGGTGTGCTGTGCCCATGCCGGAGCCTGGGGCTTGACGGCAAGGACCAATGGAATTTCTTCTGCCATGGGAGCGGCTGTCTCTACGGCCAGGGCTTGACGGCCTGCCGGAGTCGGTCGCTCCTCAGCAGGCTCAGCGTCCACGGCAACACCCTTGCCGGCGGCCCCTGGGGGCTCAGCGCGAAAGTACTTGCCGGGACCTGATTTCCTCCGCTTGTTCTGCTCCGTTGATGGTTCGATGGATGGTTGAGTTAAACGAAGCAAAAAGGTACCTGGTTCCACAGGTAGCTTGAATGCAACACGCTTTGACGGGTAATCGGCGATGTCGTTCTCCGCTCGGGGAACGTGCTCCGCTTGTATACCGGCAAAGCGCTCCTCCAGCTTCTTCACCTCCTCTACGTAGGCCTCCATCAACGGGCTCTGATAATATTTGCTGACTTGTCTGATGACAAGCTGTGAATAACCCCTGACGATGAGCTTTTTAACTCCGAGGTCTGCCGCGATCCTGAGACCGGCAAGCAACCCCTCGTACTCAGTAGTGTTGTTGGTGGACATCTCCCTGGAAAATTGCATCTGGATTACATACTTGAGGTGCTCTCCGGTGGGTGCGACGAGAAGCACACCAAGACCGGCGCCTTGCAGCGAGAAAGCTCCGTCAAAGTACATAATCCAGTCGCGAGCTGTTTCCTTGCCGGGGAGAGTGGTCTCCTGGATCTCTTGATCAAGCGTTGAGGTCCATTCTGCAATGAACTCCGCCAGGACTCTACTCTGGATTGTTGAAGTACTTTCAAATTTCAACCCAAAGCTTGATAACTCCAAGGCCCACTCCACGATCCTTCCGGTTGCGTCTGGGTTGTGCAGTATCCGTTGCAACGGGAGGCGGGTGACGACAGTGATCTCGTGGGCTTGGAAGTAATGACGCAGCTTCCTCGAGGCCATAAGGAGGCCGAAGAGCAATTTCTGCACACCAGAGTATCTTGACCTAGCCCCTGCAAGAGGGAGCTAACAAAGTAAACTAGGTGCTGCATCATCTTCTTCTTCTGCACCACTCCACTTGACTGCGCGGGCTCTATCCTGATGGCGTCAGACTCTGCCAGGAGCCTTGCCTTGCCGGCACTAGGCCCTGCCGGGGGAGTCTCTGACTTGCTGTCTGCCAGTCCTGCCGTTGCCACTACCTCTTCGTCAACCTCCCTCCGCGCCACTAGCGCGGCGCTGACCACTTGATTCGTCGCTGCCAGATACAGCAGCAACGACTCTTGTGGTTTAGGTGCAACTAGTATCGGTGTAGAGGAAAGGTATCTCTTCAGGTCTTGCAACACCGCCTCAGCCTCTGGGGTCCACTCCATTGGGCCCGCCTTCTTCAAGATCTTGAAAAAGGGAAGGGCGCGCTCGGCAGACTTGGAGATGAATCGGCTCATGGCGGCAACGCAGCCAGTGAGCCGACGCACATCCTTGATCCGCTTGGGCGCCTCAATCTGCTTGATAGCCTTGATCTTGTCTAGGTTTGCCTCAATCCCACGCTGCGACACAAAGAACCCGAGAAGTTTTCCGGACGGAACGCCGAAGACACACTTCTCACGGTTCAGCTTGAGGTTGATCTTGCGCAGGTTGGAAAACATCCATTCTAAGTCTTGTACAAGAGTTGCCCTATCCTTGGTTTTGAACACTATGTCATCCATATAGGCTTCCATATTTCTATGTAGCTGGGGTTCAAAACCAATTTGGACTGCCCTTGCAAATGTTGAACCAGCACTCTTCAACCCGAAAGGCATCCGTAAAAAGCAATACGTACCACATGGGGTGATGAATGTTGTCTTCTCTTCGTCTTCACTTGTCATGAAGATCTGGTGGTAGCCCGAGTAGGCGTCGAGGAATGATAACAGATCACACCCGGCCGTGGAGTTAACAATCTGGTCGATGTGCGGCAACGGGAAGGGGTCCTTAGGACAAGCCTTATTGATATCTGTCTAGTCAATACACAGCCTCCACTTCCCGTTCGCCTTGCGCACCACCACCGGATTGGCCAACCACGTCGGATGGAGCACTCCCCTCACCAAGCCTGCTGCTTCCAACTTTCTGATCTCCTCTGTGATGAATTCCTGCCATTCCAAAGCTTGCTTCCTGACCTTCTGCTTGACGGGTCGCGCATGGGGACAGACAACAAGATGGTGCTCAATCACTTCCCTAGGAACGCCGGGGATGTCAGATGCTTGCCACGCAAACACATCGACATTCACCCGCAGGAAAGTGACGAGCGCGCTTTCCTATTTGTTGTCAAGGGTGGAGCTTATGGTGAAAGCCCCTCCCGTACCATCCTCCTTGACGGACACCTTCTTGGTCTCTGGTGGCGCAGCTCTGGATTTCTTGCTCTTGCCGGTGGAGCTCTCTGGCACGTCCTCGACGGTAGCATGTAAGTGCATCTAGTGCCACTTAGTGATTTTGGTGTATTGAAGACATATAGGTTAAGGGACTAATGTGTTTATGAGTGTACATAGGTCTATAAGTCTATGAGGAGTTTGATATTTACAGAGAAAGTCGACCCCTAAAAATGAAGTTCTTCGACTGAAGACTTTGGATTTCTGAAGACTTTCTGAAGACTTTGAAAGTGAAGAAATTGGTGTGACCTTGAAGGCCTGGTATTCATTTGAGGAACATGAAACATGAAGACTTTTGTTTTCGTAGTTTCATTTTCTCTTTCTTGAGTCATAGGAAACACCGTACTGTTAAAGGGGGTCGAGGAAATACTAAGGCAAAATTTCCATGTGATGCTCAACTCAAAATCCTACACCTACCAATCCCTTCGAGTGAAGCCATTGGAAATCTCATACAGTTCAATCATATTATTCAGTGACAGAGACGAAGTTCTTCTGGTCTCTGAGGAATTTGTTCTGACTGAGGAGTTAGGAATTCGCCAGTGCGGATTGCCTACACAGTGAGGAACATGATAGCCCTGAGGAATTTGATACTCAAATTTCCGACCGTTGCTGTGCTATGCGCAAGCTGTCCCAAAATATCTACCCACCTAACGGTCATATCATTGAAGGGCATTTATGTCTTATCATGTCGGGCTGCTCCCTAGGCTATAAATAGCCGCCCCCTACAACCACTAGCTGGTTGGCTGCTCCGAGAGAAACTGACACTTGTCATTTGAGAGCATCCCATCCTCCGAGGACTTTGAGCGAAAATCATCAAGTGAGGAAAACCCAAACACCCACAAAACCAAAGTGATTGAGCATCACTGAAGAGATTGATCCTGTGTGGATCCGACGCTTGTTACCTTTGAAGACTATGCTTCTTCCAGACGGTTAGGCGTCATGGTCTAGAGCATCCAAGAGGAAATTGTGGATCGCCGAGTGACCGAGTCTGTGAAGGTTTGGAAGTCACCTGAAGACTTACCACGAGTGATTGGGCGAGGTCTGTGTGATCTTAGCTCAAGGAGAATACGGTGAGGACTGTGTGTCCGGGACTGTGTGTCCTCAAGTTTAAATACCTAGCCGCTCCAACCAGACGTACAACTGAGACAGCAGTTGGAACTGGTCTACCAAATCATTGTCTTCACCAAGCTTACTGGCTCTATTTCCTCAACTCTTTCATTTCCTCATAACTGTGTTGTGCACTTGTTCATATCTGTGTTTGAAGACTCTGACTGAAGAGTTTCTCAATTTCCTCAGTTCAATTTCTTCAGTCTGTTTGTCTTCATCCTGTGTTATCCTGTGTTTACGCTTTCTATACTCTGTGCTTGTCTTCATTTCATCATGATGACCATGCTTGTGTTCTTCTATGCATAATTTTGAGTACTTATTCCGCTGCAAGTAGTTCTTTGCTAAGGAATTTCCTCACTGACAAATTCCTCAGTGAAGAATTCATAAAAATCGCCTATTCACCCCCCTCTAGTCGATATAACACACTTTCAATTGGTATCAGAGCAAGGTACTCCCTTGTTCTGTTTTATTTTGGTTTAACCGCCTGGAGTTTTAGTTATGTCGACCGCAGGTATGATCTAGGTCTCTACTGGGTGTCCTACCTTTGATGGGATAGACTACCCCTACTGGAAGAATAAGATGCGAATGCATCTTGAGGCAATTGATAACGATCTCTGGTATGTTGTGGAAAATGGTGTTCCCTCTATCCCACCCTCACTGAACGCTACCGATGTGAATAGATTCAAGCAACTCGATTCTCAAGCGAAGAATATCATATGTGGCCATCTGAGCAAAGGACAGTATGGAAGAGTGAGTGCTTTGGAAACTGCTAAGCTTATTTGGGATAGGCTGTCCAAAGTGAATGAAGGAGTCTCAACTCAGCATGACTCTCGAGTTGGTGTTCTTCGTAATCTCTTCAACCGCTTCAAAAGACTCGACAATGAAAATGTTCAACAAACCTTCGATCGCCTCACTGACATCTCAAATGAGCTTCAAGCGCTTGGTGCCACTGACATCACTGACCATGAGGTGGTGAAGAAATTACTGAGATCGCTTCATTCCTCATTTGATACCCTGGCATTGGTGATACAAGAACGTGCTGATTAATTACAAGTCACTTGATCCCGCTGATATCCTCGAAAGGCTAAATACTCATGAGTTCCAGCTTGCTGAAAAGAGAGACCTCTATGGCTCGAGCTATGGCAGATCACGTGCACTAAAGGCCAAGGCAGTTTCTGATTCTGAAGATGAAGACTCTGGCAGCAGCCTTGGTGATCCTGAAGAACTGAGTCAGGAACTAGCATTGCTCGTGAAGAAATTTCAAAAGTTCTCAAGACGTGGTCACTTTGGAAGATCCTCAAGGAGCAATGATTCCTCATCCAGTGACTACAAGAAGAGGCTTTGTCACAAATGCAAGAAACCTGGACACTACATTCAAGATTGTCCTCAGTGGGAAAAGGAATCAAAGAAGAAGAAATACAAGGATTACAGTTCTGATGATGCGAAGAAAAAGAAGAAATCCTCAGAATCTTCATCATCAAAATCCTCAAGGTCTTCATCTCACAAGAAGAGCAGCTCCAAGAAGGCTCGGGCATTCATTGGCAAGGAAATGGACTCTGAAGCTGAATCTGATGAACATGAGGAAGAGGAGGCATCTGAGGAGTCCGAGTATGGAGTAGCGAGTCTAGCTCTCGCTACTACATTCGTCAGCAAGTCTATCTTCAACTCTGAAGAAAATGGCTTCACCAACAAGGCTGATGAAGGCAATGATGACTACGCTCCCACCTATTGCTTCATGGCAAAGGGTGCCAAGGTACTCAAATATACCTCCTCTGAATCTAGTGAGAATGAATCTGATGAAAACCTCAAGCCCAGCTACTCTAAACTTGCTAAGATTGCTGTGAAACAACAAAGGGCTTTTGAAAAGGTTCAAAACATGCTAGACAAAAGTGATGATATGTTGGGTGAAGAAATGGATCGCACTAAAACCTTGACTGAAAATCTTCAGAGACTTCAGACTAGGTTTGACAACCTTCAAGGTCATCATAACACTCTCTTATCTGATCATGAGAAGCTTTCTTATGAATTTCTTCAAAAAAGCAAGATCTTGAGAAGCTAAGAGTGAGTTATGAAGATCTTCAGAAGGAGCAAGATTCATTACCTGCTCAACAAATCACCACTGCTCAGGAAGAATTTGTTCCTCCATGTTTGAAATGCATTGAACGTGAATCTGCTAATTCTTCACCTGAATATTCAAATGCTACAAATTCCTCACCTGCCTCTGCCATCACTAATTCCTCATCTAAGGACATTGCTAGTATCACTGATGATGCAGGGCTGAAGGAACTGTACATGACAGGCATGTACAAAAGCCTCAAAGGGCATCAGACTCTTTGTGATGTGCTTAAAAAGTAGATCCTCAACAGGAACCCCAGGAAAGACGGTATTGCCTTTGAGAGGAAACTCAATGCTGATGGTACATATTGGAAGCCTGAGCAGTACCCCAAAACCTCATGGGTTGCTGCAAAGGGACCTCCAGTTGATCCATCTAATTTATCTAGCTTTACATGTGAATCTTCTCATTCTTCTGATGAGTCATTTGACTCCAACTATAAACTGTTTAAAAATCAGAATGGTGAAGTATTTGCTAGATATGTTGGCACTAACTGCAGGAACGGTTCTCCTATGAAGAAAATCTGGGTTCCCAAAAGGTGCCTTGAAAATCTTCAGGTGAATGTCCTCATGACACCACCTGTGAAGAATAGGAACCCTAGATCAAATTCTTCATATGGATCCAAGTCCTCATACGGATCGAATTCCTCACGTGGATCATATTCCTCAAAAGGATCAAAGTCCTCATATGAACATCATCATGCTAACAACTCTGTTTCGCAGGGAAGAGCCAAGGGTTATGAATATGAGCATTATTCTTCTAATCATTATGTTCATAAGTCCTCGAAGAATTTCTCTGCTTATTCATATGCTTACCCTAACTCCTCTTATGTGAAACGAAATGGATTGGCTTCTATGCCACCTTTCTCGTATGGAGCTCGCAGAGTGATGAACTCTTTGCCACCCCTTCAGATGTGGGTGGTGAAGAAAAAGAACTAATCTTTTATGCAGGGTCAGGTCTCCAGACGTACTTAAACGTCTGAAGAATTTGCTGGAGACCTGAAAAGTGCCTGAAAGGACGCAGGCTAATCATGAAGAAATGAACCTTCATTTCTCACGTCCTCATACTGCTTTAACTATTGCATTGCTTGATGAAATTGGTCTGATGTATTGTGTTGTCATATTCTTCATTCATGAAGTATATGAAGTTCGTAAGCTGCACTAATTCATCTGCAAGATGATCAACCCAAAGCCACTAAGTGGGTCCTCAATAGTGGATGTACAAATCATATGACTGGTGGCAAGAATCTATTGATGGATGCTCCCTTATCACCATCGCATCTGAAGCATATCATCTTCGCTGACAAAGGCAAAAGTCAGGTATTGGGTCTAGGTAAGGTTGCAATCACAAAGGATCGACACATGGACAAAGTCATGCTTGTCGAGTCCTTAGGATACAACCTCATGTCTGTCTCAATACTTTGTGATCTTGATATGGTTGTTGTCTTTGGCAAGTATCGTGGTGTTGTGGTTATGGAAGCTGACAATTCCAAAGTCTTCGAAGGCTTTAGGAGAGGAGACTTGTATATTGTTGATTTATCTACAGGACCGCAACCAGCCATGTGCCTACTTGCAAAAGCTTCAGAAGGCTGGCTATGGCATCGACGACTTGGTCATGCAGGCATGAGGAATTTGCACACGCTTGCGAAGAAGAAGGATGTCATTGGCATTGAGAATGTCAAATTCCTCAAGGATCACTTGTGTGGAGCTTGTGAAGCTGGAAAGATGACCAAGGCTAAGCATCCAGCGAAGACTATCATGACCACTACTCCACCATTTGAATTGCTTCATATGGATCTCTTCGGTCCTAACCATTACTCAGCAGTCACAAATGACGCATCTCTCTATGGCTTTGTTATTGTTGATGATTACTCTCGATACACATGGGTACACATTGTTACTTACAAACATGAAGTGCAGGAAGTCTTCAAACAATTTTCCTCGAGGGCTTCAACCAACTTTGGTGTGAAGATCAAGCACATCAGAAGTGATAATGGAACTGAGTTTAGGAATTCTGGTCTTCATGACTATCTTGATGAACTTGGTATTACTCATGAGTTATCTGCTCCTTACACTCCTCAGCAGAATGGCGCCGTGGAGCGCAAGAACAGAACTCTTGTTGAGATGGCTCGCACTATGCTTGATGAGTACCAGACGCTTGGATTGAGGCAATTTATACTGCGTGCCACATCATCAACAGGGTATACCTTCACAAGTTCTTCAAGAAGACTGCCTATGAACTCCTCACTGACAAGAAACCCAATGTGAGTTATTTCAAAGTCTTCGGTGCTAAATGTTGGATTAGAGATCCTCATCACAATGCTAAATTTGCACCGGAAGCACATGAAGGTTTTATGCTTGCTTAAGGACTCGCACACCTACAGAGTCTTCAACAACGTTCTTCACAAGGTTGTTGAAACTGTAGACGTGCGGTTCAATGAAACTAATGGCTCGCAAAGAGAGCACCTACCTTCTGTGATAGATGAATCAGCACCTGAGGAATCTATCAAGTTCAAGGCTACTGAGGATGTCATTCCTACCAAAGAATCTGCTGAAGAATTCATTCCAGAACGTGAAGAACCTCGAGCTAATGCACCTGAAGAAAATGCTGATCAAATTCCTCGATGACAACCAACTCATCCTCGCGTTGCAAAAGAAGTGCAAGTTGAAAAGATCATCGATGACATTGAAGCACTAGTTCCTCTCACACGCTCAAAAGCTTCACATTTATCTAACTTTTGTGGGCACTATGCTTTTGTCTCTATCACAGAGCCCACTAAGGTAGATGAAGCATTTTTGGAGCCTGAGTGGATTCAGGCCATGCAAGAAGAATTACATCAATTCGAACTCAACAACGTCTGGGAACTGGTTAAACGTCCAGATCATCGCAAGCACAACATCATTGGCACAAAGTGGATCTACCGCAACAAGAAAGATGAAAATGGCCTTGTGATTAGGAATAAGGCATGGCTTGTAGCTCAAGGCTACACACAGGTTGAAGGAATTGATTTCGATGAAACTTTTGCACCTGTTGCTAGACTTGAAGCTATTCGCATATTACTTGCTTATGCTAACCATCATGATATCACTCTATATCAAATGGATGTGAAAAGTGCATTCCTCAATGGTAAGCTTGAGGAAGAAGTATATGTTGCTCAACCCCCAGGTTTTGAAGATCCAAAGCATCCTGACAAAGTCTTCAGACTCAATAAGGCCCTCTATGGCCTCAAGCAGGCCCCTCGGGCATGGTATGATACTTTGAAGGAATTCCTCATGAAGAAAGGCTTCAAATCCGGTTCACTCGACCATACTCTTTTCACTAAATCTTATGATGATGAATTGTTTGTGTGCCAAATATATGTTGATGATATTATCTTTGGCTGTACTGACCAACGTTATAGTGATGAATTTGCCTATATGATGAGTGAAGAATATCAAATGTCTATGATGGGAGAGTTGAAATTCTTCTTAGGTCTTCAAATTCGTCAACAGCGCAATGGCATATTCATATCTCAGGAGAAATACCTCAAGGATGTACTGAGGAAATTCGGCATGCAAGATTGCAAAGGCGTCAAAATTCCGATGCCCACAAATGGCCATATGTGCACTGATGAAAACGGTATTGACTTTGATCAAAAGGTATACCGCTCCATGATTGGTTCTTTATTGTATTTATGTGCATCTAGGCCAGATATTATGCTTAGTGTTTGCATGTGTGCCCAATTTCAAGCTACACCAAAGGAATCACACCATAAGGCTGTGAAACATATTCTTCGATATCTAGCTCACACCCCAACACTTGGATTATGGTACCCCAAGGGCTCGGCTTTTGATCTCATTGGATATTCTGACTCTGACTATGCTAGTGATCGTGTGGACCGCAAGTCAACATCTGGTACATGTCATTTCCTCGGACGATCTTTGGTCTGTTGCTCCTCGAAGAAACAGAACTACGTATCACTGTCTACTGCTGAAGCTGAGTACATTGCTGCTGGTTCTTGCTGTGCTCAATTGCTGTGGATGAAGCAAACTCTCAAGGACTACGGCGTCAACGTGAAGAATGTGCCTCTCTTCTGTGACAATGAGAGTGCCATCAAGATTGCTCACAACCTAGTTCAGCACTTGAAGACAAAGCACATTCAGATTCATCATCATTTTCTTCGCGATCATGTGTTGAAGGGCGACATTTCTATTGAGCATGTGAGGACTGAAGAACAGCTAGCCGATATCTTCATGAAGCCCTTGGATGAGAAGAGATTTAGCAAGTTGCGGTGTGAGCTAAATATCCTAGAATCTTCGAATGTTCTTTGAAAAGGATACTCATCCTAACACTTATGCAAAATTGATGACTTAAATGTGCAACACATGAAGAAACATTTTTCTTCAATCAATGAAGAATAACACTCTAAGTGTGAAGAAATTAACGAAGAATTTGATTCTCAGAACCCTACGACAATTGTATGCGGTGTTTGAAATCATCATTCTTATACGGTGGG
Source organism: Aegilops tauschii subsp. strangulata (assembly GCF_002575655.3). Lineage (NCBI taxonomy): Eukaryota > Viridiplantae > Streptophyta > Magnoliopsida > Poales > Poaceae > Aegilops > Aegilops tauschii. Next base: position 411,583,175 of record NC_053036.3, on the reverse strand, counting down.
TCACGCCACCACCAAAAGTTGAAAATCTTCAATTTGAGTTTTTCCTCAGTTTTGAAATTCCTCAGTTGTTCAAAATCTTCAACTTTGCAAAATCTTCACTGTTTCCGTCGTTTTTCTTCATTGGCTATATATATATATATACATATATATATATATATGAGTTTATGTCCTCTACAGCATTCACTTATTGCTATTTCTTCAAGTCATTTCTTTTCTGCTAAGTGAATGTTATCGGACCCTTCCCCCTCCATGCTATACTCAACCCAATCTATTCACAATTTCTTCATGTGCGTTCTATTTGAAACTCGTTCAAAATCTTCACTGTGTCCTTGTCAGCTGAAGAGTTTGCGAACAAAACTTTTAACTTATCTTATCCAAATTTTCGGCTTTGCCGCTCAAACCGTTCTACATCCCATGAAATACTTATCTATTCACCCACGATCTAACACGATCTCCACTTCTCAGTACGTGAGTGACACATGTCAAGCGAATGAGAAGGGTCAGGGGCACGTTCGTCCAATTTCTTTGGGCGAATAGTTTTTCACTGTGGCTATAAATACCCCCTCTCCCCTTCCTCACTTCTTTTACTCCGCTCGACCTCTCTCCAGCTCGAGCTTCTCAAACCCTAGCACCGCTGCTACTTCATCGTCGCCGGTGAGGAAGAGCTTCACTGCCTCGACCTCGTTGCCGCCGTACTCGCGCCGGCCGCGAAAATCTTCACTCCGCCGCCGCCGTAGCCGTCTTCATCCGCCGAGTTAGGGCGTGGAAGATCTACACAGACGAACTTCACTTCTCCACCTCACAGTTCGTCGTGTTCTTCGTTCAGGTTAATTAAAAGTTACTTTTACTGCCCTCTTTGATTCAAATGACTTCTACAAAATCTTCAAAAGGTGTTTATTCTTTAAATTCTTCACACACTAAACACCTCACATGTCATCTGTTCTTGATTCATTTCTCTAAGCTGTAATTTCTCTTCAAGATTCCTCAATTGTGCGGATTTCTGATCTGTACAACTCTGGAACCTAAGACTAAGAACGCTTAGTGAAATTCTTCAAGACTCGCCTGGTCAAATTCCTCAAACTTGTTCTTTTTGAAAAACCTTCTGAGAACGCATATGACCTCTCCAAATTCCTCGCAACTATACTCTGTTCACAGGTACTCATGTCCGCAGCTGAATCACTAGGTTCTCATCAACTTAACTCATTTGCAGCATTCCTCGAAGAAAAGTTGCATACTTCTTCAGAAAATTCAATTGTCCAAATTCCTCATCTGAAGAAAATGGCTGATGGAAAGAAGCCACAGAAAGGAGGAAAGAGGCCTGAGGTCAACACTGCATTTGAAATCCCTGGGGACATCTATGCTGGGTAATGCACACCCCCTGAGGAAGATAAAAATCAGCGCAAGGTGCGCATTCAGAAGATAGAGAGGAGATGGGCAAGGGAGTGGAGGGAGTACAGATATGTGACTCCCAAGTACATGAAGAAATTCGCACTCAATCCTCCATGCTCAAGACCTCCGTTGGCACCTGGCGAAGAAGCTAATCTCACCAGCCTCAAGCGTGGTGAAGATTATCCTGAAGAATGGGCCAAGCGCCAGGCCAAGTTGGCCAAACAAGCAAAAGATGCAGTGAGGAAATTCAACGAGGACTCTGCTACTGCTGCTGCCTCTGCTGAGGCCTATGCTGTCAAGCCGAAGAAATTCCGTCAATGTCCTCACGACAAATTCCTCACGCTGCTCCTGCCCCTCCAAAGTCCTCAGCTGCTCCGACCAAATCCTTAGCACCTGTGCATCTTGCCATGTGCCAAAGGACTACAGGCTTCTCTATTGCCTCAGGAGTTTCACCTAGTTCCTCAGCTGCACCAAATTCTTCAACAGGACCCTCTCTGCTGAAGACTAAGACCACTGCTGGACGAGGCTCTCGCCCAAGTCCTCACAAGAAGCAGGTCGCCTTCCAAGTGCCGTCGGAAGAAGATGAAGCTGATGATGAAGAACTTGCTGAAATCATCAGAGATAGGCAAGTCAGGGCCGCTAGAGCCAAGGGCACAAATGTGCCTCTGCTTTTGGATCCAAAGTTGATCCTCGATTACATTGATCTCTGGCACAAGGACCCAAACACTCCTATGCCTGACTTCAAGCTGACTCCTGGCCAAAGTCATATGCTGACTGCCTTCATCCAAGAAGAAAAATGGAAATTTGAGAAGGCCAGGCAGCTCAAGAAAGCACATTACAGGAAGGAGAAATTCCTGAAGAACAACATTGTCTCTATGACAACTGATGAACTTGTGAAGATCCAGTCTGAAATCAAAGTCCTCAGCGATGATTTCAATGCTTACTATGCTGATTGGAAAGGAGCCAAGGTCAGGTTTGTTAAACTGACTAAGATGTTCACCTCCAATGTTGCAGCCCCATCGCAACAAGAAATTCCTCACGCTGAAGCATCTGCTCAGCCAACTGAAGAACATGCCAGCACCGCTGATGAGAATCAGGCTGCTGAAGAAAATGTGAGTTCCAGGGCTGATGACTGCATTCCAGCCGCTGATGAAACTGCCAGGGCACCCACTAGTGGTGCACCTGAAGAAAATGAAGAGGTCAAGGCAACTGCATCAGTTGTGCCTGAAGAAAATCAACCACATTCCTCTGCCCCTCCTGCGCCTACTCCAACTCCAATCCTTCCATCTGCATCAGATGTGAAAAGACCAAGGCTGTAGAGCGTGCAGCAGTGAAGAAAAGGAAAGCATCAGCTCCTTCAGATTCTTCAGCACCGAAGAAGATGAAGAAATTGACAAGCTCATTTGCTAATCCAATTGATGATGTTCCAGTTTCCTCCATGCCATCAAACGAAATCGTCCCTTTTGATGAAGAATATGTGATCCCTAGCGGATCTGATGAAGAAAATCCTTCTGCTACTTTGTCAGAGCAGATGGATGAAGAAATTGAAGTGGATAAAATCCCTTCAACCCCCACAGTTTCCTCGCCTATGCCTCAGTTTACTGCTGAAGAGGCCGGCGTTGAAGAAATGGAAGATGAAGATGTGGACATTGGCTGCACCACACCGGTGATGAATGATGACTTTTGGGAAAGTCAGCACCACAACTCTCCACTCTTCACACCACTGCAAAAAATTCCTCAGTCCCCAGCAACTACAGTTCAAATGGGATCTGATGAAGCTCATGAAGAAATTCCAGCCCCTAGAGCTGAAGAAAATGAAAATGAAGAATTGAAGACCCAAGCTGCCACTAAAGAGGAACCAGAAATTCCTCAGCCTGAAGAACCTGAGATTGCGATTCTTGAGGTTGTCATGCAACTTACTGACACTCCTCTGCCAAGCCAAAGGATCCATTCTCAAGGAAGCAAAAATTCAAGGCTAATGATTTCTTCGGCGAGCATGTATTCTTCACTGATTACAACCCCTATGACTCTGCTCGCATTAGGAAGAGGCGTTTCTAGACTGCCAGCCAGGCAAATTTTTATTCCTCAGTGCTGTTCAACAAAGACAAAGTCTTCAATCATGAGCCCATTCCTCACGTGGATATGGAATCTCTGCCGTGCTTCGGGCTAGTCCTCAGTGTTCTTTACGACGCGGGATTGTTGAATTTCTGCACTAATATATGTGATTGGAATGAAGAGCTCATTCTTCAATTTTATGCAACTCTGCACATCACCGGAGACTCTGAAGATGTGAATTCATGGGTGCTGGACTGGATGTCTGAAAATACTCACTACAAGGCACCAACTACTGAATTGCTTCATGCTTTGCCTCTCAGTCCTCCCCTTGAAGCTGCTCATTGCGTCTATAGTGAACCTGAGCTTACAGATCACTATATGCAAGTGCTGATGAAGCCTTTGAAGCCAGGTCAGGCCCCAAGAACAAAATTCCTTGTGAAGGAATTGTTATATGTGCCTTGGACTGTCTATCGCATTCTTACGAAGACATTGAGTCTTATCAAGGGCCATGACTCGGATGAAGAAGAAGTCATTGGTATAATGAAGAATCTGCTTTTCAATATCATTCATGGCGTTCCCGTCAACTTCCATGATTTCTTCATGAGGACTCTGGCCAATGTCGCAATGACACCGTTTGAGTTGAAGCCTTATGCTCCTTGGATCATGAGATTCATCAGAACAAGGTCTTCACTCAACTACAAAGCTGACACACTGAACCATTGCAGCTACTTGCCGCCGATTGAAGTCCTCAAACGGACATTTTCCTCAGCTGATGAAAAGGGCAAGGCTACTGCTGTCATTGATGAAGGCATTCGTCCATTGGATGGTCAATTTCGCAAGGCTGCATCCTACTCCACCAATGATGACTCTGCCACCCATGACTCTGCCGCCAACGCAACCAAGCCAAATCCTCAAGGCACAACTCCCAGGGTGATGACTGACCGTGAGCTTCTCCTCAGTCTTCACCAGAAGGTTGATCGCAATCACAAATGGGTCAAGCATCAGTTTGGTTCAATTCTTCACAACATGACTGCTACCCATAATGCAGTGAAGAAAAACCACTACTACCTTCATGAAACCCTCAACCGCACCTGGGCTGTTCTGTCTCACATTTACGGCAAAGAAGATCTGAAGAAAATGGTCTCCAGGAGGACTTTGACTGGTCTGCACATCCACCGGAGAAATACAAGAAGGTCAAGGTTCCGTCCTTGGTGTCCAGCTCCTATTCTTCATCGCGCGACACCGATGAACATGAAGACTTGGACGACACTGCGGTAGGCCCTACTCCACCAAACGACCCCAACAACGCTGGCGCTCCTTCATCAACTTGATATTCTTCAGGGGCGTTAGTCCTCATTTTCGAACCTTTTGGTCATTCGATGACAAAGGGGGAGAAATTTGAGTTAGTCTTCAAGCGGGTCTATCTTATATGGGCATTTTTTTTCTAAGTTACAACTCTCGTTCTTCTGATGACTTTGTTGGATCGAGTTGTAAACTTAAACTCTAAGGTGGCCTGATACTTTTGTTGTTTCTTCTGCATGCTTATTCCTCGTTAATGTTATTGCACGCATGCTGAATTACATCAGTCACCATATTTCATCATGCATTTCAAATTCTTCATATATTATGTCAAATGCGTGTATGAATTACAAGATATAGGGGCAGATCTCCATGATTCAACTCTTCAAGTGTGCATTGCTTCTAAAGTAAATTCCTCACTATGCACATATTCAGGGGGAGTTCTTCTATATCTTGCAATCAAATTCCTCAATATCAGTATTTACACTTCATATGTTTATCCCCGTTGAAAACTTAACCTATATTGTCATCATCACCAAAAAGGGGGAGATTGTAAGTGCATCTAGTGCCCCTTAGTGACTTTGGTGTATTGAAGACTTATAGGTTAAGGGACTAATGTGTTTATGAGTGTACACAGGTCTATAAGTCTATGAGGAGTTTGATATTTACAGAGAAAGTCGACCCCTAAAAATGAAGTTCTTCGACTGAAGACTTTGGATTTCTGAAAACTTTCTGAAGACTTTGAAACTGAAGAAATTGGTGTGACCTTGAAGACATGGTATTCACTTGAGGAACATGAAGCGTGAAGACATTTGTTTTCGTAGTTTCATTTTCTCTTTCTTGAGTCATAGGAAACACCGTACTGTTAAAGGGGGTCGAGGAAATACTAAGGAAAAATTTCCATGTGATGCTCAACTCAAAATCCTACACCTACCAATCCCTTCGAGTGAAGCCATTGGAAATCTCATACAGTTCAGTCATATTCTTCAGTGACAGAGACAAAGTTCTTATGGTCTCTGAGGAATTTGTTCTGACTGAGGAGTTAGGAATTCGCCAGTGCAGATTGCCTACACAGTGAGGAACATGATAGCCCTGAGGAATTTGATACTCAAAATTTCCGACCGTTGCTGTGCTATGTGCCAGCTGTCCCAAAATATCTACCCACCTAACGGTCATATCATTGAAGGGTATTTATGTCTTATCATGTCGGGCTGCTCCCTAGGCTATAAATAGCCGCCCCCTACAACCACTAGCTGGTTGGCTGCTCCGAGAGAAACTGACACTTGTCATTTGAGAGCATCCCATCCTCCGAGGACTTTGAGCGAAAATCATCAAGTGGGGAAAACCCAAACCCAAACACCCACAAAACCAAAGTGACTGAGCATCACTGAAGAGATTGATCCTGTGTGGATCCGATGTTTGTTACCTTTGAAGACTGTGCTTCTTCCAGACAGTTAGGCGTCATGGTCTAGAGTATCCAAGAGGAAATTGTGGATCGCCGAGTGACCGAGTCTGTGAATGTTTGGAAGTCACCTGAAGACTTACCACGAGTGATTGGGCGAGGTCTGTGTGATCTTAGCTCAAGGAGAATACGGTGAGGACTGTGTGTCCTTAGGTTTAAATACCTAGCCGCTCCAACCAGACGTACAACTGAGACAACAGTTGGAACTGGTCTACCAAATCATTGTCTTCACCAAGCTTACTGGTTCTATTTCCTCAACTCTTTCATTTCCTCATAAATGTGTTGTGCACTTGTTCATATCTGTGTTTGAAGACTCTGAATGAAGACTTTCTCAATTTCCTCAGTTCAATTTCTTCAGTCTGTTTGTCTTCATCCTGTGTTATCTTGTGTTTACGCTTTCTGTACTCTGTGCTTGTCTGCATTTCATCATGATGACCATGCTTGTGTTCTGCTATGCATACTTTTGAGTACTTATTCCGCTGCAACTAGTTCTTCGCTAAGGAATTTCCTCACTGGCAAATTCCTCAGTGAAGAATTCATAAAAATCGCCTATTCACCCCCCTCTAGTCAATATAACGCACTTTCATAGCACAACACTCCGAAGAGGTGCGCTTGCCGGAGTGGGTGCAAGAGATCTTGCCGGTCTTCTTCTTCCCTCCCGGGGCTTCAGCGGCAGGAGCAAGTGCCTTGGTGCAGCTGCTGCAACTGCTTCCCGGTAGAGTAGGTCGGTGCAGATCAACACGTCCTTCCTATCGGAGGGGACGGTAATGATGTTCATCGGCCCAGGCATCTTCAGTGTGTTGTAGGCGTAGTGCGACTCTTCCATGAACTTGGCTAGTGCCAGGCGGCCGAGGATCCCATTGTAGGGCAAGGGGATCTCGGCTACATCAAAGACAATCCTCTCCGTCCTGTAGTTCAACTCGCCTCCAAATGTCACAAGCAATGTGACCTTTCCCTTCGGCTGGCTCCTTCCCGGGTTGACCCCTTGAAACGTGCCCGTTTCCTCGAGGTCTCCAACAGGAATTTGCAGCCTTTTGATCACAACGGGTGAGATCAAGTTCAGACCAGCCCCGCCGTCAACCAGCATCTTGTTCACCTTGAGGTTGCGTATCGTTGGTGAGACCAACAACGGCAAGCACCGGACCGCAGTTGTGCGGTCAGGGTGGTCCTCGGCGTCAAAGATGAGGGGCGTGCTCGACCACTTCAGCGGCTTCTGAGCGTCGAACAAGGGCTCTGCTGCTGTGATCTCACGCGCCCACTGTTTGAGCTGGCGGTGAGAAGTATGCAGCGAGGCGCCACCATCGACGCACATGGCCTTTGTAGCCTTCTGAAACTCTTCCTCGCCGGACTCGTCGTCCTCGTCATGATCATCGTCTTCTTGCTTCTTGTCGCGGCCCCGAGCGGGCCTCTCTTGTTAGTTGTCCTTGCCGCGGCGGCCTCCTTGGCCGCCACGCTTCTTGCCGGATCCTTTGGCACCATCCCGACCCTTCTCCTTGTCCCGCCTGTCATACTCGGCCTTTTGCTTCTCAGCAAGTAGCTCGACTTGTCGGCAGTTCTACAGGTCGTGGCCCTTGGTGTGATGGATCTTGCAATACTGCTTGTCGGAGCCCCTTGGCTTGTCGGCAGCCGCCAAGGCCCAGCAAGCGGCGCACCCGGCAATTTCCTTGCGGGGGTCGTCTGCCTTAGCCTTCTTGGCGGCGCCGGTGGTGTCAGATACCTCGACGGCAAGCACGGTCTTGCCCTTACGTTTCCTGTTGCGACGCCGGCCCTTCTTCATCGGGCAGCAGTGTCCTCATCAGTAGAGTCAGTTTCCGCGCTAGCGTCCTCGCCGGGGTACTTCCTTCCCTCTTCAGCCCGGGCGCACCTATCGTCCAGAACATAAAGTTCGGCCACATCCTTAACCTTGTTCATCGCTAGCTCTTTGCGCATCTTGTGGTTGCGCACGTTCTGATGGAACGCGCTAATCACGGCGGCGGGATGAACATCGGGGATGTTGTATTGTACCCGGCTGAACCTCTGGATGTACTTGCGCAGGGTCTCCCCTTCCTTCTGGGGAATGATATGCAAATCAGTGGCCTGGCCATGAGATTGGTGGCCCCCGGTGAAGGCACCAATGAACTCATGGCACAGATCTGACCAAGAAGAAATGGAATCCGCCGGCAAGTGCATCAACCAAGACATGACGTTGGGCTTCAGTGCCAACGGGAAGTAATTGGCAAGCACCATATCATCGCGAGCTCCGGCAGCTTGCATCGCGATGGTGTAGATGCTGAGGAACTCTGACGGATGGGTCTTGCCGTTGTACTTCTCGCCGACGTCGGGCTTGAACGTGTGGTGGGACGGCCATTGGAACTGCCGCAACTCACGGGTAAAGGCTGGGCAACCCACCCCGTAAGGTAGGCCGCCGGAGCCCCCCGGTGCTGGGTGGTCCATAGCGGGTCCCGCGCGCTTATCCGATTGGTGGCGTGTATCGCGCCAGCGCTCGATGGTGGTTCTAGCATCTTCGTGGGCTCGTTCTCGAAGAACTTGGTGCTGGTCGCGGTGGGTCCGTGGGTCGGACAAAGCTATGGAAATGTTATCACAAGTGTCATTGCGACGGACCGAACCCGCGGTGGCTGGTGTAACGCCCCGAGACCGACGCTACAGATGCCGCCCAATTATTTTGTTATCGCGGTGTGTTTTATTTGTGTGTTGCATTCATCATCGCATCATCTGCGTTGCATCGGCACTTCGTTGCCGTCATTTTGCAAAACTTGCATCCGTTCGTAGTTGCGGGTTCTCTCCTTTGTCGTCGTTGACCGGTTCGAGACCAACCACACGCTGGCACATGATCGTCTTGTCTCTCGGCACATCCCACTGATGCCCTTACGCGCGTCCGAAAGCTGTCCCAAACCTGACCCGAGCAGTTGCGACCAGTGCGTCCGGATCATCTCCAAACATCTATAAAACATCTCCGATTTCTCATTTGGACTCTCTAGCCTATTTATCCGGGACCGTCCGATTAAAATCGGAGGGTCCTATCTAGCACCTAAGCTACCCTTGCTATATAAACAGTCTAAACCCTAGGCTATCTCATCCATTCCTCCCCTATCCAATCGCCGCCGCCACACTCCACCTCCCACCTCGGGATCTCCTCCCGATCCGAATTCTCTCCGACCAAGTCCCTTGTTTTCCGCCGCCACCCAATCCATCCATCCAGCCTGCAGCAGTGCCTCCCCTAGGTGGCTCGATCCCCAGCAAGCCTCAACAGAGCTCTGCAGCCCTCGCCGAGCTCCTTGAGCCCCGCCCGGAGCAGCCAAGCCGCCGGAGCTCCATTCCCTCCGCGTCCACTCCATCCCCTGCCTCGCATGCCTCCTCTTCGCAGCCCCCTCGCCGAGCTCTGCCGTCCTTAGCGTGGAAGCCGACGACACTGCAACCACCATGGCGCTCGGCCTTGTGCAGTTTCACCAGGCCATTTCCCCGTGCCCAGATGCTCCACCGCCGCCTTGCTCCGTACCCGCCACAGATGAGCAGCGCACAGCCCCTTTTCCTTCTCCGGTCGTCCTCGTTCTCTCAACTCCATCTCTCTGCTTTTCTAAAGGAAGGTCGCTCATGCAGCCATGGGCACCACAAGCGGAGGATTGCCTTGCCACCCTCGTAACCACGGCCTCGCCTTCGTGCCTCCGATGACCGGCCTCGTCGTCGCCGCCAACCCCAGGTCGCCCCGTCGCGCCCTTTCCATCTCAGTGCATCTCTGTCTCTCCTTCCTTCCCCTGTTTCCCTCTGAACTCTATCTTTTCTCCAGTTAACAGCAGCCTCCTTCAAGTTCGCCGCCTTGAGCTCCTGCCTCGACTACTCGTGCGTGGATCCGTTCGCCCTCGCTCCGTTCCCGCGGGATCTGGCGTGATCCAGCCGGAAGGAGCCCCGCCGCGGTGACCCCCTGCTTCCTGTCGCCATGGCGCCACTGCAGTTCTTCTGCAGTTAGATGCAGCAGCGCTGCATCAAGCGCACGCCCGCGCCGCCGCGTTGACCTCCTCCCCACCTGCCAGATCCGGCCTGCCCGGCCTCCTCCCCATCAGCTGGGCCTTGGCCCAGGGTGAGCAGCACCCGCCCCTCTCGTGTGCACCATTGGGCCAGCCAGATTCGGCCCGTAGTGTTTTTTTCCTACTGCTGCGATTTTCGCATTTATCCAGAGTACTGCAGTTTTATAGATAAACCCTCAAACATCATGCATTTAATAACTCCACAACCGTGCATCGGATTAAAATGGTTTAAATATGTAAAATGTCTAGAATTTCATCTAGTTTCATAATATGCTGCTCACATCCATGTTTAAAATGTTTAGACTTGCTGTTTATTTAATTTTGCATAAATAGCATGTTAAAATGAATTATTTCATAACTAATTAACCGTAGCTCCAAATTAAATGTTCTTTATATGTAAATGGGGTAGAAAAATGCATAGATTAACATGGTGCACTTTGTTTTACTATTTAATAACATTAAAAGATGTTTTAGGGCAGAACAGTAGCTAATTCGAAAAATGGACATGGGGATTTTCTGGAATTGTTGTTTGTTGTTCCGGCCTCATTTAAACTTGCCTAGCTAGGTAGTTTTCATATGCTTCACCCCTTGCCATGTTTAATAACATTTAATATTGTTGCGTACATAAACAAGAGCGAACTAAATAACTTGAATGTGGTGTTTCGTCAATATGCAACTCGTTGCATATTGAGCTCCACTTAATTTGTATTGTTGTTTGTTGCACTTTGCCATGCCATGCTCATTAAACCGGACATGCATCATACTTGATTGTGCATCATGCCATGTTTATGTGATGGTTGTTTACTATGTTGCTTGCTTCTTTCCGGTTTGCTTGTCTCGTTAGCTTCGGTTTCGTTTCGGAGTGTGAGGATTCGTTCGACTACGTCCGCTTGTCTTCTTCTTGGACTCGTTCTTCTTCCTAGCGGGATTTCAGGCAAGATGACCATACCCTCGAAATCACTTCTATCTTTGCTGCTAGTTGTTCGCTCTATTGCTATGCCGCGCTACCTACCACTTGCTATATCATGCCTCTCATATTGCCATGTCAAGCCTCTAACCCACCTTTCCTAGCAAACCGTTGTTTGGCTATGTTACCGCTTTTGCTCAGCCCCTCTTATAGCATTGCTAGTTGCAGGTGAAGATGATGTTTGTTCCATGTTGGAACATGTTTATGTTGGGATATCACAATATCTCTTGTCTTAATTAATGCATCTATATACTTGGTAAAGGGTGGAAGGCTCGGCCTTATGCCTGGTGTTTTGTTCCACTCTTGCCGCCCTAGTTTCCGCCATACCGGTGTTATGTTCCTTGATTTTGCGTTCCTTACGCGGTTGGGTGATTTATGGGACCCCCTTGACAGTTCGCTTTGAATAAAACTCCTCCAGCAAGGCCCAACCTGGTTTTAACATTTGCCACCTAAGCCTTTTTCCCTTGGGTTCTGCAGACTCAAGGGTCATCTTATTTTACCCCCCCCCCCCCCCCCCGCCCGGGCCAGTGCTCCTCGGAGTGTTGGTCCAAACTAGAGCCACTTGCAGCGCCACCTCGGGGAAACTTGAGGGCTGGTTTTAGTTGTACGTAGTGTTCATCCGGTGTGTCCTGAGAACGAGGTACGTGCGACTCCTATCGGGATTGTCGACACATCGGGCGGCTTTGCTGGTCTTGTTTTACCATTGTCGAAATGTCTTGTAAACCGGGATTCTGAGACTGATCGGTTCTTCCCGGGAGAAGGGATATCCTTCGTTGACCGTGAGAGCTTATAATGGGCTAAGTTGGGACACCCCTGCAGGGTATAAACTTTCGAGAGCCGTGCCCGCGGTTATGTGGCAGATGGGAATTTGTTAATGTCCGGTTGTAGAGAACTTGACACTTGACTCAATTAAAATACATCAACCGCGTGTGTAGCCGTGATGGTCTCTTCTCGGCGGAGTCCGGGAAGTGAACACGGTTCTTGTGTTATGGTTGTGCGTAAGTAGTTTCAGGATCACTTCTTGATCACTTCTAGCTTCACGACCGTTGCGTTGCTTCTCTTCTTGCTCTTATTTGCGTATGTTAGCCACCATACATGCTAGTGCTTGCTGCAGCTCCACCTCACTACCCTTTCCTACCCATAAGCTTAAATAGTCTTGATCTCGCGGGTGTGAGATTGTTGAGTCCTCGTGACTCACAGATACTTCCAAAACAGTTGCAGGTGTCGACGATACCAGTGCAGGTGATGCTACCGAACTCAAGTGGGAGCTCGACGAGGACCTTGGTCGTTACTATGTTTCGTTTCCTGATGATCAGTAGTGGAGCCCAGTTGGGACGATCAGGGATCTAGCATTTGGGGTTATCTTCTTTTCATTTGGGTTTGACCGTAGTCGGTCTATGTGTGTACTCTGATTGATGTATGATTTATTTATGTATTGTGTGAAGTGGCGATTGTAAGCCAACTCTTTATCTCATTCTTGTTCATTACATGGGATGGTGTGAAGATGACCCTTCTTGCGACAAAACCACAATGCGGTTATGCCTTTAAGTCGTGCCTCGACACGTGGGAGATATAGCCGCATCGTGGGAGTTACAGCTGGCGTGGAGGAGGAGAGTGCACCGTGGCCGCAGCACCCCCGGCCCCTCCACCGCTGGCATGCCATGGTTCGACGGAGCGCCGGCCTGAGGGCCCCGCCGGTCACGGATCATCTTTATTGGCGGCAGCGACGAGGCTCCGGATGGTGGCTCTCCACTCGTCGAGCTCCTCCGCAGCAGGAGGGAAGTCGAGGAGCAGCTGCGCGCGCGCCAAAGCTTCTGCTGGCGTGGGTGGTGCTGACAGCTACGTGGACCGTGGCGCGCTTCGACTTCTAACCACGTTAGAAGGAGCTCTATCACGGCCCAGCGGCTGCGTGCCATTTTCGCCAGCACTTCGGCGGGCATGCTGGACTCCTTCGCCCCGCAGATGATGCACAGGACTCTTCCCACGGTGGCGTCCGGGGTCTCCAGCGTGGTGGCGCTGCTCGTCATGCGCACTGGTAGAAAAGCACCGGTAGAGAGCAAGAACACGCTGTGGGCGCCGGCGTAGGCGTCTTGGAGGTTGCTGCGCCGCCCGTGGATGGCACAGCGACACTCCTGGAGGGCCCCCCGCCGCTTGCGGGGGGCCCAGCCCCGTCTTTGGATTTGGCGATGCGCGGCCCGTCATCTGGCGCACGAACGACGCCGCTCGCCAGGCTCTGACTGCAAGAGCGATGCTGGTGCTCGCGGGCCACGGCTCGGGTTCTGTCCGCGACCGGCCCGCTACTCGTCCGCACTGGCACGGGCCGTTCGGCTCCCGACGAGCCGATCGCCGTGATCATCTTCTTCTTGGGAGCCATGGCGATGAAGAACCGCTGGGCTAACTGCTAGATCGGATTCTCACAACTGCGCCCCCTACCTGGCGCGCCAAAGATGTCGGGGAAACGACACCTATGGGATCATAAGAATCCCTACTACGGTTGACGGGGCGCGGGGTCGTGAGAAGAGCAGGTCTAACAAGAAGCACACGGATCGTTTACCCAGGTTCGGGCCGCGAGGATGCGTAATACCCTAGTCCTGCTTTGGTGGATGTATTGAGTGTTCTTGTGTTCTTGAGCTAGCTACGGGGTGTAACTTGCCAAAAAGAGCCGAATCCCTCTCCAGTATGCCATGGGCCTCCTTTTATAGTCGAAAGGGGCTGCCACAGTGGCACACAGGAGGTGGAAAGGTCTACAGTGCTGCGAGCTTATCGCCCGTATTACAGGACAAGACACATTTAATGCATTGCTTAGGTGTCCCTTAGCTTTATCGGGGACAGGCACGAGGCCCGTCCCGTCCGTCGCCGCCTCACCTTGCTTCGACACGCGCCCGGGCCAGCGATGCATGTGGCGCCATGTAGGCAGGCAGGCAGCTGAGGTGGCGCGATGGTAGGGTCTTCACGAAGATCCGCATGCCACCGCGCAGGTGCTTGCTGAATTGGCTTGGAAGCCGCATGTTGCCACGCAGGTGCCTGCCCAGCTGGTCGGGCTGGCAGCTGCATGCGAACGGCGGCGGAGTCTTGGTCGACGCGGGCCTGGCTGTGGCCCCGCTGATGTCCTCGGCAAGGGCCTTGCCGGGGGCCCGGCAAGGGTCTTGTCGTGGCGTTGCAGTCGTCCCTGGCAAGGCGCTTGCCGCGGGTCTTGTGGATTCCCTCGGCTGGGATCTCGCCGAGGGTCGCCGTCTTCTGGTCCTTATCTAATCTCACATGTTTATGATCTTGACGAAGATCTGCATGCCACCACGGAGGTGCCTTCCGAGCCCTGGTTCCAACGTAGTTGGTTGGGTCGGAACCCGTGGGCTCAAGGGTGGCTCGCTCTGTTGGTGTTGGGCAAGTTGACCCGGCAAGGCTCTTGCCGGGGCCTCGGAGGCCGCCCCGGCAAGGGCCTTGCCGGGGGGGTCCACCTCACCCTCTTGCTCTTTGGTGTTTTTGGTCTTGGCGTTGCCTTGTTTGTCTTGGGCTTTGGCTTCTCTCCGGCTTCCCTCCCTTGCCCTGCTTGGTGTGGCCGTGGTGCGTGGCTCTGACTGCCCATGCACAAGTAAAGGGGTCAAAAGGAGAGCCCCTACTTTTGTACACCGACAGGTAGGTTTGTAACATCCCAATTTTCCTAAATTAGGATATTAATAGATCATTCATATGCATATCCTATTTTTATTGCATTATTTGCTCTTCTGCAATATTCTTTTCATTATGCAACAAAGGCAATTTATTGGAGTGGAGATAACATGACTTCTCCCCTGTTTTAAAAATGTTCATAATGTGCAGAATATTATTTCCAGTTCGTTTGATAT
Source organism: Aegilops tauschii subsp. strangulata (assembly GCF_002575655.3). Taxonomy (NCBI): domain Eukaryota; kingdom Viridiplantae; phylum Streptophyta; class Magnoliopsida; order Poales; family Poaceae; genus Aegilops; species Aegilops tauschii. The sequence goes on along the minus strand of NC_053036.3, from coordinate 411,568,139 downwards.
GTTCTGGTAATTTTTGCAATCTCCAAAATATTTTAATTGTGTGTTATTTTACTGTTTGTGTGGCCTTTTGCATCAAAATGAATTTCCAAAATTGCATTAGTATTGGAACTAGTGTTCCTGTAGTTTATAGCTATAGGGCTATTTTTACTGTGTGTCTTGGTATTTTTATTTAGATTTTATATTGTGTATGCTATTTTATTTATTTTGTTTTCTGCTGTTGTGTTTAAAAAAAAGCAGCGCAGCGCTGCAGCCAGCCGGCCCAGCCGCGCAGCCGCGGCCTAGGAGCGCCAGCGCCGCCGCAACCCACCTAGCCGATGCCGAAGCGGTACACGCCGCCCCAACCGCATCGCTCGCCCGTACCTGATCCGCTAGTCGCCTCAAGCCACTGACTAGCGGGCCCCGCGCCTATTCGTCCTCTTCCCCGAGCCGGGCACTGCACCGCACGCACGCTAAAGCCGAGCCCGGATCGCTCTCGTGCCCTGGTTGATTCCGTGTGCTCCAGGGACACCGTACGCGAGACGAACCCCCAGGGAAACCCTACTAAGGTCGCTTCCCCGTTTTCCCTCTTCCATATACAGCTGCCGGGCGCACGGATCTCGCCGGAGGAGCTCGGAGTCTGCTGCCATCGCTGGTCGTTTCCGTAAGAATCTCTCTAGCAGCAGCGCTTACCCCCTTCGACTCCCCTCTCTGTCGCACATCCGTATGACACGGTTTCGTGGGCAGGAAGACACCGGAGCGAGCCGCTGGAGCACACCCGACGCCGCCGGAGTTAGCGTCGTCGCCACCGCCCGCAGCGGAGGTCCCCGCCGCCGTTGAACACCACCACCACCTCCCCCGCTCGACACCGCACCCTCCCGTCACCTCGTCTTCGCCGGAGACCCACCGGAGAGCCACCACTGCCGACGCCCGACCGTCGCTGCCGTTTTCCTCTGTAAACGGTGAGCACACACGGACAGGAGGTTTTTCGGCCAACCGCCCGCTGCCACGTGTCAGTGCTCCAGTGCACGCGCAGGAGTTGCTATAGTTCAGGAGTTTTCTGCTGCCTTTTGTTTCTTTTCCAGATTTTCATCCAAATTTCAATTTGCTATAACTCTTAGTATATTTGTCAAATTTAGGTAATTCTTTTTCCTATGACCTCACAAAAATCAGCCCTTCATGACAGTACCAAAATTTCTCATGTTTGCACTGTTTAAATTTGAATTCGTCCAAATTCAAATTAAACCTTCCGGAGGCCATAACTTTCAAACCGTTTATCGGATTCGAGTGATTCTTTTTGTGTTGTGACTGTAGTGCAATTTAGGTGCTGTTAAGCTGCTGTTGTTGGGTTTTTGTAATGGTTTTCTTGCTGTTGGTTTTGTTTTTGTTCTATTTGTGTTCTGATGATTGATTTGTTGAATTGTGTGAAACGTGTAGATTGTCCGGTGTGCGACGTGGGCTATTGTCAGGAGTGTGACTTTCTGAACCAGAACCAAGGCAAGTTACATGTTGATCATCCTTTACCTATCGTGTCGGTGGGAACGACACCTATGGCGTCACTGTGATCCCTTCTACGGTAGGCGGGCGCGGGGTTGTGAGAAGAGCAGGTTTAGGAGCTAGCACAAAGATCGTTTACCCAGGTTCGAGCCGCGTGGATGCGTAATGCCCTAGTCCTGCTTTGGTGTGTATTTCAGAGTGTTCTTGAGCTCTCGAACTAGCTACGGTGACTGCGTAGTTCCAAAGAGCCGAATCCCTCCCCAGTATACCTCGGGCCTCCTTTTATAGGTAAAAGGGTTGCCACAGTGGCACACAGGAGGTGGAAAGGTGTACAGTGCGCGAGCTTATCGCCCGACATTACGGGACAAAGCGCATTAAATGCGCTACTTAGGTGTCCATTAGCTTTATCGGGGACGGGAACGAGGCCCGTCCCGTCTGTCGCCGGTTCGCCTCGCTTCGACACGCGCCTAGGCCAGCGATGCGTGCGGTGCCATGTAGGCAGGCAGGCAGCTGAGGTGGCGCGGTGGCAGGGCCTTCATGAAGATCTGCATGCCACCACGCAAGAGCTTGCTGAGTTGGTGTGGAGGCCGCCCGTCGCCACGCAGGTGCCTACCCAACTGATTGAGCTAGCAGCTGCTTGGGGACGGCGATGGAGTCTTGGCTGGTGTGGGCCTGGCAGTGGCCCCGCTGATGCGCTCAGCGAGGGTCTTGCCGGGGACCCGGCAAGGGTCTTGCCGTGGCGTCGCAGTCATCCCCGGCAAGGCGCTTGCCGGGGGTCTTGTGGATCTCCTCGGCAAGGATCCCGCCGAGGTTCGTCGTCTTCTGATCCTCATCTGATCTTGTGTGTTGATGATCTTGACAAAGATCTACATGCTACCACGGAGGTGCCTCCTGAGCCCTGGTTCCAATGTAGTTGTCGATGGTGTTTGGAACCCTTGGGCTCAAGGGTGGCTCGCTCTGCTGGCATCGGGCAAGTTGCCCCGGCAAGGCTCTTGCCGGGGCCGCGGAGGCTGCCCCGGCAAGGATCTTGCCGAGGGAGTCCACCTCACCCTCTTGCTCTCTGCGTTCCTGGTCTTGGCGTTGCCTTAGTTGTCTTGTGCTTCGGTTTCTCTCCGGTTTCCCTCCTCTGCCCCGCTAGGTGTGGCCGCGGCACGCGGCCCTAACTGCCCGTGCAGAAGTAAAGGGGTCAAAAGGAGAGCCCCTACTTTTGTACACCGACAGGAGCCCCCGGGCCTGGGCCACACATAAGCGCGACGCGTTGTTGGGCCAGGCCCAGAACGGTGCGCGGGCAGGTGGGGCGGATTTTACCGCAGTAACTGCGTTGTCCGCCGCGCTTCCCCACGACCCGCGTTGAACGCGCGACATGGAGGATCGTGCGTGACGTGGGGGTCATGCGTGGGGCGGTTCCCGCACGCATGCATCACATCGCAGTTAATGGGAAAAGAGGCGGCCCGCGCCTTCCCCTTAAAAAGGAATAACTGCGGGCGCGCTGCTCACTTACCCCCTGCATCTTCTCCAATCTCGGAACTGCTGTCCCTTTCTCCTTCCTTCCCAAGCATTCGCCTTTGCTCGCCGCCGCTGCGTCTTTGCTGTCTTTTGTCCCTTGCTTCCCGCAGCCGCCATGGCACCCAAAACCAGTAGAGGCAAGGGAGTGGCCAAGGACACCGGGACGAGCGAGCCGCCGGAGGGCGAGTTGGCGGTGCGGCGGACGCAGCTCGCCTACTTCCCCTCGACGGTTGACGTGTTCGAGCTCCGGGACTGCTTCAGGCCCCTATGGGGGTGCAAGACGGGGGGGGGGGGCATCCAGCCACGTGCGTCATCCCCGCCAACTGCGCCGAGGCCGCCCCGAATCGGTACCCGTTCTTCGTTGATTACTTTTCTTGTGGCCTTTGCCCCCTTTTTTTGATTTCTTCAATGATATCATGCACACATTTGGCTTCCACCTTCTGGATTTTACTCCAAACGCCACGGCGTGGATGTCTCTGTTCGCCCATCTCTGTGAGGGCTTCGCCGGAGTTCTCCCCAACACGGCACTTTTCCGCCATTATTTTTACCCCCGCATCCAGAAGGGAGGTGCCATTTCTGGTTGCGTCACCTGGATCCCAAAGGTCCAAAGGGACATACCTGGAGGGCGCCCAGAAGGAGAGGTGGGAACAATGCCGGGGCCGGTGGTGCTGGATTGAGGAGGACGATCCACAGGAGTTCTGCCGGGTCCGCCAGGCGCCGCCGGTTTGCAGGAACGACTGGGGTGACGTCGATGCCCAGGATGACAAGCTCGAGATTGCCACCACCAGGATCCACCGCCTCACCATTGCCGGGCTTACCTTGGAGATGGTTGGGGCGGATTTCCTCCGCCGCTGAATCGCTCCTCTGCACAACAAGGGGAGGCCGGCCTGGCTCTTCCAGAACGCGGCTGACATCATGAGCCTTCGCCCTGGCCTCAATCACAACTTCACGGTGATGGGGCACGCTCACTTTTGCCAGCAGATCTTTCAGCTCGACGTGAACCGTGAAGGCTGGGCCGAGAGGTCCGGCAAGGCTGTGAAGGCCGGCAAGGTCGTCAAGGGTCCCTTGTTCGGGTTGCCGGCGGGGGTGGTCCCGCTGAGCAACAACTCACGCCAGACTGACATCATCATCATGATGCTGGACTGCAATGCGCACGGTCCCGTCCAGAACTGGGCCCCGCCGTCGGAGGAGCAGGTCTAGGAGTTCTTTGACGGCTTGGCGGAGGTGTATGTCCGCAACGAGCCGCTTCTCATCCAGGACACCACTCAGGCGGAGCTGGACTATATCGCCGCCAGGGTGGTGGAGGCAGAGCTCGCCAGGCAGGCCGGCAGTGCTGGCAGCGTGGAGGACGAGGCCGCGGCGGCCGCGGAGGAGAAGGAGCTTGCCCAGTGGGCAAAGTCCGCTGGGGAGGCCAGCAGCCGGCACCGGGGCCCCTCATGTCGAAGATGTGGCCGACGAGTCGTCGGAGGAGGAGGCCGAGGCTGTCGACCCTCCAGCCACGGGGAGAGGGCGAGTCCTGCGGCGGGCCACCTCTGGCGAGCTGGTTCGGCCCGGCAGGGTCGTGCAACCCCGACAAGCCTAGGAGGCATCCGCGCGCCAAATGAGGGCCGCGGCTGCGAAGAAATCGGTGAAGGCCGCAGTGGCGAAGGAGAAAGCATCTACCTCTTCTTCATCCAAGCGCGTACAGACTCTGCCTTCCTCCCCTCCTCTGGCAGACGTTGACGTGGAGGTCACCTTTGACTTTGTGTCCCTCAGCCCAAGGAGGAAGAGGAAAGCAGCAGAGGAGGAGGTGGAGGACGAGTAAGTATCTTGTCCCTTTCTGTCATCTCCGTCCCCTCGGACTGTGCCACTTATCTTAATTCGTCTTCATCTTTGCAGGGATGCGGAGGCACTGGCCCAGAGGGTGAAGAGGGCCAGGGCTTCAGCGAGCGGCCAGCCCCCGGCAGGGACTTCCGGTACACCACTGGTGGTGTTGAGCAGCCCGGACAGTAGCCCCCGGCAAAGCCCCCAGCGTAAGTTCACCACTCACCCCTCATCGACGTGTGTTGGGGGCACGATCTCTTGGTGCTGACCTTGCTCTGGTTGCAGGAGGAGGACAGCAGCAGGAGGAGCCACAGAGGGCTACCCCCAACACGCCGCCCCGAGGGGTGTCCCCGGCAAGCGCGCCAAGCACCGAGCCCATGCACACGGAGGAGGAGGAGAACCCGGGCGCTGGTGGCTTCGCCTCGACGCCAAATGTTGGCGGGGAGGGGACCTCTGCTTCCCTGCCCGGCACGGGTAAGTCACTCGCCTTCCATCCTTGTTCTTTTTCTGTTCTTTCTGAATCTTGGTCTTGGCTTCACCTCATCCCCTTCTCGGTATCCAGATCGTCCGTCGGCGGACCAGGAGGACATAGACACCGTCATCGAGGATGTCGCCAAGGTCGCCGAGGCGGAGGCCGAGAAGATCGCCGCCGAGGAGGCCGCCAAGGGGCCCGCCGGGGAGCCCGACAAGGCTGCTGCCGAGGAGGCCGGCAAGGGGCCTGCCGGGGAGGTGGGCAAGGCTGCTGCCGAGGAGGAGGTGGTCGATGACCAGCCTTCCTCCTCCACTGCCTCTGGCTCCGGGAGGTATCTGAGGGTGAGCGACGACCCTTTCGTCCACCTCCCAGGGTCATCGAGCTCTAGGGCGCCCATCGAGGGAGAGGTGTTCGACGAAGAGGTGATTGCCGCCGCCGGGCTCGAGGTTGTTGACGAGCTGAGCGCCGGTGGCGACGGTTCTTGGGAGGAGCGGCTTCTCCAGGCCATGGGCGCCAGCTTCCGGAAGCTCCAAGCGCTCCACCACGCCCGCCTGGACAAGGCCAAGTCCAGGATGGCAACGGTGGACAAGGCGGAGGCGGACCTCAAGGGACGCGTCGCCGAGGCACAAACTTGGTTCCGCCAGGCTTGCGAGGAGCTGAAGGCCACCCAGGGCGAGCTGGCCAAGCATGAGGTGGAGCTCACCATGAAGCGGGTCGACATCGAGAAGGCCCAGGAGACGGCGGAGAACCTGGCCGCGGCAGCCGAGGCCGCTCGAACCCAGCATCATGCCGCGCTGAACTCCTAGGAGGAGGACCTTGCCGCACGCGAGGAGAAGCTTGCCGCAACGCTCCGCAGCAAGGATGAGGAGGTGGAGAAGCTCGTCGTGCAGCGGACCCAGGAGCTGGAGCAGAGGCACAAGGAGGTGCTCGATGCCCAGGCTCTGGTTCACGCTGGCAAGGTGAAGGAGCTGGAGGTGGAGCGGGACGGGCAGAAGGACCAGACCCAGAAGCTGACCGAGGAGAAGAACACGCTCACCGGTGCCCTAACGGAGGCGCAAGGTGCGGCCGTCAGCAGGGCCGGGCAGCTTTCCGAGGCCAACAACTCCATTAAAGATCTCAAGCTGAAGCTAGAGGGTCTCGAGGGGATGCTGTCAGAGGCCAAAGCCCGGGAGGAGGCCCTGGCCAAGGATATGGAGGCTGAGAAGCTGCAGCGGAAGAACGAAGCCGCCAACCACAAGGATTTTGTGGATGGGGAGAATCGCTGGATCGGCTGCCTCGAAGACGTCGCCGGCAGGATCACCATGCAGCTGGCCACCATGGGGATGCCAAATGTGAGGTACGCTCCGGATCGTAGCATGACTCCCAACGCCAGGCTGACCTGTTCTTCGAGGGTGTTCTTGGAGCCCTGGAGCATTTTCGCTCCACCAGGGCGACTTTCTTGGCCAATGAGGCCCGGAGGCTTTGCCGAGGTGCCATGACCAAGGTTCTCACCAAGGTGGCATACGGGAATCCCAACCTCGACTTCGACGCTGCGCTGGAGAGCTTGCCGGAGGGGGTGGACCTCGCGCCGCTCAGTGAGCGTATCGAGGCCGTCATCAGCGGCATCGATGGAATCTAGAGGGTAGAAGGCCAGCGCCGGGACTAGGCACCCCGCTTCTTATCGTCGCTGCAGGTTCATGACCAAGACAATTTCTATCTTTAGTTAGAACCGCAGCAACAATTGATGTAATACAACTCTACAGTACTTTTGAATCAGCGCATGTTATTTTCCTGTTCAATCTCTCTCTCTGTATGTCCACCCTACATTGATCGGGTACGCTTGCTGGCGCGTAACCCGGAGCATGGCGCCTCGAGGACGGATCCTCGATAGCCTGCCAGGTGTGCTTGCTGCCAGGCAAACCAGCTTACCACTCTCAACGCGGCCGCCCGAACTGTCGAGCTTGACTCGAGTCAGAATCGAGAGCGTTGCCAATTGCGGAAGGCTACCACGCCGTTCTTGACGCGGCTGCTTAAGCTGTTGAGCGGACTCAAAACAGAGTAAGGGCATTGCCAATAGCGGAATAGCCCCATTGCGTGCAGGTTTTCTATACAAAGAACGAGATCTCCGAGGGGAATAACCTTATATAAAAAGGAAATATTTAAAGTTTGGCATGACTTAGCTTTCCTGTCATCGCACTGGCGCCCTTCGCGCTTGCAGGCGGCGCCGTTCTCTTGGTCGTCTTCTTCTTGGGAGCCATGGCGACGAAGAACCGCTAGGCTAACTGCTAGACCAGACTCTCACAACTGCGCCCCCTACCTGGCGCGCCAAATATGTCGGTGGGAACGACACCTATGGGGTGATACGACCACGTGTTCTGTCACTTCCGAGGTTACTGTTATTTCATCTGAAGATGCAGAACACTTGGTCTCTATTATTACAAGCGAGACTACTAATTTGTATTGCACTGACAAGAGCAAGAATGTGCATGTCAAGGAATGAGCTAGACACATGTTACCAAGTCATCCATGCATACAAGCAATAACGTGTAGGATTGAGCAAACAAAGGAATCTGCATGCAAATTTGATCAGTTTTGGTTTGGTCCAGAGATAAACAAGGTCACGTACATCCATGAGATATTAGTCCTATATGGAGTCCTGACCAAGTACGTTTTCCATCAGGTGCGGCCACCCGATCAAGGAGTATACTCGTGGACGACTATGAAGATTGAGGAATTGCTTTCTTTAAAAGGAACCGGATGGGGTCCACCTACACATAGCACAAGAGGCCACACCATCAAACAAGTCATCGTTGCTTCTGTTTCCTTAGAATAGATTAGATAAATCAAGTCGGTTAGTATGTTTTGGTAGGTCAAGTTTGTGCTTTCCTTGAATTAGGGGTGTGGCTAGCCTGTTAGTCAAACCATGGTTTGGTCAGCTATACTACTATAAATAGCCATAGTTCAGTCATTGTAAAGGGAGGTTATATTTTTATGAATAGACACAATGTCTTTTTAGGGTAAATACCCCTATCGAGTTTTGGGGGAAGCAGTCTAAAAATCCTAAGTTTTGGAGGAAGCTTTAAAAAACCTTTGTGTTGCAATTTCTGTGTGAGGAAATTGTTTTGCGCGTGAGTACCGTCGTCGAGATTGGTTTTCTCGTGTTGAGCCGCAAGGTTCACACCCTTTATTTCGTGTACAACGCGTGCGCGGGCGAGAGGTTGCTACTGCCAAAGGAGAAGTGTCGTGAAAGATCGGGGCGCAACAACGGATCGGATCTCGCCACGAGGTTCGGTCCTTATCAGGTGGTATTCAGAGCAAGGTTGTTGACGGTACTATGCAGAAGATGACTGGATTATCATTCAAGCTAAGCTATGGATTTCAGTTGGAGGAGGAAGGCCGATGGGATGGACTTTTTCATACTCGTGTTGTGGTACAAGAGAGATCATGTGCTATGGCAATCGACCACATGAGTTTGATCAACGCGGCAAGCATCGAGATGGCGGAGAAGTTGGAACTGCCAATGACACCATGCCCACAACCATACTCGTTCTGTTGGGGTCATGAACAGCTCAGTGTCACACATCAAACCAAGGTACCGTTTTTGTTGGGAAAATATTATTGCACGGTTTTGTGTGACGTGATTCCGGCTCCGATGGTTTCATGTCACTTATTGTTGGGCAAGCCATGGTACAAAGAGCACGACGTTGCATATCATTGTCAAACACACATATATACCGTCAAGAAGGGTAAGAAGTACGACATCGTGCCTATGGGTCAGGATCGTTTTATTGCTTGGAGGAGAGAACATCAGAAGAAGGTAAAAGAAGAGAAAGATGCTAAAAATAATATGGTCGAAGCTACTGAAAATTTTGTGGTCGTTGTTCAATCCGTAGATGAAAATATTACTCAAGAGATTGAGTCGAAACCGAGGACAGTTTCCATTCAAGGGGGGGGGGAGGATGATACGACCACGTGTTCTATCACTTCCGAGGTTACTGTTATTTCATCTAAAGATGCAGAACACTTGGTCTCTATTATTACAAGCGAGACTACTAATTTGTATTGCACAGACAAGAGCAAGAATGTGCATGTCAAGGAACGAGCTAGACACATGTTACCAAGTCATCCATGCATGCAAGCAATAACGTGTAGGATTGAGCAAACAAAGGAATCTGCCTGCAAATTTGATCAATTTTGGTTTGGTCCAGAGATAAACAAGGTCACGTACATCCATGAGATATTAGTCTTGTATGGAGTCCTCACCATGTACGTTTTACATCAGGTGTGCCCACCCAATCAAGGAGTATACTCGTGGACGACTATGAAGATTGAAGAATTGCTTTCTTTAAAAGGAACCGGATGGGGTCCACCTACACATAGCACAAGAAGCCGCACCATCAAACAAGTCGTCGTTGCTTTTGTTTCCTTAGAATAGATTAGATAAATCAAGTCGGTTAGTATGTTTTGGTAGGTCAAGTTTGTGCTTTCCTTGAATTAGGGGTGTGGCTAGCATGTTAGTCAAACCATGGTTTGGTCGGCTATACTACTATAAATAGCCATAGTTCGGTCATTGTAAAGGGAGGTTATATTTTTATGAATAGACACAATGTCTTTTTAGGGTAAATACCCATATCGAGTTTTGGGGGAAGCTGTCTAAAAATCCCTAAGTTTTGGAGGAAGCTTTAGAAAACCTTTGTGTTGCGATTTCTGTGTGAGGAAATTGTTTTGCACGTGAGTACCGTCATCGAGATTGGTTTTCTCGTGCTGAGCCGCAAGGTTCAAACCCTTTATTTCGTGTACATCGCGTGCGCGAGTGAGAGGTTGCTACTGCCGAAGGAGAAGTGTCATGAAAGATCGGGCCGCAACAACGGATCGGTTCTCGCCACGAGGTTCGGTCTACATCATGGGGTCACTAGGATCCCTTCTACGGTCGGCGGGCGCGGGGTTGTCAGAAGAGCAGGTTTAGGAGCTAGCACAAAGATCGTTTACCCAGGTTCGGGCCGCGAGGATGCGTAATGCCCTAGTCCTGCTTTGGCGTGTATTTTAGAGTGTTCTTGAGCTCTCGAACTAGCTACGGTGGCTGCGTAGTTCCAAAGAGCCGAATCCCTCCCCAGTATGCCTCGGGCCTCCTTTTATAGGTAAAAGGGGTTGCCACGGTGGCACACAGGAGGTGGAAAGGTGTACAGTGCGCGAGCTTATCGCCCGGCGTTACGGGACAAAGCGCATTAAATGCGCTACTTAGGTGTCCATTAGCTTTATCGGGGACGGGAACGAGGCCCGTCCCGTCTGTCGCCGCTCCGCCTCGCTTCGACACGCGCCGAGGCCAGCGATGCGTGCGGTGCCATGTAGGCAGGCAGACAGCTGAGGTGGCGCGGTGGCAGGGCCTTCACGATGATCTGCATGCCACCACGCAAGTGCTTGCTGATTTGGTGTAGAAGCCGCCCGTCGCCACGCATGTGCCTGCCCAACTGGTTGAGCTAGCAGCTGCTTGGGGACGGTGGTGGAGTCTTGGCTGGTGCGGGCCTGGCAGTGGCCCCGCTGATGCCCTCGGCGAGGGTCTTGCTAGGGGCCTAGCAAGGGACTTGCCGTGGCATCGCAGTCGTCCCCGGCAAGCGGATCTCCTCGGCAAGGATCCCGCCGAGGGTCGTCGTCTTCTGATCCTCATCTGATCTTGTGTGTTGATGATCTTGACAAAGATCTGCATGCTACCACGGAGGTGCCTCCTGAGCCCTGGTTCCAATGTAGTTGTCGATGGTGTTTGGAACCCTTGGGCTCAAGGGTGGCTCGCTCTGCTGGCATCGGGCAAGTTGCCCCGGCAAGGCTCTTGCCGGGGCCGCGGAGGCTGCCCCGGCAAGGATCTTGCCGAGGGAGTCCACCTCGCCCTCTTGCTCTCTGCGTTCCTGGTCTTGGCGTTGCCTTAGTTGTCTTGTGCTTCGGCTTCTCTCCGGCTTCCCTCCTCTGCCCCGCTAGGTGTGGCCGCGGCACGCGGCCCTAACTGCCAGTGCACAAGTAAAGGGGTCAAAAGGAGAGCCCCTACTTTTGTACACCGACATAATGTTTTCTATGCATGTAGTTATATCACACTATGAATATATGCATGTATAGGATTATTATATTATTTTGCTATATTGTTGAGCTATCTCCCGTCATTGGAGATCATGGTAGTTGTAGTTTTGCTATGCTTTGTAGATGGGGTTGGTTCGAGAATCCCTTGAGCTTATGTGAGGATTATATATATGACTAAATTGAGTAGTAACTCAGGATTTAACTCACCTCTGGGCGGAAGTGGTATTGCTTGGTGTTGAGGGACGACATCATGGGGTCTTGCACCTTTTCTAAGGCCATGCGCCCATGAGAGTGCACCCTAAGTGGAATGCCGCCGAGGTTCAAAAAGATCAGACAGACTTAGTGACTAGTAGCTTCCATGTGCAGCCACTGGCTATATGGGCTCTGGCTTAGTTGATCAGTTGTTGGAACCCTTGCCCAGACAGTGTCGACAGATGTAGCATATGTAGGTGGGATGTGGCCGTCAGGTGGTTAAGGGAACCTCTTCTGAAAGACTTCGTCTCTATCTTTGGATTGGATCCAGTGGGTAAAGCGTATTAAACTCTACAGAGTATTAAAACTAATCATGATTAGCCGTGCCCCCAGTTATGGGCAAATTTGAGCTACTATGCCATTACAGTTGTTGGATGATCTTGACAGATGTGACACTTAATAATATTTGTGGGAAAACTTAATAAAGGCTAGGTTGGAGTTGATTTTTGCCAACTCAACCTTGTGTATTTAATTGCAGTAATAAAAGAACTAAATAAAAATATGACTATTAGGTAGTTATGAGGACAAAATCAGCTTTCCGTAAAAATAACCCTCAAGCCTTCCTTTTGTTATACTATACATATACATGTAGGTCTGCTATATTATTACTCCTGTGTAACTTGCCAATACATTCCAAGTATTGACCTATATGGTTGCAACGTCTCCTGTTGCAGGATATTCTGACGAAGAGTAAGGTACCGTTAGGGTCGCGAGTCTGCACTCAGCATCGCCATTGGGCTATGATGGGACTCATCGTTATTTTCTGCTACTTTTCGCTGTTTGATTGAATAAAACTAGCCAAGTGCTATGCAGATTGTTTTATTTTATACATTCTGGATCATACGTTGTAATAAATGAAGCACTTTCTATTCTGGTATTCATTTATACTGTGTGTGCTAGCGAGTTCGATCCAGGGACTAGCACGGTAAGCACGGAGACTCAAATCCTTCGAGGTTTGGTCATTACACATTCGTCGCGGATGCTATGCTTAAAGGCTGTTAGGGCTTCGGCATCCGGACAGTCGACGATCTGGTTCTTTTTAGTTAGGAACCTGGTCCAGAATTTCCTGGCTGACTCTCCGGGCTGTTGAACTATGTGACTTAAGTCATCGGCATCCGGAGGTCGGACGTATGTACCTTGGAAGTTGTCACGGAAGGCGTCTTCCAAGTCCTCCCAGCTGCCAATAGAGTTTTCTGGCAGGCTGTTTAACCAGTGCCTAGCTGGTCCCTTGAGTTTTAGCGGGAGGTATTTGATGGCATGAAGATCATCACCGCGGGCCATATGAATATGGAGAAGAAAGTCCTCAATCCATACCGCGGGATCTGTTGTTCCATCATATGATTCGATATTCACGGGTTTAAACCCTTCTGGGAATTTGTGCTCCATTACTTCATCAGTGAAGCAGAGGGGGTGTGCGGCGCCTCTATATCAGGCCAAGTCGTGACGTAGCTCGGATGGAGTCCGTTTGCGGTTTTCGGCCCGGACGTGGTTATGCTTGTCACGTCTGGCTAGATAGTCGTCTTCGCGCGCCAGAGCACGCCCCCGCGATCCGTAGATCGATCTGGTCTAACCTATTCTATTTTCCAGGTCATGCCGAAGGTCGTATGTATATCCCCGAGCTGTTATGTCTCTACCTTTACGGCGAGGTGGTATGGGCTGGTGTTCGGCTTGAGTTGTCGTTTTGTCCCGGCCATGTGGTGGTCAGTCAGCCGCGTTACGCGCTGATCGTACGGGGTCCAGTGCCTCGTCATCGAATTGAGGTAGAAGTTTACGCTTCGGGTAACTTTTGATTGGGCGCTCGAGGCCGTATTCCACGGCTGCTAGGACATTAGTCCACCTGTCATTGAGTAGATCTTGATCAGCTTGAAGCTACTGCTGCTTCTTTTTCAGGCTCCTTGCAGTGGTTATTAGCCGGCGCTTAAAGCGCTCCTGCTCGAGAGGTTCCTCAGGCATGATAAAGTCTTTGTTGCCGAGGCTCACCTCATCCTCGGAGAGTGGAAGATAATTGCTGTCCTCCGAGTCTTCGTTTACGACCTGTTCATCAGGGCTAACTTGCCCATCTTCCCGATCGTCCTGTTCGGGGTTGGCTCGACGGGTTCTTCTTCATCTTCGGCGTCGTCCGGAGTATTGTTGTCTCTCGTGCCGGTATTGCTGTCTTTTCCATGGCGTGATTTAGAGCGGCGCCGCTAACGTCGGCGCTTTGGTTGTATCTCAGGAGGTTTATCCTCAACTGTATTCTTCTCATTATCGCCGTTACCCTCTTTGGGTGTATCCACCATGTACACGTCATACGAAGAGGTGGTCGTTCAGCGTCCGGTAAACGGCGGGTTTTGGGCCTGCTCCTCTCCGGCATCGTCGTCCATACCGCCGATGTCTTCGGAGCCGTAATCGAGCATGTCAGTTAAGTCCTCGACAGTGGCTATGAAGTGGGTGGTGGGTGGGACGTAAAATTCCCCGCTCTCAGCCCCTAGTCCAGGCTGGGCGTAGTTTGGACGTTGCTCCTCTATTATGACGAGGGATCGCATCAAGTACAGAGCCTCGCTTAAAGGCGAGGTTTGGCCAGGGAGAAGAGAGTCTATGGAGTATGGCGGGAAGGGGACTCCTTGGCCAAGCTCACACGATGCTGACTCTGAGGGTTCGGAGCTAGTGTCCGGAGAAGAGTCCGGCTTCATGATGGTTGCCAGCGACACTACTTCCTTCGGCTCTCCCGTACTGGGCTTAGTGACCGCAGATAGTCTGGCGGGCTCAGGAATCCCGTCTTCGGACCTGGCGATGCGCTCCGGCTCTAAGGCCAGAGAAGAGGTTGGGGTCGTGAACCCTTGGAAGATCAAGTCTCCTCGGATATCACCGACATAGTCCAGATTCCCAAAACTAATCTGGTGACCTGGGGCGTAGCTGTCGATCTGCTCTAGATGGCCAAGCGAGTTGGCCCGCAGTGCGAAGCCGCCGAATATGAAGATCTGGCCAGGGAGAAAAACCTCCCTCAGGGCGGCATTGTTGTAGATGACAGATGGAGCCATCGAACCTTCTGATGATGACACAGCGGAACTCTCAATGAAAGCACCAATGTCGGTGGCAAAACCGGCGGATCTCGGGTAGGGGGTCCCGAACTGTGCGTCTAAGGTCGATGGTAACAGGAGATGGGGGACACGATGTTTACCTAGGTTCGGGCCCTCTTGATGGAGGTAATACCCTACTTCCTACTTGATTGATCTTGATGAATATGAAGATTACAAGAGTTGATCTACCACGAGATCATAATGGCTAAACACTAGATGTCTAGCATGTATGATTATGATCGCCTCTACGGACTAAACCCTCCGGTTTATATAGACACCAGAGGGGCCTAGGGTTGTACATAGTCGGTTTACAGAGGAAGGAATCTTCATATCCGAACGCCAAGCTTGCCATCCACGCAAAGGAGAGTCCCATCCGGACACGGGAGGAAGTCTTCTATCTTGTATCTTCATGGCCCATCAGTCCGGCCCACATCACATAGCCCGGACGCCCGAGGACCCCTTAATCCAGGACTCCCTCACTCTACAACATGCATGGCACACGGAATTACAGGATTCTAGGATTTTTAAATATGAGCACAGGGATGGCTGGGAAATGCAGATGCTCCTCCAACACACCACAAGGTGTGGTCCTATGAAAATAACAGTCGATTGAAAACAAATAGGTCAGTCAATTTTTTCTGCACAGTCCGATGTACAAAGAACGGGCAGATCGCCTTCATCTACCTCCAACCAGTCAGTGTTACGATCTTCCTCGAAATGCCGGCGACCACCGGCCAAGTCCCCTACCTCCGCCCTCCCCTCGACCTCACCGCACCGCCCCAGCCATCCCTTCAAGCCCCGCCGACCTCCAGATCGGGCGCAAGCAGCTCCTGCGCCCCACACCCCTATGATAGACACTGATGCGCCACTTCCCCGACGAACAGGCGGACTAGGTGCTCCGCGTGCCTAAGCGGGTGCTGCTTCTTTTAATTGCGATTCGACTAACCCTAAATTGAAATCCAGGCGGGCTACTGACCTCTAGCAAAGGTGAAATAGTAAATGGGAGGAAACCTTGTGCATTTAGTATCACGAAGAAGATGCAATACGAAGCGCTCAACTAGTTTCTTTCGTGGGATGAATACGGTGTGAGCAGAGACGTAAGATTTGCACGAATAAGGGAAGAGGAGTACCTCTTTTCTCTTGGCAGTGTTTTGTCCTCCTTCTATTTTTCCAACGATCTTCTTGTGGTTCGCTGGAAACGAGAAGTTGTGGAGGACGGTGGAGCCTTGGACGAACCCATGGAAAAGTTGTTGAGTGTGGTGCGGTAGCCGTCTGTCGGCGGCGGGGAACCAGATTCGAGGCGGCAAACGATGGCGTAGTGGGAACAGCTCCGGTGCGGTGGACGGTTGCGACAGTGCAGCGGCAGTGGTGAGGCGCATGACGGCGTGGTCGAAGTGGTTCTGGTACGGCGCACGTCAGCGTCGGCGTCGTGGAGGCAGTCTGCCTCGGCTTCAGCTGCTAAGTCCCTGAAGGCGTTGCGGTTGCGGTTGCGTTGGACGACGACGTCGGGGTACCGGCTCCGACATGACGGAGGAGGGTGGCGGTGGATTGGGCGCGATGGGGTGGAGGACGGAGGAGGCTGGGGTTTCGCGGCTGGTGGAGAGGGCGTTTTGGCGCCCACGGAGTATGAATGGGGAAACGGAGGGAGGAGGGGAGAACTAAGGGTGAACAGTGTTTCGGTTTGGGATGCGCTTGTTTGAAATTTGGGGAAAGTTACAAACTTTGCCCCCATCTAAAATTTCGGACATATTGCGGGTTGGGGGTAGGGCAGTAATCTCAGGTGTCCCAAATGGTGGGCGAGATAGATTTCGGCCGAGCGCATGGGTGTTTAGGCACCCACGGCGTATGAATGCTTCTCGGAGGCGGTTGAGACTGGCGTCTTCGTGAAGTTACAAACCTACCCCGGCAGGCGGGAAGGCGTGGCCGCGCGGGCCGGCCGCGGGCGGCAGCGGCCGGCTGTTCGGCCGGTGGCGGCTGGCGGCTCAAGGGGTGGAAGTTGAAGATAAACTACAGGCCCTTGATTTCGTATCCAACGGCTAGAAAACCTACTGACCAGAGATGAAAAAGTCAGTCGACTGACGTGTAACCCCACCCCGCACGTACACATGCATGCACGCAACACTCGCACGAACACACGCACGCATGCAGGCGTGCAACACTGACACATACACATAACGAACACACGCACGCATGCAGGCGTGCAACACTGACACGTACACATGCTCTCACGAACACACGCACGTACGCACACATGCATGCAACACTGAAATGTACACATGCACGCACGCAACACTCGCACGCCTGCATGCACACAACACACGACACAACACACACGCTCAACCTATACGTGCATGCACCCTTTGGTAAGGACATGGATTGTTACGGGTATTAATCAATCTTATCTGTGATAAGCAGAACATTGATGTTTGCAGCGGTCTTTATGAATCACAATGTATCGAACGAGCTATCAACGTATATATGAAAATTTTAAAATTCTCTTACAGTATATAGTATGCTTATCTAGATGAAATAGATGACGTCACACTCAATGAACAATCATCGGTTTATGAAATGCCCGCTTCTGACCGCCCTGGCCCACCAAAAGTTCCTCTGCCGTGTGCTGCTTGCGTTGGGTCACTGACATGCAGGCCATGTACCCAAAGAGCCCACACGTTAGTGGAAGAATGGCGCGGTGTCGTACGTCAGAGTCGAGGGCGCCACTCGATGCATGCTCTGCTGAACACGCCTCCTTGCCACATTCAAACGCCTCCATGAAACCCGTGTGGAAGTCGAGAAACCCACTCTGGACACACGTCCGTTCATGACCGGGCCGGCATTAAATGCAACCCCGGCCGAGCTCCTCCTGTCCGCCGTCTATTTAATCTCCTATTTAAACGAGGCCAAACGCCAGCCAAGAATCACACACCTCCGCTGCTCCCCTATCTCCTCCTTCACCATTTTGTCCACTCTTACAATGGCTTACGAAGAGTAGTTATCCCGCATGCAAGCCGCCTGGGTGGCCCGCCGAGCCTGCCGGATACAAGCTATGCAGCTCGCTGATCCACTTCCCTCCCCTCGCCCAACAGAGCCAGTTGCCGCCCCAAGCCGGCGCGCTGTTCAGCAACTCGCCGCTCCAGGCCAGCTCGACGAGGAGCAGCGCACGGGCGTCGTCAGTGCCGTCCATGCCGCCACCTTGTACCACGCCTCCCGTGTCTGCGATTGCGTTTCCCGTTTCTGTGGCCGAGACTCCATGCCGACGGCCGCGCCATGCAAGCAGAGACAGAAGCCGGATGCGCGGAGAGCGACGAGTCGGTGGCCAGCGCCTCCGCGTCCGCCGCCATCATCGAGGAGAAGTAGAACACGGGAGGCCGCCGCCGCTTGGGTCCCATGAAGGCCACCACGGAGGCGACGCCAGTGTACACAACAGGTGTCTTGCCGGATCCTTTTGTTGCAAGGACCTTCGTCGACCCCGCATGGGCTCCACGGAAGCGGAGAAGCCCCCTTCCACCATCATCTTGGGCATCAGCCAACCATATCAGTTGGGCAGTGGGGAAGCGAGCCATCCTTTGCGCTGAAGCATATACCTTCGGGGCTCCCGGCAGTCCGGTGATCGTGCTGCCGGACATGAGGAACACAAATAGATCGGTGGGCGACCATTTAGGCCAGGTATTATATACATGTGTTGTGCAGAACTAGCACCGCTTAGTTGATTGAAATGTAATGAAATCCATCATGTTTGTATGAAAATCCGGTATTTTATATGAATTCTGTCATTGTTTATGAAAAATATTGCCGTGTTTGCATGAATTTCGTTCGGTTGGTTGAGTTGCTGTCATAATGTGTGCGGCTACGGTTGGATGGCGTAATATGCGGGTCGCCGATCGGTCTGCGGCCGGCTCGGTCGGCGTGGTGTGACAAAAAAAGCACAGCTCATGCGAGCTCGTCTCCAACGTGCGCGCTGGAGGATGCATGAGCACCCGAGTCATTCCTCATTCATCGGTGGGAAAGGCACTGGTGGAAAAAAGGGTCGCCAATATTTTGGCTACCTCGGGCAAAATCCAAACAACCCCTCCCAGTAGATTCAAATCCCTCGTTCACCGTGAAATTTTGCCATGTGTTGTTTTCATGGACTAGCAAGATGCCCGTGCATTGCACGGAACATCAATGTATTTTTTTACAAAACACCTGTTGTGATTGACCCATGCAGGAGTAATCCCATGTGTAAAAATTAATGATATCTCGAGAATTTTATCGAAAAAATGGTATGTCGAGAATTTCATCGAAAAAATGATATCTCGAGAAAGATGAGAGATAAGGTGAGGAGGAGTGGGACGTGGTGGTGACTGGTGGTCGGACTGGGCGAAGGCATGGGGATGGACGGCGCATTATGTCTAGGTTTGTATCTCTCTCACACACACCCACGTAGGTGGGGGACGTGCACGCAGAGAAGAGGTGCACACATGGCGCACGTACTCCCGTCTCTTTCCCAACCACACCTGTCGTGGATTTGTCACGGCAGATGTCCTCGTGCAAGGACTTAGTCGTGGAGCCATCGCCGCTAGGAAGCTTAAAGGGGTTAAACGGGATAAGGAACACGAGGGTTATACTGGTTCGGCCCCTTGCGGTGAAGGTAAAAGCCTACGTCCAGTTGAGGTGGTATTACTTAGGGTTTCGATGATCAGGGAGCTTAATTGCTATGCCTGGCTCTCGATCTGTTGTTTCTCGTCCTGAACCACCGCCGGGTGGTCCCTTATATACAGAGGTTGACGCCCCGCGGCTCTCAGAGTCCCGGCCAGCTTATAACAGTATCCGGCTCGGACTCTTATCTACTCTTGCCTTACATTACAAGTCTTGCCATAATGGCGGTTTATCACTAGGGGCCTTAAGCCGCCTCCGGGTCTTAAGCCCACTATTGATCCGCCATCCTCTATCCTGGTATTGGGCTTCACGTGATGATCATTATAACGTAACCCGGCCCCTCCTGGGCGGGTGACTCTAATGGTCATATCCTCAATATTAGGCCCCAGATTGATTTGAACCGCTTCATGTCAATCTTCAATCCCTTTGAGAGAAAATCTTCCGGCTTCTGCTTGTGCGAAGGTTATAACCCGCCGTGACGTCATCTTCTGGATTCCTGGTAACCCGCCATGACGTCATCTTCCATTAAGTTCATTTTTTATTCTGTCATATCCCAACGGATCTTATCTTTAATGGCTATCCCGAAAATCGAGGCGTTTTCGTGGCAAGATAATCACGTCGTGGCCTCCTTGTTTCTCGCGCCCATTCATCAGCCGTGCCTTATAAATAGGCCCGGCTCATAAGCCTTCGTCCACTCCTCTCCTCCATCGTCTTCCTCCTCTGACTCGTGAGAGCTTCGAGCTCCGCCGTCGCCGCCGCGCCCCTGGTCTTCATCAACCTCGGCCGCTGCATCACCCCGAACCGGTCCAGAGAAACGGCGGCAACCTCCGCATCTCTTCAGCGCCGGTAAGTCCTTGCCACTCCATAGAGTAGATCCGCATTAGGGTTCTTGTCGTTCTCCCCTGTTCTTCGCAGTTCTTCCTACACGGCCCCCTTGGATCCAGAAACTATATAGAGCTAGTGCGGCTGTGGTTTCGCACCCATTTTCAACAGTAGCATGTCCCCTTTACTTGCAAAGAGATCTCCTTAGAGCTCATAAACTTCTCTGTATCAGCTTTCTAGGTCTAGAATTTTTTTCTTTCTAGACGATCGTTTGATCTAAAATAATCCCTTCAACCTGTGAAACCTGTTTGTACAACACTTAGACAAAAATCTGCATCTATTAACCATGGCGGCTCATATCTCCGGGTTAAAAGAGGTCATGCGCTGTGAAATTTCCGGCTCATTCATGATAGAATTTTAAACAACTTGAATTATTTATGATATCCCCAGCGGCTTAGATAACCCGACACAATTAGCCATATGTCATTAGGCCCCTTCATAAGCCGCCGTCTTGAATACTGAACTGGAAACTTCCTCCGGCTTATATTTGAATCAGACATTTTCTTCTGTCATAGGCTTTCGTCTTTCACAATGCCGCCCAAGGCTCCCAAGGCACCCATTACGTGCAACTGGGTGAGATCCGACGTTACTGATGATACCTTAGATGATTTTGTGAAGACGGGTTACCTGCCTAGGAAGGAGGTCATGTCCTATCGTGCCCCTGACCCATCCGAAGAAAGACCTCAACCAAGAGATGGAGAAGTGGTGATATTTGCTGATCACATGAGCCGGGGCTTTGCTCCTCCCGGCTCAATATTCTTCAGAGATGTTCTGAATTTTTTCGATCTTGGAGAGGAACCCAGCCTGCTACTCTTTAGGGAGTTATTTTACTTGAACCGCCAGAATGAATGCGCCAACGGGCCTAGCTTGGAACTTGGCGGAATCTCCATTCAACAACGGAGAGATTGCCTTTTTCCTTATGCTGAACCGCCAAGCCACCCAAAGGACTGGAACCAGACATGGTTCTACTGCCAAGATACTTCTCCGGCTGATGAGAACCCTCTGCCCGGCTTTCGTGCCCTGCGTCTGGAGCCAAATCACCCCCTGCCAGACAAACTATCTCAAGCTGAGCGTCAACCACTGATCCCCACCATCAACAAGATTAAGGCTCTTCTGGGAAATGGCCTTAACGGTGTTGATCTGGTCCGGGTCTGGATTGCTTGGCGGGTGATTCCCTTGAGCCGCCGCCCCAGCTTAATGTGTGATTACACGGGCCAGATGGATGATCCTCTGCGGCACAACCCCAACGACCTACCTGAGGACGTCGTTGACGACATGACCAAGTCCCTCTTGAACGAGAGCTTAGCAGACTGCGGGAGGACCGGCTTAAGCCCCTTCTGCCAAGCTAACCCGGCTCCGGCGGTAAGCTACCGATCTAAGCACTTTGCTTTCCATTTTTACAATTTTCGTTTTAACTTCAAGGAAACCTTTGTTGCATTTTTTCAGGCTAATGACAAGTTCTGGAAGGTCAGGTATGACCATGAGGCTGCTAAAAAATCCAGGAAGGCTTAAAAAGCCGTTAGGAGAGCCGCTCCCCGCAAGAAAGGGAGTAAGCCTAGCGCCTCAGAGCTGCTTCAGTTGGATGATAGCTTCGAGTCAGAGGTAGCCCTTGATTCTTTAGGTTCTTCTTTTGTTTCTTGTTTGTTCTTAACCACCTTATCGACACTGATTATCAGCAGGAGGACACCGGAGCGAGTAACCCGGTGACTGAAGAGGTAACTATACTTTCCTCCGACTCGGAGCCCTTGCCAAGGCTGAAAGTCCGAAGATTAACCCGGAAATTAAGATTTTCACATCCTTTAGCTTATCAAGATCCTCAATTTCTTTTGAAGCGACAGATTCATGAGAGCCGGATTCTTTAGGCTCTTCTTTTGTTTCTTGTTTGTTCTTAACCACCTTATCGACACTGATTATCAGCAGGAGGACACTGGAGCGAGTAACCCGGTGACTGAAGAGGTAACTATACTTTCCTCCGACTCGGAGCCCTTGCCAAGGCTGAAAGTCCGAAGAGTAACCCGGAAATTAAGATTTTCACATCCTTTAGCTTATCAAGATCCTCAATTTCTTTTGAAGCGACAGATTCATGAGAGCCGGAGGCACACCCGGACCAACAAGGATGCAGACCTCTCCTCCGGCTTACCTGAAGCATCAAGGAAGCGCCGGACCGAGGTTATCTCCAACTTATATCCTTTTCATCCTTTGGCGGGCGTTACTCGTCAACCGCTCAATTCTTCTGATTCAAACTATCAGGAAACTTCACCTTCCTTCGGGGACTCCATGCAATCCAACTTGCCGGCTTTCAAGACCGCACCCGGGTAATGATGATCAGCTTATGTTGTGCTTATCTTACTCATGCTTTTGTACTAACCTTTTGTCCTTTCAGTGCTCAAGCAAAGCTCAGCAAGAGGGCGAAGAAAAATAAACCGGTCGAAGAGCCGGTCTTGACTGAACCGGAGGCTTCTGCTCATGAGCCGCCATCTGCCTCAGCTCCTGAAACCACCGCTCCAACTGACGAGCAAGTCATAGAGGGTTCTAATAACCCGGAGATCCCCAGCCCAGCTCAACCGGCTGATGACCCGGACGTTGTAATCACCCGGACAGAGTTTGTCGAGCCGGGGAGACCCACTGTGCTGGCTAAATGCTCTGCCAAGGAAGAACTGCTGGAGCACCGTAGGGCCAGGCTGGATATCACTGACTATGCTAACTTGAGCATTGGAGACATTGTTTCTAGTTACATTGGTCAAGTGCACAACAGCCAGGACCTGGAGATTGACATGGTGAAGCAGATACAGCAAAAATCTGAGGTACAACTCTCTTGCTTACTCCATAGTCATCCTTACCATGCTAGCCCCCAAGTCTATTACTTATGATAGAATATGTTGTAGACTTAACTTCCGGCTTACCTTCATGAACCAGCAAGTATAAATAGAATCTTTCAGCATACATTAGCCCCCAAGTGCCAAGTGTCTTTGCTTGCAAAGTGCTTGGGACTTTAATGTTGCATGATAATTACTCAAACTGTAACCCGGAATTTGTATAGGCTACCTGCAAGAAATTTGAATCTGAAATCTCTGAGCTGAAGAACCGCCTGAAGACTCAGGAAACTGAGACCCGGAAGGCCAATGCCAAATTTGAGTTCAGTGTTGCTGCGCAAGAAAAACTGAAGAAGAAATTTGAAACAGAAAGAAAGACTTGGGCCGAGGAGAAAACTGCCTTGCTTAGTCGGGCCAAACAAGCGGAGGTTGCTCTGACTAAGAGAACCGCCGAACTCTCCGGCTTAAAATGCCATGTGTCACAGATGGTCTCCACAATCTTTGGTAAGTCATTCTGCAAGCTTTTAACAAGTTTACATTCTTTATGTCTCATAAGTCCCACCATTGCCATCAGCTTACCTGACTTTGTTATACAGGTCCCAGAAGCTCCAACCTTAATCAGAATGTTCTGACCAAGCTGAAGGCTGTTTACACCTTGGTGGAGCAACTCTACACCGGGTCACAGCGTGCTTTAGCCGTTGTGGCTCTGTCCAATGAGGTTCCGACTCACCTGGCGGACGTACTCAGGCGTCTTGTCGTTCTTCCTCAGCGCTTCCAAGAGCTAAGACGGGCCTCTGCAAGAGCCGGAGCTATAGCTGCTCTGAGCCGGGCCAAGGCTTTTCTCCCGGAGCTAGACCCGACCGACATCGCTCTTGGATACCCCAGCCTGAAGGAAGACGGGACCCCCTTCGACCAGAAAGACTTCGCCGCCTGTGTGAAAAGCGTACGCCCGGTGTCTACCATGATTGGGAATGACACAGATCTTACCAAGTATCAGCCAGGCTATGACGCGGAGAATCAGAGGATCCCAACTCCACGCTATGAAGCAATCAGCCTGATCCTGCCGACTCGTAAGCACACCTTCGCCCCAGAAGTTGACCCGGCCGGGTTAATTGATGATGAGGCTCAATTTGAAGCTTTGAGCGGCATTGACTGGAAATCATCAACCTTCCAGGTCATGGGAACAGCCGGAGGAGCGGAGAGGGATGAGCCGGAAGCTTCGACCCAACAAGCACCTTGATTTTTTAGGCGGCCCATGGTTACACCTTAAAAACAATGCCTCACCTTTTGGACTCGGGGAGTCTTGTAATAGAGTAGGACAAATACTTAATTTTGTCGTGCCATCGTGCACGTGTTGAATTCTTGACTCCATTGAAGCTGCTTCTTTATATTCCTCCGGGTTATGTTTGATCATTCACTTTCCTTAAGCTTAAAGAGCTGTCTTTAATTGTCCTGCATAGGAAAACAAATCACAAGTCTCCAGGCGGCTTACCGCATGGAAAATCACAAGTTTTACATATAACCCGGAATATGAATCAAGGTCATAAGAGACCGGCTCTCGATTATATCTTCGAGATAACCATAAGAGCATACCTGCCAGCCTTCAAGTACACTTCCGGTTTATGTGACCCAAATAATGAGGTTGAGAACTCAAGTCCGGCTCAATAGCATCAATAATGCTTATTGTATGCTATCAACATTGTTAATCTAATTTAAGCCGGCAGAGTAAGAACCGCCCTTGCACACTGTTGATATGATCAAAAGAACTTATTGCAAACCAAAAGATCAAAACTTAGGGGCTTCTGGTTCGAATACGACCAGAGAACCGTCCCAAAGGGGTTAAGCTAAGATTCGAATGCGATCATATAGCCCCCAGTGGGTTTGGCGTTGCCGATCAAGAGGGTACCGACAGCTATGTTCTCTTTGGTTCGAATACGACCTATGTTTGAACAGGAAGCCCCCAAATGACCTTAAGAGTTGTTTAACGACGCTGGTTCGAATACGATCCACGTCGGTTCCCAAAGGGGGTTAAGCTATGATTCAAATATGATCAAGAAAAACTCCCCAATGAGCTCGGCAATTTGCCAATCAAGTGGGTATCGACAGCTATGTTCTCTTTGGTTCGAATATGACCTATGTTTGAACAGGAAGCCCCCAAGTGATCATATTGTTAACAGCTAGATTCGAATACGATCATAAGCCGGATCCACCTCCATGTAATGTTGTAATGGAAATAACACATTTACCTTTGGAGGAGAAAAGGACAGAGGTCCTGCTTTATTATTTATCATAATAGATGCATGGCTATAGAAATATGTACATTATGAGAGCCGGTGGCTCAAGTGTAGTAAGGCCGAAGCTGAGCTACGTTCCATGGCCGACGGGTCTCTTCCTCCGACTTATGTGAATCTTTGTGCTCCCGAACATCGATAAGGTAGTATGACCCGTTGTGCAAGTTCTTGCTGACCACAAAGGGCCCTTCCCAAGGCGGGGATAACTTGTGTGCATCTGTCTGATCTTGGATGAGCCGGAGCACCAGATCACCTTCCTGGAAGACCTTGGACTTAACTCGGCGGCTGTGATAGCGGCGCAGGTCTTGTTGGTAAATCGCCGAGCGAGCTGCTGCCACATCACAATGTTCGTCCAACAAGTCAAGAGCATCTTGGCACGCCTGCTCATTATCCGCCTCCACATAAGCCGCCACTCGAGGCGAGTCATGACGGTTGTCGCTAGGGAGGACCGCTTCTGCTCCATAAACCAGGAAGAAAGGCGTGTAACCTGTAGACCTGTTAGGAGTAGTATTAATGCTCGCGTCTTGAACTCGCTCTCAATCTGTTGTTTCTCATCTTGAACCTCCGTCGGGTCGTCCCCTTATATAGAGAGGTTGACGCCCCGCGGCTCTCAGAGTCCCGGCCGGCTTATAACAGTATCTGGCTCAGACTCTTATCTACTCTTGCCTTACATTACAAGTCTTGCCATAATGGCGGTTTATCACTACGGGCCTTAAGCCGCCTCCGGGTCTTAAGCCCACTATTGATCCGCCATCCTCTATCCTGGTATTGGGCTTCACGTGATGATCATTATAACGTAACCCGGCCCCTCCTGGGCGGGTGACTCTAATGGTCATATCCTCAACAACACCCGCGCGGGTACACGGTGGAGCTCATCTCTGTACGAAAAGGCAGCCCACGTGGTAATTTGACACGTGTACTGGTTGTCCACTTGATGGAGGATCGTCTACCATGGGTGAACAAACAAACTGCGACTTGACGCGTTATGTTAAAAAAGAGGAAAACCATGTGGGGCCTAGCTTAGAGGCAAGGTTCTATACACTCGAGATGCTCTGTACGTATTACTTTTGATGTGTCCCGTCAACTCACAGAACGAGGAGAAGCTTGCTTACTACGCCGTCTCCCCCGCCCACGGGCGCGGTGGCTCGCAGGACGAGGTGAAGCTTGCTTACTACTACCTCCTTCCTGGTTTATTGGTCCCCATTCTATATTGAGTCAAATTTTGACTATAGATTGAACTAACAAAACGTTCTTGCATGTTACCAAAAATTATATCATTGAAAACTATGTTGAAATACGAATCCAACGATATAATTTTTGTTGACATGCATTAACATTTTGTTAGCTAAATATTTGGTCAAAATTTGGTACGAACTACAAACGTGACCTATAAACCAGGACAGAGGTAGTAGTACTACGCCTTACGCCCGCTCCCTCGCCCATGCGCGCGGTGGCTCCCAGGACGAGGAGCAATTTGTACTACTCCCTCCGTTTACTCCTCGTTCCTACCTTGGTTAGGGAGATTATCATATTGTTTGGAATATATGTCTTTTAGTAGTAGTAGGAATAGTACAGTGGTATATAGGAGTAGTACTACTACAGAAATTTCCTGGGAGTCCGTGGTGCAGCAAGCTACCCTAGGCTATGTTACTACTCCCTCCTTTCCAGTTTATGGCTCAATTTCAAAATCTCCCCAACCAAGGTGGACGGTGAGTGGTGGAACTAATTTCATAGTTTGCACAAGTAATGTACGCTCCTTTTTCTCAAGCAGTTATGTTTACCAAGGCATTAATTAGAATGGATGCATGCATGACCACTAAATTTCCATGAACTTCTACATGCATTGATGAGTTTTCTCTTGACAATGTTTGCATCGGGTGATTTAACGCACC
This sequence comes from Aegilops tauschii subsp. strangulata, assembly GCF_002575655.3. Classification (NCBI taxonomy): domain Eukaryota; kingdom Viridiplantae; phylum Streptophyta; class Magnoliopsida; order Poales; family Poaceae; genus Aegilops; species Aegilops tauschii. The sequence continues at coordinate 411,541,013 of NC_053036.3, read as the reverse complement.
TCGAAATCCAACATGTGATGGTACTACTACTACTAGTAGAATTGAGACTTATAAAACGGAAAAACAATTTTTTTAGACGAGGCCTATATACCGGAAAGGAGGGAGTAGTAAGTAGTATACTACCTCCATAGTGGGTACGTACTCCGTAAAATCAGATTTTTCCCAAAACTAAGTCGCTCAACCTTTATTTGTTTGTTTCCCTTCCTGCCTCGTTGCCTTGAACAGACTATGCCAAACTACCCTGCCTGCCGCGCGGGAAAAGACCCGCCCTCGCCTTTTTTTAGTCCAGGTTTGTATCGATGGATCGCGCGAAGCAGCAGAAACCAAGTCATGTCTTGTACTCCTCCGTCAACGCTCGCTTTCATGAATTCTGTACTTCCTCTCGCCGACATGTGGGACATACAACAACTGGGTTGACGTGTCATGCACCAAATAACAATGCAGAACAGCAGGGGGACACACCCCAGTCGTACCGCCCCAGTAGTAGTAATGAGCAATGAGACGTCAAATCACAACGCCGCACCTTCCTAGACGGACGAAGCAACCATTATTTGACACTTCGCTTCGCCATCATCTCCTTCAAGAAAACCACATAGTATCGCTTCTGCCATTGTTCTGGCTCAAGACGGACACGCGCATCGCCTTGGTACATCATGACACATGGGACCGCATGACAGACCATGCTCCCCCGCCCATCGCTCGGTAAAATCACCTTATTTTTACTACTTCCTCCGTATCGGTTTACAGGGCATGCACGTCGTTCTAGGTTGAAAATTTAACTGGCTATATATATGATGAATAGTATATGCTTAGAAACTTCATCCGCTTAAGAATCGAATGATATACTTTTTGTGACATAGTAACTCATATTTAGTTAGTCAAATGGATGACTGAGAACTACGTGCGCGCCCTATAAACCGAGACGGAGAGGGTAGTACAGTATGTATCTTTTTAAATCAATATAGTCGGGATTCACCAAGGAGCAAAAGCAAGTGGTAGGCTGCTCCTGTCGTGTTGGCGTAGCAACTCAAGCAGGGTCAGTCCGCACACGAAATGGTGACACACTTAACAGGACCCCTTTGGCCGACATGTGGCTCATCCACCATCTTGTTCCACGTGTGATGCACCAAATTACAGTTCGGAGCAGCAGTTGGACTTGGAGGCACCCCGGTCGTAGCGCCGCAGTAGTAGTAAATGAGCGATGAGGGGTCAAATCACAAAGCCCCACCTTCCTCGCATTAAGCCGGACGGACGAAGCAACCATCATTTCACTCAAGGGAGCAAGAGCATAAAGAAAAAAGAAAACCAATGATGCATCGGCAGCTACCTAGGGCACCCTAGGCTAGGGGCCTCCACTACAAATCCATTTTTTTAAAGCGCCTCCACTACAAATCCGCTTCTCCCTCGCCCTCTTGAAGAAAACCGATGATGCGTGCCGCGGTAGGGTTTGTAGGAGTACTACGGCATTCGGGGCCACGTCATAGTAAACGGGAGAGGGATTGAGTTTGAGTCCATGCCTTAATATGTGTGGGCCGCTTGGTTTTACCGGAACGAGGCAGCATTTTGGGTTCGGGGACTAGTGGAGATATACGTACAAAAATTTGTGGACGTAGGTTTGACTGAAAGGCAATGATGCATGCGCCCTGCATTTTGATATACCCGCAACCGCGAATTTTTTTGCTACTCTACTCAAAACTAGTAAGGTACACATGCATTGAACGCATGAGATTTGGAAACCAGATTATGAATAAATACACACTATAGCATGTAAAGCTTTGAGTCATATATGCATGATGTAGATGTTCGTTTAGTTCTTATAGTTAATCTCATTCAAAATCAATTACTTTTATAAAAAGGCTAAGATTCATGGGATTATGCATTGTAAAGCATAAAGTAAAAAACAAATAATGGCAATTCATTTAGGAAAAAAAGTTTGGGCAATTATGATACGGAAGATTCTAGAACAAAGGAGAAGTGCTTGTGTTTTGGGAAAGCATGCACGACCCACATCTCTTATTCGTTGATATGTCATGAAACAAGAAACAAGGAGGGAGTTAATGTACCGTGCCAAAGTGTTTTGGGATTATTTGGTTTTCGGCAGATGACTTACACACCTAGACGGAGGGAGTACAAAGAGAAAAAATGAATTGCAGTTAAAAGAATGACATTTCTAACAAAAATGTGAATGTGAACTACATATGCGTGCACGTGACCAGCACATACATTGTCAATGCAAAATTTAATGCAAGAAATAACTTATGAGTAACATGCACGAATTGATGATGTGGTACTTGCATGCATAGAGTAGAAAAAACAATGTGATTTATGACTTGCATGCATGACGTGTTCTTGTGCCATAGTTGCATGTCTAGGTAAAAAGTGTTGGGGAACGTAGTAATTTCAAAAAAATTCCTACGCACACGCAAGATCATGGTGATGCATAGCAACGAGAGGGGAGAGTGTTGTCCCCGTACCCTCGTAGACCGACAGCGGAAGCGTTATCACAACGCGGTTGACGTAGTCGTACGTCTTCACGATCCGACCGATCAAGTACCGAACGCACGACACCTCCGAGTTCTACACACGTTCAGCTCGATGACGTCCCTCGAACTCCGATCCAGCTGAGTGTTGAGGGAGAGTTTCGTCAGCACGACGGCGTGGTGACGATGATGATGTTCCACCGACGCAGGGCTTCGCCTAAGCTCCGCAACGGTATTATCGAGGTGTAATATGGTGGAGGGGGGCACCGCACACGGCTAAGAGATCTCAAGGATCAATTGTTGTGTCTCTGGGGTGCCCCCTGCCCCCGTATATAAAGGAGCAAGGGAGGAGGAGGCCGGCCCTAGGAGGGGGCGCACTAAGTGTGGAGTCCTACTAGGACTCCCTAGTCCTAGTAGGATTCCACCTCCCATATGGAATAGGAAAAGAGGAAGGGAAAAAGAGAAGGAAGGAAGGGGGCGCCCCCCTTCCCTAGTCCAATTCGGGCCAGACCAAGGGGAGCGGTGCGGCCACCCTTGAGGCCCCTTTCCTTCTTTCACGTATGGCCCAATAAGGCCCAATACGTATTCCCGTAACTCTCCGGTACTCCGAAAAATACCCGAATCACTCAGAACCTTTCCGAAGTCCGAATATAGTCGTCCAATATATCGATCTTTACGTCTCGGCCATTTCGAGACTCCTCGTCATGTCCCCGATCTCATCTGGGACTCCAAACTCCTTCGGTACATCAAAACTCAATAAAACCGTCATCGTAACGTTAAGCGTGCGGACCCTACGGGTTCGAGAACTATGTAGACATGACCGAGACACGTCTCCGGTCAATAACCAATAGCGGGACCTGGATTCCCATATTGGCTCCCACATATTTTACGGAGATCTTTATCGGTCAGACCGCATAACAACATACGTTGTTCCCTTTGTCACCGGTATGTTACTTGCCCGAGATTTGATCGTCGGTATCTCGATACCTAGTTCAATCTCATTACCGGCAAGTCTCTTTACTCGTTTCGTAATACATCATCCCGCAACTAACTCATTAGTCACAATGCTTGCAAGGCTTATAGTGATGTGCATTACCGAGTGGGCCCAGAGATATCTCTCCAACAATTGGAGTGACAAATCCTAATCTCGAAATACGCCAACCCAACAAGTACCTTTGGAGACACCTGTAGAGCACCTTTATAATCACCCATTTACGTTGTGATGTTTGGTAGCACACAAAGTGTACCTCCGGTAAACGGGAGTTGCATAATCTCATAGTCATAGGAACATGTATAAGTCATGAAGAAAGCAATAGCAACATACTAAACGATCGGGTGCTAAGCTAACGGAATGGGTCAAGTCAATCACGTCATTCTCCTAATGAGGTGATCCCGTTAATCAAATGACAACTCATGTCTATGGCTAGGAAACATAACCATCTTTGATTAACGAGCTAGTCAAGTAGAGGCATACTAGTGACACTCTGTTTGTCTATGTATTCACACATGTATTAAGTTTCCGGTTAATACAATTCTAGCATGAATAATAAACATTTATCATGATATAAGGAAATATATAATACTTTATTATTGCCTCTAGGGCATATTTCCTTCAGTCTCCCACTTGCACTAGAGTCAATAATCTAGTTCACATCGCCATGTGATTTAACATCAATAATTCACATCACCATGTGATTAACACCCATAGTTCACATCTCTATGTGACCAACACTCAAAGGGTTTTACTAGAGTCAATAATCTAGTTCACATCGCTATGTGATTAACACCCAAAGAGTACTAAGGTGTGATCATGTTTTGATTGTGAGATAATTTTAGTCAACGGGTCTGTCACATTCAGATCCGTAAGTATTTTGCAAATTTCTATGTCTACAATGCTCTGCACAGAGCTACTCTAGCTAATTGCTCCCACTTTCAATATGTATCTAGACCGAGACTTAGAGTCATCTAGATTTAGTGTCAAAACTTGCATCGACGTAACCCTTTATGACGAACCTTTTGTCACTTCCATAATCGAGAACATATCCTTATTCCACTAAGGATAACTTTGACCGTTGTCCAGTGATCTACTCCTAGATCACTATTGTACTCCCTTGCCAAAATCAGTGTAGGGTATACAATAGATCTGGTACACAGCATGGCATACTTTATAGAACCTATGGCCAAGGCATAGGGAATGACTTTCATTCTCTTTCTATCTTCTGCCGTGGTCGGGCTTTGAGTCTTACTCAATTTCACACCTTGTAACACAGGCAAGAACTCTTTCTTTGACTGTTCTATTTTGAACTACTTCAAAATCTTGTTAAGGTATGTACTCATTGAAAAAACTTATCAAGCGTTTTGATCTATCTCTATAGATCTTGATGCTCAATATGTAAGCAGCTTCACCGAGGTCTATCTTTGAAAAACTCCTTTCAAACACTCCTTTATGCTTTGCAGAATAATTCTACATTATTTCCGATCAACAATATGTCATTCACATATACTTATCAGAATTCTGTAGTGCTCCCACTCACTTTCTTGTAAATACAGGCTTCACCGCTAGTCTGTATAACACTATATTCTTTGATCAACTTATCAAAGTGTATATTCCAACTCCGAGATGCTTGCACCAGTCCATAGATGGATCGCTGGAGCTTGCATATTTTGTTAGCACCTTTAGGATTGACAAAACCTTCTGGTTGCATCATATACAACTCTTCTTTAATAAATCCATTAAGGAATGTAGTTTTGTTTATCCATTTGCCATATTTCATAAAATGCGGCAATTGCTAACATGATTCAGACAGACTTAAGCATAGATACGAGTGAGAAACTCTCATCGTAGTCAACATCTTGAACTTGTCGAAAACCTTTTTGCGACAATTCTAGCTTTGTAGATAGTGATACTACTATCAGCGTCCGTCTTCCTCTTGACGATCCATTTATTCTCAATTGCTTGCCGATCATCGGGCAAGTCAACCAAAGTCCACACTTTGTTCTCATACATGGATCTCATCTCAGATTTCATGGCCTCGAGCCATTTTGCGGAATCTGGGCTCACCATCGCTTCTTCATAGTTCGTAGGTTCGTCATGGTCTAGTAACATAACATCCAGAACAGGATTACCGTACCACTCTGGTGCGGATCTTACTCTGCTTTACCTACGAGGTTTGGTAGTAACTTGATCTGAAGTTACATGATCATCATCATTAACTTCCTCACTAATTGGTGTAGGAGTTACAGGAACAGATTTCTGTGATGAACTACTTTCCAATAAGGGAGCAGGTACAGTTACCTCATCAAGTTCTACTTTCCTCCCACTCACATCTTTTGAGAGAAACTCCTTCTCTAGAAAGGATCCATACTAAGCAACGAATGTCTTGCCTTCGGATCTGTGATAGAAGGTGTACCCAACTGTCTCCTTTGGGTATCCTATGAAGACACATTTCTCCGATTTGGGTTTGAGCTTATCGGGATGAAACTTTTTCACATAAGCATCGCAATCCCAAACTTTAAGAAACGACAACTTTGGTTTCTTACCAAACCACAGTTCATAAGGTGTCGTCTCAGCGGATTTTGATGGTGCCCTTTTTAACATGAATGTAGCTGTCTCTAATGCATAACCCAAAACGATAGTGGTAAATTGGTAAGAGACATCATAGATTGCACTATATCCAATCAAGTACGGTTATGACGTTCGGACACACCATTACACTATGGTGTTCCAGGTGGCGTGAGTAGTGAAACTATTTCACATTGTTTTAACAGAAGGCCAAACTCGTAACTCAAATATTTTACCTCTGCGATCATATCGTAGAAACTTTTATTTTCTTGTTACGATGATTCTCCACTTCACTCTGAAATTCTTTGAACTTTTCAAATGTTTCAGACTTTGTGTTTCATCAAGTAGATATACCCATATCTCCTCAAATCATCTGTGAAGGTCAGAAAATAATGACACCTGCTACGAGCCTCAATATTCATCGGACCACATACATTTGTATGTATGATTTCCAACAAATCTGTTGCTCTCTCCATAGTTCCGGAGAACGGCGTTTTAGTCATCTTGCCCATGAGGCACGGTTCGCAAGCATCAAGTGATTCATAATCAAGTGATTCCAAAATCCCATCAGTATGGAGTTTCTTCATGCGCTTTACACCAATATGACCTAAACGGCAGTGCCACAAATAAGTTGCACTATCATTATTAACTTTGCATCTTTTGCTTCAATATTATGAATATGTGTATCACTACGATCGAGATCCAACAAACCTTTTTCGTTGGTGTGTGTGACCATAAAAGGTTTTTATTCATGTAAACAGAACAACAATTGATCTCTAACTTAAATGAACAACCGTATTGCAATAAACATGATCAAATCATATTCATGCTCAATGCAAACACCAAATAACACTTATTTAGTTTCAACACTAATCCCGAAAGTATAGGGAGTGTGCGATGATGATCATATCAATCTTGGAACTACTTCCAACACACATCGTCACCTCGCCTTTTACTAGTCTCTGTTTATTCTGCTACTCCCGTTTTCGAGTTACTACTCTTTAGCAACTGAACCAGTATCAAATACTGAGGGGTTGCTATAAACACTAGTAAGTACACATCAATAACATGTATAACCAATATACCTTTGTTCACTTTGCCATCTTTCTTATCCACCAAATACTTGGGGTAGTTCCGCTTCCAGTGACCAGTCCCTTTGCAGTAGAAGCACTTAGTCTCAGGCTTAGGTACAGACTTGGGCTTCTTCACTTGAGTAGCAACTTGCTTGCCATTCTTTTGAAGTTCCCCTTCTTCCCTTTGCCCTTTTCTTGAAACTAGTGGTCTTGTCAACCATCAACACTTGAAGTGGTCTCGTCAACCATCAACACTTGATGTTTTTCTTGATTTGTACCTTCGTCGATTTCAGCATCACGAAGAGCTCGGGAATTACTTTCGTCATCCCTTGCATACTATAGTTCATCACGAAGTTCTACTAACTTGGTGATGGTGACTAGAGAATTCTGTCAATCACTATTTTATCTGGAAGATTAACTCCCACTTGATTCAAGCGATTGTAGTACCCAGACAATCTGAGCACATGCTCACTAGTTGAGCGATTCTCCTCCATCTTTTTGCTATAGAACTTGTTGGAGATTTCATATCTCTCAACTCGGGTATTTGCTTGAAATATTAACTTCAACTCCTGGACCATCTCATATGGTCCATGACGTTCAAAACGTCTTTGAAGTCCCGATTCTAAGCCGTTAAGCATGGTGCACTAAACTATCAAGTAGTCATCATATTGAGCTAGCCAAACGTTCATAACGTCTGCATCTGCTCCTGCAATAGATCTGTCACCTAGCGGTGCATCAAGGACATAATTTTTCTGTGCAGCAATGAGGATAATCCTCAGATCACGGATCCAATCCGCATCTTTGCTACTAACATCTTTCAACATAATTTTTCTCTAGGAACAAAAAATAAACACAGGGAAGCAACAACGCGAGCTATTGATCTACAACATAATTTGCAAAATACTATCAGGACTAAGTTCATGATAAATTTAAGTTCAATTAATCATATTACTTAAGAACTCCCACTTAGATAGACATCCCTCTAATCATCTAAGTGATTACGTGATCCAAAGCAATTAAACCATGTCCGATTAACACGTGAGATGGAGTAGTTTCAATGGTGAACATCACTATGTTGATCATATCTACTATATGATTCACGCTCGACCTTTCGGTCTCTGTGTTCCGAGGCCATATCTGTATATGCTAGGCTCGTCAAGTTTAACCTGAGTATTCCGCGTGTGCAACTGTTTTGCACCCGTTGTATTTGAACGTAGAGCCTATCACACCCGATTAACACGTGGTGTCTCAGCACGAAGAACTTTTGCAACGGTGCATACTCAGGGAGAACACTTTTATCTTGAAATTTTAGTGAGAGATCATCTTATAATGCTACCGTCAATCAAAGCAAGATAAGATGCATAAAGGATTAACATCACATGCAATCAATATAAGTGATAGGATATGGCCATCATCATCTTGTGCTTGTGATCTCCATCTCCGAAGCACCGTGCTCGTGATCTCCATCTCCGAAGCACCGTCATGATCACCATCGTCACCGGCTCGACACCTTGATCTCCATCGTAGTATCGTTGTCGTCTTGCCAACTTATTGCTTTTACGACTATCGCTACCGCTTAGTGATAAAGTAAAACTATTACATGGCGATTGCATCTCATACAATAAAGCGACAACCATATGGCTCCTGCCAGTTGCCGATAACTCGGTTACAAAGCATGATCATCTCATACAACACATTATATCACATCATGTCTTGACCATATCACATCACAACATGCCCTGCAAAAACAAGTTAGACGTCCTCTACTTTGTTGTTGCATGTTTTACGTGGCTGCTACGGGCTTAGCAAGAACCGTTCTTACCTACGCATCAAAACCACAACGATAGTTTGTCAAGTTGGTGCTGTTTTAACCTTCGCAAGGACCGGGCGTAGCCACACTCGGTTCAACTAAAGTGAGAGAGACAGACACCCGCCAGTCACCTTTAAGCAACGAGTGCTCCGAACGGTGAAACCAGTCTCGCGTAAGCGTACGCCTAATGTCGGTCCGGGCCGCTTCATCTCACAATACCGCTAAACCAAAGTATGACATGCTGGTAAGCAGTATGACTTATATCGCCCACAACTCACTTGTGTTCTACTCGTGCATAGCATCAACGCATAAAACCTGGCTCGGATGCAACTGTTGGGGAATGAAGTAATTTCAAAAAAATTCCTACGCACACGCAAGATCATGGTGATGCATAGCAACGAGAGGGGAGAGTGTTGTCCACGTACCCTCGTAGACCGACAGCGGAAGCGTTATCACAACGCGGTTGATGTAGTCGTATGTCTTCATGATCCGACCGATCAAGTACCGAAGGCACGACACCTCCGAGTTCTACACACGTTCAGCTCGATGACGTCCCTCGAACTCCGATCCAGCCGAGTGTTGAGGGAGAGTTTCGTCAGCACGACGGCGTGGTGACGATGATGATGTTCCACCGACGCAGGGCTTCGCCTAAGCTCCGCAACGGTATTATCGAGGTGTAATATGGTGGAGGGGGGCACCGCACACGGCTAAGAGATCTCAAGGATCAATTGTTGTGTCTCTGGGGTGCCCCCTGCCCCCGTATATAAAGGAGCAAGGGAGGAGGAGGCCGGCCCTAGGAGGGGGCGCACCAAGTGTGGAGTCCTACTAGGACTCCCTAGTCCTAGTAGGATTCCACCTCCCATATGGAATAGGAAAAGAGGAAGGGAAAAAGAGAAGGAAGGAAGGGGGCGCCCCCCTTCCCTAGTCCAATTCGGGCCAGACCAAGGGGAGGGGTGCAGCCACCCTTGAGGCCCTTTTCCTTCTTTCCCGTATGGCCCAATAAGGCCCAATACGTATTCCCGTAACTCTCCGGTACTCCGAAAAATACCCGAATCACTCAGAACTTTTGCGAAGTCCGAATATAGTCGTCCAATATATCGATCTTTACGTCTCGGCCATTTCGAGACTCCTCGTCATGTCCCCGATCTCATCTGGGACTCCGAACTCCTTCGGTACATCAAAACTCAATAAAACCGTCATCGTAACGTTAAGCGTGCGGACCCTACGGGTTCGAGAACTATGTAGACATGACCGAGACACGTCTCCGGTCAATAACCAATAGCGGGACCTGGATGCCCATATTGGCTCCCACATATTTTACGGAGATCTTTATCGGTCAGACCGCATAACAACATACGTTGTTCCCTTTGTCACCGGTATGTTACTTGCCCGAGATTTGATCGTCGGTATCTCGATACCTAGTTCAATCTCGTTACCGGCAAGTCTCTTTACTCGTTCTGTAATACATCATCCCGCAACTAACTCATTAGTCACAATGCTTGCAAGGCTTATAGTGATGTGCATTACCGAGTGGGCCCAGAGATACCTCTCCGACAATTGGAGTGACAAATCCTAATCTCGAAATACGCCAACCCAACAAGTACCTTTGGAGATACCTGTAGAGCACCTTTATAATCACCCATTTACGTTGTGATGTTTGGTAGCACACAAAGTGTACCTCCGGTAAACGGGAGTTGCATAATCTCATAGTCATAGGAACATGTATAAGTCATGAAGAAAGCAATAGAAACATACTAAACGATCGGGTGCTAAGCTAACGGAATGGGTCAAGTCAATCACGTCATTCTCCTAATGAGGTGATCCCGTTAATCAAATGACAACTCATGTCTATGGCTAGGAAACATAACCATCTTTGATTAACGAGCTAGTCAAGTAGAGGCATACTAGTGACACTCTGTTTGTCTATGTATTCACACATGTATTATGTTTCCGGTTAATACAATTCTAGCATGAATAATAAACATTTATCATGATATAAGGAAATATATAATACTTTATTATTGCCTCTAGGGCATATTTCCTTCAAAAAGCTACTAGTGGGTTGTACTAGCTATTTAGGAATAGAAGATGTATACATGGAATTTGTAGGGAAAGAGATGACATGTATCTCAATTCCTATGAGTAGGGATTGGAAAAGAGATGTCATTTGGTTCACATCATAGGAACTTTTCTATTGAATCTAGAGATGACATGTATCTCAATTCCTACGAGGAGGGATTAGAAAAGAGATGTAATTTGGTTCACATCATAGGAACTTTTCTATTGAATATACTCTAATGTTTATTTTCCTTTGAAATTATGGGTGTATAGGAATCCATCCATATGAACCAAGTGGCTCTAAAGCTATAAAAATGATATCATGTTTATTTCCTTTGAAATAACTACAAAAAAGACACATCCGTGACATTTTGGGCCGAACAAAATTTTTTCCTGTCATACTTATGACACTTCTATGACAATAATTGTGACAAAACCCGGTATCATCATAGATGTGGTGGGGTCCTACTTCTATGACAAAAAATCATGACAGAAAATGGGCTTTTCATCCTGGGCGGGCCGGAGACGCAGCTGCATGACATTCTTTGGGCCGTCCATGACGGAAAAAAACGTGGTAGAAGCGAGGGCGCGGAAAATATCGGGGAGTCCCCGGTTATGGTGGGTGGTCGGGGGCCGAGCGATGCGCATTTCTCTCGTACGTACGCGCGTGTGTGCGAGGCGTTGGGCTCTAACTGAACCCGAGCGATTGCACTGCAGGCTACGCGTTACTGAACCCGAGCGTTCGATCGATGGCTGTTAACTGAACCCGATCGAGCGATTCCTTCGCTACTGCTGCTAAATGAAGCCGATCGATGCTGCCTCTAGATGAACAGTGAGCGTTGCGCGCGGGAGGGGGGTTTGGATGAACAGTTCCCGGTGGGGGTGGATGAACAGGACATCGTGGTGTTGCCTCTGGAAGAACAGTACCCCGATCGATCGAGCCGGTTGGGGCTGGATGAACAGGACCCCGTGGAGGGCAGGATGAACAGGACCACCCCGTGGAGGGCAGGATGAACAGTAGACGGTGGAGGGCTGGATGAACAGTAGCCCGTGGAGGGCTGGATGAACAGTAGCCCGTGGAGGGGTGGTTGAACAGGAGCCTGTGGAGAGGGCTGGTTGAACAGTAGCTGGTGGAGTAGCGCGCGATGGAGGCTAGATGAACAGGAGCCCGTGGATGAACAGTCGCAGATGGAGGCTGGAGGAGGTCGACGGTGGATGAACAGTAGCCCGTGGAGGCTGGAGGGGTCGACGGTGGAGATGATCAGTATCCCGTGGAGTCCCGTTTTGCGGTACGCCACACCCCTCCCGATGAACAGGACCCCTGTTTCGACCGTAGCGCTCCAACACAAGTCTGTTTCCTTCGTTTTGCGGTATGCCACACCCCTCCCGATCAATAGGACCCCCGTTTCGACCGTTGGAGGTCCGTTTCCTCCGTTTTGCGGTACGCCAGACCCCTCCCGATGAATAGGATCCCGTTTGAAACGTGGCTGGTCGAACACAAGGTTGTTTCCTCTATTCTGCGGTACGCCAGGCCTCGTTTCCATCGGCTGTTCCGTCCAAGCCCTCCCGATGAACACGACGACGCATTCCGTTCCGACCCAGCCGGTTGGCTCCCCATGAACACAACGACGACGCTGTTTCTCCGTTCCGACCCAGCCATGTACACGAGCCCTGGCCGTACGTATGCGCGAGTAGGCGTTTGAGACACTGCCCGTATGTACGTACGTGGCCGTATTTTCTTTCTTGCACACTGGCCGCTGTACGTACGTGTACATGCTACGTGTGCGCCTCCACATCGACCAGTATGTACGTACACGTTCGCGACCAGAATGACAACGCTACGTACGCTTCGACCAGGTGGGTCCCGACTGTCAGGCACTTCCTTGCCTGCGAAGATGTAGCTGGTGGGTCCGAGCAGTCAGGTGGGCGAATCATTTTTTTTGCCAGGACGCATTTCCTTGCGTGCGAAGATGTAGCTGGTGGGTCCCAGCAGTCAGGGGGAAACGGTTTTTTCGTGAAATATGGTGGCCCGTCCGATGGGTCCCCGCTGTCACGTGGAGGAATAATTATTTTGCGCGTAATAAGGAGGCACTTCCTTGCTGCGGCCGTGGACCAGCTGTCAGCCTCTCCACGTATAGTCCACGTCCGATGGAAGCCGTTCCTTGACCATGTTGACCACGCCGCGCCGAGAGCACCAGGACGGTGGACGACGGCGAGGCCTAGGAAGGGGACGACGCGGAGCCGGGGAAGACGCGGCAGTGGAAGTCTGCGCGGAGAGGAGTACGACGGTTCAGTGGTTCGGCTGCGGTGTGAGGCTGACGTCGTCGCAGGGCTTGGCCAGCGGTGGGAATAGTAGGGGGCGGTGAGGCATCCGCGGTAGCATAGCAGGCCACGGGAGGCAGGAGCATGCGGCACGACCGGCGCTGCTTTGGGTGGCTGGAGCAAAAAGACCAGAGGTTGAAGAAGCACTACGGCCGTTGGATGGACATCATACAGTCACTGGAGCTAGAATCATTCATATTGACTAAGTTGACAAAGCACTCCGTCCCCGTCAACTTAGTAGGCCCACAAGTCAGCCTCCCACCAAGGTGGGTCCCAACCAGCAGGGGAGTATTCATTTTTTGTGCGTAATAAGGAGGCACTTCCGGTGGGTCCGAGCTGACAGCGGGGGGAACGTTTTTTCGCGCAATACGGTGGCCCGTCCGATGGGTCCCAGCAATCAGGGGGGAAACATTTTTTTCATGAAATACGGTGGCCCGTCCGGTGGGTCCCTGCTGTCAGGTGGAGGAATCATTATTTTCCACGTAATAAGGAGGCACTTCCTTGCTGCCATCATGGACCCAGCTGTCAGCCTCTCCACGTACAGTCCATGTCCGATGGAAGTCGTTCCTTGACCATGTTGACCACGCCGCGCCAAGAGCACCAGGGCGTTGGACGACGGCGAGGCCCAGGAAGGGGACGGCGCGGAGCCGGGGAAGATGCGGCAGTGGAAGCCCGCGCAGAGAGGAGTACGAGGGTTCACTGGTTCGGTTGCGGTGTGAGGCTGCCATCGCCGCAGGCCCTGGCCAGCGATGGGAATAGTAGGGGCGGTGAGGCCTCTGCGGCAGCACAGCCGGTCACGGGAGGTAGGAGCATGCGGCACGACCGGCGCTGCTTTGGGCGACTGGAGCAAGAAGACCAGACGTTGAAGAAGCACTACGGCCGTTGGATGGACATCGTACGGTCACTGCAGCTAGAATCGTTTATATTGACTAAGTTGACAAAGCCCTTGGTACGCGTCAACTTAGTAGTCCCACAGGTCAGTTTCCGAAACGGTGCGCCCCAGATGTCAGGGGGAGGAATCATTTTTTGGGCGGGTGAAGCTAGAATATCCGAGATTGAAGAAGAAGCACGGCATCCGTTGGATGGACATCCAACGGCCACTGGTGCAAGAACCGTGTGTTGACTATAAGTTGACAAAGCCTTGCATACGCATCAACCCTCTTTTTTTAGGGGACGCGTCAACTTAGTAAGGCCACAAGTGTGTGGCAGAGAACTTATAGCCCATTTGTGATTTGTAAGAATGTGTAGCCAATTTTTGAATTCTAATGGAATTTACTACAGCCCATTTACAGTTTGTTAAAAGTACAGACCACTTCAACCAACCGTTCAAAACAGAATTCAATAAAATTTCCCACATTTTGATGGGATCCGAAATACTTTTATCCCAAAATTTCTAGTCAGATTAAATACAATTTCAATATAAATTTATATTACGTAAAAATCCAACGAAACATTGCGCTCACAACAATTAATGAAATTAAAAATTTCAATATCCAAAAATAATATTTTATAAAGTAATTACGTGTTTGGTGCATTTATTATAGTTACTGCCCAGTTTTTATAATTACATCCCATTTATTATTTCTTAAAGCCCATTTTCTTGTTAAGCCTAATCCATCCCTCCAAGGAATGATTTGCAGCCCAGCGGGGCGGAGAATAACCACTTGACCTTGCCTGGGTATTCCTAAAAAAAGTATAGCTGGGCTAGCCATTTTCAGCTTGAAAAAAAATTAATATCTGGGCTGGATATCTGGCCTGGGCTAGACCGGCCACAGCCCGCCCAGTTAATAGCTGCAGCGATGGTTTCGTTGTTGTTCGGAGGAGAAAAATTAATATATGGGCTAAAAATCGCTCAAGAAAAACTCTGCAGTGCTCACACCTCAAAAACACAAATACTGCTCGAGCTGCTTGGTCCCAGCTATCGACCGCTTCTTGTGCAATTCTCTCGTTTATTGACTACATAGGTTGACAATGGTGTGGGACTGTGATGTCAGGAAACCAGGAGGATGCAAATTTTTTTATAGTTTTATATACTAATAAGGAGGCACTTGCTGTCATCCTCTCCAAGCAAAGTCATCTCCTCATCCTCATGTCCGTTGACCATGTTGACAACGCGAGACGGCGGTGCCACAGCGAGCGCAACAACTCGAAGGACGATGGAGAGGGCCTCGCGGGCCCTACGGATGGTCTGATACAGCGCTCGCTGCTCATTCGGGAAGCCAGGATCATAGGGCCACATGTCTGCAACGACATTGTCGTTCGCTTGTTCACCGGTGCTCGTTGAGGAGACGGAGGTTGCAGCACAGGTCCTCCTGCGCTGGTAGCTCTTCCGCCATTACGGCGTCGAAGTGTGGCCGCACCTGCTCTATGGTGAACACGGCGTGAACCGGCTTGGACAGTGGCGCCGGCTCCTGGTCGGAAGCTACGTCCATCGTCTGATTGTCGTCGCTCAGCTCGGCGAGGTAGCTGGCGAGCCAGCATGTCCGGCTGCTGGACCGACCCGCTGCCAAGCATGAGTCTGACTGCCCTGGCCCACCCAGACCACCTCCCTCGCCTGCGCGCGCTTTCCGCCCGAAATAGTTAGCGCCGCCCGCTCCGCTTCCCGGTGCATGCGATTGCTCCGCCTTCAAACGACACAAGTGCCGTCCGTCCGTCCTTCTGCCGCCCACATTAATAATACGCGTTTGTCGAGGCAGCTACTCCGGCGCCACACGTCCGTCCCTCCGCCACCCACCATTGCTATATAAACTGCTACGCCGTCCATAGCCGCAGTCATCCGCATCTGTTCCTATTCTCCTGTCCACACCACTACTTCCCACCATGGCTTCCTCGCGCTCCAGCGCTCTTCGGGACGGGCGGACGACGGACCACAAGGAGATGGCAGCCATTGCTGCCGACTGGCTGGCCGGCAGGCAGCCAGAGGACGACGACGTCCCAATGGAGAACATGGTAGTCGATGATCCGGCGCCAACCCCCTCCTCCGCGCCATCCTCGCCAGTGCATTGCACCATGACCATCGGCGAGGCCCGTGCCCAATATATGGACACGGTGAGGCAGAAGCGTGAGGAGCAGTTCCGGGAGGCGCATGCCGACGCTGCCTACAACCACCATCTCCTCCAGGAGCACCTGCAGGCGGAGGAGCAGATCGCCGCGGAGCGGGCGGAGCAGGAGGCGCTGCTCGACTCGTACCGCTCCGCCCGCGAGGGCCGCCTCGAGCGCTGGCGGTACCTCATGCGGGTGGCGGAGGCTGCGGCCGCCTACAAAGAGGGCGATGAAGCGGCCGAGGCGCTGTTTGGCGAGACCGAGGATGAGGCAGAGGACAATGCCGCTCCGACGAGTCCCCGCTCCGCTGGCGTCGACGAGGCCCTGCTCCGCCGAGGCCCTGCGGCGCCAACAACGAGGCAGAGGACACCGCCGGCTCCGCCGAGGCCCCACCCTACCGGCAACGAGGGGGAGGATTTTCTCCCACTCCGCCGAGGCGCTGCCCGCCGGCAACGAGACAGAGGACATCGCCGGCTCCGCCGAGTCCCTGCCCCGCTGCCGACGAGGCCACGCCACACAGAAAACGAGGAAGAGTAGAACACGGTAGCTAGGTCGCCGCCGCTCGGGTCCAAGTAAGGCCACCGCTGCTACCCTCCGGTTGCTGGCACTGAGCTGTACATCATGGAGCAATTCTATGATTATAGGATGATTGAAGAGCGCTCTGTGGTTGAGCAAGCTCATGAGATACAGTCATTTGCTAGAGAACTTGAGCACTTTAGTTGTATGCTACCGGACAAGTTTGTTGCCAGAGGTATCATCACTAAGCTTCCTCCTTTGTGGATCTCATTGGCACTCTTGATGTGGAAGAAAAGGCGAGAGCAAAGGACACACGTGCTCGAGGAATTGAGGAAGGATCTAATGCCAATCTGGTACAGAAGAAGAACTTCCAGCCCCACAAGTTCAAGAACAATGGCAAGTTTGATGGTAAAGCAAAGTTTGATGGGAAGAACAAGGTTGTGCAACACACGAACTTCAAGAAGAAGAATGACAAGAAGAAAGGTGTTTGTCATGTGGGGATCCTGATCATTGGGCTCCTAGTTACCCTAATTGCTATGACAAGCTAGGCGGGTTGACCACTGACGGCCGATTAGCTTCTTGGCGGCGATGTGGAGTCGGAGAGCTATGTTGGAGAAGGACGCTGCTTCTACTTAACTGCGGGTGCAGTTGGCTGACTGACACGTGGGCCCAACAGGCATCTTGGCCACATGTCAGTTACGCAACTGCACCTGCAGTTAAGTCACTGAAGCTTCAGTTCGGCTCAGCCGGACACAGGTGGGTAGCTTCGGTTAATTAATTATACCTCCAGCGCACCCCTTTTTAGTTGAAGAATGTATCAAATGTAATGAAATCCGGCATGTTATATGAAATCCGACCATGTATGAATGAATTTATTTTGATTAGTTCGAATTCTTGTATCACTGGCATTGGATGAACATGCAAAGCAATACATACTAGCATTATTCCCAGGGTGATCACCTCGTTTGCAGCAGTTTCACATGTACTCCGTCCGGTCCTTTCTAGTTTGCATACAAGTTTTGTCTGCAGTCAAAGTATCTCTACTTTGACCAATCTTATAGAAAAAAGTATGCACTTTCACAATGTGCGAAGTAAAAAGGAACATAAGGAGTACAAAGATTTTGAGCAGCTTTTTACCGTTCCTTAACATTGCAATCACAGCGATTCACATGTCATAGAGAACATTCAAAACAATCGATGATTATGCATCTCAGCAATTCACATGTCAGAGCCAATATTTACTTCACAACTAAAGAATAAACGAAAAATGGATCGACGCTGCTAAGAGCAAAGGGCGTCCCATTCGAAAATATCAAACGCATGTCTTCTTGCTAAAATCGATGAGCAAAATTTGACAAGGTTTTCCCATTCCAAAATATCAAATGCCTACGATTGTGGAATGGGCAGGGTTTTCCATCAGTTCGGACATTGACATGGCACCTCGTGCTAAATAAACCAGTTGTTCTTTTTGTGCAGTTCCACCAAAATCAACCAAATTCGCGCGTAGCTTGTATGATTTCGCCCTTATATGTTGCAACGCCTTGAACTTATCGGCACCTCCTTTCTTATGGTGGAAATGAATGATTTGATGTATTCATGAACATTTTGTGCAGTTCCCATTGAAATCAAGCTGAGCACCCCTGTTGGCACAAATACAAAAAAAGTGATTAGTATAAAGCAAACTGTACTATGAATTGACAGTTTAAACAGGCACCTACATGGTCCATGTAGAGCACACTTTTACAAAAATGGAACTCACCGGAAAGAATCCTAGAACAACATTGTACTCGCGCATCACAACAAGAAAATGGAGATTTGTCAGTCCTTCTGAGCTGAAGTTAGTTTGGTCTTGTGGGGGGTAATGTAACCATCCTTCAACTGCTCCTTCTGATGAGAAGATAGACATGGCTTCTTCATCCTGGCATAATCGGAACTAGTCACTTCACGTACTCCATATTCTTCTTCAGAGGAGGATGATCCTATTGTGCAAAGACAAGAGGATAACTAAATGCTAGCATCCCTGTTTGCTCGAAAAAAGGAAAGGAAATATTTAAAACAGCATAGATGAAGCACTTCTCAAGGACAATACCACTTTTTGATGACAGTATCTAAACAATAACACAACACCAATAGAGATGACAAAGCTCAATCATATGGATGAAATCAGTGGGCAAGTACCAACCTTTGTCAGGAGGCTTATTGTGTAGAGCATACAGATGAAGCACTTCTCCGGAACCATCTGTTGCTATCTACTGTGGTGGCCATGTGTAACACCCCGGATGTAACTTTCCATATTTGTAACTCCAACTCTTGCCATTTTTGGCTATGTGTTATGATATTCCCTTCGTGGTCGGGTTTTGTTTTCTTTGTTTTGTTTTTTGTTCATGTCATGCATCTCATATCATGTCATCATGCGCATCTCATTTTGCATACGTGTTCGTCTCATGCATCCGAGCATTTTCCCCGTTGTCCGTTTTGCAATCTGACACTCCCACATGCACCGGCGCACCCCTCTTGTTTCTTTTCATGAGCGGGTGTTCAACATTCTCGGAATGAACCGAGTCTTGCCAAGTGGTCTTGGTATACCACCGGTAGACCACCTGTCAAGTTTCGTTCCATTTGGAGGTCGTTTGACGCTCCAACGGTTAACCGGGTAACCGCAATGTCCTTTTGTGTATTGCAGCAAAACCCCCCCTCCAAACAACCCAAAACCCATCTAAGTCACTTCCATGCTCTAGGTCATTCGATCACGATCGTGTGGGCGAAAACCGCACTCCATTTGGAGTCTCCTAGCTCCCTCTACCTATAAAAACACCCTCCCCGTCCAAAATCCCGGATCAAACCCTAGCAAAATCACCCCGCCGACGCCGGACACGTCTGCCGCCGGCCGGACGAAGCCGCCGCCACCCTCGCCCAACCGCAGCGCACCACGTGGCCCCGCTCCGTTCCCCGTGCCGCAGGCCCGCCGGGCCCGTACGCCGCCCCCGCGGCCCGCGCGTCCTCCCACGGCTCCCCGCGCCGCCGCCGGATCCCGTCGCCCCACCGCCTCGCTGCCGTCCTCCGCCGCCCTCCTGCACCGGCCGGCGAGCTGCCGCCGCGTGCCCCGTCGCCTGCGCCGCCCGCGCCCGCACCCGAGCCGGCGAGCTCCCGTGGACGTCGGCGCCTCCGGCCGCTCCTCCCGCGCCTCACCAACCTCCCCCGAGCTCCGGCCTCCTCCACTCCAAACTCCAGCGAGCTCACTCCGGCGATCCTCGAAGGTAGCGCCCGATCTGGATCTGAAACCGCGCGGTCGACTTTCCCCTTCCCTCTAATTTCTCCAAGTCCTAGAGATTTGACTTTATATGCTCCTGTTCATTGCATCATAACTCTCTGCATGTAGGTCTGTTTCATGCCTGTAATATATCGAAATGTTCGTCTCTAGATGCTCTTCATTTTGTTCCATTATACCATGTTCATTTGAGTCCATATTGATGCCCATATCTCTGGTGCAAGAGAGCTATATGCTGTTAACTGCTGTTACTTATCAGAACTTGAGGATTTGTTATTTTTGTTGCTATTGATGTGTGCATCTTATGGGCATGAGCTCTACAGGTGTTTTTATCTATGCCATGCCATATTTGCAGAGGTGTATGCCATGTATTTTTGTGATCTATTTGGTGACTAGCACAAGCATGCAAACTAGGCTTCGTGAGGTTTCTGATTTCAGGGACTTGGGATTTTCACCGTCTTTGTGTGCTATTATTTTGTTACCATGTATCCATGTGGCTACAGAGAGATCCATGCTCCTTTTGGTGATGTTCAGTAAGGATGTTTTGTAGATATAGTTGTGCTCTATCCATCCATGGCCCTGTTTGCAATTATGGAGTGCCATAGCATGTCTTAAACTTGCTCTACTTTTGCTATAAAATATTTCTGGCAGATTGTTAACATGATATTCAATTTTGGCAAGGTTGTTGTAGTTGATCTATACATGATATGTATTTTCTCTTGCCATGGATAGCTTCATAAACATTCCATCTTTCTTTAGGTATGCTTGTTTTGTCATGCATTGCTTTGTGGTGAGTGCATCAAGCTCACCAAGATGCCTTCATAATACTGTTTCTGCCCTGCTCTGTTTTCTGCCAAGTCTTGGAACCTGTTAACGAAACTTGCTATGTTTACGTGGTTTCCATCATATCTTCCGTTCCTTTTTGGCTCATGGTCAGTAAGGGACTTTTGTTCTATGCATTTAGTAGATTCATGGCATGCCTTGTTTTGCTATGTTAGGTTCTTGTAGCATGTGTTTTTCTTGCTCTGAACATTGCTACCTGATGCTGTTTCAGCCATGTCCAGTAATTTCACCAAGTCTGTGAACCTGATATCTTTTGCACTTTTGCCATGCTTTTTTGAACCTGTTGTGGTGTGATCTAGCCATAGCTCAGTGTTCATCTTTTGTCAAGAATCTCCTGTTGATTGCTGCCATATGGTTTGTTTGCTATGTTGGAGTGCTGTAGCATAGTTACTTGATGTATTCTAAGTGTTCTCATGCTGTTAATCGCAGAATCGTGTCATTCTTGAATTGCTTGCCATTTGCAAACCGTGCATCCGTTTCCGGTGATCTTTATATCGATTTCGACCGAAATCATCTCATCTTTCCAGTGGCATCCTTGGTTTGCCAAGTTACTGCCTTGTTCATTCTTTTTCTTCCGGAGCATTCAAATGCATCGCATATCATATCTCGCATATCATGCATGTTTTGCATCATGTTGCTTGTGCATTTCCCGTGATTGATTGTGGTTCCATTGCTTGTATTCTTGCTGTGGGTAGAGCCGGGAGATGAGTTCGTGAACGAGGAACCTGTTGAGTACGCTTACGAGGATTAAGCTTTCGACAACTCTGAGAACCTTGCAGGCAAGATGACCATACCCTCGAAATCACTTCTATCTTTGCTTTGCTAGTTGTTCGTTCTATTGCTTTGTTGCGCTACCTACCACTTGCTATATCATGCCTCCCATATTGCCATGTCAAGCCTCTAACCATCCTTTCCTAGCAAACCGTTGTTTGGCTAAGTTACCGCTTTTGCTCAGCCCTTCTTATAGCGTTGCTAGTTGCAGGTGAAGTTGAAGTTGGTTCCATGTTGGAACATGGATATTTTGGAATATCACAATATCTCTTATTAAATTAATGCAACTATATATTTGGTAAAGGGTGGAAGGCTCGGCCTTATGCCTGGTGTTTTGTTCCACTCTTGCCGCCCTAGTTTCCGTCATACCGGTATTATGTTCCTTGAGTTTGCGTTCCTTGCGCGGTTGGGTGATTTATGGGACCCCCTTGACAGTTCGCCTTGAATAAAACTCCTCCAGCAAGGCCCAACCTTGGTTTTACCATTTGCCACCTAAGCCTTTTTCCCTTGGATTTTCGCGAGCCTGAGGGTCATCTTTATTTAAACCCCCGGACTAGTGCTCCTTCGAGTGCTGGCCCAAACTGGGCGATGTCCGGCGCCCCCTGGGCAACCAGGGTGTATGCCAACCCGACGTGGGATTGTGTGAAGATGACCCTTCTAGCGACAAAACCACAATGCGGTTACGCCTCTAAGTCGTGCCTCGACATGTGGGAGATATAGCCGCATCGTGGGCGTTGCACCATGCTTACTATATACTCCTCGATGAGATTAATGTTTCCAACATCTTCTTGTGCAGTTCCACTAAAATATATGGTATCTTCAAAGAAGATCCCTGTTTGCACAAGTAGAGATAATTACGTATTACATTAAGAGTGGCATCAAATATGTGGCAAAACAATTGCTCGTTCCAGCCATAGCAATATATTAAGATGCAAAACTATATCATTACTTGTGTCATCACAGTTCCAGTGCTTCATTACAGCACCAGGAGTTGATTTTTGATTTTCTTCCGCTTGTTCTTCCCCTTCATCACTTGGTTCAATAACAGACAAGCTTCGCCTTCAATGTAAGATTTGGCATGTCGATTAGGTTGCACAAGTATAGCACTAAACAATGACATTAATTTTCTGATGAAAGTGGGCAAATACAGGCCAACAGTTGTGAAATACCCTTATTTTACCTCAATGGGATATTACGGTGCACATACAGATTGGAAGTCTTGTCTCCATTTGTGCAGTTCACTAAAATCAAGCGACATTACCGTACAAGTAGCACAACATATGAAATCACACTGCAGAATCATGTGAAAGAAGGCTAGTACTGACCTCTCATGATGCGGAATTCAAACAACTCACAATAAGAAGATCTGAACCAAATTTGCCAACACGGATAGGAAGTAAGATCTCCTCTTGTGCAGTTCCACTAAGATCAAGCAATCAAGCAACGTTGTCGGTGTGACATTTTGGTTGAACTGCACAAAACACTCTTAAAACAAAAGTGTTTTGAGCAGTGCAACAAAAGGTCACAATGGCAACAAGGTGAAGTAGATAACCTTGTTTACACAGAGGTGCAAAGGAAACAACTAGTGGTCAATAACGGTGGATGACACAGAAGCCAACAAAAAGAAGCATCTACCTTATCTAAATGGGAAAGAAAGCAAGACAATAGCATTTCTCAAACGGTGGCATTGATTTATATTAATAGAGAGATTATATTAACAATAAAATTTGTTAAACTTGTAATTTACTTTTAACTGTGGCATTGCATCAATTTTCCAGCGGCATTATTAGAGGGTGTTTGTTTACAGGGACATTTAGGTGGAGGGACTAAAAAACTCTGTGCCAGTCCCATCTAAACCAAACAGAAGGGACTTTTAGGGACTAAAAGTGGGCATTTGGGACTAAAGAAAGAAGACCCCGAGGGAGAGTCTTTTTGGGACTTTTTCCAACAGTTGCCCCTACCACGCATCGCACCTTGTCACTATTAGTTCACTACTAGGGGTAACATGGTCTTTTAGCATGTCATTTAATAACCTCTAGTCCATGTTTAGTCCCTGGAACCAAGTAGGTAGGGACTAGGGACTTTTTAACCAAAAAGGGCCTTAGATTAACAACAGCTAAAGAGTTGCACGGGACAGTGGATGCACCAGCACCATGTGCATCTACCGATGTACTGGGGTGATGGACAGTTTGTTGCAACAAAGAACAAACAACCAAGGAGCATATTTGTGTTGGTCCCAGTTTTGTTATCTTTAGACACCTTTCCCTATGTGAGGGCAGCAAATCTAGTCCTGCTCAAACTCTACAGCCTTGTCCCCCAAAGCAAAAGATCAGTTTGTTACAGATGTGCGTACTGCGTTTGTCATTGTTTTCCCTTTTTGACCAACGTGGATGCTGGATAGCCAGTCTGTACTAGTACTTTCCCCACTTCCTTTCCTCTGTGAACCACGTCCTAGATTTATGCTATACAACTTTCCCCACAACTTTCCCCCATTCCTGTCCTCTTTTAACCACGTCTTAGATTCATGCGATACAACTTTCCCCACTACTTTTTCCTTCCATTCCTTTTTGAACCACGTCCTAGATTCATGCTATACAACTTCTCCCACTACTTTCCCCCATTCCTTTCCTCTTTGAACCACGTCCTAGATTCATGGTATACAACTTTCCCCACAACTTTCCTGTTTGATCCAACACCTAGATTCGAGTGCAGAAGCAGAAAAAGCCCACATGCAGCTAGAGCAATGCATGTGGAATAAGTAAATTATACCTTAAGGTTCTCGGGGTGTGGTTCGGTGGGCGACCGGAGGCCGTTCGACCCACACTATGTACGGCGGCGAAGAAGAAGGGGTCGGAGGCCTTACCGTGCCGCCGCTGGGTGAAAGTGAACAGCTGCGCCGGTAGTGGATTCCCTCCCTGGCCGACGGGGACAGCGTTAAGCCTCCTTCCCTTCCCGGCAGACGGATCCTGCCGGCTCTTTGACCAGCAGTGAGGGGAGAGAGAGAGGCCAGCAAAGTCTTGTTTAGATCTGGAGAGGGTGAGAGAGTGTGAAGAGAGCAACTACAAGCAGACCAGCAGTGAGGGGAGAGAGAGAGAGGCCAACGAAGTCATGTTTAGATCTGGAGAGGGTGAGAGAGTGTGAAGAGAGCAACTACAAGCGCTGAGGCTCCAGCATGTATATATATACTGGAGAGTGTGTGAAGATTGCAAACCCTAGAAAACAAGCGCCGAGGCTGCAGCTTATACGTGATAAGGTGATTATACGGCCACTACGAGATCGTATAGCTCCGTATCCATCCATTTTGACCAGTCAAAGAATCCTCCTGGCACGAATTATGCTCAAGTGTAGTTATCGAACCCGAGACCTCAAGTTTGATGAGCAAACAGGCTAACCAGCTACACAACCCTCTCGTTATGTTCAACGAGAGGAAAATAACCTTTTACACATTCCTGCATTCGTGTGACAAGCATGCCGTGTTTTTTTGTGTGTGTGGGAGTCATTGGGATTTAAATCATAATCGTGTCATGTGGCTTTGGTGGTAAGACTATCCATAGTGGTGCAGAAATGATGCAGCCTTAGTCACCTTACCTCTCTCCACGTAGTACGTTGGGTCCCACCAGTCAGAGGGTGAAACAAACAAATTAATAAGAAAAATTAAAAGCGCCAGCGGTGTATCTTACCTCACACATCTCGCTACTGCTCGGGAACACTGTCCAATTGATCCCTCTGTTCGCTCACGTACTATTTTAAGTGAATCCTTATTATAACATGCACACAATTTTGGGCACTTGTATTCGACCTAAGTCAGTGTGCCACCGTATCTCGTACGACTCCCTCCGTCTAGGTGTAATAAGTCACGTTAGAAGGTGCAGCGGGACCAAGGTGCAAGCAGATTGGAGGAGAAGGAGAATCTTGACCGGTCATTCCTCCGATCAAAGCCCTGATTTCTATCTCTAAACACAACAATTAATCCAAACAACTAAGAGATGCCATTTTAGCTACCATGCAGGGCCACATATTAACTCGCATGCAAGCTGACTTTGATTTCTTGACTGATCAACGCGTAGTTGCGCTCCATGCATTGGGTTTCCGGGGGAGATAACAAGGCAGAGTAATTAAGGAGCATTTGGTTACATTGCTTAGGCTGGTCATAGTGGTGAGTAACTTGGACTAGTACAACATGCATTACTAGTCTATGTTACTACTATGCGAAGTTTGCCGTCGGAAGCGAGCCGATCTGGCTCTCCTGAGCTAGCAAGGTTTTTCTAGCCCACCCAAGCTAGCTGGCACACAAAAGCTAACATATTTTAACAGTTCCAAATGCCTAACCTTGCTCGGCTATGCTATAAGTTGTTCTTGCTAAGGATCCAAACGCTCCCTAAGTAACAACGCTCGCTAGCAACGAGGCCAGGAGGGGATTGAGATGCGAAGTTAATGGACGACACCTAAACATTTTGGGAATATCTGATTTCCGTAGGATGACTTAACACCTAGATGGAGGGAGTACTACTCCTCAGTCCAGGTTTGTTGGAATATTTGTCACCTCTTCTCTTCTTGTACGTACTCCATTTGTATCTCACTTCCTGTGGCTTTGCACTCGCACGATTTTCCTATTCTATGAACCTGTGTGTGCGTGTGCGTGTGTGTGTTTAACAGCATGTGTGTGTTAGAGAGAGCGACAGATCGACCTACTCCTACAGAGAGATGGTGTGTAGTGTACGATTTTAGCCGCGAGAGTCGGTGCATCCTCTCATTTCCGGGCATCCGGTAGGGACAGGCGGACAGCTGCCACGCCCGCTCCTGACCAGCCTGGCCCACCCAAAGCCCCTCCATCGCCCGCGCGCGCTTCCCGCCCGAAACGGTCAGCGCCGCTCCAAAGAATCGGTGCCGCATTCATGCCCGGGCAGAGCGGACACGACCTCTCACTGGTGCCTGCGTTGAAGGGAGAAGCGGATTCAAGAGTGATGGTTGCTTCGTCCGTCCAACTTACTGCTGGGTCTATGTGATTTGACGGCTCATTGGTCATTATTACTGAGGTGGTAGGACTACTGGATGTCCCACACTTTCGGCGAAAGGAGGTACTACTAGATTACAATTTTCTCCATTCTTATGGCGGAGGAGTGCAAGAGCAGTGAAAACACGCAGGCTCAGTGATTACATGGCCCACCTCACACTATCACCATATTTTCTGGACACCGTGCGACACCTAAATATAAGTCTTTGTAGAGATTCCACTAGGTGGACTACATACAGAACAAAATGAATGAATCTACACTTAAAATGCATCTATATACATTCGTATGTGGTTCATCATGAAATCTCTACAAAGACTTATATTTAGGAATGAAGGAAGTACTTGTATAATACGTATTGTAATTTATCAGCGAGATAGTACAACGCTATGAAGCTTCCAGCTTCTGTTACATGTATCTTGCGTCCAAGGTTGCCCGTTGCAACATTTCATCATATAAAAAGGAGACTAACATGCATGCTATTGCATCTCAATGATTGACAAATCATAGCAAATATGTACTCCCTCCATTCCAAAATAAGTGTCTCAACTTTATGCTACATACGAAGCAAAATGAGTGAATCTACACTCTAAAATACGTCTATATACATCAGTGTTTGGAGTATGTACTAGTAGTTCATATTGAAATCTACTAAAGGACATATATATTCCAAACAATATGATAATCTCTCTAACCAAGGTAGTAGGGACGAGGAGTAAACGGAGGGAGTAGTAAAATTTTCTCCTCGTCCTGCGAGCCACCACGCGCGTGGGCGAGGGAGCGGGCATAAGGTGTACAGTACTACTACTACTCATGCAGTCCCTAGCCATTGAAACAGAGGCAGCTAAAGAAAAAAAAACGATCCATGCAGTCCCCAGCCCTTGAACCGTAAACCCTAACCAGGCTTTAATTTGCTGGCAACATCGGCGCTTCCTAAGAAATGAAGTTTGCAACCCTTCGACCATCGGATCATTTTGTGCAGTTTCACCAAAATCAAGATGAGCATCCCTGTGGCAAAGAAATTGAAGAAGCGTGATTAGAAGATTACTGGGACTAGTTGATGATACATAAACTCATCACAAATACAGTACGTAAAAGCCAGTAGAGGTATGTGCGGGGCAAAGAAGTAGAGAAATATCCACATGGAGTGATGTGGGCAGCTGGAGCAGTGGTGCTAGCCGGCTGTAAAGGGAGTTGTACCTGAGGGATGTCGGGACGTAGCTCAACCTAGAGGAGGGCGGTGGTAGGAGGCAACTACCCACGTCGCGGCAGTGAGCAATGGACGAAGGCAACCTCACCGGCTTTGTGAGAGAGAATGGCGGGGACCCCTGATCGGGACGTGCCGATAGTGGGTTTTCGCCGTCGGCGACGGCGACCGCATCTACACTAAGCATCCACCCCTTCCCCTGGTGGACGTGATCCGCCGGGATGTTAGAGATGTGGCCACAGTGGTTTTGTGCGAGAGAGTGTGAAAACTGAAGAGAGCAACCCTAGCAAGCAACCGTGTAGGCTCGTCCTGCCTATGTATATAGTGGAGCGGTTTCCTTTTCTCTCCATATGAACCTATTTATATTGCGTACATGCCACTGAAGAAAAAAACTTTATTTATAAATGACGCGGCACCTACTACTCGTTCTCCTATAAACCTTGCGCTTGGCATCTCCAAACTATTAACCTTGCGATTGGCTCTTCGCCTCTTCGGGAAGTTGAGCAATAATGGTACTGCAGTATATATCGTTCTGGCTATATGAGACCGAATGAATTGCTGCACGTCCACCACATGGTGAGGGTCGAGGGGCGAGGGAGAGTGCGTACTATTACGTCCATTTCAATATGGACTACATACGGAGCAAAATGAGTGAATCTACACTCTAAAATACGTCTATATACATCAGTGTTTGGAGTATGTACTAGTAGTTCATACTGAAATCTACTAAAGGACATATATTCCAAACAATATGATAATCTCTCTAACCAAGGTAGGGACGAGGAGTAAACGGAGGGAGTACTAGTAAAAATTTCTCCTCGTCCTGCGAGCCACCGCGCGCGTGGGCGAGGGAGCGGGCGTAAGGCGTAGTAAGCAAGCTTCACCTCATCCTGCGAGCCACCGCACCCGTGGGTGGGGGAGACGGCGTACTAAGCAAGCTTCTCCTCGTTCTGCGAGTTGACGGGACACATCAAAAGTACTCCAGTGTATAGAGCCTTGCCTGTAAGGTAGGCCCCACATGGTTTGCCTCTTTTTTAACATAACGTGTCAAGTTACAATTTCTTTGTTCACCCGTGGTAGACGATCCTCCCTCCATCTAGTGGACAACCAGTACACGTGTCAAGTTACCCCATGGGCTGCCTTTTCGTACAGAAATGAGCTCCACCGTGTACCCGCGCGGGTGTGGTTGGGAAAGAGACGGGAGTACGTGCGCCGTGCGTGCACCTCTTCTCTTCGTGCATGTCCCCCACCTATGTGGGTGTGTGTGAGAGATACAAACCTAGAAAAATGGCTTGTGCGTTCGTGTTTTGGGGGGAGGTTAATTTCGTGAATGTATTTGTGGGAATATGTGTCGATGACATCTCAAACAAAATTTTGCTTGCAATGTGTGTGAAATGGAGGCCTATCCATATCATACATAGAGGGTTGGGTGATCCACGAGAAGAGAGGGAGCGGTCATAGATATCGATAGAGTCGAAGAGAGGATCAAGTGGGTGGGTGCGAAATCGATGAAGAGAGCCATCAAAATTGTGTGTGTGTGCCAGTCAAAGATATAGGGCGACTGACCTAGCTACCAGAACGTCAGAGGGCACAGGTCAAGTTTGTGTGTGGCAGGGAGACATGACTAGAGCGCTCGATGTATCGGTGTGTGTGTGTGCGAGGGGGTGGGGGAGGGGTAGGCAGAGGCCTAACTATAGAGGTAGAACGACTCGTATATGTGTTGAGAAGGAGAGACCCAGCTATGTCTTGAGGGAGATCGGTCGACATCCATACATAACTGAAGGATGGAGGATGGGACGGAGAGAGAGAGGGAGGGAGAGGGGTAGAGCGTTGGATGGGTGATGGAGTTGCTTCTCGAAGATGGTGGGAGAGGCCTACTAGACAAACTGAGGGTGGAACTGCAATATTATCAATAAGAGTGGGGATGTGTTTCTATGTGTGCCTGTGCGTGATAGATCTGTCGGGACACATCCATGGATGACGAAGGGGAACCATGTGTTTGGTAAGCAAACCTAACTAGATCGGTAGATAAATTGTTGTTTGTCGGAGGAAGGGAGAGACATAACTAATGAGGTAGATCGATCGACGCGTGGGGGAAAACGAGTTATAAGGACCTAGCTAGCTATATGTATAGCGGGAGATCGGTCGGTGTACGTCCATTTGTTAGAGGAAAATAAGGCCCGGCGAGACGGATAGATAGAGAGAATGGAGCTAGGAGGTGGTGCGAGAGGCCCAGCTACTAGCTAGATAGGGGGAGGAGTGTGCAGTTGTGAGATCGATGAAAAGAGGGGCAAGAGTTTACACGTGTGTAGGACCGTATGAGAGACACGAGGCAAGGACACATAAATGAGGAGATTGAAGGTGCGTGTGTATGTTGTAGGTAGACATCGCTGGAGAGGTTTATCGATCGGTGTGTGTCGGAAAGGAGTTGTGGAGACTGTGGGAGAATGACCTAAAGAAAAAAAATGAATGTGCGGGATGGATAGAATGCTGAGGGAGGGGGAGGGCGAGGAGGGCGTGTGCATGCACGAGAGAAAGTTAGTGGTAGCTACAAAGGTTAGAGGATTGTGTGGGTGTAAGAGACTAACAAAGATCATAATTTGATATGAAAGTGGATTCATATATTTGAATAGGAGATCATAGTGTTTTAAACATATGCATGCATGAATATAGCGGTGATACGTGTGTTGTGGTTTTGCACATGTTATACCATAATGTGATAATGCATGGCGTTTGCAACTCACAGCTAAATGTCGAACAATCTAAACCATACTATACATCGAACAATCTCACATTTTATTTGAATTTGTGATAATGTGTGGCGTTTACAGCTTACAACTAAATATCGAACAATCTAAACAATACTATATATCGAACATTCTCACATTTTATTTGAATTTGGTAATGTGTGGTGTTTGCAACTCACATCTAAATACTTGTAGGCGCAGGGGGCGGGGCACCATACATGATCTAGCTAGAGCTTGAAATGTACTATGATTTGAAATCAACATAAAGTGGATTCAAAAAATCGAGTTCGAGTTCATATAGTACACATAGTTCATATGTAACTCGAGACTAATCATGTGGTGTGCTGTGAAGATAATACACAAACGATGGTTTAACTTGACAATAATGACGATTGTAGATCTTATTAAAACAGAGAAACGAATTCAAACGCTTTGACTTCACAACAATTATTATTGTAGATCTTATTCAAATAGAGAAACGAATTCAAATTTAGTTCATATTGGAGCGGTAGTATATACGTTTGGAATGCACTAAAATGTTCATTTGAGTACTAGGTTGCATACATTATACACGTAGCGAAATATTTTAATTGAACATAACATGAATTCAAAGTTTTGAAAGACATTTGTAGTGCTAATTGATTTGGTACAGTACACGTTAGGCTTGTCCGGAAAATTCAACCCGCGCCTTGTTAGCCTGAAATATTTAAGATATATCTTTGTCTCATTGTGCTCCGACAACTCCCTCCATCTCAACCCGCGCCTTGCTATTCCAAAATTACAACGCGCGAAAACTCCCACCTCCTGTGAAATCCCGACACGCGAAATGCCCGTGATACCCCTGAACCGAAAGAACCGCCTCAAATCGGTGGGGGTATCATGCATATGGTGCCTTGCATTGCTTACTGTATACATCAAAGATGTCATCTGCTTAGTTTAGACATGCTTTGTGTCAATGCCATTTGTTTAGTTTCTTTATCGTATATGTGAATCATGCAATGCCATCTTGTTTAGCCAGGCATCATATATGTGAATTTTGCAATGCCACCCTGGTTAGCCAGTCATCTTATATGTGAATTATATCATGACATCATTTTTTTATTACGTGTTAAATTTGCCAACAATTTTAGTACATTCAATTACTCTTCCTGTGCATCAGCCATTAGGCACGGTCATGGAAAAATCTGGAGTGGAAACAAGGTCTTCAGAGCAGACAATGCTATCTGACGAAGCGCATGTCTTGCTAGTTACAGATAGCTCCTCAGAGGAGGATTTAGAGACAGATGACCAGTCCTATTTCCCCCCCGAGGTGCATGCTCTAACTTGGCAGGGTTATGATGCTCATATCGTGCGTATGGTATCTTGCATTGCTATGTCATTTGCTTAGTTTAGACATGCTTTGTGTGAATGCCACCTGTTTAGTGTCTAATTACCATATATGTGAATTCTGCAATGCCATCTTGTTGCAAGACATTATATATGTGAATTATGCAGTGCTATCTTGTTGCAAGGCATTATATATGTGAATTATGCAATGCCATGTTGTTTAGCCAAGCGTCATATATGTTAATTATATCATGCCGTCCTTTTTTTGTATTTCTCATTGCTTTTGTCGACAATGTTTGTATATTCAACCGCTCTTCCTGTGCATCAGCCATTTGAATTGGTGATGGAGAAATCTGGAGTGAAAACAAGGTCTTCAGCGCAGACAATGCTACCTGTTGAAGCAGATATCTTGCTGGTTACAGATAGCTCTTCAGAGGAGGATTCAGAGGCAGATGACCAGTCCTATTATCCCCCTGAGGTGTATGCTCAAACTTGGCAGGGTTATATTACTCATATCATGCATATGTTGTATTGCAATGCTTAGTTTTTACATCATATACACGATATTGAATGCCATCTCCTTAGTTGACACATCATATATGCGATTGCCCTCTGCTCACTTCCTTAGTATATAAATCATATATTTGAATTATATCATGCCATGATGTTTACATAGACAACATGTATCTGAATTATGGCATGCCAACCCATTTTCTAAAGACATAATATAGTTATATCATCTCATCCTATTCACATAGTCATCATATTTTGAATTATGTCATTCTATCCGTGAATTATATCATGCCATCATGTTTCCATCGACGACATGTTTGTGATTTATGGCATGCCAACCACTTTAATAGACACATCATATAGTCATATCATGTCATCCTGTTTACATAGTCATCATATTTTGAAGTATGTCATTATATCCTGTTTAGTTAGCCATCATACATGTGAAATTGTGTCATGCTATCCTGTTTAATTAGCCATCATATATGTGAAATTATGTCCTGCTATTCTGTTTGGTTAGACAACATAAATGTGAATTATTTCATGCCCTGTTTTCTTCCCTACTATCCATTGCACCTGTCTATCTTACAATGTCTGTACATTCAATTAATTTTCTTGTTTATCAGCCATTTCAATTGGAGGGGGTGATGGCACTATCCGTGGGAGTAAAAACACGGTCTTCAGAAAAGATCGTGCTACTTGTCGATGGAGATAGAACCACGGTTGTACTTGCCCAAGAACCAGCCCCACCACACATAACCCAGACTCACGCAGATTGTACCCCTACCCAGTTGGACAGAGAACCAGCTACACCCCTTCTAACCCCAACCCCAGCAGATAGTAACCCAGTTCCCGTTGACACAATACCGTCTCCACCACAGAGCACCCAAACACGAGTAGTTAGTAAGGCAACTGCAGTGCCCAAAGCACGAGGACCACCACTCCGAACCCCAAGTCAACGCTTCAAGCAGAAGAAGAATTGTTCTCAGGTCAGGTTCCATAGCTATGGTTCATACTACTTTACTCTTGCATCACTATATTTACTCATACCAACTCATTTCAAATTTGAAGGATGCAATTGAAACTCCAATGGCGCAACAGGTATGTTTTAAACCTGTTTCTTTAACGTGTTTGCTGTTGTAACTTGCTCTATGTTGATTTCAGTTTCAATTGAATAAACAGTTATATTCTCATGCCATGCACCTTACAAGTGTTGTTATTGCTGTGTAGTTTCCCACACTTATATTCTGTCTAAGCTGCTTTGTCTTAAATAGATATGATTCTAACTGTATCTATCTTGATTTGGCAACATAAACTAGAATGATATAGACCATACAGTGACCATACTACATAGATATATGTTTGTTTCATGCTGTTATCCTGTCCACCTTACTACGGAACTGGTTTACCAAAACGAGTTTCATATACTACATTGTAAACCTGTGATGTGTTTGTTTGTTTCTCTTTTAGAATGCGGATAAAATATTGGAGAAGAGTACCCCGTTATGCAATGGTACAGGAAGTAATGCAGATAAGGTTCAAGATAGTGAGACATCCCTGTTGGTCTCCAAGAAAGCTGATAAAAACTATATTGAAGACACTGAGACAACCCCAAAGTCCTGTCTTCATGTAGTGTTCGAGTTACTGGCTACTACTGCTGGCACCAGCTCTTCGAACTCGCTGCCTGAATCAGTTCGGCTTCTTGAGTCTCAACTTCAAGTTGAAAGACATCGATCAGATGTTATGCGACAGGAAGCCGAAGGACTGAGGAAGTCCCTGCAGAATTCAGATGCATACTTTCTGGTGCAACAACAAGTGCTAGAGGATTTAAGCGCCAAACAAGAGAAAGTTAATAAGCTTGCTAAGCATCTTGCCAGCATTATGGGTACCCAGGATATTGTTTCTTAAGCTCTTCTGAAGTGGTTTCAGTTCTGGACTTGTTTTGCTGCGGCATTTATATGCTGCTTTGTTCCCTATATTTGCACTGGTGGCGAACTTTGATGCCCAGTGGATGTAATATGTGTAATAGTCGTGATAGCCTAGCGTAAGTTTCTTGCCTATTTATTTCCTTATTGTCTTGTTTATTTGTTTTCTTGTAGTCAGTGCAGTTCTTTTTCCGTGGTTTGCTAGTGGCCGCAATAGCCTATTTTTTAAAACTAGGCCACATTAACCATGGGCTACATATTTACTGTAGTTAACATGGGCCTCCTACGGGCCGTAGAAACAATGGGCCTTCTAAGGGCCGTAGAAACAATGGGCCTTCTACGGGGCGTAGAAACAATGGGCCTTATACGGGCCGTATACACAATGGGCCTTATACGGGCCGTATCATCAATGGGCCCTCTACGGGCCGTATGATCGGTTGGCCAAACATGGGCCAATAACAAACCACATTATGGTCGTAAATGGGCTAGAGTTGAAATCGTCCGTTCATGGGCCGACCATAACGGGCTGTCGTTAATCGGCCGTATTTGATGACGCTATGAAAACGGCCCAACGTATTAACGGGCCACAAGCGGGCCGACTGTAACCACTGGCTGAATTTGGCCCACAAGCAGAAAATGACAGTAACGGGTTGAAAGTAAACGAATGCTGGAAATGAGCCCAAGAATAAATGGGCCCTAAGAAGGCCGAAAGATAACATGGGCTGGAATGGGTATAAAGTGATACACTGTTCATTACGGGCCAGTTTTACCACGGGCCGTTAATGGGACGAGGGTTACTAAGGGCCTCATATGGGCCAAAAGACGTCATGGGCCACACATGGGCTAGAAATTAAAATGGGCTGGAATTATATTGGATGGCCCAGATGACGCTACTGGGCCTAATTCGGATAGGCCGTAAACGAGCCCTAGGTTAGCAGGTTGTAAATGGGCTATATGCGAACAGGCCGTTAACAGGCTTCCGTGGGCCGGCCCGCCACCTTTTGACCAAGTCAAACGGGCCGGCCTTTTCACAGGAATGAACCTCTGTTGGGCCATGCCACGTGTCGGCGTATCATAGGCGCTTTGGGTCCAATGAGTGGATGACATCTGTCCCAGCAGCGAGCCGACACGTGTTCCCTCCAGCCAATGATGATTTTACACGTGGAAAATCCCCATTGGCCGGGGTTGTTAACGGGTTACCGGATCCAAAACCGGACCCGACAACTTAACGGTGTTCCATTATGGTGGATGCCACGTGTCGGTCACCCTTGACGAAAGCACTTCTGTGACGCGCGATTTATCGTCATGGAAGTGGACACTTCCGTGATGATAATTTTGGTAATGTCATGGAACACTTCTACGACAACACAGGTATGACTATCTTGATTCTGTCATAAATTTGTCATGGATGTACATGCATGACACAAAACGTGACCTACTGTGACAAATGCGCATCATCACGGAAGTGTATTTTTTTGTAGTGAATGTGGAGTATATGAATCTATTCCTATGAACCAATTGGCTCTAAATGAAAAAATCCTATAAAAATCATATCATATAGAGTTCCTATGATATTCCTCCACACCAAAGGATGGTTGAAATTGTTGCAGGTCATACGACGATCTTTCTTTGTAGACTCCTCCCCCATCTTTATAGTTACCTCTCGAAGATGAATGAAATGATATATATTGGGTATTCTATATGTGCATTTTGGTACACGAAAACTCGGTAAAAGTTTGCGAGGTTCGAATTTTCAATAAAGCTATATGCACTGCGTTTTGGAACGGAGGGAGGAGCATACGGCAGTTGCTAACACTCACGTGGAAGATTTGTGTGTAGGAGGAGTGGCTGCTCTATTAAATGACATGGCAAAACTGACAGTGTCGGATGCCGATCTAATGGTTCTTACGGCGTTCGTCAGGAAACGGCTTGTGGCGAATGTTTGTCGGATAATGATTTACGGACACATGCATTGCATTGATACGTGCCCCCTCTCTCTCATGCACACACGCACCCTCACGAGTCATGACTCTCCCGAGTCCTCTCGCACCCACCTTCTATCTGCAGGTAGATGTCACACACATATGTGCTCTTCACACCCTACCCTCGGAACTTCTAAAAAACAAAAGACGTCGCACACCTTTTATTTTAGCTCACACGTCACACACTTATACTATTACTCTTTTGGCGAACAGTCTTTCGGCATAGTATATTGTACTCTCACGAAGAGAAGCGGTGCACACATGCACTAGTTCTCTCACACCCACTTGCGGGTACACGTAGGAGCGCATTTTTTTGAAGCTGGTACAACAAAATCACTCCACTATATATATATAAGCAGGAGCCTTAGCGCTTGCTTTACTAGGGTTCCTCTCTTTCACTCTCTCATGCTCTCCAGATCTAAGCAAGACATGGGTGGCCACACACTCTCTCTACTCACGGCTAGTCACAAATCCGGCCGGACCACCTCGACCGGGGCAGGGGTGTAGGTGCATCGTTCACGCTGTCATCGGCGGCGAGGGAGGAGACCAACGGCTGCCCGCGCGTCCTGATCGGCGGTCGTACCATTCTCTCCGAGAGAGCGCCGGCTCGGGAGGGCCTCCGTCCCCTTCTTCCTCCCTACGGTATTGTGGCCAAGATGCGGCCTCCCGACGCCGTCTTTGCCACATGCTGAGGACCCTTAGGTATATATTCCTTCGAAACCTGCCTTGCTCTACTGCCCCAGCTCCCCACGTGGCTGTGTGTGGATCTTTTTCTACTTCGGTCGGCTGTTCCAAAGCCACATAGACTTCTACTATTATTAGAGGTAAAGGTAGTTCATACAGTCGAATCTAAGAGTTGGTTCAAATAGGGAAGAAAGTGGGAAAGCTGTAGCTTGAATCTAGGACTTGGTTCTAAGAGGATACAGGGGAAAGTAGTAGATACTGGCTACCCAACCGGTCTCTTGGTTGAAAAGGCGAAGAAAGCATGGTGGATGGCGAAGGGTGGGGGGAAGTGGACCTGTCTCTTGGTTGAAAAAGGAAAGAAAGTGAGGGGTGTTGGGGGACAATGCAAATGAGAATGAGCATGTCTAGATTTCCTGTGCTCACATAGGAAAATTTCGCCGAGGAGATAAAAAATGGGACAAATGCAGACATGCTGCCTAAGTGTTTGCCGCTCTCGGCAACCACATCTGCCTCACCACGTTATGCCCCTGTTGTCCCTACGCCCATATCGCTACCGTTAATGTAAAATCACATGAAGCATTAAGCAATGCCACCTAATGTCACTATAAGTAATGGTCTAG
The DNA here is from genome assembly GCF_002575655.3 of Aegilops tauschii subsp. strangulata. Classification (NCBI taxonomy): domain Eukaryota; kingdom Viridiplantae; phylum Streptophyta; class Magnoliopsida; order Poales; family Poaceae; genus Aegilops; species Aegilops tauschii. The sequence continues at coordinate 411,503,252 of NC_053036.3, read as the reverse complement.
TGTCGTCGATAAATTGATGCAATGCCACCACCATTTTATGAAGTGCTTCCGTCTTGCTTTATTTCCCATGAATTGTGTTTTTGCAGTTACACTTAAATCTCACACCGCTAACATTGCTTCATCCCAGTGGAACTGCACAAATTTGATCGCACATTTACTGACCATGTGCTACTCTCATGACAGTAATACTAATGCTATTGTTGATGTGATGTGATGCTACTTACTTAAGGGCACTTTCATACTGTCAATCTAGTGCCAATTATAACACAATAGATGCTGCTGTTAATCATACGCCACTGCAAATATCTATCATTGTTTAAATAACTGTATTTTGTATTTGCGCAAACAGGGATGTCTCTCTCCATATCGTTTCTATCTGCGCAATGACAAGTACACACCTCAGTTTTAGTACAACTGCACAAAATGAGATGGCTATTCCTAGCTGCCGTCCTCTAACCTCCAGTGTTCCAGGTATTCCTATATTGGTAGTAACTAGGTAGAATGGCCAACGCAATCTAAAAGAAGCTGATTCGTACATTTTACTTCCTGATTGCAGTGCAGGGACGAGCGAAAACAACTGCATCCTAGTCCGGAACGCACTTTCTACGAGTTGATCCATGGACCGAAGACTAGCTGGCACGGTTGCATGGAGATTTTTGGGACAGGTGCGCGAACAAGAGGCATTGTGGTCTCCTTATTTCTGCAAATAGCGGTGCTTAAATTTAGTGGAATGCACAAGAATTTCGCCTTGTCAGTACACTACATGGTTCAGTTCAGCATTCTAGCTGAGAACACGATTATAATTGGTTATTCTGGAATGAGAGAACCTAACCCTGGATGTTGGCAACAAGAAAAAACCAAAGTGAACTCCAGGAAATTTAAGCCTGCCGGGAGGCCCTTTGCTCAGAGAACATGTACAATCATGATCAGGGACTCACGGGAAAATATCACAACACAGCTCTAAAAACATAAATAAGTCATACAAGCATCATAATACAAGCCAGGGGCCTCGAGGGCTCGAATACAAATGCTCGATCATAGACGAGTCATCGAAAGCAACAATATCTGAGTACAGACATAAGTTAAACAAGTTTGCCTTAAGAAGGCTAGCACAAACTGGGATACATATCGAAAGAGGCGCAGGCCTCCTGCCTGGGATCCTCCTAAACTACTCCTGGTCGTCGTCAGCTGCCTGCACGTAGTAGTAGGCACCTCCAGTGTAGTAGGAGTCGTCGTCAACGGTGGCGTCTGGCTCCTGGGCTCCAGCATCTGGTTGCGACAACCAGGTAGAATGGAAAGGGGGAAAAGAGGGAGAAAAGCAACCATGAGTACTCATCCAAAGTACTCGCAAGCAAGGATCTACACTACATATGCATGGGTATCTGTGTAAAGGGGCTATATCGGTGGACTGAATTGCAGAATGCCAGAATAAGAGGGGGATAGCTAATCCTATCGAAGACTACGCTTCAGGCCACCTCCATCTTGCAGCATGTAGAAGAGGGTAGATGGTAAGTTCACCAAGTAGCATCGTAAAGCATACTCCTACCCGACGATCCTCTCCTCGTCGACCTGTTAGAGAGCGACCACCGGGTTGTATCTGGCACTTGGAAGGGTGTGTTTTATTAAATATCCGGTTCTAGTTGTCATAAGGTCAAATTACAACTCCAAGTTGTCATGTTACCGAAGATCACGTCTATTCGAATAGATAAACTTACCTGCAGGGGTGCACCACATTACCCAACGCTCGATCCCATTTGGCCGGACACACTTTCCTGGGTCATGCCCGGCCTCGGAAGATCAACACGTCATAGCCCCACCTAGGCAGAACAGAGAGGTCAGCACGCCGGTCTAAATCCTATGGCACAGGGGTCTGGGCCCATCGCCCTTTGCACACCTGCACATTGCGAATGCGGCCGGAAGCAGACCTAGCCTAGCAGGCGTTCCAGTCCAATCCGGCGCGCGCCGCTCAGTCGCTGACGTCACGAAGGCTTCGGCTGATACCACGACGCCGAGTGCCCATAACTGTTCCCGCGTAGTTGGTTAGTGCGTATAGGCCAGTGGCCAGACTCAGATCAAATACCAAGAACTTGTTAAGCGTGTTATTCGGAACTAACCGCGAACGCCGACCAGGGCTAGGCCCACCTCTCGCCTAGGTGGTCTCAACCTGCCCTGTCACTCCGCCACAAAGATCCACTCGCGGGTACTCCTATGAGCCGACCCGACTTTAGTCACCACAGGTATCATGTATAGTACATAACTATATACCCATGATCACCTCCCGAGTGATCACGGCCCGATACTATAGCATGGCAGACAGACAAGAATGTAGGGCGACAGATGGAATACTAGCATCCTATACTAAGCATGTAGGATTGCAGGTAAAGGTAACAACAGTAGTAGCAAGGACAGGCTATGCATCAGGATAGGATTAACGGAAAACAGTAACATGCTACACTACTCTAATGCAAGCAGTAGAGGGTAGAATAGGCGATATCTGGTGATCAAGGGGGGGCTTGCCTGGAAGCACAGCCGAGAAGGAGGGGTCGTCAACACCGTAGTCGTACTGGGTAGCAGCGACGTCGGTCTCGGTGTCTAGCGAGATAAGAGGGGGAAGAAACAATAAATACAATGCAAACAAATGCATGATGATGCATGACATGACAAAGCGTGATGCTAGGTGTGCCCAATCGCGGTAGTAGGTGATACCGACGAAGGGGGGAAACATCCGGGAAAGTATTCCGGGTGTTTTGCGTTTTCGGACAGATGAACCGGAGGGGGATAGTTGCGAGTTCGATAGGTTAGGGATGTGTGGCAGACGAACGGGCTACGTATTCGGATTCGTCTCGTCGTTCTCAGCAACTTTCATGTATAAAGTATTTTCAACCGAGCTACGGATTGTTTTATATTAATTTTTAAAGTTTTAACTCATTTTTTCATTAACAGAATTAATTTAAATCAAAAATACGTTTACGGCATCAGCATGATGTCAGCGGTCAACATTGAACGTTGATTGGGTCAACTGACGCGTGGGGTCCATTAGTCATTGACTGTTATCCTAATTAATAGTTTTAATTAGTTTAGTTAGCTAATTAGATTAACTAACACAGGTTAACTAAGTTAATTAATTGTCCTAATTAATTAATTAATTAATTAATTATTATTTTAGACTTCATTTTTTATTTTTGTTTTTGGGGCTGGGGCCCGATTGTCATTGGCCTAGAGGCCATAGTGGGCATGCGGGTGCGGGCGAAGCCGCAGCTTGCCTTGTAGCAAGGCGAGGCCGGAGCGGGGCCTGCTCGGTGCGGCTAGTGCAGCCGGCCAGCGCGGGCGCGGCCGGGCCGTGGTCAGCGACAAGAGGCAGGGAGAGGCCAGTGCAGGGGGGCGGCTAGGCAACGGCGGGTCAGCGGCGCGAGGCGCGCGGCGGCGCCGGCAAACGGCGGGACAGCGAGCGCGGGCAAATGGCGGGACGGCACGGGCAAATGGCGGGACGGCGAGCGGCACGGCCGCAGCTTGAGGAGCCAGCGGGGCGCGGGCGGAGCGAGGGCGTAGGCAGCGCGCGCTGAGCGCACGCGTCGGTGCGGGCAGGCGCATCCAGGAGCAGGGGACGGCCACGACGCGGGGAGCGGGAGCGGGCGGTGCGCGCGCGCGCGAGGGAGTAGTAGTGCGCGGCAGCGGGGCTAGCGGCGGAGCAGCGCGGCCAGAGGAAAAGGGAAGTGGAGGGGGGTTCTCACGGAGGCGCGTAGGGATGGGGCAGCGGGGCGCGAGGAGGGCGACGGGGACGACGGCGTCGGAGAGGAGGCAGGCCGGTGAGGAGGAGTTGAGGAGGAGGACGGCTAGGTCCGGCGATGGGCAGCACCAGCGACGGGGTGCAGGGGAGGGGGACGACGCGGGCGTCGAGGCGACGGGGAGCCCGGCGACGGGGTCGGGGCACTGGCGTCGCGAGAGGGGGGCGGGTTCGTCCCTGATCCAGATCGGATCAGGAGGGGAAGAGGAGAGACGTGGGGGAGTGGGGGGGGGGTTGTGCGGTAGCGGCTAGGGTTTGACCGGGAGGTGGGGGTTATGGGAGAGTGGGGGTGGCCGGCCTGGGCCTGGCCTGGCTAGAAGCTGGGCCGGTTGGCCAAGTGGGGGGTTCTGTTTTTGTTTTGTTTTCTGTTTTTATTTTTCTTTTCTTTATTTTCCTTTTTCTGTTTTAGCTTTGGCTAATTGTTTGGGCACCAAATGAGTTTTGTAAAATATGAGAGCTGGCCCACAAATCACAGCACAATATATCCTACCACCAAAACTAGTTTGGGGTAAATATCATCTCATATTTATTTTGTAATAATAGAAAGGTTATTAAAAATGTTTTCAGCCACTGTTTGACGTTGTTTAAGTCACTTATCAAATTTCAGTAATGTATGAAAACAATTTTATCATAGCCTCTAACTTATCTACTATTTATTGAACATTTTAGTTTTAATATATGAAAACTTTTATTGTTTGCTTGATTTTGATTTTGAATTTGAATCTGTTTCAAACTAACGCGAGATTAGCAACAATAACCGAGGTGACGTGGCATCGTTAACGTGGGATTACTGTAGCCTAATTATCCGGGCGTCACAATTATCCTCCACTACAAGAAATCTCGTCCCGGGATTTAAGAGGTAGAGAAGGGGGGGAAGGTCTAGTTACGAAATTCTAACGGACCTTCTCGATCTTGGTTGCTCTTCTCGAAGAGGTGGATCCATTACATTGACGTCTTCATTTCTTTGCTTCAGGTCATCATGGAGAAGTCGTCCTTTTCTTCGGGAACTCCAACGTACTTACGAATAGGTAAGGGGCAGCTCGGCTACGACAGAATGCTTAGGAGGGAAACAATCTGGGGTTAACCCATGAATGAGCATAAGATTATCTCTTGATTTGAACATATAAAATACATCGAGAGTAAGGTACGAAGGTACAATAAGAGGTTCCAAGCGGATAGATAGTTGCTCGAAGTCTGAACCAGAGTGAGAAAGGGGTTCACAGCAGCGAGAGTAAGTATTGTGTCTGATACCGGAATAGAGCACTAGGAAGGTGGCACGTGAATTAAATACGGAGCCAAGCGTGAGGAATAACTATTAGAAACAGGGTTGAATAGGAGAGTCAGGTTTCGATCCTGTGGAACTGTGGGTTATGGGCCCACCATGTGAGTTAAAAGTAGGAGCGGTGACATCTTGCACGGTCATGATAGCAAGGCATGTCAGAGAGTAGCATGTCAGTTATGTCGGCAACAACGTCGGTACCAAGGGCGAGGGACAAAGAGAACCATTTCCTGCTCGTTGGACGAGGCGGACCAATAGGAAAAGTTCTCGTCCATCGGTGGCTACCGGAATGTCATCAACAATAGTAACAGGGTTACACCAGACATGATGGTACACCGAGGTGTTTACATAAGCAGAGAAATATTACTGCTTATATCATATAGGTCACAAGAAAGGTTAACCAAAACAATGGAAAGGAAAATGTGATTATCACATTAATCAGACCAATGGAAAGGAAAAGGTGTTTATACTCAAGTTTTAGAGTATATCTTTCCCAAGGAAAGGCAGAGCAAGATATTAAGGATAGGGCTCCAAGTATGTAACCATTTAGGTAAGGGGAGAGGAATTTCATGACATTACCGAAACAACGGTGCTTGAATAATTGATAAAGACAATTTAGCATTGTGCTTCAATTGTTCTTATTGAAGATAGGAGTACCACATACATGCTTCAAGATAGCATTGACATTTTCATTGGGTAAAGATCAGACTTTGGATTCACAAAGGATCCATCAGGAGCAACTTATAGAATAAGTCTTACAATTTCCTCATGGAAGAATGGCTAACTTGATAAAAAGGATACTATAACAATAGGTCCTCCGCCCAGGTGTGCAAGGCATGACACCACCTTACCGGGTCTTATATAGACCAATGTTATAACTCTTAAAAAAAGTTCCAACCATCGTATCTGACCGGGATTCAGATCTGATTGGTGTCAGAATACCTCAGACTCGGGATGCCTGAGAAGAAAAGGTGCAACACAATTGACTAGATGACATTGTAAGATTTTCAGGAAATGAACTATGGAAGCGAGTTCCAAAACAAGAGTTCATCATTAGTCAAAGGAGAGGATGAGGAGGTGCCTGATGGATTCAACAACATTTCATCGAGATTTTCAAAAGATGGATTTCCACAATTAGGTGAGCAAGGATATAACATTTGTCAAATCAAATGATATAATGAGGCATGCTCGAGGAAAACATACACATTTAAACATTGGTTGAAAGGTGCGCCCGAAATATGGGCATAGGTAGCCCGATCAATTGTTAGAATGGTGATTCAATAACCGATAGGCTAAGAATGAACTGTCGATCATTAACTTCAAAACAATAGGGTTGCTAGAAGTGCATAATCCAAACAGCACCGTTCACTTGTTGGTATTCCTGTTAGAAACAACAAGAGGACCAAGAAAAGAATGGTGATGGCGAGAAGCATCACTATATCAAGAATTCTTAAGAGGTGGAGCAATCCTCACAACATTCTTGATATAGAAGACAGTAATACTACAAGGTAGAACGTAACCTAAGCTAGATAGCAAGGAAATCAAGGTACAACACGAAAAATGAACAAGTTTGTGTTGGGGGGAAGGCAAGAATGTTGCCGATGATAACACAAATCATCGAGGGGAAAGGATGGTATTTCTCATCATGAATTTGATTGATATTCTAGAAGAGCTCAGAATGTTGATGATGATCACGACATATTTGTCGAGAGATCATCTGAAGATGTAATCGATCGGCGATGACATCAAGTCAAAGGAATGATGAAGCGAAAGGTTATTGGAACCACGGATACGACACAAACTCCAAACCAAGCTTGCGGTTCAAGGCAAAATGATATGATGAGGAAGATCGACATAAGCTTAGCTCATCATCGAAAATTGTGCTCCGGGAAGGACCAGGTAGCACAGTTAAAATTTTGCACGATAAGGATATAGCCAATCAGGCTAGGAATGACTTGAAGGATTATTAAACTCATAAGCAACGAAAATTACTTAGAGTTATCGTATCGAAGGTCGGAGCGTGGAATCGATTCACTTATCGATGTTCTTGGTTGATTAACAACTCAGAACCCGGAGGAAATCTGAAATCGGTAAGAAGCAATACTAGATGTAGACTCATAGGAAGCGGCACAGTTCTTTGATATTCTCGATATACCAGAGGGTAATACTCGAAGGAAGATCAAAATACAGGTTGCGGAGATGTAATGATCTATAGAACACAAGCGCTTTAACCTGTCTGGGGAATGGAATCAAAGGAAGAAATTATGGTCGGAACCACAATCATAAATGTTCAAACCACGGATACAAGATGAACTTATAACAAAGGGGTAATTATTTTTACGAGCAGCTTCCATGATAAGTTCTACATCATGTCCATGGGCATGAACACAAAGTTCAAGGTCGACTCCCACTTCTCCAATGCATAACCTATCATTCACTTCTCATTTTAGATGAAGTCGTAGTTTTGAAATTTTATCTGGCATAATACCAGTAGAGTATGACCCGTAGAGTTTTCCAGGTTCACACAGATTATGGAAGGCATAGATTCAACCCATCGGGGTACCTTAGGAACATATACCGTAATCTTCTGGAGTAATTAACACAAGCTCAGAAGTAGATCATGGTTGAGGAAGCAGAGGATACAGCTTACCAAAGGCATTATGTATCCGAGGAAAGGCTCACAGGGTTATTGAATATGAAGGACGATGTCGGATAAAACTAATCAAAGGATCCGGTGGTCCTCGAGGGACCTGATGTGAGCAATGGTACTCAACCAGAAGAAGAAAGAATGCAAGGAGATCAGATTATAGCAACAACTGACTAATTCAAAGCTCAAATGTAACGGAACTACGATTCCCAAATAAGGGGATCAAAAGCAGAGGCTTTAACCAAAGACAAGTTGAATAGACATAGATCGACAATCAATCAAGGTTTGATTTGTCGAACATCAGCTCATGTCCAGGGTGACGTGTGAGCCAAAAGCAAGAATTCTAATTTGTGATTTATGATTGCAAGCATTCACAACATATCGAATCAAATCAAAATTACGATATCAAAGGATGCTAATGAACATTGCTAAACATAAGGTAGTAACCATAATGTAAGCAGGTAAGGAGGAACAAGAGTAATAGGCTATTGAGAATTTTCGGAAGATCGAATAGCATTCCAAGGAAGTTTGTGAAACACATGAACAACTTTGGACGAACAGATACTCGGCAAGCGCGAGTAATTAACCGTAGGGGTATTCATGCGGCAAGGAACTGCAGGGCAGTAAGCATAAAGAATTATCGGAATATTGGAGAGTAGACATCTTGTAATAACAAGAGGAACTGGGGATGACAATATGAACGACAGGTGTAAGTAGTTATCCAGAGGGAATTATCGATGGAAGTGAATTGCAAAAGCGATGGCACATAGTCTCGAGAGCACATCGTAGACTATCTTCGGAATCTTCTAGTGCAGCAAGCGGCCATCGGTAACACGGGGCTCTCCAGGTGGAAGTGATCACGAGATCCTAATGTTAGAGTTAGCAAAATTCATTTAACCCGAGTAGAAGAGAGTTCAGAGTCCCAGAGTAAAGATCGAGGAGTAAAAGATCCTAGTACCACCCAATGGCGACGTGGGCCCGTAAGACACACAGCCATGCTAGTAAAAGTTTTGCAATGTCTAGACTCGACTTCGGCCAAGGAGTGTGGAAGGGGAATTCCTACAGGCAGCTAGCTCTGATACCAACTTGTGACGCCCCCAATTCAATCGTACACTAATCATGCACGCAAACGTGTACGATCAAGATCAGGGACTCGCGGGAAGATATCATAACACAACTCTAAAAACATAAATAAGTCATACAAGCATCATAATACAAGCCAGGGGCCTCGAGGGCTCGAATACAAATGCTCGATCATAGACAAGTCAGCGAAAGCAACAATATCTGAGTACAGATATAAGTTAAACAAGTTTGCCTTAAGAAGGCTAGCACAAACTGGGATACAGATCGAAAGAGGCGCATGCCTCCTGCCTGGGATCCTCCTAAACTACTCCTGGTCGTCGTCAGCTACATGCACGTAGTAGTAGGCACCTCCCGTGTAGTAGGAGTCGTCGTCAACGGTGGCGTCTGGCTCCTGGGCTCCAGCATCTGGTTGCGACAACCAGGTAGAATGGAAAGGGGGAAAAGAGGGAGAAAAGAAACCGTGAGTACTCATCCAAAGTACTCGCAAGCAAGGATCTACACTACATATGCATGGGTATCTCTGTAAACGGGCTATATCGATGGACTGAACTGCAGAATGCCAGAATAAGAGGGGGATAGCTAATCCTATCGAAGACTACGCTTCAGGACACCTCCATCTTGCAGCATGTAGAAGAGAGTAGATGGTAAGTTCACCAAGTAGCATCGTATAGCATACTCCTACCCGACGATCCTCTCCTCGTCGACCTGTTAGAGAGCGACCGCCGGGTTGTATTTGGCACTTGGAAGGGTGTGTTTTATATAGTATCCGGTTCTAGTTGTCATAAGGTCAAGGTACAACTCCAAGTTGTCCTGTTACCGAAGATCACGGCTATCCGAATAGATAAACTTCCCTGCAGGGGTGCACCAGATTACCCAACACGCTCGATCCCATTTGGTCGGATACACTTTCCTGGGTCATGCCCGGCCTCGGAAGATCAACACATCGCAGCCCCACCTAGGCACAACAGAGAGGTCAGCACGCCGGTCTAAATCCTATGGCGCAGGGGTTTGGGCCCATCGCCCTTTGCACACCTGCACGTTGCAAACGCGGCCGGAAGCTGACCTAGCCTAGCAGGCGTTCCAGTCCAATCCGGCGCGCGCCGCTCAGTCGCTGACGTCACGAAGGCTTCGGCTGATACCATGACGTCGAGTGCCCATAACTGTTCCCGTGTAGTTGGTTAGTGCGTATAGGTCAGTGGCCAGACTCAGATCAAATACCAAGAACTCGTTAAGCGTGTTATTTGGAAATAACCGTGAACGCCGACCAGGGCCGGGCCCACCTCTCGCCTAGGTGGTCTTAACCTGCCCTGTCGCTCCGCCACAAAGATCCACTCGCGGGTACTCCTATGAGCCGACCCGACTTTAGTCACCACAGGTATCATGTATAGTACATAAGTATATACCCATGATCACCTCCCGAGTGATCACGGCCCGATAGTATAGCATGGCAGACGGACAAGAATGTAGGGCCACCGATGGAATACTAGCATCCTATACTAAGCATGTAGGATTGCAGGTAAAGGTAACAACAGTAGTAGCAAGGACAGGCTATGCATCAGGATAGGATTAATGGAAAACTGTAACATGCTAGACTACTCTAATGCAAGCAGTAGAGGGTAGAATAGGCGATATCTGGTGATCAAGGGGGGGCTTGCCTGGAAGCACAGCCGAGAAGGAGGGGTCGTCAACACCGTAGTCGTACTGGGTAGCAGCGGCGTCGGTCTTGGTGTCTAGCGAGAGAAGAGGGGGAAGAAACAATAAATACAATGCAAAAAAATGCATGACGATGCATGACATGACAAAGTGTGATGCTAGGTGTGCCCAATCACGGTAGTAGGTGATACCGACGAAGGGGGGAAACATCCGGGAAAGTATTCCGGGTGTTTCGCGTTTTCGGACAAATGAACCGGAGGGGGATAGTTGCGAGTTCGATAGGTTAGGGATGTGTGGTAGCCGAACGGGCTATGTATTCGGATTCGTCTCGTCGTTCTGAGCAACTTTCATGTAGAAAGTATTTTCAACCGAGCTACAGATTATTTTATATTAATTTTTCAAGTTTTAATTCATTTTTTCATTAACAGAATTAATTTAAATCAAAAATACGTTTACGGCATCAGCATGATGTCAGCGGTCAACATTGAACGTTGAATGGGTCAACTGACGCGTGGGGTCCGTTAGTCATTGACTGTTATCCTAATTAACAGTTTTAATTAGTTTAGTTAGCTAATTAGATTAACTAACACATGTTAACTAAGTTAATTAATTGTCCTAATTAATTGATTAAATATTATTTTAGACTTCATTTTTTTATTTTTGTTTCTGGGGCTGTGGCCCGATTGTCATTGGCCTAAAGGCCATAGCAGGCATGCGGGTGCGGGCGAAGCCGCAGCCCGCCTGGTAGCAAGGCGAGGCCGGAGCGGGGCCTGCTCGGCGCGGCTGGTGCAGCCGGCCGGCGCGGGCGCGGCCGGGCCGTGGTCTTGGCAAGAGGCAGGGAGAGGCCAGTGCAGGGGGCACGGCTAGGCAACGGCGGGTCAGCGGCGCGAGGTGCGCGGCGGCGCCGGCAAACGGCGGGACGGCGAGCGCGCGACGGCGCGGGCAAATGGCGGGACGGCGAGCGGCACGGCCGCAGCTCGAGGAGCCAGCGAGGCGCGGGCAGCGCGCACTGAGCGCGCGCGTCGGTGCGGGCAGGCGCGTCCAGGAGCAGGGGACGACCACGACGCGGCGAGCGGGACCGGGCGGTGCGCACGCGCGTGAGGGAGCAGTAGGGCGCAGCCACGGGCGCGACGCGGTAGCTGGGCTAGCGGCGGAGCAGCGCGGCCAGAGGAAAAGGGAAGAGGAGGGGGCAGCGGGGCGCGAGGAGGGCGACGGGGAGGACGATGTCGGAGAGGAAGCAGGCCGGCGAGGAGGAGTTGAGGAGGAGGACGGCGAGGTCCGGCGATGGGCAGCACCAGCGACAGGGCGCAGGGGAGGGGGACGACGCGGGCATCGGGAGGCAACGGAATGCGTCGTGTTCATCGGGAGGCAACGGAACGTGTTCTGTTCATTGGGAGCCAACCGGCTTGGACGGAACAACCGATGGAAACGAGGCCTGCCGTACCGCAGAACGGAGGAAATGGCCTTGTGTTCGACCGGCCACGGTCGAAACGGGATCCTGTTCATCGGGAGGGGTCTGGCGTACCGAAAAACGGAGGAAACGGACCTCCTACGGTCGAAACAGGGTCCTGTTGATCGGGAAGGGTGTGGCGTACCACAAAACGGAGGAAACGGACTTGTGTTGGAGCGTTATGGTCGAAACGGGGGTCCTGTTCATCGGGAGGGGTGTGGCGTACCGCAAAACGGGACTCCCCAGGATACTGTTCTTCTCCACCGTCGACTGCCTCCACGGGCTACTGTTCATCCACCGTCGACTGCCTCCACGGGCTACTGTTCATCCACCGTCGACCTCCTCCAGCCTCCACCTACGACTGTTCATCCATGGGCTCCTGTTCATCCAGCCTCTACCGCGCGCTCCTCCATCGGCTATTATTCAACCAGCCCTCTCCACGGGGTCCTGTTCAACCACCCCTCCACGGGCTACTGTTCATCCAGCCCTCCACTGGCTACTATTCAACCAGCCCTCCACGGAGTCGTCCTGTTCATCCAGCCCTCCACGGGTTCCTGTTCATCCACCCCTCCACCGACTCAATCGATCGGGGTCCTGTTCATCCAGCGGCAACGGCCTCTACTACCACGGGGTCCTGTTCATCCACCCCCCAACGGGAACTGTTCATCCAACCCCCCCCCCCCAACAACACTCACTGTTCATCCAGAGGCACCATCGATCGGCTTCAGTTAGCAGCAGTAGCGAAGGAATCACTCGGGTTCAGTTAACAGCAAGGGATCGATCGATAGCTCGGGTTCAGTAACGCGTAGCGTGCAGTGCAATCGCTCGGGTTCAGTTAGAGCCCAACACCTCGCTCAGGTTCAGTTAGAGCGCAACGCCTCGCACACATGCGCATACGTACAAGAGAAACACGCATCGCTCGGCCCCCGATCACCCACCGTAACCGGGAACTCCCCCGATATTTTCCTCGCCCTCGCTTCTACCATAGTTTTTTCGTCATGGACGGCCCAAAGAATGTCATGCAGCTATGTCTCCGGCCCGCCCAGGACGAAAAGCCCATTTTCTGTCATGATTTTTTGTCATAGAAGTAGGAGCCCACCACATCTATGATGATACCGGGTTTTGTCACAATTATTGTCATAGAAGTGTCATAAGCATGACAGAAAAAAATTGTTCGGCCCAAAATGTCACGGATGTGTCTTTTTTTTCCAGTTCAAGAAGGCGGCGAAGGGGTCGACCTCGCGGTCTGCTCTGCCACCTGGTTGGATCCAGGGGGATTGGATCCGCACCTCCGTCATGGAGGACGATCTGTAGAATCTCGTCGCTGATGGCCTGATTGCGGAGGGGTCCTGGAGGTTGCCGGATGGGGACATCGAGCCCGAGCCGCGCGAGGGAGAGCGCGTTCTCCTCACAACACACGTCGAGCGAGGTTTCTCTTTGCTCCCTCACCCATTCTTCCAAGCTTTCTTGAACTTGTTTGGTGCTCAGATCCATCACTTTCCTCCCAACACCATCTCTTATCTTGCTGCATTCATTTTGATGTGCGAAAACTTCCTGGGGTGCCACCCACATTGCGGATTGTTTAAGCACATCTTCACTTGCCGATCTCGGTCGCTGAAGAAAGCTAATCCGATAGATGAGAGGACGCATGTGATCCAAATGTGTGGGGGGTTAGGAATCTAGATGAGAGGTAGCAGCTCTTTTCATCCTATGACCTTTCCTGAATCGGTTAGGGGGTGGCAGTCGCCTTGGTTTTACTGCAAGGATGTCCTGACTCCTGGTCAGTCGACTGGCCTTCCCCCTTTCTCTCTGGAGAGACTCTGCACCCCTCGTTCATTGACTGTATTCGAGAAGGAGAAGGGTGAGGTAGCTATTTTGGTCGATGTGGTCGTTGCGTTGGTCCAGGGTAGAGTGACAGGCATGGATCCGTTGGAGGTGTTCCTCGGTCGACGCATCTAACCCTTGCAAGGTCGCGACCACCCCATGTGGATGTACTCGGGCCCAGAAGACACCGCTGAAGGTGTCCTGGACTAGGGGGGTACTCACTAGGTCGTCTCCCGACCAGCTGGATCGGGCCGAGGACCCCCATGGCGGTTCACTCATGGGCCACTTCGGGCAGCCCATGCCGCATACAAGGGAGATCCCACAAGACTTGGCGCACAAGACGAGGACTCTCCTAAACCATAGGCCTCTGGTGTGTTATATAAATCGAGGCCAGGCTAGTCAATAGACAATCTCGTATTCATTACTACAATCTCGTGGTAGACACATGTACTCTCTACTATACCCACATCGAATATATTCAAGCAGGAGTTGGGCTTTACCTCTAAGAGAGGGCCCGAACCTGGGTAAACACCGTGTCCCTAGTCTCCTGTTACCCATCGCTCCAAGACGCCTAGCTTAGGACCCCTACTACGAGATACGCCGGATATAGAACCGACATTGGTTCTTTCATTGAGAGCCTGCTCGATATTCGCCGCGGATCGATGGGATGATCAGGTGCTATTTTTTCAATCAGATTCGTCTTGCATGAATTAAATTCTTTGAGATTATTGTTGTTGGATCGCAATTTTATTCCACAGGCTCGTCCAGGATCGACTTCGATCTTAGATCGAATCCATGAATTTATGCGCCGGGCAGCCGCTAAGCTTCAAGAGATCAGCACGACCGAGGACAAGAGCGTTGTCATCGCCGGCTGAGCGCTGGCCTCGTGTGATCCCGGGTCCCAAGCGGCCACGATGGGCCAAAAGCTACCCTCCTCGGGCAGTGCACGCACAGGGATGATCCTCTCCTCTCCTTTTATTGTTATTTTATTATTAAGATAGCGACACTGCCGCTGGTTAGATGGTGCAGTTTTGTTAAATTCCTTCATGGCTACTACTTCACATGGGGGTCAAATCAGCCTTACAAGAGACAGAGGGACGCTGGGGCACGTGGAGAACCAAAACGCTTTGGACTACTAGTACAAATCCATGGGGAGTTCACGTATAGGACTCCACTCAAAATTATTAATCAATCATCAAGCCGATTGAGGTCTCATTGATTTCCGTAAAGGGCAGTACTAGTCCCATCAGTTCAGGCTTTTTCACTTCGGATTTCAACACCTCGCTACTCGAACAAGAATACCAGGTTCTATTTTTCCGGTTGCCTGTACCATATATATTAGTTCCACACAGTATATTTTCCTGCCGGTTTGCATGAATTTTCTTGTATAGATTTTCCTGCGGCTGGTCCACAATTTGGTCCACTGACCTGCTATCGACATGGTGGTCCGGACTGTTCAAACACGGCCAGCTCCTGGCTAGCTGGCATCACGCATAGTCCGGCGGACACCGAACTACGTTGAGGGGTCACTGCATCTCACTGCATCTCGCTCCCATGCGTCCCCTTGTCAGCATCTCCGCGCGGCCACTCCGTCGGGACGACCTCAGCATTTAGGCCATATTTCTTTAAATTATTTACTTCACTTAAATTCATTAAGTAATAGAATTTCGTTTAAAATTATTATTATTATTTGTAGCTTGCACTGTTTATATGTGGGCAGGGAAGCTACTTTGCCGGCGCCCCCCTAGTGACGGCCAGGATGCGTCACCACCACGGCAAGCCACCCTGCGCTGGCATTGCTGCACTGTCGCTTCTCAAGCCGACGTCCATCAAGGCTACTCCAGCTTCACCCGTCACGCGCAGTGGTGCGCGTGAGGCCGGCAAGAATTTTGTTCGGCAGCCATCCAAGGAGATTCTCTCCTTTTGATATTTGTTCCTTTTGCTTTATTTTTTATTCGGCACCTGGTCTCTGATTGTCCGCTAATAGTTTCCTTTTGCTTGGTAAGAGGAGTACACTCGATTGCTAGTTTTGCAGCCAATCTACACGTACGTTCATGACTATTTGTCCAACTAGTACAACTACATGCATACTAATCAACTGGTGCTACGTCCGCCCTCCAATTCCTGATGATTGTTGGAGCTATTCCAATACAGATCTAGTTTTTATCATTATTACTATTTGCTTCGGTCTGTTACAGCCATCGTCGCAACCGCACAGGATAATGTCAGTTTTTATTTTTTCTAACTGTCTACAATGCAGAATATTTTCGGTTGGTTTATATTGCATTATCTTTTGCAGATATACTTTGCCGACGCTTGTACTGCCAGCCGACGTACACGTCAGAACCTTCATCAAACCGACCTCCGCGTTCAGATTGGCGGTTCCGTATATTGGCCGGCCCGACGCAGTCTTGATGCACTCCGGCTAGGACGTCCCTCATCCATAATCATCTCGTCTGCTATCAGCTTCGACGTCATCGGATAAGTCGACAGGTGCAATTGTTTTAGTTATTCGCGTTGTGCATATTAATAATATTTCAAAGAGTATTCTTTGCTCGTCATCGATTTTTGGTACTGCAGGTTTTGCAACCTGATCTACATTGAGGCCGTCGTTTTAGGGCAATCCCATATGTCATCGCTATCCCGCGCTCATCGTGTCCTCCGTAACTCGGGCGACCATGCGAATTCGGATTTTGTCACCTCATCATGCCAAATGCCATGTGTCGACAACAGCCTTGCGCCAGGCCACATCTCTTGCAATAAATTATTTTGCGTAAATTAATTATGCGAGGTTATATTTATTTATTTATTTATATTATTATTTTTTGGACTGCACTATTTTACATGTGTAGGTAATCTACTTCGACTGCATCACGCGGTCACTTCGGCAAGCCGACGTCGTCGTCCCAATCGGCGTGAATCGGCTTGCGTGATCACCTTGTTGGTCGAATTGCCATACCGACATGTTCGGTTGCCTCGGGGACTTCGGCATCGCTGAGAGAGCTCTACCTCATCGAGTGTTCGGCACACGGGCCATATCTCCCTTATTACTCACTTTGCATAAATTATTAATTATGCAACAATTTTTTGTCCGGCTTGCACTATTTTCTGTGCATAGGTAGATGATCCAGGTTGGGCAGCACTGTCACCTCGGCGTACCGATGTACCACGTCACCTCGGTGTACCGACGTACCACGTCACCTCGGCTAGACCAGGGGCTTCGTCATCACTTCATTAACCCACATCGGGGACTTCGGCGTCATACTGCCGGCCTGCTCCGTCGCCTCGGTCGGACCGGAGGTTTCACCTCGCCACATTAGCCATTCTATGTCGCCACTTCGGAGTGCCGATCTCTTCGCCCCGCCACCTTGGGACTGGCTTGGGGGCTGGGACCTCTTCCCATCGTAAGCTCGGGCCGCACATCGACACCGAGCACATTAACCAGCTAAGTCGCCTCCATGCTCAGTTTTTTATTTTTTTAATTCATTCGGTTCGACCAAAATTTATATTTGTGTTAAACAAAAACTTAGTTTGTTAAAAACGTTATTTGTTAAAAACACTTCCCTTACCCAAGTTGACTGGGGGCTCTTAAAATTTATATGAGCCATTTTATAATAAAACTTTCTTCTTAGTCGTTGCAAAGTCTTTTCCTGACACCCCTTTTTCGACTCGAGTGTGTGGTCAATAGCTGTATAGCCCTTTTTCTCTCTGATGCCGCTCGAGTTTAGTTCGCTAAAATGGCCTAACGAGCAGTACTCTGCCTTCGGGATAGGAGGTTGCAGCCGTAGGCTGACCCGCTTGTAGTCTTGAGATCGGATGTGTCACATTAATGCATGACAGAAGCACAAAAGTAAGACCAATTTTCGGATTGGCACCAAATGACTTGATTTACTTCAGGCGTAAAGTTTTTACTGAAGTTTTTTGGTTTTCCAAGCCCATCCCACTTTTAAACTATTTGTGTGTTTCCAGCATTAGTCTCGCAGTGCAACGCTGGACACCTTTAGAGATTCGGCACAAACATTCTCGGATATTGCTATATATGCATCGGTCGAATTGTGTCTTCGGTCAATAGTTGGGTTGCCCGGCTCCTGTGCTTGCCTCCTATGTTCCGCTTTGTTCGGCTAGGTGTGCAAAGGGAGAACCACTGCGATTGTGCTTCCAGCTCGCATGGTTAAGCGCCTCAATGGAGAAATCTGAAAACTGACTGTCACAATAAGCGTAAACTGGTCAGTGATCTGATGACTGTGTTAAGATCGATGGAGGTCACCACGTGTTAAATAATGGGCCGTTCATAACATTGGCCGAAGTATTAACAGCTTGACCTTCGTTGACGCCGTACACTAACTGGGGGCTAGTAGCTGGCCTCCCAACTTTAAGCTCCTATGACTAAGTGAAAGTTATAAAGCCCGCATATCTGGTTGCCTCGTTTCTGCTAACACAACCGCCTTCGGGCACCGAGACGTCGGCTAAGGGTTGTTTTGTTATTGCGGAAACACCCTGCGTAGCATCTACAAGGGGGTGGAAGCCGACGATGGGCCACTTTCAACTGATAAACGGTCGCAACGGAGTCAAAATAAATACATCATCAGTGTATGTATTTAATATACGAGGTCTGCCTTCCATAATCATCGTTATAAAGCCATAAATATGCATCAATTTGACTTAAGATTTTGGCCAAGCTGGGTTACCTGGCTCCTGTGCTTACCCCTATGTTCCCGATTGTTCGGCTAGGCAGTAAAGGGAGCACCTCTATGATCGTTACTACCGGGTCATCCGAGTTAGTACCTCAGACTGGGTGAAGCCGAAAGTTAGCGATCTTAAAGGATATAATTGATCAGCAACGACGGAAGTGAAAATTTAGGTCCGCTAAAGACCACATAGTTCGGGAAATTTCCCCAAACTAAATCCTCAATATTTTTATCCCGCATTGATTGGAGGTGAGGTTTTACGATCATGCTTAGCATGACAACCCAAAGAAAGGAACAGATAGCGGGACTATTTTCTAGGGAAGACATTTCTTATGTTAAACATTAATATAATATATCTCTCTGCGTACCTTTGTTTATAAAACCGTATGGCCGTATTGCCTTGTTTGTCGTAAATGTTTACCCTCATCAAGGCTTTATAAAGTAGGACAAACACTCCTCAGCTACTGGCCGAGGAGGTGGAAGCCGATGGTCGGTCAACAAAGTTTTGTACAATGCGGATCCGAGCATTAATGATGTAAAGTACTTGGACACATAGAATCATTACACATAATTTGTGATTTTACTTCAGATATCGATCCTTAATTCGGCCACCCGTGCCCACATTAAGGCTCGGGGGCTACTGGGCTTCGGGCTTATCATTTACTAATATTAAAGGGGCACAACGATCCCCTCATCTGGTGTTGCCACCCGACCAGTGTCTCGGGGGCTACTACATTGCCTATTCAATGCAGAAAACTCAACGGGCTCAGTGTTCGGCTTGACCGAACTATGGGAAAACGCGTCTTCGGACAACAATAGGCACCATCTGAGACCTATCCAGCATCAAGCTAATATATTATGGCGACTTCTGAAAACCCTCTCTCAAGGGCTTGTCCGCCGAGCACTATCTCCTCTAATGTGCATCTCGGGTTTTAGGCCGACACACACCTTGAGGGATACTGGCTATATACATCTCATCAGCAAATAAATTTTACAGATCGAAAGCAATCCGACATAAAGCTTGGATGCAAGTGGCTAAATTCATATAGGATGTTTCCGACATAAAGCTCGGCCGCGAGCGACTGGCTCCATAGAGAACTTTTCAGTGTTAAGCTTGGATAAACTCCTTCAAACTTTTTCAAACACGAGGTAATCTGTGCCTCCTTAGTTGTAGTCCGACGTTGGAGCTCGGCTGCAAAAAGACAGCCCGGCAACAGTCTGGCAATATAGCTCGGATGCAGTCCGGCGTTGGAGTTCGGCTGCTAGAGGATACCTCAGATGCAGTCCGGCGTTGGAGCTCGGACGCACGAGGACACTGCCGCACGGGAACAACTTCAACCCCGAGGTGTGGCATAAAAATAACAAGGAATTGATAAAGGCCGAAAACTTAAAGGGGCTCCTCAGATACCCAATGTGTAAACTCTTCGGATTCACTTCGGTGATCCTCAAGATTGAAGATGAGAAGATTTGTTGAACCAGTTTTCAAGACCGATGACCGAAGATGAATAACAGTTCGGAAGAATCGATGAGCATCCCCAACTTGAAGACCGGTTCAGGGGGCTACTGACGGTGTCCTGGACTAGGGGGGTACTCACCAAGTCGTCTCCCGAACAGCTGGATCGGGCCGAGGACCCCCATGGCGGTTCACTCATGGGCCACTTCGGGCAGCCCATGACGCATAGAAGGGAGATCCCACAAGACTTGGCGCACAAGACGAGGACTCTCCTAAACCCTAGGCCACTGGTGTGTTATATAAACCGAGGCCAGGCTAGTCAATAGACAATCTCGTATTCATTACTACAATCGCGTGGTAGATACATGTACTCTGTACTTTACCCACATCAAATATAATCAAGCAGGAGTAGGGCTTTACCTCTTAGAGAGGGCTCGAACCTGGGTAAACACCGTGTCCCTAGTCTCCTATTACCCATCGCTCCAAGACGCCTAGCTTAGGACCCCTACTACGAGATACGCCGGATATAGAACCGACAACCGCTCGGACCCACCCGGAGGAGGTCAGTGAGGAGATGGAGGCCCAGTGGCTTCGGAGCATTATGGGAAACAAGGACAACCCGCACGGAGCCAAGAGGATCTTGCCATTTGACGCCGAGAATGCTCCAGGAGAGGTCAGACGCGATTTTGTCGAGTGTTTATGTCTTGTATTCTCCAATATGCAGTTATTCTGGAATCTGACTGACTTTTGTAATCTGTGCCTTGCAGGTTTTCACTAAGATGTACTCGCCCATGCCAAATGGCAAGCAGCACCTCGGAGGAGCAGAGAGCGAGGGCGCCGACATTGAATTGTTGATGACAGCGATGACTCCGACGGCAGCGAGGAGGTCGAGTCACCACCATGCTTCGAGCGACGCTCCAAGCAGTCACAAGACCCTGCGGGCGGCCATGGCAAGGCGGCGGCGTCGAGTGCAAGGATTCTGAAGTGCACTCGGACATTAACTCCAGAGCCGACGGAGAAGACCGCAAAGCAAGCCAAAGTCACTCCGCCCAAACCTCAGAAGGCTTTGCCTAGGATCAAAGTGGTTGTGCCTGTTGCTTCAGCGTAAGTGTTTCTTTTCCTTTTCCTTCATTGCTGTTGTGGACCTTCTTGTTTGTCTAACTGAATGGAATTTTGGACCTCCAAGGCCACTACTTCAGGGACGTCCCACATGGAGATCGATGATGAGCAGGCTGATGCAGATACCGTAGACATGGCCACTTCTCGAGCAGGTACGATACTGCAGACATGCTCACACTTTATCAGTTGTTTTGGTGGTTGACTGGAATCTCACTCTTGAGTGTTTGTAGTACCAACAGATGTAATCCATCTTCTAGACGATGATGAGGATGAGCCTCCATGGAGTGCAGGGCGAAGAGGCAGAGCCTCGACCATCTCATGGGGCCTAAGCAAGAGAACGCCTTCGAGTCGGACGTCTCACCCGCCAACTGAACCCGTCGTTCAAGAACTCGGTGGCTCATCCCGAACTGGTGTTTCCTTTCCTGTCCCATTGTCGACTGCTCAGCCTCCAGTGACGGCCGCTCAAACAATCGGTCCGAGTGGGCAACCTCAAACGCTGACTCCTCCAGCTTCATCATCAACCCCCGTGTTCGACTGGATTCGATCTTCATCACGGCCCGGAGGACCAAACTGGAGCTGCCAAGGAGGCCATGATCCAAGTAGGCCGGAGAGGCTGAAGGTGGTGTATGAGAATAGCAAGGCCGCTTACGACGCCAGTTCTTCCCTTCAGACCAATGTCCGAGTAAGTACGATTATAAGTTGATTCCCGATTGGGTCATCGCTCGTTCTGTTGGGGTATGCTGCCTGAAAACTGCTGCTTTATTATTTGTAAGATGTCCGTGGATGAGCATGAACCTTTAATGTGCATCTATCATGGGTCTGTGCCTTGAATCTGTACACCCACTTGGTGTTTTCTTTTGGTGTGTAGTTCTTCCACTCGAGTCAGTCAGGTCGTGTCGAGTGGGTACCTGGTCCAGTTTGGGCACGCTGAGTGCACCCACTGGGTGTAGTCCCCGAGACCGCTGTCGACTGCGGGCAGTCGGCAGGGGTTTGAGAACAAGGGATTTGGGGGGGCGGACAGGCCATGCCAAGTGGGAGATCGAACCAGTGGGGGCATGCTGAGTGCACCCACTGGGTTTAGTCCTCGAGACCGCCGTCGAATGTTTGGTTCGGCGGTGGTCTTAGAACTTCTCTGATAATCAGCAATCTGAATTTGCTCTTCCCCACTCGGAAGTGAAGGATCTTTCTTTTCATCGACTAAATTTCTTTTTGTTGATCGCAGAAATCTTGTGAACTTGGGACTCAGTATGCTGCTTTGGAGAAGGAGAAGATCCAACTCCAACTTGATTTGGAGCTTGCTAAGAACAATTTGAAGAAAGCTCAGGATGAAGTGAAGACCATGGGAGATAATGTCTTTATGATTGTATCTTTTGCCATTTCTTCTTTTTCATCCTTTGAACCGAGTGAATCCACTCGAACAGATGTGCGTAGTGAAAACCGTCAACTCCAAGCATGACTGAAGAATGTTATTTCTTTACACACCATGAAGCAGGCATTGGAGAAGAAGGACACTGATCTTGCGGGGGCACAGAAGGTGGCACTTGAGAAGACTGAATTAGCTGAGAGAAAGCTAGCTTCATTCGGAAAACTTGAAGAGGAAAATGCCCATCTGAAGACTGCTGTCGATGAGGTGAAGAAAGAAGCTGCACAATTGAAAGTAGAGAAAGTGGCCCTAGCTGACAAGGTGGACGAGCTCACTCAGAAGAGAGACGAGCTAGAGGTTTACTTGGGAGGTCTTGCCAAGAAGTTGTGCATCATGCTTGAAGTTATCTTTCTCCGCTCGAGTGAATTCAGAAAACTTTTCACATAATACTGCTACCGACTCATCCTTTTCTCTCTTGTGCAGAGTTCTATCGGGATTTTGAGCAGGAGACCGAACGGATTGAACCAGGCTTGGACCCCACCAAGTCACTCGTCAAAGATGAAGCCGTGATGAATGTAATGCGACTTGAAGCTCGTCTTGACAGTGTCTTGGGGTACGTTGCTCGACTGAAGGTTGCGCTGTCAAAGATAGACCAAGAGCTGTGGCCGGAGGACAGACTTCAGAATGACCTCAAGTCGCTGATGTCTCATCTCAATGAAATTCCTAATCAAGTGCGGGCATGGAAGAAATTAGCTGCCCGCTACGGAGCTGACGTGGCTCTTTCACTTGTCAGAGTCCATTGCAAGGATGCTAAGGAAGAAAAACTGAAGGCTCTCCAAGTGGCGAACACGAGGAAGCTCCAGTTCCAATCCTTCATGGAGACCTTCATTGAAGCAGCCACTCGCATAGCTGATGGTATCGACTTGGACACCTTCATCGAGCCAGCGAGTCCTCCTCCCACCGAGTGAAGGAAAAACTTTAATGATTCGACCTTATTTGCCTCAGAATGCCGAGTGATCGTGTAACCATTAAACTCTTTCGGGCCTGGCGCCTGAGTACTTTTGCTTGCCTTTCTGAAACTTGACGGATTTATCCGAGCTTGGTTGTTTTTATCTGAATATTGCTTTTCTTGCTTTCAGAATGCTTTGCGTGATCAAAAATTTTGACCAAGGCAAAACTGGTTTGCGACTGAGTCTTCAAATGAGAGGATTGCTCTACACTCGGAATAGATTTTTAACTTAGGCGAGGGCGGGTTCGCGGCTAAGTCTCCGAGTGAGAGGATTGCTCACCACTCGGAGCAGATTTTTAACTTAGGCGAGTACGGGGCCGCAGTTAAGCCCCGAGTAGGAGGATTGCTCTTCACTCAGAGTAGATTTGTAACTTAGGCGAGTACGGGGTCGCAGCTAAGCCCCCCGAGTGGGAGGATTGCTCTCAACTTGGAGTAGTTTTTTAACTTGGCGAGTACGAGGTCGCAGCTAAGCCCCGAGTGGGAGGATCGCTCTCCACTCGGAGTATATTTTTAACTTAGGCGAGTACATGGTCGCAGCTAAGCCCCCGAGTGGGAGGATCGCTCTCCACTCCGAGTAGATTTGTAACTTAGGCGAGTACGGGGTCTCAGCTAAGCCCCCCGAGTGGGAGGATCACTCTCCACTCAGAGTAGTTTTTTTACTTAGGCGAGTACGGGGTCACAGCTAAGCCACCGAGTGGGAGGATTGCTCTCTATCGGAGTAGATTTTTAACTTAGGTGAGTACGGGGTCGCAGCTAAGCCCCCGAGTGGGAGGATCGCTCTCCACTCGGAGTAGATTTGTAACTTAGGCAAGTACGGGGTCGCAGCTAAGCCCCCGAGTGGGAGGATCCCTCTCCACTCGGAGTAGTTTTTTAACTTAGGCGAGTACGGGGTCGCAGCTAAGCCCCCGAGTGGGAGGATCGCTCTCCACTCGGAGTAGAGTTTTAACTTGGGCGAGTATAGGGTCGCAGCTAAGCCCCCGAGTGGGAGGATCGCTCTCCACTCGGAGTAGATTTTTAACTTAGGCGAGTACAGGGTCGCAGCTTAGCCCCCAAGTGGGAGGATTGCTCTCCACTTGGAGTAGTTTTTTAACTTAGTCGAAAACAGGTTTGCGGCTAAGCCCCCGAGTGGGAGGATCGCTCTCCACTCGGAGTAGTGTTTAACTTAGGCGAGTACGGGGTCGCAGCTAAGCCCCCGAGTGGGAGGATCGCTCTCCACTCGGAGTAGTTTTTTAACTTAGGCGAAACCGGTTCGCAGCTAAGCCCCCAAGTGGGAGGATTGCTCTCCACTCGAAGTAGTTTTTTAACATAGGCAAAAACAGGTTCGCCTCTAAGCCCCCGAGTGGGAGGATTACTCTCCACTCGAAGTAGTTTTTTCAACTTAGGCGAAACTGGTTCGCGGCTAAGCCCTTGAGTGGGAGGATTGCTCTCCACTCCGAGTAGTTTTTGAACTTAGGCGAAACTGGTTCGCGGCTAAGCCCCCGAGTGGGAGGATTGCTCTCCACTCGGAGTATTTTTTAAGGCAAAAATAGGTTTCGCAGCTAAGTCACCCACTGGGAGATTTGGACGCACGCTTATGCAAGAGAAATTATCATGGGACTGCAGGAGTCATGTCTTGATAAATAATCTAAAAGTACTCTTATTACATCTCGTCGATCTGAGTGTTAAGTATAAAACCGGCAGAGAAGATCGGCATTCCAGGCACGTGGCCCATCAATCTTCTTTGCAAAGTTGTAGAGGTGGTAGGCTCCATTGAGCAGCACCTTGGTGACGAGGAAAGGGCCTTCCGACACGGGGGCAAGCTTGTGAGGCCGTTGCTGATCCACTCGGAGTACCAGGTCTCCTTCTTAGAATGCTCAGCCTCTGACGTTCCTAGCGTGGAACTAACAAAGATCTTGCTGATAAATAGTCGACCAAATCAGAGCCATCTCTCGCTCTTCTTCCAGAAGGTCTACTGCGTCTTGACGTGCTTGCTTTCCTTCAACTTCTGTATAAAGTTCCACTCGAGGTGCATTGTGAAACAGGTCACTCGGCAGCATGACTTTAGCCCAGTACACCATGAAGAATGTGGTTCGTTAGTGGATCAGTTGGGAGTCGTCCTCAATCCGCACAGAACAGAAGGCACTTTAGTTACCCAAGCTCCAGCTGCGTGTTCGAGGTCACGCATGAGTCGAGGCTTCAAGCCTTGTAGGATCAGACCATTTGCTCTTTCGGCCTGACCATTCGATTGCGGATGTGCAACGGATGCATAATCCACTCGATTGCCCTGGGAGGCGCAATATTCTCTGAACTCTTCCGAATCTATGTTTGAGTCGTTGTCCATGATAATGTTGTGTGGGACCCCATACCGAAATATTATTTCTTTCACAAACTTGATGATTGTCTTTGAATCCAAGTTCTTGATAGGCTTGGCTTCAATCCACTTGGTAAACTTGTCGACTACTACAAGCAGGTGAGTGAAACCACTTCTACCGGTCCTGAGCGGCCCAATCATGTCGACTCCCCACACAACAAATGGCCAAACAAGTGGAATAGCCTTCAAGGCAGATGCGGGCTTGTGGGACATGTTTGCGTAAAACTGGCAACCTTCACACTTCTCAACGATCTCTTTTGCAACTTCATTGGCGCATGGCCAGTAGAATCCCGCTCGGTATGCTTTGGCCAGGATGGTCCGAGAGGACGCGTGGTGACCACAGGTCCTCGAGTGGATCTCATCCAATATCAGTCAACCCTCTTCTGGAGAGATACATCGCTGAGCTACGCCAGTGACACTTTCTCTGTAGAGCTGTCCGCCTATTACGTGAAGGCCTTGGACCTGCAGACGATCTGACGTGCTTCAACTTCATCTTCCGGAAGCTCTTGCCTGAGCAGATATGCAATATACGGCACTGTCCAGTCGGGGGTGATTACCAGAATCTCCATAACTAGATCGATAACTGCTGGCACCTCGACTTCAGATGGATTGGTAGGACTTATTGGTTGGGTAGGTTCTTCAGTAATGGGATCTTCTTGTTTTGACGGGGTATGGAGATGCTCAAGAAACACATTGCTGGGGATAGGCTTCCGAGCGGAACCTATTTTTGCCAGGTCATCAATTGCTTATTCTTGATTCGGGGTATGTGGTGGAGCTCCAATCCTTCAAACTTCTTTTCCAACTTCCTCAATGCATTGCAGTATCTGGTCATGGCAGGGTTCCTGACATACCACTCTTTCATCACCTGATTAACCACAAAATCCGAGTCACCGTAGACCATCAGGCGACGGACGCCGAGTGAGATGGCCATACGCAATCAGTAGAGGAGTGCCTCATACTCAGCTTCATTACCGGAGGTATCAAAGTGAATCTGGAGGACATAACTGAGTTTATCGCCTCTTGGGGACACCAGGACCACTCCAACACCAGAACCATTTAACTTAGATCCATCAAAGAACATGGTCTAGTGTTTCGAGTGAACTTGAGTCGGCTGTTGTTTCTCAATCCACTCGGCCAAGAAATCCGCGATTGCTTGAGACTTGATCGCCTTCTTTGCTTCAAACTTGATATCCAGAGGAAGAAGTTCAATTGCCCACTTAGCCACTCAGTCGGTTGCATCCCGATTGTTCGAGATTTCAGACAATGGAGCGTCGCTGATGACTGAAACTGAGTGGTCTTGGAAATAATTTGCAACTTTCTTCACAGTCAAATAAATTCCATAGATAAGCTTCTGGTAATGCAAATACCTTAGCTTGGATGGAGTCAAGACTTCAGAAATGTAATACACTGGGCGTTGAACTTTATAGGCCTTGCCTTTTTCTTCTCGTTCCACTATGAGCACTGTGCTGACAACTTGACCAGTGGCTGCAATATATAACAATAGAGGTTCTTTGCTGATCGGAGCAGCAAGCACCAACTGGGTGGAAAGCAGGGCTTTGAGCTCCACAAATGCTGCTTCAGCTTCATCAGTCCACTCGAATGTATCAGACTTTTTCATCTGTCGGTAAAGAGGCAATGCCTTTTCACCGAGACGAGAAATGAATCGACTTAATGTAGCAAGACAACCTGTAAGCTTCTGAACGTCATGCACACACACATGGCATTTCATTCGGAGAATTGCGTCGATTTTTTTGGGATTTGCATCTATCCCTCGATCGGAAACGAGAAAACCAAGCAACTTTCCTCCGGGAACTCCGAATGTGCACTTGGACGGATTCAGCTTGATGTCATATCTTCTCTAATTGGCAAAGGTTTCAGCGAGGTCAGGCAGCAGGTCGGAACTCTTGCGTTCCTTAACCACGATATCATCCATATATGCCTCCACATTTCGACTAATCTGAGTGAGAAGGCACTTCTGGATCATGCGCATGAATGTGCCGCCAGCATTCTTGAGACCGAAAGGCATTGTGACATAGCAAAAACACCCGAATGGGGTGATGAAGGACATTTTTATTTCATCGGGCTCATACAGTCGGATCTGAT
The DNA here is from genome assembly GCF_002575655.3 of Aegilops tauschii subsp. strangulata. Taxonomy (NCBI): domain Eukaryota; kingdom Viridiplantae; phylum Streptophyta; class Magnoliopsida; order Poales; family Poaceae; genus Aegilops; species Aegilops tauschii. The sequence continues at coordinate 411,475,447 of NC_053036.3, read as the reverse complement.
GGTACCCGGAATACACATCCAAAAAAGACAAACGCTCGCACCCCGTAGTCGAGTCGACTATCTGATCGATGCGGGGGAGCAGAAAATGATCTTTTGGGCAAGCCCGATTGATATGCTTGAAGTCAATACACATACGGAGTGAATTATCTTTCTTGGGGACCATGACGACGTTGGGGAGCCACTTGGAGTGGTATATCTTGCAGATGAACTCAGCTGCCAGGAGCCGAGCCACTTCCTCCCCAATTGCCTTCCTCTTCTCCGCGGCGGACCGACGGAGATGCTCCTTGACAGGTTTAGCCATGGAGTCGACACGCAAATGGTGCACAGCTAGCCCCTTGGGTACACCTAGCATGTCTGATGGTTTCCATGCAAAGATGTCCCAGTTCTCACGGAGCATCTGGATGAGCGCGGGTTCCTATTTGTTGTCGAGTGTCGTTGAGATGTGGGTCGGAGCAGCTGTGGGATCATCTGGGTGAATGTTGTCTGGCTTCGTCTCACCGACCGACTGAAAATCAGACTCAGAAGCAAGCTTGTTTGCGCGGAGCGAATCACTCGGATCGACGTTCTTCTTGTACTCTTCCAGTTCCACCACTGCCATTTGCTCATCAGCAATTTTGGAACCTTTCTGGAGGCAATCCCTGCCCTCTGCCTATTCCCAGTGACCGTAATCACACCTTTAGGTCTGGGCATCTTTTACTTAAGATACACGTAACATGGACGGGCCATGAAACGAGCATATGCTGGTCTGCCCAGAATTGTATGATAGGCACTGTGGAAGTCCACTACCTCAAACGTCAACTTCTCCTTGCGAAATTTCATGGAATCGCCAAAAACCACATCCAGAGCAATCTGTCCAAGTGACTTTGCCTTCTTCCCTGGGATGACTCCATGGAACTGCATGTTGCTTTCACTGGTTGGGACATCGGAATGCCCATCCCTTGGAGGGTCTCAGCATACAGAATGTTCAGACCACTGCCACCATCCATGAGACTTTAGTCAGTCGGGTGCCCCCAACGACTGGGTCGACCACCAATGCTTGTCACCCGGGGGTAGCAACGTGAGCTGGGTGATTAGACTGGTCGAATGTAATAGGAGTCTTTAACCACTTCAGGTACATCGTAGTTGCCAGAGCAACCATGTTCACCTCTCTGTTTATGACTTTCAGCCGACTTTTGCTCTCAACATCAGCAAAAATCACCAAGGTAGCATTGACCTTCGGGTAACCATCGTCCCTTTCCTCATCTTTGTCCTTATGAGAGTCCTTATCGCTGGGTTGTCCCTCACGGAACTGTTGTATAAGGAGTCTGCACTGTCGAGTGGTGTGTTTGGGTAAAATCAAGTTACCCTCTTCACCCTTCTTCGTGTGAATGTGACACGGCAAATCCAGGACGTCCTGGCCGGACTGGTCCTTCAACTTTTTGGGCACCCACGGCCCCTTGGGTTTTCCTTTAAACTTTCCTGGGGTATTCACCACTGCTGCTTCAGCCTGTCCAGTGACTTCAGCTTTGCGTTTCTGTTTCCGACTAGGGTTTCCACCCCCGGTGTCGTGGTCGACCGTCTTCCCTTTGCCATTGTGGAGTCGGTCTTCTTCTTCGCCGTTCGCATACCGAGTGTCTATTTCCATCATCCGATTCAGAGTCAAGGCCCCGGAGCGGCCGAATTTCAGTGTCAGCTCTCTGTACCGCACGCCTTCCTTGAAAGCGCAGACGGCTTGGTGCTCTGAAACATTTTCCACCAGATGATGAAGTGTAGTCCACCGCTGGATGTAATCTCTCAAAGTTTCATTCGGTTTCTGGACACAATGCTGCAACTCAGACAGCCCAGCGGGGCACTTGCAAGTGCCTTCGAATGTCTTGATAAACACTCGGGCCAAATCCTCCCAACAGAATATGCTTCCAGGAGCCAACTGATTCAACCAAGCTCTGGCTGAACCTTCAAGCATCAAGGGGAGGTGCTTCGTGGCTACTTCATCATTGCCTCCACCAATCTGCACTACCACTCGGTAATCTTCCAACCATGTGTCTGGCTTTGACTCGCTAGTAAACTTGCTCACTCCTGCATCTAACCTGAAGTTGGGAGGAATCTCAGCCGCACGAATGGCTCTGCTGAAACACTCGAGGCCTAAGACGAACGTTCTGCTACCACTAGGATGACCTCTGTCCAACCCTTCTCTGTTTGCTCTGCCTCTGTCAACCAAGCCTTGAACAAGGACTGGCCTTGCATCAAACCCGGGCTCTCGGGGGTTGACTGGAATCCTCCGCTCGTCGCTGTACGGGTGCCTGTCGTCATACCACCGAGGCGCGTACGACCCACCCCTCAGAGGGGGTGTGAGCACTCAACGGCGGTCGTCACGGTGGAATCGAGGATCTAACTGCCTGTGGCCTCGACCCAGGTACTGGTCCTGGTGATAACCACATTCTTCACACCGCAGAGGCGATCTTCGGCTGTGCGCGGACTGAACCGTGTCCGCCATGAAAGACCTGCTGTGAATCCTGTTGCGCAACTGAGAAACAGCTGAGTTCTGCTCCCCAGCCGCCCTGAGCAGTGCTCGAATCTGCCGCAACCCTCTACCAGCCTTGGAACGGGACGACTGGATCGAGTCTGCAATACGCGCAGCTGCTACAACATTCTGGATCGGAGTGCGGTATACCTGGCACTCACCACGGAGCTCAGTCGGAAACGACTGTTGCTGCCGTTGACTGAAACTTGGGATCTGCCTGCGGGCGCGATGGTCGAGTGATTGTTGAAGATTCTCCAGACGTGTACGCTCAGCCAGAGTGGCTAAGCACGCAGCTTCTAGGGCCTGAGCCTCAGGGGTCTCCCCAACGATGGGAGTCTGGAGAGCCTGATTGTTTCTGCGGTGTAGCTCTTCTCTCTGCTCTGCAGTTAGAGCCTGAGGATAATACTGTTCGTTGTCGCATGACGGCCCATCGCTGTCACCCCCGGCACGGGGGAATCTGGGCGGGCTGCGCCGGCGGCCGACCATGAGGACCTCCGCCGCAGGACCGTTGCTCCCGCACTCGGAAAGAGTATCAGAATGGCCAGTCGACAGATCGAACAACCCATAGAGAGATTCATCGAGCTCAATCGCCGCGATTTGAGGGGTGGTCGACTGACGAGCCACCGCATGCTTCACCCACCGCTGGAGCCGCGAGCGACCGGATCGCTTGCGACGACGGACAGCGGGAAGCGAAGATGCCACGGGGACGGACCGATACTGAGTCAACGGTTGCCGCAGGAGGACGCCGCAGGCACTCGCGTGGAAGTGCGCCACCCCATGAATGGGGAGAGCCTCGATGTCGAGGGGACTTCTTGGAGCCAAGCGGAGTCATCGGCGATGAAGGTGAGCGCGCCGAGACGGATCTCATGTCCCAGGGCCAATCCACCGCCAGAAACCATGTTGATGAAGATCGAAGAACGCAGCCTCACCAGAAGTCGCTCAGACGCCTGCCCCACGGTGGGCGCCAACTATCATGGGAACGGATCTGACAGTAGAGATGAGGGTTACGTAGGAGAGGGTAGAGTCCTAGCTACGGTGAAGTTGTAACTCGGATTTACGAGTTCAGGCCCCTCTCGGAGGAGGTAAAAGCCCTATGTCTCAGTGCCGCGCGAGCTCTTGATTGGAGTGTGAGTTACAGGGGATGCGAACCTTTGTGCAAGAGGGGAGAGGTGGCTTATACAGGGCCGGTCCTGAGGGGGGAGGGGCGGCTGCCCCGTGCCCCCAAAAGCTGGGGGGGCCACACAGGTACGCAGCAGGTAGCGACATGTCTGATCGCTGATCGCAGTTTCGTCGTAGCTATCTTCCTTCTTCTAATCGCGAGTCACCCAAGGTAATTGGGCTTGTACCGTAGCTGCACTCAAGCAATAGGTAATTTGGCCTGGCCCAAGCAATAGCTGGGGCGTGCATAATGCACGCGTCAATCCCAGCATCACACGCACGACGCAGCCAGCACGCGCCGCCCTTTCCCCTCTAGTGGCCAGATCACGATAGATGAACTAGTAATCTTGCTTGAGGAGGAGGCTCAGATTGCAAGCAGCTCCACGACAGTACCTGGCGACGAACAAGCACGCTGTATGTGGATATCGGTATTTCCGGCCAGTGGAAGTCTTCTGCTGTATGTTGTTTTTGCAGTTTGATAATGATGTTCGTAGTGCAGATCTCAAAGAGAAAACAGAGCGATGCTTTGGATGCTGATCTTGGCGAGTAGTTTCGGACAAACTTTCATTGGCGGCACAAAATGTGGTAATTAACTCTTGATTTATTCATTTGCACAAATAGGTAGGAGTAACTTTGCACTATGACAGTATTTTGTATATCATTCATATGGATATGCGCTCATCTATTTAGCCTAACGATCTTATCATTAGCCAATTTAAGAAAATCTCTGCATTTTGGAAGTTTAATTAGATGCAAATTTACTTTAGTATTAACTATCGAACCAACGGCATCTAAACCTTTTCCTACCTCAAACATATTTGTATTTCTATAGTTGTACTAAGCCTGACAATAAACATGCCTTTATATTCCTGCCATAATAATATGGCTTTGTATTTCTCAAGTATTTCTTGTAATATACAGACAGACACACTTTTATCTATCTTCCCATAGGGCATCATATATACCATGGGCTACTCGTGAGGCTAGCGGATACAAAACATTTATTGGTAACATTTTTCACATATACTTCCTCCGTTTCTAAATATAAGCTCTTATAGAGATATCAATACAAACTAAATACAGATGTATACAAATATATTTTAGAGTGTAGTTTAACACATTTCGCTCCGTATGTAGTTCATATTGAAATCTCTATTTAGGAACAGAGGCGTACATGTATATTGATGATTATTGTAATTATGTCTATACTAAGGGCCCCAAGTATTAGTTTCGCCCCGGGCCCCCAAAATCACAGGACCGGCCCTGGGCTTATATAGAGTGCGCCGACCCCTCACTGCCCTCAATTACAACAGGGTTCAATGAGAATTAAGTCACGTACGTTACTGGTAACGCCCGTATTAAATGGTCTTTATGACGATGGAGTGAACGCCTGACCGTTGCCATTTGAGGGGTGGATGCATGGGAGAGGAGGGTAATGAGTATCGAGGACGTTGTCGATCAGGACGAGTACGATGAATTTGCGGAGTTGCCAGCCAAGGGATCATACACCCGTGTAACAGAGAAGCGTAAAATCATCAGAATATCCAAGTTCATTCGGGTCAACGTAATGATCCCATTCCCCCATGTACATGGGAATTAAGCCGTAAGACTAGTCTTTATGCCTACCCTGCAACTTAATTCGTTCAATTTAGAACTGTCGCGTGTACTGAATTTGTGAGTTATGCCCAGTTTTCTGTTGATGTAAGAACCGTTAATATGTTGACCTTGATATGCTGTCAGCTCAGGCAATGAATATAAACTGTTTATTATTATTATTATTATTATTATTATTATTATTATTATTATTATTATTATTATTATTATATAGAGGTAGCACACTCAATTGATCTCACTGCAGTATGTGTGAACAAAAATATGCAATCTGGTTTGCGAATAGCACACGGTTCGTTCATGAAAGCCGTGTGCCGACCAAACCCCACACGCGATCTGAGTCGTGCTTCCTGACTGTCCAGAACCCAAACCCCACGGATCGTACGTCTGCACCATTGGATGCTCCCTAATCGAACAGGGATCCTCATCCCTTTCGACAACACATGCAGTTCCGGTTGTAATTTTATTTTTATGCACAAAATGCACGTTAAACTCAAAAAATGTCTTAAATATAGCTAACAATACCTAAAATGCGCCAGAAAATCAAACCCATGGTATAATGGTGATTGCTACCGTGGAAATTTTTATGAGGCAAAATGATGTAGTCACTGGCCACTGGAGTTTGAATTAACACGTCTCCTTTTGGAAACCATGATCCTTCATGTGAGATGCTCCGGTTTGGAAGGAGCGATCATCAAAACTTGTGCCAAACTTTACCAAAAAATCTCGACAGGGTCGTGAGAGCACGCCACGGGCACACATCGATTTTGATGATGTCCGGACTCCATCTGAATTTCCTGTTATTAAAATACCAACTAGGCCTATGCCAGTGGCCGCACCTCGTGGCCGAAATGTTTAAAACTTCTCCCCGCTTCTCGGACAAACGAATGAAAACTCTCAAAGCGATGCACAAATGATTTGTACACCTTCTTTGCTAAGGGTGGCCATAGTGGGGGTATCATAGCCGGTATCATGCACTCCGGAATAGAAAATATGATGATGTGGCAAGGAATTAAAAAAGGGAGAGTGGGTTAGAGTAACATAGGTAGATACTTTAACATAATAAATGCTATACTACTTTGTGTCATGCATGGCCATAAATACGGTCATCCATAAGACTACTCTATGATACTATGCACTATGAAGGTACGTACGCAGTATCATATACATGATACTAGTATATGATACTCCCCACTATAAGGCTAGCCATAGTGGTGGTATCATAGCCTGTATCATGCACTCAGAAATAGCAAATATGCTGATGTGGCAAAGAATTAAAGAATATACAGAGGATTAGAGTAACATATAGCTAGATACCGTATCATGTTAAATGCGATGCTAATTTGTGTCATGCATGGCAATAAATACGATCATCTATGATACTACTCTATTATACTATGTACTATAATTAAAGGTAGTATCATACACTAGTATCATATATACATGCATGATACTAGTATATGATACTCTCCACTATGAGTAGCCTAAGTATAGCCTAACTAAAACACCCACATGTAGTTGTAGTAGGGTTTTTGACTTTATATGCACTAAAATGCAAGGTAAGTGCAAAGAATGACTTAAACATAGCAGACGAGACCTGAAATGGGCCGGAAAATCAAACCAAGGGTATATCTGCGATTGTTTACCATGATTTTTTTCGAGGCGGAACGATTTAGTAACTGACGATTTGGAGTCCGAAGTGCCGCGTCTCCTTTTGGAAACTATGATCCTTCTTGTGAGATGCTCCAGTATGGAAGGTGCGAGCACCAAAACTTGTGCCAAACTTTACCAAATTTTTTCCATGCAGTCGTGAGAGCACGCCATGGGCACACAATGATTTTAATTATTTTCCGGACTCTATATGCATTTCCTAAAATTAAAATGCCAATAAGGCCTACGCCTCTGGCCCACCCTGCGGCCGAACTGTTTGAAGTTTTTTCCCATTTCTCGGACAATGGATGAAAACTCGCAAAGTGACACACAAATGATCTTACTAACACCCACTTGTAGTTGCGACTATATATATATATGTGTGTGTGTGTGCGCGCAAAAAATGACTCAAATATAGCAAATGAGATCTCTTTTTTTCACATTCAAAGTTTGAGATTGCTAGCCAGGCCTCCCGCCTCGTAAAATGTACTAGAAAATCGAACCATAGGGTACAATCGTGATTTCTTACTGTGGAAAAAAAATTGGAGGCGAAATGATGAACTCATGTTTTCCTTCAAATGAAAATATGATGTTAGTTAATGTAAATGTTTTCAAATAACACACGGTTCACTCAGAAAAGCCGTGTGTGCACTAAACCGTGGCCGATGCCCCCCTCGATGCGCGTGGTCTGAGTCGTGCGTTCTGATTGGCCAGAACCTAAACCCCACAGATCGTACGCCGGCACCGTTGGATTCTCCTTGATCGAATGGCGATCATCATCCCTTTCGACAACACATGCAATTCCGGTTGTGATTTTATTTATATCCACGAATTGCACGTTTATTTCAAAAAATGTCTTAAATATAGCAAACGATACCTGAAATGCGTTAGAAAATCAAACCCGTGGTATAATGGTGATTGCGTACAGTGGAAATTTTTATGCGGCCAAACGATGAAGTCACCGACCACTAGAGTTTGAATTGACACGTCTCCTTTTAGAAACCATGGTCCTTCATGTGAGATGCTCCGGTTTGGAAGGAGCGATCATCAAAACTTGTGCCAAACTTTACCAAATTTTTTCCATGCGATCGTGAGAGCACGCCACAGTGACACAATGATTTTCATTATTTTCCGGACTCTATATGCATTTTCCAAAATTAAAATGCCAATAAGGCCTACGCCGCTGGCCGCACCTCGCGGCCGAACTGTTTGAAGTTTTTTCCTGTTTCTCGGACAATGAATGAAAACTCGCAAAGCGACACACAAATGATTTGTACACCTTCTTTGTTAACTAACACCCAGATGTAGTTATAGAACGGTTTTGAATTTAATTATATGCACTAAATGCAAGGTAAGTGCAAAAAATGACTTAAATATAGCAACGAGACCTGAAATGGGCCAGAAAATCAAACCTAGGGTATATACGTGATTGTTTACCGTGAAAAAAATCGAGGCGGAATGATGTAGTCACTGACGATTGGAGTCCGAAGTGCCGCGTCTCCTTTTGGAAACTATGATCCTTCTTGTGAGATGTTCCTATTTGGAAGGTGTGAGCATCAAAACTTGTGCCATCTTTAGCAAATAATTCCCATGTGATCCTGAGATCATGCCATGGTGACACACCGATTTTTGTTATTTCCGGACTCTATATACATTTCCTGTAATTAGAATACCAACAAGGCTTACACCTCTGGCCGCACCCTGCAGCCGAACTGTTTGAATTTTTCCCGTTTATCGAACAATGAATGAAAACTCCCAAAGCGACACACAAATGATCTTGCTAGCTAGCACCCACGTGTAAGTGCGACTATAGCAAACGACTCAAATATAGCAAACGATAACAAATGCACGAGAAAAATCGAACCATTGGGTACAATGGTGATTTCTTACCGTGGAAAACAATTTGGAGGCGAATCGATGAACTCTTGTTTTCATTCAAATGAAAATATGCTGTTAGTTCATGTAAATGTTTTCAAATAGCACACAGTTCACTCACGAAAGTCGTGTGCCTACCAAACCGTGGCTGATTGCCCCCTTGCTGCGCGCGCAATCTGAGCCATGCGTTCTGATTGGCCAGAACCCAAACCCCATTGATCGTATGTGTGCATTGTTGGATGCTCCCAGATCGAACGGCAATCCTCATCCCTTTCAACGGCAAATGCAGTCTGGCTAGAATTTGATTTATATGCCAATATGCATGGTAAATGCCAAAAAAATGTCTTAAATATAGCACACCAGACCTGAAATGCGCTAGCAAATCAAACCCATGGTATAATGGTGATTGCTTAACGTGGGAAAAATTTAGAGGCGAAACGATCACGTCTTCATTTCAAAATTAGTACGTCTTCATTTCAAACGAAATTATTCTCTTTGTGCACACGAGCGCTTAGAGGCAACCATTTGCATAAGCCTTGCCGCGCGGCGACCGAGGATATTTTTCACCCTTTTCACCTAGGCCGCCAACACCCCCCACCGCCTGCCCGCGTTTCACTCAACTAGTCCACCCAATCTCCATCGGCAGCTCCCCCTCCCCCAGATCCATAGTAGAACCCTCTCCGACGCCGGCGTGCTCACCCGGGCCGTGTGCCCGCTCTTCGGCGTCAAGCCTACCTCCACTGTCATTCCCAACACGAGGCTACCCCCGCCTCGCCGTCTTCGTTTGCTCGCCAGCCACCCTCGAGCATATCGATCCTGTAACCCTCGCCTCTCTTGTGGTCCGGCCGGGTTTGCATTAAGAAACCTGTTAGTTACTGCTCTCCATCGCGGTGAGGCATATTTCCTCGCAATCCCTCTTCCTATTTCGTTCCGTATGTTCCCAAATTGGCTATAAAATAACAGAGAGCGTATATATGTTCATTATCTACCTTCCTAACTAGTACGTATAAGTTGTATTTGTTCCAACAAGTTACTGCCGATTTACAGATCATGGGCGCCCGAGTCACACAAACTTAACAAATAAGCCGTAGATTTTATAAATTATTGCATGACATGTTTAGCCAGATTGATACCAAGTTGTTAGTTTTATACTTATCCTCCTTTCCTGAGTTTCGCATGTGTTCTCTGTAGATGCCGAGTAGCAGCGACAGCGGTCATGCTTCAGGCGATGTATCTTCATCTGATTCCGACAACCCTATGTCTTCAGCAGATGGTGAGGGATCAAGTAATCTTGAATGGGATAGAGCTGCAGCAATTACCCTTCCGGCCAGGACACGGAGGAACGCTCCAAGGAAGCACACACACCAGCCTAAAGGTGTATATGAAGTAACCAAGATCGATTTAAAGTCTTGGGCTCCAACAAAACTAGATAAAGTACGCACGAGGTTTAGGAGTGTGTGTGGATTTGTTGGTAGGGCAAGGCTCAACATTAATTTGCTGGGGTTTCGGAAGGCTGACACAAAAACACGGCAAAGGATAGTCCGGGAGATCATGGATCACTTCAACATTCCAGAGCAGTGGAGAATGCAGGTGGAACATGTTGCACTGAAGAAGGCTAGGGATGCTTGGAGAAACTGGAAGCACGTGATGTACAAGAAGAACTTGAGTGAAGGCAAGGACCCAATCCCCGCATACCCCCAAATTACAAAGGCAGACTGGGAAGAATCCAAAAGGGTCAGGGCAAATAAAGAGTTTGCTGAGAAGAGTGCCAAGCAATCGGAACTTCATAAGAAGAACACACACACCGTATGGGTGTGGCAGGATACTACGACATGAAACCGATATGGGACCAGGAGGACAAAGAAGTAGTAGCGGCGGGTGGGGAACTGGCCTTTAGTGAAATCAGGGGCAAACACACCAGAGACTACTTGCGGGCACGTGCAAGGAGGCGTGATGACATAACTTATTACTTTGAAATATCACGTGACGAAGAACTGTATCAAGTGATGTTAAAGCTTTCAAAGATCCCTGGAAGGTTCTACGGGAACTCAGGTCCATGTGACATTCTGTCCAATGCTCTGGAAACAAGAGAGCCCCCTGGTCGTGCAAGGGTATAGGTGTTAATGTCCCGCACACGAGGGCTTTCACACTCAGCAAAGAAGAGGGGATCGGCATGAAAAAAGCGAGGAGTGAAATGAAGCAGAATGAATTGTATGAAAGGTTGAGGAAGGACATGTATCCGGCTATTCGAAAGGATATTGATGAGTCAATGATGATGCAGAAGACTCCAATGGGAGGGGAGGTGGGCTTGGAGGATGCTTATTGCGCGACAACACCGCACAAGAGTAGTTGTGCATCAGCTGACCCCAGCGACACTGAGACTGCAACTGCTCATGATGATGCTATATCTGATCTATCTGGAATGAAAGACAGACCGAAGGGCGTGCTTACACATTATGAAGGTACATTAAAATGTGCAACAGCCTGGGTTTGCCCAACCTTCTTGGAAGAGGGTGATGACCAACAAGTAAGGGGATCAATTGTAGCTCTTTTCGATAAGTAAGAGTGTCGAACCCAACGAGGAGCAGAAGGAAATGACAAGTAGTTTTCAGTAAGGTATTGTCTGCAAGTGCTGAAATTGTAAGTAGCGAGTAGTTTGATAGCAAGATAATTTGTAACGAGCAAGTAACGATAATAGTAACAAGTATGCAGCAAGGTAGCCCAATCCTTTTGAGGCAAAGGACAGGCCAAAATGGTCTCTTATGATAAGCAAAGCGTTCTTGAGGGTACACAGGAATTTCATCTAGTCACTTTCATCATGTTGGTTTGATTTGTGTTCGCTACTTTGATAATTTGATATATGGGTGGACCGGTGCTTAGGTGCTGTTCTTACTTGAACAAACCTCCTACTTATGATTAACCCTCCCGCAAGCATCCGCAACTACGAGAAAAGTATTAAGAATAAATTCTAACCATAGCATTAAACTCTAGGATCCAATCGGTCCCTTACGGAATAGTGCATAAACTGCGGTTTAAGTTTCTGTCACTCTCGCAACCCACCATCTATTTACTCCTCCACAATGCATTCCCTTAGGCCCAAAAATGGTGAAGTGTCATGTAGTCGACGTTCACATGACACCACTAAGGGAATCACAACATACATACTATCAAAATATCGAACACATATCAAATTCACATGATTACTTGCAACATGATTTATCCCGTCACCTCAAGAACAAAGGTAACTACTCACAAACAATAAACATGCTCAATACAGAGGGGTATTAATATGCATAATGGATCTGAACATATAATCTTCCACCAAATAAACCATATAGTAATCAACTACAAGATGTAATCAACACTACTAGTCACCCCCTAGCAACAATCTATAGTTCCGGTAACAAGATTGAATACAAGAGATGAACTAGGGTTTGAGATGAGATGGTGCTGGTGAAGATGTTGATGGAGATTACCCTCCCCAAGATGGGAGAGTTGTTGGTGATGATGATGACGATGATTTCCCCCTCCGGGAGGGAAGTTCCCCCGGCAGAATCGCTCCGCCGGAGGGCAAAAGTGCTCCTGCCCAAGTTCCGCCTTGAGACGGCAGTGGTTTGTCTCATAAGCCTCTCCTTTATTTTTTTTCTAGGTCAAAATGACTTATATACCAAAAGATGGGCACCGGAGGTGGGCCGAGGAGGCCACAACCCACCAGGGCGCGCCTGGGGGGCCTGGCACGCCCAGGTGGGTTGTGCCCACCTGGTGGCCCCCTCTGGTGTTTATTGGTTCCAGTATTTCTTAAATAATCCATAAAAAATCTCCGTGAAGTTTCAGCTCATTTGGAGTTGTGCAGAATAGGTGGCCTGACGTAGCTTTTCGAGGTCCAGATTTCCAGCTGCCGGAATTCTCCCTCTTTGTGTTTTATGAGAGAAAAGGCATTAAAATTACTCCAAAAAGCATTATTATGGATAAAAACATTGTAAATAACAGTAAGAAAACATGATACAAAATGGACGTTGATGTCTACTACGCAACCTTCTTCTTGTAGACGTTGTTGGGCCTCCAAGTGCAGAGGTTTGTAGGACAGTAGCAAATTTCCCTCAAGTGGATGACCTAGGTTTATCAATCCGTGGGAGGCGTAGGTTGAATATGGTCTCTCTCAAACAACCCTGCAACCAAATAACAAAGAGTCTCTTGTGTCCCCAACACACCCAATATAATAGCATGGAACAATAAAAAAATTGTAGATACGTTGGAGACGTATCAACTCCCCCAAGCTTAGACCTCGCTTGTCCTCAAGCGAAAACCGAAATCGAAAAACATGTCCACATGCTTTCAGAGAGAGAGGTGTCGATAAAAACAAAATACGGACATAGATGCATCATGTTGATTAACAGCAACAAAATCTAACATAAAACTTTTATCATAGAACATGCATCATATACTTCCTATGAATAAGTAACACTTCATCAGATAACCGAAGTATAAAGCAAAAACTCTATTAGAAACCAACAAACTATGTTCTGAGTCAACTTTGCAAGTACAATTCATCATCTTTTCAGGAAGAGTCACGTGTTGGAGCCTTTAAAGCAAGTCCACATACTCAACCATCATATAGTCTTCTATGATTGCTAACACTCGCCTTGTAACCATGAACAAAACGTTTCAACCGACACATTGAAAGATAGGGGCTTATAGTTTTGCCTCCCAACATATTCACCTCAAGGGTGATGTCAACAATAATAACTCATGCTATATATATTCAACTGGACATATGTGCCTATATCTTTCCTCACCACATGATGCTTGCCAAAAGAGAAAATAAAAAGGAATAGAGGGAAACTTTGACTCTTTGCATAAAAGTAAATACATAAAAATAAAAGATAAGCCCTTTCCAGAGGGAAGCAGAGGTTGCCATGCAATTATTTGTTTGCATGCTCAATCCCTTAGTGCAAGAGAACGTCACGTTACATTGCCCCTTAAGATGACAACCTTTATTATGCAGTCTCTCGCTTTTATTATTTGTCATCCAAGTTCATGCAACGCTCAATTTCCGCTTACACTAAAAGATCTCACATATTTAGAAGCAATTTTTATTGCCTTTTTTCACCGATGACAACTTACTTGAGGGATCTTGTTCAATCCCTAGGTAGGTATGGTGGACACTTGAAAAAGATTTGGGTTTAAGGGTTTTTGGATGCACAAGTAGTATCTCTACTTAGTGCGGAATTTTTGGCTAGCAAAGATAGGGACAAGCACCACATGTTGAAGGATCTATGACAATATGACTTCTATGTGAATATAAACAAACATAAACCATTAAGTTGTCTTTCTTGTCCAACGTCAACAATTTTGGCATATAATATTTTGATGAGGGCTCACAATCACAAAAGATTTCTAGGATAGTATATGTATATGTGAACCTTCTCTTCCCTTATTAATTCTTTCATGAGTTGCATCATTGACTAATGTTATGTTTGTCAATCTCTAATAAAATTTTCTTACTTATACTTTTCCTTGTGTGTTGCTATCACCTACCATAGGATTAGTATATAATCTTATTGATTTGTTTCCTTTCTCTTTTTCTTTCTTTCTAATTCATTTTCTTTATTTGCAACATGAAAGTAAAGAATGTAAAAACTCGAATTAACTTTATTATGTAACTTGCACACGATAACAATGATAGATCACTAAGCAGACTCTCAAAGAAGAAAAGATCGAACAAAACTTTATTCATCTAGGCAAAAGATTAAATAAAGATAAGTAAAAGCAAATGATAGTGGAGTGATACGATACCGGGGCACCTCCCCCAAGCTTGGCGGAAGCCAGGGGAATGCCCATACCCGATACTCAATTTTCCTTTAGTGGTGTCCGTAGGCTCCTCCCGCTTCGTCTCGATCTTCATCAGCCAAACATCTTCTTCCATGTGGTTGGAGGAGCAGCAAGACATGATGCTTAGCTTGATAAATCTGACCGGAAACAGCAAGAAAAGAGAACAGATGATTTTCTCCGCGATACGGTGGTTAACAGGTTCAAGAAGTATACATAGAATTTTTATTTTGCAGGGAACACTTCCTAGCAGTTTCTTTATCCCCAAAATTCTAAATTATTAGAAAACTGACAAAAAATATTTTTACAGATGTTTTGGAGTCTGTTTACTTACCGTACTACGTACCTCCTTATTTTTGCAATTTGGAGTGTTCCGGAAGGACTCTTTTATGTGTTCTTCCAGTGTCAAAGTTTGGATAATATTACTTTCAACATTAATAGGCGTACCTGAGATATAATGCTTTATTCGTTGTCTGTTGACAACCTTCGGGTTAGTGCCTTCGAAATTATTTATTTTGATGGCTCCAGACCGGTAAACCTCCTCGATGACATAGGGGCCTTCCCATTTTGAGAGGAGTTTTCCTGCAAAGAATCTGAAATGAGAGTTGTACAAAAGAACATATTCTCCAACTTTAAACTCACGCTTTTGGATTCTTTTGTCATGCCACCTTTTAACTTTTTCTTTGAATAACTTTGAATTTTCATAAGCTTGGGTTCTCCATTCATCTAATGAGCTTATATCAAATAACCTCTTTTCACCAGCAAGTTTGAAATCATAGTTGAGTTCTTTAACTGCCCAATATGCTTTATGTTCTAACTCAAGAGGTAAATGACAAGCTTTTCCATAAACCATTTTATAAGGAGACATACCCATGGGATTTTTATATGCTGTTCTATAAGCCCAAAGGCATCATCTAATTTCTTAGACCAATTCTTCCTCGACCTATTAACAGTCTTTTGCAAAATTATTTTTATTTCTCTATTGCTAAGCTCAACTTGACCACTAGACTGATGATGATAAGGTGATGCAATTCTATGGTTAACATCATACTTGGCAAGCATTTTGCGGAAAGCGCCATGAATAAAGTGCGAACCACCATCAGTCATTAAATATCTAGGGACTCCGAACCTTGGGAAAATAACTTCCTTAAGCATTTTAATAGAGGTGTTGTGATCAGCACTACTAGTTGGAATAACTTCTACCCATTTAGTAACATAGTCAACAGCAACCAAAATATGTGTATACCCATTAGAAGAAGGAAAAGGACCCATGTAATCAAATCCCCAAACATCAAATGGTTCAACAGCAAGAGAATAGTTCATAGGCATTTCTTGACGCTTACCAATATTACCTATTCTTTGGCATTCATCACAAGATGAGACATACTTACGAGCATCCTTGAAGAGAGTAGGCCAATAAAATCCAGATTGCAATACCTTGTGGGCAGTTCTATCTCCAACATGATGCCCTCCATACGGTTCGGAGTGACATTTCCGTACGATTTGCCCCTGTTCATGCTCAGGTACACAACATCTAATAATACCATCTACTCCTTTTCTTTATAAAGATGTGGGTCATCCCAAAAGTAATGTCTTAAATCATAGAAGAATTTTTTATTTTGTTGGTAAGTAAAGCTAGGTGGTAAATATTTAGCAGCAATGTAATTAGCATAGTCAGCATACCAAGGAGTACCATTAGCAACATTTATTGCAGCTAACTGCTCATCAGGAAAACTATCATCAATAGGTAGTGGGTCATCAAGCACATTTTCAAGCCTAGACAAGTTGTCAGCTACGGGGTTCTTAGCTCGTTTTCTATCAATGATATGTAAATCAAATTCTTGTAACAAGAGAACCCAACAAATAAGTCTAGGTTTAGCATCTTTCTTTTCCATAAGATATTTAATAGCAGCATGGTCTGTGTGAACAGTTACTTTGGAATCAACAATATAAGGTCTGAATTTATCACAAGCAAACTCCACTGCTAAGAATTATTTTTCAGTAGTAGCGTAATTTCTTTGAGCGCTGTCTAGAGTTTTACTAGCATAATGAATAAAATTCAATTTCTTATCAACTCTTTGTCCTAGAACAGCACCAACAACATAATCACTAGCATCACACATAATTTCAAAAGGCAAGTTCCAATCAGGTGGTTGAACAATAGGTGTAGAAATTAAGGCTTTCTTAAGTGTTTCAAAGGCTTCCAGACAATCATCATAAAAAACAAAAGGAATATCCTTTTGCAAAAGATTAGTAAGAGGCCTAGAAATTTTAGAGAAGTCTTTAATAAACCTCCTATAGAAACCAGCATGACCTAGGAAACTATGAATACCTTTGATGTCCTTGGGACATGGCATTTTCTCAATTGCATCAACTTTAACTTGGTCCACTTCAATACCTCTTTCAGAAATTTTATGACCCAAGACAATGCCTTCATTAACTATAAAGTGGCACTTCTCCCAATTCAAGACAAGATTTGTTTGTTCACATCTTTGCAAAACTCGATCAAGATTGCTTAAACAGTCATCAAAAGACTTCCCATAAACAGAAAAGTCATCCATGAAAACCTCAACAATCTTTTCACAAAAGTCAGAGAATATAGCCATCATGCATCTTTGAAAGGTAGCGGGTGCATTACATAAACCAAAAGGCATACATCTACAAGCATAGGTTCCAAAAGGACAAGTAAAAGTGGTCTTTTCTTGATCAGGTTGTGATACAGGTATTTGTGAAAAACCAGAATATCCATCAAGGAAGCAAAAGTGTGTGTGCTTAGATAATCTTTCAAGCATTTGATCAATAAAAGGCAAAGGGTAATGATTTCTAGTAGCTTTATTTAATTTTCTGAAATCAATTACCATTCTATAGCCTGTAACAATTCTTTGTGGAATAAGTTCATTCTTATCATTAGGAACAACAGTAATACCTCCTTTCTTCGGGACACAATGAACAAGACTTACCCATCTACTATCAACTATAGGATAGATTATACCTGCTTCCAGAAGTTTTAATATTTCTGTTCTTACCACCTCTTTCATATTCGGATTTAACCGACGTTGGTGATCAACAACGGGTTTAGCATCAGGTTCCATATTAATTTTGTGCTGACATAGAGTGGGACTAATGCCCTTTAAATCATCAAGGGTATATCGAATAGCAGCTCGGTGCTTCCTTAGAACTTTCAATAATATTTCTTCTTCATGTTCTGAAAGGTTAGCACTGATAATAACATGATATATTTTCTTTTCATCAAGATAAGCATATTTCAAAGTGTCTGGCAATTGTTTTAATTCAAACACTGGATCACCCTTAGGTGGAGGAGGACCTCCGAGAGTTTCAATAGGCAAATAGTGTTTAAGCAGAGGACGTTGTTCAAAGAAAATCTTATCTATTCCATTTCCTTCATGCATATGTAAATCATTTTCATGGTCTAGCAAATATTATTCTAAAGGATCAGTAGGTGGCACAGCAATAGAAGCAAGACCAATTAATTTATCCTTACTAGGCAATTCTTTTTCATGATGGTTTCTACTAAACTTGGAAAAATTAAACTCATGAGACTCATCACCAAAGCTAACACTCACAGTTTGTTTCTGGCAATCTATCTTAGCATTAACTGTGTTCAAGAAAGGTCTACCAAAGATAATGGGACAGAAGTCATCTTGCAGGGTACCAAGAACAAGAAAATCAGTAGGATATTTTATTTTCCCACACAAGACTTCAACATCTCTAATAATCCCACAAGGTGATATGGTGTCTCTATTTGCAAGTTTAATAGTAACTTGTATGTCTTCTAACTCTGTAGGTGCTATGTCTTCCCTAATTTCTTGATATAACTTGTAAGGAATAGCACTCACACTAGCACCCATGTCACATAAACTATGATAACAGTGATCTCCTATTTTAACTGAAATGACAGGCAGGCCAACAACTGGTCTATTTTATCCCTTTTTCGGGTTTGGCAATTCTAGCAGCTTCTGCACAGAAGTAGATAACATGCCCATCCACATCTTCTTCTAAGAGATCTTTAACCATAGCAATATTAGGTTCAACTCTAATTTGTTCATCTGATTTAGGTGTTCTAATAGAGCTTTTGTTAACCATAGTTGAAACTTTAGCATGTTCCTTTATCCTACAGGAAAAGGGGGTTTCTCAATATAAGCAGTAGGAACAACTGGATCAGCATTATAAAGTATAGTTTATTCTTTAAATGGTACCGGTTCTCTAGTTTCTTCTTTAGTAGGTGGGTGATATTTAAGCCACTTCTCTTTAGGGAGTTCATCATGAGTAGCAAATGATTCACAATAGGAGGCTACTATCTCAGAGTCAAGTCCATATTTAGTGCTAAACTTTTGAAAAGCATCGGTATCCATAAAAGATTTAACACAATCATACTTAAGCTTTACACCTGACTCTTTACCTTTGTCGAGTTCCCAATCTTCATCGTTGCGTTTAATCCTTTCCAAAAGATCCCACCGAAATTCAATAGTTTTCTTCATAAAGGAACTAGCATAAGAAGTATCCAGCATGGTTTGATCATTGCGAGAAAGCCGAGCATAAAAGTTCCGAATAATAATTTCTCTTGAGAGCTCATGATTGGGGCATGAATATAACATTGACTTAAGCCTCCCCCAAGCTAGAGCAATACTTTCTCCTTCACGATGCCAAAAATTATATCTATAATTCCGATCAAGATGAACTAGATGCATAGAATAATTTTTTTGGTGTAAACGATTCCAATTCCATGATCTAATATGGTCGCATAGCCTATACCATGCCAATGCTTTTCCCTTCAAAGATAAAGGGAAAACCTTTCTCATCACCTCATCTCCGGGTAAACCTGCAAGCTTAAACAATCCACAAATTTGTTCTACATATATCAAGTGCATATCAGGATGTTCGGTTCTGTCTCCTGCATAAGGATTAGCTAGCAGTTGTTCTATCATACCCGAAGGAATTTCATATTCAATATTTTCAGTAGGTGATAGGTTGAGGGGAAATTAACTGCGGTTCCGGACGAGGTGAAGATACCCCGAACAAACACCTCAAAGGATTGTTTTCCATAGTAACAAGTGACGATAAATTTCAGCACACTATATAAATGTTTCCTTACCGAATTCCACTTACCAAAGGCGCTTCACTCCCCGGCAACAGCGCCAGAAAATAGCCTTGATGACCCACAAGTATAGGGGATCCATTGTAGCTCTTTTCGATAAGTAAGAGTGTCGAACCCAACGAGGAGCAGAAGGAAATGACAAGTAGTTTTTAGTAAGGTATTGTCTGCAAGTGCTGAAATTGTAAGTAGCGAGTAGTTTGATAGCAAGATAATTTGTAACGAGCAAGTAACGATAATAGTAAGAAGTATGCAGCAAGGTAGCCCAATCCTTTGAGGCGAAGGACAGGCCAAAACAGTCTCTTATGATAAGCAAAGCGTTCTTGAGGGTACACAGGAATTTCATCTAGTCACTTTCATCATGTTGGTTTGATTTGTGTTCGCTACTTTGATAATTTGATATGTGGGTGGACCGGTGCTTAGGTGTTGTTCTTACTTGAACAAACCTCATACTTATGATTAACCCTCCCGCAAGCATCCGCAACTACGAGAAAAGTATTAAGAATAAATTCTAACCATAGCATTAAACTCTAGGATCCAGTCGGTCCCTTACGGAATAGTGCATAAACTGCGGTTTAAGTTTCTGTCACGCTCGCCACCCACCATCTACTCCACAATGCATTCCCTTAGGCCCAAATATGGTGAAGTGTCACGTAGTCGACGTTCACATGACACCACTAAGGGAATCACAACATACATACTATCAAAATATCGAACACATATCAAATTCACATGATTACTTGCAACATGATTTATCCTGTGACCTCAAGAACAAAGATAACTATTCACAAACAATAAACATGCTCAAGATCAGAGGGGTATTAATATGCATAATGGATCTCAATATATAATCTTCCACCAAATAAACCATATAGTAATCAACTACAAGATGTAATCAACACTACTAGTCACCCCCTAGCAACAATATATAGTTCTGGTAACAAGATGGAATACAAGAGATGAACTAGGGTTTGAGATGAGATGGTGCTGGTGAACATGTTGATGGAGATTGCCCTCCCCAAGATGGGAGAGTTGTTGGTGATGATGATGATGATTTCCCCCTCCGGGAGGGAAGTTCCCCCGACAGAATCGCTCCACGGGAGGGCAAAAGTGCTCCTACCCAAGTTCCGCCTCGAGACGGCGGCGCTTCGTCCCGAAAGTCTCTCCTTTATTTTTTTAGGTCAAAATGACTTATATACCAAAATATGGGCACCGGAGGTGGGCCGAGGAGGCCACAACCCACCAGGGCGCGCCTGGGGGGCCTGGCGCGCCCAGGTGGGTTGTGCCCACCTGGTGGCCCCCTCTGGTGTTTATTGGCTCCAGTATTTTTAAATAATCCATAAAAAATCTCCGTGAAGTTTCAGCTCATTTGGAGTTGTGCAGAATAGGTGGCCTAACGTAGCTTTTCAGGTCCAGATTTCCAGTTGCCGGAATTCTCCCTCTTTGTGTGTTCTTTGCACATTATGAGAGAAAAGGCATTAGAATTACTCCAAAAAGCATTGTTATGGATAAAAACGTTGTAAATAACAGTAGGAAAACATGATGCAAAACAGACGTATCAGAGGCCTCTTGTTGGACAACATGCCATTGAAGTCGGGCTGTGTGAAGTGCTACATGACTGAAGTAAAGCCTGGATTCAATGAATTTGCCATGAAGAATGTCCTAGGAGACTTTGATGAGCAAAGGAACTTGGGAGAAATACTATTACATCACATCCAGTGGCCACGAAAGGTAACAGAGTTCATCGATGAGATCCCTGAAGCCCCGCCAAGAGCAACCAATGTCACCCCTCAACCGGCGGCGCTCTCCTTGCCACAACAGCTCTCATGTGCTTCCTCCAAAGAACCTAATACTCGTAATCCGACGGCTGATGCATCAACCTGTGATCCGCCGGCCCGACTTTCTGCCATACAGGCCATGTCATCGTTCGCCCAGGAGCAGCCAGTGGCAAGGCCTAGAACTGCTGAAGACACACTGCCGGTTCAGATGCCGGCCGCTGAAGCAGCGGGGGGAGACCCAGCTGCCGCACATGCTTAGCAGACCAACTTGGTGGAACGGACTGCTAAGTAGTCTAATGCTTTGGAACCGCCTGCTAAGCAGTTTGTAGGTCCAGAACCAACTGCTCATCAGTCCGTCGGTCCGCCACCGCGTGATCAGCATACCAATGCGTCAGCACTTCCTGCTCAGCAAACCAACACGTTGGCACGGCCTCCTCAGCACACCGACAAGTTGGCACCACCCGCGCAGAAACCCGACATAGCTTCAACGCATGGCCAGCAGTCTGATGCCTCTGCTCCTGCCCATCAGTCCGTCACAGCAGCACCACCAGCTCAGCAGTCCGACATAGATAAACCGTCTGCTAAGCAGTCCGTCGAAGCTTCACCGTCTGCTCGCCAGTGTACCTTGCAGCCAACCAGACGTTCTGCCAGAAATGCTTCAAGTACCAAGAAGAAAGCGGCCAAAAAGGTTGCACCCGCGAGGAAGCGCGGCGAGAGAGCAAAGAGGAAAGATAACGATTGCCTCTTACTTAAAGCACTCATCGCCCAGAACCAAATTAGCAGTAGTTTGTTCGAATCGGGGAGTAATATTATTTCTGACGGCATGGATGATGCAGAAATAGATTTGTTGCTTGCTAAAAATAAAGCAGACGTACTTGAAGCATGCAATTACGTCCATGGCCATCCATTTCTTGTTGGCGAATACTTTGATGAGTGCAACTCCAGTTGCCGCGAGTTACATGAATATTGCATGGATCAAATGTTAGCAGGTCATCATGGTCTGCCAGTCCACTACAACAGAGATCATTTCAGACACGATGCTGGTTCCATCAATGTGAGTTTCGAGGACTTACATCTCTTCTTCAACTTCAACGAGCTCGATGCCACTCTTGTTAGATGCCTGATTTTGTAAGTACTTAACAAACTCTGATCAACTTCTCCATACAAGGCTGTAAATGATAAACAACTGACTGCATTTTATTCCTCTCAGGGGATTGAACGCGTAGAGAAGAAAAAGGGAGAGTGTGTATTTCATAGAT
The DNA here is from genome assembly GCF_002575655.3 of Aegilops tauschii subsp. strangulata. NCBI lineage: Eukaryota > Viridiplantae > Streptophyta > Magnoliopsida > Poales > Poaceae > Aegilops > Aegilops tauschii. Next base: position 411,452,674 of record NC_053036.3, on the reverse strand, counting down.
CCTGCATTAGCAAATGGCACAACATTAGATGGTAAGGACCTACGGGACTGTGCCATTAACACGGTCGTCCGTATCTTCGAAAACACGTCCCATGTAGAATCATTTCTCTGGCCATATCATGAACGGTAAGTCAAGTAAACATCCACGCATAGACTGATTGTCTTTCAGATTTTGACATTATTCGTAAGTTCATGGCTTTCTTAATATGTAGCAATCACTGGATATTGGTATTCATTGTTCCAAACAAGAACACAGTTTACTACATAGATTTTCTCAGAGAGTCAACAAACACTCAGGATCTGACGCATCTTCAGCAATTCATGGATAGGTATTGAATTCTATGATGTTGAAATTAATTTGCATTCATATCTGGTTCAATAATTGATGTTGTGAAAATTCATCTTCATTTGCAGTGTGCTCGCATTGTGGAAAACTAAACCAGGGAACCTGCTCAAGAGGGAACTACCTTTGCAGCACGAGATCGTTTCTCCGGTAACACACCGAAATCCGTTATTTTCGAAAAATTTACCCAATAGTCTGCAAATACCTTTTCTTATGCTAGTCAAATGTTCAAGCTTCTAAATAAACCTCTTTCTATTTCTGTCCAAAGAAAAAAATACATCTAACACCAGTTAGGTTGTTCCTAATAGGACAAATACATGACTAATTCTGTACAAAAAATTTCAGTGTCGTCAGCAACAAGCAGGGACCAACCTTTGTGGATACTATGTTTGCAGACACATGATCTCCATTTGTAAATCTGCCGATAGTTGTGAAGATCGTCGCGAATTAGTACCAGTAAGTCTATCTTAATTAATATCTTCTACTCCACTCATATGGCACATTCCGATCTTAAAAATACTGCAGCTCATCTTAGAACCGAGGACCCCAGAACTGCTCTCCGCTAGTGAATTGCTGATGGTTCGGAGATTTATTACCGACTTCTTCCTGAATCACTACATCAATCCCACTGGTGATAACGAAGATTTGAGCATGCGTTCTCCTGAAAGGCCGAAACATTGAGTAAGAGTTAGCCGCTAAACATATACGCATGGATCCATTGTTTTCCATCTGATGAGGTCTTCGTATTTCGTACACTATGATTAATTATGTAATGCATATATGTGTCGACAAATCATTGGAATTTAGCTACCATGTGTTCAATTGCAATTATTGCGAAATCTGATGAATGTTCTTCCTGTGGACACTATTGTTTAATTGAATATTGTGGCAAATTTGCTTTTTGCATGCCGATTCAAAATGGGATATTTTTCGTTTTAACCTGGAAATTGCTCCGCACATGGTTCAACTAAATGAGTGTGTGTGATCCACATCGGAAAGCATACGTCAATCGTAGCGGAACCATCGGTGATACACAGCAGATCACAAACGATTTGCAGCGCTACTACGTGTGCGTAGGGTCTCCAGAACCGTTTGTGATATCACGTTATCGCACACGAGAGCTCGGAGTAAACCATGCCCAATGTAAAATACAATCTCAGTCGTAAAATTTTCAGGAAACGTGTGGGATCCCAAACGAAAAGCACACGTCACTCTTGCCGCAACCGTCGGTGATACACAACAAATCACAAATGGTTTGCAGCACTTGTATGTGTGCGAAGGGACTCCTGAACCGTTTGTCATAGAACATTATCGCACACAGTAATTGTTGCGAAACGTGTGTGATGGAGTCTTGCATGGCAGACGGGTTCCGCAGAAAACTCGTGTGCGATGGGGCACATATCGCACACAGTTCATATGATGGCCCGTGTGCCTTACATACTGTTTCCCAAACGGTTCATTACGACACACCGTTTGGTTTCACTGCGTCATTAAAAAGTTTAATCACCGATCCCACACGTGCGAAAGAATTTAGTGTGTGTTGCATTGCACACGATTACATTTTGTAAGGCCTCTGGATCATGGCTCCATATCCCCGACGTTTTCTGGGTCGTGTGGGAAGGACCCACCTATCGCCCACATTCACTTGGCGACGGTTCCAAATGCCGTCGCGGAAAGGGGTTAAAAACCATTTGTATAGCACCTCATTGTACTAGTGTAGGTATGGAGATACCGCGATCGAATCTCGGGCAAGTAACATATCGTCGGACAAAGGGAATTACATACGGGATTAATTGAATCCCGGATATCGGGGTTCAACCGATAAAGATCTTCGTGAAATATGTAGGAACCAATATGGGCATCCAAGTCCTGTTATTTGTTATTGACCGAAGAGGTATCTCGGTCATGACTACATGATTCTCGAACCCGTAGGGTCGCACGCTTAACATTCGATGACGCTAGAGTAGTATTGAGATATTTGCATTGATGACCGAAGGTTGTTCGGAATCTCGTTGGAATAGTTCGGGGCCACGCCGGTAGTGTACCGGGGTCACCGAAGGGTTCCGAAGGTCCACTGGGGGGCTCCACCTGCCCCCCGGGGGGGGGGGGCACATGGGCTTAGGGGTGCGTCCTGGACAACATGGGCCAGACGCACCAGCCCCCAACAGGTCCATGCGGCTGGAGGGGGAAACCCTTGTGGGGAGGGACACCGCACTTGCCTTGAGGGGGCAAGAACTCCCCCTTGGCCGCCATCACCTCCCTTGGAGGAGGGGCTAGGGCCACCGTCCCCCACCCCTTACCCGCATATATAGTGGGGGTGAGGGAGGGCGGCCATACCCCTTCCCTGGCGCAGCCCCTCCCCCTCTCTACAACCACCTCCTCCCGGTTTGGCTTGGAGAAGCCCTGCCAGAGCTCCACCACCACCACCACACCGTCGTGCTGGTTGTGATCCCATCTACTTCTCCCCCTTCGCTTGTTGGATCAAGGAGGAGGAGACGTCATCGAGCCGCATGTGTGCTAAACTTGGAGGTGATGTCCGTTCTGCGCTAGATCGGTTGGATCACGAAGACTATGACTATATCAATCGCGTTTTATAAGCTTCCGCTTTCGGCCAACAAGGGTACGTAGACACACTCCCCTCTCGTTGTTTTGCATCTCCTAGATTAGGTCTTGGGTATTCGTAGATTTTAATTTTGATTTTCATGCTTCGCTCCCCATCATTTCCCTATAGTGCAATCTTCGTGCCTGGCCTGGATCTCCTCCAGCAGCTGCAGCCACTGCTCCAGAGTTGTGATCTGACGCCTTGGCATGGCTAGCGGCGAACAGATTGGAAGTGGCAACGGTGGAGGGGGGTGAGGAAAGAAGTGGGGGCGGACTAGGGTTAGGTTGCCACCGTCCGGCTTAAATAGCCGAACTTGGTTCCTCACTGGTGGCACGCCGGAGTGGCGACACGAGGCATAATGAATGCATCCTCAGCGACGAACGAAGGAGGCGTTCGCCGGACCGCTAGTTTATGTGTTTGACCGCGTGGGTCCTTGCGATCAGTCCTATGTGGCGGGTGCGTTCCGACGTCCTCATATCCTTCCTAGATATGGGCCAGGAGCACCGGTCAGTTCGGGCATTTGGACCGGATTTGATGGGTTTGGTCGGGTTCCAGTTTTACGTCTGGGTAGCCCGTCCGATCATTTGGGGAGGATTTAAGGGTTCTAGTTGTAGATGATTTGAGGGCTCCCATTGTAGATGCTTTGAGTCCGTTTGGAAGTATTGCAAACAGTAGCCAAGGACTATTGTATTGGTAGCGAGTTAATGCGTCAAGTCACTGCTGCAGCTCCCCATGGAATCATGTTGCTGATCTACCTTGTCTCAATAACAGCGCTAGTCAGATACACCAGGCTAGAGGACCAGTGCTGACCGGGTTCCACGATATAACTGCCGTCTGCCGTACCTATAATCATTAATCCCTAGCTAGAGGACCCGGCCAAAATCAATATGCATTGCCCTGGCATACACGCTACGTACATTGTAGAAGTACGTGGCGTATTAGCAACAATAGCTGGCTAATTAACAACAGGATCATGCATCAAAATTACTACTCCCCATGTCCCATAATGTAAGACGTTTTTCTGACAGTACATTAAAGTCAAAAAAAGTCGTACATTATGAGACGGAGGGAGTACTTACTACAGTGGTCGTTATAGTGTCAAAGACACTTTTATATTATGAGACAGAGGTAGTATTTCTTACGTGATTTGTTAGTGTCATCGATCTTCACCGTCCATTCGTCGATCCGACTGTCATGGGCGTACGAGCATCCGGTTCAAGTGTAGTAGGCCGTAGCACCGCAGCCTAGATGATTGAGCAGTACTGTGGCAGCAGCAACAGCGGTAGTAATAGCATGCGCAGCTGCTGGGAGTTAGAGCAGTGATGGCGCCAGCTCAGGGGCAGATTGACCCGAGTTATTGTAAGGCGGCCAACGTGCAGCGAGGCAAGAGGTAGAGAGAGGAACGAACATGAGCTAGTTGACCGCGAGGATTTATACTACGCATCCATGATCGATCGATCCGATTCCTCCCCCCGCCTCGTGCAGATGCATTCGTTCATCATCTCGATGAGCGCCATCTGATTGACTCTGACCTCCAATCAAGCCCTCTCCCGCAAGCCACCACCCTCGTCGCCATCTACTCCTCCATCGACAAGCTCTTCGTGTCAAGCACAGGCGCCTGCGCGCGCTGCTTCTTGGCGCGCCCGGCATGGGTAGCTGCGTGAGCAAGAAGGCCGCCCGCGGTAGTGACGAGGCCAAGGTGGCGCCGCCGCTCCCGCCGGAGAAGGATAATGCCTTGGCTCCGCCACCACCGCCACTCGTGGTGGTTGAGGAGGAGGTCAAGGAGGTGTTGTCGGAGACGGCAGTGCGGCGGACAAGCCCGCCGGAGCCGGAGCCGCAGCCTGAGCCTGAGCCTGAGCACGAGAAGGAGAAGATGGTGCAGGAACACGAGGAAGGCGAGGCTTCCGATAGCGTGTCGGTGGGTTCCTCCGTGGTGGACAAGGCGATGGTAAAGGCTGGAAGGGAGCAGGAAGTGGAGAAGAGGACGGTGGACGTGCCGGAGAAGGGGAGGGCCAGGAGGATGGAACCGGAGCAGAAGAAGAAATGCAAGGACGCCGGCAACGGCAGGGCGCGGTCGCCGTCCCCTGCGGCGAAGCAGAGGAGGCCTGGGACCATTGTCAGCGAGCAGCCGGTGCCGCCGCGGCCGCGGCGAGAGTCGCCTGCGGTGGTGTCCGGCATCGGGTGCCGCAGTGGCAGATTCTCCCCTTCCGCAGCCAGGAGGGCCGCCGAGAGCGCCGTCAGACGGAGCTACTCCGCAAGGGAAGCGGACATGGCGCTGCCGTCGTCTGCCAAGCGCTCCCTCAACACAAACATCAACTGTAACGGAGGGAGCGGCGTCAGGCGGGACCCTGGCGAGCATTCTGGCAGGAGGTCAGATTCCCCGGCTAGGCGCCCGCCGGCCTCTCCGGCAGCGAACGGCACCATCAGCCGGCAATCGAGCGCCACCCGGAAGGGTCCGAAGGAGAACACCAGTTCGGAGAAAACCAAGCACCAATGCGGCCGCGGACGGGCCCCGATGGAGGTTGGAGATGAACTCGACGAGGCGCCATTGGCAGGAAAAGAGCGCAGGGAGGCGGCGGACGCCGCGATGGGCCAGAACCCCTCGGTGGCTATGGAGTGCTTCATCTTCCTTTAGTACTCTTTCCATGGATTACTTGTTCATTTCTTTTCTCTCGCCACTATGCCACTCTCACTAGTTGCCGTGTGATTTCTTGGCCATTATTAATTATCGGGAATTATCAGTTACTCCTACTTATTAGTATGTTAGATTTTGAGCCTTGGTCAAGTAAAATCCTCGAACTAGTGAATGGAGTTCCATGTCAGGAGCTTGGACGTTATATATATACCACGTCGTCTGGACAAGCGACACGGGAGGCGATCTCAACGACACCCCCCCCCCCCCCCCCCCCCCCGATCTTCCTCGCCGTTGCTGGATGATGCCGTCGAGCAAAGCCCTGGTGGCCGACGGTTCCGTGGCGACGCGAGAAGTGAGCAGCAGCGACGGTAAATTTGATTCGGCGTGGCATCAGTCTAGCTATGAGCAAAGGCGGTTGTACGTACCACTAAGGAGGAGGAGCAGCAGCAGGAACAACAACAACAATAAGATGCGGCAGCGGCCATGAGCCCATGACTGGGTAAGGACCACCATACATGGGTGGCACGTGGCACTGAGACTGTTCTCACAGAATTGAAGTGGTCAGGAGTATACCTGGCCATAGCTCGGGCTAGGCCGGGCTTCAGGTCGGGCCTAAAAAGCCCCCAGCAGAAAACCCAGGCCCGGACCCGGCCCGGCCTTCGTGCCTAGATTTTATGCCCAAGCATGGCCCATCAGTGGAAAAGCCCATTGGGCCTCGGGCCGAGCCTCTTTCCTAAAACACAAATATGTCAAAGCCCAAGCCTGACCCGACCTGGCATTTGAGCTTAAAATCTAGGCCGAGGCCTGGCCCGTGGGCAAGACCGGGCCGGATTTCCCATAGTCAGGTATAGTCGGGAGTCGGCAGGACGCACCGCTCACTAGTAAGATGGAGCGGATTCCCTTCCAGGGAGTCGGCGGGACGCACAGCTCGTCGGCAAGATGGAGCATAAGGTCGCGCCGTCGAGCTCACCTGATGGGATTCCCTTGTGCTGGAGACAACGATGATGCAACAGGGAAGAGCAACTCACTTGTAGCTTCGCGTGCGGTGGCTATTTGGGTGTCTGTTCCTCCTAGTGCATGTTGTGGTTGTAGCCAGCGTGATGTAGGGCCAAGCCCTTGTTTGCCCGATCTTCAGGAATTGAAGGTGGATTTGAGGAGAAACATGAAGAACACAAGGAAGAAATTATTCTATTGGACAAGATCCACACAGAAGGTACTCAAATCACAAGGCAAAAGGTAGATCACAAGCATCCAACTACAACAAAGGAAAACAAATACAAAGATAGTTCGTCCAAATCTCTATGAGAGATGAGGCTTGAATTTCACATGGGGAATCTTCTCCGAAAAGGTCTTGACAACCATAGATGGTTCTTCCCCGTAGGGTTTTGACAACCATAGACGATTCTTCTCTTAAGAGGAATCCCACAAGAGGAGATACATGAGTTAAGCTCTATAGTTTTGGTTCTGTTCTTAGCTCATTCGCGGCGCGCAAACTAGCACAAGGCGAGTGGCAGCACCGCGTTGCGTCGTGCTAGCCTTCCAGTTCTCCGAGGCGCTCAAAGGAAGAGGCCAAAAAGGTCGAGACCATGGAGGAGGATGAGACCATGGAGGAGGCCGAGCCCATGGAGGAGGAGATGGGGGGCGCTGGGACGATGGAGGAGGAGCTTGCATCCTGCCTGCGGCTGTCGAGCCGTCGGCATCGACGACAAGACGATGGAGGAGGAGCTTACGTTCGTGCCCACATCGGTCGACTCGATGGTGTTCCGGTCCAACGCACTTGAGGCCAAACAACGACGACACCGGCATGGGGGTGTTTGGTTTGCTCCATGCCCCACATAAAAGGAGATCATCCACATGTTCGTCACCGCCTTCGAGGACATGCTCCAATACTCTATTGCGCGTACGTGTTGATGGGATTATGAGTGTATTTGCTAATGTGGTTACGCATATTCTGTTTGGTGTGGTTGTATCCGTGCTTCTTCATAGTCATGTAGGAATTAGAACTCCTTCGTGGATCGTCCATAAAGCATGTTCACAATTTGCATGGCTACGTGTAGAAGGCAGGTTGTTGTGCCCCGCTAAGGCCATATGTGAAAATCCTACATTCACGGGCTCTTACGAAGCCCCCTACGTAAACTTGCTTATTAACTCTCTCTTCCCTTGATTATAACGGGGTGGGCCTCAGCCCCTAATCCTGATCCAATTAACTACTTCCACCTCACTGTTTACGTAAAGTTCCTACATAATTTTTTGTGGGCGTAGCGTTACTCGACCATACTGTCCCCCAAAAACTGATATGAACAATGTCGGTGCTTTAAATCGAAGTGGTCTTATTGCCCCCAATGACAATTGACCAGTGTCTCTTGGCTCGTGAGAGGTTCCTATATGGGCACTCTTCATTGGGGCATCAAATGGAACCGGGCTGGGCTGATTTATCCAACTTGGGTCTGACCAATACATTCTCTATAACTGTGGGGGTTTGCCTTTCGCCAGGTCGGCTAAGAGGGTGCTTGGATCCAAAGGACTTATTTTAGTCTGACTAAAAATAGTCTTTTTAAGAGGCTAAAGTTCCAAGCACCCCTAACTAAAGAGGGGTTAAAACTAGTCTTGAGACTAAAAAATTTTAGTCGGGGTACCCCTACTAAAATATGGATTAGTCCTCTCTCTCCTCATTTAACTCCTCTCCTTTAACACATGTGGGTTCTGGATTGGAGGGTTTGGAGGACAATAAATGCTCATTAACTTGATTTTAGTCTTTTTAATATTTGAATCCAAGCATGGGTGAGGCTAACAAGTTTTAGTCCCACTACTTTTAATCATGAGACTAAAATGTATCAAGCACTCTTTAAAATTTCCGTGCATGTCCTTGTTCCGTCCATTCGGGCGTTCTCCTGCTAAAGGTCATGATGGCTTCTTTGCGTTGGAAACCCGCATACAACATAACTACATGCACTTATTGTCACATCTTTCTGTACACTATCAGCGATGAAACCATGGTTGTCCGATCAACTGCTTGAGCCCGGGTGGGGATGCCAGCATTATACGTACTTCTTAGCAGCACATATGCACACCAGGGCACACCCGTCCCATGTAGATGGTTGGTATTTGCCCTCTCATGGTATGTCCATCCACAATTGTTACCTGATGCATGCTCTAGGATGGAGCGGTGGTTTTGAGTGGCTGGGTGCAAAGAAGGGACCAGTCCAAGATCTTAACGGGCTACCCCAGGAAAGGATGAGTGTGAAATGGCGCAACACAACCATAGTCACTGGCATCATATTTTGCAGATGATGCCGCAAAAGGCTCATGTGAATGGTTCGTTTGTGTTAGACTATGTATAGCTTATGTATTTGTGTATGTATATTGTACCTATTGTAACACACCCATTATATATATATGAGATAAGCCACCCCTAGAGGGTTGAGCTAGTTCCCCCCAAATCATTGTCTTACATGGTAACAGAGCTAATTACGACCCACGCTTCCGCAAAACCCTAACCCCGCCGCCGCCCTCTCCATCACGCCGCCGCCGCCTCCAGATCGCGCCGCCGCCGCCATGTCGGGTGCTGCCGCCTCCAGCCCCTCCTCTGCCGGGTTTCTCCCGGCCTCGCTCGCCGCCCTACTCTCGCTCCCGCTTGACTCGGCCACCATGCGGCCGCCGCAGCTCGGGACCAGGAGCGTTGGCTCGTTTTTCTCCAACAACTCTCCGGCTCCTTCATCGCCGGGGCTTGCGCTGACGGTTCATACGTCGAGCGCCTCTTCACCCGCCCCGTCGTCCGGCGTCATCGCGCCTCTGGCCTTCGCGCCTGAGGCCACCTCGTCGGCTGTCACGGCGGGCCTCATGCCATCCGCGCCTCAGGCGGGATTCACTCTGGCAGCGCCCGTTGCCTCCCTCTACGGGGCATACTCGCCGCCGCCGCCCGCGGGTTCCAATCCCGTGGTCCCGCCCGCGCCGCCCGCCCCTGCCCCCATGGCGTACGCGCCTCCGGCAGGTGCCTCCACGGGATCGTTGCCTCCACCGTTTCACTTCGGCAACCTCATCACCGTCAAGCTCTCGTCCGACAATTACATCTTCTGGCGTGCGCAGGTTCTTCCGCTCCTTGGGAGCCACTACTTGCTTGGCTACGTCGACGGCACTTTTCCTTGCCCTCCCGCGCTGGTGGACAGTGTGAACGGCCCGGTTTACAACCCGGCACACCGTGTCTGGACGGGGCAGGACCAGGCGAACCTCTCCTCCATCCAGCGTTCGCTCACTCCGGCTGTTGCCGGGCTCATCGTCTTCGCGAAGACTTCCCATAAGGCTTGGACCATCCTTGAGCGCTCTTTTGCGTCACAGTCACAAGCCCGGGTCAGTGCCCTCCGTCGCGAGCTTGGCGCCTGTGAGAAGCTTGATTCCACGGCAACGGAGTTCTACAACAAGGTCAAGGCTCTTGCTGACACATTGGCATCCATTGGACAGCCGCTTACCGATTCTGAGTTCAACTCCTTCATCGTCAACGACCTCGACGAAGAGTATGATGGCTTAGTTGAGATCATTAATGAGCGCGGCAACACGACCCCCATGATGGCGCATGAGGTCTACTCTCGGCTTCTTCTTACTGAGCAGCGCGTTGAGGCGCGCCGTGCCAACCGCAGTCACGGCTCCTCCTCCGCCAACGCGGTCACCGAGGTGGTCGCCCCTCCGGCGGCGCTCAGTCCTCCGCCTCGGGCAAGGGGCCCGCGCCGCTCCCTCCGGCCTCGTCCACACCCACTCTGACGCTACCTGGTGATGGGGGTCGGCGAGTCTGCCAGCTTTGTGGTCTTGACGGACATTGGGCCTCCAAGTGCCATCGTCGTTTTCAGAAGAGTTTCCTCGGTCTCGGCAATGACGGCAAGGATACGCGCAACACTGCGCGTCAGGTGGCTATGGCCGACCGCCCGGCGCCGCAGAAGCCTCAGGGCCATACTCAGTCCTACTCCGTTGATCCACACTGGTACATGGACTCTGGTGCGACGGAGCATCTGATGAATGAGATGGGGAAGCTTCATCCTCGCGAGCCCTATCACGGTTCCGATAAGATCCACACCGCCAACGGAGCAGGTATGCACATCTCCCATATTGGTCAAGCATCCCTTCTCACTAGTCATGCCACTAGGAGGCTTCAGCTTTGTGATGTTCTTAGAGTACCATCTGTCGTGGAATTGTCACGGCAGATGTCCTCGTGCAAGGACTTAGTCGTGGAGCCATCGCCGCTAGGAAGCTTAAAGGGGTTAAACGGGACAAGGAACACGAGGGTTATACTGGTTCGGCCCCTTACGGTGAAGGTAAAAGCCTACGTCCAGTTGAGGTGGTATTGCTTAGGGTTTCGATGACCAGGGAGCTTAATCGTTGTTCCCGGCTCTCGATCTGTTGTCTCTCTTGTCCCCAAACCGCCGCCGGGTCGTTCCTTTATATAGAGAGGTTGACGCCCAGCGGCTCTCAGAGTCCCGGCCGGCTCATAACAGTGTTCGGCTCGGACTCTTAACTATTCTTGCCTTACACTACAAGTTTCACCATAACAGTGGTTATCACTACGGGCCTTAAGCCATCTCCGGGTCTTAAGCCCATTATTGACCCGCCGTCTTCAAGTTTGGTACTGGGCTTCGCGTGATAACCATTATGACGTAACCCGGCCCCTCCTGGGCGGGTGACTCTAATGGTTATGTCCTCAACATTAGGCCCCGGATTGATTTGAACTGGTTCATGTCAATCTTCAATCCCTTTGAGAGAAAATCTTCCGGCTTATATTTGTGCGAAGGTTATAACCCGCCATGACGTCATCTTCTGGATTCCTGGTAACCCGCCATGACGTCATCTTCCATTAAGTTCATTTTTTTATTCTGTCATATCCTAACGGATCTTATCTTTAATGGCTATCCCAAAAATCGAGGCGTTTTCGTGGCAAGATAACCACGTCGTGGCCTCCTCGTTTCTCGCGCCCATTCATCAGCCGTGCCTTATAAATAGGCCCGGCCCATAAGCCTTCGTCCACTCCTCTCCTCCATCGTCTTCCTCCTCTGACGCCCGAGAGCTCGAGCTCCGCCGCCGCCGCCGCGTCCCTTGTCTTCCTCAACCTTGGCCGCTGCATCACCCTGACCTGGTCCAGAGAAACGGCGGCGACCTCCGCATCTCATCAGCGCCAGTAAGTCTTTGCACCTTCCTACAGTAGATCCGCATTAGGGTTCTGTCGTTCTTCCCCTGTTCTTCGCTGTTCATCTCAAGTTCTTCACAGTTCCGCCACCGAGGCTCCATTTGATCTAAAAATGGTGTAGACTCCCTGCGGTAGTAGTTTCTCACTCATTTTTATGCTAGTAGACCCCCTTTGTCCGCAAAAGACCTCGTTCTGAACCCATGAACTTCTCTGTATCAGCTTTCTAGGTCTAGAAATTTTTCCTTTCTAGACGATTGTCTGATCCAAAATAATTACTGCGATCTGTGAAACTTGTTTGTGCCTCACTTAGTCAAAAATTGCATCTGGTAGCTATGGCGGCTCATACCTCCGGCTTAAAAGAGGCCATGCGCTGTGAAATTTCTGGCTCATTTATGATAGAGTTTTAAACAACTTGAATTACTCATGATGCCCACAGCGGCGTAGATAACCCGACACAATTAGCCATATATCATTAGGCCCCTTCATAAGACGCCACCTTGAATACTGAACTGTAATCATCCTCCGGCTTATATTTGAACCGGACATTTCCTTTTGTCATAGGCTTTCGTCTTTCATAATGCCGCCCAAGGCTCCCAAGGCACCCATTACGTGCAACTGGATGAGATCCAATGTTACTGATGATACTTTAGATGATTTCGTGAAGACGGGTTACCTGCCTAAGAAGGAGGTCATGTCCTATCGTGCCCCTGACCCGTCCAAAGAAAGACCTCAACCAAGAGACGGAGAGGTTGTGATATTTGCTGATCACATGAGCCGGGGCTTTGCTCCTCCCGGCTCAAAATTCTTTAGAGACGTTCTGAACTTTTTCGATCTGCGACCTCAAGACATTGGACCCAATTCCGTGTCGAACATTTGTAACTTTCAAGTGTTTTGTGAGGTATACCTTGGAGAGGAACCCAGTCTGCTACTCTTTAGGAAGTTATTTTATTTGAACTGCCAGAATGAATGCGCCAACGGGCCTAGCTTGGAACTTGGTGGAATCTCCATTCAACGACGGAGAGATTGCCTCTTTCCTTATGCTGAGCCGCCAAGCCATCCAAAGGACTGGAACCAGACATGGTTCTACTGCCAAGATACTTCTCCGGCTGATGAGAACCCTCTGTCCGGCTTTCGTGCCCTGCGTCTGGAGCCAAATCACCCCCTGCCAGACAAACTATCTCAAGCTGAGCGGCAACCACTGATCCCCACCATCAACAAGATTAAGGCTCTTCTGGGAAATGGCCTTAACGGCGTTGATCTGGTCCGGGTCTGGATTGCTTGGCGGGTGATTCCCTTGAGCCGCCGCCCCGGCTTAATGTGTGATTACACGGGCCGGAAGGATGATCCTCTGCGGCACAGCCCCAACGACCTACCTGAGGACGTTGTTGACGACATGACCAAGTACCTCTTGAACGAGAGCTTAGCAGACTGCGGGAGGACCGGCTTAAGCCCCTTCTGCCAAGCTAACCCGGCTCCGGCGGTAAGCTACCGATCTGAGCACTTTACTTTCCATTTTAACAATTTTCGTTTTAACTTCAAGGAAACCTTTGTTGCATTTTTCCAGGCTAATGACAAGTTCTGAAAGGTCAAGTATGACCATGAGGCTGCCAAAAAAGCCAGGAAGGCTAAAAAAGCCGCCAGGAGAGCCGCTCCCCGCAAGAAGGGAAGTAAGCCTAGCGCCTCAGAGCTGCTTCAGTTGGATGATAGCTCCGAGTCAAAGGTAGCCCTTGATTCTTTAGGCTCTTCTTTTGTTTCTTGTTTTTTCTTAACCACCTTATCGACACTGATTATCAGTAGGAGGACACCGGAGCGAGTAACCCGGTGATTGAAGAGGTAACTATACTTTCCTCCGACTCGGAGCCCTTGCCAAGGCTGAAAGTCCGAAGAGTAACCCGAAAAGTAAGATTTTCACATCCTTTAGCTTATCAAGATCCTCAATTTCTTTTGAAGCGACAGATTCATGAGAGCTGGAGGCACACCCGGACCAACAAGGATGCAGACCTCTCCTCTGGCTTACCTGAAGCATCAAGGAAGCGCCGGACCGAGGTTATCTCCAACTTATATCCTTTTCATCCTTTGGCGGGCATTACTCGTCAACCGCTCAATTCTTCTGATTCAAACTATCAGGAAACTTCACCTTCCTCCGGTGACTCCATGCAATCTAACTTGCCGGCTTTCAAGACCGCACCCGGGTAATGATGATCATCTCATTTTGTGCTTATCTTATTTATGTTTTATGTACTAACCTTTTGACTTTCAGTGCCCAAGCCAAGCTCAGCAAGAGGGCAAAGAAAAATAAACCGGTCGAAGAGCCGGACTTAACTGAACCCAACGCCTCTGCCTCTGAGCCACCATCTGCACCAGCTCCGGAAATCGCCGCTTCAACTGAAGAACAAACTATGGCGGGTTCTGACAACCCGGAGATTCCAAGCTCAGCTCAACCGGCCGATGACCCGGATGTGGTGATCACCCGGACCGAATATGTTGAGCCGGGAAGACCCACTGTGCTGGCCAGATGCTCTGCCAAAGAAGAACTGCTGGAGCGCCGCAGGGTCAAGTGCATTGGAGACATTGTTTCTGGTTACATTGGTCAAGTGCACAACAGCCGGGACCTGGAGATTGACATGGTAAAGCAGATACAGCAAAAATCTGAGGTACAACTCTCTTGCTTACTCCATAGTCATCCTTACTATGCTAGCCCCCAAGTCTACTACTTATGATAGAATACGTTGTAGACTTAACTTCCGGCTTACCTTCATGAACCGGCAATTATGAATAGAATCTTTCAGCATACATTAGCCCCCAAGTGCCAAGTGTCTTTGCTTGCAAAGTGCTTGGGACTTTAATGTTGCATAATAATCACTCACACTGTAACCCGGAATTTGTACAGGCTGCCTGCAAGAAATTTGAATCTGAAATCTCTGAGCTGAAGAACCGCCTGAAGACTCAGGAAACTGAGACCCGGAAGGCCAATGCCAAATTTGAGTTCAGTGTTGCTGCACAAGAAAAACTGAAGAAGAAATTTGAAACAGAGAGAAAGACTTGGGCCGAGGAGAAGACTGCCTTGCTCAGCCGGGCCGAACAAGCAGAGGCTGCTCTGACTGAGAGAACCGCCGAACTCTCCGGCTTAAAACGCCATGTGTCACAGATGGTCTCCGCAATCTTTGGTGAGTCATTCTGCAAGCTTTTAACAAGTTTACATTCTTTATGTCTCATAAGTCCCACCATTGCCATCAGCTCACTTGACTTTGTTATACAGGTCCCAGAAGCTCCAACCTCAATCAGAATGTTCTGACCAAGTTGAAGGCTGTTTACACCTTGGTGGAGCAACTCTACACCGGGTCACAGCGTGCTTTAGCCGTTGTGGCTCTGTCCAATGAGGTTCCGACTCACCTGGCGGACGTACTCAGGCGGCTTGCCGTTCTTCCTCAACGCTTCCAAGAGCTGAGACGGGCTTCTGCAAGAGCCGGAGCTATAGCTGCTCTGAGTCGGGCCAAGGCTTTTCTCCCGGAGCTAGACCCGGCCGACATCACTCTTGAATACCCCAGCCTGAAGGAAGATGGCACCCCCTTTGACCAGAAAGACTTTGCTGCCTGTGTGAAGAGCGTGCGCCCGGTGGCCACCCTGATTGGGAATGACACCGACCTTACCAAGTATCAGCCGGGCTATGACACGGAGAATCAGAGGATCCCCACTCCACGCTATGAAGCAATCAACTTGATCCCTCCGACTCGTAAGCATACCTTCGCCCCAGAAGTTGACCCGGCTGGGTTAATTGATGACGAGGCTCAATTTGAAGCTTTGAGCGGCATTGACTGGAAATCATCAACCTTCCAGGTCATGGAATCAGCCAGAGGAGCGGAGAGGGATGAGCCGGAAGCTTCGACCCAACAAGCACCTTGATTTTTAGGCGGCTCATGGTTACACCTGAAAAACAATGCCTCACCTTTTGGACTCGGGGAGTCTTGTAATAGAGTAGGACAAACACTTAATTTTATCGTGCCATCGTGCACGTGTTGAATGCGTAACTCCATTGAAGCTGCTTCTTTATATTCCTCCGGGTTATGTTCGACCATCTACTTTCCTTAAGTTAAAGAGCTATCTTTAATCCTCCTACATAGAAAACAAATTACAAAGTCTCTGGGCGGCTTACCGCACTGAGAGTCATATATATTACCCGGAATATGAACCAAAGTCATAAAAGACTGGCCCTCAATTATATCCTCGAGGTAACCATAATAGCATACTTACAAGCCTTCCAGTGTACTTCCGGTTTATGAAACCCGAATAATGAGGTTGAGATCTCAACTCCGGTTCACCAGCATCGATAATGCTCATTGTGTGCTATCAACATTGTGAATCAAAGTTAAGTCGGTGGAGTAAGAACCGCCCTTGCACACTGTTGATATGACCAGAAGAACTTGTTGCAAATCAGAAGATCAAAACTTAGGGGCTTCCGGTTCGAATACGACCAGAGAACCGTCCCAATGGGGTTAAGCTAAGATTCGAATGCGATCATATAGCCCCCAGTGGCTTTGGCATTGCCAATCAAGAGGGTACCGGCAGCTATGTTCTCTTTGGTTCGAATACGACCCATGTTTGAACAGGAAGCCCCCAAATGACCTTGAGAGTTGTTTAACGACGCTGATTCGAATACGATCCACGTCGGTTCCCAAAGGGGGTTGAGCTATGATTCAAATATGATCAAGAAAAACTCCCCAATGAGCTCGGCAATTTGCCAATCAAGTGGGTATCGACAGCTATGTTCTCTTTGGTTCGAATACAACCTATGTTTGAACAGGAAGCCCCCAAAAGTGATCATATTGTTATGGCTAGATTCGAACACGATCATAAGCCAGATCCACCTCCACGTAATGTTGTAATGGAAATAACACATTTACCTTTGGAGGAGAAAAAGACAGAGGTCCTGCTTTATTATTTATCATAATAGATACATGGCTATAGAAATGTGTAAATTATGAGAGCCGGTGGCTCAAGTGTAATAAGGCCGAAGCTGAGCTACGTTCCATGGCCGACGGGTCTCTTCCTCCGATTTACGTGAATCTTTGTGCTCCCGAATAAGGTAGTATGACCCATTGTGCAAGTTCTTGCGGACCACAAAGGGCCCTTCCCAAGGCGGGGATAACTTGTGTGCATCTGTCTGATCTTGGATGAGCCGGAGCACCAGATCACCTTCCTGGAAGACCCTGGACTTAACTCGGCGGCTGTGATAGCGGCGCAGGTCTTGTTGGTAAATCGCCGAGCGAGCTGCTGCCACATCACGCTGTTCACCCAACAAGTCAAGAGCATCTTGACGCGCTTGCTCATTATCCGCCTCAACATAAGCCGCCACTCGAGGCGAATCATGACGGATGTCACTAGGGAGGACCGCCTCCGCTCCATAAACCATGAAGAAAGGCGTGTAACCCGTAGACCTGTTAGGAGTAGTATTGATGCTCCATAACACGGAGGGTAACTCCTCCACCCAACAACCCGGCGTCCGTTGCAAAGGGACCAAAAGCCGGGGCTTGATGCCCTTCAAGATCTCCTGATTAGCTCTCTCAGCTTGACCATTGGATTGAGGGTGAGCCACTGATGAAACATCAAGTCGAATATGCTCTTGTTGACAAAACTTCTCCATGGCGCCTTTGGATAGATTGGTACCATTGTCAGTTATAATGCTGTGTGGAAAACCAAAGCGAAATATCACCCTTTTCATGAACTGAACCGCTGTGGTCGTCACACTTACTAACTGGCTCTGCTTCAACCCACTTTGTGAACTTGTCGACCGCCACCAAGAGGTGAGTCTTCTTATCCTTGGATCTTTTAAAAGGCCCAACCATATCAAGCCCCCAGACTGCAAACGGCCAAGTAATTGGAATCATCCTCAATTCTTGAGCCGGCACATGAGCCCATCGCGAGAACCTCTGACAACCGTCACATTTACTGACCAAGCCCTCCGCATCAGCATGAGCCGTCAGCCAATAAAAACCATGACGAAAAGCCTTGGCCACAAGGGATTTTGAGCCGGCATGATGGCCACAATCTCCCTCGTGAATCTCACGTAAAATTTCTTGACCCTCCTCAGGGGAAACACAACGCTGGAAAGTTCCAGTGACACTGCGACGATGCAGCTCACCTTTGATAATTATCATTGACTTAGACCGCCGGGTTATTTGTCTGGCCAAAGTTTCATCCTCAGGCAATTCTCCCCGGGTCATGTAAGCCAAGTATGGCATTGTCCAGTCTGGGGTAACGTGGAGAGCCGCCACCAACTATGCCTCCGGGTCAGGGACAGCCAAGTCTTCCTCTGTAGGCAACTTAACAGAAGGGTTATGAAAGATGTCCAAGAAAGTATTAGGCGGCACCGGCTTTCGCTGAGAGCCCAGCCGGCTTAATGCATCAGCCGCCTCGTTCTTCCTGCGATCGATGTGCTCTACTTGGTAACCCTGAAAGTGTCCAGCAATGGCATCAACTTCGCGGCGATAAGCCGCCATGAGGGGGTCCTTGGAATCCCACTTGCCCGACACTTGTTGGGCCACTAAATCTGAGTCGCCAAAGCACCTTACCCGGCTCAAGCTCATCTCCTTAGCCATCCGAAGACCATGGAGCAAGGCCTCGTACTCAGCTGCATTGTTAGTACAGGGAAACATCAACCGTATCACATAGCAAAACTTGTCACCTCGAGGGGAAGCTAATACAACTCCAGCCCCCGAGCCCTCCAATTGCCTAGACCCGTCGAAGTGTATAGTCCAGTATGTATTATCCGGTTTCTCTTCAGGCACCTGCATCTCTGTCCAATCATTGATGAAATCCACCAATGCTTGAGATTTGACAGTAGTGCGTGGCACGTATCTCAGACCACGAGGCCCAAGTTCTATAGCCCACTTAGCCACTCTCCCTGTGGCTTCTCTGTTTTGGATGATATCTCCTAGGGGAGCAGAACTAACCACAGTGATAGGGTGACCCTGGAAATAATGCTTAAGCTTCTGGCTTGCCATGAATACCCCATAAACAAGCTTCTGGCAATGTGGATACCGTTGCTTGGACTCAATGAGCACTTCACTGACGTAGTAAACCGGCCGCTGAACCGGATACTCCTTACCCTCTTCCTTGCGCTCCACCACCACAGCCACACTGACGGCTCGTGTGTTAGCGGCTACATACAGCAATAAGGGCTCCTTGTCAACATGAGCAGCAAGAATTGGGGGCTCAGCCAGCTGTCTCTTCAAATCCTCAAAAGCAGCATTGGCAGCATCATTCCAGACAAAGTCATCTGTTTTCTTCATCAACTGGTACAGCGGCATGGCCTTTTCACCCAAACGGCTTATAAACCGGCTTAAAGCAGCGATGCGACCCGCCAGACGCTGGACGTCGTTTATACACGCCGGCTTAGCCAGAGAGGTGATTGCCTTGATCTTTTCCGGGTTAGCTTCAATGCCTCTGTGAGAAACCAGAAAACCCAAGAGCTTGCCTGCAGGAACACCAAAAACACACTTAGCCGGGTTAAGCATCATCTTGTAGACCCGGAGATTATCAAAGGTTTCTCTCAGATCATCAATCAAGGTCTCCTTCTCCCTGGATTTAACCACGATATCATCCACATAAGCATGAACATTGCGCCCAATCTGGTTATGAAGACAATTCTGCACGCAACGCTGGTAAGTCGCCTGTGCACTCTTGAGCCCAAAAGGCATAGATACATAACAGAAGGCTCCAAAAGGAGTGATGAACGCTGTCTTCTCCTAGTCCTTAATTGCCATTTTAATCTGATGGTATCCAGAATAAGCATCCAAAAAACTTAAGCGCTCACAACCCGCCGTAGCATCAATAATCTGATCAATACGGGGGAGAGCAAAAGGATCAGCCGGACAAGCCTTGTTTAAATCCATGTAATCCACACACATCCGCCAGGTGCCGTTCTTCTTAAGCACGAGCACTGGGTTAGCTAACCATTCTGGATGAAAAACTTCAATGATAAACCCGGCCGCCAAGAGCCGGGCTACCTCCTCACCAATGGCTTTCCGCCTCTCCTCATTAAACTGCCGGAGGAATTGCCTGACCGGCTTAAACTTCGGATCAATATTGAGAGTGTGCTCAGTGAGTTCTCTAGGTACACCCGGCATGTCAGAAGGTTTCCATGCAAAGATGTCCCTGTTCTCACGGATGAACTCGATGAGCGCGCCTTCCTATTTCGGATCCAGATTGGCACTGATGCTGAATTGTTGAGATGAGTCACCTGGAACAAAGTCAACAAGTTTAGTCTCATCAACGGACTTAAATTTCATTACCGGCTCATGCTCCGTGGTTGGCTTCTTCAAAGATGTCATATCTGCCGGGTCAACATTGTCCTTGTAAAACTTCAACTCCTCTGTTGCACAAACAGATTCAGCGTAAGCCGCGTCACCTTCCTCACACTCCAAGGCTATCTTTCGGCTGCCATGAACCGTAATGGTCCCATTGTGACCCGGCATCTTGAGCTGCAAATATACGTAACACGGCCGTGCCATGAACTTGGCGTAAGCCGGCCGCCCAAATAAGGCATGATACGGGCTTCTTATCTTAACCACCTCAAAGGTTAATTTTTCCGCCCTGTAGTTGTACTCATCTCCAAAAGCCACTTCCAGCTCGATCTTACCAACTGGATACGCCGACTTACCAGGCACCACACCATGGAAAACAGTATTGGACTGGCTAAGATTCTTATCAATCAATCCCATACGACGGAAAGTCTCATAATAGAGGATGTTGATGCTGCTGCCTCCGTCCATGAGCACTTTAGTGAATTTATATCCCCCCACCTGAGGAGCCACCACCAGGGCCAGGTGACCCGGATTATCAACCCGGGGAGGGTGATCTTCCCTACTCCACACAATAGGCTGCTCAGACCATCTTAAATAGCGTGGAACCGCCGGCTCAACAGCATTCACAGCCCTCTTATGAAGCTTCTGATCTCGCTTGCACAGACTGGTGGTAAACACATGATACTGTGCACCATTGAGCTGCTTTGGATTGGTCTGGTATCCCCCTGCTGCTGCTGATGACCTTGGCCGGACTGCTGATTAAAGCCCCCTTGAACATTCTGAGGATTGGAATTTGAGCCGCCGCCCGGGCCATGAAAGCCGCCGGTGCCTGAGCCGCCGCCCGGGCCATTGTTGCCATTAAAAGCATTGGAATTCTTAAAGGCCTTCATGATTGCGCAATCTGTCCATAGATGAGTAGCCGGCTTCTCCCTAGAGCCATGCCTTGGACAAGGCTCATTCAACAACTACTCAAGCGTCGGGCCGGACCCGCCGCCTCGGGGAGGTGGCCTCCCCTTACGTCGCTGGTTGTTACCTTGTGAGCTAGCGTTGGCCACAAACTCTATGCTGCCATCAGCCTTACGCTTGCTACCTCCTTGGTTCACCGGGTTATGCTGAGGACCCTTGCCATTGCCGTTCTTCTTTCCCTTCCCTGTCCTTTCATCATCCGACGCGGGGTCCTTGGTACTATCAGAGTCGGCGTACTTGACGAGAGCCGCCATCAGCGTACCCATATCATTGCAATCGCGCTTGAGCCGCCCGAGTTTCATCTTCAGGGGCATGAAACGACAATTCTGCTCCAACATTAAGACTGCAGAGCCCGCATCCATCTTATCAGATGAATGTATTATCTCCTTGACCCGGCGAACCCAATGGGTTGTAGACTCACCCTCCTGCTGCTTACAGTTAGTCAAATCCACAATGGACATAGACTGCCTACAGGTATCTTTGAAGTTTTGGATGAACCGGGCTTTTAGCTCAGCCCAAGACCCGATAGAATTCGGTGGCAGCCCTTTCAACCAAGTGCGGGCAGTCCCATCTAACATCATGGTGAAGTACTTGGCCATTGCCGCTTCACTGACCTCCAGCAACTCCATAGCCATCTCGTAACTCTCGATCCATGCTCCGGGTTGCAAATCAGCTGTGTAATTAGGCACTTTCCTTGGCCCTTTGAAATCCTTGGGCAGACATTTGTTACGGAGAGCCGGCACCAGACAAGGAACACCTCCAGTCCTCGTAGGTATACCCACATCGATGGAAGCCGTCGGATAAGCCGGGGGTGGCTGGTAAGCCGTCAACTGAGGCACCTGCTCCGCCTCTTGCCGTGCTCTGTCTTGGTCTACCGCGTGAAAGGCTCCGTTATGAGCCGGACCGTGGCCTGGAGGCAAATCACGGTGTCAGTCGTTGCTAGAGCCGGTCGCTGAGACCATATGCCTGCTATAACTCGGGCTCCGGCCTGGACGAGGGGTTGAATGAATCCTGTCCCGGCTATATGAGTATGCCTCCTGTTGCGCCAGAGCCGTCTGAAGAAGCTCTCTGACCCGGCGGGTTTCAACCGCCGTCGGAGAGTCGCCCTCAATTGGGAGAGCCGCCAGTCGCGCCGCCGCGGCGACCATGTTTTCCAACGGGTTGGCATAATGACCCGGTGGTATTGGCACGTACTGAGGTGGGGTAGCGTTCACCCGGGGAGGCCCCATCACTTGGGGCTGAATTGGCGTTCCAGCCCCGGGCGCCATGATCTCTGGCGGGTTACTAGGCCCTGCACCAGGCGTGTTGAAGAGGTTTCGAGGATCGTAAAACGGAGGTAGTCGAGATTGGGCCTTTTGATGCCTCCTTCTCATGACCTCATTGGACGCGTTTTGATCCATCGTGAGCCGGAAAGACTGTGCCTGAATCAGCTGAGTCTGGGCGTCGAGAGCCGCCCTCTCTGCAGCCATCCTGATCCCTTCCGCCGCCAGATCCTCCTTGGCTTTTGCTAGATCCAACTTTAACTGTGCCACCTCCGCGTCATGCTAAGCTTGATCCGCCGGGGCAACCATAGCGGTCAACAGGACCGTCATCTTGTCTGTGAGATCCATCAGCACCTGAGCCGGCGAGGGCACAGGGCTTCCTGACCCGGCGGCGGGGTTTTGAACATGTTGTGCGCCGGCCATGAAGATTTCAACCCGGCTCGGCGGCTCAAAGGGGTCCGGAATGCTGTTGCCATCGGAACAACCCCTGTGCCTGCCATCTTGAAGTTGATACAACGAGTTTGATTCATCTGTAGACGACTCGCCGTCAGAACGGGCGGCCGTCTCATCACCAGATCCAGATCCTTCAGAGAGTCCTCCATGGACACATCCTACGAAAGCATGCTTCAAGGCAGGTAGAGCCCGGGCGGGTCGTGCACGCTGAGCCGTCTCGATGAGGTCGGCGCAGAGGTCCGGCTCAGGGCCCGGCTCACCCATCTTGCCAATGAAGACATGGATTCTGCCGAAGGGGACCCGGTACCCGTACTCGATTGAGCCGGCGTCGGGGCCCCAGTTTGCATCGTCGATGTAGAGCTTGCCGCGACGACTCTTGGTCATCCGGCCCATAGCGTATCCCTTGAGCCCTTCGAAGCTGCCCTTCAAGAACTCAAATCCACCGTGCGCTGGCCCCACGGTGGGCGCCAACTGTCGTGGAATTGTCACGATAGATGTCCTCGTGCAAGGACTTAGTCGTGGAGCCATCGCCGCTAGGAAGCTTAAAGGGGTTAAACGGGACAAGGAACACGAGGGTTATACTGGTTCGGCCCCTTACGGTGAAGGTAAAAGCCTACGTCCAGTTGAGGTGGTATTGCTTAGGGTTTCGATGACCAGGGAGCTTAATCGTTGTTCCCGGCTCTCGATCTGTTGTCTCTCTTGTCCCCAAACCGCCGCCGGGTCATCCCTTTATATAGAGAGGTTGACGCCCAGCGGCTCTCAGAGTCCCGGCCGGCTCATAACAGTGTCCGGCTTGGACTCTTAACTATTCTTGCCTTACACTACAAGTTTCACCATAACGACGGTTATCACTACGGGCCTTAAGCCATCTCCGAGTCTTAAGCCCATTATTGACCCGCCGTCTTCAAGTTTGGTACTGGGCTTCGCGTGATAACCATTATGACGTAACCCGGCCCCTCCTGGGCGGGTGACTCTAATGGTTATGTCCTCAACAATCTGTGACGCGTAATCTCCTTTCAGTTCCTAAACTCACTTATGACAATAATGTGTTTTGTGAATTTCACCCGTTTGATCTTTTTATTAAGGATCGCGACACGAGGGCCGTTCTGCTTAGTGGGCGTCTCTACCAGGGCCTTTACCGTCTGGAGCATCCTGGAGTCTCTCGGGTTTTCAGTGGAGTTCGCGTCTCGTCGTCACAGTGGCATGCTCGTCTTGGTCATCCTGCCACACCTATCGTTCGTCATGTTTTGTGTCGTCATGAGCTTCCTAGTGCCTCTAGCAATAATGATGTAGCAGTGTGTGATGCTTGTTAGCAGGGGAAGAGTCATCAACTTCCTTTTTCGGAGTCTAGCCATGAGGTGAAACATCCTTTAGAACTTGTTTTTTCAGATGTATGGGGCCCTGCCCAAACTTCTGTCAGTGGTCATAACTATTATATTAGTTTTGTGGATGCTTACAGTCGTTTTACTTGGCTCTATCTTATTAAGCGTAAATCTGATGCGTTTGATATTGTCGTTCAGTTTCAAAAACATGTTGAACGTCTTCTCAAGCATAAAATTGTTCATGTTCAGTCGGACTGGGGTGGCGAGTATCGCAACCTCAACTCCTTCTTCCAGTCGCT
The DNA here is from genome assembly GCF_002575655.3 of Aegilops tauschii subsp. strangulata. NCBI lineage: Eukaryota > Viridiplantae > Streptophyta > Magnoliopsida > Poales > Poaceae > Aegilops > Aegilops tauschii. Next base: position 411,428,321 of record NC_053036.3, on the reverse strand, counting down.
TGGGATTGCTCATCGTTTAGCATGTCCACATACTCATCAGCAGAATGGTTCCGTCGAACGTAAGCATCGTCATATTGTTGAGACTGGTCTCACTCTTTTGGCCCATGCATCAGTTCCTTTCCGGTTTTGGAGTGATGCTTTTACCACTGCATGCTTTCTTATCAACCGTACTCCCACACGTGTTCTCAACATGAAGACTCCCCTTGAACTTCTTCTTAATGAACAACCCGATTATACTTTCTTTAAAGTATTTGGGTGTGCTTGCTGGCCGCATCTTCGATCCTATAACAAACGCAAGCTGGAATTTAGGTCCAAAAGGTGTGTATTTCTTGGCTATAGTTCCCTTCATAAAGGTTACAAATGTCTTCATGTTCCCACTAATCGTGTCTACATTTCTCGGGATGTAGTGTTTGATGAGCGTGTCTTTCCGTTTGCCAATCTACCTGTGTCCACAGATGCCCCTCCGTCCATGCATTCATCCTCTCTTGCCTCTGACCAATTTGATGATGTTGCATACTCTCCTATGTTATTGCCTAACCATGGTGCAGGAACCGGACGTGGGGCTCGTTTGGAGCTTTTGGAGACTCCCCACCATCATCGCCGCCGCCCTCTGCTGTGCACGTCGATCACACCGCGACGTTGCATGGCCTCGATCCGTGTGCCCATGCACGCTCGGTGGATGCACCTGAGGCATCGGCCTCGTCCTCTGGTCGGCCTGGTACGCCTGCGTCTCCCGCGGCTCGGCCCGCTATGTCGGCCTTGCCCGCATCTCCAGCGGATCATCCCGCTACGCCGGCCTCACCTGCAGCTCGGCCCACTACGCCGGCACCGCCTGGGGCTCGGCCCGCTACGCCGGCATCGCCCGTGGCTCGGTCCGCTCCACCGGCCTCGCCCGTGGGTCTGTTGGATAGCCCGCTGGCGGGCTCTGGATCCACCGAGCCGTCTGCCATGATGGAGGACCTGGTTCCATCGCCTGGCTCCTCGTCGCCGGTTGATTCCTCCTCATCATTGTCACCCAGCCCCTCGCCGGCTGCTTCCTCGACCTCGACGGCTCCTGTGTTACGTACACATACACGCAGTCGTAGTGGTATTTTTCGACCAAAGGAACGTACGGATGGTACTGTTGCTTGGTTGGCAGCATGTCTGGCTGCTGCTGTTGCGGATCCGTCTTCTGAGCCCCGCTCGTATCAGGCTGCCATGCGTGTTCCTCATTGGCGAGAGGCTATGGAGCAGGAGTATCATGCTCTTCTTCGTAAAGAGACATGGACTCTTGTTCCTCCCCCACCACGGGTTAATGTTATTGACTGCAAGTGGGTGTTCAAAGTGAAGAAGCACTCGGATGGATCTATTGAGCGTTATAAAGCACGCCTTCTTGCCAGAGGATTTCGGCAGCGCTATGGTCTTGATTACGAGGACACCTTCAGTCCCGTTGTCAAGCCTACCACCATTCGGCTTCTTCTTTCTCTTGCTGTCACTCGCGGTTGGTCTCTTCGTCAACTTGATGTGCAGAATGCCTTTCTTCATGGTTTCTTGGAGGAAGAGGTTTATATGCGACAGCCGCCTGGTTTCTCTGATCCTGATCGTCCTGATCACATCTGCCGTCTCACCAAAGCGCTCTATGGTCTGAAGCAAGCTTCTCGTGCCTGGCATGCTCGTCTTGCCTCAGCTCTTCGTGCTCATGGGTTTGTGTCGTCCACTGCTGACTCCTCATTATTTCTTCTACAGAAGCCAGAAGTCACTATGTATCTTTTGGTCTATGTGGATGATATTATTCTTGTCAGTTCCTCTCGGTATGCTGCTGATGCTCTTGTTCGCTCTCTTGGTGCTGCTTTTGCTGTCAAAGATCTTGGGAAGCTTCACTACTTTCTTGGGGTTGAGGTTACCTCTCATGCTGATGGTCTTGTTATGACACAAAAGAAGTACTCCTTGGATTTATTGCAGCGAGCTGGGATGCTTAAGTGCAAACCGACTACCACACCCATATCATCTACCGAAAAGCTCACTGCCATTGATGGTGCACTTCTGTCTTCTGCGGATGCCACAGAGTATAGGAGTATTGTTGGTGGGCTTCAGTACATGATGATCACGAGGCCAGATATTTCTTATGCTGTCAACAGGGTTTGTCAGTATCTTCAGGCTCCCCGCGACAGTCATTGTGCTGTTGTTAAGCGCATCCTGCGTTATGTCCAATTCATAGTGTCTTTTGGGATGCATATTCGGCCGACTCCCTCTCGGGTTCTTTCGGCCTACTCTGATGCGGACTGGGCTGGCAGCCCAGATGACAGGCGATCCACGGGGGGCTATGATGTGTTCTTTGGCTCTAACTTGATCGCCTAGAGTGCTCGGAAATAGGCTACTGTATCACGTAGTAGTACTAAAGCTAAGTATAAGGCTGTGGCTAATGCTACTGCAGAGATTATTTGGGTGCAATCTTTGCTTCAGGAGTTGGGTATGTCTCAACCGCAGCCTCCTATCCTTTGGTGTGATAACATCGGTGCTACATACCTTTCTTCAAATCCGGTATTTCATGCCCGAACGAAACACATTGAAGTGGACTATCACTTTGTACGGGAACGTGTGTCACAGAAGCAACTTCAGAACAAGTTCTTTTTTTCCAAAGATCAACTTGCAGACATCTTCACTAAGCCTTTGCCTTTACCACAGTTCGAGGCTTGTAGGCGCAATCTTACCCTTCTCAGTTCTTTAGAAAGTGGCTAAGATTGAGGGAGGGAGTTAGACTATGTATAGCTTCTGTATTTGTGTACGTATATTGTACCTATTGTAACACACCCATTATATATATATGAGATAAGCCACCCCTAGAGGGTTGAGCTGGTTCCCCCCAAATCATTGTCTTACAGTTTGCCCATTTTGGTTGCATTTCTTCATAATGCCCTCTGGGAATAAATCATAAAACAAACTTCTGCTGTATGTGTCGCCCATGCCTTGCTTAGCTTCCTGCATCTAATCCCTTTGGGCATAATCATAAAACAAACGTTTGTTGTATGCGTCGTCCCGTCCTGCCGAGGATGCAACTTATAATCCCACCCATGGGCTTGTCACGCCCAATGTGCGATACTATCCTAAAGAGACTCGAAGGTCCCACCAAGGATAGAACCGCATATTGAAACGCTTTTGCAAGGTGGATATCATTACATCGACATTACATAATAGAAGGGAATACATACAAGGCATACAAATGCCGCAAGAATACATCAATACATCATACATAAGACCCACATCCGACTATGGATGAAACACAAACAGAAGCTCAATCGACATCCACCCTGCTAGCCCAGGTTGCCGACCTGGAACCTATCCCCTGATCGAAGAAGAAGCAGAAGAACTCCAAAACAAGAAACATCGCTCTCGCGTCATGATCATCGCAAAACCTGTACCTGCAACTGGTGTTGTAGTAAACTGTGAGCCACGAGGACTCAGCAATCCCATTACCATGGGTGTCAAGACTAGCAAAGCTTAATGGGTAAGGAAGGGGTAAAGTGGTGAGGTTGCAGCAGCGACTAAGCATGTATGGTGGCTAACATACGCAAATAAGAGCGAGAAGAGAAGCAACGGAACGGTCATGAACTAGTAATGATCAAGAAGTGATCCTGAACTCCTACTTACGTCAAACATAACCCATAAACCGTGTTCACTTCCCGGACTCCGCCGAGAAGAGACCATCACGGCTACACACGCGGTTGATGCGTTTTAATTAAGGTCAAGTGTCAAGTTCTCTACAACCAGATATTAACAAATTCCCATCTGCTACATAACCGCGGGCGCGGCTTTCGAAAGATAATACCTTGCAGGGGTGTCCCAACTTATCTCATTATAAGCTCTCACGGTCAACGAAGGATATTCCTTCTCCCAGGAAGACCCGATCAGTCTCAGAATCCCGGTTACAAGACATTTCGACAATGGTAAAACAAGACCAGCAAAGCCGCCCGATGTGTCGACTATCCCGATAGGAGTCGCACGTACCTCGTTCTCAGGACACACCGGATGAACACTACGTACAACTAAAACCAGCCCTCAAGTTGCCCCGAGGTGGTGCTGCAAGTGGCTCTAGTTTGGACCAACACTCCGAGGAGCACTGGCCCGGGGGGTAAAATAAGATGACCCTCGGGAGCGCGACTCCCAGGGGAAAAAGGCTAGGTGAGGCAAATGTAAAACCAAGGTTGGGCCTTGCTGGAGGAGTTTTATTCAAAGCGAACTGTCAAGGGGGTCCCATAAATCAGCCAACCGCGTAAGGGACATAAAATCAAGGAACATAACACCGGTATGACGGAAACTAGGGCGGCAAGAGTGGAACAAAACACCAGGCATAAGGCCGAGCCTTCCACCCTTTACCAAGTATATAGATGTATTAATAATATAAGAGATATTGTGATATCCCAACATAAACATAATCCAACAAGGAGCAATCTTCATCTTCACCTGCAACTAGCAACGCTATAAGAGGGGCTGAGCACAAGCGGTAACTTAGCCAAACAACGGTTTGCTAGGAAGGGTGACGAATGTTAGAGGTTCATGGCAATTTGGGAGGCTTGAAGAGCAAGTGATAGGTAGCGCGGCATAGCGATAGAACGAAGCAACTAACATAGCAATGATAGTAATGAGATCCAAGGTTACGGTCATCTTGCCTGAAATCCCGCTAGGAAGAAAAACGAGTCCATGAAGAAGATGAAGCCACGAAGACGAACCAAGCGTAGACGAACAAATCCTCACGATCACAACGAAACGGGAACTATCGAGAAGAAGCACACAACATGGTAAACACACCACACATGAACAAGGCATGATGCTCAATCAAGTATGATGCATGACAAGGCTATATGTCGTGGAATTGTCACGGCAGATGTCCTCGAACTAGGACTTAGTCGTGGAGCCATCGCGACTAGGAAGCTTGAAAGGGTTAAGTGGGACAAGGAACACGAGGGTTTATACTGGTTCAGCCCCTTATGGTGAAGGTAAAAGCCTACGTCCAGTTTGAGGTGGTATTGATTAGGGTTTCGATGACCAGGGAGCGAGACCGCTATGCATGGTTCTCGATGAGATCTTGCTTGTCCCTAAACCGCTGCCGGGTCGTCCCCTTATATAGGGAGGCCGACGCCTAGCAGCTCTCAGAGTCCCGGCCGGCTCATAAGAGTGTCCGGCTTGGACTCTCAACTATTCTTGCCTTACACTACAAGTTCTACCATGATAATAATTGCAACTACGGGCCTTAAGCCGTATCCGGGTCTTAAGCCCATCTCTGGCCCACCGTCTTTAAGCTTGACGCCGGGCTTCTGGCAATGACCATATGAGTGACCCGGCCCCTTCTGGCGGGTGACTCTAAGGTCTATATCCTCAACATTAGGCCCCAGATTTATTTGAGCCGGCTCATGTCAATCTTCAATCTTTTCGACAGAAAATCTCCGGCTTACAATTATGTGAAGGCCATAACCCGGCGTGACGCCATCCTCTGGACTCCGGGTAATCCGCCGTGACATCATCTTCCATTAAGTCCGTTTTTTACTCCGCCAGATCCGCAACGGATCTTATCTTTACTGTCATCCCGAAAATCGAGGCGTTTCGTGGGGAGATAACCACGCCGTGGTCTCCTTGATTCTCGCGCCCACTTATGAGCTCGCCCTTATAAATAGGCCGGCCCGACGGGCCTTCAGCCACTTCTCTCTCCTTCGTCTTCTTCCTCGCCCTACTGCTCCCCTGCCCGAGCTCTGCTACTGCCGCCGCCGCGGGTCTTCGCATCGTCACCAACTCAGGCCGCTGCATCACCCTGATTTGACCAGAGAAACGCGACGACCTCCGCGTCTCTTCAGCACCGGTGAGTCTTCGCCATTCCATAGGATAGATCCGCACTAGGGCTCCGTAGTTCTTCCTCTGTTCTTCATAGTTCATCACGGTCCTCAGTAGATTTGATTTTTACTGCCTCTTTTTGATCTTAGTATAGGATAGAACTAGTGCGGCGGCTGTTTAGCACTCATTTCAAATGCAAGTAGGCCTCTTTTTACTGCATAAAGGCCTCATTCGAGCTCAAGAACTTCCCTCGCGTCTGTTTTTAGGTCTAGAAATTTTCTTTTTCTGTCGACCACTTGATCCAAATTATTTACCGCCATGTGTGAAACTTGTTTTCACCACACTTAGTAAAAAAACTGCACTCGTTGAGTCATGGTGGGTTACATTTCCGGTTTAAAGAAAACACGCGCCGTAGAATCTTCCGGCTTAAAGGAGACCATGCACCATAGAATTTCCGGCTCATCCATGATAAGGCCGTAGACAATTTTGAATTACTCTTGACATCTTTTCTGCGGCTTAGATAACTCAATGTACTTAGATATATATCATTAGGCCCCTCCGTAAGCCGCCACGTAACACTGAACTATAACTTTCCTCCGGCTTATACTTAAACCGGACGTTCCTTTTATCATAGGCTGCCGACTTTCACCATGCCTCCCAAAGCTCCTAAGGCCTCCATTACTTGCAATTGGATGAGGTCCAACGTCACCAATGAGACCCTAGCGGATTTTGTCAAGTCAGGCCACTTGCCCAAGAAGGACGTCATGTCCTACCGTGCCCCTGACCCATCAGAGGAGAGACCACAGCCAAAGGACGGAGAGGTGGTCATTTTTGCGGATCACATGAGCCGGGGCTTCGCACCGCCCAGCTCAAAGTTTTTCAGAGACGTTCTGAATTTCTTCGATCTGTGGCCTCAGGACATAGGACCCAACTCAGTGTCCAATATCTGCAACTTCCAAGTGTTCTGCGAGGTTTACCTTGGAGAAGAACCCAGTCTGCTGCTCTTCAGAGAGCTTTTCTATTTAAACCGCCAGAACGAGTGCGCCAACGGGCCAAGTTTGGAGCTAGGCGGCATCTCCATCCAGCGGCGCAGGGACTGCCTTTTCCCTTACGCAGAGCAACCGAGCCACCCCAAAGACTGGAATCTGACGTGGTTTTACTGCCAAGACACGTCGCCGGCTGATGAGAGTCCGTTGCCCGGCTTTCGCCCCTCGCGTCTGGAGCCGACTCACCCACTGTCAGACAAGCTGACTCAAGCAGAGCGCCAACCTCTGCTCCCCACCATCAACAAGATCAAGGCTCTCCTGGGCAATGGTCTGAACGGAATCGATCTAGTCCGGGTCTGGATCTCGTGGCGGGTGATCCCATTGAGCCGCCACCCCGGCTTAATGTGTGAGTACACGAGCCGAAAGGATGACCCCCAGAGACACAGCCGCAACGATATTCCTGAAGATGTTGTAGAGGAGATGACCAAGGCTCTCTTGAACGAGAGCCTGGCAGACTGCGGAAGGACCGGCCTAGCCCCCTTCTGCAAGACCAACCCAGCCCCAGCGGTAAGCCGCTGATCTGAACATCTTATCTGCATATAGCTTTCATCTGAATCGTTTTAAGAAATCATCATTGTATTTTCCAGGCCGATGATAAGTTCTGGCGGGTCAAATATGACCATGAGGCGGCCAAGAAGGCCAGAAAGGCGAAGAAAGCCGCCAAGAAAGCCGCCCCTCGCAAAAAAGGAAATAGGCCTACTGCTTCAGAGCTGATGCAACTAAGCGACAGCTCCGAGTCAGAGGTAACCCCTGAGCCTGTAAGTCCTTGTTGTACTTTGTTGTTTACTTCTGTCCGCCTTATCAATACTTGTTTATCAATAGGACGATACCGGAGCAAGTAACCCGGTGGTTGAAGAGGTAACGACATTTTCCTCCGACTCGAAGCCCTTGCCAAGGCTGAAAATCCGAAGGGTAACCCGGAAAGTAAGCTTTTCACATCCTTTAGCTTATCAAGACCCTCAATTTATTTTGAAGCAACAGGTGCATGAGAGCCGGCGGCACACCCGGACCGACAAAAGCACCGACCTCTCCTCCGGGTTACCTGACGCATCGAGGAAACGCCGGACCGAGGTGATCTTAAAATTGTACCCTGTTCATCCTTTGGCAGGTGTTATACATCAACCGCTCAACTCTTCTGACTCAAATTACCAGGAAACTTCCCCCTCTTCTGGCGACTCTATGCAGTCAAGCCTGCCGGCTTTCAAGACCGTGCCCGGGTAATGATAACCATCTCATACTGTACTTTTGTCTTTACTTACACCATTGTGCTTAACCTTTTTGTCCTTCCAGTGCCCAGGCCAAGCTCACCAAGAGGGCGAAGAAATCCAAGCCGGTCGATGAGCCGGACTTGCCTGAGCCGGAGGCAGCCACTCAAGAACCGCCGGCTGCCTCTGCTCCTGAGGCTGCTGCCCCAACCAACAAGCCCGCAACAGAAGCTTCTGTTAACCCGGAGGCCTCCAGCTCGGCTCAACCAGTAGATGACCCGGACGTGGTAATTACCCGGACGGAGTTTGTTGAGCCGGGGAGACCTACCGCGCTGGCCAAGTGCTCCGCCAAAGGGGAGCTGCTAGAGTCCCGCCGGGTTAACCTGGACCTCACTGACTACTCCAATTTGAACATTGGAGAGATCGTCTCCAGCTTCGTCAGCCAAGTGCACAAGAGCCGGGACGCAGAGATTGCCATGGTGACCCAGATCCAGCAAAAATCTGAGGTATTATTCTTCTGTCCTCTTACTTACTGCATAGTTACCTTTACCATGCTAGCCCCCAAGTCGACGACTTATGATTGAATATGTTGTAGACTTAGGTTCCGGCTTACCCAATTGAACCGGCAATTTGTAGATAGAAACGTTCAATATGCATTAGCCCCCAAGTGCCAAGTGTCTTTGCTTGGAAAACGCTTGGGACTTTACATTTGTATAGTAACTGTTCACGCCATAACCCGGAAATTTATGCAGGCTGCTGGCAAGAAGCTGGAAGCTGACCTCGCTGATCTCAAGAACCAGCTGAAGATGCAAGAGATGGAGACCCGGAAGGCAAATGCCAAATTTGTGTCCAGCATCGCCGCGCAAGAGAAGCTGAAGACGGAGTTTGACGCTGAACGGAAAGCCTGGGCCGAAGAGAAGGCCGCGCTGGTGAACCGGGCCGAACAGGCGGAGAAGGCCCTATCAGAGAAGACGGCCGAACTCTCCGGCTTAAAGCACCAAGTGTCCCAGATGGTGGCCGCAATCTTCGGTAAGTCATCTCACCGGCTTTCATCAATTTGTAGAATCTTTTATATCTCATAGTTCATCCTTGTCGGCGACTTATCTGATTCTGTTAAACAGGTCCCAGAAGCGCCAACCTCAACCAGAGTGTGGTAACCAAGCTAAAGGCCGTGTATACCCTGGTGGAGCAACTCTACACCGGGTCACAGCGTGCCTTAGCTGTGGTGGCCCTATCTAACGAGGTGCCAACTCATCTGGCGGAAGTGCTTCGCCGGCTCGCCGTTCTGCCTCAACGTATCCAAGAGCTGCGACGGGCCTCTGCAAGAGCCGGAGCGATTTCCGCGCTGAGCCGGGCCAAGGCTTTCCTCCCCGAGTTAGACCCGGCGGACATCGCCCTCGGCTATCCAAGTCTGAAGGAAGACGGCACGGCCTTCGACCAAAGAGACTTTGCCGCCTGCATGAAGGTCGTGCGCCCGGTGGCCACCCTTATCGGGAACGACACATATCTGACTAAGTACCAGCCGGGTTACAATGCGGAGAATTAGAGGATCCCGACCCCTCGCTATGAAGCCCTGAGTTTAATTCCGCCGGCTCGTCAGCACACCTTCGCCCCGGAGATTGACCCGGCCGGGTTAATTGACGAGGAAGCCCAATTCGAAGCGCTGAGCGCATCGACTGGAAGTCGTCGACTTTCCAGACCTTGGGAACAACCGGAGGAGAAGAAAGAGACGAGCCGGAGACTTCAACTCAGCAAGCGTCTTAACTTCTGCAGACGGATTATAAAACAATGCTCCACCCTTTTGGACTCGATGAGTCTTGTAATAGAGTAGGACCAACACTTTATCTTTGCCGTGCCATCGCGCATGCCCTGAATGCTTGAAGTTTTATTGAAGTTGTCTCCCTTATATTTCTCCGGGTCATTCATTCGCCTTAGTCTCAAATAATTGTCTTTAACTATCCTGCATAGAAAGACGAATCGCAAGTCTCCAGGCGGCTTACCGCCCTGAGAATCATATGTTTAGATATATAACCCGGAATATGAATCGAAAAAGACTGGTCCTCAATTTTATCCTTAATACAGTCGTAATAACACACTTAGCGGCCTGCAAGCATACTTCCGGTTTAAATAACCCGGGTAAGAAGGTTGGTACCTTAATTCCGATTTACTTGTCTTAATGACACCCATTGTGTTCATCTAATACTGTAAATCCAAGTTAAACCGGCAAAATGAGACCCGGCCGTACACACTTTGAAATGATCAGAAGAAAACTTACTATGAAGCAGAAGAACTTAGGGGCTTCTGGTTCGAATACAACCAGAGACCCGGCCCAAAGGGGTTATGCTAAGATTCGAATGCGATCATATAGCCCCCCAGTGGGTGTGGCGATGCCAATCAAGAGGGTATCGACAGCTATGTTCTCTTTGGTTCGAATACGACCTATGTTTGAACAGGAAGCCCCCAAATGACTTTAAGAATTATTTAACGACGCTGATTCGAATACGATCCACGTCGGTTCCCAAAGGGGTTAAACTAAGATTCAAATATGATCAAAGAAAACTCCCCAACGAGCTCGGCACCTTGCCAATCACATGGGTATCGACAGCTATGTTCTCTTTGGTTCGAATACGACCTATGTTTGAACAGGAAGCCCCCAAGTGATCTTATTACTTACGGCTAGATTCGAAGATGATCATAAGCCGGATCCTCCTTCAAGCTATCATGTAATCTTGCAATGAAAACAACACGTGCACATTTGGAGGAGGAAAAAGGACAGAGGTCCTGCTTTATTGCTTATTATAATATATACATGGCTTAGAGAAATATGTACATCATGAGACCTGGTGACTCAAGTGTAGTAAGGCCGAAGCTGAGCTATGTTCCACGGCCGACGGGTCTCTTCCTCCGACTTACGTGAATCTTTGTGCTCCCGAATATCAATGAGGTAATATGACCCGTTGTGCAAATTCTTGCTGACCACAAAGGGCCCTTCCCAAGGCGGGGATAGCTTGTGCGCATCAGTTTGATCCTGGGTGAGCCGGAGCACCAGATCGCCTTCCTGGAAGACCCGGGATTTAACCCGTCGACTATGATAACGGCGCAGGTCTTGTTGATAAATCGCTGAACGAGCTGCGGCCACATCACGCTGTTCGTCCAACAAGTCAAGAGCATCTTGGCGCGCCTGTTCATTGTCCGCCTCAACATAAGCCGCCACTCGAGGCGAGTCATGACGGACGTCACTGGGGAGGACTGCTTCTGCTCCATAAACCATGAAGAAAGGCGTAAAGCCTGTAGACCTGTTAGGAGTAGTATTGATGCTCCACAGCACGGACGGCAACTCCTCCACCCAACAACCCGGCGTCCGTTGCAAAGGGACCAAAAGCTGGGGCTTGATGCCCTTCAGAATTTCCTGATTAGCTCTCTCAGCCTGACCATTGGATTGAGGATGAGCCACCAAGGAAACATCAAGTCGGATATGCTCTCATTGACAAAACTCCTCCATGGCGCCTTTGGATAAATTGGTGCCATTGTCAGTTATAATGCTGTGTGGAAAACCAAAGCGAAAGATCACCTTTTTCATAAACTGAACCGCCGTGGCTACATCACACTTGCTAACTGGCTCCGCTTCAACCCACTTGGTAAACTTGTCAACTGCCACCAAAAGGTGGGTCTTCTTATCCTTGGATCTTTTGAAAGGCCCAACCATATCAAGCCCCCAGACCGCAAAGGGCCAAGTAATTGGGATCATCCTCAGCTCTTGAGCCGGTACATGAGCCCGTCGCGAGAACCTTTGGCAGCCATCACACTTACTGACCAAGTCCTCTGCATCAGCATGGGCCCTCAACCAATAAAAACCATGACGAAAAGCCTTGGCCACAAGAGACTTTGAGCCGGCGTGATGGCCACAATCCCCTTCATGGATCTCACGCAAGATCTCTTGACCTTCCTCAGGGGAAACACAATGCTGAAACGCTCCCGTAACACTGCGGTGATGCAACTCACCATTGATAACAATCATTGACTTAGCCCGCCGGGTTATTTGCCTGGCCAAAGTTTCATCCTCAGGCAACTCGCCCCGGGTCATGTAAGCCAGATAGGGCATTGTCCAGTCCGGTATGATATGCAGAGCCGCCACCAGTCGTGCCTCCGGGTCAGGGACAGCCAAGTCTTCCTATGTAGGCAGCTTAACAGAAGGATTATACAGGACATCCAGGAAAGTATTAGGCGGCACCGGCTTTCGCTAGGATCCTAGCCGGCTTAAAGCATCAGCCGCCTCGTTCTTCCTGCGATCAATGTGCTCTACTTGGTAGCCCTGAAAGTGCCCAGCAATGGCATCAACTTCGCGGCGATAAGCCGCCATGAGAGGGTCCTTAGAGTCCCACTTGCCTGATACTTGTTGAGCCACCAAGTCTGAATCACCGAAACACCTTACCCGGCTCAAGCTCATCTCCTTAGCCATCCGAAGACCGTGGAGCAAGGCCTCGTACTCAGACGCATTGTTAGTGCAAGGAAACATCAATTGTAGCACATAATGAAACTTGTCACCTTTAGGGGAAGCCAATACAACTCCAGCCCCCGAGCCCTCCAACTGCCTGGACCCATCGAAGTGAATAGTCCAATATGTGTTATCCGGCTTTTGCTCGGGCACTTGTGACTCTGTCCAATCATTGATGAAATCCACCAAGGCCTGAGACTTAACAGAAGTGCGTGGCACATATTTGAGACCATGAGGTCCGAGCTCGATAGCCCACTTAGCCACTCTCCCTGTGGCCTCTCTATTTTGGATGATATCACCAAGAGGGGCAGAACTGACCACAGTGATGGGATGACCCTGAAAATAATGCTTAAGCTTCCGGCTCGCCATGAACACACCATAAACAAGCTTCTGCCAATGCGGATACCGCTGCTTGGACTCAATGAGCACTTCGCTGACATAATAAACCGGCCGCTGAACCGGATGCTCCTTACCCTCTTCCTTGCGCTCCACCACCACGGCCACACTGACGGCTCGCGTGTTAGCAGCCACATACAGCAATAAGGGCTCCTTATCAACCGGAGCAGCAAGGACTGGGGGCTCTGCCAGCTGCTTCTTCAAATCCTCAAAGGCAGTATTAGCTGCATCATTCCAGACAAAGTTATCAGATTTCTTCATCAACTGATATAATGGCATGGCCTTCTCACCCAAACGGCTTATAAATCGGCTTAAAGCAGCGATGCGACCCGCCAAGCGCTGAACATCATTTATACACGCCGGCTTAGCCAGGGAGGTGATGGCCTTGATCTTCTCCGGGTTAGCTTCAATGCCTCTGTCAGAAACTAAAAAACCCAAGAGTTTGCCTGCAGGAACACCAAAAACACACTTGGCCGGGTTAAGCATCATCTTGTAAACCCGGAGATTATCAAAGGTTTCCCTCAAATCATCTATCAGGGTTTCCCCTTTTATAGATTTAACTACAATGTCGTCCACATAAGCATGAACATTGCGCCCAATCTGTTTATGAAGACAGTTCTGTACACAACGCTGGTAAGTCGCCTGTGCACACTTGAGTCCAAAGGGCATAGACACATAGCAGAAGGCTCCAAAGGGAGTGATGAACGCCGTCTTCTCCTGGTCCTTAACTGCCATTTTAATCTGATGATATCCGGAATAAGCGTCCAGGAAACTTAAGCACGCACAACCGGCCGTAGCATCAATGATTTGATCAATACGGGGAAGGGCAAAAGGATCAGCCGGACACGCCTTGTTTCAGTCCGTGTAGTCCACACACATCCGCCAAGTGCCGTTCTTCTTGAGTACGAGCACCGGGTTAGCTAACCATTATGGGTGAAAGACTTCAACAATAAACCCGGCCGCCAAGAGCCGAGCCACCTCTTCACCAATAGCTTTCCGCCTCTCCTCATTGAACTGCCGAAGGAACTGCCTGACCGGCTTAAATTTCGGATCAACATTGAGAGTGTGCTCAGCGAGTTCTCTAGGTACACCTGGCATGTCAGAAGGTTTCCATGCGAAGATGTCCCTATTCTCACGGATGAACTCGATGAGTGCGCTTTCCTATTTTGGATCCAGATTGGCACTGATGCTAAACTGCTGAGATGAATCTCCTGGAACGAAATCAACAAGTTTAGTCTCATCAGCCGACTTAAAATTCATTGCTGGCTCATGCTCCGTAGTCGGCTTTTTCAGGGAGGTCATATCTGTTGGGTCAACATTGTCTTTGTAAAACTTCAACTCCTCTGTTGCACAAACAGATTCTGCATAAGCTGCATCGCCTTCCTCACATTCCAAGGCCACCTTCCGGCTGCCGTGAACCGTAATGGTCCCATTGTGACCCGGCATCTTGAGCTGTAAATATACGTAACACGGCCGTGCCATGAACTTGGCGTAAGCCGGCCGCCCAAATATGGCATGGTACGGACTTCTTATCTTGACTACCTCAAAGGTCAATTTTTCCACCCTGTAGTTGTTCTCATCTCCGAAGGCCACTTCCAACTCGATCTTGCCGACTGGATAAGCCGACTTACCAGGTACCACACCATGGAAGATAGTGTTTGACTGGCTGAGATTCTTATCAACCAACCCCATACGGCGAAAAGTCTCATAATAGAGGATGTTGATGCTGCTGCCTCCGTCCATGAGTACCTTAGTGAACTTATATCCTCCCACCTGAGGAGCCACCACTAAGGCCAAGTGACCCGGATTGTCCACCCGGGGAGGGTGATCCTCTCTACTCCATACTATAGGCTGCTCAGACCACCGCAAGTAGCGTGGAACCGCCGGCTCAACAGCATTCACAGCCCTCTTATGAAGCTTCTGATCTCGCTTACACAGACTGGTGGTAAATACATGGTACTGTCCACCGCTAAGCTGCTTTGGATTGGTCTGATAACCCCCCTGCTGCTGTTGATGACCCTGGCCAGACTGCTGATTAAAGCCCCCTTGACCGTTCTGAGGATTAGAGTCTGAGCCGCCGCCCGGGCCATGAAAGCCGCCGGCGCCTGAGCCGCCGCCCGGGCCATTGTAATTCTTAAAGGCCTTCATGATTGCACAATCCTTCCATAGATGAGTTGCTTGCTTCTCTCTAGAGCCATGCCTTGGACAAGGCTCATTCAGCAGCTGCTCTAGCGTCGGGCCTGACCCGCCACCTCGGGGAGGGGGCCTCCCCTTACGTCGCTGGTTATTACCTTGTGAGCTGGCGTTGGCCACAAACTCTAGGCTGCCATCGGCCTTGCGCTTGCCTCCTCCTTGGTTCCCCGGGTTATGCTGAGGACCCTTGCCATTGCCGTTCTTCTTTCCCTTCCCTGTCCTTTCATCATCTGAAGCGGGGTCCTTGGTACCATCAGAATCGGCGTACTTGACAAGGGCCGCCATCAGTGTACCCATATCATTGCAGTCGCGCTTAAGCCGCCCGAGTTTCATCTTCAGGGGCAAAAAACGACAATTCTGCTCCAACATTAAGACTGCAGAGCCGGCGTCCATCTTATCCGAGGAATGTATTATCTCCTTAACCCGGCGAACCCAATGTGTCGTAGACTCACCCTCCTGCTGCTTGTAGTTAGTCAAATCCACAATTGACATAGACTGCCTACAGGTATCCTTGAAGTTTTGGATGAACCGGGCCTTCAGCTCAGCCCAAGACCCAATGGAATTCGGTGGTAGCCCTTTCAACCAAGTGCGGGCAGTCCCATCTAACATCATGGTGAAGTACTTAGCCATGGCCGCCTCACTGACCTCCAGCAGCTCCATAGCCATCTCATAATTCTCGATCCATGTTGCGCGTTGTAAGTCTGCTGTGTAATTAGGCACCTTCCTAGGACCTTTGAAGTCCTTGGGTAGACGTTCTTTGCGGATAGCTGGCACTAAACAAGGGACACCCCCAGTCCTGGTAGGGATACCCACGTCGGCGGAAGTCGTCGGATAAGCCGGGGGAGTCTTGTAAGCCGTCAACTGAGGCACCTGCTCCGCCTCCTGCCGCGCTCTGTCCTGGTCTGCTGCGTGAAAAGCTCCGTTATGAACCAGGCCATGGCCAGGGGGCGGGTCATGGTGTCGGACGTTACTTGAGCCGGTCGCTGAGACCATGTGCCTGCTGTAACTCGGGCTCCGGCCTGGCCGAGGGGTCGAGTGGATCCTGTCCCGGCTGTAGGAGTACGCCTCTTGCTGCGCCAGTGCTGTCTGAAGGAGTTCCCTGACCCGGCGGGATTCAATAGCCATCGGAGAGTCGCCGTCGACTGGGAGAGCCGCCAGCCGTGCTGCCGCGGCGACCATGTTCTCCAGCGGGTTATTATAATGACCCGGGGGTATTGGCACGTACTAAGGCGGGGCAGGGGGCACCCGGGGAGGCCCCATCACTATTGGCTGAATAGGGGTCCCAGACCCGGGCACTATGACCCCTGGCGGGTTACTAGACCCTGCACCTGGCGTGTTGAAGAGGTTGCGTGGATCGTAAACCGGAGGGAGTCGAGATTGGGCCTTTTGATGCCTCCTTCTCATGACCTCATTGGACGCGTTCTGATCCATCGTAAGCCGGAAGGACTGCGCCTGGATCAACTGAGTTTGGGCATCGAGAGTCGCCCTCTCCGCAGCCATCCTGGTCCCTTCCGCTGCCAGATCCTCCTTAGCTTTCACTAGATCCAACTTTAACTGTGCCACCTCCGCATCATGCTGAGCTTGATCCGCCGGGTCAACCGTGGCGGTTAACAGGGCCGTCATCCTGTCTGTGAGATCCATTAGCACCTGAGCCGGCGAAGGCACCGGGGTTCCCGCTCCAGCAGCAGGGTTCTGAACAGGCTGTGCACCGGCCATAAAGACTCCGACCTGACTTGGCGGCTCAAACGGGTCCGGAATACTGTCACCGTCGGAACAACCCATGAGCCTGCCATCTTGAAGTTGATACAGCGAATTTGACTCATCAGTGGACGACTCGCCGTCAGAGCCGGCGGCCGCCTCATCCCCAGATCCGGATCGATCAGAGGGCCCTCCATGAATGCATCCCACAAAAGCATGCCTTAAGACAGGCCGGGCCCGGGCGGGTCGTGCACGCTGAGCCGTCTCGATGAAATCGGCGCAGAGATCCGGCTCAGGGCCCGGCTCACCAATCTTGCCAATGAAAACATGAATTCCACCGAAGGGGACCCGGTACCCGTACTCAATTGAGCCGGCGTCGGGGCCCCAGTTTGCATCGTCGATGTAGAGCTTGCCGCGACGACTCTTGGTCATCCGGCCCACAGCGTATCCCTTGAGCCCTTCGAAGCCGCCCTTCAAGAACTCAAATCCACTGTGCGCTGGCCCCACGGTGGGCGCCAACTGTCGTGGAATTGTCACGGCAGATGTCCTCGAACTAGGACTTAGTCGTGGAGCCATCGCGACTAGGAAGCTTGAAAGAGTTAAGTGGGACAAGGAACACGAGGGTTTATACTGGTTCAGCCCCTTACGGTGAAGGTAAAAGCCTACGTCCAGTTTGAGGTGGTATTGATTAGGGTTTCGATGACCAGGGAGCGAGACCGCTATGCCTGGTTCTCGATGAGATCTTGCTTGTCCCTAAACCGCTGCCGGGTCGTCCCCTTATATAGGGAGGCCGACGCCTAGCAGCTCTCAGAGTCCCGGCCGGCTCATAAGAGTGTCCGGCTCGGACTCTCAACTATTCTTTCCTTACACTACAAGTTCTACCATGATAATAATTGCAACTACGGGCCTTAAGCCGTATCCGGGTCTTAAGCCCATCTCTGGCCCACCGTCTTTAAGCTTGACGCCGGGCTTCTGGCAATGACCATATGAGTGACCCGGCCCCTTCTGGCGGGTGACTCTAAGGTCTATATCCTCAACACTATATGAAGCTACTCATGACAAGAGATGATGCATACAAGAACAACACATCAAAGCAAGTTCAAATGAGGCCGGAACTAACATATAACAAAACCGGTAAGTCCTCATATACAAATTTCAAAATTGGTTCAGATCTGAATAAGCCTTATGTTCAAGTTGTTAAACAGCAAGTTAAGATGCACCAAGATGATCTACACGAAATTCTAGTCAACTTACATATAAAGTTCATTAGATTCGGAGCTACGGCCTAGAAGATATGAACAAAACAAGTTAAACATGGCATTAATGCAAAATGCATTCAAATATCAAGCAAACACCTCAAAACAAGGATGCAACAAGACAATATGAAACTACATGCAAAACTAAGCAAGTTACATATAGAACACGCTCAAAACGGAGCAACGGTGCAACACATACACTCCAAACAAGATATAGCAACAATCTGTCCAAAACAGCAGCTAGGCATCTTGCAAGCACCAAAACAATATGCTACGGCACCTCAACATGAAAACAGAAGGCATGGACGTGATGTACAGGTAAAGCATGACAAAACATGAACACTGAGCTATCTCCAGAAATCACTAAAACATGCTCAAAAGGACATGGCAAGATTGCAAATAATAACCGTTTCACAGACTTAGCAGAAATCACTAGACATGGCAGAAATAACATCAGGTTGCAAAGTTTAGAGCAAGAAAACAACATGCTGCAGGAATAGATCATAGCAAATAAAGTCATAGCATGAATCTACTAATTGCCTAGAACAAAGGTCCCTTACTGGTCACGAGCCAAAAAGGCACAGAAGATATGATGACACCCATGTAAACATAGCAAGTAATATGACAGATTCAGACTCTGAAAATAACAGGACATGGCAGAAACAACGATAAGTAGGCATGTTGGTGAGCTTGAACCACTTACCACAGAGCATTACATGGCATGTGAAGGCATCCAACAGTAAGATGGCATAATTATGAAGCCAAACATGGCAAGAGAAAGTTCATAGGGTGCATGGATCACTAGAAAAACACATGGCTATAACGAACTTAATGTTAACAGGCTGACAGCAACATTATTTACCAATTTGAGAGCAAGATTACAACAAGCTACAGCCAGCTATAAATGCAACCAAGGGCATGGATGGATAGATCATAACATGTATAACAAAACACCCTTAGTGAACATCTCCATATTATGCATAGCACTCATGGTGGCAGCAGGTTTACATGGCAACCAAATATAACAGACTCTGACTTAGCAGAAATCACTAAGCCACAAAAATAAGCAACATCACGGAGGCTACTTTGCATGCTTGTGCTAGTCACCACAGAGATCTTAAAAATACAAGACAAACACGCCTGTAAAGATGGCATGATGTAGTTCAAAACACATGTAGACATCAAGCTCATAGGATTAATACACAAAATGCAATGAAAAAGACAAATCACCAAGTTCTGTAAACAAACAGCAGTTAACAGCATATAGCACTCTTGCAATGATGATTAGGGCATCAAGATGAACTCTAATGAACATGACCCAATGGAACAAAATGAAGAGCATCTCAAAATGAACATTTTGATATATTATATGCACAAATCGGAGCACCGAGCATGAAGTTATGATGCGATGAACATGGGATAAAAATATCACAGGAAAAAATGACGGTGGAAAAACGAGGGGGGTTCGACCTTCAGATCTAGGGTTGCACGGGACCCGAGGCGGGGCTGGAGATGCTCGCCGGAGTTCGCGCGATGGTGGTCGGAGAGGAAGGAGAGGCCGGCGAGGGGCGTAGGCGAGGAGGCCGGAGGGAGGGGCGCGGTCGCCGGAGGCAGGCGCGCCGGCGAAGGGCGGCGCGGGTCGGGGCGCGCATGGCGGCGCGGTCGCCGGCGCGGAGGAGCGGGACGACGCCGGCGGGAGGCGTGAGGCGGACCGAGGCGGCGGCGGAGCTTGGCGCTCCCGGGCGCGGCGGCGGGAGGAGGAGCCGCGGGGGGCGGAGGACGGCGGCGGGGCGCCGGCGCCCGAGGCGGCGGGGAGCGGACGGCGGGGATCGACGGAGGCGGCGCGGAGCTCGGGGTCCAGCGCGGGCGAGCGGCGGCGGAGGACGGGCCCAGCGCGGCCCGGTTCGGCCCGGGGCGGGCCGGATATGGGCCCCGGGTGGCGCGGTGGAGGAGGGCGCTGGCGGCACTAACATGGCGCGACGCGAGTGGAGGGGAGCGGCGGCTGGCGGCGGCGCGCCCAATGGTGACGCGCCAAGTGGCGGCGGGGCAGCGGGTAGGCGCGGAAAACGAGGCGCCGGCGGCTGGGAGGTTAAGGGAGGAGGCTAGGGGTAGGTTTAGCCCGAAAATGGACGTGGGGGTGTCCATTTATAGGTAGGAGGGGCTAGGTTAGGGAAAATTGGGGCTTTCGAAGCCCTCCGATCGCGATCCGACGGATCCGATCGAGGGGGAGGTTAGTCAGGTCTGGGAGAGGTTGGTGGGCTGTGAAGAGATGGCTTGGGCTGAGGGGAGAGAAGAGAAGTGCAGCCCGGCGGCAGTTTCGGAGACCGAAACGTCTGACGAATGTATCGACAGCGGTACCGCTATATGTTTAATGGTTGGGCAGTCAAACGGACTCCGAATGCGACGAAACTTGACAGGCGGTCTACCTACTCTATAACAAGACCGCACGCCAACTTTCACCCCATTCCGAGAACATTTTTATGCCACTTATAAAATAATATTCGGGTGTGCCGCGGGCGCGTGCGAGTGTGGTTGGGCTTAGAACGGATAACGGAGAGAACCGGGAGGACCCGAACGGATGCAAGTTTTGAAAAACATGCAGATGCAATGCAGATGATGACATGGCAAAATGCAACACGCAAGCAAATGACATGGCAAGGACGGCGAATAACTGGCAGACACCTGGCGCTTCGGATCCGGGGCGTTACAGGGCTTGACGTTGATCTACCCAATTCACGCTCTATTACCTTGAAATTAGTTTATCTCTTTGTTGTCTACCCATCTCGTGCTTAGGTGGGGTTGTGGTCGTCATGTCTTCAGTTATGGCCGATGCCTGATACAACGTCCAGGGTTGAGCCGGTGTTTTTGGTCGACTGGGTGCACTCAGGGGACCGCCAAAAGTGACAGAAGGTTTTGATTTCCTACCTAACAAAATGCAAGGTTTTTTGTCCACCTCGTTCCGTCCAACCTAATACAATCCTCATCTCTCTTTGTTTTGATCTCCCCCTTATATATCACTGCTTTTTCATCGATTACCCTTGAAAATCGTCTTTATTGTCCTGCCTTTAATTGACTTATCTAGTAAAATTATGTTTTCTTTGGTAAGCCGATCATTTATTTTGGAATAAGTAATTATAGAATAAAAGTCTTTTTTAGTTGGATCCTAAAAATTATTTAGGTAGGTCAATCACTGGTTGAATTTGGTAACTGAAAGTGTATTATATCGACTAGAGGGGGGTGACTAGGTGATTCTTTAAAATTCGTCACTGAGGATTTTTAAAAGTGAGGAAATTCCTAAGCAACGAACAACTAAGCAGCGGAATAAGTACTCAGATGCAAGCATAACAGAGCAGCAGCACAGTCATCATGATGAAATGAAAACAAGCACAGAGTACAAGTAGCGTAAACATAGGATAAGCAGGCTGAAGACAAACTGACTGAAGAAATTGAACTGAGAAAATTGAGAAAGTCTTCAGTCAAAGTATTCAAACAGTAACGATCAAGTACTTCAACACAGAATGAGGAAATGAAAGGGTTGAGGAAATAGAACCAGATAGCTCGGTGAAGACAGTGATTTGGTAGACCAGTTCCAACTGCTGTGATAGTCGTACGTCTGGTTGGAGCGGCTAGGTATTTAAACCCAAGGACACACAGTTCCAGACACACAGTCCTCACCGTATTCTCCTTGAGCAGGTCACACAGACCTCGCCCAATCACTCGTGGTAAGTCTTCAGGTGACTTCCAAACCTTCACAGACCAGGTCACTCGGCGATCCACAATTTCCTTTTGGATACTCTAAACCATGACGCCTAACCGTCTGGAGGATACACAGTCCTCAAAGGTAACAAGCGCCGGTTCCACACAGGAACAATCTCTTTAGTGATGCTCAATCACTTTTGGTTTGTAGGTGTTTGGGTTTGGGTTTTCCTCACTTGATGATTTTCACTCAAAGTCCTCAGTGAAGGAAATATGCCCTAGAGGCAATAATAAAGTTATTATTTATTTCCTTATATCATGATAAATGTTCATTATTCATGCTAGAATTGTATTAATCGTAAACATAATACTTGTGTGAATACATAGACAAACAGAGTGTCACTAGTATGCCTCTACTTGACTAGCTCGTTGATCAAAGATGGTTATGTTTCCTAGCCATAGACATGAGTTGTCATTTGATTAACGGGATCACATCATTAGGAGAATGATGTGATTGACTTGACCCATTCCGTTAGCTTAGCACTCGATAGTTTAGTATGTTGATATTGCTTTCTTCATGACTTATACATGTTCCTATGACTATTAGATTATGCAACTCCCGTTTACCGGAGGAACACTTTGTGTGCTACCAAACGTCACAACATAACTGGGTGATTATAAAGGTGCTCTACAGGTGTCTCCAAAGGTACTTGTTGGGTTGGCATATTTCGAGATTAGGATTTGTCACTCCGATTGTCAGGGAGGTATCTCTGGGCCCTGTCGGTAATGCACATCACTTAAGCCTTGCAAGCATTGCAACTAATGAGTTAGTTGTGGGATGATGTATTACAGAACGAGTAAAGAGACTTGCCGGTAACGAGATTGAACTAGGTATTGAGATACCGACGATCGAATCTCGGGCAAGTAACATACCGATGACAAAGGGAACAACGTATGTTGTTATGCGGTCTGACCGATAAAGATCTTCGTAGAATATGTGGGAGCCAATATGAGCATCAGGTTCCGCTATTGGTTATTGACCGGAGACGTGTCTCGATCATGTCTACATAGTTCTCGAACCCGTAGGGTCCGCACGCTTAACGTTTCGATGACACTTATATTATGAGTTTATATGTTTTGATGTACCGAGGAGTCTCGAAATGGTCGAGACATGAAGATTGATATATTGGATGACTATAGTCGGACACCGGAATGGTTCCGGGGGTTATCGGATATATACCGGAGTACCGGGGGTTACCGAAACCCCCCCTCGGAGGCTATTGGGCCTCATGGGCCCAATTGGTGGAAGAGGAGAGGCGGCCAATGGGCAGCCGCGCGCCCCTCCCCCCAAGTCCGAATTGGACGAGGAGGGGGGGCGGCGCCCCCCTTTCCTTTCCCCCTCTCTCCTTCCCTCTCCTCTCCTAGTCCAACAAGGAAGGGAGGGAGTCCTACTCCCGGTGGGAGTAGGACTCCTCCTGGCGCGCCTCCTCCTGGCCGGCCGCACCTCCCCCCTTGCTCCTTTATATACGGGGGCAGGGGGGCACCCTAGACACAACAATTGATCGTTGATCTTTTAGCCGTGTGCGGTGCCCCCCTCCACCATAGTCCACCTCGATAATACTATAGCGGTGCTTAGGCAAAGCCCTACGTCGGTAGAACATCATCATCGTCACCACACCGTCGTGCTGACGAAACTCTCCCTCAACACTCGGCTGGATCGGAGTTCGAGGGACGTCATCGGGCTGAACGTGTGCTGCACTCGGAGGTGCCGTGCGTTTGGTACTTGATCGGTCAGATCGTGAAGACGTACGACTACATCAACCGCGTTGTGCTAACGCTTCCGCTTTCGGTCTACGAGGGTACATGGACAACACTCTCCCCTCTCGTTGCTATGCATCACCATGATCTTGCGTGTGCGTAGGAAAATTTTGAAATTACTACGTTCCACAATAGTGGCATCAGAGCCTGGTTTTATGCGTTGATGTTATATGCACGAGTAGAACACAAGTGAGTTGTGGGTGATATAAGTCATACTGCTTACCAGCATGTCATACTTTGGTTCGGCGGTATTGTTGGATGAAGCGGCCCGGACCGACATTACGCGTACGCTTACGCGAAACTGGTTCTACCGACGTGCTTTGCACACAGGTGGCTGGCGGGTGTCAGTTTCTTCAACTTTAGTTGAACCGAGTGTGGCTACGCCCGGTCCTTGCGAAGGTTAAAACAGCACCAACTTAACAAACTATCATTGTGGTTTTGATGCATAGGTAAGAACGGTTCTTGCTAAGCCCGTAGCAGCCACGTAAAATTTGCAACAACAAAGTAGAGGACGTCTAACTTGTTTTTACAGGGCATGTTGTGATGTGATATGGTCAAGACATGATGCTAAATTTTATTGTATGAGATGATCATGTTTTGTAACCGAGTTATCGGCAACTGGCAGGAGCCATATGGTTGTCGCTTTATTGTATGCAATGCAATCGCCCTGTAATGCTTTACTTTATCACTAAGCGGTAGTGATAGTCGTAGAAGCATAAGATTGGTGAGACGACAACGATGCTACAATGAAGATCAAGGTGTCGCGCCGGTGACGATGGTGATCATGACGGTGCTTCGGAGATGGAGATCACAAGCACAAGATGATGATGGCCATATCATATCACTTATATTGATTGCATGTGATGTTTATCTTTTATGCATCTTATCTTGCTTTGATTGACGGTAGCATTATAAGATGATCCCTCACTAAATTATCAAAGTATAAGTGTTCTCCCTGAGTATGCACCGTTGCGAAAGTTCTTCGTGCTAAGACACCACGTGATGATCGGGTGTGATAGGCTCTACGTTCAAATACAACGGGTGCAAAACAGTTGCACACGCGGAATACTCAGGTTAATCTTGACGAGCCTAGCATATAAAAGATATGGCCTTGGAACACGGTGACCGAAAGGTCGAGCGTGAATCATATAGTAGATATGATCAACATAGTGATGTTCACCGTTGAAACTACTCCATCTCACGTGATGATCGGACATGGTTTAGTTGATATGGATCACGTGATCACTTAGAGGATTAGAGGGATGTCTATCTAAGTGGGAGTTCTTAAGTAATATGATTAATTGAACTTAAATTTATCATGAACTTAGTACCTGATACTATCTTGCTTGTCTATGTTGATTGTAGATAGATGGCCCGTGCTGTTGTTCCGTTGAATTTTAATGCGTTCCTTGAGAAAGCAAAGTTGAAAGATGATGGTAGCAATTACACGGACTAGGTCCGTAACTTGAGGATTATCCTCATTGCTGCACAGAAGAATTACATCCTGGAAGCACCGCTAGGTGTACCACCTGCGCTAGCAACTTCAGACATTGTGAATGCCTGGCAGTCACGTGTTGATGACTACTCGATAGTTCAGTGTGCCATGCTTTACGGCTTAGAACCGGGACTTCAACGATGTTTTGAACATCATGGAGCATATGAGATGTTCCAGGAGTTGAAGTTAATATTTCAAGCAAATGCCTGAATTGAGAGATATGAAGTCTCCAATAAGTTCTACAACTGCAAGATGGAGGAGAATAGTTCTGTCAGTGAGCATATACTCAAAATGTCTGGGTATAATAATCACTTGATTCAACTGGGAGTTAATCTTTCGGATGATAGCGTCATTGACAGAATTCTCCAATCACTGCCACCAAGCTACAAGAGCTTCGTGATGAACTATAACATGCAAGGGATGGATAAGACGATTCCCGAGCTCTTCGCAATGCTAAAGGCTGCGGAGGTAGAAATCAAAAAGGAGCATCAAGTATTGATGGTCAATAAGACCACCAGTTTCAAGAAAAAGGGCAAAGGGAAGAAGAAGGGGAACTTCAAGAAGAACAGCAAGCAAGTTGCTGTTCAGGAGAAGAAACCCAAGTCTGGACCTAAGCCTGAGACTGAGTGCTTCTACTGCAAGCAGACTGGTCACTGGAAGCAGAACTGCCCCAAGTATTTGGCGGATAAGAAGGATGGCAAGGTGAACAAAGGTATATGTGATATACATTTTATTGATGTGTACCTTACTAATGCTCGCAGTAGCACCTGGGTATTTGATACTGGTTCTGTTGCTAAAATTTGCAACTCGAAACAGGGGCTACAGATTAAGCGAAGATTTGCTAAGGACGAGGTGACGATGCGCGTGGGAAATGGTTCCAAAGTCGATGTAATCGCGGTCGGCATGCTACCTCTACATCTACCTTCGGGATTAGTTTTAGACCTAAATAATTGTTATTTGGTGCCAGCGTTAAGCATGAACATTATATCTGGATCTTGTTTGATGCGAGACGGTTATTCATTTAAATCAGAGAATAATGGTTGTTCTATTTATATGAACAATATCTTTTATGGTCATGCACCCTTGAATAGTGGTCTATTTTTGTTGAATCTCGATAGTAGTGATACACATATTCATAGTATGAAGCCAAAAGATGCAGAGTTGATAATGATAGTGCAACTTATTTGTGGCACTGCCGTTTAGGTCATATCGGTGTAAAGCGCATGAAGAAACTCCATACTGATGGACTTTTGGAACCACTTGATTATGAATCACTTGGTACTTGTGAACCGTGCCTCATGGGCAAGATGACTAAAACGCCGTTCTCCGGAACTATGGAGAGAGCAACAGATTTGTTGGAAATCATACATACAGATGTATGTGGTCCGATGAATGTTGAGGCTCGTGGCGGATATCGTTATTTTCTCACCTTCACAGATGATTTAAGCAGATATGGGTATATCTACTTAATGAAACATAAGTCTGAAACATTTGAAAAGTTCAAAGAATTTCAGAGTGAAGTTGAAAATCATCGTAACAAGAAAATAAAGTTTCTACGATCTGATCGTGGAGGAGAATATTTGAGTTATGAGTTTGGTCTTCATTTGAAACAATGCGGAATAGTTTCACAACTCACGCCACCCGGAACACCACAGTGTAATGGTGTGTCCGAACATCATAATCGTACTCTACTAGATATGGTGCGATCTATGATATCTCTTACTGATTTACCACTATCGTTTTGGGGTTATGCTTTAGAGACGGCCGCATTCACGTTAAATAGGGCACCATCAAAATCCGTTGAGATGACGCCGTATGAACTGTGGTTTGGCAAGAAACCAAAGTTGTCGTTTCTTAAAGTTTGGGGCTGTGATGCTTATGTGAAAAAACTTCAACCTGATAAGCTTGAACCCAAATCGGAGAAATGTGTCTTCACAGGATACCCAAAGGAGACTGTTGGATACACCTTCTATCACAGATCCGAAGGCAAGACTTTTGTTGCTAAATTTGGAATCTTTCTGGAGAAGGAGTTTCTCTCGAAAGAAGTGAGTGGGAGGAAAGTAGAACTTGATGAGGTAATTGTACCTGCTCCCTTATTGGAAAGTAGTTCATCGCAGAAACCGGTTTCTGCGATGCCTACACCAATTAGTGAGGAAGTTAATGATGATGGTCATGGAACTTCAAATCAAGTTGTTACAGAACCTCGTACACTACTAGAAAAAGGCCTACTAATGGCGCACCTAATCTGGCCATTAATGGCGCATTAGTGGTGCGCCATTAGTAGCACGCCATTAGTATATTTTACTAATGGCGCACCACTGGTGCGCCATTAGTATTTGGTATACTAATGGCGCACCCCAGATGTGCCATTAGTATATACAACAGTGCACCATTAGTATGCCTCCCAGGGGGCCATGTATACCCAGGTGCTTTGGCATACTAATGGCGCACTACAGCAGGATGCGCCATTAGTAACTTCGGCATACTAATGGCGCACTGTTTAGTGATGCGCCATTAGTATCCTTTGGCATACTAATGGCGCACTATGATGTGATGCGCCATTAGTATGAATATTAGGTTTTTTTTATTTTTTTATTTTCTGTTTTTTGCACAGGTTACAAAATGTATAATTGGACAAAATATAGACAGCACACATCAACAACAGATTCATCGAATACAATAGAAGATTAGTCTCTGAATACAATTCATCATTTTAGTCTCCGAATACAATTCATCATATTAGTCTCCGAATTGAAAAGACCGAACAAAATGTATAAGTATGAATCATTATATTACAAGTATCGAGACCGCGAGTTTGTCTTCACATTACAAGTCGATATCGATCATCTAAACTACCATCACATAGAAGAGAGCTGCGGTCATCACGATGAGCATCATCACGATGAAACTCGTCTTCATCCGGTTCCTCCAACGCTCCCTCCCCTCTCCCGCTAGATAGCGGGCGTATCTAGATTCGGCCTCGGCCCTAGTGGCGTACCCTTTGTAACTGTTACTGCTGAATCGGTGAACCTGTCTCCGACACTCCTCCCAGTCGTCGTAGACTCCGGGAACCTTACCCTTGTACACGACATACCACGGCATCGCTATGCAGTAGCCAAATGAAACGTTAGTACCAATTCACAGACAATACATAAGCAATATATAAGTATGCAACAGAACGATCGGAAGAGAAAAGCAAGACATTAATCGCATCGATTACATCTAAGTTGAAGGACTCTCGAAACCAAAGAGACATACTACAAGTTCATTAAAGTTTAATTACAACATGAGCCAATCGATGTTTCAGAACTAGACAGCATCACTGCTTTCGACTCGACTCAAGGGACCGGAGCGTGGATGAAGCCGCCGTCTATCGTGGGAGTCATGAAACCACGGGCGTTATCAGCCTGCATTTGTAGGATTGTGTCGATGTCATTGTTGGACGGTTGATTTCTGAGGTAGAACTGCCCCGAGGTACGAAGGACATCTTGATGGATGATTTCCGCAAACTCCGACTGGATGCAAAATAATTCTTGTCTGATGTCCGCGTCCTGGATTGCCGACACGCTCGCGGCCCAATCTTTGAGTCTACTCGGTAGCAGTAGTTGATGATGGTCCCGTACGATCGCCCGCATGTGATGGATGGCGTAGTAGGCACCCTTCTGACCGCCAGGCGGCTGCTTGACGCAGCAGAACGTCGTGTTGTGGGAGAACACGTGCTTGCCGTACTTACGAATAGGCCTGGTGAAGGTGCCTCCAGATTTGACGTAGCCGGGGAGAACATCATCAAGAACCTTCTTGACATTTGTGTAGTCTACGTTCGACTGACGGTCCGGGTCGAAATACGTGGCCATGGAATATTTGGGGCTTAGGAGGATGAGCGTGCAATGTGTGTCACTGCAGAAAACATGGAATGTTAAAAGAAAAACGATCGAAATCTAAGAATTCATATGTTACGGGGCGGTTGAGGGGAGGACTTACTCGGGAAAGTAAGGCATGAGGAAGTTGTCCTTATCTTGGTTTGCCAGAATGACGCCTTCGAGGTAAGAACTCGCGACTTGCCGGTCCCCAGCGCTGCCCAAGATCTTGGCACGCATGTAGAAGGGGTCGACTATCACGATGTCCGGGGTCTTGTCGCAAATGATCCGCATCTCCATACTCAGCGAAAATAGCCGAACGAAGGTGTAGTGCAGCGGATGAAGGTTCAACATAGCGTGGATGTCATCAAACCGCAGGACGATCGTACCCTCGATGGAGTTATCCACAAAGCCCTTGCCCTCTGGCACCTTGGCCGCGAAAACCGGGTATGTCACATCCTTCTCTCGGAGACGCCGCTTCTCCAAAGAAAGAACACTGTCATGCAGACTCCGCATAGCACCGGTTGCAGCATCGAGCATATTTCTCGGTAGCATCGGCCTACCCGCCACATGCACCCTCCTCGAGATATCCGCAGTTGAAGGTGGCCCGTCCTGAGCACGGATCGTACTCGGTGCCGGCTGGCCCGCACCCTTGTTAGTCTTTCTTTTGCGTGCCTTCTTCTTGATCTCCTGTAATGGGACCGAGTTCTGCTCACAGACCGCCTTCTTGAGTGTGTTGGGGCTGATCATATTTGGCACCTCGCCTATCTGAGGCTCGGTGAAGTCGGCAACTGGAGGCGTCTCCTGAGAGCTGAACTGCAGACGACGCCTGTTGCAACTTGGCTTCTCCGCGGTACCAGCTAGATCGCACACGTCTTTTGTTGGGTTGGGTTCTTGAGAAGGAGGCCCCATGAAGTCGCCACCATCCCCATGATCGGCAAAGTACTGATCGACGTTGGCAAATGTATCGTCGTCGTCGTCGTTCTGATCCTGTGCCATATGCATGTTTGGATCCAGTGGCATAGGGATGTCCGGCACCGTTGCGGCGGTCTTGCCATTGGGCCGACTTGGCGCCGGCACGACTGGCGGTGTTGTCTTTGGGTGGTGTCCCCCACCCCCAAACGAATCTGGCTCTTCGGCCAAAGCAGGGGCCAGCTCAGGCAGGCGCTGAGGTTCATCACGTCATCATCGTCGGCCCCCATGGGTCGAATCGGAGGTAACACCTCGTCGCAGCCTGGCAGCACCCGAACCAGTTGAACCCTAAACAAGTTGGGTGGCATCTGGGTACCGTGGAACAAGGGGTTGCCCGGTTGAACAATTTTGCCCTTGGCGACATCGACCAACTCGTTGTTCACGAAGTGCAGGAGAGTGCACGGAACGTCGGCGGCGCCCTGTGAAAACATGTAGGGCGTTAGGGATGCCCAGTCAAAGGCAAGGAGATGAAGTCCTCGGCCGAGAGAGGGTTAATTAGTTACCGTGATGATGGCGTCGAGCTCGGCTAATGTTGAGGCACCGCCAACGGCGGGCGTGAAGTTGACGGAGGGGCCGCTTGCTGCAGAGGTGCCGGCCGGCGTACACCCGGGTGCATTAAGCTCCCGTGCCGGCGTCGGAGACACCAATGCCGGCTCCGCCAGAGACACCAATGGCCCCGCCATCGCGTTCTGAGAGTTGCTGGCCGTGAAGCTAGGAATCGGGGGCGGCCCCTGTTGGCCGCCCGCAATCCACGCACTAATCCCCTGGATCAAGGTAGGCACAATGGCGGTGATCGTCGCTCCGAGTTGTTGTTGCACTTGCTCTTGGACAATCTCCGGAATCCGCGCCACCTGTGCCCTGAGTTCTTGAACCTCGCGCGCCTGGCTTTCTGAGCTGGTCTTTTTCTCCTTTCGCCCAGCAGTGTCATAGTATGACGACCATTTTGTCGACAAGCCTTTGCCGGCCACACGACCAGCTGACGTCGGCTTACTGAGCTTATCCTTGTTCTTCATTACATTCAACGCCCTATTTAGAGTGGTGTCCCAAGGGTTGCTCTTAGTCGACCCCGCGCTACTGCTTTCAGTCGCCTGCGGAAGGAATGTGAACCATTTAGAAATTTGGCTTCATTAATTAGAATGCAACCATATGGAGCTAATTACGAGGGGGTGTATTCCTTACCAGAACAAGCTCAAGCGCCCTGGTCTTCAGATTTTTTCCTCAGGTATAAGTTGATGCTTTTCTTCATATTTGCCATATGAAAAAATTAGGATGCTATCATCCTATATTTTGCCATGCTAAGAGATTGTGCCATGTAGAAAATTGCCATGCTAATCTTTAGATAAATACAAATAGAACAAACTCTTAGTTAAAAATTTGCCATGCTATTTTACAGAACAAACAAACATTTTGCCACCTTGATACATAACTGAATTTTTGTGTAGTAGGTTCAGATCTCATTTTTTGAGCTATCACACTTTTTTTTGTTTACACAGCTACAATCTTTTGCCATGGCAAATCTTGGGACCATGGTCACATGGCAAATGTAGGATTGCTCTTAGCTAAAAACACGGCAAATGTAAAACATGGCAAAGTCTGAAATTTCCACAACATGTCAAACTTATTTCAAGTACCATGGCAAACTGAATGTTTTTATGAAAGTTGCCATGGCAGACTTTGCTATGAGTAGTTGCCATGGATAGAATCTCTACGAGTTTTTGACATGGCCAAATTCTGGAGTAATTGCCATGGCAAAAAAAGGAGGATCACCCCTGGCCTCTTGATTTTCTAATGTACTAATCCCCCCCTCATCAATCATGGTTGCTCGCATAGGGACAGATTGTTGTATTAGGAGCAGAGAGGGAGAGGTGGGAAATGGAGGCGGGGGTGATTTGGATGGGGTACCTGCGGGCGTAGAAGACGGGGGCGTCGTCGGGGACGAAGACGTCGACGCTGTGGATGTTGGTGGTGGTGCGACGAGGTCCGGGAGGAGACGAGGATGACGGGGCGGCGGGGCGGCGACATCGGGAGAGGAGAGGGCGGCGTCGCGGCGTCGGGGCGTCGCGGCGGAGACGAGGACGACGGGGCGGCGTCGAGGCGGCGGGGCAGCGGCGTCGCGGCGTCAGGGCGTCGGGGCGGAGACGAGGACGACGGGGCGACGTCGAGGCGGCGGGGCAGCGGCGTCGGGAGAGGAGAGGGGAAGGGGATCGAGGGCGAGGGTGAGGGAGAGAGGGGATAGGTTATCCAACAGGTACATCCATACTAATGGCGCACCTCACCCTGGTGCGCCATAGGTACATCCATACTAATGGCGCACCTCACCCTGGTGCGCCATTAGTATTGTTTTTTTGATTTCTGCTCGAGCCAACAGGTTATCTTCCACCTTACCTGATCCACACCAAGTTCCCTCTACTAGCTCGACTGGTCAGCAGCTAGTTCTCACACCAGGAGGTCCTGGGTTCGATTCCCAGGCTCCACAATTTTTTTTATGCATTTAAAATGCTGTTTGATATTTATTTGTGTTTAAATATGTTCAAACTTGTTTAAATCATAATAGTAATATTTTTTTATAAGACAGTAATAATTTTTTAAAAAATATCATCAAACAGTAATGCCGGTGGAGCGGGGGAGGGTGCGCGGGGTGCGGGGGGCCGGTGGACAGGGGGGTGCTCGGCGGCGAGGGGGGCCGGATCTGGTGAGGTGGGATAGCTAGCGATCGAGATGGAGGGGGATCGAGATCGAGTGTCCATGAAATTTAAAAATATTCATGATAGTTCAAAAAGTGCCCATGAAATACAATCGAGAAATGAAGGCTACGATTTAAATACAATCGATCTTAGCTAGCTATCTGTTCACAATCTTCTTGCCCTTCTTTTTCGCAAATGGAGTTCTTCTGTGGAACGGACGTCCTTTAGGTAGGGTGGTCCTGCTTCTTCTTGTGGTGTATGCTGCTACTTCATCATCGTCGTCATGTTCGATTCTCGGGTCGCCGTACTTGTCGAAGTCTTGCTCATTGGCTAGTCCATCCATTCCGATGATCTTCCTTTTGCCTCTCCTCACGACAACACGACTGGGCTTTGACGGGTCGGTAATGAAGAAGCATTGGTCCACTTGGGAAGCCAGTACCCATGGCTCATTTTTCGCGGTGACGTTTGCGCTTGCGGTCTTGGATTTGGCTTCGGGTATAACCATGGTGGTGAAATACCGGTCTTCTTTGAGGACGCTCTTGGCCCATCTGACACGGAACATCGGGACCTTCTCTCCAGCGTAGCTCAGCTCCCAGATCTCCTTGATCCTTCCGTAGTATCTGTCCTTGTCGTTACCGGTGTAGGATTCCATCGTTACCCCGGAGTTCTGATAACCATCGCTCTTCATGTCCTTGGCCTTGGTGTAGAATGTGTAGCCGTTGATATCGTACGCCTCATAGGTCATCAGGTTGTGCACGGCGCCCTGTGACAAGGCGAATATGAGTTGTTCTTCCGCGGAAGAATCCTCATGTAAAGGGTACGACAGAAGCTTCTGCTTGAACCAACGCGTGAAACATGAGTTGTGCTCTTTGAGTATATGTCCGTCCATCCTCTGTTGGCCTCGGTCATTGTACATCTTCTTAATAAAGGTTTTGTGCTCTACCACCCAAGGATCGACCACGTCTATGTGTTGTAGCGTGACTAGGTTTGCTCTTTCAAAGTCGGCGAGTCGACCCTTGAAGTCGACATGCATTTCGCGGCGACCCTCACGGTGACCCCATCCAGCGAGCCTGCCGAGGTGCCTGTTGACGGGCAGACCAACGGGGTTCTCGATGCCTAGATAATTCGTGCAGTAGGAGATGCACTCTTCGGTCAGAAAGCCCCTGGCTATGCTTCCCTCTGGACGTGACATGTTGCGAACGTATCCTTTGATGACACCATTCATCCTTTCGAACGGCATCATGCTGTGCAGGAACGTCGGCCCGAGTTGGATGATATCGTCCACGATATGGACCAGCAGATGCACCATAACATCGAAGAATGCAGGCGGGAAGTACATCTCAAGCTCGCATAGTATCACGACGATCTCTTCCTATAGCCTTCTGAGTTGCCTCACGCCAACAGACTTCCGAGAGATGACGTCGAAAAAGTTGCATAGGCCAAATAGCGTTTCACGGACGTGCGCGTCCATGATCCCACAGATTGCAACTGGAAGTATCTGCGTCATCAGCACGTGACAGTCGTGAGACTTCATCCCGCTGAACTTCAGCTTCACTAGGTCTAGGTATCTGCTTATCTTCCCCGCGTAACCGTAAGGAAGTTTTACTCCTACGAGGCAGGTGAAAAACTGCTCGATCTCCTCCTGACTTAGAGTGAAGCACGCGGGAGGGTAGTCATTTCCGGTCTTCTTGGCCTTTTTGCCTTTGCGACGACTTTCCGTGTCCTGCTTCGCCTCATCATCATCATCATCATCATCATATATAGCGTGAAGCTCCTGCCTGATGCCCATTGATTTCAAGTCTGCCCTTGCTTTCGGCCCATCTTTGGTCCTCTCTGGCATGTTGAGCAGGGTACCAAGCAGACTCTCGCACACGTTCTTCGTGATATGCATGACATCAAGGCTGTGAGGCACACGGTGGATCTTCCAGTACGGCAAGTCCCAGAAAACAGACCTCGTTTTCCATACCTTCAGCAGCGGCTCTGGCGCCTTTTGCTTCTTTCCCGGCTCTGGCGCCTTTTGCTTCTTTCCCGGCAGTGGGCAGTCTTTCCAATTTTTCAACAGCTCGTCTATTTCCTCGCCGCTCCTCGTACGCGGGCGTCCTCGGGGTTCGGTTTCACCATCGAATAGATCCTTGCGTTTTCTCCACGGGTCATCGTCGCGAAGCCACCTTCAATGTCCCATGAACACGGTTTTCGAAGACCCGGGATCTCTATCTAGCTGGCGATACGTTGTGTCATCCATGCACCTGACGCATCCAGAAAATCCGTGGACCACCTGCCCCGCGAGATATCCGTAACCGAGATAGTCGTGCACCGTCGTGAGCAGCGCGGCTCTCATAGGGAAATATTCTTTCTCTGCGGCGTCCCACGTATTGGCTGGCGTTTTCCACAGCGTGTCAAGCTCCTCTTTCAGCAGCACCAGATACAGATTGATGTCGTTCCCTGGTTGTTTCGGTCCTTCAATTAGCATACTCATGTGAATGTACTTCCTCTTCATGCACAACCAGGGGGGAAGGTTGTACATCCACACAAACACAGGCCAGGTGCTATGTGTGCTTCTCTGGCTGCCAAACGGATTGACTCCATCGGTGCTCGCGCCCAGCACGATGTTCCTTGGATCGTTCCCAAATTCTAGGTCTTCGAAGTTCAACGCTTGCCACTGGCTCGCATCCTTAGGGTGACTCAGCATCTTGTCTTTTTTATCTATCTCCGGATCATTTGCGTCATCTTCTCGCTTCTTCTCCTCCCTATCCGCGTGCCAACGCAGGAGCTTTGCTACCTTAGGGTCCGCGAAATACCGCTGCAGACGAGGAGTGATCGGAAAGTACCACACCACTTTTCGAGGAGCTTTCTTCCTCTTCTTGTATCGAGTGACGCCGCACACCGGACATATGGTAGACTCCGCGTGCTCGTCCCGATAAATGATGCAATTGTTCATGCACCCATGGTATTTCACGTGCGGTAAATCCAGAGGACACACGATTTTCTTCGCCTCCTCCAAACTGGTCGGGCACTTGTTCCCCTTGGGAAGACGTTCGTGCCAGAATGACATGTTCTCGTCGAAGCATGCGTCGGTCATTTTGTGTTTTACCTTCATCTCCAGAGCCATGAGCGTTACTTTCAGGCGGGTATCCTCGGGCCTGCATCCTTCATACAATGGAGTAACCGCGTCTAACTCAAGTTGATCCATCTTGGCTTTCTCTCGGGCGACAGCTCTTGCGTTATCCGTCTGCTTGAGAAGCAGCTCTTGAATATGAGGGTCCTGCACCCAGCCCATCGATGGTCCAGCGTCGTCTGCTCCGCCGGCATCATCATCTTCATGATCATGCCCGTCGTCTGCTCCGGCATCTTCCTCATCATCATGTCCTGCATCTTCTACATGATGACTATGTACAGCATCACCGTCGTGATCATCTCCTGGGGATTCTTCGTCTTCTCGCCCGCCCGAGCCGCGGTGGTTGTCTTGCTGCCCTTCCTCATTTCTTGCCCGGCCCCCATGGACGACTTCGTAGTCATCTTCATCACCTTGCCACCGATAGCCATCCATGAAACCACGCAAGAGCAGGTGGTCCCGCACCTGCCAGGATTCCGGGTCCGCAATAAGGCTCTTCAGCTTGCATCTTCGACACGGACATCTTATCTCCGTCTCGTTCTTTTGAAGCATCTCGGCCTTCGCGGACCTCAAAAACCTATTCACGATGCCTTCGATCATCATGCGGACCATGGTCGCCTGCGGGGTAGAGCAAAACGATATTTTAGAACCAACAAAAAATTTGGCATGACTTTCCCTAAAAATAGGACCAAAAAGAATGCTTAATGCCAAAATTCTCGCCGAAACGGAAATGAATCAACATTCCGGCAAAATATTGGCAACTATCGCATTTCAAATACCGGTACACCTCCAAACACAAACACATATGCAACACCACAAACATATGCAACACCACGAACATACATAGATCTAGCTAGGCCATAAAAAGTGCATGTGCACATTGTTGTAGGGAGAACAACATAAATATAGCTTCCCCCCTTACTTACCTATCAAAACAAGGTAATTTAACCACTTAAATTGAATGAATCTATGGTGGAAATGAGGTGAAAAAGAGGAGGCACCCGAGACAAGGAGGAGGTGGAGAGAATGAAGTGGGGAGAAAGTGAGTGTGGGTAGGAGAGGCTGTCCAAAATATCTTGTTGCTGCCCACTTACTAATGGCGCACCAACTCTAGATGCGCCATTAGTAATCCAGGTTACTAATGGCGCACCTTCTGGTGGTGCGCCATTAGTATGTTTGGACAGGCGCACTAGTTAAAAAAAACTTTTTATACTAATGGCGCACCCTGCGCCAGGTGCGCCATTACTAGTTACAACTAGTAATGGCGCACTGTGTCTGGATGCGCCATTAGTATGTTTGGACAGGCGCACTAGTTTAAAAAAAAATTGATACTAATGGCGCACCCTGGGACAGGTGCGCCATTACTAGTTACAACTAGTAATGGCGCACTGTGTCTGGATGCGCCATTAGTATGTTTGGATAGGCGCACTAGTTAAATTTTTTTTATACTAATGGCGCACCCTGGGCCAGGTGCGCCATTACTAGTTACAACTAGTAATGGCGCACTGTGTCTGGATGCGCCATTAGTATGTTTGGACAGGCGCACTAGTTAAATTTTTTTTTGATACTAATGGCGCACCCTGCGCCTGGTGCGCCATTAGTAGTTTCAACTCTAATGGTGTATCAGAAGGTGGTGCGCCATTAGTATATACTAATGGCGCACCGCTTGTCTGGTGCGCCATTAGTGTCAATCCCATCTATAGCCCTTTTTCTAGTAGTGGTAGGTCAACCAGAGTAAGATCCGCACCAGAGTGGTACGCTAATCCTGTTCTGGAGGTTATGTTACTAGACCATGACAAACCTACGAACTATGAAGAAGCGATGGTGAGCCCAGATTCCGCAAAATGGCTTGAGGCCATGAAATCTGAGATGGGATCCATGTATGATAACAAAGTGTGGACTTTGGTTGACTTGCCCGATGATCGGCAAGCCATTGAGAATAAATGGATCTTCAAGAAGAAGACTGACGCTGACGGTAATGTTACTGTCTATAATGCTCGACTTGTTGCAAAAGGTTTTCGACAAGTTCAAGGGATTGACTACGATGAGACCTTCTCACCCATAGCGATGCTTAAGTCTGTCCGAATCATGTTAGCAATTGCCGCATTTTATGATTATGAAATTTGGCAAATGGATGTTAAAACTGCATTCCTGAATGGATTTCTGGAATAAGAGTTGTATATGATGCAACCGGAAGGTTTTGTCGATCCAAAGGGAGCTAACAAAGTGTGCAACCTCCAGCGATCCATTTATGGACTGGTGCAAGCCTCTTGGAGTTGGAATAAACGCTTTGATAGTGTGATCAAAGCATTTGGTTTTGCACAGACTTTTGGAGAAGCCTGTATTTACATTAAAGTGAGTGGGAGCTCTGTAGCATTTCTAATATTATATGTGGATGACATATTGCTGATTGGAAATGATATAGAATTTCTGAATAGCATAAAGGGATACTTGAATAAGAGTTTTTCAATGAAAGACCTCGGTGAAGCTGCGTATATATTGGGCATCAAGATCTATAGAGATGGATCAAGATGCTTAATTGGACTTTCACAAAGCACATACCTTGACAAAGTTTTGAAGAAGTTCAAAATGGATCAAGCAAAGAAAGGGTTCTTGCCTGTGTTACAAGGTGTGAAGTTGAGTAAGACTCAATGCCCGACCACTGCAGAAGATAGAGAGAAGATGAAAGATGTTCCCTATGCTTCAGCCATAGGCTCTATCATGTATGCAATGCTGTGTACCAGACCTGATGTGTGCCTTGCTATAAGTTTAGCAAGGAGGTACCAAAGTAATCCAGGAGTGGATCACTGGACAGCGGTCAAGAACATCCTGAAATACCTGAAAAGGACTAAGGATATGTTTCTCGTTTATGGAGGTGACAAAGAGCTCATCGTAAATGGTTACGTTGATGCAAGCTTTGACACTGATCCGGATGATTCTAAATCGCAAACCGGATACGTGTTTACATTGAACGATGGAGCTGTCAGTTGGTGTAGTTCTAAACAAAGCGTCGTGGAGGGATCTACATGTGAAGTGGAGTACATAGCTGCTTCGGAAGCAGCAAATGAGGGAGTCTGGATGAAGGAGTTCATATCCGATCTAGGTGTCATACCTAGTGCATCGGGTCCAATGAAAATCTTTTGTGACAATACTCGTGCAATTGCCTTGGCGAAGGAATCCAGATTTCACAAGAGAACCAACCACATCAAGAGACGCTTCAATTCCATCCAGGATTTAGTCCAGGTGGGAGACATAGAAATTTGCAAGATACATACGGATCCGAATGTTGCAGACCCGTTGACTAAGCCTCTTCCACGAGCAAAACATGATCAGCACCAAGGATCCATGGGTGTTAGAATCATTACTGTGTAATCTAGATTATTGACTCTAGTGCAAGTGGGAGACTGAAGGAAATATGCCCTAGAGGCAATAATAAAGTTATTATTTATTTCCTTATATCATGATAAAGTTTATTATTAATGCTAGAATTGTATTAACCGGAAACATAATACTTGTGTGAATACATAGACAAACAGAGTGTCACTAGTATGCCTCTACTTGACTAGCTCGTTGATGAAAGATGCTTATGTTTCCTAGCCATAGACATGAGTTGTCATTTGATTAACGGGATCACATCATTAGGAGAATGATGTGATTGACTTGACCCATTCCGTTAGGTTAGCACTCGATCGTTTAGTATGTTGCTATTGCTTTCTTCATGACTTATACATGTTCCTATGACTATGAGATTATGCAACTCCCGTTTACCGGAGGAACACTTTGTGTGCTACCAAACATCACAACGTAACTGGGTGATTATAAAGGTGCTCTACAGGTGTCTCCAAAGGTACTTGTTGGGTTGGCGTATTTCAAGATTAGGATTTGTCACTCCGATTGTCGGAGAGGTATCTCTGGGCCCTCTCGGTAATGCACATCAGTTAGGCCTTGCAAGCATTGCAACTAATGAGTTAGTTGTGGGATGATGTATTACGGAACGAGTAAAGAGACTTGCCGGTAACGAGATTGAACTAGGTATTGAGATACCGACGATCGAATCTCGGGCAAGTAACATGCCGATGACAAAGGGAACAACGTATGTTGGTATGCGGTCTGACCGATAAAGATCTTCGTAGAATATGTGGGAGCCAATATGAGCATCTAGGCTCCGCTATTGGTTATTGACCGGAGACATGTCTCGGTCATGTCTACATAGTTCTCGAACCCGTAGGGTCCGCACGCTTAACGTTTCGATGACTGTTATATTATGAGTTTATATGTTTTGATGTACCGAAGGTTGTTCGGAGTCCAGGATGTGATCACGGACATGACGAGGAGTCTCGAAATGGTCAAGACATGAAGATTGATATATTGGATGACTATATTCAGACACCGGAATGGTTCCGGGGGTTATCGGATATATACCAGAGTACCGGGGGTTACCGGAACCCCCCCGGAGGCTATTGGGCCTCATGGGCCCAATTGGTGGAAGAGGAGAGGCGGCCAAGGGGCAGCCGCGCGCCCCTCCCCCCCCAAGTCTGAATTGGACAAGGAGGGGGGCGGCGCCCCCCCTTTCCTTTCCACCTCTCTCCTTCCCTCTCCTCTCCTAGTCCAACAAGGAAGGGAGTCCTACTCCCGGTGGGAGTAGGACTCCTCCTGGCGCGCCTCCTCCTGGCCGGCCGCACCTCCCCCCTTGCTCCTTTATATACGGGGGCAGGGGGCACCCTAGACACAACAATTGATCGTTTGATCTTTTAGCCGTGTGCGGTGCCCCCCTCCACCATAGTCCACCTCGATAATACTGTAGCGGTGCTTAGGCGAAGCCCTGCGTCGGTAGAACATCATCATCGTCACCACGCCGTCGTGCTGACGAAACTCTCCCTCAACACTCGGCTGGATCGGAGTTTGAGGGACGTCATCGGGCTGAACGTGTGCTGAACTCGGAGGTGTCGTGCGTTCGGTACTTGATCAGTCGGATCGTGAAGACATACGACTACATCAACCGCGTTGTGCTAACGCTTCCGCTTTCGGTCTACGAGGGTACGTGGACAACACTCTCCCCTCTCGTTGCTATGCATCACCATGATCTTGCGTGTGCGTAGGAATTTTTTTGAAATTAATATGTTCCCAACACTCAGAGGATGGGATGCTCTCAATGACAAGTGTCCGCTTCTCTCGGCGCAGCCAACCAGCTAATGGTTGTAGGGGCAGCTATTTATAGCCTAGGTAGCAAGTGACATGATAAGACATAAATGCCCTTCAATGATACGACCGTTAGGTGGGTATATATTTTGGGACAGCTGACGCATAGCACAACAACGGTCGGAAATTTGACTATCAAATTCCTCAGGTCTATCATGTTCCTCACTTGTAGGCAATCCGCACTGGCGAATTCCTAACTCCTTAGTCAGAACAAATTCTCAGAGACCAGAAGATCTTCGTCTCTGTCACTGAAGAAAATGACTGAACTGTATAAGATTTCCAATGGTTTCACTCGAAAGGATTGGTAGGTGTAGGATTTTGAGATGAGCATCACTTGGAAACTTTTCCTTAGTTTTACCACGACCCCTTTAATAGTACGGTGTTTCCTATGACTCAAGAAAGAGAAAACGAAACTACGAAAATAGAAGTATTCACGCTTCATATTCCTCGCATGAATATTGATAATCCTCAAGTGCAGGGAATCATCGTAGCAATTCCCAAAGGTGGAAGTGATAAGTATGGAGTGTCGAACCCACAAGGAGCTAAAGGTAAGATCAATATTCTCTCAAGTCCTATCTGCCACTGATACGACTCTACGTACACCGAACGTTTGCTTCCAACTAGAAACGAGAAATAAAACTACGTTGTGAGTATGAAGAGGATAACTTTGCATGATCTCGGAGAGCTAAAACATAAAAGTAGGTGCTGCTATCATAAAGTTAGAATATATTACTGAATATTATAAATAGCGAGTGTGGAATAATGATGGGTCGGTGTGCGGAATTGTCTTAGGAAATTGTTAACAAGACCGGTAATCGTCACTGCAATTTCATATGAGGGAGAGGAATAACCTAACATACTTTCTCTTCTTGGATCATATGCACTTATGATTGCAACTCTAGCAAGCATCCACAACTACTAAAGATCATTAAGTTAAAACCCAACCATAGCATTAAAGCATCAAGTCCCCTTTATCCCATACGCAACAACCCCCTTACTCGGGTTTATGCTTCTGTCACTCAAGCAACCCACTATAAGAGAATCATGAACGTATTGCAACACCCTACAGCGGGAATCCCTCATGCTTGCGTGATACGGAGGGCACAATAGGACAGAACCAAAAACATACAACTCGTACCAATCTAGATCATCAATCAACCCAAAGACAAATGATATCTACTCAAAACATCAAAGGATGGCAACACATCATTGGATCATAATATGTGGCATAAAGCACCATGTTCAAGTAGGGATTACAGCGGGGTGAGGGAGAGTGGATATGACACCCAAGTTTTTATTTGGATTTTTCAAAAGATTTCTATTTGACTTGAGGGGAGTGATTTAAATTTTTCCCTTTAAAAGAACTCTCCCTCACATATAATTTTTCCTTATGGCAAAAGTTTTGTTTGGATTCACCCAAGATCTGCCATTGGTCTTGGAAGTTTTTACTTTTCATTTGACTCAAGACAAAATGTTTTTCATTTGGAAAATAACTCCTGAAGATCTTTTTGAATTTTGCACTATGACTTTTGGAAAGTTCTTTGCCACTTTCAACTATTCCTTCTTGCCATGGCATTAGTGCAAAATCTTCTCCCCAAATCCTTCCGTCACCTTTGGATCATGTTTTACACCTAATCCAGCAAGTTGAACCTCCCCATGTGATTATTTCCATTCAAATTTCATTCAAACAAATTTTCTGCCTTCTATTCTACCACTTGGAGTTTTACAAAGGAACTCCATTTTCTGTTTTGACCTTTGCCACCAAACTTCTTTCCCCTCCTAGTCCTTTGAACCCTCAACCTAGAACCCTGAAGATCCACTGGTCTTCAGTTCAAAAATTTCAAACTACACCTGCTGCAAGTTTGGACCAGATTTGGAAAATTTGGTGAAATTCATTCAAAACCTTCCCCAAAAATTCCAAGTAAATCCAGGCAGCCCCTGGGTGCTTTGAGTGATCATCTCACCAAGTTACAGCTCCAGAAAAATTTATCTCATAGCCAAAACCTTCTGTCGAACACCTGCAGTGCATGGTCATTGTCAAGTTCAGAAGTTTCAGAGAATCAGTTCAGTGCTCACTGTCGTTTTCTTCAGAGATGGACATCGATCTCGCCAGTGCCACCGCGTCGCCTTGCTCCTCGTCCTCGCCCCCTTGTTCCTGCACCGCACAAGTGCCTGGCACCTTGCGGGCGTCGGCGACGAGCAGCAGAAGGTGCGCCGCCCCGTGACCGACGCCGGCGGCGGCTTTGCGGGCGCCAGCGGGAGACACGGCGCCGACGACGCCACCCAGCGCCGCCCAAACCACCGGAGCTCGCCGCGTGGCCTTCCACTCCCCCGAACGCGCTGCCGCTCTCGTCGTGAACCACAGGGCGCGGAGCGTGCTCTCTGCCGCCGTTGAGCCCGTGCGGTCACCTCACCGTGGACCGACGCCATTACGCCAAGACCGACCCCGTTTAGCTGCAAATCGAGTCCAGTAACATCCACTGATGCTGCCCGACCGCTCAAACCCCCTGCCAACCCACTGCTCCGCTGTAATCGCTCGCCGGAGATTCACCGTTCACGGCCACCCCGTCCATCTTCCTATAAATAGGGGCCCCGAGCTTCAACTCGAGCACCCACCATCCCTGCACTCCCCCTAGAGCATGCCTAGCCTCTGGAAGAGCCCCGAGGAGGTCTCCTTCCTCGGCTCCGGCCGCCGCGACCCGCCACGGGATCCAGCCCGATTCGCCCCCGTGTGTGCTCCTCCGCCTCCATTCTCTTGCCAGTAGCTTCACCATGCATCCCTCTCTCTGACCCGCACTTCAATTTGAAGCTTGCAGCCCTCCACCGGAGTTCCCCATCCTCACCCGAGCCGCCG
This sequence comes from Aegilops tauschii subsp. strangulata, assembly GCF_002575655.3. NCBI lineage: Eukaryota > Viridiplantae > Streptophyta > Magnoliopsida > Poales > Poaceae > Aegilops > Aegilops tauschii. The sequence goes on along the minus strand of NC_053036.3, from coordinate 411,384,543 downwards.
TCCGCCGGAGAAAGTGTCGCCGTCGACGTGGTGCTCCCCGTTGGACGAGTCCACCACCCACCGACGCGGAAGAGGACGCTGAAGCTCTTGGTACCCTCCGTTTCTCCTAACTCGCCGTGGTTCGACGCCGGCGTCCACCGCAGTCTTCGGGCGCCGGCGAGCTTTTCAAACCTGACATGTGGACCCCGCATGTTAGCCTCTGTTCTTTTATTCGCGAACCGTTTTCTGTTGGCGCCTTCGGGCAAAATACGTCTCCTCCTTTGCGCTTGCGCATTCCCAGCCGAAGCGTTTTCTGTTTTCTCAGTTAAAACCCTGGAACTTTTCTGTTTCATTACAGATAAGTCCCTGGACAGAAACCTTTATAACTTTTTAATAAAAAGGTATTTTTGAGTGATTCTTTTTCTGACAATCTTCAAATTTTGTCTAGTTTTTTATGGGATTTATTTGAAAAATATTTGGAAAAGTTTCTGTGTATGTGTTGGTTTTCACGATAGTACCCGTTTCGTGATTTGCCGTAGGTTCCGGGAGGGGTGACGGAGCCGCGAACTTCGCCGAGCTAGACTCCGACTTCTCCGAACCAGGCAAGCTTGTTTGAACATTTGATATGACAGATGTTTTGCATGTTCACGTGAGAGTTTGTGTGTGGCATATGAGTGTTGGTAAAAAACCTCGTTGCTTGTACGGCAACAACCCGGTTGTCCCAAAGTTGCGATGACCTCTGTTGAGAGGTGGCCTAATCATGTGGTGACATGAAGGGCAGCAAGGTGGTACTGTTGTAGCATGCCAGCCTTGCGTCATCCGACTTTCTTCGACGTTAACGTGGTTGGAGCCACGTTATCGATCTTTTCCCGCATGTTCCAAAGTTGCGATGATCTCTGATGAGAGAAAGCCTAATCATGTGGTGACATGAAGGGCAGCAAGGTGGTACTGTTGTAGCATGCCAGCCTTGCGTCATCCGACTTTTCCGACGTTAACATGGTTGGAGCCGTGTTACCGTCCCTTCCCCTTTCCGTGCTACCACATGTCTCATTGCCAGGATGCGGTTTAGTAAGTTGGTAACCTCTTTCCGTGTACACACCAAACATAGAGGCCGGGATGATGGTACCTTGGCCCAGGATTAAAGCCAGTCATCCGGTCAGGGGGCATGGGTGTTTCCGGTTGGGACCGAGAGGGGGGCACCCCCTTAGAGCGCGCGTATATAAATTTGATCCCATGCTACGCGAGGTTGTAGCCTCCCCGTCTCAAGGTTTTTCTTGAACGTCGCCGAGGGTGATCCCTGGCTTCGGATGGTTGAATTGGGTGTGTACTGGTTAGACGTGTTTCTTCCAAAACACCGTAGACGGAACTAGTCCCCGTGACTACTGAAATCCGTTGGCTGTGGTTAAGTACAAACTCTGCAGAGTCAATTCTTTCCAAATCATCGTATCCATGATCAGTAGTGTAAACATCATATCCATATCTATCCGTGTGAAAAACTTGTCCCCGGTGAACAAGCTCAAGTGGTAAAATTTCAGATTTATTGTTATTCCAGTGGATGGACTAACTTTATTTTGTGTCTCATGCTTGTGATAATTTATGCCTCCGAACGGTTGTAATAATGAGATGTGATATAAGCCCTTTATGTGGTGTCGCCCCGACGCCCGACTGTGGCATTATTATTCTGCATTTACCTCTCGAGGAGTCTTTCAGACACTCGTTTGGCACCCGCATTATTATTTCGCATTTTCCGCTCGAGGAGTCTTTCAGACACTCGTTTGGCACCAGTATTACTATTCTGCAGTTTCCGCTCGAGGCGTCATTCAGACCCTCGCTTGGCACCCAGTATTTAATTTCTCTATGTCTGATCGCACTGATTAACTTGTTCATATGTTTCATGTTTGCATTTGTTATATCTTATGTCCGAACTGTCTTGCGAGTACTTTCATAGTACTCACCTGGCTTGTTGATTTGGCCAGATGTTGACGAAGGCGATCTCTTGGATGAAGAGTTTGATAGCGCGTCCGACGCCTAGAGGAGTCCCAGTCAGTCCTGCGCGATCCCGGATATTGGTCACTTATGTTGTCTACGCTTCCGCCACCCGCAATAAGTCTTCTCGAGCCTCACTCCGACGCTCGATGAGTTGTAGTGTTCTGGAATTATATCACTCGCTTTGCGATGATATTTCCACCACCATTATTATCGTGAGTTAGAAGTTTGCCACCCTACCCGCCGTAATGTTTTATCAGCGTGCCTGTAATAAATTGTTGGGCAGTCTCTGCTCAACCTTGTATTATATTTTAGTACTCCTGGTATTTTTCTTCTGTGACCAAGATTATTGTCTACTAGTGAGAAGGAATTCTTCTTCGCTGGTCCGTAAAAGGGATTGGTCTCTCAATAATTATTTTATTGAAAAACCGATCGTGACAAGCTTGGTACCAGAGCCAGGCTGACCGTAGGAAGCCACTAGGTGCGATCGCTAATCAGTTATTAGCGTCTTTTGTGCTTTTTCAGCATTTTGCAATTGTAGCTATTTTCTGTTGGTCATCATAAAATTTATGACATGACTACTCAGAATTTTTGCCTACTTTTGTAGATGGCTGGCAGTAGCTGTGAGAATCGAGTGTTCACCAACGTGCCCGAGGGGTTTGTCAAGCTCCTCGTCTCCATCACCAAGCTCGCGATCGGGCCAGCAGCTCGCCCGGAGTTCACACTCTATCAGCACATGCTCAGTGACGATGTGTCTATGCACCAGGCCGTGGTGCAGTTCAAGGGAGGACGTTCTGCTGCTCGTCACTTCCGTTTTACGGGAAGGGCCATGCCTACGGAGAGGCATGCCATGCAGATGGCTGCCCGTGAGGCGATAGCTCGCCTTCGGGACATCCTTCCTACGATGAAGACTCGTCGCTACCGCTACCTCCCATGCCATGTGCCTTACACCAGCCACTATGCGTTCGCCTGCCATTGGGGAGAACGAGATGAAGCCATCGAAATGGTTGTGGAGTATCTCAAGGCGCTGGAGGAGTCTTTCGACAACCTCGTAGATGATCTTGTGGCTGCCCGCATGGACTTAGTCCGGGGCGGTCCTGCCAGCAGGAAGGAGCTTCTCCACACAGCGCCGCCTCTGACATTCGTCTCGTCTTCAGCCTCGTATGCACCGGCCGTTTTTGCCACTGCTCGCCGTCTGCCTACCACTGAAGAGTTCGACCGAGTCATCGCACCTACTCCAGTCAGAGCCGCTCCGCCTGCCGCACGCGCTCTACCACCAGTCGCCCCCGCACCATCACCGCCGCGCAGCGTCACACGCCAGGAGCCAGCTAGAGAGGAGGAGGTTGATTCTCCTGGACCGCTGAGTCTTGCCATCGGCAAGGGGAAGGAGATCCTCACCATCTCCGACTGAGAGCACCAAGTAGCCGCATGTTATGCCTGCTTGTATGATGTATTGTTTTTACCTGTACGCTAGTTTGTGTTGGTGTGTTTGCTGCCTTCCGGAGTAGTACGCTAGTTTTAAATAACATGTCAGGATTGTGTACGCGCATCCTGAGTGCTGTATCTTGTGTTTGCTTCCGCATGTAAGATTTGTGTTAAGCACTGCTTCTCCGTAAAAATCATTTGTGTTTCTTTGAAAACCTTGAAGCCTTTTTTATTATTACCTTTGCAAGAGTTTTCCTGCGCTACACAGTTTTTTCTCATGGGTTTTGCAAATGATACCCCAGACTGGAAAAAAATGTCTCGCCCTTGGACTCGCTCTATGCCCAATCAGCCAGAAGAGGTTTACGGAACGCAGACCAGCAACAATTTCACTCAGGGTCAGTCCAGTAAACAGGACAGCGAAGCGGCGCTATCTCAAGTATGCCGTCTCTTCGAGCAAAGCCAGCAACAGCACCAAGAGATGATGAACCATGTCATCAACATGGGAAACCACCGTGAACCCTATCAACCACATTCCAAGTTATCTGAGTTACAGAAGACTCGCCCCTCAACTTTTGCTCACACCGACAGGCCACTGGAAGCCGACGATTGGCTTCGTGAGATTGAAAGGAAACTGATTATCGCTCAGTGCTCAGATCATGAGAAGGTGCTTTATGCACCACACTACCTTACTGGAGCAGCCGCAGCATGGTGGGAAAACTTCCTACACATGCATCCCAGGGAACACAACATCACCTGGGAAGAATTCAAGGAAGGCTTCCGTGGGGCACACATTCCCAGGAGCATCCTAAAGATCAAGAAGAGAGAGTTTGATGACCTGAAGCAAAGAGGCATGTCCGTCACAGAATACAACGGCCAGTTTACCCAACTGTCTCGTTATGCCTACGACGAGCACATGACAGAAAACAAGAAGATGGAAAAATTCTTGGACGGCCTGGCACCAGCATTAAGATGCCAACTGATTGTCCACACCTTTCCGGATTTTAAGGCGCTGGTGGACAAGGCCATCACCCTGGGGAATGAGCGCCGTAGTCTGGAAGATATCCGCAAGCGGAAGAGGGACAAGACGACTCTTGCCCGCAGCAACCGAGGCAAGACTGAGGTCCCAAGGACAGACACGAGGAGATCCACGACTACTGAGCCAAGACCCGTCGGACAATTCCATGCCAGAGATAAGGAATTCACATACCGTCCAGGGGTCACCTGCTATGCTTGTTGTCAACAAGGGCATTATGCTAAACAGTGCCCGAAGCCAAGAGACACGGCACCCAAGCCGAACAATGGTGGGAACAATCCAACCCCCAAGCGCAACAACTTCAACCCCAGCAACAACCACAGGAAGGGTCACCTGAACCACGTGACCAGGGAAGAAGCGCAGAATGCCCCAGACATCGTGCTCGGTACTTTCCCTATCAACACAGTACCTGCCACGGTTTTGTTTGATTCTGGAGCTTCCCATTCGTTTGTTTCGAAGAGTTTTGTTTCACAACACGGTTTTCCGATACTTCCCTTGGAAAAATCTATGATCATCAAGTCCCCCGGAAATAAGCAAATTGCTCAGGGTTACTGGCAAGGAGTGGTCATTGAGTTCGAAGGACTGCAATTCCCCGCGAATCTCATCGTGTTGGAAAGTAAAGGACTGGATGTCATTTTAGGGATGGACTGGTTGACCACCAACAAAGGATTCATCGACTGTTTCAATCAGACAGTGATTCTCACTCACCATCACGGCAAGACAATAAGAGTTTCCGCTCAAGAAAGGCCGCGATCGCAGAAACCAAAACTAAACAAAATGGACCTTGCAGAACTGAGAAAAGTTCCAGTGGTATGCGAGTTTCCTGATGTGTTCCCAGAAGAACTACCAGGCATGCCACCAGACCGAGAGATCGAATTCAGCATCGAACTAGCACCTGGCACCGCTCCCATTTATAAGAAGCCGTATAGAATGGCACCCTCAGAATTGGTGGAGTTGAAGAAGCAGATAAAGGAATTGTTAGACAAAGGATTTATTCGAGCCAGCTCCTCACCTTGGGGTTCGCCAGTGTTATTCGCCAAGAAGAAGGATGGGACTTTAAGGCTGTGCATAGACTATCGAGCCCTCAATATGGTCAGCATCAAAAACAAATATCCGATGCCACGAATAAATGATTTGTTTGACCAGCTCGCACAGGACAAGGTATTCTCAAAAATTGATTTGAGATCGGGATATCACCAACTGAAGGTACGGACGGAAGATATCCCCAAGACAGCTTTCACTTCCAGAGATGGGTTATACGAGTTTACAGTAATGCCTTTTGGACTAACGAACGCCCCCGCATATTTCGTCCACCTCATGAACAAGGTGTTCATGAAATTCATGGACAAATTTGTGGTAGTGTTCATTGACGACATTCTGGTTTACTCAAGGACACCAGAAGAACATGCTGAGCACCTCAGAATTGTTTTGGGAGAATTGAGGAAACATCAGTTGTACGCCAAATTTAGCAAATGCGAATTTTGGCTAAGGCAAGTTGGTTTCTTGGGCCATATATTGAACCAAGAAGGCATGGCCGTAGACCCAGAAAAAGTCAAGGCCATACTAGACTGGAAGCCACCCGCGAATGTTACAGATGTGCGGAGTTTCCTAGGAATGGCCGGATATTACAGGAGATTTATTGAAGGATTCTCCACTGTGGCAAAACCTATAACACAGTTACTCAAGAAGGACAACAAATTTGTATGGACAGAAGCATGCGAGCAGAGCTTCCAAGAACTCAAGAAGAAGCTAACAACCGCACCAGTCTTAACTGTGCCAGACATACACAAGAGCTTTGAGGTGTATTGTGACGCGTCCCGAAAAGGTCTCGGATGTGTACTAATGCAGGATGGCAAAGTTGTCGCATATGCCTCCAGGCAACTGCAAAAACATGAGGAAAATTACCCAACACATGACCTGGAGCTAGCAGCAGTTATACATGCACTCAAGGAGTGGAGGCACTTTCTGTTGGGAAATCGCTGTGAAATATATACGGACCATAAGAGCCTCAAATATATTTTCACACAGCCAGAGCTGAATTTACGCCAACGACGCTGGTTGGAACTGGTCAAGGACTATGACGTCGGTATTCACTACCACCCAGGGAAAGCAAATGTAGTGGCCGATGCCCTTAGTCGAAACCCCAGCCCAGACAGTGACGGTCAGCAAAGTTTGAGGCCTGAGTTTCAGCGAGAGTTCACTCGGCTCAACATGATGTTAGTCTCTGAGGGCACCATATCGAACCTGGAGATACAACCCACCCTAGTGGAACAAATCAAGAAGGCTCAACAGGGACATCCCAGTATCGAAGGCATAAAGAAGAAAATGAATCTTAGTAAGACTTCAGAATTTGTCACGGACAGTGAAGGAACATTATGGTACCGAGACAGACTTTGCGTACCTAACATTGAGGGACTCAAGCAACAGATCTTGACGGAAAGCCACACCGCCCCATACTCGATCCATCCTGGAGGAACCAAAATGTACAAGGACATCCAGGAAAGATTTTGGTGGCACGGTATGAAAAGAGATATAGCCACATTCATCGCTTGTTGCGATTCATGTCAGCGCATCAAGGCCGAGCACCAAAAGCCAGCAGGGCTACTTCAACCTAACAGGATACCGGAGTGGAAATGGGATGAAATCGGAATGGACTTCATTGTCGGACTACCCCGATCACAGCGTGGAAATGACGCCATCTGGGTCATCACAGACCGACTAACCAAGGTTGCTCACTTCATTCCCGTGAAGACTACCTACTCCACACAAAGACTGGCAAAACTCTATCTCTCCCGCATAGTTTGCTTGCACGGCATCCCAAAGACTATAATATCAGACCGAGGCACCCAATTCGTCTCCAAATTTTGGGATAACCTACAACAAGCGCTGGGCACACAACTAGCTTTCAGTACAGCATACCACCCTCAGACTGATGGACAGACGGAACGTGTAAACCAGATCCTAGAGGATATGCTAAGAGCCTGTGTGCTCACCTATGGATCCAGTTGGGAAGAGAGTTTGCCATATGCCGAATTTGCTTACAACAACAGCTACCAAGCCAGTTTGCAAATGGCACCCTTTGAAGCGTTGTACGGACGAAGGTGTCGTACCCCATTGAATTGGTCAGAAACAGGTGACAGCCGTATCTTCGGCCCAGACATGCTCAAAGAGGCCGAGGAGAAAGTTAAACAAATCAGGGACAGACTCAAGACAGCACAGAGCCGCAAAAAGAGCTACTATGATCAGAAGCACCGTGAGGTCAGCTTTGAACCTGGCGATTCCGTATACCTCCGAGTATCTCCTATGAGGGGTCTGCAACGGTTCAAAATAAGGGGGAAGTTAGCCCCAAGGTTTATTGGACCATTTTGTGTAAAGGCACGAAGAGGCACGGTGGCCTACCAACTAGACCTCCCCAAGGAGCTGTCACACGTCCATGACGTGTTCCACGTCTCACAGTTAAGAAAATGTGTCAGCAATCCAGAAAAACATGTACCTCATGAGGACATTGATATGCAACCAGATCTCACCTACAGAGAAAGGCCAGTAAAGATTTTAGAAGAGTCCGAACGGAGGACCCGTCAGAAAACGACAAAGTTTTTCAAGGTTCAGTGGAGCAACCACACTGAGGATGAAGCCACATGGGAAAGGGAAGATTTCCTCCGAGCAGAGTACCCATATCTATTTGAGGATCAGCAGAAATCTCGAGGACGAGATTTTTCCTAAGGGGGTAGGTGTTGTGACACCCAAGTTTTTATTTGGATTTTTCAAAAGATTTCTATTTGACTTGAGGGGAGTGATTTAAATTTTTCCCTTTAAAAGAACTCTCCCTCACATATAATTTTTCCTTATGGCAAAAATTTTGTTTGGATTCACCCAAGATCTGCCATTGGTCTTGGAAGTTTTTACTTTTCATTTGACTCAAGACAAAATGTTTTTCATTTGGAAAATAACTCCTAAAGATCTTTTTGAATTTTGCACTATGACTTTTGGAAAGTTCTTTGCCACTTTCAACTATTCCTTCTTGCCATGGCATTAGTGCAAAATCTTCTCCCCAAATCCTTCCTTCACCTTTGGATCATGTTTTACACCTAATCCAGCAAGTTGAACCTCCCCATGTGATTATTTCCATTCAAACAAATTTTCTGCCTTCTATTCTACATCTTGGAGTTTTACAAAGGAACTCCATTTTCTGTTTTGACCTTTGCCACCAAACTTCTTTCCCCTCCTAGTCCTTTGAACCCTCAACCTAGAACCCTGAAGATCCACTGGTCTTCAGTTCAAAAATTTCAAACTACACCTGCTGCAAGTTTGGACTAGATTTGGCAAATTTGGTGAAATTCATTCAAAACCTTCCCCAAAAATTCCAAGTAAATTCAGGCAGCCCCTGGGTGCTTTGAGTGATCATCTCACCAAGTTACAGCTCCAGAAAAATTTATCTCATAGCCAAAACCTTCTGTCAAACACCTGCAGTGCATGGTCATTGTCAAGTTCACAAGTTTCAGAGAATCAGTTCAGTGCTCACTGTCATTTTCTTCAGAGATGGACATCGATCTCGCCAGTGCCACCGCGTCGCCTTGCTCCTCGTCCTCGCCCCCTTGTTCCTGCACCGCACGAGTGCCTGGCACCTTGCGGGCGTCGGCGACGAGCAGCAGAAGGTGCGCCGCCCCGTGACCGACGCCGGCGGCGGCTTTGCGGGCGCCAGCGGGAGACACGGCGCCGACGACGCCACCCAGCGCCGCCCAAACCACCGGAGCTCGCCGCGTGGCCTTCCACTCCCCCGAACGCGCTGCCGCTCTCGTCGTGAACCACAGGGCGCGGAGCGTGCTCTCTGCCGCCGTTGAGCCCGTGCGGTCACCTCACCGTGGACCGACGCCATTACGCCAAGACCGACCCCGTTTAGCTGCAAATCGAGTCCAGTAACATCCACTGATGCTGCCCGACCGCTCAAACCCCCTGCCAACCCACTGCTCCGCCGTAATCGCTCACCGGAGATTCACCGTTCACGGCCACCCCGTCGATCTGCCTATAAATAGGGGCCCCGAGCTTCAACTCGAGCACCCACCATCCCTGCACTCCCCCTAGAGCACGCCTAGCCTCTGGAAGAGCCCCGAGGAGGTCTCCTTCCTCGGCTCCGGCCGCCGCGACCCGCCACGGGATCCAGCCCGATTCGCCCCCGTGTGTGCTCCTCCGCCTCCATTCTCTTGCCAGTAGCTTCACCATGCATCCCTCTCTCTGACCCGCACTTCAATTTGAAGCTTGCAGCCCTCCACCGGAGTTCCCCATCCTCACCCGAGCCGCCGTCCGCCGGAGAAAGTGTCGTCGTCGACGTGGTGCTCCCCGTTGGACGAGTCCACCACCCACCGACGCGGAAGAGGACGCTGAAGCTCTTGGTACCCTCCGTTTCTCCTAACTCGCCGTGGTTCGACGCCGGCGTCCACCGCAGTCTTCGGGCGCCGGCGAGCTTTTCAAACCTGACATGTGGACCCCGCATGTCAGCCTCTGTTCTTTTATTCGTGAACCGTTTTCTGTTGGCGCCTTCGGGCAAAATACGTCTCCTCCTTTGCGCTTGCGCATTCCCAGCCGAAGCGTTTTCTATTTTCTCAGTTAAAACCCTGGAACTTTTCTGTTTCATTACAGATAAGTCCCTGGACAGAAACCTTTATAACTTTTTAATAAAAAGGTATTTTTGAGTGATTCTTTTTCTGACAATCTTCAAATTTTGTCTAGTTTTGTATGGGATTTATTTGAAAAATATTTGGAAAAGTTTCTGTGTATGTGTTGGTTTTCATGATAGTACCCGTTTCGTGATTTGCCGTAGGTTCCGGGAGGGGTGACGGAGCCGCGAACTTCGCCGAGCTAGACTCGGACTTCTTCGAACCAGGCAAGCTTGTTTGAACATTTGATATGACAGATGTTTTGCATGTTCACGTGAGAGTTTGTGTGTGGCATATGAGTGTTGGTAAAAAACCTTGTTGCTTTTACGGCAACAACCCGGTTGTCCCAAAGTTGCGATGACCTCTGTTGAGAGGTGGCCTAATCATGTGGTGACATGAAGGGCAGCAAGGTGGTACTGTTGTAGCATGCCAGCCTTGCGTCATCCGACTTTCTTCGACGTTAACGTGGTTGGAGCCACGTTATCGATCTTTTCCCGCATGTTCCAAAGTTGCGATGATCTCTGATGAGAGAAAGCCTAATCATGTGGTGACATGAAGGGCAGCAAGGTGGTACTGTTGTAGCATGCCAGCCTTGCGTCATCCGACTTTTCCGACGTTAACATGGTTGGAGCCGTGTTACCGTCCCTTCCCCTTTCCGTGCTACCACATGTCTCATTGCCAGGATGCGGTTTAGTAAGTTGGTAACCTCTTTCCGTGTACACACCAAACAGAGAGGCCGGGATGATGGTACCTTGGCCCAGGATTAAAGCCAGTCATCCGGTCAGGGGGCATGGGTGTTTCCGGTTGGGACCGAGAGGGGGGGCACCCCCTTAGAGCGCGCGTATATAAATTTGATCCCATGCTACGCGAGGTTGTAGCCTCCTTGTCTCAAGGTTTTTCTTGAACGTCGCCGAGGGTGATCCCTGGCTTCGGATGGTTGAATTGGGTGTGTACTGGTTAGACGTGTTTCTTCCAAAACACCGTAGACGGAACTAGTCCCCGTGACTACTGAAATCCGTTGGCTGTGGTTAAGTACAAACTCTGCAGAGTCAATTCTTTCCAAATCATCGTATCCATGATCAGTAGTGTAAACATCATATCCATATCTATCCGTGTGAAAAACTTGTCCCCGGTGAACAAGCTCAAGTGGTAAAATTTCAGATTTATTGTTATTCCAGTGGATGGACTAACTTTATTTTGTGTCTCATGCTTGTGATAATTTATGCCTCTGAACCATTGTAATAATGAGATGTGATATAAGCCCTTTATGTGGTGTCGCCCCGACGCCCGACTGTGGCATTATTATTCTGCATTTACCTCTCGAGGAGTCTTTCAGACACTCGTTTGGCACCCGCATTATTATTTCGCATTTTCCGCTCAAGGAGTCTTTCAGACACTCGTTTGGCACCAGTATTACTATTCTGCAGTTTCCGCTCGAGGCGTCATTCAGACCCTCGCTTGGCACCCAGTATTTAATTTCTCTATGTCTGATCGCACTGATTAACTTGTTCATATGTTTCATGTTTGCATTTGTTATATCTTATGTCCGAACTGTCTTGCGAGTACTTTCATAGTACTCACCTGGCTTGTTGATTTGGCCAGATGTTGACGAAGGCGATCTCTTGGATGAAGAGTTTGATAGCGCGTCCGACGCCTAGAGGAGTCCCAGTCAGTCCTGCGCGATCCCGGATATTGGTCACTTATGTTGTCTATGCTTCCGCCACCCGCAATAAGTCTTCTCGAGCCTCACTCCGACGCTCGATGAGTTGTAGTGTTCTGGAATTATATCACTCGCTTTGCGATGATATTTCCACCACCATTATTATCGTGAGTTAGAAGTTTGCCACCCTACCCGCCGTAATGTTTTATCGGCGTGCCTGTAATAAATTGTTGGGCAGTCTCTGCTCAACCTTGTATTATATTTTAGTACTCCTGGTATTTTTCTTCTGTGACCAAGATTATTGTCTACCAGTGAGAAGGAATTCTTCTTCGCTGGTTCGTAAAAGGGATTGGTCTCTCAATAATTATTTTATTGAAAAACCGGTCGTGACAGTGGACCGCGTAAAAGAGATGAGGATGGTGATGATGATGGTCATGTTGATGAAGACGATCACCGCGGCGATGATTCCCCTCCCGATGGCACTCCGGTGCCACCGAGAGAGAGGAGGAGAGGTTCTCCCCCTTGTGCTTCCTCCTCCATGGCCTCTCCCCTAGATGGGGAGAGGTTCTCCCTCTGGTCCTTGGCCTTCATGGCGATGATGGCCCCTCCGGGATCCTCCTCCATGGCCTCCGATGATGATGGCCCCCTCCGGCAGGGTGCCAGAGAGGGCCTAGATTGATTTCTCATGGCTACAGAGGCTTGCGGCAGCGGAACTTCTGGTCTAGGTTATTTTTTGAAGGTTTCTATATTTATAGGAGAGGATGGCGTCGAGAACAAGTCAGGGGGGTCCCAGAGGCGGCCACGAGATAGGGGCGCGCGCCCCAGGGGGTGGGCGCGCCCCCACCCTCGTGGGGCCCACAGGACTCCCCTCCGGTAGATTTTTGTTCCAATATTTTTTATATTTTCTAGAAAAATTCTCCTTGATTTTCATCGCATTCCGAGATCTTTTATTTCTGTCATATAAAACTATTGTAAACATGGCATGAATACTTCATAAATTATAGATACGTTGGAGACGTATCAGCATCCCCACGCTTAATTCCTGCTCGTCCTCAAGTAGGTAGATGATAAAAGAAATAATTTATGAAGTGTGAATGCTAGCAAGTGCATAAGTTTGATCGATGATAATTCCAATCACTTTTTCTAGCATCATTATATATCATAACATGTTAAAGTATAGATCATAAACTTTCTTGAAAACCAACAAACCGTGCTCTTAGTCGTCAAACAATTGCAATTCATCTTATTTTCGGGAAGGGTCTATGTAAGAGCTTTGATTCAGCAAACTCCACATACTCAACTATCATTTAATCTTTCGCAATTGCTAACACTCACGTGATATTTGTGGGTTCAAAGCTTTAATCAGACACAGAGAAAGATAGGGGCTTATAGTTTTGCCTCCCAACCTTTTACCTCAAGGGTAATGTCAACAATAATAGCTCATGATAACTTACATCCAATTGGATATATATATCAGGATCTTTTCAACACAATGTGTTTGCCAAAGGATAAAATGTAAAAAGGAAAGGTGAAGATCACCATGACTCTTGTATAAGGTATAAGACAAGAATAAAAGATAGGCCCTTTGCAGAGGGAAGCAGAGGTTGTCATGTGCTTTTGTAGTTGGATGCACAAAATCTTAATGTGAAAGAACGTCACTTTATATTTCCACTTATGATAGGGACCTTTATTATGCAGTCCATCGCTTTTATTGCTTCCATATCACAAGATCGTTTAAAGCTTATTTTCTCCACACTAATAGATCATACATATTTAGAGAACAATTTTTATTGCATGTAACAATGACAACTTACTTGAAGGATCTTACTCAATCCATAGGTAGATATGGTGGACTCTCATGGAAAACCGGGTTTAAGGATATTCGGAAGCACAAGTAGTATCTCTACTTGGTGCAAATAATTTGGCTAGCATGAGGGGGAAAGGCAAGCTCAGCATGTTGGATGATCCATGACAATATACTTTATTTCGGATATAAGGAAACATAACCCATTACGTTGTCTTCCTTGTCCAACATCAACATTTTAGCATGTCATATTTTAATGAGTGCTCACAATTACAAAAGATGTCCAAGATAGTATATTTATATGTGAAATCACTCTTCCTTCAATATTCTTTCATGAATTGTTCAAGTGACCAATTCTGCGTTTGCTAACTTTCAAATAAGTTTACTACCTATACTTATTCTGTGTTACTCCCCATGGTATAAGCATATGAAACATATATAAATTCAGATTTATGATATTCAATTCATCCAATCATTTACTCATAGGATTTACGTGAAGCACATGGGTAAATGACAAACTACTCCAAAAGATATAAGTGAAGAACACTGAGTAGTCAAATAATTAACTAGCCATGGGAGGATTCTTTTTCATTCAATATTTCAGATCCAATGATTTTATTCAAACAGCAAGTAAAATTAAAAATACGCTCCAAGCAAAACACATATCATGTGGCGAATAAAAATATAGCTCCGAGTAAGGTATACCGATAGTTTTGAAGACGAAAGAGGCGATGCCCTTAGGCGCTTGAGTCTTCCTTGAATATTGCCTTGGGGTGCCTTGGGCATCCCCAAGCTTAGGGTCTTTCCACTCCTTATTCTCCTCATATCGATATCTCACCCAAAGCTTGAAAACTTCAATCACACAAAACTTAATGGAACTTCGTGAGATAGGTTAGTATGATAAAGAGTAAACCATTCACTTTGGTACTGTCAAAGACAAGGTTCATAATTGTTCTCATACAATTCCTACTGTACCATACCATTTCTACAATTTATATTGAGAAATATAAGTCATAGAAACTGGAAAACAAGCAAACTATGCAATGAAAACAGAATCTGTCAGAAACAGAACAGTCTGTAATGATCTGAACAGAAACCATACTTCTGCTACTCCAAAAATTATGAAATAAATTGGTTGACGTGAGGAATTTGTCTATTAATCTTCTTTAAAAAGAATCAACTCAAAATCACTCTTCTGTAAAAAATGACAGCTAATCTCGTGAGCGCAAAGTTTCTGTTTTTTACAGCAAGATTACATTAACTTTCACCCAAGTCTTCCCAAAGATCTTACTTGGAACTTTATTGAAACAAAAGCTATAAAACATGATTACTACAGTAGCTTAATCATGTAAACACACAAAAACATTAAGGGTAAATATTGGGTTGTCTTCCAACAAGCGTTTTTCTTTAATGCCTTTTAGCTAGGCATGATGATTTTAATGATGCTCACATAAAAGAAAAGAATTGAAGCATAAAGAGAGCATCATGAAAAATATGACTAGCACATCTAACCCACTTCCTATGCCTAGGTATTTTGTGAACACATAATTTATAGGAACAAGAATCATCTAGCATAGGAAGGCAAAACAAGTATAACTTCAAAACTTTAAGCACATAGAGAGGAAACTTGGTATTATTACAACTCCTACAAGCATATATTCCTCCTTCATAATAATTTTCAGTAGCATCATGAATGAATTCAAGAATATAACCATCACATAAAGCATTATTTTCATGATCTACAAGCATAGAAATTTTTCTACTCTCCACATAAGCAAAATTCTTCTCATTCGGAATAGTGGGACCACTAATTCCTAAAGTTGACACTCTTCCATACCCGCTTTAGATGATAGTATTATTCATACTCCAAAAGATATATGTTAATTTCATGGAGCATTCTACAATTAATATAGTCTAACCAATATCCAAGCTCAAAATATATAAGTGAAGCACACGGAGCATTCTATAAAACCATACTCAAAAAATTTAAGTGAAGCACAAAGAGCATTCTCTAAGGTCATACTCAAAAGATATAAGTGAAGCACATGGATCATTCTATAAATAGATGAAGGGATATCTCATACTAGAATGGTTCTTAAAGAAAAAAAGAAAAACACAAGGGACACAATTCATGTGAACAAAACAAAAACCGAGGTATACCGATAATTGTTGAAGAAGAAAGATGGGATGCCAACCGGGGCATCCCAAGCTTAGATGCTTGAGTATACTTTGAAATATTTACTTGGGGTGCCTTGGGAATCCCCAAGCTTGAACTCTCGCCTCTCTTTATTCTTCTCATATTGATAGCTCCTCGATCTTCGAACACTTCATCCACAAAAAACTTTAACAAAAACTTTGTGAGACCCGTTAGTGTAATAAAGCAAATCACTACCTTTAGGTACTATTGCAAACTTATTCCAATTTCATATTAGAAATATATCTACTGTATTCCAACTTCACCATGGTTCATACCCCCCGATACTACCCATAGATTCTTCAAAATAAGCGAACAATTCATAGAAAACAGAATCTGTCAAAAACAGGACAGTCTGTAGTAATCTGGAAGTTTAGTAAACTTCTGTAACTCCAAAAAATTCAAAACAAAATATGAACATTTGAACAAATTGTGCAGAAGTAATGTGCAAAAAGTTTCAGACCCATTTGACTTTCCAGTAAAAAATGTAAATTCACGCACTACAGCCAAAGTTTCTGTTTTTGTACTGCACATAGTAAACAAGCAATCTAATCATCCTAAAACCAAAGCTTTGCACATTATTTTTATAATACAATGGATATATACAAGGGGATAATTATTTTCAGAGAAGCTTCCATGAATTTTTTTACATTGTTTCCATGAGCATGAACACAAGTGCTCAAGGTCGACCCTCACTTCTTCAATGCATAATCTTCCAATCACTTCTCTTATTGAAAAACTTTTTAGGCATGAGAGGCAAGTAATTTTTTTTGGTATTTTCATTCTTTTAAAAAATTTGTGTATGTTTCACCCACAACTAAATAGAAACAAAAAGGAAAAATAAAATCTACTTAGTGGAGCAATCAAACAGGCACACACGAGAATATCAACCCCACGCTATTGCTCCCCGGCAACGGCGCCAGAAAAGAGCTTGATAATCCCCAAGTGCAGGGAATCATCGTAGCAATTCCCAAAGGCAGAAGTGATAAGTATGGAGTGTCGAACCCACAAGGAGCTAAAGGTAAGATCAATATTCTCTCAAGTCCTATCTGCCACTGATACGACTCTACGTACACCGAACGTTTGCTTCCAACTAGAAACGAGAAATAAAACTACGTTGTGGGTATGAAGAGGATAACTTTGCATGATCTCGGAGAGCTAAAACATAAAAGTAGGTGCTGCTATCATAAATTTAGAATATATTACTGAATATTATAAATAGCGAGTGTGGAATAATGATGGGTCGGTGTGCGGAATTGTCTTAGGCAATTGTTAACAAGACCGGTAATCGTCATTGCAATTTCATATGAGGGAGAGGCATAACCTAACATACTTTCTCTTCTTGGATCATATGCACTTATGATTGGAACTCTAGCAAGCATCCACAACTACTAAAGATCATTAAGTTAAAACCCAACCATAGCATTAAAGCATCAAGTCCCCTTTATCCCATACGCAACAACCCCCTTACTCGGGTTTATGCTTCTGTCACTCAAGCAACCCACTATAAGCGAATCATGAACGTATTGCAACACCCTACAGCGGGAATCCATCATGCTTGCGTGACACGGAGGGCATAATAGGACAGAACCAAAATAAAACATACAACTCGTACCAATCTAGATCATCAATCAACCCAAAGACAAATGATATCTACTCAAAACATCATAGGATGGCAACACATCATTGGATCATAATATGTGGCATAAAGCACCATGTTCAAGTAGGGATTACAGCGGGGTGAGGGAGAGTGGACCGTGTAAAAGAGATGAGGATGGTGATGATGATGGTGATGTTGATGAAGATGATCACCACGGCGATGATTCCCCTCCCGATGGCACTCCGGTGCCACCGAGAGAGAGGAGGAGAGGTTCTCCCCCTTGTGCTTCCTCCCCCCATGGCCTCCCCCCTAGATGGGGAGAGGTTCTCCCTCTGGTCCTTGGCCTTCATGGCGATGATGGCCCCTCCGAGATCCTCCTCCATGGCCTCCGGTGATGATGGTCCCCTCCGGTAGGGTGCCAGAGAGGGCCTAGATTGATTTCTCGTGGCTACAGAGGCTTGCGGTGGCGGAACTTCTGATCTAGGTTAGTTTATGAAGGTTTCTATATTTATAGGAGAGGATGGCGTCGAGAACAAGTCAGGGGGGTCCCTGAGGCGGCCACGAGATAGGGGGCGCGCCCCCCACCCTCGTGGGGCCCACGGGACTCCCCTCTGGTAGATTTTTGTTCCAGTATTTTTTATATTTTCCAGAAAAATTCTCCGTTGATTTTCATCGCATTTCGAGATCTTTTATTTCTGCACAAAAACAACACCACGGTAGTTCTGCTGAAAACAGTGTCAGTCCAGGTTAGTTCTAATCAAATCATACCAAAATCATATAAAACTATTATAAACATGGCATGAATACTTCATAAATTATAGATACGTTGGAGACGTATCAGATATCAAGTCTTCAAGGTCACACTAATTTCTTCATTTTCAAAGTCTTCAGAAAGCCAAAGTCTTCAGTTGAAGACATTCATTTTTAGGGGTCGACTTTCTCTGTAAATATCAAACTCCTCGTAGACTTATAGACCTGTGTACACTCACAAACGCATTAGTCCCTTAACCTATAAGTCTTCAATACACCAAAATCACTAAGGGGCACTAGATGCACTTACAATCTCCCCCTTTTTGGTGATTGATGACAATATAGGTTAAGTTTTCAACGGGGATAAACATATGAAGTGTAAATACTGATATTGAGGAATTTGATTGCAAGATATAGAAGAACTCCCCCTGAAGATGTGCATATGTGAGGAATTTGCCTTGGAGAGCAAATGCACATTGTAGAGTAATATCATGGAGATCTCCCCCTATATCTTGTAATTCATACACGCATTTAACATATGATATGAAGAATTTGAAATGCATGATGAAATATGGTGACTGATGTAATTCAGCATGCGTGCATTAACATATAAGAGGGAATAACACGCAGAAGAAAATAGCAAAAGTATCAGACCACCATCGGACTTAAGTTTACAACTCAATCCAACAAAAACTTCGGAAGAACGAGAGTTGCAACTTAAAAAAAGCACATATATAGAGACCTGCTTGAAGACTAACTCAAATTTCTCCCCCTTTGTCATCGAATGACCAAAAGGGCGAAAAATGAGGACTAACGCCCCTAAAGAATATCATCACGAAGTCGATGGAGGAGCATCAGCGTTGTTGGGGTCGTTCATTGATGTAGGGCCTGCTGTAGTGTCGTTTAAATCTTCATGTTCATCAGTCTCACGCAATGAAGAATACGAGCTGGCCACCAAGTGAGGAATTTTGACATTCTTGAATTTCTTCGAAGGCGGCTGAGACCAGTCAAAGTCCTGCTTGAAGCCCATTTGCTTGAGATCTTCTTCGCCGTAGAGATGAGACAGTACAGCCCAAGTCCGATCAAATACTTTATGCAGATAGTAATGGTTCTTCTTCACAGAGTTTTGCGTGATTGTCATGTTCTGAAGAATTGAACCATATTTTCGCTAGACCCATTTGTGGTTGCGATCGACCTTCTCATGAAGACAGAGGAGAAGCTCACGATCAGTCATCACCTTGGAGCAGTGGCTTGAGGATTTGGCTTTGAAGCATTTGCGGCAGAGTCATGAGTGGCAGAGTCATCATTGGTGGAGTAGGATGAAGCTTTGCGAAACTGGCCATCCAATGGACAAGTGCCTCGATGGTAGCTAGAACTACGTCGGTATTTCCCCGGAGAGGGAGGGATGATGTAGCACAGTGACGGTAGAGTATTTCCCTCAGTTATGAAACCAAGGTATCGAACAAGTAGGAGAACCAAGCAACACAACGTAAACAACACCTGCACGCAAATAACAACACCTCACAACCCGACGTGTTAAAGGGGTTGTCAATCCCTTTCGGGTAACGACACTAGAAATTGGCAAGCAGACGTGAGGTAAATTGTAGTAGATTGAAATAATAGATCGCAAATAAATAAAGTGCATCAAGGTATTTTGTATTTTTTGGTTTAATAGATCTGAATAATAATGCAAAGGAAAAGTAGATCGCAAGGCAAATATATGAGAAAGAAGACCTGGGGGCCGTAGGTTTCGCTAGTGGCTTCGCTCGAGAAAAATAGCAAACGGTGGGTAAACAAATTACTGTTGGGCAATTGATAGAACTTCAAATAATTATGACGATATCCAGGCAATGATCATTATATAGGCATGATACGTCTCCCACGTATCTATAATTTTTTATTGTTCCATGCTATTATATATTCTGTTTTGGATGTTTAATGGGCTTTACTATACACTTTTATATTATTTTTGGGACTAACCTATTAACTGGAGGCCCAGCCCAAATTGCTGTTTTTTGCCTATTTCAGTGTTTCGCAGAAAAAGAATATCAAACGGAGTCCAAACAGAATGAAACCTTCGGGAACGTGATTTTTGGAACAAACGTGATCCAGAGGACTTGGAGTGGACGTCAAGCAATCAACGAGGAGGCCACGAGGCAGGGGGCGCGCCTACCCCCTGGGCGCGCCCTCCACCCTCGTGGGCCCCTCGTGGCTCCACCGACCTACTTCTTCCTCCTATATATACCTACGTACCCCCAAACTATCAGCGGAGAAGCAAAACCCTATTTCCACCGCTGCATACTTCTGTACCCGTGAGATCCCATCTTGGGGCCTTTTCCGGCGCTCCGCCGGAGGGGGCATTGATCACGGAGGGCTTCTACATCAACACCCTAGCCTCTCCGATGATGTGTGAGTAGTTTACCTCAGACTTTCGGGTCCATAGTTATTAGCTAGATGGCTTCTTCTCTCTCTCTGGATCTCAATACAAAGTTCTCCTCGTTTCTCTTGGAGATCTATTCGATGTAATCTTCTTTTGTGGTGTGTTTGTCGAGATCCGATGAATTGTGGGTTTATGATCAAGATTATCTATGAACAATATTTGAATCTTCTCTGAATTCTTTTATGTATGATTGGTTATCTTTGCAAGTCTCTTCGAATTATCAGTTTGGTTTGGCCTACTAGATTGATCTTTCTTGCAATGGGAGAAGTGCTTAGCTTTGGCTTCAATCTTGTGGTGCTCGATCCCAGTGACAGTAGGGGAAACGACACATATTGTATTGTTGCCATCGAGGATAAAAAGATGGGGTTTATATCATGCATGATTTTATCCCTCTACATCATGTCATCTTGCTTAAAGCGTTACTCCATTCTTATGAACTTGATACTCTAGATGCATGCTGGATAGCGGTCGATGTGTGGAGTAATAGTAGTAGATACAGGCAGGAGTCGGTCTACTTGTCACGGACGTGATGCCTATATACATGATCATACCTAGATATTCTCATAACTATGCTCAATTCTATCAATTGCTCGACAGTAATTTGTTCACCCACCGTAATACTTTTGCTATCTTGAGGGAAGCCACTTGTGAAACCTATGGCCCCCGGGTCTATTTTCCATCATATTAATCTTCCGTCAACAAGTTATTTTCATTAGCGTTTATTTTGCAATCTTTACTTTTTATCTTTATCATAAAAATACCAAAAATATTATCTTATTATCTCTATCAGATCTCACTTTTGCAAGTGGCCGTGAAGGGATTGACAACCCCTTTATCGTGTTGGTTGCAAGGTTCTTATTTGTTTGTGTAGGTGCGTGGGACTTGAGCGTGGCCTCCTACTGGATTGATACCTTGGTTCTCAAAAACTGAGGGAAATACTTACGCTACTTTACTGCATCACCCTTCCCTCTTCAAGGGAAAAACCAACGCAGTGCTCAAGAGGTAGCAAGAAGGATTTCTGGCGCCGTTGCCGGGGAATCTACGCACAAGTCAAGACATACCAACTACTCATCACAAACTCTTATCCCTCGCATTACATTATTTGCCATTTGCCTCTCGTTTTCCTCTCCCCCACTTCACCCTTGCAGTTTTATTCGCCCTCTCTTTCCGTTCGCCTCTTTTTCGCTTGCTTCTTGTTTGCTCGTGTGTTTGATTGCTTGCTTGTCACGATGGCTCAAGACAATACTAAATTGTGTGACTTTACCAATACCAACAACAATAATTTTCTTAGCACTCCGATTGCTCCTCTTACTGAAGCTGAATCTTGTGAAATTAATGCTGCTTTGTTGAATCTTGTCATGAAAGATCAATTTGCCGGCCTTCCTAGTGAAGATGCCGCTACCCATCTAAATAGCTTTGTTGATTTCTGCGATATGCAAAAGAAGAAATATGTGGACAATGATATTGTCAAATTTAAGCTATTTCCCTTTTCGCTTAGAGATCGTGCTAAAACTTGGTTTTCGTCTTTGCCTAAAAATAGTATTGATTCTTGGAATAAGTGCAAAGATGCTTTTATCTCTAAGTATTTTCCTCCCGCTAAGATCATCTCTCTTAGAAGCGATATTGTGAACTTTAAGCAACTTGATCATGAACATGTTGCACAAGCTTGGGAGAGAATGAAAGTAATTATACGTAATTGCCCTACTCATGGTTTGAATTTGTGGATGATTATACAATATTTTTATGCTGGATTGAATTTTGCTTCTAGAAATCTTTTAGATTCGGCCGCGGGAGGCACTTTTATGGAAATCACTTTAGGAGAAGCTACTAAACTCCTAGATAATATTATGGTTAATTATTCTCAATGGCACACTGAAAGATCTACTAGTAAAAAGGTTCATGCGATTGAAGAAATTAATGTTTTGAGTGGAAAGATGGATGAACTTATGAAATTGTTTGCTAATAAGAGTGATTCTTCTGATCCTAATGATATGCCTTTGTCTACTTTGATTGAGAATAATAATGAATCTATGGATGTGAATTTTGTTGGTAGGAACAATTTTGGTAACAACGCGTATAGAGGAAACTTTAATCCTAGGCCGTTCCCTAATAATTCCTCTAATAATTATGGTAATTCCTACAACAATTCTTATGGAAATTTTAATAAGTTTCCCTCTGATTTTGAGACTAGTGTTAAAGAGTTTATGAATTCACAAAAGAATTTCAACGCCTTGCTTGAGGAAAAATTGCTTAAAGTTGATGAATTGGCTAGGAACGTGGATAGAATTTCTCTTGATGTTGATTCTTTGAAACTTGGATATATTCCAACTAAGCATTATATCAATGAGTCTCTCAAAGCCATGAGAATTTCCATTGATGAGTGCAAGGAAAGAACCGCTAGGATGCGTGCTAAAAAAGATTGCTTTGTGAAGGCGTGTTGTTCTAGTTTTTATGAGAATAAAGATGAAGATCTAAAATTTATTGATGTGTCCCCTATTAAATTTTTGTTTTGCAATATGAATCTTGATAATGATGGGACTGGAGATGAGTCAACTTTAGTTAGAAGGCGTCCCAAAAATTTAGAGTTTTTAGATCTTGATGCAAAAATTGTTAAAAGTGGGATTGAAGAGGTTCAAAATTTAGATAGCAATGAACCCACCATCTTGGATTTCAAGGAATTTAATTATGATAATTGCACTTTGATAGACTATATTTCCTTGTTGCAATCTGTGCTAAATTCTCCTCATGCTTATAGCCAAAATAAAGCCTTTACTAAACATATCGTTGATGCTTTGATGCAATCTTATGAAGAAAAACTTGAGTTGAAAGTTTCTATCCCTAGAAAACTTTATGATGAGTAGGAACCTACAATAAAAATAAAAATTAAAGATCATGAATGCTATGCTTTGTGTGATTTGGGTGCTAGTGTTTCCACGATCCCAAAAACTTTGTGTGATTTGCTAGGTTTCCGTGAATTTGATGATTGTTCTTTAAACTTGCATCTTGCGGATTCCACTATCAAGAAACCTATGGGAAGAATTAATGATGTTCTTATTGTTGCAAATAGGAATTATGTCCCGTAGATTTTATTGTTCTTGATATAGATTGCAATCCTTCATGTCCTATTATTCTTGGTAGACCTTTCCTTAGAACGATTGGTGCAATTATTGATATGAAGGAAGGGAATATTAGATTCCAATTTCCGTTAAGGAAAGGCATGGAACACTTCCCTAGAAATAATATTAAATTATCTTATGAATCTATTATGAGAGCCACTTATGGATTGCCTACCAAAGATGGCAATACCTAGATCTATCCTTGCTTTTATGCCTAGCTAGGGGCGTTAAACGATAGCGCTTGTTGGGAGTCAACCCAATTTTATTTTATTTTCTTGCTTTTTGGTTCTGTTTAGTAATAAATCTTTGATCTAGCCTCTGGTTAGATGTGGTTTTGTGTTCTAATTAGTGTTTGTGCCAAGTTAAATCTATAGGATCTTCTTGGATGATAGTTATTTGATCTTGCTGAAAATTCCAGAAACTTTCTGTTCACGAAAACAATTGTTAAAAATCACCAGAAAGTGATAAAATACTGATTCCAATTGAAGTAGATCAATAAACAAATTATCTAGGTCGTCCTATTCTGGTAGAATTTTTGGAGTTCCAGAAGTTTGCGTTAGTTACAGATTACTACAGATTGTTCTGTTTTTGACAGATTCTGTTTTTTCGTGTGTTGTTTGCTTATTTTGATGTATCTATGGCTAGTAAAAGAGTTTATAAACCATAGAGAAGTTGTAATACAGTAGGTTTAACACCAAAATAAATAAAGAATGAGTTCATTACAGTACGTTGAAGTGGTGTTTTGCTTTCTTTCGCTAACGGAGCTCACGAGATTTTCTGTTAAGTTTTGTGTTGTGAAGTTTTCAAGTTTTGGGTAAAGATTTGATAGATTATGGAATAAGTATTGGCAAGAGCCTAAGCTTGGGGATTCCCAAGGCACCCCAAGGTAAAATTCAAGGACAACCAAAAGCCTAAGCTTGGGGATGCCCCGGAAGGCATCCCCTCTTTCGTCTTCGTCTATCGGTAACTTTACTTGGAGCTATATTTTTATTCACCACATGATATGTGTTTTGCTTGGAGCGTCTTGTATGATTTGAGTCTTTGCTTTTTAGTTTACCACAATCATCCTTGCTGTACACACTTTTTGAGAGAGACACACATGATTCAGACTTTATAGAATACTCTATGTGCTTCACTTATATCTTTTGAGCTATATAGTTTTTGCTCTAGTGCTTCACTTATATCTTTTAGAGCACGGTGGTGGTTTTATTTTATAAAAATTATTGATCTCTCATGCTTCACTTATATTATTTTGAGAGTCTTAAACAGCATGGTAATTTACTTTAATTGTGAAATTAGTCCTAATATGATAGGCATCCAAGATGAGCATAATAAAAACTTCCATATAAGTGCATTGAACACTAGGAGAAGTTTGATACTTGATGATTGTTTTGAGATATGGAGATAGTGATATTAAAGTTGTGCTAGTTGAGTAATTGTTAAATTGAGAAATACTTGTGTTGAAGTTTGCAAGTCCCATAGCATGCACGTATGGTAAACGTTGTGTAACAAATTTGAAACATGAGGTGTTCTTTGATTGTCATCCTTATGAGTGGCGGTCGGGGACGAGCGATGGTCTTTTCCTACCAATCTATCCCCCTAGGAGCATGCGCGTAGTGCTTGGTTTTTGATGACTTGTAGATTTCTGCAATAAGTATGTGAGTTCTTTATGACTAATGTTAAGTCCATGGATTATACGCACTCTCAACCTTCCATCATTGCTAGCCTCTTCGGTACCGTGCATTGCCCTTTCTCACCTTGAGAGTTGGTGCAAACTTCGCCGGTGCATCCAAACCCCGTGATATGATACGCTCTATCACACATAAACCTCCTTATATCTTCCTCAAAACAGCCACCATACCTACCTATTATGGCATTTCCATAGCCATTCCGAGATATATTGCCATGCAACTTTCCACCGTTCCGTTTATTATGACACGCTTCATCATTGTCATATTGCCTTGCATGATCATGTAGTTGACATCGTATTTGTGGCAAAGCCACCATGCATATTGTTTCATACATGTCACTCTTGATTCATTGCATATCTCGGTACACCGCCGGAGGCATTCATATAGAGTCATATTTTGTTCTAGTATCGAGTTGTAATCATTGAGTTGTAAATAAATAGAAGTGTGATGATCATCATTAATAGAGCATTGTCCCAAAAAAAAGAGAAAGGCCAAATAAAAAAGTAAGGCCCAAAAAAAGAAAAAAGGGGGAGAAATAAAAAGGGACAATGCTACTATCCTTTTTCCACACTTGTGCTTCAAAGTAGCACCATGATCTTTATGATAGAGAGTCTCTTGTTTTGTCACTTTCATATACTAGTGGGAATTTTTCATTATAGAACTTGGCTTGTATATTCCAACAATGGGCTTCCTCAAATGCCTTAGGTCTTCATGAGCAAGCAAGTTGGATGCACACCCACTTAGTTTCTTTTGTTGAGCTTTCATACATTTATAGCTCTAGTGCATCTGTTGCATGGCAATCCCTACTCCTTGCATTGACATCAATTGATGGGCATCTCCCTAGCCCGTTGATTAGCCGTGTCAATGTGACACTTTCTCTTTTTTTGTCTTCTCCACACAACCCTCATCATCATATTCTATTCCACCCATAGTGCTATATCCATGGCTCACGCTCATGTATTGCGTGAAAGTTGAAAAAAGTTTGAGATTACTAAAGTATGAAACAATTGCTTGGCTTGTCATCGGGGTTGTGCCAAATGAGAGCATCTTGTGTGACGAAAATGAAGCATGGCCAAACTATATGATTTTGTAGGGATGAGCTTTCTTTGGCTATGTTATTTTGAGAAGACATAATTGCTTGATTAGTATGCTTGAAGTATTATTATTTTTATGTCAATATTAAACTTTATCTTGAAATAAAGAAAATTACATTGAGAAATATGCTAGGTAGCATTCCACATAAAAAATTCTGTTTTTATCATTTACCTACTCGAGGACGAGCAGGAATTAAGCTTGGGGATGCTTGATACGTCTCCAACGTATCTATAATTGTTGATTGTTCCATGCTATTATATATTCTGTTTTGGATGTTTAATGGGCTTTATTATACACTTTTATATTATTTTTGGGACTAACCTATTAACCGGAGGCCCAGACCAAATTGTTATTTTTTTTTGGCCTATTTCAGTGTTTCGCAGAAAAAGAATATCAAAGAGAGTCCAAACGGAATGAAACCTTCGGGAACGTGATTTTCGGAACAAACGTGATCCAGATGACTTGGAGTGGACGTCAAGCAATCAATGAGGAGGCCACGAGGCAGGGGCGTGCCTACCCCCCTAGGCGCGGCCTCCACCCTCGTGGGCCCCTCGTGGCTCCACCGACCTACTTCTTCCTCCTATATATACCTACGTACCCCCAAACCATCAGCAGGGGAGCAAAACCATATTTCCACCGCCGCAACCTTCTGTACCCGTGAGATCCCATCTTGGGGCCTTTTCCGGCGCTCCGCGGAGGGGGCATTGATCACGGAGGGCTTCTACATCAACACTCTAGCCTCTCGATGATGTGTGAGTAGTTTACCTCAGACCTTCGGGTCCATAGTTATTAGCTAGATGGTTTCTTCTCTCTCTTTGGATCTCAATACAAAGTTCTCCTCGTTTCTCTTGGAGATCTATTCGATGTAATCTTCTTTTGTGGTGTGTTTGTCGAGATCCGATGAATTGTGGGTTTATGATCAAGATTATCTATGAACAATATTTGAATCTTCTTTGAATTCTTTTATGTATGATTGGTTATCTTTGCAAGTGTCTTCGAATTATCAGTTTGGTTTGGCCTACTAGATTGATCTTTCTTGCAATGGGAGAAGTGCTTAGCTTTGGGTTCAATCTTGCGGTGCTCGATCCCAGTGACAGTAGGGGAAACGACACGTATTGTATTGTTGCCATCGAGGATAAAAAGATGGGGTTTATATCATATTGCATGAGTTTACCCCTCTACATCATGTCATCTTGCTTAAAGCGTTCCGTTCTTATGAACTTAATACTCTAGATGCATGCTGGATAGCAGTCGATGTGTGGAGTAATAGTAGTAGATGCAGGCAGGAGTCGGTCTACTTGTCACGGACGTGATGCCTATATACATGATCATACCTAGATATTCTCATAACTATGCTCAATTCTATCAATTGCTCAACAGTAATTTGTTCACCCACCGTAATACTTTTGCTATCTTGAGGGAAGCCACTAGTGAAACCTATGGCCCCCGGGTCTATTTTCCATCATATTAATCTTCCGTCAACAAGTTATTTTCATTAGCGTTTATTTTGCAATCTTTACTTTTTATCTTTATCATAAAAATACCAAAAATATTATCTTATTATCTCTATCAGATCTCACTTTTGCAAGTGGCCGTGAAGGGATTGACAACCCCTTTATCGTGTTGGTTGCAAGGTTCTTATTTGTTTGTGTAGGTGCGTGGGACTTGAGCGTGGCCTCCTACTGGATTGATACCTTGGTTCTCAAAAACTGAGGGAAATACTTACGCTACTTTACTGCATCACCCTTTCCTCTTCAAGGGAAAAATCAACGCAGTGCTCAAGAGGTAGCAAGAAGGATTTCTGGCGCCGTTGCCCGGGAATCTACGCACAAGTCAAGACATACCAACTACCCATCACAAACTCTTATCCCTCGCATTACATTATTTGCCATTTGCCTCTCGTTTTCCTCTCCCCCACTTCACCCTTGCAGTTTTATTCACCCTCTCTTTCCGTTCGCCTCTTTTTCGCTTGCTTCTTGTTTGCTCGTGTGTTGGATTGCTTGCTTGTCATGATGGCTCAAGACAATACTAAATTGTGTGACTTTACCAATACCAACAACAATGATTTTCTTAGCACTCCGATAGCTCCTCTTACCGAAGCTGAATCTTGTGAAATTAATGCTGCTTTGTTGAATCTTTTCATGAAAGATCAATTCGCCGGCCTTCCTTGTGAAGATGCCGCTACCCATCTAAATAGCTTTGTTGATTTGTGCGATATGCAAAAGAAGAAATATGTGGACAATGATATTGTCAAATTTAAGATATTGACAACCCCTTTTGAAGGAAATATGCCCTAGAGGCAGAAACACAGTTATTATTTATTTCCTTATACCATGATAAATGTTTATTATTCATGCTAGAATTGTATTAACCGGAAACATAATACTTGTGTGAATACATAGACAAACAGAGTGTCACTAGTATGCCTCTACTTGACTAGCTCGTTGATCAAAGATGGTTATGTTTCCTAGCCATAGACATGAGTTGTCATTTTATTAACGGGATCACATCATTAGGAGAATGATGTGATTGACTTGACCCATTCCGTTAGCTTAGCACTCGATCGTTTAGTATGTTGCTATTGCTTTCTTCATGACTTATGAATGTTCCTATGACTATGAGATTATGCAACTCCCGTTTACAGGAGGAACACTTTGTGTGCTACCAAACGTCACAACGTAACTGGGTGATTATAAAGGTGCTCTACAGGTGTCTCCAAAGGTACTTGTTGGGTTGGCGTATTTCGAGATTAGGATTTGTCACTCCGATTGTCGCAGAGCTATCTCTGGGCCCTCTCGGTAATGCACATCACTTAAGCCTTGCAAGCATTGCAACTAATGAGTTAGCTGTAGGATGATGTATTACGGAACGAGTAAAGAGACTTGTCGGTAACGATATTGAACTAGGTATTGAGATACCGACGATCGAATCTCGGGCAAGTAACATACCGATGACAAAGGGAACAACGTATGTTGTTACGCGGTCTGACCGATAAATATCTTCGTAGAATATGTGGGAGCCAATATGAGCATCCAGGTTCCGCTATTGGTTATTAACCGGAGACGTGTCTTGGTCATGTCTACATAGTTCTCGAACCCGTAGGGTCCGCACACTTAACGTTTCGATGACAGTTATATTATGAGTTTATATGTTTTGATGTACCGAAGGTTGTTCGGAGTCCCGGATATGATCACGGACATTACGAGGAGTCTCGAAATGGTCGAGACATGAAGATTGATATATTGGATGACTATATTCGGACACCGGAATGGTTCCGGGGGTTATCGGATATATACCGGAGTACCGGGGGGTTACCGGAACCCCCCGGAGGCTATTGGGCCTCATGGGCCCAATTGGGGGAAGAGGAGAGGCGGCCAAGGGGCAGCCGTGCACCCCTCCCCCCAAGTCCGAATTGGACAAGGAGGGGGGGCGGCGCCCCCCCTTTCCTTCCCCCCTCTCTCCTTCCCTCTCCTCTCCTAGTCCAACAAGGAAGGGAGGGAGTCCTACTCCCGGTGGGAGTAGGACTCCTCCTGGCGCACCTCCTCCTGGCCAGCCGGACCCCCCCTTGCTCCTTTATATATAGGGGCAGGGGGCACCCTAGACACAACAATTGATCGTTTGATCTTTTAGCCGTGTGCGGTGCCCCGCTCCACCATAGTCCACCTCGATAATACTGTAGCGGTGCTTAGGCGAAGCCCTGCGTCGGTAGAACATCATCATCATCACCACGCCGTCGTGCTGACGAAACTCTCCCTCAACACTCGGCTGGATCGGAGTTCGAGGGACGTCATCGGGCTGAACGTGTGCTGAACTCGGAGGAGCCCTGCGTTCGCTACTTGATCGGTCGGATCGTGAAGACGTACGACTACATCAACCACGGTGTGCTAATGCTTCCACTTTCGGTCTACGAGGGTACGTGGACAACACTCTCCCCTCTCATTGCTATGCATCACCATGATCTTGCGTGTGCGTAGGAATTTTTTTGAAATTACTACGTTACCCAACAGTGGCATCCGAGCCAGGTTTTATGCGTTGATGTTATATGCACGAGTAGAACACAAGTGAGTTGTGGGTGATATAAGTCATACTGCTTACCAGCATGTCTTACTTTGGTTCGGCGGTATTGTTGGATGAAGCGGCCCGGACCGACATTACGCGTACGCTTACGTGAGACTGGTTCTACCGACGTGCTTTGCACACAGGTGGCTGGCGGGTGTCAGTTTCTCCAACTTTAGTTGAACCGAGTGTGGCTACGCCCGGTCCTTGCGAAGGTTAAAACATCACCAACTTGACAAACTATCGTTGTGGTTTTGATGCGGAGGTAAGAACGGTTCTTGCTAAGCCCGTAGCAGCCACGTAAAATTTGCAACAACAAAGTAGAGGACGTCTAACTTGTTTTTGCAGGGCATGTTGTGATGTGATATGGTCAAGACATGATGCTAAATTTTATTGTATGAGATGATCATGTTTTGTAACCGAGTTATCGGCAACTGGCAGGAGCCATATGGTTGTCGCTTTATTCTATGCAATGCAATCGCCCTGTAATGCTTTACTTTATCACTAAGTAGTAGCGATAGTCGTAGAAGCATAAGATTGGCGAGACGACAACGATGCTACGATGAAGATCCAGGTGTCGCGCCGGTGACGATGGTGATCATGACGGTGCTTCGGAGATGGAGATCACAAGCACAAGATGATGATGGCCATATCATATCACTTATATTGATTGCATGTGATGTTTATCTTTTATGCATCTTATCTTGCTTTGATTGACGGTAGCATTATAAGATGATCCCTCACTAAATTATCAAAATATAAGTGTTCTCCCTGAGTATGCACCGTTGTGAAAGTTCTTCGTGCTGAGACACCACGTGATGATCGGGTGTGATAGGCTCTACGTTCAAATACAACGGGTGCAAAACAGTTTCACACGCGGAATACTCAGGTTAAGCTTGACGAGCCTAGCATATAACAGATATGGCCTCGGAACACGGAGACCGAAAGGTCGAGCGTGAATCATATAGTAGATATGATCAACATAGTGATGTTCACCGTTGAAACTACTCCATCTCACGTGATGATCGGACATGGTTTAGTTGATATGGATCACGTGATCACTTAGAGGATTAGAGGGATGTCTATCTAAGTGGGAATTCTTAAGTAATATGATTAATTGAACTTAAATTTATCATCAACTTAGTACCTGATAGTATCTTGCTTGTCTATGTTGATTGTAGATAGATGGCCCGTGCTGTTGTTCCGTTGAATTTTAATGCGTTCCTTGAGAAAGCAAAGTTGAAAGATGATGGTAGCAATTACACAGACTAGGTCCATAACTTGAGGATTATCCTCATTGCTGCACAGAAGAATTACGTCCTGGAAGCACCGCTAGGTGTACCACCTGCGCCAGCAACTGCAGACATTGTGAATGCCTGGCAGTCACGTGTTGATGACTACTTGATAGTTCAGTGTGCCATGCTTTACGGCTTAGAACTAGGACTTCAACAACGTTTTGAACGTCATGGAGCATATGAGATGTTCCAGGAGTTGAAGTTAATATTTCAAGCAAATGCCCGGATTGAGAGATATGAAGTCTCCAATAAGTTCTACAGCTACAAGATGGAGGAGAATAGTTCTGTCAGTAAGCATATAATCAAGATGTCTGGGTACTGCAATCACTTGATTCAACTGGGAGTTAATCTTCCGGATGATAGCGTCATTGAAAGAATTCTCCAATCACTGCCACCAAGCTACAAGAGCTTCGTGATGAACTATAACATGCAAGGGATGGATAAGACGATTCCTGAGCTCTTCGCAATGCTAAAGGCTGCGGAGGTAGAAATCAAAAAGGAGCATCAAGTATTGATGGTCAATAAGACCACCAATTTCAAGAAAAAGGGAAAAGGGAAGAAGAAGGGGAACTTCAAGAAGAACAACAAGCAAGTTGCTGTTCAGGAGAAGAAACCCAAGTCTGGACCTAAGCCTGAGACTGAGTGCTTCTACTGCAAGCAGACTGGTCACTGGAAGCGGAACTGCCCCAAGTATTTGGCGGATAAGATGGATGGCAAGGTGAACAAAAGTATATGTGATATACATATTATTGATGTGTACCTTACTAATGCTCGCAGTAGCACTTGGGTATTTGATGCTGGTTCTGTTGCTAATATTTGCAACTCGAAACAGGGGTTACGGATTAAGCGAAGATTGGCTAAGGACGAGGTGACGATGCGCGTGGGAAATGGTTCCAAAGTCGATGTAATCGCGGTCGGCACGCTACCTCTACATCTACCTTCGGGATTAGTTTTAGACCTAAATAATTGTTATTTGGTGCCAGCGTTAAGCATGAACATTATATCTGGATCTTGTTTGATGCAAGACGGTTATTCATTTAAATCAGAGAATAATGGTTGTTCTATTTATATGAATAATATCTTTTATGGTCACGCACCCTTGAAGAGTGGTCTATTTTTTATGAATCTCGATAGTAGTGATACACATATTCATAGTATTGAAGCCAAAAGATGCAGAGTTGATAATGATAGTGCAACTTATTTGTGGCACTGCCGTTTAGGTCATATCGATGTAAAGCGCATGAAGAAACTCCATATTGATGGACTTTTGGAACCACTTGATTATGAATCACTTGGTACTTGCGAACCGTGCCTCATGGGCAAGATGACTAAAACGCCGTTCTCCGGAACTATGGAGAGAGCAACAGATTTGTTGGAAATCATACATACAGATGTATGTGGTCCGATGAATGTTGAGGCTCGTGGCGGATATCGTTATTTTCTCACCTTCACAGATGATTTAAGCAGATATGGGTATATCTACTTAATGAAACATAAGTCTGAAACATTTGAAAAGTTCAAAGAATTTCAGAGTGAAGTTGAAAATCATCGTAACAAGAAAATAAAGTTTCTACGATCTGATCATGGAGGAAGAATATCTGAGTTATGAGTTTGGTCTTCATTTGAAACAATGCGGAATAGTTTCGCAACTCACGCCACCCGGAACACCACAGCGTAATGGTGTGCCCGAATGTTGTAATCGTACTCTACTAGATATGGTGCGATCTATGATGTCTCTTACTGATTTACTGCTATTGTTTTGGGGTTATGCTTTAGAGAAAGCCGCATTCACGTTAAATAGGGCACCATCAAAATCCGTTGAGACGACGCCTTATGAACTGTGGTTTGGCAAGAAACCAAAGTTGTCGTTTCTTAAAGTTTGGGGCTATGATGCTTATGTGAAAAAACTTCAACCTGATAAGCTCGAACCCAAATCGGAGACATGTGTCTTCATAGGATACCCAAAGGAGCCTGTTGGGTACACCTTCTATCACAGATACGAAGGCAAGACTTTTGTTGCCAAATTTGAAATCTTTCTGGAGAAGGAGTTTCTCTCGAAAGAAGTGAGTGGGAGGAAAGTAGAACTTGATGAGTTAATTGTACCTACTCCCTTATTGGAAAGTAGTTCATCGCAGAAGCCGGTTTCTGCGATGCCTACACCAATTAGTGAGGAAGTTAATGATGATGATCATGGAACTTCAGATCAAGTTGTTACTGAACCTCGTAGGTCAACCAGAGTAAGATCCGCACCAGAGTGGTACAGTAATCCTGTTCTGGAGGTTATGTTACTAGACCATGACGAACCTACGAACTATGAAGAAGTGATGGTGAGCCCAGATTCTGCAAAATGGCTTGAGGCCATGAAATCTGAGATGGGATCCATGTATGAGAACAAAGTGTGGACTTTGGTTGACTTGCCCGATGATCGGCAAGCCACTGAGAATAAATGGATCTTCAAGAAGAAGACTGACGCTGACGGTAATGTTACTGTCTATAAAGCTCGACTTGTTGCAAAAGGTTTTCGACAAGTTCAAGGGATTGACTACGATGAGACCTTCTCACCTGTAGCGATGCTTAAGTATGTCCGAATCATGTTAGCAATTGCCGCATTTTATGATTATGAAATTTGGCAAATGGATGTCAAAACTGCATTCCTGAATGGATTTCTGGAAGAAGAGTTGTATATGATGCAACCGGAAGGTTTTGTCGATCCAAAGGGAGCTAACAAAGTGTGCAAGCTCCAGCGATCCATTTATGGACTGGTGCAAGCCTCTCGGAGTTGAAATAAACGCTTTGATAGTGTGATCAAAGCATTTGGTTTTGTACAGACTTTTGGAGAAGCCTGTATTTACAAGAAAGTGAGTGGGAGCTCTGTAGCATTTCTAATATTATATGTGGATGACATATTGCTGATTGGAAATGATATAGAATTTCTGAATAGCATAAAGGGATACTTGAATAAGAGTTTTTCAATGAAAGACCTCGGTGAAGCTGCATATATATTGGGCATCAAGATCTATAGAGATAGATCAAGACGCTTAATTGGACTTTCGCACAGAACATACCTTGACAAAGTTTTGAAGAATTTCAAAATAGATCAAGCAAAGAAAGGGTTCTTGCCTGTGTTACAAGGTGTGAAGTTGAGTAAGACTCAATGCCCGACCACTGCAGAAGATAGAGAGAAGATGAAAGATGTTCCCTATGCTTCAGTCATAGGCTCTATCATGTATGCAATGCTGTGTACCAGACCTGATGTGTGCCTTGCTATAAGTTTAGCAGGGAGGTACCAAAGTAATCCAGGAGAGGATCACTGGACAGCGGTCAAGAACATCATGAAATACCTGAAAAGGACTAAGGATATGTTTCTCGTTTATGGAGGTGACAAAGAGCTCATCGTAAATGGTTACGTTGATGCAAGCTTTTACACTGATGCGGACGATTCTAAATCACAAACCGGATACGTGTTTACATTGAATGGTGGAGCTGTCAGTTGGTGCAGTTCTAAACAAAGCGTCGTGGCGGGATCTACATGTGAAGCGGAGTACATAGCTGCTTCGGAAGCGGCAAAAGAAGGAGTCTGGATGAAGGAGTTCATATCCGATCTAGGTGTCATACCTAGTGTATCGGGTCCAATGAAAATCTTTTGTGACAATACTGGTGCAATTGCCTTGGCGAAGGAATCCAGATTTCACAAGAGAACCAAGCACATCAAGAGACGCTTCAATTCCATTCGGGATTTAGACCAAGTGGGAGACATTGAAATTTGCAAGATACATACGGATCTGAATGTTGCAGACCCGTTGACTAAGCCTCTTCCACGAGCAAAACATGATCAGCACCAAGGCTCCATGGGTGTTAGAATCATTACCGTGTAATCTAGATTATTGACTCTAGTGCAAGTGGGAGACTAAAGGAAATATGCCCTAGAGGCAATAATAAAGTTATTATTTATTTCCTTATATCATGATAAATGTTTATTATTCATGCTAGAATTGTATTAACCGGAAACATAATACTTGTGTGAATACATAGACAAACAGAGTGTCACTAGTATGCCTCTACTTGACTAGCTCGTTGATCAAAGATGGTTATGTTTCCTAGCCATAGACATGAGTTGTCATTTGATTAACGGGATCACATCATTAGGAGAATGATGTGATTGACTTGACCCATTCCGTTAGCTTAGCACTCGATCATTTAGTATGTTGCTATTGCTTTCTTCATGACTTATACATGTTCCTATGACTATGAGATTATGCAACTCCCGTTTACCGGAGGAACACTTTGTGTGCTACCAAACGTCACAACGTAACTGGGTGATTATAAAGGTGCTCTACAGGTGTCTCCAAAGGTACTTGTTGGCTTGGCGTATTTCGAGATTAGGATTTGTCACTCCGATTGTCGGAGTGGTATCTCTGGGCCCTCTCAGTAATGCACATCACTTAAGCCTTGCAAGCATTGCAACTAATGAGTTAGTTGTAGGATGATGTATTACGGAACGAGTAAAGAGACTTGCCGGTAACGAGATTGAACTAGGTATTGAGATACCGACGATCGAATCTCGGACATGTAACATACCGATGACAAAGGGAACAACGTATTATACGGTCTAACCGATAAAGATCTTCGTAGAATATGTGGGAGCCAATATGAGCATCCAAGTTCCGCTATTGGTTATTAACCGGAGACGTGTCTCGGTCATGTCTACATAGTTCTCGAACCCGTAGGGTCCGCACGCTTAACATTTTGATGACAGTTATATTATGAGTTTATATGTTTTGATGTACCAAAGGTTGTTCGGAGTCCCGGATATGATCACGGTCATGACGAGGAGTCTCGAAATGGTCGAGACATGAAGATTGATATATTGGATGACTATATTCAGACACCGGAATGGTTCCGGGGGTTATCGGATATATACCGGAGTACCGGAGGCTATTGGGCCTCATGGGCCCAATTCGTGGAAGAGGAGAGGCGTCCAAGGGGCAGCCACGCGCCCCCCAAGTTCTAATTGGACAAGGAGGGGGGCGGCGCCCCCCTTTCCTATCCCCCTCTCTCCTTCCCTCTCCTCTCCTAGTCCAACAAGGAAGGGAGGGAGTCCTACTCCCGGTGGGAGTAGGACTCCTCCTGGCGCGCCTCCTCCTGGCCGGCCGCACCTCCCCCCTTGCTCCTTTATATACGGGGACAGGGGGGCACCCTAGACACAATAATTGATGATTTGATCTTTTAGCCGTGTGCGGTGCCCCCCTCCACCATAGTCCACCTCGATAATACTGTAACGGTGCTTAGGCGAAGCCCTGGGTCGGTAGAACATCATCATCTTCACCACGCCATCGTGCTGACGAAACTCTCCCTCAACACTCGGCTGGATCGGAGTTCGAGGGACGTCATCGGGCTGAACGTGTGCTGAACTCGGAGGTGCCATGCGTTCGGTACTTGATCGGTCGGATCGTGAAGACGTACGACTACATCAACTGCGTTGTGCTAACGCTTCCGCTTTCGGTCTACGAGGGTACGTGGACAACACTCTCCCCTCTCGTTGCTATGCAGCACCATGATCTTGCGTGTGCGTAGGAATTTTTTTCAAATTACTACGTTACCCAACACCTTTATCGCGTTGGTTGCAAGGTTCTTATTTGTTTGTGTAGGTGCGTGGGACTTGAGCGTGGCCTCCTACTGGATTGATACCTTGGTTCTCACAAACTGAGGGAAATGCTGGCGCTACTTTACTGCATCACCCTTTCCTCTTCAAGGGAAAAACCAACGCAGTGCTCAAGAGGTAGCAAGCCATCACGTCCAAGATTAGTAGACCGACTCTTGCCTGCATCTACTACTATTACTCCACACATCGACCGCTATCCAGCATGCATCTAGTGTATTAAGTTCATGGAAAAACGGAGTAATGCAATAAGAACGATGACATGATGTAGATAAGATCCGTTTATCTATATCGCGGTAGATATAGATCCCGTCTTTTTATCCTTAGTGGCAACAATACATACGTGTCGTTTCCCCTTCTGTCACGGGGATCGAGCACCGTAAGATAGAACCCACTACCGGGCACCTCTTCCCATTGCAAGATAAATAGATCAAGTTGGCCAAAGAAAACCCAAATATCGGAGAATAAATACGAGGCTATAAGATATCAAAGAAACTCAAATAACTTTCATGGATATAAAAAGATATGACTGATCATAAACTCAAAGTTCGTCAGATCCCAACAAACACAACGCAAAAGAGTTACATCATATGGATCTCCAAGAGACCATTGTATTGAGAATCCAGCGAGAGAGAGAGAGAGAGCCATCTAGCTACTAACTACGGACCCGAAGGTCTACAAAGGACTACTCACGCATCATCGGAGAGGCACCAATGGAAGTGGTGAACCCCTCCGTGATGGTGTCTAGATTGGATCTGGTGGTTCTAGACTCTACAGCGGCTAGATGAATATTTCGGCGCTTGTTCTAGGGTTTCTGGAATATTGTGGTATTTATCGAGCAAAGAGGCGGTCCGGGGGCACCTGAGGTGGGCACAACCCACCAGGGCGTGCCTGGGCCTCCTGGCGCGCCCTGGTGGGTTGTGCCCCCCTCGGGGCACCCCCCAGGCGTAACCAGGGCCCATTGCCTTTCTTCTGGCCCATAAAAATCATCGTGAAGTTTCATGGCATTTGGACTCCGTTTGATATTGATTTCCTACGATGTAAAAAACATGGAAAAAACAGCAACTGGCACTTGGCACTATGTCAATAGGTTAGTACAAAAAATGATATAAAATGACTATAAAATGATTATGAAACATCCAAGATTGATAATAAAACAACGTGTAACAAACAAAAATTATAGATACGTTGGAGACGTATCAGCATCCCCAAGCTTAACTCCTACTCGTCCTCAAGTAGGTAAGTGATAAAAACAGATTTTTTGATGGGGAGTGTTGTTCATCAAGTCATAACATATTCTTTTCTTTATAGCATGGACATTTGGGCTTTTACGTGATTCAAAGCAATAGTCTAGTTTTTGACATAATAATTTAGATACTCAAGCATATCAACAAGCAACCATGTCTTTCAAAATATCAACGCTAAAACAAGTTATCCCTAGCTCATCATGCTCAAACATTGATCCATTCATGAAACACACTCGAATATTAACTACACCCAATACTTGAGCACGATCATATTGCCTCCTAGTTGGTGCTTTTTATGAGAGAACATGGAGACTCAAATTTCAAAATAAAAATTGCATAAAGTAAAATAAAGGCCCTTCACAGAGGGAAGTAGGGATTTGTAGAGGTGCCAGAGCTCAAAGCGAAAAATTAGAGATAAAAACATTTTGGGAGGTGTATCCATCCCACCAACGAAAATGACTCAGAGCTATGAACACTTTCCATGCTAGATATGCCATAGGCGGTTCCCAAACAGAAAATAAAGTTTATTCCTTTTTCCACCATTCTTTCACTTTCCATGGCTAGCCGTATCCATAGCTGCCCTCCATACCAACACTTTCCAAGGAATTTATTATTTGACAACATAAAGTAAATATTTTTTTTTGCATTTCGGGACTGGGCATCCCTAATACCTTTGCCTTACTCTCGTGCAATGACAAGTGAATAAACACTCATCTTGAGAATAACACATCTAGCCTGGAAAATATTAGCCACCCGTTACCGTTCTGCGAGCGAAACAAACACACAAAAGAGAAGTTTATTTTTGGAAATTAGAGATGGCACATGTAAATTTGCTTAGAACAGCAAAAGAATACTGCATATAGGTAGATATAGTGGACTCATGTGGCAAAACTGGTTTAAAGGATTTTGGATGCACAAGTAGAGGTCATACTTAGTGCAAAATGAAGGCTAGCAAAAGATTGGGAAGCGACCAACCAAGAAACGAATAATCTCATAAGCAAGCATTAAGCATAATTAACACCGAGTAATGCACCACAAGTAGGATATAATTTTCATTGCATGATTATTGACTTTCGTGCATCCATAGAGAATCACAAACCTTAACACCAATATTCTTACTAGAGCACAGTTACTCATCAACATAACTCACATATCACATCATCATATCTCAAAACTATTACTAAGAATCAAGTTTATTTTGTCCAATGATCTTCATGACATTTTCTTACTTTATCCTTCTTGGATATCTATCACTTTGGGACTAATTTTCATGTGTTGCTTTTCATAAGCTCAAACAAATATAAGTGAAGATCATGAGCATAACAAATTTTCTTTGTCTCAAAATAATTTAAGTGAAGCAAGAGAGAATTTCTTCAAAATTTTACTAATTCTCAAATAAATCTAAGTGAAGCAAGAGAGCATTTCTTGAAAAATAACAAAGCACACCATGCTCAAAAAGATATAAGTGAAGCAGTAGAGCAAGTCCTAGCTCATCAAAGATTTAAGTGAAGCATAGAGAGCAATTCTAACAAGTCATGATATAATTTTGGCTCTCACAAAAAGGTGTGTCCAGCAAGGATTTATGACTTAAAACAAAAAATAAAACAAGCAAAGACACATATCACACAAGACGCTCCAAGCAAAACACATATCATATGACGAATAAAAATATAGCCTCGAGTAAAATACCGATAGTTGTTGGAAGAAAGCGGGGATGCCACTCGGGGGCATCCCCAAGCTTAGTTGGTTGCTCATTCTTGGATAATATCTTGGGATGTCGGGGCATCCCCAAGCTTAGGCTCTTACATCGTTCCTTCATCCATCGTAAGATAACCCAAAACTTGAAAACTTCAGTCACACAAAACTCAACAAAACCTTCGTGAGATCCATTAGTGTAAGAAAATAAACCACTACTATAAGTGTTGTATCAAACCAATTAATATTTTGTTTTTGTATTATATCTACTGTATTCCAACTTTTCTATGGCAAAAACTCATCAAAGTAAACCATAGAGCCATTGAAATAAGCACACAACACAAAGAAAACAGAATCTATCAAAACAGAACAGTCGATAGCAATCTGATTTAAAAGAATACTTCTGGAACTCCAAAAAATTCTACCAAAATAGGAAGACCAGGGAAATTTGTATATTAATCTTCTGCAAAAAGAATCAGGGCAAAATCTCTTTCTGAACAAAAATGAGAATTAATTTCGTGAGCATAAAGTTTCTGTCTTTTTCAGCAAGACCAAACAACTATCACCCAAGAAGATCCTATTGGTTCTACTTGGCACAAACACTAATTGAAACATAAAAAACACAATCATAACAGTAGCATAATTGTGCTATCACTCAAGAACACAAAGCAAAAAGCAAAAATAAATTTTATTCATTGGGTTGCCTCCCAACAAGCGCTATAGTTTTCGCCCTTAGCTAGGCATAAAGCAAGGATCTAAATTTTGTCATCTTCCGAAGTTTTGGTAACTTTTGTAAGGGTTTTCTCAAACCCAGGAGGTTCTATACTGAAAGTGCTAGTTATCGACTAGGGGGGGTGAATAGGCGATTTTTATGAAAGTCTTCAAAACATGGGAGTTTTGAAGACAAACGATAGAAATGAACCTATTGACATGCAGCAGAAGGTAGACTACACTAGACAAGCCATAGTCAAGCAAGTAATGAAGCTAAAGCACGAAGACTATTAGCAGCTAGGTAGTATGGATCAATATGGAAGATAGTATGAAGCCAAACAACAATAGTCGTCACACAGTGAAGTCAAACAGAAAAGACAAACAAGGAAAAGACTTCATGAAGACAAACTGTAAATAAGTGAAGGAAGAGATAGAACTAGTTGCTTGATGAAGACAAAGGATTTGTTGGACCAGTTCCAGTTGCTGTGACAACTGTACGTCTGGTTAGGGAGGCTGAGATTCAACTCAGAAGACCGCATCTTCACCTTATTCCCCTTGAGCTAAGGACACTTAGTCCTCGCCCAACCACTCTGGTAAGTCTTCAAGGCAGACTTCCAAACCTTCACAGACTTCGTTCACTGGCAATCCACAATGACTCTTGGATGCTGAGAACGCGAAGCCTAACCGACTGGAGGATTCACAGTCCTCAAGTGTAAGTCTTCAGGTCACGCAGACAGAAAGACTTCAGTGATGCCTAACACTCTTTGGCTCTGGGTGTTTTGGGTTTTGTCCTCGCAAGGATCTTTCTCTCAAAGGCTTCGAGGTGGGTTGCTCTCAAATGACAAAAGCCGTGCACTAACTCTGAGCAGCCACCAATTTATGGTGTAGGGGGTGGGCTATTTATAGACACTAGGCAACCCGACCTGATTTGTGTGAAATGACCCTGGGTCACTAAGGAACTGACACGTGTTCCAACTGTCAGATTTCAAACACACGCGGCAGCTTGACTTGGGCTACAAGTAAAGCTGACTCATCCAGCTCTGGATAAGATTTCCTCTCATTGTCTTCGCTCGAAGACTTAGGATCTGGTTGAGCATCACTTCAGTCAATCTGACTTTGTTCACTTGGACCCCACTTAACAGTACGGTGGTTCCTATGACTCAACAAAGAAGAAAAGGAAACTACGAAACAACTATGTCTTCGCACTCCATACTCTTCACGTGAATGTCTTCTCGAGTCATAATCTTCGTTGTGATTGTCTTCACATACCACCATTGTCTTCATTGTCTTCAAACATTTTTAGGGGTCATCTCCGGTAGGTAAACCGAATCAATGAGGGACTACTACCTGTGTTATCCTGCAATGCTCACAAACACATTAGTCCCTCAACCAGGTTTGTTGTCAATACTCCAAAACCAACTAGGGGTGGCACTAGATGCACTTACAATCTCCCCCTTTTTGGTGATTGATGACAAACTGGTTGAAGTTTTCAACGGGGATAAAAATATGTGAAATTGTAAAGGATTGAGGTATTGTCTTTGTAAGTAGCAAAAGGCTCCCCCTAAAGATGTGCATACAAGTGTTTTCCTTTTGAATGCAAATGCACATGGCAGGTTGTACTTGTGGAGATCCTCTTCTACTTATGAAGACAATTCATCATGCATGAAGAGATATAACAAAGATAATGATATGCATAATGAAAAATGGACGTCTGCGAAATGACTACGTGCGGAATTTATCGTCGCACATGCGGAATTTATCGTCGCATCACATAGTTGACAGAAAAGGTAGCAGACGACCATCAAGTTTAAGTGTTACAACTCAAAGAACCAAATGTATCAAAAATGAGAGTTGTAAGCACTTGACAAAAAGTATAGCGACCACCCATATGGACCCGCTTGAAGACTATCAACTCATATGCTTCTCCCCCTTTTGTTAGTAAGGACCAAAAAGGTTTGAAGACATAGAGCGTCTACTCGTCCCCATTATGAGTAGGTGAAGCAGCAGGGTCGTTGTTGAGGTCCGGTGGTGCAGAAGAACTTGGCGCAGTGTCGATACAAGGCGAAGTTGTAGTTGGTGAAGTAGCATCGTCTTCGTTATCAATGACTCTGGCATTTAAAGTTGCAGCTGAGGAGGAGTACTCAGAGTCTTCAAGTGAGGGAGTCCGACGCAATACAACGTTCCTGGGAGGAGTGGAATCAAACTTGAATCTCTTTGTGAAGCCATCTTGTTGAAGATCATCTTCAGAGCTCAGGAATGTCAAAATCTTCCACGACCGCCGACAGGTTTCATGAGTGACAAAAGCATTCTTGGTGGCAAGATTGCAAATGCGATTGACATCCACCAAGAGGCTTTGCATATGACGCTTCAGCCAGTCATGATGCTTATCCTGTTTTTGATGCAGGGCGACGAGAAGCACTCGGTCATTGAGAACGCGAGATCGCTTTCGAGGTCTTTGCGCAATGGTGCTTTCAGTGGCTTCAGTATGGGAACGATGAGGTGCACGTGTATTGCCAGCCAAAGGATAAACGCGAGTTGCAGCAAGAACTCCTTCAATGGGTTGTGTGAAGCTTTGGTGATCTGCGTTGTGAAGATAAATTGGCTCCTTGGCAGGCTCTGGGTAAATGGCTTCGACAGACAGAGCAACCTCTGGCAAGAATATGAGATGATTGCGCGCAGAAGGCTGATAGTTGATAGCAGAGTGAAGCTTGATGAGGCGCATTACCCATGGAGCATAAAACTTCAGACCAAATAGATCGGAGCCAGATGCAGCCAGTTGCCTGATGAAGAAGTCCTGAGCATTGAAACTGATGCCATTGAAGATATAGAAAACGAAAGTCTTCATTGCACCTTCAAGCTTCGCTGCTGGAGAATGTCCCTTGATAGGCCATAGAGTTCGCCTGATGATATGAAAAATAGTGCGTGGCAGATACTCTAGGTCTTCAACAAAGAATTCCTTCGGATATTCAGCGTCTTGTGGCAGTAGCTTCATCATGCTCAGCATTTGGCTCATGTTTGGCTCTGGCTTCTAGAAGATGCTCTCCAAAGCATTGCGGTGAAGCTGACAACCAGGTTCATAGAGTTCACCTGGAGTGGGCAAGGCAGTGAGCTCAATAATATTAAGAGCTTTGGCTTCGTGATGTACATTTCCTGTCATCCACTCAAGGACCCAAGTCTTCGGATCCCTGTTGTAGCCGCGAATGTGGAGAGTTGCATAGAATTGCAGCAGAAGTTCTTCATTCCAATTTTCCTTGTCAGTCACAAACTGTAGAAGGCCTGCATCCCTGAATCAGTTGAGGGCTTCTTCTAATCAGGGCAGGCCAGCAATAGCTTCGCAGTCTAGACGCATATGGGAAAAATGCACCCCTAATTGTATAGTATACAGGAATAGTAACTGCGCTGCTGATAACTCCAGAACCGATCAGAGGAGATTCTTGGCTTGGAATATGGGTTCTTGCGCTATCAAAGAAGGTTTTGTGTGCTTTGAATCCATTCACATTAAAAGATCCTGGTGAAGTTGTTGTACCTGGAAACCTTGGCAGCCTGGGTTTTGGCTTCTGGACCTGAGGCATGTGCTCCACATGATAGTCAAATTGTGGTCCGGCAGCAGGTGGAGGAACCAGAATGGGCCATCTGACAGTAACCAGCTGACCATGATCAAAGGCTTGCTCAATGGCGTGTGGCCTCGGAGGCGGTACAGGAGCAGTAGCATTGGCATTAGCTTCTGGTGCAGCATTGGCTTCAGGAGCATCAGTAGCTTCAGGCACCATATCCACTTCAGGCGCCACATTAGCTTCAGCCATGACAACGTCATTGGCTTCAGTAGTGTTGTTGGTGGCTGCCTCAGTATTATCAACATCCACTTGAGTAGCT
Source organism: Aegilops tauschii subsp. strangulata (assembly GCF_002575655.3). Taxonomy (NCBI): domain Eukaryota; kingdom Viridiplantae; phylum Streptophyta; class Magnoliopsida; order Poales; family Poaceae; genus Aegilops; species Aegilops tauschii. The sequence continues at coordinate 411,339,580 of NC_053036.3, read as the reverse complement.
GGAGGGTCGGACACACACACGTTCTCCTCGAGAACAGCTTCTTGGTTGGTAGGGGGTGTGGCAACACACTCTTCTTCTTGTCGGGGTTCCTCTTGGTCATCGGCTGATGCAGCCGGAATGTCTTCAGTAGCTCTGGCTTCAGACGCAGAGATGTTCACAGTTGGAGTGGCATCAGGAAACACTTGGCGTGCCACTGAGTTGTGTTGCTCTTCTCCTTCTGGAACGCTCGACAGAGTGACTTGTGGCCTTGGTCCTTTGCGAAGCCTACGAAATGAGGGCGACGCTTTTGGAGAGGGAGTTGGATGGACCACATAGTCATCATCGTCAAGCACCGGAGTGGTGACTTGAGGTGGGGGAGTGCTTGGTGATTCTTCTTGACGGGGGGAGTCTTGAGGGTGATCAGCCCATGAATCATCCTGAGCAATTGGCGTCAAAGGACGACCATTGCTGATTAGTTCGCTGTTCGTGAGAACAGACGATGATACCATTTGGTGCTCAATCTGAAGAAGGACTTCATCATCATCTACATTGTCTTGGGGACCAATGTCTTCAGCTGCGGTGGGGTCAACAGCTGGATCTTCTTCAGCTTCAGGAGCCTCTGTGGTAGCAGGCTCGTGAACAATTAACTGACGCTCTTGGTGTTCGAATGCAGGACGAGCAACAGAGATTGGCTCGACGACAAGGGGCTCTGTGGTAGCAGCCCAATATTCTTCTTTGTCTTCCTCTTCTTGGCCTGAGGAGCATCGTCAGTGGCATTCTTGCTCTTGCGCTTTCTGGCTTCAGCCTCATCTGCCCTTGTCTTCATCAGTTCAGACGCAGCTGTGGGGACCTTTGGCTTCGTGCCTGTCATACTGGCAGGGAAGACAATGCAAGGTGCTTCCCGCCCTGATGTTTCAACTTGGGCCACAGCTGGCTTCTTCTTGGCAGCCATCTTGGGGTCAATGCTTGGACGCCCAAGGGTGATACGTCTCCGTCATATCTACTTTTCAAAACACTTTTGCCCTTGTTTTGGACTCTAACTTGCATGATTTGAATGGAACTAACCCGGACTGACGCTGTTTTCAGCAGACTTTCCATGGTGTTATTTATGTGCAGAAACAAAAGTTCTCGGAATGACATGAACCTCCACGGAACGTCTATTTGGAAATAATAAAAAATCGTTGCAAAAGATGAAGACCAGGGGCCCACACCCTGTCCACGAGGGTGGGGGGGGCCCCTAGGGCGCGCCCCATACCTCGTGGGCCCCCTGGAGCTCCTCCGACCTCAACTCCAACTCTATATATTTGCTTTCAGGGAGAAAAAAATCAGAGAGAAGAATTCATCGTGTTTTACGATACCGAGCCGCCGCCAAGCCCTAAAACCTCTCGGGAGGGCTGATCTGGAGTCCGTTCGGGGCTCTGGAGAGGGGGATTCGTCGCCATCGTCATCATCAACCATCCTCCATCACCAATTTCATGATGCTCACCGCCGTGCGTGAGTAATTCCATCGTAGGCTTGCTGGACGGTGATGGGTTGGATGAGATCTATCATGTAATCGAGTTAGTTTTGTTAGGGTTTGATCCCTAGTATCCACTATGTTCTGAGATTGATGTTGCTATGACTTTGCTATGCTTAATGCTTGTCACTAGGGCCCGAGTGCCATGATTTCAGATTTGAACCTATTATGTTTTCATGAATATATGTGAGTTCTTGATCCTATCTTGCAAGTCTATAGTCACCTACTATGTGTTATGATCCGGCAACCCCGAAGTGACAATAATCGGGATCACTCCCGGTGATGACCATAGTTTGAATAGTTCATGTATTCACTATGTGCTAATGCTTTGTTCCGGTACTCTATTAAAAGGAGGCCTTAATATCCCTTAGTTTCCATTAGGACCCCGCTGCCACGGGAGGGTAGGACAAAAGATGTCATGCAAGTTCTTTTCCATAAGCACGTATGACTATATTCAGAATACATGCATACATTACATTGATGAATTGGAGCTAGTTCTGTGTCACCCTATGTTATGATTGTTACATGATGAACCGCATCCGGTATAATTCTCCATCACCGATCCAATGCCTACGAGCTTTTCACATATTGTTCTTCGCTTATTTACTTTTCCATTGCTACTGTTACAATCATTACAAAACACCAAAAATAATACTTTTGCTACTGTTATCTTTGTTACCGTTACCACTACTATCATATTACTTTGCTACTAAATACCTTGCTGCAGATACTAAGTTATCCAGGTGTGGTTGAATTGACAACTCGGCTGCTAATACTTGAGAATATTATTTGGCTCCCCTTGTGTCGAATCAATAAATTTGGGTTGAATACTCTACCCACGAAAACTGTTGTGATGCCCTATACTTGTGGGTTATCAAGACTATTTTCTGGTGCCGTTGCCGGGGAGCATAGCTCTATTCTTTGAGTCACTTGGGATTTATATCTGCTGGTCACTATGAAGAACTTGAAAGACGCTAAGACAACAATTTATCCCTCAACTACGAGGGGAGGTAAGGAACTGCCATCTAGCTCTGCACTTGATTCACCTTCTGTTTTGAGTAAGCTTGCGACACCTAAACCTGCTTCTGCTATTTGTTCTGATCTGTCGCATGTTATTGATGATGCCACTTCTGCTATGCATGATACTTATGATGAAACTACTTCTATGCTTGATACTACTGTGCCCCTTAGTGAATTTCTTGATGAACAAATTGCTAGGGCTAGAGAGAAAGAAATTATTGAAACTGATTATATTGATGAAAGTGATGATGAAGACTTGCGTGTTATTCCTGAGGGTTATGTTTTTGATAAAGAAGCTTCTTTAGCTATTTTAGCTTGCAAAGATAGATATGAGCTCAAGAGGTTATTAGCTAAATGGAACCAGCAATCTCTTAATGATAGAATGAGACCTGACCCTGCTTTTGCAACTTCACCTATCTGTGTTACCGATAAGGATTATGAATTCTCTGTTGATCCTGATATAATTACTTTGGTTGAATCTGATCCTTTTCGTGGCTATGAATCTGAAACCGTTGTGGCACATCTTACTAAATTAAATGATATAGCCACCCTGTTCACTAATGATGAGAGATCTTGCTACTTTTATATCCTTAAAATATTTCCGTTCTCATTAAAGGGTGATGCTAAGATATGGTTTTATTCTCTTGATCCTGGTTGTGTGCGTAGTCCCCGGGATATGATTTATTACTTCTCTGCTAAATATTTCCCTGCTCATAAGAAACAAGCTGCTTTGAGGGAAATATACAACTTTGTGCAAATTGAAGAAGAGAGTCTCCCACAAGCTTGGGGGAGGCTTCTCAAGTTACTTAATGCTTTGCCTGATAATCCTCTCAAGAAAAATGAAATACTTGATATCTTTTATAATGGACTAACCGATGCCTCCAGAGATTACCTGGATAGTTGTGCTGGTTCTGTTTTCAGGGAAAGAACACCGGATGAAGCTGAAATTCTATTGAATAATATGTTGACTAATGAAAATAATTGGACACTTCCGGAGCCAGCTCCTGAGCCAACTCCTGAGCCTATTCCTAAACCAACTCCGAAGAAGAGAGGTGTTCTATTTCTCAATCCTGAAGATATGCAAGAGGCAAAGAAATCCATGAAAGAAAAAGGTATTAAAGCTGAAGATGTTAAGAATTTACCTCCTATTGAAGAAATACATGGTCTTAATCTACCACATGTTGAAGAAACATATGATCTTAATCCATTACCTACTGAAGAACCTCATGGTCTTGATAACCCGACACATGTAGTAAAGGTAATTTCTCTCTATAGATTTGATGAAGGTGATATTCCTCACTATAAGTCTGCTAGACAATGCTTAGAAGAGTTTGATAATTTTATTGTCAAACAAGAAAACTTCAATGCTTATTTTGGTAGACAATAGAAATACAATTCCGATACGCTTGAACACTTGGGTGATTATATGTCTAGAGTTAAAGGTGAACTTAAACTCATTAGTAAACATGCTTCTATGGTTACCACTCAAGTAGAACAAGTACTTAAGGCTCAAAATGATTTGCTCAATGAAATGAATAGTAAGAAAAGTGATTATGCTGTTAGAGTGGCTACTAGAACTGGTAGAATGACTCAGGAACCTTTGTATCCTAAAGGCCACCCTAAGAGAATTGAGCAAGATTCTCAGAGAAATAATATTGATGCACCTAGTCCTTCTAAAAAGAAGAAAAAGAAAAATGATAGGACTTTGCATGCTCCTAGTGAACCTATTGCTGAACCACCTGAGAATCCAAATGATATATCTATTTCTGATGCTGAAACACAATCTGGTAATGAACATGAACCTAATGAAAATGTTAATGATGATGTTCATGATGATGCTCAACCTAGTAATGACAATGATGTAGAAATTGAACCTGCTGTTCATCTTGATTACCCACAATCAAAGAATCAATGTTATGATAAGAGAGATTTTTTTGCTAGGAAACATGGTAAAGAAAGAGAACCATGGGTTTAGAAACCCATGCATTTTCCTCCCAAACCATCCAAGAAAAAGGATGATGGGGATTTTGAGCGCTTTGCTGAAATGATTAGACCTATCTTTTTGCGTATGCGATTAACTGATATGCTCAAAATGAATCCTTATGCTAAGTATATGAAGGATATTGTTACAAATAAGAGAAAGATACCTGAAGCTGAGATTTCCACCATGCTTGCTAATTATACTTTTAAGGGTGGAATACCTAAGAAACTAGGAGATCCAGGAGTACCCACTATACCATGCTCCATTAAAAGAAACTATGTTAAAACTGCTTTATGTGATCTCGGAGCCGGTGTTAGTGTTATGCCTCTCTCTTTATATCGTAGACTTGGTTTGTATAAGTTGACACCTACTGAAATATCTTTGCAAATGGCTGATAAATCAACTGCTATACCTGTCGGTATTTGTGAGGATGTGCCTGTTGTAGTTGCAAATGTTACTATTTTAACGTACTTTGTTATTCTTGATATTCCCGAGGACGATAGTATGTCTATTATTCTTGGAAGACCCTTTCTGAATACTGCAGGGGCTGTTATTGATTGCAACAAAGGCAATGCCACTTTTCATGTTAATGGTAATGAGCATACGGTACACTTTCCGAGGAAACAACCTCAAGTCCACAGTATCAATTCTATTGGAAAAATTCCATCGATTATTTTTGGAGGTTTTGAATTTCCTCTTCCTACTGTCAAGAAGAAATATGATATTCTTATTATTGGGGATGTGCATATCCCCGTTGAGGTAACATAGTGTTATTCGAAATTTCTCCGGTTTCATGCGATTCGGAATGAGTTTGTTAACAACACCTGATCAACCTTGTTAGTGGATTCCTTTTGATGAGCATGAGATGGATGAAACTAGAAGGCACAACCTTCTGTACCCTCCTTCTACTTTCTGTTATTTAGTTGAAATAAAGTAAAAATAGTATTTTTCTGTCTGTTTTCTGATTTATCTGTGCAATATAAAAATACCCCAAAAATAAAAGTTCTCCAAATGCCCTGAAAATGGAATATGATTTTTTCTGGAATATTTGAGAATATCTGGCACTAAGAACATAGCAGGAGGGGCAAGCACCTGGCCACGAGGGTGGAGGGCGCGCCCCCTGCCTCGTGGGCCCACGGTGGCCCTCCTCCACTTATTCCTACACCCATACACTCCTTCTTCCTCCCACAAACACCAATATCCAGCTCAAGCACGAGTTCTAGCTCATTTTCCTGTGATTTTCGATCTCCTTGCTCAAAGCACCTCTCACAAAACTGCTTGGGGAGATTGTTCTTTGGTATGTGACTCCTCCATTGGTCCAATTAGTTTTTGTTCTAGTGCTTTATTCATTGCAAATTTGTGCTGCCTAGGTGACCATGTTTTTGAGCTTGCATGTCAAATTTATGTGGTTCCAAGTAGTTCTAGTGCATGATATAGTAACTAGGCACTTGTAGGAGTAGTTGCTATCAATTTTATTAAGGTTGGTTCACTTTTGTTTGAAGTTACTAAAAATTTCAGAAATTTTTCAGAGGAAGAAATATGCTTAGGAAAATGTTCCAAGGTGGTTCTTCAAGGAAGCAAGGACCCAGGCTTGCAATGCATGATGCTGATGAGGAGCCACCAAGGGACGCTCCAGTGCGGCCCTGTGAATGGCCTTCAGAAAATTTTATGGATCGAGCGGGAATCAAGGAAGAATTTAACGCATATTTGCGTAACGCCGATCTTGTGAGCTTTGAGGAAGACAAATGCCGCCAGTACCACTATCTCACTAGTACATTTGTGAGGAGGCAAAAGGAAGACATTTTATTACCAGTGAGGAGGCAGATGAGTATGAGAGGAGGGCGGAGGCAGCTCGCCGCCACGCTGCAGCTCAGGAGGCGATAACCGCTGCATCTCAGTACGACCCCAGCTACACCTACGAGTATCCGCCAGGCCATCCGTGGCAATAAACCTACTTAGGCCAAAAGCCTAAGCTTGGGGGAGTACGTATTTCCCGCGACATTACATTTATGTTTACACACACTCATTGCTAGATGTCGGTGCTCATACTCTTTCACTGTAATATCCATGCTAGTTTAGTTTTCTTTTTCCTGCTTTCTTCTTGTGTGTTTAATAAACTTTAAGAAAAACAAAAAAAATTAGTGTAGCTTTTAGTTAGTTTACTTTTCTTGCTGTAGTAGTAATAATCAAAAAGAAAACCCAAAAAGATTTCCCGTTCTTCTTTTGCTTGTTGGGAGCTTTCCCGTGTAAATAGCTTTTATTTCTTTTCTTTTCTTTGGGGGTCGATAGGAGAAGACCATAATTAAATTGTTGAAGTGGCTCTTATATGCATTATTGTTGATTTAACCAAGAGCCCATATTGCCTTGTCTTCTCCTATTTATTGAATGCTCGCAGATTCCAGCTTAGTCCAATGCACGTGCACTCTTATTATTATTCACATCGTTTGGTCGTGCAAGTGAAAGGCAATGATGACGATATATGATGGACTCACTGAGATGAGAAAAGCTGGTATGAACTCGACCTCTCTTGTTTTTGTAAATATGATCAGTTCATCATTCCTGATTCAGCCTATTATGGATAAACATGTTTGCAATGACAATTAGATATCATAGTTGCTCGTGCCATGCTTGATTAGCTATGAGTTATAATGGTTTACCTTGCATGCCAACATGCTATTAAAATGGTTGTGATGTGGTATAGTGGGGTGGTATCCTCCTTTGAATGATTTAAGTGACTTGACTTGGCACATGTTCACACATGTAGTTGAAACAAAATCAACATAGCCTTCACGATATTTATGTTCATGGTGGATTATATCCTACTCATGCTTGCACTCAATGTTCATTAATTTTAATGCATGTTCATGACTATTGTCTCTCTCTAGTTGGTCGCTTCCCAGTCTTTTGCTAGCCTTCACTTGTACTAAGCGGGAATACTGCTTGTGCATCCAATCCCTCAAACCCCAAAGTTATTCCATATGAGTCCACTATACCTTCCTATATGCGGTATCTACCTGCCGTTCCAAGTAAATTTGTATGTGCCAAACTCTAAACCTTCAAATAAACATTCTGTTTTGTATGCTCGAATAGCTCATGTATCAACTAGGGATGCCCTTATCTTCCATGTTAGACGGGTTATTCTCAAGAGGAGTGGACTCCACTCCTCACTCACGAGAAAATGGCTGGTCACCGGGATGCCCACTCCCATGCTTTATGCAAACTAAATCAAAATAATTGCAAACAAAACTCCCCCTGGGACTATTGCTAGTTGGAGACACTCGTTGTTTCGAGCAAGTCATGGATTGATGCTTGTTGGTGGAGGGGGAGTATAAACTTTACCATTCTGTTTGGGAACCGCCTATAATGTGTGTAGCATGGAAGATATCGCCATCTCTTGGTTTTTATGTTGACAATGAAAGTATGCCACTCAAAATATTATTTATCTCTATTTCAAAACCGAGCTCTGGCACCTCTACAAATCCCTGCTTCCCTCTGCGAAGGGCCTATCTATTTACTTTTATGTTGAGTCATCACCCTCTTATTAAAAAGCACTAGCTGGAGAGCGCAGCTGTCATTTGCATCAATTACTGTTAATTTATATTGGGTATAACTATGACTGGATCTCTTTTACCATGAATTACAATGTCTAGTCAGTCCTTGATCTTTAAAGGTGCTCTGCATTTATGTTTTGCGGTCTCAGAAAGGGCTAGCGAGATACCATCCTGTTATATCATATTATGATTGTTTTGAGAAAGTGTTGTCATCCGAGATTTATTATTATCGCTCTCTAGTTGATTATGCCATTGATATGAGTAAACATGAGACCTGAGAGTTATTGTGAATGTGGTTAGTCATAATCTTTGCTGAAAACTTGAATGCTGGCTTTACATATTTACAACAACAAGAGCAAACAGAGTTTGTAAAAGTTTTTCTTTATCACTTTCAGTTTCTCAACTGAATTGCTTGAGGACAAGCAAAGGTTTAAGCTTGGGGGAGTTGATACGTCTCCGTAGTATCTACTTTTCCAAACACTTTTGCCCTTGTTTTGGACTCAACTTGCATGATTTGAATGGAACTAACCCGGACTGACGCTGTTTTCAGCAGACTTTCCATGGTGTTATTTATGTGCAGAAACAAAAGTTCTCGGATCTATTTGGAAATAATAAAAAATTGTTGCAAAAGATGAAGACCAGGGGGCCCACACCCTGTCCACGAGGGTGGGGGCCCCCCCTAGAGCGCGCCCCATACCTCGTGGGGCCCCTGGAGCTCCTCCCACCTCAACTCCAACTCTATATATTTGCTTTCGGGGAGAAAAAAATCAGAGAGAAGAATTCATCGCGTTTTACGATACGGAGCCCCCGCCAAGCCCTGAAACCTCTCGGGAGGGCTGATCTGGAGTCCGTTCGGGGCTCCGGAGAGGGGGATTCGTCGCCATCGTCATCATCAACCATCCTCCATCACCAATTTCATGATGCTCACCGCCGTGCGTGAGTAATTCCATTGTAGGCTTGCTGGACGGTGATGGGTTGGATAAGATCTATCATGTAATCGAGTTAGTTTTGTTAGGGTTTGATCCCTAGTATCCACTATGTTCTGAGATTGATGTTGCTATGACTTTGCTATGCTTAATGCTTGTCACGAGGGCCCGAGTGCCATGATTTCTGATTTGAACCTATTATGTTTTCATGAATATATGTGAGTTCTTGATCCTATCTTGCAAGTCTATAGTCACCTACTATGTATTATGATCCGGCAACCCCGAAGTGACAATAATCGGGACCACTCCCGGTGATGACCATAGTTTGAGGAGTTCATGTATTCACTATATGCTAATGCTTTGTTCCGGTACTCTATTAAAAGGAGGCCTTAATATCCCTTAGTTTCCATTAGGACCCCGCTGCCACGGGAGGGTAGGACAAAAGATGTCATGCAAGTTCTTTTCCATAAGCACGTATGACTTTATTCGGAATACATGCCTACATTACATTGATGAATTGGAGCTAGTTCTGTGTCACCCTATGTTATGATTGTTACATGATGAACCGCATCCGACATAATTCTCCATCACCGATCCAATGCCTACGAGCTTTTCACATATTGTTCTTCGCTTATTTACTTTTCCGTTGCTACTGTTACAATCACTACAAAACACCAAAAATATTACTTTTGCTACTGTTATCTTTGTTACCGTTACCACTACTATCATATTACTTTGCTACCAAATACCTTGCTGCAGATACTAAGTTATCCAGGTGTGGTTGAATTGACAACTCAGCTGCTAATACTTGAGAATATTCTTTGGCTCCCCTTGTGTCGAATCAATAAATTTGGGTTGAATACTCTACCCTCGAAAACTGTTGCGATCCCCTATACTTGTGGGTTATCAAAGGGCTTTGCACTTTTCAGCTTCGTTATGAACTTGCACACACTTGCTGGCGGAAAGCTTCATCCGTTCTCTTGATCCTTTTGCTGCATCACGTTTCTGTTGAAACTGCTCTTTGAGCTGATGCAGCATCTGCTTGAAGTGTTTGACATCCTCCACACTGAGATTGGCCACATTCTTCTTGAATTGGGCTTTCTCGTGATCAATCTTGTTCTTCAGTTCGACAATCTTCTGAGCCAGAGCTAGCTCATTTGCAATGGCACTGTGAAAAGAGACACTGATGCCAATTGGAAGCTGAAGATCATCAATACTGAGGTCAGGGTTGTCAAACCACTCATCAATGAAGTTATTCAAGAAGTCCACATCAAAGAGGGGCAAATCATTGAGGATTTCCGCCTCTTGTTTGCTCTTTATCAACAGCTCAAGAGCATCATCGCCAAGATCGTCGTCACTTGACAGATCAATGGCTTCGTTCTCGTTCCTCAGAATGGCCGCTGGGGTCAGGTCTTGACCAGAAATCTGGATGGGCTTCTTCTTCTTCTCGGTCTTGGAGATGCGAGAAAGATCTTCAGACTGCACACTGGCTTCAGGAGGTGCAGTGGCCAGAGGCTTCGCACGCGAAGCTTTAGGTGCAGTGGAGGGCTTTGAAGCCTTTGGTTTCTTCTACTTCTGTGGCTTTGGTGGAGCAGGCGCTTCATCAGAATCAGCGTCGTCTGCAGAGTGCTCCACGGCTGTCCCCTGAACAGCAATGTGTGTGATGAGACCTTCGAGGTTGTAGAAGGGCCCGATGATATTGGGTTCAGCATCACGGGTGCCATCAGCCCGAGGAGCAGGTGGACCGGGGTTGAAGTCGAGTCCGAATGCTTTCTTGTTTTTCACAGCAGAGTCCTTGGCAAACTTGTTTGCACATGAACAGATTGTCGTCACGACACCATAGCAGAGAAGATGGGTCAGCATTCTCTAGCTGTGGTCCGTGAACCATGCAAGGATAGAAGACTTGAGCAATGGCTTCAGTTCTGGACCTGGGTGGAAGATTTTTGAAGAGAATATCTCCCCATGGTCGTTTGATGGCATTCTTCTCCGCATACTCAGCAGTCACAAATCTGTACAGAAACCATTGTTCAACCGAGTATCTGCGAATCCATTGGATTCGAGTCTTGCGTTCGCCAGAGGTTTCTTCAGTGTCTGTCTTGTACAACTCAAGCGGGCCACGGCGCCCCTCGATGCGGTCGTGAGAGCCCGCCTCGCCGCTCTCCCCAGAAGCGCCGACAGCAGCGGCAGCGAGCACGAGGCGGCCGCACTCTCCAGCCTCGTCAACGATTACCTCCTCGAGACGGACGCGACAGTCCCGTCGGCCACCCTCGCGGTGGAAGCCTCCTCTGATCTGGATGACGAGCCTAACGGCGACACCAGCTCAACGGCAGCGGCCGACATGCTTGCGGAGATCAAGGACAATCTTGACTCAACCGGTAGAAGTGCTGACGAGCTACGCCGCCGGCTCGTCTTTGCCGTGGCGGATGCCATGCGCGGGTTGGATGATCTGCGGCCGAACCAGTCGGCTTTCTGGCGCGCCGTGATGTCCCGCCTGCGCGAGCGTGGCCACGACGCCGGCCTGTGCAAGGTGCGTTGGGACAAGTCGAGTGGCGTGACCGCCGGGAGCTACGAATACATCAACGTCATCGCTGGCGGGGGCGAAACAAGGTACATCGTGGATATCGGCTTCGCGGCGGAGTTTGAGGTCGCACAGTCGACCGAGGAGTACGAGGCAGTTCGGACGGCACTACCGGAAGTGCTGATCGCGCGCCCGGAGCACCTCAGGCAGGTTGTGAAGCTTGCAGCATCCGCAGCACGGCGCTCGCTCAAGAGCAGCGGCGTCAGTGTGCCGCCCTGGAGGAAGAGGCGGTTCATGATGACCAAATGGCTAGGGCCCTACAAGCGGACGGTTAACTCTATTCCGGCATCAGCGGGTACGGCATTAGGCGGCAATGGCGTGGTGGCCGTCTGCCGGACCATAGTTGGCTTCGCCCCTCAGACTACCGTGGGGACGTCGTCAGGCTTTTGGGGGTGAGGTGTGGTTGGTATTTAAAAGATTGCTATGTAAAGTTTGGAGATTGCATGGCCTTCCGTTGTCTTTCTAGAGAATTCAACTAAATACTCCCTCCGTTCCTAAATATAGGCCCTGTTTGGATCCCTAAATTAGAGTTAGTTTTAGTTAGTTGGGACTCAAATAACCCAAAAGTATGATGGGTTAGTTTGGGTTAGTTGGATCTAACCCACCCCAAAAAACTAGTCCATACTAGAGGAGCTTATTTGAGTTAGTTCTCCTTGGCCCACTAGAAAAATTAGTAAAAAAGTACCCCTCCCATCCAAACAGGGTTCAAAGTAGTCAAATGATTGAGAAAGAATATTTATTGTTAATCTAACCCTATCATCCAAAACAGCTCTTTGGTTAGAGTTAGTTTAGAGTTAGTTCAGGGTTAGAATCTAACTTTAACCTCTAACTAAGTTAGAGTATCCAAACAGGGCCATAAGTCTTTTTAGAAATTTCATCAAATGACTACATACGAAGCAAAATGAGTGAATCTACACTCTAAAATATGTCTACATATATCTGTATGTTGTATTCCATTTGAAATGTCTAAAAAGACTTACATTTATGAACGGAGGGAGTATTTGTCTTTTTAAAGATTTCAACAAGTGACTACATACGAAGCAAAATAAGTGAATCTACACTCTAAAATATGTCTATATACATCCGTATGTGGTAGTTCATTTAAAATATCTAAAAAGACAAATATTTAGAAACAGAGGGAGTAGATCGCTAGGGGTTTGATTTAGAGAAATAGAAGTGCACATATTTATTGGAGTATTAAATTGTTTTTTTCCAAGAAATGAGTATTCATTTGTTAGGTCACTAGATAATTGTTGTCTTGTTGATACTTTGCTTTCCTTAGCATTGTAATATTTATATAGTTCTTATATCTCTGCTATTTAAAAAGAACCCAAAGTTCCTTTTCCTGCCGACGGACCGCATTCTGCCCACCTTCGTTCATCCGTCCTATCTTTTTTTCCCGATTGGCAAGTGACGATTCGATTCAATCACCATAATTACATAACTCAATGGGCATCACACCTTTCCCTTTAAAAAATCACAATCATAATAATTATATGTCCGAGGTGTCACACCTTTCCTTAAACAATCGCAATCACCATAATTACATGCCGCAATGGGCGTCACACCTTCCCATAAAATCGCGTCCGAAGTCACCTGCACCAAAATCATGTCGCAAACCGTCGCCATCGATCCCACTTATCCGCTACCTCCGATGCCACGACAACGAAGCCTAAACTACGCCTACCTCTGTGCATGGATGCTGCTACCTTACGCGCCGGAATAGCACGGCATGGATGCCGCCACCAATGTAGCCGCTGTCGTCGCCACATGCCTCGACCGCACGCTTGGACGGCATGGAGAATCTCTGCCTGTAGAGAGTGTTGGTTTCCTTCATTTGGTAGGATTTTTCACCGCTGCTTCATGTAGGTCGTTAGATCTTCTCTTCCCGTGTATGCATGCCATGACGTAAATGCATCCGCTCAATATTTGCTTTCAGACTGGGTCATCGTCAACGTGTTGCTGCCTAGGCTTGGTTTGCGTGAGGTTGTTGCTCCTTTTGCGAAGCATCCATGCAGCCCATCAGTTCAGCCACATCTCCAGCATCTATTGCGCCAAGACCAAGAACACGAAGGATGGACAGGTTCTAGCTTCGCTAAGCAGCAGATGTAACAACCGATGGCACTCTTCAGGGCAGTACGTACTGCTACGTGGTAGCCATTGCTAGCCAATTCTAATCTGCTTTCTCTCTCCAAAAATTATAATCAGTTATATATGCAGACCCTCTTGCATCTTGTCTAATGTCAAAGAATTATCGTCCACTAAGTTCGCCTTAAAGAAAAATCACCACATCACACGCTATGGCACGACGGAACTTACCATCTGCGCAATCAGAAGAGAGGATTGAATTGGGCCCTGTTTAATTGAAGAGGGAAGTTAATCTTTATAATTCATTTGCATCGGGGATCGTCCATTAGATCAGTAGCTAAACACAAAGGTATTGCAAGTTATATGGATGTACAATGCGACACGGATTTTAGCATAGCAGTTTCTCTCAATTGTCGTTGGAGTGTGCTAATTTTTTTACAATCCAATTTTGCATAATCAGTATGCATCTCATTAGAATGAGAATGTGTACTAGGTCATTATTTATTCCCCCTCTAATACAATTTAGTTCTGTTGATCTAGCATTCCACATTTCTAACAACTGAAGAATTTGGCAGTATTTTTCTGGAAACAACAAGCCTCCTCGTCGATTTTCATTATAGAAACCGTTTTTCAAAACAACAGTATTTATCCCCGTATATGCTCTTATTGCATTACAAGAAATGGCTCCCGTAGCAACGCACAAGCACATACCTAGAAAAACTAGTAAAAGGGCCCATGCGTTGCAACAGGAAAAAAAAATCAACATCTCAAGTGGCCATGACCGCATTTTGCTGCATCAACGAGATACACTAGCATTCCCAATTTCTTGAAATCATGAACAATTTTTGAAATAAAAAACAATTTTTAAACTCATGAACATATTTGAAATCATGAACATTTTTCAAATTCGTGAACACTTTTACAAATTTTTGAATATTTTCTGTAATCAAGAATATTTTTTGAATTCATGAACATTTTATACTATTTTCAAACTAAAAATAAAAAATGTGAATGTTTTTAAACATTTTTCTTGGATCGGCAAACATTTTTTGGAAATTGTGGAACAATTTTTTAAATTCATGAATATTTTTTTGATTTAACGAACATTTTTTGAATCAGCGAACATTTTTTGAATGAATAAAATATTTTCTAAGTCACGAAGAGTTTTTGAATTTTTAGGATATTTTTCCATTCATGAACATTTTTTGAATTGGCGAAATTTTGTTCAATTTCATTAACATTGTTCAATACACAAACTTTTTAAAAAATCATGATTTTTATTTCCCAAAATTTTGTTTTCAAAATTTCGAACATTTGTTGAATAAGCAAATGTTTTTTTATAAAATCACGAACATTTTTTGAATCCACAATTGTTTTATGATTTATTAAACATTTTATTTCAAAATTCTCATTTTTTTTATTTTTGGAACTTTTTTAAAGTCCCAAAATATTTAAACTAGTAAAAAATGAAAAATGAAATTTAAAAACAGGCCGCCCTAGTAAAGCCTGTTAAAAAGCACTCACAAGTGTGACGACCTTCAAAGCCAATTGGTTTTCTTGTTTGTTAAGCTTACAAAGATTAGCGTGCACAAGCAAGTCGTTAATCCACCCTAGTGATGGCG
Organism: Aegilops tauschii subsp. strangulata; assembly: GCF_002575655.3. Taxonomy (NCBI): domain Eukaryota; kingdom Viridiplantae; phylum Streptophyta; class Magnoliopsida; order Poales; family Poaceae; genus Aegilops; species Aegilops tauschii. The sequence continues at coordinate 411,324,319 of NC_053036.3, read as the reverse complement.
ACGTGGCGGATGAACTAAGGAACTTGGGAGTGATTTCTATGCTAGATTCCCGTTGCCATATCCATGGTGAATCATTTGTCTAATTTATTCCCACTGCCTAATAATACCCTCGTTCCCCAGTCAGTTTTGGTTACCCAAGATTACTCCAGCCAATATGTAGTACCCAACTCTTCATCATCGTTGCTTGTCTACCTAGTGGCTACAGGAGAGAGAATAGGTTTTGGCACATGGATCCAAATTTGCATATGGTATTGATATGTCTCGGTCGTATCTATAATTTTCGATTGTTTCATGCCAATAATCTAACTTTCATATACTTTTGACAACATTTTATATTATTTTTGGGACTAACATATTGATCCAGTGCCCAGTGCCAGTTCTTGTTTGTTGCATGTTTTTTGTTTCGCAGAATATCCATATCAAACGAAGTCCAAACGTGATAAATTTTTACGCAGATTTATTTTGAAATATATGTGATTTTTGGGAAAATGAATCAAGGCAAGATGATGCACAAGGTGGCCACGAGGCACCAGGGCGCGCCCATGGGGTGGTCACGCCCTAGTGGCTTGTGAGCACCTCGTAAGTCGGTTGCCCCCCTTCTTTCGCCGCAAGAAAGATAATATCCAGAAAAAATCATATTAAAATTTCAGCCCAATCGGAGTTACGGATCTCCGGATATTTAAGAAACCGTTTTCGGCCAGAAAACAGGAACGTGAAACAGAAGAGAGCAGAGAGAGAGATCCAATCTCGAAGGGCTCTCGCCCCTCCGCAGCCATGGTGGCCATGGACCAGAGGGGGGACTCTCCTCCCATCTAGGGGGAAGGCCAAGGAAGAAGAAGGAGAAGGTGGGGGCTCTCTCCCGGTGGCGCCGGAACACCGCCGGGGCAACCATCAGAACGACGATCTACACCAACAACTTCACCGCCGTCATCACCAACTCTCTCCCCCTCTATGCAGCAATGTAACACATCTTCTCCCCACTGTAATCTCTACTTAAACATGGTGCTTCATGCCACATATTATTATCCAATAATGTATGGCCATTCTATGATGTTTTAGTAGATTCGTTTTGTCCTATGGGTTGATTGATGATCGTGATTGGTTTGAGTTGTATGTTTTATTTTGGTCTTATCCTATGGTGCCCTCCGTGTCATGCAAGCGTGTGGGATTACCGTTGTAGGGTGTTGCAATACGTTCATGATTCGCTTATAGTGGGTGGCGAGAGTGATAGAAGCTTATACCCGAGTAAGGGGGTTGTTGCCAACGGGAGTAAAGAGGACTTGTTAATTAATGCTATGGTTGGGTTTTTCCTTAATAAACTTTGGTAGTTGCGGATGCTTGCTAGAGTTAAAAGCATGTTAGCTCATGCCTCTCCCTCATATAAAATTGCAATAATGGTGACCGATCTAGTTATCGATTGCTTAGGGACAAATCCTTCTCTTATGTTACAAAAAGCTTTCTACTAAACAACTAACTTTTATTATCTTGCAAATTACTCATAGTTTTGTTGTCGCTAAGTGATACGTCCATTTTGCATCATGTTTTTTGTTGATATTTATTGCATTATGGACTATTATTTCACTTTATGATACAATTCTTATGCCTTTTCTCTCTTATTTTACAAGAATTGTATGAAGAGAGAGAATGCTGGCAGTTGGAATTCCGGACCGGAAAGGAGAAAATCTGAGATACCAATTTTGCACAACTCCAAATGTCCTAAAACCATACGGAGAATTGTTTTGGAATATATGAAAATATTGGGCGAAGAAAGTATAGAAGGGGAACCACTAGGTGGCCACAAGCCCGGGTGTCGGGGAAAACAGACAGGGGTGTATATTTTCCCCTGACTCGTGCATGGACAAGCCAAGGCCAAGCCAAGATGCAAGAGACCAAGAGCTTTGAAGGACCAACATGCGGTTCAAGAAGACCAAGATCAAGCCAGAAGAGGAAGACACCGCCAGGAGAAAAGCCTCCCCTGCCGGGCAGACGAGCTCGGCAGGGGCAGGGGCCACCCCCAGAAGAAGGTACCCAAGACGTCCCGGCAGGGCTTGCCGGGACTCACGAAGGCATAACCACCTCACTCAACCACTCCGCCATGACCCACGTCGTCAATCAGTGCGGTGTCAAGCCGCAAAGTGACTAAGTGGCAGCCATTTGCCACATGGCGACCTCTTTCTACAAGAAATGCCTACAGATGACACCCGTCCTGCGACGTGTCAAGCGAGTAGGCGTGGAGCTGGCGAGACAGCCCGGCAAGGCTTGCCGGGCAACCAGTGACGTGACATTAAGCGGTGCATTTAATTCACCTTGTCAGCCTGCAGAGTTAGGTATGATAGCACTTTTTGCTATCTTATCAGTGCATAATGACTACTTCGCCATTGTGGTAACCCCTTAATCTATAAAAGGAGGCCCATGGCAATCGTAGAAAGGGTTAGAAGATTGGATAACCAACACGCACATACGCGCGTAGCCACTGCCGCCCTTGCCGGGCAAGTGTACTACGCTCCACTACCATTCTTCCACCATCAATCCACCAAAGCAGGAGTAGGGTTTTACTCCTCACGGCGGCCCGATCCTGGGTAAACTTGCTTGTGTGATCGCTGCCGTGCTAGCCCACGCTCGTCTACTCTTTGTGCAACTCGACGTCTCCCTGCTGAACCAGCAAGGGGCCCTCTGGTCCCATAGGTGGCTGTGGTTTCCCACGACATCTTTGGCGCGCCAGGTAGGGGGATCATTGGTGCGAACCTGAAAGCGTGAGCAGCGCGATCTATCCGTGGTAGCCCGCTCGAAGCCTCTGGCATTTGCGGCGCCCATGAAGATACGGAAACTAAGCGGGGCCATCCCCGCGCCGCATTGTTCGTCTCCACGCCTCGCTGTAGCCACGACTATGGCGAATATTGCCGCTGGTGGCGATATGCTCCTCTCGGCGACCCAGGCGGCGCGCCCGCCGTTCAGGCGTCATTCGGGAAAAGGAAGTGGGTCGCGCGGGCGCAAGGTCCCTCTTTCCTATTCCTTCCCTTCAACAGCAATCGAGCCATATTGGCCCTGGCATCGCCAATGTCAATGACTACCGCGCGATACTCGGTCTAGTATTTGCCCTATTTCGAGAAATCCTGAGTGAAGCGCTGGTATGAATCCGTTGGTTGACGCCTCGGCAAGCATGCCCCGGCAAAGCCATCTACGTTGGTATATTCCATGCGATGGCTGCCGCCAGGCTGTTTCAAAGAAAGGAGGGGGGAAGGGGGACCGGGAGAGCCCGGCACCGTGCCCCGATGCCCGCCAGTCGCACAAGACGTGCGTCGGTCCCTGCCGGGAACGAAAAGACTGCCCGATTGGCTTCCACTCCTTCGGGCGTCGCGAGCGCTCCAAGCGCGCACGGCCCGGCAGAGGAGAAAGGAGCTTGAAACGAAAGCTAAGTCTACATTATCGCTTCTTGTTGATACATTTAGGGTTTTTGCAGTTGTTTATCCCTTAACTTTAGTGAGTGTTCGTATCGTGACAACCCTCATGTGATGGAACCTTGGCTAGTTTCTTTGATCATATCATCGTCCTGTCTTGAGCCATGCTCGCACGTCGAGAGGCTGCGTCGAGAGCTACCTAGGAAAAACCCGCTGGGACACATCCACGCCAAGATGAATGTTAAGGGCCAGACCCTTACGACAATCACGGCAATATGATACCGGCAGGCATCCAGAGCAGACATAGGGATTGATCATACGAACACAAACATATAGAGTCAAAGGGATAAACACAGATTTGAGATCCAGCTAAGAATATCAGTTCCACGCAAACACTAGAGATAGAGTGACTAAACAAAAAGTATACGTCATGTTTCATTACAGGGCAACGCAGGAGCAATAGCGGCCCGATACTTGGTCTGATGACTAGATGAAGCCGTTCAGACGTGAAGGACCCTGGCGGCCCGAGGAGCGGCTTTCTCCTTGGCAGCTGCGACATCAGTGCCCGCTGTCCGCTTCTTGAATCCGTCGTCAAGGTTGAGGTCCGGATGGCGGGAGGCAATATTGCTCAAGACCATGAAGAGGGCATCGCGGGCAAGTTTCCGGGACTCGGTCGCGAAACGCTCGGCCCTCCCCTCCTCGTGCACCTTCAGCTTCTTGATCAGCTCGTTGAAGAAGACTCCCAGCTTGGCGCTTGGAATCTCATGCTTGTTGACTGAGAAAGCTGGGTCGTACGTGCCCATCACCACAGCTTGGGCGGCAAGACGCTCGGCGATGTCGATCAGGCTCTTGATCCAGAGGTCGACCTGCTTGGTCTGATTCTTCAACTTGTCCCCTGCATCCTGTCGGAGACGCTTGGCGGTGTCCAGATCCTTGGACAGCAGTTTCTGGCGGGACTCGCTGGACTCGGCCATGCCTTCCAAGGTGCCAATCCTGGCCTTCATGTCAGTGATGGTGCCGTTGGCGGTCTCAAGACACTGGGTTTTGGAGGAGAGCTACGACTGCGTGTCAGCCAAGAGGACCTCCGCCTTTCCTGCTTCTTCCTTGAGGGCCCTCACCTCCTTGGCGCTCCCGGCAAGATCTTCCATCAGCTTAGCCACCTGCTGGTCGAGGTCAGTCTTGGCAGTGGATGCGGCAGCCAGGTCGTCAGTAAGCTTCTTCAGTTGAGCGGCAGAGTCGGCAGCAAGGGCATCCAGGGCAGCTCCATGCTTGTCCTCCAGTTCCTTGGTACGCTGGCACACAAGAGCCTCTAGATTGTCGTCCATGGCACGGAGAGTGGCTTCGAGTTTCTCTTCACGGAAGGAGATCTCTTGCTCTCTTGCGTCCAGGGGCGCCTTGCGGTCCGCCATGCGCGCCTCGCGAGCCAAGACATCCTCTTTTGTCATCAGGAGCATCTCTTGCTGCCTCAGGAGCACCTTGAACTGCTTGTCACGCCACTCACGCAACTCTAGGCATTTATCCTTCAACTTCTGGTCCACCTTGCTGGCGGACTCGTGCCGCTACTTGAACGCCTGCCACTTCTGGTTGTGCCGGGCCTGCATTTCCTTCACGCCCGTCGCCATGCATTCCATGAAGGACAAGTTCATTGCGACGGCGGCTGAGTCATCATCCTCTCCAGCTCCCTAATAAAAGCGGTGCCAGGAGACGTTGAAGCTCTTCATCGAGCTCCGCGCCCGTCGTCAGAGACAGGCCGGGGGCTCCAATGCCAGGTGGCAACAACACCATGGCCAACGTGTTTGAGGAGGGTGGCGGGGTCTCAGCGACGGTCCCAGAGGAGGGGAGTGGGCCCATGGTTTGGAGAGGAACTTTCACCTCGACGACCACTTCCTCCTCCGGGGCATTTTCCGAGGAATGCTCTACCACCGCCAAAGGATCCTGGCGGTTCCCGGCAGCAAGGTCCTGTCCCTCAGCAGCAGTAATCTCTACGGCCTCATCTACGACAGCCCTTCCTATATCAGCCACCACCTCTAGCAGCTCTGGCTCCTCAGCTTGGGGGCTGCACATGAAAAGGCAGGCAAACAGCAAAGAAACGAAAGTTCAGGCAAATAGGGGAAATCAAGGGAAGTGATCAGAACAAGAAAGAAGAGAGGGAATAAGTGGAGTACCTGGGGAATTCTGCCGGGCAGGGACCTCAGTTTCCCCGGCAATGTCTGTTGCCGGGCCATGAACTTTACTCTCTGCCATGGTAGTCACGGCAGCCTGCTGCGCGGCCTCATCTGCAGAGGGTTCCATGGGGATCTTTTCGGTTCGAGTGGCGGGGGAAGCATGCCCCTCCGAGAGGGGCTCGCCCTGCATCATCTCCTCTCCCCCTCCGGCCGAGGGAACAATGAGGCCGTCCCCGGCGCCTCCAGCGGATGGCACCAAGTCCCCACTCCCGGGCCAAGGGCTGGATTGGGGGCTCGGCACGGGGTCCTCTGCATCACCCCCCCCTGCCAAGGCTGGGCTCTCCGCGCCCCTCAGCAACCCAAGACGTCGGAGCTTCTTCCGTGGGCGGTAAATGAGGGCTTCCGTGTCCTCCTCCACTTCCCTGACGGCAGCAGCAAAACGAAAGGTCAGTCAGTGAAGGTAATCAAACATATCGAAGACCATGCTACTATAAAATATCTTATGGAAAAGAAAGATGCTAAAGCTAGACTTATTTAATGGGTTCTCTTGCTACAAGAATTTGATTTACATATTAGTGATAGGAAAGGAGCTGAGAACCCCGTAGCTGATAATTTGTCTAGGCTTGAAAATGTGCTTGATGGACCAATACCTATTGATGATAGTTTTCCTGATGAGCAATTAGCTGCAATAAATGTTGCTCATAATACTCCTTGGTATGCTGACTATGCTAATTACATTGTTGCTAAACATTTACCACCTAGCTTTACATACCAACAAATGAAAAAATTCTTCTATGATTTAAGACATTACTTTTGGGATGACCCACATCTTTATAAAGAAGGAGTAGATGGTATTATTAGACGTTGTGTACCTGAGCATGAACAGGGACAAATCCTACGGAAATATCACTCCGAAGCTTATGGAGGGCATCACGCCGGAGACAGAACTTCTCATAAAGTATTGCAATCTGGATTTTATTGGCCTACTCTCTTCAAGGATGCCCGTAAGTTCGTCTTATCTTGTGATGAATGTCAAAGAATAGGTAATATTGGTAAGCGTCAAGAAATGCCTATGAATTATTCACTTGCTGTTGAACCATTTGATGTTTGGCGATTTGATTACATGGGACCTTTTCCTTCCTCTAATGGGTATACACATATTTTGGTTGTTGTTGATTATGTTACTAAATGGGTAGAAGCTATTCCAACCAGTAGTGCTGATCACAACACCTCTATTAAAATGCTTACGGAAGTTATTTTCACAAGGTTTGGAGTCCCTAGATATTTAATGACTGATGGTGGTTCACACTTTATTCATGGTGCTTTCCGTAAAATGCTTGCCAAGTATGATGTTAACCATAGAATTGCATCCCCTTATCATCCTCAGTTAGTGGTCAAGTTGAACTTAGCAATAGAGAAATAAAGTTGATTTTACAAAAGACGGTCAATAGGTCCCGAAAGAATTGGTCTAAGACATTAGATGATGCACTTTGGGATTACAGAACAGCTTATAAAAATCCTATGGGTATGTCTCCTTATAAAATGGTTTATGGAAAAGCCTGTCATTTGCCTCTTGAGTTAGAACATAAAGCATATTGGGCAACCAAAGAACTCAGTTATGATTTCAAACTTTCCGGTTGAGGGAGTCCTGGATTGGGGGGTCCTCGGGTGTCCAGACTATGTGACGTGGGCCAAACTAATGGGCCGTGAAGATACAAGACAGAAGACTTCCTCCTGTGTCCGGATGGGACTCTCCTTTGCGTCGATGGCAAGCTTGGCGTTCGGATATGTAGATTCCTTCCTTTGTAAACCGACTCTGTACAACCCTAGGTCCCTCCGATGTCTATATAAACCGGAAGGTTTAGTCCGTAGGGGTAATCATAATCATACAGGCTAGACATCTAGGGTTTAGCCATTACGATCTTGTGGTAGATCAACAATCAAGTAGGAAGTAGGGTATTACCTCCATCAAGAGGGCCTGAACCTGGGTAAACATCGTGTCCCCCGTCTCCTGTTACCATCGACCCTAGACGCACAGTTCGGGACCCCCTACCCGAGATCCGCCGGTTTTGACACCGACATCGGTGCTCTCATTGAGAGTTCCACTGTGACGTCGAAGACATGATCGATGGCTCGCCTTGTCATCAAGGACAGCATCACCTCCAGAGAAGCCCTGGCCTCAGGCCAAACCCTCAGGTTAGGCGACTTTACCATGATCGCCCTTTTGGCCGTTAAGCCGACGGTGACCTCTCAGGTCATCTAAAATTGCCTCCGTGTTGACTCCGAATACTCCAAACGGATGGATCCGGCGGAGTTGTCATCTTTAAACGAACTCCTGGACCGCATCGCCGCCATGGGGGTCGCTACAGATTATGATCAGATTGGGCTTAAACCCGATCAGAGAGAAATTAAATCTCCGCCGACCACCCATCAGATAGCGGTCGTAGAGGAGAAAAACAACAACTCTTCCTCTATGTTGAAGACGAACTATGTTCGGATATCCAAGCTCAAACAGCCGGATACCTATCTGCGGAACGACACTCCCAGCCCTCCAAACCTAGTGTCGGACGTTGGGCCTGAAAAATCAGTTGACATCCCGGAGCCCGAACTATTAAGCTCGGAAATTTTTCAAACTCCGGACTCCAAACTGGGTCAGGGTTCGGATTTAAAGCCACCCACCCACCACAAGCAATATTCGCCAAGAAATTCCGGTCATCCGGATATATGCGACCTCACGTGCATACGACAGCAGTCTTAGGAAACAGTCCATCACTTTTGGGCCAGGTTCCTCCTTGTCAAAGAGAAGATTAAAGATTCCCGCGACGAGGACGCGATTTTAGTATTCTGCAATAATTGCACAAACGAAGGAATCCTCAACGCCATCAACCGCCGTCGCGTATTACACTTCGCTGACTTGGCAACTATAGTACAGTAGTACTGCGCAATGGAAAGCGCCTGGAAAACTCAGACAGCTCGCTGGGAACCCCCGGTTTCCGCTCAACCCCTCGGGCGGGCGAAAAGGGTGCACCCTCACATGGCACCCGGCCCCATATTGAAGAAAACTAAGCCCGATACGGGACGCGGAACCATTCTGGAGGGATGGCTCGATAAGCCATGCAAAATACACACGACACCGGAAACCGAACCAACCCACAGCCTTAGAGCATGTTGGATACTTCGGCAAGTGGCCAAAAGCGGCGAGGACATCATCACCAAAAGCACCTCAGAGCAACGTCCCCTTGACGACGACGACCTCAGAGTATTGACAGTCTTTGAGACCTTCGCTTCAAACAATCGGTGCAAGCGGGCACTCCGCGACCTCACCAAAGTCTGCCAAGTCGTAGCTATAAACCCCTGGAACAACACGGCCATAACTTTCAATGCCATTGACGAACCAAAATTCCCGTCAGTCTGGGCACCAGCCGCCTTGGTCCTCAATCCAATTGTGGACGGCTTTCGGATTACTAAAGTGCTCATGGACGGTGGCAGCGGACTAAACCTCATCTACGAGGATACACTCAGCAAAATGGAAATAGACAGGAGCCGCATCGAGCAAAGTAATACGACCTTCCGAGGGATTATCCTCAGTCGGGAGGCGCGATGCGCGGGGAAAATCACACTCGACGTGGTATACGGCACGCCGGAAAACTATCGCTCCAAAGAGATAACCTTCCAAGTGCCCCCCTTCAACAGTGGATATCACGCCCTGTTGGGGCGAGACGCATTCACACGCTTTCAAGCCATACCCCATTACGGGTATATGAAGCTCAAAATGCCTGGGCCCAACGGTATTATCACTTTCACCAGCGATCCGGACATAGCACTCCACGCCGAAAATAAAACCGCATCCCTGGCCCTCGAAGCACTGTCCGAAGCTCTCGCGGCTGAAGAGTTAACCGCACTACGCTCCACGGTGGACAGGGACGACGTAATTCTTGATAAGTGGCCCAAATCCACCTCCTTCAAACCAGCTGATGAAATAGTCAAATTTCAAGTCCACCCGACGGACCCCAAGAAGACAGCTTCCATCGGGGTGCAGCTGGACCCAACGGTTGATGCCGCACTACGAGCGTTCCTACGTGAAAACTGGGACATATTCGCCTAGCACCCTTCTGATATGCCAGGGATCCCACGCAGGTTGGCCGAACACAGCCTCAATGTATTAAAGGGATATAAGCCGGTCAAGCAAACACTGCGGCGCTTTTCCGAACCCAAACGACAAGCTATGGGGGAGGAGCTAGCCAAGTTAATCTAGGCCAGATTCATCAGAGAAATAAAACACCCGTACTAGCTAGCAAACCTGGTGATGGTGCCAAAGAAGGATAAATCCTGGCGCCTGTGTGTCGATTTCAAAGACCTCAACAAGGCCTGCCCTAAGGATCCCTTCCCCCTCCCCCGCATTGATCAGATTATCGATGCTACCGCAGGACATGACTCACTGTGTTTCCTCGACGCATACTCTGGATACCATCAAATCAAAATGAAGGAGTCCGATCAAGCCGCAACGACATTCATTACCCCATACGGGCCTTTCTGCTTCAATACTATGCCCTTCGGGCTCAAAAACACCGGCGCCACCTACCAACGCATGAGCCAAACATGCCTGGAGAAACAAATCGGCAAGACAGTTGAAGCATATGTGGATGACGTAGTCATCAAGACTAGACATGTTGAGTCATTAATAGACGACATGCGTCTCACATTCGATAACCTCCGCACATATGACATCAAGCTCAATCCGGAAAAGTGTGTTTTCGGTGTTCCCGCTGGAAAACTTCTGGGCTTCATCGTTTCCAATAGAGGAATTGAGGCAAATCCAGCCAAAATCCGGGCTTTGTCACAATTGGCTATACCAACAGACCTTAAACAGGTCCAAAAACTAGCCGGGTGTGTGGCAGCTTTAAGCCGCTTTATCTCTAGATTAGGAGAAAAAGCATTGCCACTTTATCGCCTTCTCCGACGCACCAACCACTTCGAGTGGACGGATGCGGCAACGGCTGGACAGGAAGAAACAAAGGCTCTTTTAGCGAGCAACCCAATCCTGGCCACGCCGAACGTCGGCGAACCAATGTTATTATACATCTCTGCAACACACAAGGTGGTGAGCGCGGTGCTCGTCGTTGAGCGAGAGGTAGACGAACACAAATTCCCACTCCAGAAACCGGTATACTATGTATCCACTGTCCTCACACCATGCAAATCCCGGTACCCTCATTACCAAAAGATAGCATATGCGGTCTTCAAGGCATCCCGGAAGCTACGACACTACTTCCAAGACTGCTCTCTCACAGTGGCTTCCGAAGTACCACTCAATGACATAATAAACAACCGCGACGCTACGGGCTGGATTGCTAAGTGGGCCATTGAGCTCCTGCCATTTGACATAACATACAAACCATGCCGGGCCATTAAATCCCAAGTATTGGGCGACTTCGTCGCCTAATGGACAGAGGCCGAACTCCCTAAAGAGTACGGCACATATTCAAACTGGGTCATGTACTTCGATGGCTCTAAAATGCTGGCTGGTTTAGGAGCAGGCGTCGTTTTAACGTCCCCCACTGGAGACACAGTCCAGTACGTACTCCAAATACTATACACAAACTCCAATAATGCAGCCTAATACGAGACCTTATTGCACGATCTTCGGATGGCTACCTCCATGGGCATACAATGCCTAGAGGTGCGCGGGGATTCAAATCTCATAATATCCCAAATAAATGGAGACCTCGATGCCAAAGATTCGAAGATGGCGGCCTATCGTAACGCCGTACTCAAAATATCAGCTTGGTTCGAGGGACTCGAGTTTCATCATGTGGCTAGAGAAAGCAATCAAGCGGCGGATGTTCTTTCTCGCATGGGCGCCAAGCGTGACCTCATCCCGCCTAACATCTTTTTGGAAAGGCTCTTCAAGCCATCCGTGGTGTGGCAGGATGAGAGCGGCAACACTAGTCCGGATCCGATTATACCCCCAGATCCCGAACACGATACCGATATCACCGGGGGCTCAGCCACCGAAACAACACCATCGGCCCATCTAATAATGGCAGTAATTGCCCCATGGACCAAAGCCTGCCTACCTTAGTAGGCGAGAGCTCCCTGAGGACCAGAATGAGGCTCGGTGCATTGTTCGGTGCTCGAAAGCCTACAAGGTCCATGACGGAGAGCTCTACAAGAAAAGTGCTACCGGAGTCCTTCAAAGGTGTATCTCCGAAGAAGAAGGACGGTAGCTCCTAGCCAAAATCCATGCTGGCCTCGGCGGTCACCACGCCGTAGCTCGGGCCCTTGTAAGTAAGGCTTTCCATACAGGTTTCTTTTGGCCGACGGCCCGAGCAGTTGCACAGGACCTGGTCCAATGTTGTGTAGGATGCCAGCTCTTCGCCAATCAAAGCCATATGCCGCCTACCACTCTACAAATAATCCCCATTACTTGGCCTTTTGCGGTCTGGGGGCTGGATATGGTCGGACCCCTTAAAGGAGGAAACCATAAGAAAAAATATCTGCTAGTAATGGTAGATAAATTCACCAAATGGATAGAGGCCAAACCAGTGAAAACGGCCGAAGCTGGACCAGTGATAGACTTTATATCTAGTGTCGTGCACCGTTATGGTGTCCCACATAGCAGCATCACCGATAATGGCTCCAATTTCATAGCCGATGAAGTGAAATCCTGGTGTGCTAAATTGGGCATTAAGCTCGATTACGCCTCGGTCTATCATCCACAAACAAACGGTCAAGTCAAATGAGATAATGGTCTTATTATGAGCGGCATTAAGCCTAGACTAGTGCGGTCGTTGAAAGAATCAGACAAGCACTGAGTTTAGGAGCTCGACTCCATACTCTGGGGGATGCGGACCACGCCCAATCGCACTACCAGATACACACCATTCTTCATGGTGTACGGCCCGAGTGCGCATGTATGAAGAGAGATAAGCCGAGTTGGATCGGCATGACAGTCTAGATACCTTGGAGGAGGAGCGCGACGTTGCAAAAGCCCGTTCCGCATTATATCAACAACAGGCTCGCAGATATCAAAGCAGAGATGTGTGAGCCAAGATTTATAATGTTGGTGAACTTGTTCTACGCTTGCCAGAAAAGAAAAAGGACAAACTCATGCCCAAGTGGGAGGGTCCCTTCATCATAGATGAAGTTCTCACTGGAGGAGCGTACCGCCTGCGTGATGCATCGGACAATCGTCTAGAGCTGAACCCATGGAACGCCGCCAGATTCCGAAGATTCTACGCCTAGAGTCGGACTCTTTGTTCGTTTTCTTCTCCCTTTGTCTCCATTTTTTTCCTCTCTTTAATCTTTTCTCTAGCTTTAAGATCTTGTGCGGCTAAAACTGCACACCTATGATGTACACATCCGTAAATGTACACGTTCATAACACTTGGGGGCTTCTCTTACAGAAGCTTATTATTATTATTATTATTTTACGAGCATCAAGCTCCCCACATATGTCTTTGTTCTCATATGTACCTTTTCTTCGCCATTATATGCACCGTTATGACTTAAGTTTTGGCCAAGCTGGGTTGCCTGGCTCCTGTGCTTATGCCCTACGTTCCCGTTTGTTCGGCTAGGGCATAAAGGGAGCACCTCTGCGATTGTTACAGCCGGGTGATCCAGACGTGTACCTCAGACTGGGTGAAGCCGAAAGCTAGCGTTCTTAAGGGAATATTCGGTCGGCGGACTAAAGATGTTTTACACTCACTACATTATGAACCCCCAGATGTTACGTATACTGCGATTTTTCGATCATAGTTTGGACATGCATACTAACGCATGTTCACCCAGGGAAAGGAACCCTTAACGGAACTATTCTCCCTGGAAGATGTTTCTTACAATCAACGTGTAATATAACATAGCTAGCTGGATACAACTTGTCTGTTCAAGCAACTATGACCCCTACGCCTGGTTTCCATGCATACCTTGATCTATGATACCGTTACGGTATTCGGAAACACTTCGAGCCTTCGGGTCCAGAGGTCGAAGCGAAAAGGTCTGCCATGACAATCGTTTTACAATCCAGCTAGGGACAAATTTGTCAATTGAAGTACATAGTCACTTGGACTAAAAAACTTCTTCCTCTATGCCATCTAACAGGCTGTCTAGCTTACAATCCTGTTGGGAATACTTGGCGACTAACTGGAACTTCTTTTCCATCTGACCCCCGAGGTCCAACCCGGGCCATATGATTCGGATCAAGCTTGGTGTACCGTGTTTTTACCATGGCCCAGGCCTCTCGCGCGTCTTCTCGGCAGGCTGATATCTTCCATAATCGGAAGCGCCGCCGATCTCCCTGTACCTTCACAAGCTCCTCCATACTTCCTGGAGGAGAGGCGGATGGCCACAAAGCTTTGGCAATGCTCCGCATTGCTTGCCGAGCTCGCTCGTGCAGTTGGGACAGCTCTTGCAGCAGGTCGCCTTGAGAGCCGGACATTTCCTCTTTGGGACGGCCAGTCAGCATACCCGCAGACATAAATCTGTTAGATCATTTCTTCGCTACATTACATAAAGGTAAGGTCGAAGCATACTGAATATGCCGCCTCGTAGCCTCCTATTCTCCTTGACGGCGTCAGCTAGCTGGGCTCGCACATCTTTTAGTTCTTCGCCCAGCAAGGTATTGGAATCCTGCAGCTTGTTCTTTTCATCCCTGACCCGTGTCAGCACACGTTCTCCTGCGGCCAGTTGCATTCTGGCCTCTAGTTCGCCCGCCTGCGCGACTTTTAGTCCCCTTCCAGTTGATCTGCTGATCCTGTCATTGGAAACGCAACAGTATTAACATTACTGGTATATGATTACATTTTTCTGGATGGAAGGGAATATTACCAGGCGTTGCCTTCTTGGATTTCTCCAATTCGGCGGTAACCGCAGCCAGCCGGGTCTGACACTTTTCCATCTCTTGAGACAGCAGGCTATTCTTCTCCGTGAGTGCCTGATTATATAATGATCCTTAAATCAGTTGTATCAACTGCTTCAAATCTCGGGGGCTAATGGTATATGATTAGCAAATCTTTACTTACCCGCATATCTTTTAAATGTTGGTTCGTGGCTCCGGCAAGCCCATCCCGAGCAGCTCGGATGTATGCATCGACCGAGCTGAAGGCATTGAATGCCTCTTTTGAAAAGCCGGGGTCGCCGAGAGCGGCCTTCCGACACCGATGATTCATGGCACTCTCCACTTCAGAGTTCGTGACACACACATCATCCGAATCCTCTATGGAAGGACAATTTGACGTCACTCCCGTGTTAGCCTCCGTCCTTAAGGTAGGGTCTGGAACCTGACTGGTGGAGGCGCGACTGGCAGGATCCCCGGACATAGTCCGGCGAATGCTCTTCCTGAGAAGACGCAGTGGACAATGTCACAGTTCGATGTGACTGCCATGGGGCGTATTTAAAAAGCTATACCTCTTTGATGAAGGCTCGGCCGTGTTTTCATTTACCTTCCTCTTCGAAGGCTTGCCCGTCGCGGGCGTCGCTCTCTTATGAGTCGCCTCTGGTGCAGCATGGCGCGCTGAGCGCCTCCCCTTTGGAGCACGAGACAGTGCGGTGGGTGAGGCAGAATGAGGAAGCTCTTTCGGAGGAGATGTCTCCTGATTACTTACATGTGAGGCAGGAAGGATGTAGCGATCCGACCTCAGACGGTCAAATCTCTATGCATAAGTGTCATCCCTGGATCGGTAATGCTGACACACAGAGTACTTGAAGGATTTATAACAGAGTGTAATCACACACTTATTATAGCGAAATGTCTCAAAAGAGAACTTATTACAATAATATGGCTTAAGGCCATCTAAATAAGATAACTGCGGAAGCATCGAAGGTAAATGAGTCCATCAACTCCAACGGCATAGCTGAGTGCACGACAACGACCTAGCGCACCTTACTCTTCAACTGAAAAGTCTGCAACATAATACGTTGCAGCCCGAACCGGGTCAGCACATGGAATATGCTGGCAAAATAACACTGTAGAGCAATGAACAAGATAAAGGCTAACACTACATGCATATATGGCTGGTGGAGGCTCTATGGTTATTATGTTTTTGCGAAAAGCCAATTTTTCCCTACAACAAAGGAATATATTTTATTTAACTAGCATGGTGGTTGATAAACATTGAGAAGGTTCCTCCAACTCAATCCCAATTAAACAGTATTAATAACCCAACAAATTAATTTAGAGTGATGAGATCAAATCAATAATTCAAGTACCAGATACTCAAGCTATCCATAACCGGGGACACGGCTAATCATGATTAGTTTGTACACTCTGCAGAGGTTTGCACACTTTTCTCCATAAGACTCGATCTCCTCCGTTGAATTTCTCGCACTGCATGATGTCTGAGAAACGGATGACCGAGACATAGTCTTTCCGGAGAGGTCCCCTTAACCGATAGATAGGCCGGTACACCTACAATCCCCTACATCTGCTGGCCCATCATGGAAAGGTTTCCCACAACTTACTCATGTGACACCCCAAAATTTTGGCCTTGTTTTATTTATTAAAATGTTGCCAGGAAATAAAACTTTTCCAATTGTCAAGTTTTACCTTTTGTGATTTTGGATTTTATTCCTCTTGTGGGAAAAACCTTCAAAGGTATTGTTGGACTTGATTTCTCTCTATAATAAAACAATTATTTATTCAGTGGATTCAAATGTTGCAAGATTTATTTTCTCAAAACTTTGCTCTTATAAAATGACTTCTTTTGCATTTGGAGCCCATTTGCACTACAACCATTTGATAAATGCTCCTAAAAAATTCCACCAAAATTTGGGGATGTCATGTGATGGTTCCACATCACTTTTATGCAAAAATACCTTCTGGCCATTGGAGATTTTGAGCTCTTCACCAACTTTCCCAATCTGGTCCAGTAGGCACTTTTGCACTACAACCCATTTAAATATTTCTTTAAAAATTCTTCCAAGTGTTTGAAGATGTCAATGGAGGCATACCATTCATCTTCAAGCAAAAACCCAGTGATGTTCTTTGAAAAATTTGAGTGGATCAACCTCTTTTGCATCCTGGCCCAAATTGGTGATTTGTACTGCAACCTTATTTTTCCTTGCTCTAGTAACCCTGAGCTTTTTCCTACTTGTAGCCCTCCCTACCAGACTCTTAAGTCCAGGAGATTGGGTTCATTGGAGGTTTTGAAATGCATGTTCTAAACCCTTTTTCTTTCTACCCAAAACTGGAGTTTTGCAAAACTTGCACTATCAACTCCCTGTTTTTGCCAAACTAACCTTACCACCATCTCCTGCATCTAAGGAGACACTGATCTGGAGATTCTGGCCACTCCAAGAGTTGCCCAAGTGCATCTGACATTCTGTCGAACACCTGGTGTGCACAGCCACTTTTGGCAAGCTCTCTGGTTTGCATTGTGGACTTGAACTCCTGACCAATCCACCTTGTCCACTGAGTGTCTTGCTACCCCTACCTCCGTCCTGTGCAGTGCCAGCTCCACCCTCGAGCTCTAGAGCGCGCTGGCATTTCGTCGAGCAGGTGCCGTGCGTGCTCTGGGCGTGCCCAGAGCGCACGTTTTGCACGCGCGCGCACTACACCGACACGCCGCACTGCCGCACTCGACGCGACCCGACCCTGGCCCCTCTGCATCGCTGAACCGCGCACTAGCCGCCCCTTGCTCGACGATATCTCTGGCGCCCTGCTGCGCCGCTGGCCGTGCCCTTGGCGGCACGCCGGCGTCGGCAGCGGATTCCGCCGCGGACGGCGCCGCCCAAACCACCAGCGCGCGCCAGCTGCCTCAGAGCACAGGCCGTGCTTATCCTCCTGCTCGTCGGAACGCGTTCATCGCCGCCACGATGCCCTGCAACTACAGCAACGGCTGTCGCCGGCGATCCTATATTCTACCGCCACGGTCCAGCCTCGAGCGCCTATATAAGGGAACCCAGAGCCCCTCCGAGCACTCACGCGACATCAGACCCTCCCCGTAGAGCTCCCCTAGCAGTAGATTGACCGGAGAGGACCGTCCTCCCCAACTCCGGCCAGCTCAGCCGCCGCCAAGCTCCGGTGCGATTCGTTGCAGCCGGCCACCCTTTTGCCAATCCAGCGCCACCAAGAACTTCCCCGTAGTCTTGCGGAGCTGCCCAGCTACCCAACTTCGGTCGGAGACCACCGGAGCACCAAAGTCACTTCACCACCGTAGCTTTCCTCCGCCGCGGAGCTCGCCGCCAGCGATTCCTTCCACCTCCGACGACCCTTCAACCACCCCGAGGACCGCCTCGGTCTTGCCGTTCCATCCCCGCCCTTGGATGCCCGTGAGGCGCTGCCGTTCGTCGACGGCGATCGCCGGAGCCCCACTCCCGTCGGGCAGAACAGAAGAGAAGGAGGGAAGAAACGGTCAAACCTGACTAGTGGGCCCTCTGGACCCACTGTCAGTGGCCCGCGCGTCCGCCCTCTCTCTGTTTAAGTGAAGGCGCAAAACCCCGCGTACGTTTCTCTGCTGCAAAAGCGTATTTCCCTCGAAGCGTTTTCCTTTTTATGGTTTTATTTAAAAACAGAGTTTGACCAAACTTTGACTGACTGTAACTTTTAAAATAAAACTCCAAATGAGTTGATTCTTTTTCCTACCTCTCTCAAATTTCATCTAGTTTATTTTAAGATTTATTTCAAAAATATTTGAGAAAACTTTTGGTACTGTGTTTGAAATATTTGTATTTGTGTATTTTGCAAAATAGGATTTTTGGAGGAAAAGGAAAGCTTCCAATAAGTGCATCCTTTGCATACTCTTGAAGGCAAGCATTTCTGAACTCTGGCATAATATTTTGTTGAGGTGTTTGGATGCGATCACAACACCTTTTGACTTGGAGTATGTGATAGTTTATGTATCGTTATGGTCTCGTGTATGAGTACACTTTGGAGTTGTTTGTGGCCAGCAATGGATACACTAGTGATTTGGGTCATCCTCGTGAGCTTCTCTTGCACACCGGTAGGAAGCCGGGAAAGTCGTGGTCTTGGGTAGACACGAGCTTGTCCCTAATCCCTCGTCGAGACGAGTATGCCCGGCATAGCATGGTGAGGCTCGAGGAGTGGTGATTTATTTCACTAGTGGTAATATTGTTGGTGGATACTTGGACCACCTGAGTCGGTTGTAGACCGAGTCTTGATCAATAGCTTCCCTTTGTTGGTACCACCACTTGTCCCTGCAGGGGACAGGGTATGGTTCAGTAGGTTGTCAACCCCTTTCCAAAGCACACACCGTACAGAGAGGCCGTGATGAGGGTCCCATGGCCATGGATTAAAGCCAGTCATCCGGTCCGGGGGCATGGGTGTTTCGGTTGTAGCCGAAGGGGATAGCTTCCCCAGTTTGCGCGCGGTATAAATTTTGTGATCCCATGCTACGTCGAGGTTGTAGCCTCCCCACTTAGAGTTTTGCTTGGCAGGTGTCGTGGGTGATTCCAGACACCGGTGAGTTAAGCTGGTGTGTGCAGGTCAGGCGTGTTTTCGATTAAAAGACCGTAGACGGAGTTAGTCCCAAGGGACTGAGTAATCCCGTTACTCGTGGAAAATGGTACTCCCTCTGCAGAGGATATATCCTGTTGGATAGTCATGTCCTTGAGTAAGGACCACAGTCTGAGTTGAATCTCTATATCGGCATTCGGATGGAGAACGATTTAACTAGAACTCTGTAACGGTATTCGGATGGAGACACGGTTAACTGGATCGTAGTAACGGTATTCGGATGGAGATACGGCTTGACTAAATTATCGGTTTTCGGATGGAGAAACGACTGTACTAAATTTTGTTTATGATTATGGCACGCATGGATTGTGATCTTATTGTTTTGGACTAACCATTATGTATTTTATTGAGTATCCTTGGGATGGTTCTACCTCCCGGATATTCACTGTAATTATTCTCTTTTAAGCCCTTTCTGTGGCGTCGCTCAGACGCCCGACTGCGGCATGCATGTTGTTCATTTATCTTTTATAAGCCCTTTATGTGGTGTCGCCCCGACGCCCGACTGCGGCATTATTACTATTCTGCATTTTCCGCTCGAGGAGTCATTCAGACACTCGCTTGGCACCAGTATTACTATTCTGCATTTTCCCGCTCGAGGAGTCATTCAGACACTCGCTTGGCACCAGTATTACTATTCTGCATTTTCCGCTCGAGGAGTCTTTCAGACACTCGTTTGGCACCCAGTATTTTATTATGGTATATTTTTTTTAACCGTATGTGTGCATCTTGATTCTTGTATCTTTCGTGACAGACGTATGATCATCTAATTAACCCGGAGCATGTTTGATATATTATACCCCGTGTTCTTAATGTTTGCGAGTACATTCAAAAGTACTCACTGGCTTGTCCCTGGCTATTGTCTTGGCCATATTCCTTGCTTGGAGATAAGCATCGCGGTGACAACCTCGGAACCTACGCGTTGACGTTTGCAGCCTCGCGAAGATAGGAGTTATCCTGGTCAGCTGTTCTTGTGGGAAATGGAGTCCCATAGACGCAGATGTACCCAATCGCTTCCGCCCTCAACCACTAGCAAACCAAATGTTGTACTCCTAGGCCTAAATGGTCTTGTACTACATATTTTTTTGTACTTGCTTGGAATTCTTGTATCAAGTTGGTACCTCATCAGCTAACAGTAATCCTGGGCTGATGAGCGCACAGGCCGTTTTTCTGGGAATTTATATCCCAAAAATCCGGTCGTGACAACTCAACTATGCCAGAGCCCATAATGGCTTGTGGCTGCACACAGAAGTTTATAGCATGAATAATCTTATGATCCCTTTGAGCCTCGGTGGCGAACCATAGGATGATCTCACGGGTACTCCGGGATATCCCAGGACGGTGCTGGATTGCTCTAGGTGCCCAGACAACCACTGGCTGCTCCAGGGTGCCTCAACCAATGCACCCAGATGTGTATTTAAGTAGCCACCTTAAGTTAACCATTAATTAACAACTCTCACATCTGTCATGGATACACTCAACCAATCCACGTCTACGAGCATATCATAGCAATATAAGCATAACGTAGAAGTAACTCCCAGGGTTTTGATATAAAGGGTGATAGGTTCTACCTCATCAACTACTTCCCAAAACCCACATGTTAATCAGATCCTACTCATGCAATGTTTGAGGATTGGACTAATGCATAAAAACTGGGTAATAAAGGGATATGATCAAAAGTGTTGCTTGCCTTGTTGACGATCTGCAAACCCTAGAGACTCGTAGTAGCACGCTTCGCACTCCGGAAATTCTATCGCAAACAAACAATAGCATACATAAGCACTCAAGCAAAGATGCAAGGGTAAAACTCAAATAAGAAAAGATCCCAACTGAAATTTCAACTGAAAAGCTTCGATTTGCAAAAAGAATCAATCGAATCGGAGCTACGAAACTCAAACTACGATCAAAAAAAGTTCGAATTCAAATCTGCTTGAAACCAAATTTTAAATTGTCAAAATCATGTTCAAGTTGATTAACAAGAAAGAGGGGTTCGAGACAAAGATTTTGGCGTTGGTTTCACTGGATTTGATGAACGGTTAAAAAGTTTCGAGGGTTTGAAGATCAGGGGCTAATCTGCAATAAAAAGGAATCGCGGATAGGTCCCTGGCCGTAAAAAAACAGAAAAAGAAAAATATATCGGACGAACGTCCGCTAACAGAGACAAACGAACGAATTCGTTTGTTATTAGACCTAAAGGAACGTTCGCAAAATAGATCTAAACCGAAAAGAAAACCGAGAAAAACCGATCTAAAAAAACTAAATAGATCTAGGGTTTACCGAAGTAAACCGACAAAAACCGGACAAAACCGGTCGGCGGCGGCGGCGGATCCAAACGGCGGCGACGGTAGCGGGCGGCGTCGACGCGGGGCTTCGGGCGACGACGGCGCGCAGCGCGAGCGGTGGTGGCGGTAGCGGCGGACGGCGGCGGCTAGCGCGGGCGGCGGGGCAAAGTGGGGAGGCGAAGGGGCAGGGACGGCGGCTTATAAAGGGGGCGGGGGCGGCGACTTGCTTGGGGAGGGGGCCGGCCCGGGGAGGAGTCTGGATCGGACTCCCCTCGGCGTCCGTGCGCGGCACGTCGGCGGGGAAGGCGGCGACGCGCGGGAGTGGGCCGACTGGTCTTCAGCCCAGTCGGTCCGGGAATTTTTTTTTAAGATAAATTCCGCCGAAAAAAATCCTAATAAAATATAAAAAATGCCAAAAACAATTTTCACCGTCTAAATAAAATATTTAGAACAAAGTGAACATTTTTCTGGCCTAAGAATGCAATTTTTTGAAAAATGCATATTTTTTTCTAATTGAAATAAAACCTCGAATAAAATCCGAATAAAATATTTATTTGATTTAATAAAAAATTCCTCCAGTATTTCTGTCTTTTTGAAGAAGTCATATTATCTTCTCTCTTTTATTTTGATATTTGAAATATTCGGAGAGAAAAATATTAGAACCAAAATGATCCTCTTTTCAAAATTGAGAAAAATTCAAATATGAAAATCATGAAATCCCCAAGTCTCTCCGTGGGTCCTTGATTTGCTTAAGATTTCTAGGATCACTACCGAAATGCAAATAAAATACGATATGCATATGATGACCTATGTATAACATCCAAATTGAAAATTTGGGATGTTACAAACCTACCCCCCTTAAGATGAATCTCGCCCTCGAGATTCGGGTTGGCTAGCAAATAGGTGAGGGTGGTCTTTCCGTAGGTCTTCCTCTTGTTCCCATGTGGCTTCATCCTCGGTATGGTGGCTCCACTGAACTTCGCAAAACTTGATAACCTTGCTGCGCATAACTCAGCTGGCAAACTCGAGAATCTTGACAGGTTTCTCCTCGTAGGTTAGGTCACTGTCCTACTGAATTTCTTCCAGGGGCACTTTATCTCTCAGAGGAATATCGACCATCTCTGCATGGCACTTCTTCAATGGGATATGTGAAACACATCATGAACTCCTGACAATCCTTCGGGTAACTCCAACTTGTAGGCTACTTCTCCCATACGTTCCAAAACTCGGTATGGTCCTACAAATCTCGGGGCTAACTTTCCCTTAACTCCAAAACGCTTCACTCCTTGCAAAGGTGACACCCGAAGATATGTTCTGTCTCTGATTTCATAGACAACCTCCTTGCATTTTGAGTCTGCATAGCTCTTCTGCCTAGACTGAGCTACCTTCAGTCTATCCCGAATCAACTTAACCTTCTCTTTAGACTCTTTGATCAAATCTGGTCCAAACAACTGACGGTCTCCAACTTCATCCCACATCAACGGTGTCCTGCACCTTCTCCCATACAAAGCTTCGAAAGGTGCCATCTTCAAACTGGCTTGGTAACTATTGTTGTATGAGAACTCCGCGTAAGGCAAATTATCATCCCAACTAGATCCATAATCTAGCGCACAAGCTCTCAACATGTCCTCCAGAATCTGATTGACTCTCTCGATCTGTCCATCTGTCTGCGGATGAAAGGCTGTACTAAACTCTAGCCTGGTACCCAAAGTCTGGTGCAACTGATTCCAAAACTTCGAAGTAAACTGAGTCCCTCTATCGGATACGATGGTCCTCAGAACTCCATGCAGACATACGATCCTGGTCATATATATCTTGGCCAACTTCGCACTCGTATAGGTGGTTTTCACTGGGATAAAGTGAGCTACTTTGGTCAAAGGATCCACTACTACCCAGATAGAATCATACCCTGATCGGGTCCTGGGTAATCCTGTGATGAAATCCATGCCAAGCTTGTCCCACTTCCATTCGGGTATCGGCATAGGCTGCAGTAATCCTGCTGGCTTCTGATGTTCCGCCTTCACTCTCTGACATACATCACATACGGCTACATACTCGGCAATATCCTTCTTCATGCCAGTCCACCAGAAATGCTCCTTCAAATCTAGATACATCTTGGTGTTTCCGGGGGGTATCGAGTATGGTGAGTCATGAGCTTCCTGAAGTATCAACTTCCTGATCTCCGCATTATTGGGTACATAAACACGGTCCCCAAACCATAAAGTTTCGTGCTCATCCTCATGAAAACCTTTGGCTTTTCCTTTGCTCATATTCTCCTTGATCTCAGCAACTTCCTTGTCATCCTTCTGAGCTTCTCGAATCCTTCCCAATAATGTTGACTAAACCTCCATTGCTGCAACAAAACCTCTAGGGACTATCTCCAAACGAAGCTCCCTGAGATCTTCGGCCAACTCCTTTGGTAATCCTCCGCTTACAAGGGTATTGACATAACTCTTCCGGCTCAAAGCGTCTGCTACGACATTAGCCTTTCCTGGATGATAGTGTAGCTTCATATCATAATCCTTTATAATCTCCATCCATCTCCTCTTCCTGAGATTCAGCTCCTTCTGCGTGAAAATGTACTTCAAACTCTTGTGATCCGTGTACACATCACAACGGTTTCCAATAAGAAAATGTCTCTAGGTCTTGAGCGCATGCACTACAGCTGCTAACTCCAAATCATGCGTGGCATAATTCAATTCATGCGGTCGAAGCTGACGTGAGGCATATGAAACAACTCTTCCGTCTTGCATAAGTACACCTCCAAGTCCTAAGCGAGAGGCATCGCAATACACTTGGAAATTCTTGCGTATATCCGATAGAATCAGCACTGGGGCTGTAACCAAACGTTTCTTCAACTCCTGAAAACTTGCCTCATTCATCTGTCCATTTAAACTTAGTGTCCTTCTTC
This sequence comes from Aegilops tauschii subsp. strangulata, assembly GCF_002575655.3. NCBI lineage: Eukaryota > Viridiplantae > Streptophyta > Magnoliopsida > Poales > Poaceae > Aegilops > Aegilops tauschii. Next base: position 411,300,095 of record NC_053036.3, on the reverse strand, counting down.
AACAACTCTGTCACGGGCTTCACAATCTTGGAAAATTCTCAATGAATCTCTGGTAATATCCCGCGAGTCCTAGAAAACTGCGGATCTCTCCGACTGAGGTGGGTGCCAACCACTCAGTGACTGACTGAACCTTGGTAGGGTCTACTGCTATACCTTCTCCAGATATAACATTTCCAAGAAATCCAACTTCCTTCAACCAAAACTCACACTTGCTGAACTTGGCATATAACTGATGTTCCCTGAGCTTCTCGAGAACTAAGCGCAAATGCTCCTTGTGCTCCTCTTCATTCTTCGAGTATACCAAAATATCATCAATGAATACCACAACAAAATTATCCAAGAACTCCATGAACACCTTATTCATCATACTCATGAAATAGGCAGGGGCATTTGTCAATCCAAATGACATTACCGTGTACTCATATAGCCCGTACCTTGTGGTAAAAGCTATCTTAGGTATATCCTGTTCTCAGATCTTCAGCTGGTGGTACCCTGATCGCAGATCGATCTTGGAAAATACTTTAGCTCCTTGCAGCTGGTCAAACAAATCATTGATCATCGGTAGGGGGTACTTATTATTGATCGTCACTTCATTTAATGCGCGATAATCAACAACCATTCTCAAAGATCCATCCTTCTTCTCAACTAAGAGCGCTGGGGCTCCCCACGGTGACGAACTTGGTTGAATGTAACCTTTCTCCAATAACTCTTTAATCTGCTTCTTAATTTCCTCCAGATCATTTGCGGGCATCCGATATGGTCTCTTCGATATTGGTCCGGTGCCTGGCAACAGCTCTATCAAAAATTCTATGTCTCGATCCGGCGGCATGCCTGGTAGTTCCTCTGGAAATACATCCGGGTAATCCTTCACTACAGGCACTTCCTCCTGAACAACTCCTGAGAGGGAATTTACTTGGGTCCTCCTTGGCGCATGCCTGGATACATACTTAATCCTTTTTCCCTCCGGGGTGGTGAGCAGAATTGACTTACTGGAGCAATCGATGTTTCCCCCATACATCGATAGCCAATCCATGCCTAGTATCACATCCAATCCTTGTGACTCCAGAATTATTAGGTCCGAGGGGAAAACATGCCTACCTATGGTCAATGGCATCTGAAAACATCCTTTGCTTGCCATATACTCCGCTCCTGGCGAGCTTACTAACATAGGTGTCTTAAGAACTTTGGTGGGCAACTTATACTTATCCACAAATCCCCACGAAATGTATGAATGCGATGCACTAGTATCAAAAGAACGATTGCAGTAAATGACTTAACCAAAAACTTACCTATAACTGCATCTGGCTGTTCTTCAACCTCCTCCACGTTAATGTGGTTCACCTGTCCCCTGTTGAAAGGGTTGGGCTTCTTCCCAGAGCTTCCATTGCCATTTCCATTCTTTGCTTCAGAACACTCGGTGGCGCAGTGTCCAGTCTTCCCGCAGTTGAAACAAGTAATGTGACTTAGATCCTTCTTGGCGGGTGTTGCTGGGTTGGAACGGTTCTGGCTACTGCTTCCTCCATTCTCATTCCCATTCTTGGGGCCATTGTGATTATGCGAACTTCCTCCATTGTGAGTGTGGCCTCCATGGTTGTGGTGGGTGTGTCCTCCCGAGTTCGGGGTAAGACGAGGTCTCTGCTGAGCTCCTGAATTGTACTTCCCTTGTCCATATTTCCTTTTGCGGCTCTCTATCTGCTGCTGCTTCCCTTCAATCAGAAGAGCCCTGTCTACCAACTCCTGGTAGTTAGCAAATGTTGCCACCATCAACTGCATGCTCAGCTCATCATTCAGCCCTTCCATAAACTTCTCCTGCTTCGCGGCATCTGTGGCCACATCATCCGGGGCATAGCGAGCTAACTTACTGAACTCATCCACGTACTGCCCCACAGTACGATTTCCCTGGCGTAAGTTGCGAAACTCCCACTTCTTCATGCTCATAGGTCCAGTTGAGACATGTGCAGTGCGAAAAGCTTGCTGAAACTGATCCCAGGTGACATTGGCTAAAGGGAAAGCGGTTGTGTAATTCTCCCACCATGAGGCTGCGGGTCCATCCAGTTGGTGTGCGGCAAAACGCACCTTCTCAGCATCTGTGCAACCTGCGGTGGTCCACTCCCTTCGAATCCTGCGTAGCCAGTCATCAGCAACAATCGGCTCGTTGCTACTGGAAAACACCGGCGGATTCAACCTCAAAAAATAGGCTAAGTTGTCAACTGGAGGTGGTGGCGGTGGGTTGTTGTTGTTGTTGTTGCCTTGGTTCTGGACTAGTAGCTGCATCAAGGCATTCTGCTGTTGGATCAACTGAGTGAGCTCCGGTGGGAAGACAAATCCGGGGTCACGTCTCGGAGGCATCTGATGGGTTTAGAGGGGAGAGATTAGGATAGAATGAGGTCTAAGGAGAAAACACTACCCATATGCACATGAGACAAACACATTCATATCACACCACTCAATTCAAACAAGGGCATACAATCGATCTAGCTACCGTTACAAAAACTCAGACTACTACTATATACATGGGGGAAACTCTACTGATAGTATGGTGGTCATCTAGAAGTTTTGATCGGTGGAAGACTCCCTGATATCCGCTCCAGCTTTGTCTTCGTAATCATCATCACTACTGTCGGGGTCGGAATCAGTGTCGTCGATGATGATGTAATCCTCTGGATGGTCGTCATCTCCTCCTGGCGCGGGGTCTCCCATGAATACTCCTAGCTTCCTCGTCAGGTCATCATTCTTTTCTACTAGCACTGCGATTTCCTCCTCGTATCCGTCGCGTGTAGACTTGAGTTCCTCTTCAAGCTCCATGTTCCTAGTCACCACCTTCTTCAGATCTATCATGCTTGCGCACATTTGGTTCTCCTAGCGACGAATGTGCTGGTTTAACTCCTGGATGAAAGCTGCAATGGACTTGTCCCTCCTGGTGCTGATCATCTCCCATTGCTCATCTCGGTGCCCACATATCTGGTATATGGTGTCCTTAAGATCCTTGTGATAAACTTCGCCGATGCATCCCATGGCGATGTGAGCTGCCATGCTCTTTCCTAGACTCCAGGTTGGTGCATCAAAGGAAAACTCTATGGGCTCAGTAACTGGCGTGAATGTCCTTCCTGGAACATGAACTCGAATCATCCAACACTCCTCTTCTGGTAAAGTGGTGGTGTAGGTCCCGGTGAAGCTTGGTATTCCAATGTTCAGGTACCTAGTGACTTCCTTCAAGTGTCGTCCAAAAGGGGTGTCTTCATCCGGTTGAGCAAACTTGTTCCTTGGGTCCGCCATCTATAGAGTGGAAAATGGAGAGGAGTCAGAAATGAGTAGAGAAGAGTGACGTATGGCTTATCTTAGTGGTCGTGTCCTACAATCAGCGTGTGCTCTGATACCATCTTGTAGCGATCCGACCTCAGACGGTCAAATATCTGTGCATAAGTGTCATCCCTGGATTGGTAATGCTGACACACAGTACTTGAAGGATTTATAACAGAGTGCAATCACACACTTATTACAATGAAATGTCTCAAAAGAGAACTTATTACAATAATATGGCTTAAGGCCATCTAAATAAGATAACTGCGGAAGCATCGAAGGTAAATGAGTCCATCAACTCCAACGGCATAGCTGAGTGCACGACAATGACCTAGCGCACCTTACTCTTCGTCTGGAAAGTTTGCAACATAATACGTTGCAGCCCGAAACGGGTCAGCACATGGAATATGCTGGCAAAATAACACTGTAGAGCAATGAACAAGATAAAGGCTAACACTACATGCATATATGGCTGGTGGAGGCTCTATGGTTATTATGTTTTTGCGAAAAGCCAATTTTTCCCTACAACAAAGGAATATATTTTATTTAACTATCATGGTGGTTGATAAACATTGAGAAGGTTCCTCCAACTCAATCCCAATTAAACAGTATTAATAACCCAACAAATTAATTTAGAGTGATGAGATCAAATCAATAATTCAAGTACCAGATACTCAAGCTGTCCATAACCGGCGACACGGCTAATTAAGATTAGTTTGTACACTCTGCAGAGGTTTGCGCACTTTTCCCCACAAGACTCGATCTCCTCCGTTAAATTTCGCGCACTGCATGATGTTTGAGTAACGGATAACCGAGACACAGTCTTTCCGAAGATAGGCCGGTACACCTACAATCCCCTACATCTGCTAGCCCATAATGGAAAGGTTTCCCACAACTTACTCAACTATGCCAGAGCCCATAATGGCTTGTGGCTGCACACGGATGTTTCTAGCATGAATAATCTTATGATCCCTTTGAGCCTGGGTAGTGAACCATAGGATGATCACACGCGCACTCCGGGATATCCCAGGACAGCGCTGGATTGCTCTAGGTGCCTAGACAACCACTGGGTGCTCCAGGGTACCTCAACCAATCCACCCAGATGTGTATTTAAGTAGCCACCTTAAGTTAACCATTAATTAACAACTCTCACATCTGTCATGGATACACTCAACCAATCCACGTCTACGAGCATAGCATAGCAATATAAGCATAAGGTAGAAGTAACTCCTAGGGTTTTGATATAAAGGGCGATAGGTTCTACCTCATCAACTACTTCCCAAAACCCACATGTTAATCAGATCCTACTCATGCAATGTTTGAGGATTGGACTAATGCATAAAAACTGGGTAATAAAGGGACATGATCAAAGTGTTACTTGCCTTGCTGACGATGTGCAAACCCTAGAGACTCGTAGTAGCACGCTTCGCACTCCGGAAATTATATCGCAAACAAACAATAGCATACATAAGCACTCAAGCAAAGATGCAAGGGTAAAACTCAAATAAGAAAAGATCCCAACTGAAAGTTCAACTGAAGAGCTTCGATTTGCGAAAAGAGTCAATCGAATCGGAGCTACGAAACTCAAACTACAATCAAAAGAAGTTCGAATTCAAATCTGCTTGAAACCAAATTTTAAATTGTCAAAATCATGTTCAAGTTGATTAACAGGAAAGAGGGGTTTGAGACGAAGATTTTGGCGTTGGTTTCACTAGATTTGGACGAACGGTTAAAAAGTTGCGAGGGTTTGAAGATCAGGGGCTAATCTGCGATAAAAAAATAATCGCGCATAGGTCCCTGGCCGAAAAAAATAGAAAAAGAAAAATATCGGACGAACGTCCGCTAACAAAGGCAAACGAACGAATTCGTCCGTTATTAGACCTAAACGAACGAACGTTCGCAACATAGATCTAAACCGAAAAGAAAACCGAGAAAAACCGATCTAAAAAAACCTAAATAGATCTAGGGTTCACTGAAGTAAACCGACGAAAACCAGAGAAAAACCGGTCGGCGGCGGATCCAAATGGCGGCGACGGCAGCGGGCGGCCGCGGCGTCGGCGCGGGGCTTCGAACGACGACGACGTCGGCAGCGGCGGCTAGCGCGGGCGGCGGGCTTGCGGCGGCCGGGCGAAGTGGGAAGGCAAGGGGGCTCCGGCGGCGGCTTATAAAGGGGGCGGGGGCGGCGGCTTGCTTGGGGAGGGGGCCGGCCCGGGGAGGAGTCCAGCTCGGACTCCCCTCGGCGTCCGTGCGCGACACGGCGGCGGGGAAGGCCGCGGCGCGCGGGAGTGGGCCGGCTGGGCTTCGGCCTAGTCGGTCCAGGATTTTTTTTAAATAAATTCCACCGAAGACAAAAATCCTAATAAAATATAAAAAAAACTCTAAAAATGCCAAAAACAATTTGCACCGTCTAAATAAAATATTTAGAACAAAGTGAACATTTTTCTGGCCTAAGAATGCAATTTTTTATAATTCAAGTAAAACCTCGAATAAAATCCAAATAAAATATTTATTTGATTTAAAAAAAATCCTCCAGTATTTCTCTCTTTTTGAAGAAGTCATATTATCTTCTCTCTTTTATTTTGATATTTGAAATATTTGGAGAGAAAAAAATTAAAACCAAAATGATTCTCTTTTCAAATTTGAGAAAAATTCAAATATGAAAATCATGAAATCCCCAACTCTCTCCGTGGGTCCTTGAGTTGCTTAAGATTTCTAGGATCACTACCGAAATGCAAATAAAATATGATATGCATATGATGACCTATGTATAACATCCAAATTGAAAATTTGGGATGTTACAAAGGAGGCCGGGATAGTCGGCTATGATGGACACTTCTGTGCCGTTGTAGCTCGCCTGGTAAAATACTCCCTCCTCAAGCTCTATAAATATGTCTGGATCCTCTTTGAATCCGGGGTCAAGATCCTGGTTATGGTCCTCCGGCTGTGGAGCGGGGCTATAGATCCCCTCAATGACCTTTTGCCATTCCTGTTACAATTGGACGGGCTAGTGTCAATCAAAAGTGACTAAGGGAGAGGATTGCGTAAAGTGGTGGGATTAAAACTCACCCAACTAGGAGGATTGTACATGGAAAATCCCTCTCGGCGCTTAAGTTGAGTGAACTCCTCTTTCTCCCCTTTATACAGATCGGCCAGTATTGCGGCCAGGGCGGTGAGGGAATCCGGACACTTTCGTCCGCAGCGTGAGGCGTCATCTTCCCCATTGTATTGCCACATAGGGAGCCCCCTAAATTGGAGCGGCTGGACCCCTCGCGCTATGGAAGTAGCCATTACCTCAATTACTGATAGTCCGGACTGGGCGAGTGTCCTTATCTTGCCCATTAATTGTCGGACTTCCGCGCTATCTTCCTCCTCGAGATTCCGAGGGCGCCAGCTGTGGCGTTTCTTCAACGGAGCACTTAAAAATTTGGGAAGACCCATTCGGACTGGGTCAGGGAGAGCGACATCCTCGATATAGAACCATTCTGAGGGCCACTCTTCGGACACCTTCTTCGGCGTACCGGACAGGTATCCGGTCCCGGCTATGCCCCACACCTCGGCGCCGCCCACCTCGAATACAGATCCCTTTTGGGTGCGAGGGACGAGGCAGAATAGCTTCCTCCATAACTCAAAATGGGCCTCACAGCCCAGGAATAGCTCGCAAAGGGCAACAAAACCCGCGATGTGCAGGATAGAGGCCGGCGTGAGGTTGTGCAGTTGGAGGCCATAATACTCCAGGAGTCCTGAGGAAAGGATGGGTGGGAAATCCAACGCCTCTTAACAAGTAGGAAACGAAGCACACTCGTTCCCCTCTGGATGGATTGGGGAAATTCTCTGCCTGGGCTTCGCCATTGAAGGAGGTCAATCCTGCCCGAACAGGGACTAGATCCGCAGGGGGGAAAAATCCCTGCGTTTGAAGCTTAACCAGCTGATCGTGGGATACAGAACATCTCTCCCAATCTCCTTTTTCAGAGCCGTGGGGGCGGGAGGAAGAGCTGGGAGCGCTAGCCATGTTGGAATGGTTTCTCCTAGCAAGCTCTAAGGATTTTCCGCTTGATGTGGAATGAGATATGAGATCCAATCTCTTTAAATAGATGCCTTTCTTGCATGTCCGGGGTGTTATGTGCAAAAAATACCCTGATCTCTCGTACTCGCTCGACACATGGAAACAACGGTAATGGAGGCACAGAAGCCAAAGAGTGTGACATTAAATCACGAAGCCGAATATAGCTTTTCAGGTTAGGTACTTTGAAGAAATCGGAGAAGGAACCCGCCTTGCAATGCTGAAGACGATCAGCACGCCGGACACATCATCATTGAAGACTGGTTCGGGGGCTACTGAGGGAGTCCTGGATTGGGGGGTCCTCGGGTGTCCGGACTATGTGACGTGGACCGGACTAATGGGTCGTGAAGATACAAGACAGAAGACTCCCTCCCGTGTCCGGATGGGACTCTCCTTTGCGTCGATGGCAAGCTTGGCGTTCGGATATGTAGATTCCTTCCTTTGTAAATCGACTCTGTACAACCCTAGGTCCTTCCGGTGTCTATATAAACCGGAGGGTTTAGTCCGTAGGGGTAATCATAATCATACAGGCTAGACATCTAGGGTTTAGCCATTATGATTTCGTGGTAGATTAACTCTTGGAATCCTCATATTCATCAAGATCAATCAAGCAGGAAGTAGGGTATTACCTCCATTAAGAGGCCCGAACCTAGGTAAACATCGTGTTCCCCCGTCTCCTATTACCATCGACCCTAGACGCACAGTTCGGGACCCCCTACCCGAGATCCGCCGGTTTTGACACCGACACCGGTGAAAAGAGGTTAGTTGATATTAGCTCATTAGATGAATGGAGAACCCAAGCTTATGAAAATTCAAAATTATTTAAAGAAAAAGTTAAAAGATGCCATGATAAAAGGATCCAAAAGCGTGAGTTCAAGGTCGGAGAATATGTTCTTTTGTACAACTCTCATTTCAGGTTCTTTGCAGGAAAACTCCTCTCCAAATGGGAAGGCCCCTATGTCATCGAGGAGGTTTATCGGTCTGGAGCTATCAAAATAAATAATGCTGAAGGCACTAACCTGAAGGTTGTGAACGGGCAACGAATAAAACATTATATCTCGGGTACGCCCGTTAATGTTGAAAGCAATATTATCCAAACTTTGACACCGGAAGAGCACATACAAGAGTCCTTCTGGAACACTCCAGAATCGTGAGAATAAGGAGGTACGTGATACGGTAAGTAATCGGACTCCGAAAATTCCGCAAAATACCTTTTGTCAGTTTTGGAATATTTAGAAAATTAGGAAAATAAGAAACTTCCAGGAAAGTGACCCTGGTGGGCACAAGACACCAGGGCCAGGCGCGCCCTGGTGGGTTGTGCCCACCTGGGACACCTTCCGGACTCCGTTTTCTCCCTTTGCTTGTCTCCCAAGATAAAAAATCTTTATATGCTCCCCGAACCTGTTGACCAGCATATCGCGGAGAAGTCTTCTGTTTTCTTTTCTTGCTGTTTTGTGATAGATTCAGCTAGACCAACATCATGTCTTCCTCACCCTCCAACAATGGAGAAGAAGACGCAAGGATGGTTCAGGAGGATCTAAGGAGAGAGGATGCTGAAGAGGTTGCTATGGAGGAAGAAGAGGAAAATCCTTTTGGGGTTCACTCTCTGGCCCCCGAGATAGGCACATTGGCTGGCATCTCCACTCATCCGAATCCTCATCAAGCTATGAGATCATGAAATAATCAAGAGAGCCTCGAAGTGCAAGAAGAAATCCCACGAAGAAGGCCTTTACACAGGTTACATCGCAACAATTTTTGCAATTTGATTCACAATTATGGGTTTGAGAATACTCCTCATAGGCACATACCGTCCAATTGGGACATATCTCGCCCAAGAGAAAACAATGCAGGAACAAACCTGTGGCGCCCGGAAAATAAACACATAATGGCTGAGGTGAAGAAAAATAGTGCGTTACTTCATCAGGCCCTTCGGGAGATTCAAGGTTTGAAGGATCTACTCATGGTTATATTGGAGAATACTACTCCATCACCACCATTCTCTTCGTCATCACCAAAAGAAAACTGAATTTCGGGTATGGGCACTCCCCTTGGCTTCCGGCAAGCCTGGGGGAGGTGCCCCGGTATCGTATCATCCCCACTATCTTTCGCCTTTACTTATTTTAGTTCGATCTTTTGCTTTAGATGAATAAAAGTTTAGTTCGATCTTATGGTAGGTGATGACACCACATAAGGAAAAGTATAAGTAGAAAAATTTATTAGAGATTGACAAACATAGCATTGGTCAATGATGGAACTCATGAAAGAATTAATAAGGGAAGAGAAGATTCACATATAAATACACTATCCTAGAAATCTTTTGTGATTGTGAGCCCCCATCAAAATATTATATGCCAAAATTGTTGACGTTGGACAAGGAAGACAAGTAATGATTTATGTTCGTTCATATTCACATAGAAGTTATATTGTCATAGATCCTTCAACATGTGGTGCTTGCCCCATCTTTGCTAGCCAAAAATTCCGCACCAAGTAGAGATACTACTTGTGCATCCAAAACCCTTAAACCCAAATCTTATTTTCAAGAGTCCATCATACCTACCTAGGGATTGAGCAAGGTCCCTCAAGTAAGTTGTCATCGGTGCAAAAAGGCAATAAAAATTGCTTCTAAATGTGTGAGATCATTTAGTGTAAGAGAAAATTGAGCATTGCATGAACTTGTGATAGTGAAGAATAAAAGCAACATGCTGCATAATGAAGGTCGCTATCACAAGGGGCAACACAACTGACATTCTTTTGCATTAAGGGGTTGATCATATAAACAAATAAGCGACGGGCCTATCTTTTACTTTTATGTATTTACTTTTATGCAAAGAGTCAAAGTTTTCTCTCTATTCCTTTTTATTTTCTCCTTTGGCAAGTATCATGTGGTGAGGAAAGATCCTGGCACATATGTCCAGTTGAATATGGGTGGCATGAGTTATTATTGTTGACATCACCCTTGAGGTGAATACGTTGGGAGGCAAAACTATAAGCCCCTATCTTTCTATGTGTTCGGTTGAAACGTTTTGCTCATGTGTATGCGGTGAGTGTTAGCAATCATACAAGACTATATGATGGTTGAGTATGTGGACTTGCCTAAAGGCTCCGATACGTGACCCTTCCTGAAAAGATGATGAATTGTAGTTGCAAAGTTGACTGAGAACATAGCTTGTTGGTTTCTAATAGAGTTTATGCTTTATACTTCAATTGTGTGATGAATTGTTACTTATGCATGAGAAGTCTATGATAAAAGTTCTGTGATAAAAGTCTTATGTTTAATTTTGTTGCTGTTATAATAATCTACATGATGCTTCTATGTCCGTATTTTGTTTATATCGACACCTCTCTCTCTAAGCATGTGGACATGTTTTTCGATTTCAGATTTCGCTTGAGGACAAGCGCGGTTTAAGCTTGGGGGAGTTGATACATCCATTTTGCATCATGTTTTCTTACTGTTATTTATGATGTTTTTATCCTAATAATGCTTTTTGGAGTAATTCTAATGCCTTTTCTCTCATGATATGCAAGGTACATACAAAGAGGGAGAATTCCGGCAGCTGGAAATCTCGACCTGAAAAAGCTACGTCAGGCTACCTATTCTGCACAACTCCAAACAAGCTGAAACTTCACGAAGAATATTTATGCAATATTTGACGAATATTGGAGCAAATAACTACCAGAGGGGGCCCACCAGGTGGGCACAACCCACCTGGGCGCGTCAGGCAGCCCAGGCGCACCCTGGTGGGTTGTGCTCACCCAGGCCCACCTCCGGTGCCCATCTTCTGGTATATAGGTCATTTTGACCTAGAAAAAAATAAGGAGAGGACTTTCGGGACGGAGCGCCGCCGTCTCGAGGTGGAACTTGGGCAGGAGCACTTTTGCCCTCTGGCGGAGCGATTCCACCGGGGGAACTTCCCTCCCAAAGGGGGGAATCATCGTCGTCATCATCACCAACAACTCTCCCATCTTGGGGAGGGCAATCTCCATCAACATCTTCAACAAAACCACCTCATCTCAAACCCTAGTTCATCTCTTGTGTTCAATATTTGTACCGGAACTATAGATTGGTGCTTGTGGGTGACTAGTAGTGTTGATTACATCTTGTAGTTGATTACTATATGGTTTATTTGGTGGAAGATTATATGTTCATATCCAATATGCTATTTAATACCCCTATGATCTTGAGCATGATTATCATTTGCGAGTAGTTACTTTTGTTCTTGAGGTCATGGGAGAAATCATGTTGCAAGTAATCATGCGAACTTGATATGTGTTCGATATTTTGATAGTATGTATGTTGTGATTCCCTTAGTGGTGTCATGTGAACATCGACTACATGACACTTCACCATATTTGGGCCTAAGGGAATGCATTGTGGAGTAGTTATTAGATGATGGGTTGCGAGAGTGACAGAACCTTAAACCATAGTTTATGCGCTATTCCGTAAGGGACCGATTGGATCCAAAAGTTTAATGCTATGGTTAGAATTTATTCTTAATACTTTTCTCGTAGTTGCGGATGCTTGCAAGAGGGTTAATCATAAGTAGGAGGTTTGTTCAAGTAAGAACAGCACCTAAGCACCGGTCCACCCACATACCAAATTATCAAAGTAGCAAACACAAATCGAACCAACATGATGAAAGTGACTAGATGAATTCCCGTGTACCCTCAAGAACGCTTTGCTTATTATAAGAGACCATTTTGGCTTGTCCTTTGCCTCAAAAGGATTAGGCTACCTTGCTGCACTTTTGTTACTACTATCGTTACTTGCTTTGTTACAAATTATCTTGCTATCAGACTATTTTGCTACTTATAGTTTCAGCACTTGCAGACATTACCTTGCTGAAATCCACTTGTCATTTCCTTCTACTCCTCGTTGGGTTCGACACTCTTACTTATCGAAAAGAGCTACAATTGATCCCCTATACTTGTGGGTCATCACTTCCTCACTTGAATCCAGCACCAATCCCCTCTCCACTCATCCCACCTCTTGCACTGCTTCCCAGGGATATAATCCCAGAGCTTCCTCGCCACCAGCGGCATCCAGCTAATGTTTCCGGAGCGGTGACCCTTGTTCTCCACCCGCGGAACGAAATAATGCCGAAATAGATCCACATTGGGTTTGACTCCGATGAAATTCTCGCACAAGAGCGCAAAAATGGCCATGGTCGCCATTGCATTTGGCGTGAAATCGAGGAGGTGGAATCCGTAGATGGCCATGATCACCTCAAAGAATTCAGAGAAGGGGGACAGAGGCCACAGATAAAGTAAGTGCGGAAGAATCTATATGAGTCCGGCGGATCTTCCTTCCCCTCCGCAAAACCTTGGGCGCCCCGTGCCTTTTCGGAACGGGCCTCCCCCACAGATACCTATACCTCGCTTGAAGAACTGGCCGCTCAAGGTCGATGGAAGGAAGACGACGTCTCCCCTCCGTTTCTTCTTCAGCTCTGCTGCCCTCTTGCTTCCCTTGGCGGCAACTTCCTTCGCCGCAGCCGTCTGCTTTCCCTTCTCTGCGGGTTTCTTCCCCATTTCCGCAGCGGCGGTGCGGAAGGATAAAGGATTAAGTGGGAAGGGTGGCGACGGACGGGAGAGAGGATGGAGGAACCGTCGTGTGGCTTGTGGAAGAACATGATGGGGGAGCGAGGTGAGCAACAAGTGAACCGCTCCGCTCCACTTTTCCCTGCTCTTAAGGGGGGGGGAGTGCGGAACAGAAGTGCAACGCTTCAGAAAGTTACCGTTTTTACCTCAACCGCAACAGTCCCACGACCCCACAACGCGCAGTAATTGTGCAAAGTGGACGTTAGATTGACTAGTCACCTTGGCAAACCGGCATGTGCAGCCCTCTCCTGCCACGTGTCCGTGCACTGTTTGGGGCCTAACCCTACGTGCCGCGCCAACATGCGTGGCTTAGGACCGAGGGCTTATGTCGGGGAAAACAGACAGGGGTGTATGTTTTCCCCTGACTCGTGCACGGACAAGACAAGGCCATGCCAAGATGCAAGAGACCAAGAGCTTTGAAGGACCAACATGCAGATCAAGAAAACCAAGATCAAGCCAGAAGGGCAAGACACCACCAGGAGAAAAGCCTCCTTGCCAGGCAGACGAGCTCGGCAGGGGCAGGGGCCACCCCCAGAAGAAGGCACCCAAGACGTCCCGGCAGGGCTTGCCGGGACTCACGAAGGCAAAACCACCTCACTCAACCACTCCGCCACGACCCACGTCATCAATCAGTGTGGTGTCAAGCCGCAAAGTTACTAAGTGGCAGCCATTTGCCACATGGTGGCCTCTTTCTACAAGAAATGCCTACAGATGACACCGGTCCTGCGACGTGTCAAGCCAGCAGGCGTGGAGCTGGTGATACAGCCCGGCAAGGCTTGTCGGGCAACCAGTGACGTGACGTTAAGCGGTGCATTTAATGCACCCTGTCAGCCTGCAGAGTTAGGTATGATAGCATTGTTTGCTATCTTATCAGTGCATAATGACTACTTCGCCATTGTGGTAACCCCTTAATCTATAAAAGGACGCCCATGGCAACCGTATAAAGGGTTAGAAGATCGGATAACCAACACGCCCATATGCGCGTAGCCACTGCCACCCTTGTCGGGCAAGTGTACTACGCTCCACCACCATTCTTCCACCATCAATCCACCAACGCAGGAGTAGCATTTTACGCCTCACGGCAGCCTGAACCTGGGTCAAATTGCTTGTGTGATCGTTGCCGTGCTGCCCCACACTCGTTTGCTCTTTGTGCAATGCGACGTCCCCCTGCCGAACCAGCAAGGGGCCCTCTGGTCCCATAGGTGGCCGTGGTTTCCCACGACACCGAGGGGCGTGCCTCTCGAGCTTGTGCCCCCTGGCCAGCCCACGGTGTCCATATTCTGCTATATGAAGGGTTTTGACCTAGAAAGAATCATGAGAAGGCTTTCGGGATGAAGCGACGCCGTCTCGAGGCGGAACCTGGGCAGAAGCAATCTACGGCTCCAACGGAGCGATCCTGCCAGGGAAACTTCCCTCCCGGAGGGGTACATCAAAGCCATCGTCTTCACCAATGATCTTCTCATCGAGGGAGGGTGAATCTTCATCAACCTCTTCACCAGCACCATCTCCTCTCAAACCCTAGTTCATCTCTTGTATTCAATCTTTGTCTCAAAACCTCAGATTGGTACGTGTGGGTTGCTAGTAGTGTTGGTTACTCCTTGTAGTCGATGCTAGTTGGTTTATTTGGTGGAAGATCATATGTCCATATCCTTAAAGATATTCAGTACCCCACTGATCGTGAACATGAACATGCTTTGTGAGTAGTTACATTTGTTCCTGAGGACATCAGAGAAGTCTTGTTATAAGTAATCATGTGAATTTGGTATTCGTTCGATATTTTGATGAGATGTATGTTATCTTTCCTCTAGTGGTGTTATGTGAACGTCGAATACATGACACTTCAGCATGATTTGGGTCTAGGAGAAGGCATTGGGAAGTAATAATTAGATGATGGGTTGCTAGAGTGACAAAAGCTTAAACCCTAGTTTATGCGGTTCTTCGTAAGGGGCTGATTTGGATCCAAATGTTTCATGCTATGGTTAGATTTATCTTATTTCTTCTTTCGTATTTGCGGATGCTTGCGAGAGGGGTTAATCATAAGTGGGAAGCTTGTCCAAGTAAGGACACAACCCAAGCACCGGTCCGCCCACATATCAAATTATCAAAGTAGCAAACGTGAATCATATGAGCATGATGAAAACTAACTTGACGATAATTTTCATGTGTCCTCGGGAGCACTTTGCTTTATATAAGAGTTCATCCATGCTTATCCTTTGCTACAAAATGGATTGGGCCACCTTGCTTCTCTTTTGTTACACCTTACAAATTATCTTACTACCAAACTATCTGTTGCCAATAATTTCAGTGCCTGCAGAAAATACCTTGTTGAAATCCGCTTGTCATTTCCTTCTGCTCCTTGTTGGGTTCTACACTCTTACTTATTGAAAGTACTACGATTGATCCCCTATACTTTTGGGTCATCAAGACTCTTTTCTGGCACCGTTGCCGCGGAGTGAAGCGCCTTCGGTGAGTGGAATTTGCTAACGAAAAATTTATATTACGTGCTGAAATTTATTGTTACTTGTCACTATGGAAAATAATCCTTTGAGGGGCTTGTTCAGGGTATCTTCACCTCGACCGGAAGCACGAAGAGTTGTCCCGCAACCTACTGCACCTACTGAAAATATTTATTATGAAATTCCTTCGGGTATGATAGAGAAACTGCTAGATAATTTCATAAGCTCATACATCTTTCCACTCAAAACATTAATTCCTTCAATTGCATGCAATTTTTTAGTAGTGGAAGATCTTTCGGTATGCCATTGAGAATTAACCATAATATTATCTAGGAGTTTAGTAGCTTCTCCTAAAGTAATTTCCATAAAAGTTCCTCCTGTGGCCGAATCTAAAAGATTTCTAGAAGCAAAATTCAATCCGGCATAAAAATTGTATAATCATCCACAAATTCAAACCATGAGTAGGGAAATTTCTAATCATCAATTTCATCCTCTCCCAAGATTGTGCAACATGTTCATGTTCAAGTTGCTTAAAATTCATAATATCGTCCCTAAGGGAGATGATCTTAGCGGGAGGAAAATACTTGGAAATAAAAGCATCTTTACACTTGTTCCATGAATCAATGATATTTTAGGCAAAGATGAAAACCAAGTTTTAGCACGATCTCGAAGTGAGAAGGGAAATAGCTTCAATTTAACAATATCATTATCCACATCTTTTTTCTTTTCCATATCAGACAAATCAACAAAATTATTAAGATGGGATGCGGCATCTTCATTGGGAAGGCCGAAAAATTGATCTTTCATAAAGCGGTATTAATTTCACAAGATTCTGCATTAGCATCGGGAGCAATCGGAGTACTAATAAAATCATTATTATTGGTGTTGGAAAAGTCACATAATTTGGTATTATCTTGAGCCATCCTGACAAAGCAAGCAATCCAACACACGAGCACACAAGAAGCAAACGAAGAAGACGAATGGAAAAGGGGCGAAGAAAAGGAGAATCTTTCCGAAAATCGTTTTAGAAGTGGGGAGAGGAAAACGAGAGGCGAATGGCGAATAATGTAGTGCGAGGGATGAGCGTTTATGATGGGTACTTGGTTTGTCTTGGCTTGGCGTAGATCTCCCCGGCAACGACACCAGAAATTCTTCCTGCTACCTCTTGAGCTTGCGTTGGTTTTTCCCTTGAAGAGGAAAGGGTGATGCAGCAAAGTAGAGTAAGTATTTCCCTCAGTTTTGAGAACCAAGGTATCAATCCAGTAGGAGACAATGCGCAAGCCACCGAATACCTGCACAAACAAACACCAACTTGCACCCAACGCGATAAAGGGGTTGTCAATCCCTTCACGGTTATTTGCAATGTGAGATCTGATAGATATGGGTAATCGGTAAAGTAATATTTTTGGTATTTTTGGTTTATGGAACGGAAAGTAAAATATTGGAAAGAAAGTAAATCGGAAACTAGAATTATAGATCAGAAACTTATAGGATGGAAAATAGACCCGGGGGCCATAGGTTTCACTAGAGGCTTCTCTCAAGATAGAAATTATTACGATGGGTGAACAAATTACTGCCGAGCAATTGATAGATAAGTGCAAATTATGACGATATCTAAGGCAATGATCATGAATATAGGCATCATTTCCGTGTCAAGTAGACTGAAACGATTCTGCATCTACTACTATTACTCCACACATCGACCGCTATCCTGCATGCATCTAGAGTATTAAGTTCGTAAAGAACGGAGTAATGCATTAAGCAAGATGACATGATGTAGAGGAATTAACTCAAGCAATATGATGAAAACCCCATCTCATTATCCTCGATGGAAACAATACAATATGTAACTTGCTGCCCCTGTTGTCATTGGGAAAGGACACCGCAAGATTGAACCCAAAGCTAAGCACTTCTCCCATTGCAAGAAAAACCAATCTAGTTGGCCAAACCAAATCAATAGTTCAAAGAGTCTTGCAAAGATATCAAATCATGCATATAAGAATTCAGAGGAGATTCAAATAATATTCATAGAAAGCTGATCATAAATCCACAATTCATCAGATCTCGGTAAACACACCGCAAAAGAGTATTACATCGAATAGATCTCCAAGAACACCGAGGAGAACTTTGTATTGAGAATCAAAGAGAGAGAGAAGAAGCCATCTAGCTACTAGCTATGGACCCGTAGGTCTGTGGTAAACTACTCACGCTTCGTCGGAGAGGCATTGGTGTTGATGTAGAAGCCCTCCGTCATCGGATCCCACTCCGGCAGTGAAGGAAATATGCCCTAGAGGCAATAATAAAGTTGTTATTCATATTTCCTTATATCATGATAAATGTTTATTATTCATGCTGGAATTGTATTAACCGGAAACTTAGTACATGTGTGAATACATAGACAAAACAGAGTATCCCTAGTATGCCTCTACTTGACTAGCTCGTTAATCAAAGATGGTTAAGTTTCCTAACCATAGATATGTGTTGTCATTTGATGAACGGGATCACATTATTAGAGAATGACGTGATGGACAAGACCTATCCGTTAGCTTAGCATAATGATCGTTAAGTTTTATTGCTATTGCTTTCTTCATGACTTATACATATTCCTCTGACTATGAGATTATGCAACTCCCGAATACGGGAGGAACACCTTGTGTGCTATCAAACGTCACAACGCAACTGGGTGATTATAAATATGCTCTACAGGTGTCTCCGAAGGTGTTTGTTGGGTTGGCATAGATCAAGATTAGGATTTGTCACTCCGAGTATCGGAGAGGTATCTCTGGGCCTTCCCGGTAATGGACACCACTATAAGCCTTGCAAGCAATGTGACTAATGAGTTAGTTGCGGGATGATGCATTACGGAACGAATAAAGAGACTTGCCAGTAACGAGATTGAAAGTGCAAGTGGCACTTATACTATATTTTGGTGTGATGACAATGTGGTTAGTTGAACTAATATCGGTTACTAAAGTTTATCTCAGGATATTGGTTCCAAGTGCTCCGTGATGGAGATGTGCGACCGCCCAATTCAGAAAGGACAAAGGCGTGGTCTTCCGGCGCTTCGAAGGTTTAATTTTTGGTTTGCTTCGATTCGTAGGAAAAACCGCACTATTAAGAGGGGTTTGTGCAGATGAAAGTTGTGTGGGAATGCCATTGCCAAATCTTATACACTTAGCCTACCCAATCTTACCGCCTAAAATCCTAGTGTGTGTGCTTGTGGTACTCAGGAAGTTTGTGACTCAAAGTTACTGGGTACCCCACCCCGTGCGCACGGGGTACTGCGTAACTCTCTGAGTACCCCGTGCGCACGGGGTCTTTTGACCCCCGTGCGCACGTGGTGCTGTGTAAAATCTCGGAGTACCCTGTGCGCACGGGGTCTTTTGACCCCTGTGCGCATGGGGTGGTCCAACGGGCAGATTCCCCACCCGGTCAAGAACACTATAAAAGGTCTCTTCTTCCACCTCCAAACCCTAACCCTAATGTCTTGTTGAGCTCCACCTTTGCTACACCCCATTTTTCTCAATACTCTCAATCCCTCCACCCAAACTTGTTGAAACTTTGGGGATTGGGAGAGCAAGACCCGATCTACAACTTGACCAAACCAAATCGCGTTCCCTGCAACATTTCTTCCCCATTGACTTGTTACTCTTGGAGCTTGGGTTCCTAGGCGGCTAGAGGCTCATCCATTGGGGGTGACTCGAAGGAGATTACAGTGAGACTTCGGTGGCGTTCCGCAAGCTTTGGCTCCGGCACCACTCCAAACGGAGAGTAGCTCTTCCCCAAGGAAGAGTGAACTTCGGGATAAAATCCTCATCGTCGTCTCACTTGTGGTTAATCCTTTCCCGCACCTTACTTTGTGTTGTATGCTTGTTGGCTTGCTACTTAGTTTGTTGCCTAGCATATTTATCTTGGAGCTTGCTTGTCATATAGGTTGCATTCACCTAGTTGCATAACTAGTGAACCCTATTTTCCGCTAAGCCTTAAAATTGACAAGAAAGATTAAAATTTGTAGTCTCCTATTCACCCCCCTCTAGTCGGCGGTATCGATCCTTTCAATTGGTATCAGAGCCTCGTGCTCTAATATAAGGTTTAACAACCTTAGAGGATATGGTCGATCTAGGGAATGAGGGAGGTGGCGCACCCGTTGCGGGGGATGGTCAAAACCTACCCCCACCGTGGCCGAGGCACTTGGTGCCCCGGTTGTTGCTCCCACCGCTGCTACTGACCGGGTTGCCCTCTTGACCGCGGCCGATATTCTTTCAATGTTTGCGGACCTCAAAGCCTCTATGTTGAAAGAGGTTCGGTCCTCGGTCAAGGAGGAAATTGATGCTCGCTTGAAGCCATCAACATCCGCATCAAACTCGTTTGATCCAAATGCCGTTCATGATGCGGATGACTCGAGGGGACCTCTTGCTTCTCCGGCTCGTACTCAAGTTCCCAATTACAATGCCATGGAACCCTTTTACTCACCTCAACCTTTGCAACATCTTCGCATTAATCCTGTTGGGCCTCCGCCCCCTTTGAAAGCTAATGTGTTTGCTAAGTGGAAGCTAGATATGGAGTCTTACATGTGCAGTGCTTCAACTCAACTGTGGTGGATTGTGGTCAATGGATTCAACCACAAGGACCCAATGAATCTCACTCCAAGGGAAGCGGTTGATGACCAACTCAATGCAACCGCACACAACATTTTGTGCACCGCTATGACAGAAGACTATAGTGAATCCATTGCTCTTCTCAAAACCGCAAAGGAAATTTGGGATTGCCTTGAGGAGGCTCTCGAAGGAGAGGAAGGAATTCAAAGATCTCGATTGGCTTTGCTCAAGCAAGAAGTCAATCTCTTTGCAAGGAATGAGGGTGAGTCCGCGGAAGAGGTCTACCGAAGTTGAAGTCCCTTGTGCTCAACTTGGGAATCTTTGGGTGCACGTGGGCAAATGATGACTTCATCAAGGACAAGATCATAGATGCTATGGTTCTCACGGAACATACCATGGTCATGATGATACATCAACGTCTGGACTATCACAAGTTGACCGCGACTCAAGTTGTTTCCACCTTCTCTACTCATGTTCTTTTGGAAACCAAGTCCAAGAAAACCTTTGCAATAGATCAAGCAACCAAGAACTCCAATCTTGCTTTGAAGGCCAAGAAAGTGATAAGCCAACCCTCAAGGGAGGAAGAAGTGAGTGAAGAGATATGTGAGGTGGACATTGACACCTCGTGCCCGGCAAATGATTTTGCGGAAGACTTGGCACTCTTAGTCAAGAAGTACTCCGGGACCATGGCAAACAAAGGGAAAAATCTTCAAGGAAGATCTTTTGGACGAAGGAAATGCTACAATTGTGATAGCCCAAGACACTTTGTACATGATTGTCCGTATGAGAGACGTGAAGACAATTCCGAGAAGCTTGTGCTCAAGAAGAAGAAGTTCACTGATGTCTACTACACAACCTTCTTCTTGTAGACGTTGTTGGGCCTCCAAGTGCAGAGGTTTGTAGGACAGTAGCAAATTTCCCTCAAGTGGATGACCTAAGGTTTATCAATCCGTGGGAGGCGTAGGATGAAGATGGTCTCTCTCAAGCAACCCTGCAACCAAATAACAAAGAGTCTCTTGTGTCCCCAACACACCCAATACAATGGTAAATTGTATAGGTGCACTAGTTCGGCGAAGAGATGGTGATACAAGTGCAATATGGATGGTAGATATAGGTTTTTGTAATCTGAAATTATACAAACAGCGAGGTAGCAAGCGATAAAAGTGAGCGTAAACGGTATTGCAATGCTAGGAAACAAGGCCTAGGGTTCATACTTTCACTAGTGCAAGTTCTCTCAACAATAATAACATAGTTGGATCATATAACTATCCCTCAACATGCAACAAAGAGTCACTCCAAAGTCACTAATAGCGGAGAACAAACGAAGAGATTATGGTAGGGTACGAAACCACCTCAAAGTTATTCTTTCCAATCAATCTGTTGGGCTATTCCTATAAGTGTCACAAACAGCCCTAGAGTTCGTACTAGAATAACACCTTAAGACACACATCAACCAAAACCCTAATGTCACCTAGATACTCCAATGTCAACTCAAGTATCCGTGTGTATGATTATACGATATGCATCACACAATCTCAGATTCATCTATTCAACCAACACATAGAACCTTAAAGAGTGCCCCAAAGTTTCTACCGGAGAATCAAGACGAAAACGTGTGCCAACCCCTATGCATAGGTTCATGGGCGGAACCCGCAAGTTGATCACCAAAACATACATCAAGTGGATCAATAGAATACCCCATTGTCACCACGGGTATATCCCACGCAAGACATACATCAAGTGTTCTCAAATCATTAAAAGACTCAATCCGATAAGATAACTTCAAAGGGAAAACTCAATCCATTACAAGAGAGTAGAGGGGGAGAAGAAACATAAGATCCAACTATAATAGCAAAGCTCGCGATACATCAAGATCGTGCCAAATCAAGAACACGAGAGAGAGAGATCAAACACATAGCTACTGGTACATACCCTCAGCCCCGAGGGTGAACTACTCCCTCCTCGTCATGGAGAGCGCTGGGATGATGAAGATGGCCACCGGTGAGGGATCCCCCCCTCCGGCAGGGTGCCGGAACAGGGTCCCGATTGGTTTTTGGTGGCTACAGAGGCTTGCGGCGGCGGAACTCCCGATCTATTCCGTTCCCCGAAGGTTTTAGGGTATATGGATATATATAGGCGGAAGAAATACGTCAGGGGAGCCACGAGGGGCCCACGAGGGTGGAGGGCGCACCCAGGGGGGTGGGCGCGCCCCCCTGCCTCGTGCCTTCCTCGTTGCTTTCTTGACGTGGACTCCAAGTCTCCCGGGTTGCTTTCTTTCCAAAAATAACTTCTCAAGAAGGTTTCATTCCGTTTCGACCCCGTTTGATATTCTTTTACTTCGAAACACTGAAACAAGGGAAAAAACAAGAACTGGCACTGGGCTCTGGGTCAATAGGTTAGTCCCGAAAATAATATAAAAGTGCATAGTAAAGCCCATAAAACATCCAAGATGGATAATATAATAGCATGAATACTTCATAAATTATAGATACATTGGAGACGTATCAGCATCCCCAAGCCTAATTCCTGCTCGTTCTCGAGTAGGTAAATGATAAAAGAAATAATTTATGAAGTGTAAATGCTAGCAGGTGCATAAGTTTGATCAATGATAATTTCAATCACCTTTTCTAGCATCATTATATGTCATAACAGTAGTTCAACTCATAGAACTTTTCATGATCAAGCAACAAGCACTACTGGAATCAGCTAATTTGCCATCTGCCAGCTCTTTGCCGTCTGCTAGTTGACGGCAAAGAAGCTCTTTGCCATCAGCTACCCAAAAGCAGACGGCAAAGAAACGGTAGACGACAAAATAGGCCTTTGCCATGCAAAGAATCTTTGCCGTCCGCTGGCTGACGGCAAAGAGAGAGGTGGCCCCCACCCCCCCGCCCGTTTAGAAAAACTTAACGCCCCACCTCTTTGCCGTCTGCAGACGGCAAAGAGAGATAAAGGCGGACGGCAAAGAGCAGACTAACTAACGGCCCCCACCCCCCCCCCCCCCCCCCGCCCGTTACTCTCTCTTCTCTCCCTCTCTCCTCCCCGACGCGCCCCGCCACCAGATCCCACGTCCACCGCCGCCGCCGCCCCCGCCCCCCGCCGCCCGCCGCTGCCCTCGCCCCTGCACCCGCTTGGCACGTCGCCCACCACCCCTCCGCCCCCACCCCACCCGCCGACGCCCCGTCGCCCCGCCACCCGCCCCCGCCACCGCCCCCGACGCCCCGTCGCCCCGCCACCCGCCGCCGCCCCCGCCGCCCGGCGCCGCCCCCGCCACCGCCCCCGCCGACCGTCCCATTGCTCCGGTGAGGGACTACTTTTTTTCTTCTGTTTTTTCATTTTTTTCTGTTTAATTGTTAGTGCTAGATTGTGTTAGTGTTTGTGTTAGAAAAGAATGAGAAGAAGTAGATGTAGTAGAAGAAGTAGAAGAAGAAGAAAAGAGAAGAAGTAGAAAAAAGATGAAAAAGGAAAAAGAAGAAAAGAAGTAGAAGAAGAAGAAAGGAAGAAAAGAAAAGAAGTACAAAAAAGATGTAAAAAGAAGAAGAAGAAAAGAAGTAGAAGAAGAAGAAGAAGAAGAAGAAGAAGAAGAAGAAGAAGAAGAAGAAGAAGAAGAAGAAAGGAAGAAACGAAAAGAAGTAAAAAAGTAGAAAAAAGATGAAAGAAGAAGAAGAAGAAAGGAAAGAAGAAGAAGAAGAAGAGAAAGAAAGAAGAAGAAGGATAGAAGGAAACACCCGGACCCCTTGACCCCGACACCCCGACCCCCTGACCCCTGACCCCGACACCCCGACCCCAACACCACACCCCGACCCCGACACGACACCCCGACCCCCTGACCCCCTGACCCCGACACCCCGACTCCGACACCACACCCCGACACCCCGACTCCGACACGACACCCCGACACCCGACCCCCTGACCCCCTGACCCCGACACCCCGACTCCGACACCACACCCCGACACCCTGACCCCGACACGACACCCCGACACCCGACGCCCTGACCCCCTGACCCCCCAACCCCGACACCACACCCCGACACCCGACCCCGACTCCACCCCGACACCCGACCCCCTAACCCCCTGACCCCGACACGACACCCCCCCCCCCCCCCCCGACCCCGACACGGCACCCCGACACCGACATGACACCCCGACCCCCGACACCTCCCGAAAAGGTGTTCTTTGGCCTTGCAGAGGCCGATGGGGTCATATATTTGTGAATTATTAGTTAGGTCATATATTTTTCGATTTTGTTATGAAAACATATATAATTGTGTTGATCGGGTAGATTTAAATGTGCAGTTGTTTCATCGCTGCGAGGTTTGGTGGTCGACGACCTCGCCGTGCGTTTGACGAGCTCTGCCCCTTCGTTCGTGGGTGAGCACAAATGACATGTCCTCCTCCCCCGTTAATTATTTGCTCTATTCCGGTGTTCGTGCCGATGAAACTTGATAGCTAGCTATATATGTGTCTTGAATCATCAGTATGCGTAACCAATATGTGTCTCCCGTTCGAAAGCGTCATAGTTATAAATATGCATGCATTTGCATATTTATAACCTTGATTCTTTCGAATTGTCCAACGCTATCCATGGACAGCCAGAGTATGTTTAGATTGGGTTCGTTTTCCCATATGCTTTGCTCCGGATCTGACGCATAAGTTTCGTCAGTGCCTCCCCTGTTGTTCTCCGGGTACACATCCTCTCTGTTTATTGCAGAGACGTGTATCAGGAGAATAGCGGGGAGGTGCTGCCGAAATTTTGCGTAGGATCCGGAGCATAGCATGGGAAAATGAACCCAATCTAAACATACTCGGGTGGGATTAGGACCTATCATTACCTATTAGAGTGTAGGTTGCATGGACGTAATAAAATTGACAAAGTAGATCAACTGATGAATATATACATGGTGAATTATATATATATATTTGTTGTGTGTCTAGTAGCTCTGAAAGTCAAGATGAGT
This sequence comes from Aegilops tauschii subsp. strangulata, assembly GCF_002575655.3. Classification (NCBI taxonomy): domain Eukaryota; kingdom Viridiplantae; phylum Streptophyta; class Magnoliopsida; order Poales; family Poaceae; genus Aegilops; species Aegilops tauschii. The sequence goes on along the minus strand of NC_053036.3, from coordinate 411,275,131 downwards.
GATCGTGCGTGGATGTACACCGGTCACACTGGTCAGAACAAATGGAGCACTAAATGGTTCACAAAAACCAAGGGGTTTGTGCAAGCCGCATTTGCAAATGGCCAGAGGAAAACCTGGTGCCCCTGTTTACGGTGCGGCAATTGGGAAAAGAGGACAGAGGCTGAAATGGGCAAACACCTGCAGAAGAGTGGTTTTACGCCCGATTATACAGTGTGGACATTTCATGGTGAGTCTGCCCAACGTGACCGAGCGGAGGTGGATCGTCGTCGCACCGACGAGCATGGTACCGGGATGGAAAACATGGTGCAAGACTTCGATGATGCTCGGGATTCGGATGAGGAGATGGAGGAATCTGCAAAGGCCTTCAATGAAATGTTGGAGTCTTCAAAACGTCCGCTCCATGAGCACACTGAGCTTTGTCAGTTGGATGCCATCTCACAAGTAATGGCTCTGAAGGCTCAGTTCAACTTGGGCAGAGAATGCTACGATGCAATGATGACAGTATTTGAACGCTTTCTACCCAAAGGCCATGTAATGCCTGCAAACCTGTACCAGTCGGACAAAATCCTCCGTGCACTGAAGATGCCCTATGAGAAGATACATGCCTGTGAGAAAGGATGTGTCTTGTTTAGGCTTGACTATGCGGACTTGAACTATTGTCCCATTTGCAAGTCTTCCAGGTATGTTGTGGTAGACAACGGTATGGGTGAGAAGACACAGACCAAAATCCCCGTTAGTGTTCTTCGGTATATGCCAATCGTACCAAGACTTCAACGTCTTTTCATGGTCGAAGAGACGGCCAGACAGATGACATGGCACAAAACGGGCAAAAGAACTGAACTAGATGCAGATGGGAATCTGATGATCGTACACACATCGGATGGTGTTGCGTGGAAAAAGTTTGATGAATTACATGCTGACAAAGCGGCAGATCCGAGGCATCCTCGAGTCGGCATCAGCACGGATGGGTTCAGTGTGTTTGGTATGACGGCAGCCCAATACAGTTGTTGGCCCATATTTGTCTTTCCACTCAATCTCCCCCCCAGACAGATTATGCAAAGAAAGAACATTTTCCTGACGTTGATAATTCCAGGGCCCAACTATCCGGGGAAAAATATGAATGTGTACATGCAGCCGCTTAAGGACGAATTGCAAGAAGCCTGGGATAATGGGTTCAAGACATACGACGCCTATAGCAAACAGAACTTCATAATGCGTGTCTGGTACATGTACTCGACGCATGACTTGCCGGCATATGCGCTATTCGTTGGCTGGTGTGTGCATGGAAGGTTCCCGTGCCCCACATGCAAGGGAGCTCTTGAGTTTCGTTGGCTTCAGGCCGGTCGCAAGTTTTCTTGCTTCGACATGCATAGACAGTTCCTGAATCCTCGCCATAAGTTCAGGAAAGACAAGAAGAACTTCATCAGAGGTAGAGTTGTCAAAAACTCTGCACCACCTGCATTGACAGGCCAACAGACCCTGGATCAGTTAAACGCTCTCGAGCCAGATCCAGAGCGTCCAGGGTACTTCAAGGGGTATAATTCTAAGCACGCTTGGACTCACAAAACATGCTTATGGGATCTGCCTTACTTCAAAGACCTCCTTTGCCCACACAACATCGACGTGATGCACACTGAGAAGAATATCGCCGAGGCACTTTTTGGTACATTGTTCGGCATAGATGGGAAGTCAAAGGATAATACTAAGGCTAGAGTCGATCTGGAGGCGCTATGTGATAGGCCGTTACAAAACATGAAAGAACCGAAAGGAAAGCAGAACTGGACGAAGCCGAAGGCATGGTTCAATCTTGGAAGGCCAGCTATGAGGGAAATTATCTTGTGGGTGAAAATGCAGTTGATGTTCCCCGATGGGTATGCAGTGAATCTAAAGAGGGGAGCCAGTCTTGATAAATTGAAGATATTTGGTCTCAAGAGTCATGATTGGCACATATGGATTGAGCGGGTAATGCCGGTGATGTTGCGTGGCTTCATCCCTGAGGATGAATGTCTAGTACTGGCAGAACTCAGCTATTTCTTCCGTGTTATTTGTGCGAAAGAACTATCTCCTGGCGTGCTAGAAGAAATGGAAGAGTTGGCGCCGGAGTTGATCTGCAAGTTAGAGAAGATCTTTCCACCGGGCTTCTTTAATCCAATGCAGCATTTGATTTTGCATCTCCCGACCGAGGCAAGATTGGGGGGGCCCGTGCAAAATCGTTGGTGCTGCCCAACTGAGAGGGTGCAGAAGACGCTTCGACAAAAATGTAAAAATAAATGTAGAATTGAAGCATCGATGGCTGAGGCATTCATCACTGAGGAGGCGGCAAACTTCGTGACAGCACACTATGAAGCCAAAAATCGTCATTTGCATAATCCGAAGCCTCGGTACAATGCTGACGACCCTAAAAAGGGTGTATCCAACCTCAGCCTATTCAAAGGGAATCTCGCACCAGCCAGTGTTTCAAATCCAGTATCTTTGGATAACGAAGAATGGCGGACCATTTCGTTGTATATCTTCAACAACCTGATAGAAGTGCGGCCGTACATCGAGTAAGTTCTCGGTACATTGTTTCACAACTTCTATTTCCTTTGAACTGCTCTTATTCCTGGATATTTCATATAGTCGATACGTCGCCTTATTCTCGTATGGAGCGGTGATCCAAAAGGATTCTGTCGAAGAGTATGAGCTTCTCGCAAAGCAAGGAGGCGGCTATCCCGGTTTCATCTCTTGGTTCAAACAAACGGTAATTTCTATTAGACAATTTCATTTCATTCGCTAATTTTTGCGTAATGCAACAATCCTTTCATATTAAACTTGTAGGCTAATTTAGAGTCTATGGACGCCGAATTGAGACAAGTCGCTAATGGTTTTGACTATAAGGTCCGTTCATTTGACAAATACGACATCAACGGCTATCGCTTTCGTACCTATGGCAAAGAGCTATCTATGGCCGACCGAAAGTCTACAAATTGTTGTGTATCTGCTATCGGCGAAGGAGGTACCGAGTATTATGGGAGAGTTGAAGCAATTTATGAACTTCTATTCTATGGTGAAAACCCACCGAATGTCGTAGTCTTCAAATGTTATTGGTTTCAGCCGAAGGAGACTAGAAGGACTCATGAACATATAGGGCTAGTTGAAATCAACCAAAGCACCCATTTAGATGTTACTGATGTCTATATTATGGCTCAATAGGCGACCCAAGTATTCTATCTACCGTGGGCCTGCCAAACTAATCCAAATCTGAAAGGTTGGGATGTCGTTTATGAAGTGCCGCCACGTGCTAGACTATCTCCCCCAAAGGAAGAGGATTATGAACCTCACATTAACCCAGACACATATGAAGGAGAATTCTTCCAAGAGACACGTCTTTCCAAAAAGCATTTCAAGAACCGCTATACTTCACCCCAAAACATTGAAGTAGACAGCGACAGTGAATCCGACATCACCCCAGAGGAGGAACAAGAAGAGCCGGAACAAGAAGAGGTTACTGCTGCGGATGACCTGCCAATGCTTGACCGATTACGTCAAGGTGGCCTTCCACATGTTGATGCCACTGAACCCTATGAGCCCGTCATTGATTATTGTGATGATGATGATTATGCATTTATTGATGATACTGATCGAGATTATTAGTAGTGTCAGGTATTAAATTTTTTTATGTTGTACTTGATGATGATACACTTAAGTGATACACATATTATTATTCATGTCGGTCTTTTTTTATGTTGTACTAATTTCGTTTACTGTTTGTCATGGCAGGTGTTGAAAGATGGTGGGCGCTGGTCGGGAGCGCGCCAAGGCCCCTTCTTCATCGGCGCGTGGTGTGAGGTCTTCCATTCCACACGCACCTCTCCGCCGAGCATTGCTGGACAGTATGGCGACACCGCCGGGACCTTCTTCGTCGACCGCGGTGCCCAGCAGGGGACGAGGTAAGAAGAGAGGAGGTGGGGCACGTGGTCGCGGGAGAGGAGGTAGGGTGACTGCTACGGCGCCTTCCTCGCCGCCACCCCCAGCTGTTTCACCCGAGCACGTGACTGCTAGAAAGTTTGCCTACAGTGGCAGACGGCAAAGACACTAGAAAGTTTGCCATCAGTGGTAGACGGCAAAGACTTGCCGTCAGCGGCGGACGGCAAAGGCCTGCCGTTAGGCACTTAACGGACTGACAGCGCAATTATTGCCGTCTGCTCTCTTTGCCGTCCGCTGCAGACGGCAAAGGCCCTTTGCCGCCAGCCGCCCGGAAGCAGACGGCAAAGTAGCTCTTTGCCGGACCTTACTTTGCCGGAGCCTTTTGCCGTCCGCGGCTGACGGAAAAGGCCTTTGCCGTCCGTCGTTCATGCCTTTGCCGTCCGCCGTGGCAGACGGCAAAATAGCTGATTCCTGTAGTGAAGCTATTCACATGTTAAAGCATAGATCATAAACTTTCTTAAAAACTAACAACCGTGTTATTAGTCATCAAACAATTACAATTCATCTTATTTTCAGGAAGAGTCTATGTCAGAGCTTTGATTCAGCAAACTTCACATACTCAACTATCTTTTAGTCTTCCATGATTGCTACCACTCAAAGCATATTTTTAGAACAAATAGTATTCATCGAACACAGAGAAAGATAGGGGCTTAATGTTTCGCCTCCCAACCTTTTACCTCAGGGGTAATGTCAACAGTAATAATTCATGCTAAAATATATTTGAATGGCCATATATGCCTAGATCTTTCCATCACATGATGCTTTCCAACTAAAGAGTAGGTTGGAATGAGAAGGAATACTACCGACTCTTGCATAAATGTAAAAGATAGGCCCTTCGCAGAGGGAAGCAGGGATTTGCAGAGGTGCCAGAGCTCGAAGCAAAAAACAGAGATGAAAATAATTTTGAGAGGTATGCTTTCATTGTCAACATAACGACCAAGAGTTCCCAATATCTTCCATACTACATACATTATAGGCGGTTCCCAAACAGAAAGGTAAATATTTTTACTCCCCCTCCACCAACAATCATCAATCCATGGCTTGCCCGAAACAACGGGTGCCTCCAACTAACATCAATCCTGGGGGAGTTTTGTTTGCAATTATTTTTGATTTGATTTCGATCTTTTGATCATGGGACTGGGCATCCCAGTTACCAGCCATTTTCTCGTGAATGATGAGCGGAGTCCACTCATCGTGAGAATAACCCACCTAGCATGGAAGATACTGCTAGCCCCTAGTCGCTACATGAGCGATTCGGGCATACAAAACAGATTATTATTTGAAGGTTTAGAGTTTGGCACGTGCAAATTTACTTGGAACGGCAGGTAAATACCGCATATAGGTAGATATGGTGGACACTCATGGAAGAAACTTGGTTCAAGGAGTTTGGATGCACAAGCAGTATTCCCGCTTAGTACAGATATTTTGGCTAGCAAAGGATTCTAAATAGCAAGCACCACATGTTAGAGGATCCATAACAATATAACTTCTATACAAATATACCCAAGCATAACTCATTAAGTTGTCTTCCTTGTCCAACTTCAACTAATTTGCTCAGGTTTGAAAATAATTAATGGGGATCACAATCATAGAAGATGTCCAGGATAGTATATTTATATGTGAAATCTCTCTTCCTTCAATATTCTTTCATGAATTGTTCAAGTGACCAATACAATGTTTGCTAACCTTCAATAAATTACCACCTCTACTTCTTATATGTGAAGTCATTACTCCCCATGGGAAAAGCATATGAAACATATATAATTTCAGATTTATGACATTCAAATCATTCAACCATTTACTCAAAGGATATAGGTGAAGCACACGAGTAAATCACAAACTACTCCAAAAAGATATAAGTGAGTAGTTAAATAATTATGTAGCTATGTGAAGACTCTCTCTCATTTAAGAATTTCAGATCTTGGTATTTTATTCAAACATCAAGCAAAGCTAAAGAAAGTAACATGACGCTCCAAGCAAAACACATATCATGTGGTGAATAAAAATATAGCTCCAAGTAAAGTTACCGATGAACGAAGACGAAAGAGGGGATGCCATCCGGGGCATCCCCAAGCTTAGGCTCTTGGTTATCCTTGAATATTACCTTGGGGTGCCTTGGGAATCCCCAAGCTTTTGCTCTTGCCACTCCTTATTCCGTAGTCCATCGGATCTTTACCCAAAACTTGAAAACTTCACAACACAAAACTTAACAGAAAATATCGTGAGCTCCGTTAGCGAAAGAAAACAAAACACCACTTCAAGGTACTGTAATGAACTCATTCTTTATTTATATTGGTGTTAAACCTACTGTATTCCAACTTCTCTATGGTTTATAAACTCTTTTACTAGCCATAGATTCATTAAAATAAGCAAACAACACACAAAGAACAGAATCTGTCAAAAACAGAACAGTCTGTAGTAATCTGTAAATAACGCAAACTTATGGAACTCCAAAAATTCTACCAAAATAAGAAGACCTAGACAATTTGTTTATTGATCGTCTGCAATTGGAATCAATATTTTATCACGTTCTGGTGATTTTAAAAAATTGTTTTCGTGAACAGAAAGTTTCTGGAATTTTCAGCAAGATCAAATAACTATCATCCAAGAAGATCCTATAGGTCTTACTTGGCACAAACACTAATTAAAACATAAAACCACATCTAACCAGAGGCTAGATGATTTATTTATTACTACACAGAACCAAAAAGCAAGAAACTGAAATAAAATTTGGTTTTCTCCCAACAAGCGCTAACGTTTAATGCCCCTAGCTAGGCATGATGATTTCAATGATGCTCACATAAAAGATAAGAATTGAAACATAAAGAGAGCATCATGAACAATATGACTAGCACATTTAAGTCTAACCCACTTCCTATGCATAGGAATTTTTTGAGCAAACAACTTGTGGCAACAAGAATCAACTAGCATAAGAAGGTAAAACAAGCATAGCTTCAAGATTTTCAACACATAGAAGGGAAACATGATATTATTGCAATTCCTACAAGCATATGTTCCTCCCTCATAATAATTTTCAGTAGCATCATGAATGAATTCACCAATATAACCAGCACCTAAATCATTCTTTTCATGATCTACTTGCATTGAAATTTTACTACTCTCCACATAAGCAAAATTCTTCTCATTCGGAATAGTGGGAGCAAACTCAACAAAATAACTATCATGTGAGACATAATACAATTGAAAATTAAAATCATGATGACAAGTTTCATAGTTATCTTTATTATTTATAGCATACGTGTCATCACACTAATCATCATTGTAACATCCCAAATTTTTAATTTGGTATGTTATACATAGATCATCATTGCATATCATATTTTATTGCATTTTGACAAATCCTCGATAAATCCTAAGCAACTCAAGGACCCTCGGAGAGAGTTGGGGATTTTCTCGAATTTTCATATTTGATTTCCATCAAATAATAAAACGAGGATTTTGGTTTTAATTATTTTCTCTCCGGAAAAATATTTCATTTAAAAATAAACGAGAGGAGAAAATATGACTTCTCCAAAACAATTGAAATACTGGAGGAAAAGTGTTAAAATCATTTATTGGAATTTATTCGGATTTTATTTGCAATTTTATTGCATTATAAAAATATAGCATGTTTTCAAAAATTTATTTTGTGTCAAAAAAATGTTCACCCTATTCTAGATTTTATAACTAGACGGGGAAAATTTGTTTTATCTTTTTTGGACTTTTATTTATTTTTCTACGAATTTTTCCGCGGAACGTATTTATAAAAAAAAATTCGCCGCGCCCGACTGGGCCGAGCCCAGCCGAGCCAGGCCGCCAGCCCGCCCGCCGTCTCCTTCCCCGCGACGACACCCCGCCGCCCGGTGTCCATGGCGAGCACGGGAACCCCGGTGCCCCCTTCCCCAAGCCGCCGAACCCCCCCTTCTATATATACTCCCCCGCCTCCTCCTCTCACCCCGCCGCCCGCACCCGAACCCCGCCGCCGCCCGCGCTGGAAGCCCGCGCCTCCACCGCCTTGCGCCGTCGCCGCCGCTCGCCGACCCCGCCGCCGGAGCCTCCCCTCGCCGCCCGACCCCCGCCGCCCTCGCCGCCCCTTGCCGGAGCACGGGAGCCCCGCCGGAGCTCTGTCCCGACGAGGTAGACCTCGCCTCGTTTTGCCGGTTTTGTTTAAAAAAAAACCGTTCGTTAAAAAAAACCCTAGATTGGTTTTTTTCGGTTTTGTTATTTTGTGAACGTTCACCGAACCGTTCGTTTTAACGAACGCGTTCGTCGGTTTTTCTCTGTTAACGAACGTCCGTTCTTTAACCGTTCGTCCGTTTTTCTTTTTCGTCGGATTTTCCGCGATTTTCTCAGATTCGATTTCTGATCGAATCTTCGTTTCTGTTTAACTTTTCGCTCGTTTATCGGAATCAGGCGATTCAAGCGCCTAGAGTTTCGTCTCGAAATTCTCTTTCCGTTTAACCTACTCAAACAAGTTTTTGCTATTGTAAAATTTGACCTAGATCCAGATTAGTAAACGAAGCTTCTTTCTTTCGCAGTTTAACTTTCGTTGCTTCGTTCAAGTTGATTCTTTTTGCATACCGGAGTTCTTAAGTTGAACTTTATGGTTGGATCTTTCATTCGAGTTTTACCTGTGCATTAGATGAGTATTGATTGTCTGCTTGTTTGTTTGCGATAGAGTACCCGGAGTGTGCCGCTTGTTACTTCGAATCGCTAGGTTTCGCGGATCATCAGCAAGGCAAGTAACACTTTGATCATATTTTCCATACCCAGTTTTATTGCATTAGATCTATTCCTCAAACACTTGCATGGTTAGGATCTAATTAAATTGTGGGTTTTGGGAAGTAGTTGAGGTAGTACCTATTACCTGTTCTTTTATCAAACCCTTGGGAGTTACTTCTACGTTGCTATTATATTGCCATGCTATGCTCGTAGACGTGGATTGGGTTTGAGAGATATTCATGACAGATGTGAGATTGTTATTAATGGTTTACCTAAGGTGGCAACTAAAACTCACATCTGGGTGGATTGAGGCACCTGGAGAATCCAGTGTTGTCTGTTTGTATAAGGACCGCCACCCAGGCTCAAAGGGATCATAAGATTATTCATGCTGGAAACTTCCGTGTGCAGCCGCAAGCTATTAAGGGCTCTAGCATAGTTGAGTAAGTTGTGGGAAACCTTTCCATGATGGGCTAGCAGATGTAGGGGATTGTAGGTGTACCGGCCTATCTATCGGTTAAGGGGACCTCTTCGGAAAGACTGTGTCTCGGTCATCCGTTTCTCAAACATCATGTAGTGCGAGAAATCAAGCGGAGGCGATCGAGTCTTGTGGGGAAAAGTGCACAAACCTCTGCAGAGTGTACAAACTAATCATGGTTAGCCGTGTCCCCAGTTATGGACAACTTGAGTATCTAGTACCTGGATTATCATTTGAATATCATCACCATGTTACTTTTAATTAATTTTGTTGGGTTAATGATGACTTCCTAATTGGGATTGAGATGCTGTCAACCATCTCAATGTTTCACAACCACCATGATAGTTAAATAAAATTTATTCCTTTGAAGTAGGGAAAATTGGCTTTTCGCATAAAATGTAACCATAGAGCTTTCCACCAGCCATATATGCATGTAGTATAGCATTATTATTGTTCATTATTCTCTATGTGCTACTTTGCCAGCATATTCTATGTGCTGACTCGTTTTCGGGCTGCAACGTTTCATGTTGCAGACTTTTCAGACGACGAGTAAGGTGCCTTAGGTCGTGATCTTATACTCAGTGATGCCGCTGGAGTTGATGGACTCATTTATCTTCCAAGTCTTCCGCTGTTATCGTTTTTAGATGGCCTTAAGCCATATTTATCATACTTATTCTCTTTGGAGATATTCGATGTAATAAGTGTGTGATTGCTACTCTGTTATAAATCCTCCATTTGTACTGTGCGTGTCAGCATTACTGATCCAGGGATGACACTGGTGCACAGCAGCACAGACCATTTGAGGTCTGGTCGCTACAAAGGTGGTATCAGAGCACACGCTGACTGTAGGACACGACCACTAAGCTTAAGCCCTAGAAAGCTTCTCTCTTCTCATTTCTGACCCCTCTCCTTTTTCTACTCTTTTAGGAATGGCGGATGCAAGGAGCAAGTTCATGCAACCAGATGAAGACACGCCTTTTGGTCGACACTTGAAGGAAGTCACCAAGTATTTGGACATAGGAATACCAAGCATCACCGGAACCTACAACGCCACATTACCCGAAGAGGAGAGCTGGAAGATTCAAGTTCACATTCCAGGAAGGACGTTTGTGCCAGTTACTGACCCCATAAGATTGGTTTTCGAAGCACCAACCTGGAGTTTAGGGAAGAGCATGGCCGCACACATCGCTATGGGACGCATTGGAGAAGTCTACCACCAGGTGCTTAAGGATACAATTTATCAGATTTGTGGACGCCGAGACGCGCAGTGGGAGATGATCAGAACCAAGAAGGATGGATCAATCGCAGCTTTCATCCATGAGCAAAACCAACATATTCGTCGCCAAGAGAACCAGATGTGCACGGACAAGGAAGAACTGAAGAAGGCATTAACCAAGATCAAGGAGCTCCAAGAAGAACTCAAGGCTACACGCGAGGATTATATGGAGGAAATCATCGCACTAGTAGGGAAGAATGACGACCTGGAGAAGAAGATTGGAGTATTCATGGGAAATCCAGTGCCAAAAGCAGAAGTTGACGAATGCACTTGTCCGGATAACTACATCATCATCGACGACACCGACTCGGAACCAAGTGAAGATGACTTTGTTGATGAAGCTAGAGCAGACATCATGGAGTCTTCAACGGATTAGAATTTCTAGTAGACCACCATATCAGTAGTAGTTTTCCCCCATTTAATAGTATAGTTCAAGCACTTTGTAACGCTAGTTAGATCGATTGTTATGCCTTGTTTGAATTGATTGAGTGATATTGATTGTATTTGTCTCATGAGCATATGGGTAGTGTTTTCTCTCTAGACCTCATTCTACTCTTAACTCTCACCTTTTCTAACCTATCAGATGCCTCCGAGACGCGACACCGGATTTGTTTTCCCACCGGAGATCACCCAGTTGATTCAGCAACAGAATGCCCTGATGCAAGTGTTAGTGCAGAACCAAGGCAACAACAACAACAACAACCCACCACCACCACCACCTGTTGATCACTTAGCCCGTTTCTTAAGGCTAAACCCGCCGGTGTTTTCCAGTAGCACCGAGCCGATTGTTGCAGATGATTGGCTCCGCAAAGTTGGAAGGGAGTTGACCACTACAGGATGCACAGATGCGGAAAGAGTGCGCTTTTCCGCACATCAGCTTGATGGACCCGCAGCATCATGGTGGGAGAATTACACAGCCATACACCCTATTGACACTGTCACATGGGATCAGTTTTAGCAAGCTTTCCGTACAGCTCATGTTTCAGCAGGAGCTATGGCTATGAAGAAGCGCGAGTTCCGCAACCTACGCCAAGGAGGACGCACCGTAGGCCAGTATGTAGAGGGTTTCAGTAAGTTAGCACGTTATGCACCAGATGACGTTGCTACAGATGCTGCCAAGCAGGAGAAATTTCTGGAAGGACTGAATGATGAACTGAGTATGCAGTTGATGGTAGCAACCTTCAACAACTACCAGGAGCTGGTAGATAGAGCTCTCATGATTGAAGGGAAGCAACAGCAGATTGAAAATCGTAAGAGGAAGTATGGACAAGGGAAGTACAATTCTGGAGCTCAGCAGAAGCCACGATTTGCCCCGAAACCGGGAGGACAGTTTCAGCATACCCATGGAGGAGGTAGTTCGCACAACCATAATGGCTCCAAGAATGGTAATGGGAATGGAGGAACCAACGGACAGAACCGCACCAACCCATCTACCCCAGCCAAGAGGGATCTAAGTCATGTTACTTGTTTCAAGTGCCAGAAGACTGGACATTATGCAACTGATTGTCCTGAAGCCCAAAATGGAAATGGCAATGGAAGCTCTGGGAAGAAGCCGAACCCGTTCAACAAAGGACATGTGAACCACCTGAGCGTGGAGGAGGTTGAAGCTCAGCCTGATGCAGTAATAGGTAAGTTTTTGGTTAAGTCATTTACTGCAACCGTTCTTTTCGATACTGGTGCATCGCATTCATACATATCCAGGGGATTTGTGAATAAGTTTAAGATGTCCACCCAAGTTCTCAAAACCCCTATGTTAGTAACCTCGCCAGGAGCAGAGTATATGGCCAGCCAAGGATGTTTTCAGATACCATTGGCCATTGGTAGGCATGTTTTCCCCTCAGACCTCATAGTTTTGGAGTCGCAAGGTTTGGATGTGATTTTGGGAATGGATTGGCTATCGTTGTATGGAGGAAACATCGATTGTGCCAGCAAGACGATTTTGCTTACCACCCCGGAAGGAAAAAGGATCAAGTATGTATCCCGGCATATGCCGAAGAGGACCCAAGTAAATTCCTTATCAGGAGTTGTACAGGAGGAAGTACCAGTGGTGAAGGATTATCCGGATGTATTTCCAGAAGAGTTGCCAGGCATGCCACCAGATAGAGACATTGAGTTCTTGATTGAACTTTTGCCAGGCACATGGCCAATATCTAAGAGACCGTACAGGATGCCCGCAAAAGATTTGGAGGAAATTAAGAAGCAGATCAAGGAGTTACTGGATAAAGGCTATATTCGCCCAAGTTCGTCGCCTTGGGGATCACCAGTACTTCTAGTGGAGAAGAAAGATGGATCGCTGAGGATGGTTGTTGACTACCGTGGATTGAATGAAGTGACCATCAAAAACAAGTACCCACTGCCGATGATCAATGATTTGTTTGACCGCCTACAAGGAGCTAAAGTATTTTCCAAGATCGATCTACGATCGGGATACCATCAGTTAAAGATTCGAGAGCAGGATATACCTAAGACGGCTTTTACCACCAGATATGGATTGTATGAGTATACTGTTATGTCATTTGGTCTGACTAACGCACCTGCCTATTTTATGAACCTGATGAACAAAGTGTTTATGGAGTTTTTGGATAAGTTCGTCGTGGTGTTCATTGATGATATTTTAGTTTTTTCCAAGAATGAGGAAGAGCATGAGGAGCATTTACGGTTGGTACTTGAGAAGCTCAGAGAACATCAGTTATATGCCAAGTTCAGCAAATGTGAATTTTGGCTGAAGGAAGTTGGATTCCTTGGACATGTTATTTCTGGAGAAGGAATAGCAGTAGACCCTGCCAAAGTTGACACAGTGACAAGTTGGGAATCACCCACGACAGTTGGAGAAATCCGGAGTTTTCTTGGACTTGCAGGATACTACCGGAGATTCATCGAGAATTTCTCGAAGATTGCTAAGCCCATGACTAAGCTATTGAAGAAGGACACCAAATTCAATTGGACTGAGGAATGTGAAGCTATTTTCCAAGAGTTGAAGAGACGATTGGTTACATCACCAGTGTTGATTCTGCCAGATCAACGCAAGGATTATGAAGTTTACTGCGACGCTTCTCGTCGAGGACTTGGAGCAGTGCTTATGCAGGAAGGAAGAGTTGTGTCATCTACTTCACGACAACTTAAACCCCATGAGAAGAATTATGCTACGCATGATTTGGAGTTAGCAGCCGTGGTGCATGCGTTGAAGACATGGAGACATTTTCTCATCGGAAACCATTGTGAGGTGTATACAGATCACAAGAGTTTGAAGTATATTTTCACGCAGAAGGAGTTAAATCTCAGACAGAGGAGATGGTTGGAGCTCATAAAGGACTATGATATGAGATTGCATTATCACCCTGGGAAGGCTAACGTAGTAGCAGACGCGTTGAGCCGCAAGAGTCATGTCAACACCCTCATGACAGGAGAGTTACCTCAGGAGATAGCCGAGGACCTTCGCGAGCTATGTTTGGAGATAGTCCCAAGAGGCTATTTAGCGACACTGGAAATTCAGTCTACCTTGATGGAAAGGATCAGAGAAGCTCAGAAGACAGACAAGGAGATTGAAGAGATAAAGGAGAAGATGAACAAAGGAAAAGCCAAGGGATTTCGTGAGGATGAGCACGATACCTTATGGTTTGAGGACCGCGTATATGTGTCAAATGATCCGGAGATCAGGAAGTTGATTCTGCAAGAAGCCCATGATTCACCGTACTTGATTCACCCAGGAAATACGAAGATGTATTTGGATTTGAAGAATACTTTCTGGTGGACCGGAATGAAGAAGGATATTGCAGAATATGTAGCAGTTTGTGATGTATGTCAGAGAGTGAAGGCAGAGCATCAGAAGCCAGTAGGATTGCTACAACCATTGCCGATACCCGAATGGAAGTGGGATAAAATAGGCATGGATTTTATCACAGGATTACCCAGGACTCGTTCAGGCTATGACTCAATATGGGTTGTAGTCGACCGTTTGACGAAAGTGGCTCATTTTATTCCAGTGAAGGCCACTTACACCAGTGCTAAGTTGGCAAAGATATACATGACCAGGATCGTATGTTTGCATGGAGTTCCGAGGACCATTGTATCAGACAGAGGAACCCAATTTACCTCGAAGTTTTGGAAGCAGCTACATGAAACATTGGGAACCAGGCTAGAATTTAGTACAGCTTTTCACCCGCAGACACATGGACAGACCGAGAGAGTCAACCAGATTTTGGAGGACATGCTGAGAGCTTGTGCACTAGATTATGGATCTAGTTGGGACGACAACTTGCCATATGCGGAGTTTTTTTATAACAACAGTTATCAGACCAGTTTGAAGATGGCCCCTTTCGAAGCCTTGTACGGAAGGAGGTGTAGAACACCGTTGTTATGGGACGAAGTTGGAGACCGTCAGTTGTTTGGACCAGATTTGATTAAGGAGTCTGAACAGAAAGTAAGGTTGATTCACGATAGGCTCAAGGTGGCCCAGTCCAGGCAGAAGAGTTATGCTGATTCTAAACGAAAGGAGACAGTCCATGAAGTCGGAGACCGAGTTTATCTTCGAGTATCACCACTTCGAGGAGTGAAGCGCTTTGGAGTTAAGGGAAAGTTAGCGCCCCGTTTTATCGGACCATACAGAGTTGTGGAACGTATGGGAGAGGTTGCCTACAAGCTGGAATTGCCCGAAGGATTGTCTGGAGTTCATGATGTATTTCACGTTTCCCAGTTGAAGAAGTGCCACGCAGAGATGGCTGAGATACCACTGAGAGATACTGTGCCACTGGAAGCGATTCAGCTGGAAAGTGATTTGACTTATGAGGAGAAACCAGTTAAGATTCTTGAGTATGCCAGCCGAGTTACCCGCAGTAAGGTTATCAAGTTTTGCAAAGTCCAGTGGAGTCACCACACGGAAGATGAAGCCACCTGGGAGCGAGAGGAAGATCTACGGAAGGACCACTCCCACCTGTTTTCTAGCCAACCCGAATCTCGAGGGCGAGATTCATCTTAAGGGGGGTAGGTTTGTAACATCCCAAATTTTTAATTTGGTATGTTATACATAGATCATCATTGCATATCATATTTTATTGCATTTTGACAAATCCTCGATAAATCCTAAGCAACTCAAGGACCCTCGGAGAGAGTTGGGGATTTTCTCGAATTTTCATATTTGATTTCCATCAAATAATAAAACGAGGATTTTGGTTTTAATTATTTTCTCTCTGGAAAGATATTTCATTTAAAAATAAACGAGAGGAGAAAATATGACTTCTCCAAAACAATTGAAATACTGGAGGAAAAGTGTTAAAATCATTTATTGGAATTTATTCGGATTTTATTTGCAATTTTATTGCATTATAAAAATATTGCATGTTTTCAAAAATTTATTTTGTGTCAAAAAAATGTTCACCCTATTCTAGATTTTCTAACAAGACGGAGAAAATTTGTTTTATCTTTTTTGGACTTTTATTTATTTTTCTACGAATTTTTCCGCGGAACGTTTTAAAAAAAAAAAAATTCGCCGCGCCCGACTGGGCCGAGCCAGGTCGCCGGCCCGCCCGCCGTCTCCTTCCCCGCGACGACACCCCGCCGCCCGGTGTCCATGGCGAGCACGGGAACCCCGGTGCCCCCTTCCCCAAGCCGCCGAACCCCCCCTTCTATATATACCCCCTGCCTCCTCCTCTCACCCCGCCGCCCGCGCCGCCGCCGCCGCTCGCCGACCCCGCCGCCGGAGCCGCCCCTCGCCGCCCGACCCCCACCGCCCTCGCCGCCCCTCGCCGCCCGACCCCCACCGCCCTCGCCGCCCCTCGCCGGAGCACGGGAGCCCCGCCGGAGCTCTGTCCCGACGAGGTAGACCTCGCCTCGTTTTGCCGGTTTTGTTTAAAAAAAACCGTTCGTTAAAAAAAACCCTAGATTGGTTTTTTTCGGTTTTGTTATTTTGTGAACGTTCACCGAACCGTTCGTTTTAACGAACGCGTTCGTCGGTTTTTCTCTGTTAACGAACGTCCGTTCTTTAACCGTTCGTCCGTTTTTCTTTTTCGTCGGATTTTCCGCGATTTTCTCAGATTCGATTTCTGATCGAATCTTCGTTTCTGTTTAACTTTTCGCTCGTTTATCGGAATCAGGCGATTCAAGCGCCTAGAGTTTCATCTCGAAATTCTCTTTCCGTTTAACCTACTCAAACAAGTTTTTGCTATTGTAAAATTTGACCTAGATCCAGATTAGTAAACGAAGCTTCTTTCTTTCGCAGTTTAACTTTCGTTGCTTCGTTCAAGTTGATTCTTTTTGCATACCGGAGTTCTTAAGTTGAACTTTATGGTTGGATCTTTCATTCGAGTTTTACCTGTGCATTAGATGAGTATTGATTGTCTGCTTGTTTGTTTGCGATAGAGTACCCGGAGTGTGCCGCTTGTTACTTCGAATCGCTAGGTTTCGCGGATCATCAGCAAGGCAAGTAACACTTTGATCATATTTTCCATACCCAGTTTTATTGCATTAGATCTATTCCTCAAACACTTGCATGGTTAGGATCTAATTAAATTGTGGGTTTTGGGAAGTAGTTGAGGTAGTACCTATTACCTGTTCTTTTATCAAACCCTTGGGAGTTACTTCTACGTTGCTATTATATTGCCATGCTATGCTCGTAGACGTGGATTGGGTTTGAGAGATATTCATGACAGATGTGAGATTGTTATTAATGGTTTACCTAAGGTGGCAACTAAAACTCACATCTGGGTGGATTGAGGCACCTGGAGAATCCAGTGTTGTCTGTTTGTATAAGGACCGCCACCCAGGCTCAAAGGGATCATAAGATTATTCATGCTGGAAACTTCCGTGTGCAGCCGCAAGCTATTAAGGGCTCTAGCATAGTTGAGTAAGTTGTGGGAAACCTTTCCATGATGGGCTAGCAGATGTAGGGGATTGTAGGTGTACCGGCCTATCTATCGGTTAAGGGGACCTCTTCGGAAATACTGTGTCTCGGTCATCCGTTTCTCAAACATCATGTAGTGCGAGAAATCAAGCGGAGGCGATCGAGTCTTGTGGGGAAAAGTGCACAAACCTCTGCAGAGTGTAAAAACTAATCATGGTTAGCCGTGTCCCCGGTTATGGACAACTTGAGTATCTAGTACCTGGATTATCATTTGAATCTCATCACCATGTTACTTTTAATTAATTTTGTTGGGTTAATGATGACTTCCTAATTGGGATCGAGATGCTGTCAACCATCTCAATGTTTCACAACCACCATGATAGTTAAATAAAATTTATTCCTTTGAAGTAGGGAAAAATTGGCTTTTCGCATAAAATGTAACCATAGAGCTTTCCACCAGCCATATATGCATGTAGTATAGCATTATTATTGTTCATTATTATCTATGTGCTACTTTGCCAGCATATTCTATGTGCTGACCCGTTTTTGGGCTGCAACGTTTCATGTTGCAGACTTTTCAGACGATGAGTAAGGTGCCTTAGGTCGTGATCTTATACTCAGTGATGCCGCTGGAGTTGATGGACTCACTTATCTTCCAAGTCATCCGCTGTTATCGTTTTTAGATGGCCTTAAGCCATATTTATCATACTTATTCTCTTTGGAGATATTCGATTAATAAGTGTGTGATTGCTACTCTGTTATAAATCCTCCATTTGTACTGTGCGTGTCAGCATTACTGATCCAGGGATGACACTGGTGCACAGCAGCACAGACCATTTGAGGTCTGGTCGCTACAATCATAAATAGGAGGCATGCTTTCATCATAATAAATTTGCTCATCAAAACTTGGGGGACTAAACATATCATCTTCATCAAACATAGCATCCCCAAGCTTGCGGCTTTGCATATCATTAGCATCATGGGTATTCAAAGAATTCATACTAACAACATTGCAATCATGATCATCATTCAGATATTTAGTGCCAAACATTTTAATGCATTCTTCCTCCAGCAATTGAGCACAATTATCAGAATTCTTATTTTCACGGAAGACATTAAAAAGATGAAGCATATGAGGCACCCTCTATTCCATTTTTTTGTAATTTTATTTTATAGACTAAACTAGTGATAAAACAAGAAGCTAAAAGATTCAATTGCAATATCTAAAGATATACCTTCAAGCACTCACCTCCCCGGCAACGGCGCCAGAAAATAGCTTAGTTGACGGGGTGTGAGTGCCACTTACCTAGCCTCCTCGGCAACGGCGCCAGAAAAGAGCTTGATGTCTACTACACAACCTTCTTCTTGTAGACGTTGTTGGGCCTCCAAGTGCAGAGGTTTGTAGGACAGTAGCAAATTTCCCTCAAGTGGATGACCTAAGGTTTATCAATCCGTGGGAGGCGTAGGATGAAGATGGTCTCTCTCAAGCAACCATGCAACCAAATAACAAAGAGTCTCTTGTGTCCCCAACACACCCAATACAATGGTAAATTGTATAGGTGCACTAGTTCGACGAAGAGATGGTGATACAAGTGCAATATGGATGGTAGATATAGGTTTTTGTAATATGAAATTATAAAAACAGCAAGGTAGCAAGCGATAAAAGTGAGCGTAAACGGTATTGCAATGCTAGGAAACAAGGCCTAGGGTTCATACTTTCACTAGTGCAAGTTCTCTCAACAATAATAACATAGTTGGATCATATAACTATCCCTCAACATGCAACAAAGAGTCACTCCAAAGTCACTAATAGCGGAGAACAAACAAAGAGATTATGGTAGGGTACGAAACCACCTCAAAGTTATTCTTTCCAATCAATCTGTTGGGCTATTCCTATAAGTGTCAGAAACAGCCTTAGAGTTCGTACTAGAATAACACCTTAAGACACACATCAACCAAAACCCTAATGTCACCTAGATACTCCAATGTCAACTCAAGTATCCGTGGGTATGATTATACGATATGCATCACACAATCTCAGATTCATCTATTCAACCAACACATAGAACCTCAAAGAGTGCCCCAAAGTTTCTACCGGAGAATCAAGATGAAAACGTGTGCCAACCCCTATGCATAGGTTCATGGGCGGAACCCGCAAGTTGATCACCAAAACATACATCAAGTGGATCAATAGAATACCCCATTGTCACCACGGGTATCCCACGCAAGACATACATCAAGTGTTCTCAAATCATTAAAAGACTCAATCCGATAAGATAACTTCAAAGGGAAAACACAATCCATTACAAGAGAGTAGAGGGGGAGAAGAAACATAAGATACAACTATAATAGCAAAGCTCGCGATACATCAAGATCGTGCCAAATCAAGAACACGAGAGAGAGAGAGATCAAACACATAGCTACTGGTACATACCCTCAGCCCCGAGGGTGAACTACTCCCTCCTCGTCATGGAGAGCGCCGGGATGATGAAGATGGCCACGGTGAGGGATCCCCCCCTCCGGCAGGGTGCCGGAACAGGGTCCCAATTGGTTTTTGGTGGCTACAGAGGCTTGCGGCGGCGGAACTCCCGATCTATTCTGTTCCTCGAAGGTTTTAGGGTATATGGATATATATAGGCGGAAGAAATACGTTAGGGGAGCCACGAGGGGCCCACGAGGGTGGAGGGCGCGCCTAGGGGGGTGGGCGCGCCCCCTGCCTCGTGCCTTCCTCGTTGCCTTCTTGATGTGGACTCCAAGTCTCCCGGGTTGCTTTCTTTCCAAAAATAACTTCTCCAGAAGGTTTCATTCCGTTTTGACTCCGTTTGATATTCTTTTTCTTCGAAACACTGAAACAAGGGAAAAAACAGGAACTCGCACTGGGCTCTAGGTCAATAGGTTAGTCCCAAAAATAATATAAAAGTGCATAGTAAAGCCCATAAAACATCCAAGATGGATAATATAATAGCATGAATACTTCATAAATTATAGATACGTTGGAGACGTATCATTCACCAAGTTTGCAAAGAGGAAGGATGACAAGGCTCTTGTTCATGAAGAATACATGTCCGGAGATGAAGATGACGGTGATGATGATCAAGTGGGCACGGCCACCATTTCCATGCATGCCACTACCTCCTCCACCACCACCGGCCTCTTCGACTCTCCAAACGAGGACAAGCCTTTCACTCATCGGTGCCTCATGGCCAAAGAGGTAAAAACAAAGTCCAAATCCAAGAAACCCGACAACTACACTCCCAATGTCTCATGTGAGATAGTGGAGGATGAGTGTGATGAGGGTGTGGATAATGATGAGGAATGCTTAATGGCTTTCATGAAAACTCTTGATGGTGAAGCTCGTGCTTGTTTTGGCGATCTCCTTAACTCACTTGCCGAACGCGATGACTTTATTGAGAACGTTGAAAACCTCCTTATAGAGGAAAAAGGGAGAGTTGATCTCCTCGAGCGAACTTAATGAAGAGAGTGTCATGAGAGCATCACTTGAGCAAGCCTTATCGACTCATCAAATTGACATTGTTAAAACCAATGATGCTTTGCAACTTGCTCTTGAGAACAAAGATGCTCTTAACGTTAGAGTTGAAAAGCTTCTAGTTGATCACATGAGACTTGTTGAGGAACATGAGTTCCTTGTGACTAGTTCCAAGGTTGTCAAAGGTGACCTCATTACCCTCACCGAGTCTTATGCTCAACTAAAAGTTATAACCATTAAGGCTCTCACTTCTGTACCTCATATAGATTTAAATGATGATGCTTGTACGACTAACTATGTTCATGATTGCACCTCCCTTCAAGAGGAGAATAAGAAGTTGAAGGCCCAAATTGAGAAAGGGCTTGTATCATGCATCCAAGGGGAGAAAAACCTAAACGACCTCTTGAGCAACCAAAAGGAGTGTGTTGCCAAGGAGGGAGTTGGGTTTGATCCCGCATCTAAGAATGGTAAGAAAAAGAAGAAGAACAACAAGAAGAAGATCGGTACGACTCCTTCCCCTCCCCATAAGGTAGTGTTTGTGCAAGAAGGGCACAAGGAGAAGGAAAAGGAGAAGGAAAAGGAGGGTGTTGGGAATGTCAAGGTCATTAGGGACAAGCCCACTCCCAAGAATTTTGCCGGCAAGAACAATCCATCTTATGTCCTCATGAGAGGAGATGATGGCTATACCTTTGCAAAATTTGTTGGCACTAACTATGATGATTATGCTTGGACTATTTGGGTCCCCAAGACGCTTGTTGCTAACTCTCCAGGACCCATTGCAAAATGGGTACCTATAACTAAAGCTTGATTCTTGTAGGACTATCTCTCCGGTGGAAAACAATGGGTGATCGATAGTGGATGCACTATTGCAGGATGGTCCAAACGCGACACTACGATCAGAGACCCTTCGACGAAACTGTGTGCGATGCCATAATCGCAAACGGTGGTGTAAAAACCCATCAAAAAGGGTGCAAAACGTTTGCGATGACAGATGCATCAAACATGGTTCAGAATTTAGTTGCATGTGCAATATACAGCATACGGTTCACTGGGGTGAACTGTGTGTGATTAGGAAACACAATGGAAATGGTTCAACTGAACAAGATGTGTGTGATAGGCGGCAAATAGGTCCGTAATCAGAAATGTGTGCGAAGACCAATAATAACACAGACGATTGCTGCTAATAAGCCGTGTGAATTGCTTTGTCTACAGTAGAATAACATGTATATATATAACTGAAATAAACATCCAATTACATAAGTGACTATACAGATCATTCGCACACACCTCAATAAACAATTGCATGCATTCTAAAGTAGGAGAAACGATCGTCTAGTCATCTACTTCTTGTGACGCTCCCACCACTGCTATGTGGCTCGATCCCTCGTCTGGGTCAGGAAGAAGACAGTTCCTCATGTCAACGATCCGCCTGTACATCTCGTAGCTTGTGTACGCGTCCATGGCCACGTACTTGACATGTTGTTCATCCAGTCTCTTATGCCACACACTGTGCCAGGCGTTCTTGTCCTTATTGCTCTCTTGCTTCATCTTCGCGTAGTAGGGGTCGATGATGGCCGAGGCGAGGTAAACCAGGGAGTTCAGTTTGCTTTTGTCGCTGCCCCAGACATTGTAGTGGTGCTGGACGTTGACAGGATTCGGGCATTTCAAGTCCGAAACCTTGAGCGCTTTTAGATCATTGGTGGTGTTCACCGTAGTGAAACTGTAGTCGGAGCTGTTGATAAACTTGGAGAAATGCTCTCAAGGCCTTTTGGCAAGGGGGAAGTGGTAGACGAGGACGTCATGTCGCACGCACAACTGGGCGACTACAACCTTCTGATCGTGCCCGGCACGACCGATGGTGTTCTCGAGGTCGAAGCCGACCACTCGGTACTTGTCCTCGGCAAGGAACTGCTCCATAGTTTGGATGGAGCTCTCCACCGAGACCGGATCGTTCATGTACACCATCGAGAGGGCCTTCCCCCTCACGTGGGTGTCCACTACGTGATGCGTGGTGAACTGCCCGCCGTTGTCGCCGTCGGCTGCTGGGAGCGCCATTGGAGCCACGGGGAGCGCCATTGGAACCGCTAGATGTCCTCTCTGTATGTGTCCTCATGGGTGTGCTTATTGTGTCGTGTTAGACGAGATATGAAGGTAAATGGCTGCATAAATAAAAGGGGGCCGGGCGGCATGGATTCTCGGCGCGTCCGCATTGCAGTTTTTGCAGCGGGTAACTGCATCGTCGCACCGCGCCCAGCGCAATCGCTTGCACACGAACGTGCGTGATCGTGCGCCGGCCCAAAACACTGGCAGCGCGCGTGGAGGGACGAGGGCAGAGCACCCGGAGGGACGCGAGAGCAGAGCGCGCGCGGCAGGACACGAGCAGAGCGCGCCGCGGCCGCCTGAACTGCAAGCAACCACACGCATAGAGCAGTTGAACACACAGGAAATGGTCGCCTACAAGCCGGCCGACAGTTGCGTCACTGCGTAGAGAGCGGCCGTGTGGTACCACCTCCGTCTAGTCTATATTCTCCATTCTATTCCATGCCATACTTTGCCCTCAAATTTAACCAACAAAATGTTAATGCATGTTTTAAAAATTATATAATTGGAAACTATGTTCAAATACAAATCCAACTATATAATCTTTGGCGACATGCATTCGTATTTTATTAGTTAAATCATACTTATAAACCAGGACGGTGGTATAGTAGGTAATTAAATTGCAAACGTTTTTTTATTAACCGTATGTGTACGTGGCCTTTCGTCCTCCTCTTGCACGTCTTGTCACCCCGCTGCCGCAGACGGCTTACAGTGCAAGCTTGCGCAGCGCGCGGGGGCGTTCTTTTTGCCAAACGGTGGCGCCAATGAATCGTCGGTGAGCCCGTTCCCGCGCAACCTCGCAGGTTCCTGCGGAAGCTTCCCGCCCGACTCGGTGAAATCCCCCAAAATCCCAATGCTTACCGGCCTGCTATAAAAACCCTCACGGCCGGCGAGTCCTGCGTCGCATTTTCCCCTCCATCCCTGTAGCTTATCTTGTCTGCTTCTCCCACATTCGCCAATGGCACCGGTCTGTCGTCATCGCTCAACCACTCCGCCGTCATCAGAGGACAGCTCCAGCTGGGAGGCTACACCGCGGCCGCGGCGCAGTCCCCGGCGTAGTGTAGTGCACGTGGCATCCCTGTTGGGTGAGTGCGGAACACCCACCACACGCTCCGCCGCCGATGCCCGTCGGCAGCTATTGCCGGCCGTCGTTGCCGGCCGCCGTTGCCGCCACACCACCGTCAAAAGCAAGGGCCATCGCCCGCTCCACCGCTGCGGACCGAAGGCGGGAGGTGGTGGTCGTGGCCGCCACCCCGTCGTCGGTCGCCGTGGCTGCCAGCCCACCGTCGACCGCCGGGGTCATCACCCGCTCCGCCACCCTCGCCCGAAGGCGGGAGGCGGAGGTGGATGCCCGCACGTGCGACAGCGACCTTGCGCGCTACATCGAGTTCCTGCGGGAGGAGGAGGAGTGCCTCGTCAAGCACGCAAAGAGCCTTACCGCCGCAGTGGCCGCGACACACGCCGCCTCAAAGGCGAGGAATCAGGAGATCTACGAGGAGAAGCACCGCTTTGAGAGGGGTCGTCTGGAGCGGCAGAGGGTGTTCGAGGCGAGCGTCGCTGAAGCTGCATTAGCGGCAGGCACCGCATTGCGGTTGCCCAGCTCGTCGGTAGGCTCCTCCTCCTCCACCTCTTACTGAGCACGCTCGGCAGAGGAGAGGCAGCCGGAAGTAGTACAAAGCCCCTCTGCAGTAGTAGTAGTATTTAGGGGCTATTTTGTTCAGTTCATCTGACTATAGATGTGGTGGAACTGTTCAACATACTTAAAATTAGCTAGTATATATAGTTGAACTAGCTATTTCAGTACGTGGTTGGCAATAATTGGGGAAAAGTTTGGTCGGTTCAGCTGTCGAGTTGAACTGTTTGTATAAATTAAGAAGGACTGCTTAATTACTGAATTTTAGTTGCAAAAATTAGATACTGGTAGTGATTTTTAGCTTCATATTTTGACAAATCGCAGTGTTACAAGGATTGACAAATCTTACCAAATTGTTTGTACGTGGTTGCACACGGGTCGTCCAAAACAACCGTTTGCGTTGAAGGGATGCACAAATCCTGCGCTGCTCTCACTTTGCATACGGGTGTTCTATCTAAAACGTTTGCGATCAAGACCTCCAGAAATCCTGCTCGGCACATTTTCTCTTGGCTTTCCGGGGAAGCTGTCGGTTTGCATACGGGTGTTCTAACTAAAACATTTGCGATGAGTGTTTTATATTTAAAAAGCGAATTAAACTGCGACTTGGGCGCCATTAATGGAGAGGATGCGAGCAAGGCGGGCGGCCATGGAAGTCAAAGGGCTCACTTCCCAGTGAGCCTATGCAGCATACAGCTCGCATGCTTCCCGGTGAGCCTGCGCACTCAAAGAC
This sequence comes from Aegilops tauschii subsp. strangulata, assembly GCF_002575655.3. NCBI lineage: Eukaryota > Viridiplantae > Streptophyta > Magnoliopsida > Poales > Poaceae > Aegilops > Aegilops tauschii. The sequence continues at coordinate 411,249,907 of NC_053036.3, read as the reverse complement.
AGCTTGCACGCCTCTCGGTCAGCCTGCGCACCGGACGGGGCTCGCACGCATCCCGTTCAGTCAAGGTCAAGCAGCTGTCCGCACGGCACCTCCTACAGCCATTAAAACCAAGACATGTGGCGTCACGTGAATGGTTAACATAATTTTGGATTTACTAGAATTTGAAAACCAGGCATCTCAATGTTTTGCCAGTAATCAACGGTGCCCTGGGGTTTGAAATTCATTCCCATTTTTGCATGGGACCTAAGCATGCACCCAAGGACACATATTTGATTTTTTTCAACCAATTTATATGCACTGGAGCATGTGCATGTAGTTCAAATTTGAATTATGCACATAAATGCATTGAAAACTTAGTTAATGCATAAAAATGTCCAAACGAACCCCGAAAAATCACAAGAATTCACACAACACGCCTGTTGTTCTATGTTGACACGAGAAAAAACATTGAAAGCAATAAGAGGCCATGGATATCATTTCGTCCCCAAAGGTGGGACGTTTCCCTACCAAAAACCATCATGCTTGTTGTGAGAAGCTCCGGTTTGTGAGAAGCATATACCCAAACCTGCCCCAAATGGGACAAAATTTGTATCACGGCATGTTGATCCTGCTCCATGATAGCATGCCAAGTTTCATGAATTTCAGATGAGTTTTGGATTTACTAGAATTTAAAAACCAGACATCTCAATGTTTTGCCGGCAATCAACGGTGCCCCGGTGTTTGAAATTCATTCCCATTTCTTGCATGGGACCTAAGCATGCACACAAGGACACATATTTGATTTTTCAACCAATTTATATGCACTGGAGCATGTGCATGTAGTTCAAATTTGAATTATGCACATAAATGCATTGAAAACTCAGTTAATGCATAAAAACGTCCAAACGAACCCCGAAAAATCACAAAAATTCACACAACATTCCTGTTGTTCTATGTTGACAGGAGAAAAAAAAATTGAAAGCAATAAGAGGAATGGATATCGTTTTGTCCCCAAAGGTGGGACGTTCCCTACCGAAAACCATCATGCTTGTTGTGAGAAGCTTCGGTTTGTGAGAAGCATATACCCAAACCTGCCCCAAATGGGACAAAATTTGTACCACGGCATGTTGATGCTGCTCCATGATAGCATGCCAAGTTTCATGAATTTCAGACGAGTTTTGGATTTACTAGAATGTAAAAACCAGACATCTCAATGTTTTGCCGGCAATCAACGGTGCCCCGGTGTTTGAAATTCATTCCCATTTCTTGCATGTGACCTAAGCATGCACCCAAGGACACATATTTGATTTTTCAACCAATTTATATGCACTGGAGCATGTGCATGTAGTTCAAATTTGAATTATGCACATAAAATGCATTGAAAACTCAGTTGATGCATAAAAACGTCCAAACGAACCCCGAAAAATCACAAAAATTCACACAACACTCCTGTTGTTCTATGTTGATACGAGAAAAAAAATTAAAAGCAATAAGAGGCAATGGATATCATTTCGTCCACAAAGGTGGGACGTTCCCTACCGAAAACCATCATGCTTGTTGTGAGAAGCTCTGGTTTGTGAGAAGCATATACCCAAAACTGCCCCAAATGGGACAAAATTTGTACCACATCATGTTGATGCCGCTCCATGATAGCATGCCAAGTTTCTTGAATTTCGGACGAGTTTTGGATTTACTAGAATTTTAAATCCAGGCATCTCAATGTTTTGCCGACAATCAACGGTGCCCTGGTGTTTGAATTTTTTTCCCATTTCTTGCATGGGACCTAAGCATGCACTCAAGGACACATATTTGATTTTTCAACCAATTTATATGCACTGGAGCATGTGCATGTAGTTCAAATTTGAATTGTTCACCTGAAATGGCTAGAAAACCAATTTAATGTATAAAATGTTCAAACGAACCCTGAATAATTCCAATTCTTTTACGACACACATATAGTTGCATGTTCACTCCGGATAAAAGGTCTAGCAATTCAAACACTGTCCATTGCCGCTGTGACCCCATTACGTAATTCAAATCAAGATGAAAAATCAAGTAGATCGCACACAGTTTATTATCAGCAACCGTGTGAGATGTAGTACAAAATATCTTGGAGCACCGTCGGTGTATAGTACGCCTATGGCTTACGCGAGAAGGTGCATCGGCTATAGTCCACAGCCGGCGTCTCAAGCACACTAGCTTGCTCCCCAAATATCATTTCACTGTTCAATCGTCGCCGGTGAAAGATGGGCACGTGGACCCGCATCGTGAGGGCAACTTCGGTCGCCCACTCCGGCGAGAGCGCGACCGCAGCCACCATGCGCGTGCTAACAAGGTGCATGAGCGCGGCCGCAATTTGCGACCGGGCGGCAAAGGCAGCCCAAACGGCCGATGTTGCTTCTCAGGTGGCGGCAGCAACATCTGCCTCGGGGATAGCAACGGGCGAGAGCGGCACAACAGCTGTCCGTTCCGCAGTGGCGGACTTAGCCCTGATGGAGGCCGCCCACGACCATGTCGAGGCCGTCCACGCCCAGCTCATGGCGGTCACCGCACAAATCGAATGAAGATTCTCCGACAACGGTCGGCAACCCACAGCCGAAGAGCTGGCAATCGCCGAGAGCGTTCGAGCAGCCGTCCTTTCCTCCGCTGCATAACTTGCGACGATGGAGCCCGTCCAAGCCCAGATCGCATCTGCCCATGCCCAGCTCATCGCGGCCTTTTCCAAAGAGATTGCGGACACGGATGGCGAGATGCTTGCCGAGTATGGTGCGATGGATGCCATGGAGCCCCTTCCCCAGGAGACCGTCGGGCGCGAGCTGGACATGGAGGCGGTGGCGGAGATCGACGAGCACCAGCTGTAGTAGTACTCTTTGTTTTGTTTAACTAAAAGCGCCAGTCTTTATTTTGTTAGAGTAATGTTTAGGTCAGCTAGCTCTGTTTAATTGTTGAACTTGCTCAATTAAGAAGTGTGGGTGTGCTGTAGTCTCCTTTGTGTACCCAAATTATGCAATGACGTGGATGACCACTGTAACCACGAAAATTCGAACCAAAACTTTTGATGTTCAAACTCATCACACACGGGTTAAGCTATCTGAATCGTTTTTGATGTCCACATATCGTACACAGTTCTGAATAAGGGGCCGTGTCTGATGACACTTTGCGCGCCAGTTTTTGGCTGAAGCGATTCCAAATTTTTGGCTTCCGCGGAAATATCTACCTCCCCGCCCCTCCCCCTTACCAAAAGCCACATTTCCCCTCTTTCCGCCTTCCTTTCCAAGTTGAAACCTTCACTCCTTGCTTGCAGCGCCGCTGCCTCCTCGCCGGCGACCCTCCTTCACGCTACTCGACCTCCTCTATCCAGGCAGGTAATCCACACCCGACCCCCATCCTCCTCCTCCTTCCACATCCCACATGCCCCGACCGCCGGCGTGAGCGCGACACCTTCCACCCAAATCACCGACCCCTCCACCAAATAAGCGCCGGCTTAAGCCATGCTGCACGCAGTATAGCCAAGACCTCAAGGAGCATTTGGCGGCGGAGAAGCAAATCGCAGCCGCACACGTGGATGAGGTCGCGATGGCTGCCATTTGTGCCGACCCCCAGATCTTCAAGGAGCACCTTGCCAATTGCTAGCTATGCCGGTTAAGCATGCTCGGTTTACCCATTGCGTGTGCTGCTCCTGCCTTTCCTTCACAAATTCTAGTGAATTGTGTAATCCAATTTCACCATGCAATCTGTTGCTCTAGTGTATACGTTCTATATGTCGTGCAGTGTGGTGCTCACTTATTAACTGTTTTGTTAATTAGTTGTCATCTTCAGTTAACTGTTTGGTTCAATTCTGCAAATGTGATGTTCAATTCTTCAGGCTGCAATTTTGTATTGTCTTCCATGTGAGAAATAAATTGAATTTATCTTTACAAAATTGTGGGTGCATTCTGTTATTGTACACCATGTGAGAAATAAATTGAATTTGGCTGTAGTGAATACATGAGAAACAAATACAATTGCTACAATTGGCTGTGGTTAACTGTTTGGTTAACTCTCTGATCTTCTATTAGGAGTATGTTATATTGTGCAATGTGGTGATCAGTTAATGTTTGGTTCATTTGTTGTGGTGTTTAGTTAACTGCTTGGTTCAATTCTATAATGCGATGTCCACTTGTCGTGGGCAGAATTTTGTATTGTTGTGCGTGTGAGGAATAAATCGAATTTGGTTGCACTTAATACATGAGAAACATATAGAAGTGCTATATTTCCTAGTTCTTAATCATGCTTGGTTTGGGTAAATGGGTTTTCTGTGTGGCTTCAGTTAATCTGATGAATCTGCAATGTGCTTATTTTTCCTCAACATATTTTACTGATAGCATGCGAACCCTTACTTAACCTGATGACTAACTACCTTATATGTGTTGCAGGGAAACAATGGGAAGCACTAAGGTTTACAATCGAGGTTAGCACGTGCATGGTCCGTTGTCTAATAGCACATTATTGTGCAATTGCAGGAACCATTCTAATATTTTGGTTTTTAACAATTTGGTCTTGCACATGTAGGTCCTGCTGTCAGAGGTTTTGACCCACTGTTCGATCCTTTTTGCATATGGGGAAATGAGTTGTCCATGAATATCAATCAAATCAAGAAACTCAGAAAGATTGTTAGGATAAAGAAATTAGCGACAAAAAACAAAAAGATCTTTGTCTGCACAATGAAGAAGACATCAGTTCACTACAAGATGGTACTAACTATTATACCTTGCCTTTTTTTATTCCTTTGCCCCATTTCCAATATAGAGAAGATATTTATGCACATCCTTGTTTTCAGGCCTTTCCAAAGCAGTTCACTGATGATTACCTCTCAAACCACCTCTATGGTCAGGAGGCGAGGAAGGTTTTCATACAACACCCACGTTTCAATATTGAAGTGTTCCTGAAGAGGACGAAGGACGGACGGTCAATCATCCACAGGCACTGGCCTAAAGTTGCAAAGACCTTCAACATGAATGAAGGCACAATATTCGCCTTCCGCTTCAGCAGTTTTCTAGATGAGATGCATATGTCTATATACCATTTGTGATGCTAATTTCGAAAGGTTCTACATGTTGCATGTGGAACTTGCTGCTGGTGCAGTTGTGTAATGGGGTAGCTGAGTGCTGAAGCTATATCATGTTGTACTCTGATGTATTTCAATTATGAAATTCTGCTTC